>NC_139764.1:55542499-57024727 GCF_965231275.1 Zosterops lateralis | reverse complement strand
AGATCACATATCACATGGCTAAGGAAAAAAGAGAAATATTGGTTTATTCTGAGCTGAGGATATTTCTAATGGTGCCTTCACCACCTGTGCTAATACTGTGGGTCCCCAAAAGCATTCTAGCCACATCTATATTGCATCTTAGATGTATTCTGCTTCTAAACCCTCTCGCCAAGCCTGGGATCCATTCTGATTCTCCCATTAAATCAGAGGTGGAAGGATATTGTCTGTGCTGGGTAGTTTTGAAGAGGCATGTGGTATTGTGAAGTTGATAAATGGATCTATGGATATGACTCAGATAATACAAGTGGTAGTGGTATGCAGATGGGTGATAAAAGTCTTTTGGACAGATTCTGGAAGACTTTACTCACTTCCCTAGAAAAATGACTGAAGTATTTAAAGATCAGGTTGAATGATAATCTAATAACTGCACTTGTTTTTACTTCAGTGGTAGTAGTAGTGGCAGTAGTAGCTCCAGGAGTAGCTCTGCACTTCCATCATTAATTTACAATAGTAATGATCCTCAGTGAGGGAACACTGGCTGCAGCACCAGTGGGGAAAAGTAAGTTTATTTGATTTATAAGAGATCATGGATCTGGCCCTACCTGTTCAAATGTTAACATATCTATCTGTGTTGTGTGAATATTTTACCTGGGAGTATTATGGGAGTGTCTAGGAATTTAAATATATATATATACATTTTTGGTTTATATGGCATCTTTTATTGTAAAAAAATCAATTACTCAATGGAATTGGTTTACTTTTGTTTTTACTGAACATTGGTATACATCACATACTCAGGATTTTATATCAAAGGCCAATAACCACCAAGGTCAAGTTTAGGGGAAGGATTTCTTTTAGTTACTGAATCATACCTATTTTTTGTTAACTTCAAAGTCAAATCACCCGTAATTCTTCTCTTATTTTTCTATCGCAGACTGCCCAGAAAAAAGGCCAGGCTTATTCACAGGCACCAAGACACAAGAAAGTTTGATCAAACTAAAATTGCAAGCATGAGGTTTCAGAATCAAAGATTCAAAAGCCTGCTCAGACAAAACACCACCTCTCCATCTTAGGTGAGTACAAGAATTTCCAAAAAAAGCAAAAAATACTGGCTTTAAGGACGAGGATGAGCTGAACTGTAAAAACTGGTCTCATTCACTTTGACCAAAAGCTTGGGCAGCTGAACAGAACAAGTGAACCTAAGTTAACTTCCAGGTTAGCTGGCTGAGTGTTGTGAAGATTCTGCCTCTGTGAATACTGCTTCAGAAAATGTAATTTCTTTTTCATAGCAACCTTTTTCATAGGTACAAGAACAGGATAAAAGGTAGGAAAAAGAAAGCAGTATTTACAGTTGATCTTTTTTTCACTTAGCTCTCACTCACAGTTGTGATTCATTTTTACCAATAAGGGAAAGTAAGACCATATCTTTCATGAGTCATATTCTTTTTTTCTTGTGGATTTCTCAGTTTTCAATGTTTTGTTTATTGATTATCCCTTTAATTCCTTGTGACAGAGATAAGTTTAGCAGTAAAAAGGTCACCACCAGATGTGCTTTCTCCTCATACTACCTTCCTTTGCATTTTTTAACTAAGTTGCAAATCATGTCTTGTTGGCAATAGTACTGGAGTGAGAGGTTCATCTCTGTCTTAAGTCCCTAAGGTTATGGAATCTAAATATACATTGTTTTCATCTTTCAAGAGAAACATCTCAATGACATCTCAACATGTCAAGAGATACATCTCATCAAGCAGGCCATATTGCATAGACAGGTATCCAAGCAGACTGAGGACTTACCCTTAGTCTTTACACTATGAAAATCTTTATCAGCTTTTTTTTGTGGGGAAAAAAAACAACTCACAAAAAACAACCCCTCAAAAAAAGAAAACCAACCCACAAACAAACTCAACATGTTTTATACATATAAACATGAGCTTCACAATTTAACCCTGATATAATACATCTGGGCCTCCCAAATCACATCAGAAATTATTCAGCCATACAGAGGTAAGGCTGAAAGGGCTCAAAAGTATTCACTGACTTTGCATGCCTCTGTTTACGGTTGTCTGGCTTTAAAGACTTACCAGCAGGTGTCTAATTTAGGCTATCTTAAAAAAAGAGAAGAACTCAAAATGTGGGGGAATTTTAGAAATGATTTCCCCAAGTGGCTTGTACAAGGATTTTGAGTGAGCCAGTGCTCAATTCAGAAAGGACAACCAAGGGCCCAATACAAAACTGACTGAAGGACACAGTCGTCTTGTATTACTCTTTTGCCCTCATGCTCCTGAAAGTGGCAATCATAACATACCCCATATTCAGTAGGATGATGCATATGTTATTCTGAGGCCCAGAGGTGATAGTTTTCATACTGAAACTATATATTGCTTTTGTACGCACCTGGTATGTGCTCCATATAGAGACCTTGTCTTCTCTAAAATGAAGAAGGGAAAACCAAAGTGAGAATTGGTTTTGATCCATTTCATTCATGATCTGTGGTACAATCCTGAAACCAAGGAAAAAACCCAATTTTTTATCTTTCTTATCCAGTCAAGGAGTGCCTGAGGAATGTATTGTAGTTATTTTAACTAATATGTTGAAACTGTACCTAGCTTTTTAATTTTCTCAAACTTTCTGAAAAATCATTGTCCCTTGGATACCAGCCATTGAAGTATTCTAGATTTCTATTTCAGTTTTCATCTCTTTCAAAGACTGATTGCACAAGATTTAAAAACTCAAAATATTGTAGCAATTTTTATTTATATATTTTATATATATATATTTATATATTTTTATTTATATATATATATTTTTTTATTTATAATTTTTTATATATATTTATATAGCTTCATGTTTCCAGCTCTTGTAAAATCATTCATCCCTCCTTACTGGCTAATGGGGCTTAAAAACTTCAGTTGTCTTGTCTTCCTTAAGATTTTGTCAAAGATTAATTACATGGCTTGCAATGCATCCCTTTACTTAATGAAAGAAAGTCTGTATTTTTTTTTTCAAGTTACCACTAGGAGAGTTAGGATATGAAAATAAAAGATTTTAACAATACAGACAGAAAAACAGTTTTGGAGAAGTTAGACTAATCACCTGACAGTGGTGGAGTGCAGAGGGGAGACAGGAGGTCAAATGTACATCAGTTTCTCACACCTGTTTGAAAGTAGGTATGGGGAAGAGTTCACTCAAGAAAAAAATAGGGAAATGTAAAAGTCTGTAAGACACTGAAAATAGGTTTTTCTCCCATCCTTCCCAACCCATTTTGCTAAAATAATAGAGGACAGTATTTGTCTACATTTTAGTAAAGGGCATCAGGGCAGATTAAGAGGTTCTCTGACTATTCTACAAAG
Source organism: Zosterops lateralis (assembly GCF_965231275.1). NCBI lineage: Eukaryota > Metazoa > Chordata > Aves > Passeriformes > Zosteropidae > Zosterops > Zosterops lateralis. The sequence goes on along the minus strand of NC_139764.1, from coordinate 57,021,377 downwards.
ATAGAGGAAGAAACTTCCCAGGATCTTGGTTATTATATGTATTTAACTAAGCACAGGATTTGGCCCAATATTTTTCATTCCAAGAGAGAATTTATTTATACATATTTTTTTAATGAAATTTTTACTCAAGCATGATAATGTCCAACTTAAAGTGAGTATGAAATCCTCCCTTCTGGGTGGGGATCTGTGCTTCACAGCCGTGGGAGGTAAGGTACAAAAAGGATGTCATGGAGCATCTCTGCTCTTAATTCCCACTCTTGCATCTACATGAGGAAGTAGGACATCCCAACAGGTATGGACGCACTCTGTGGTGTGTTGGTGTTGCCAACCCAATGTCCACCTGCTGGACATTGCCTGAGGTTTCAGTTTATGAGCAGCTGGAGTCTGGCACCAGGTGCTGAAAGCTCCTGTGAGGCATTCCCAGCTTACTTCCACCTGAAAGAACACCCAGCCTCTACATTCCCTGGGCAAAGGGCAAGTGGGGCAGGCTGAGCAGGGCATTCCCTTGGAAGGTGGACTGTGAGATGCAGTGAAAGCCCTGTGTGTCCCCTCGCCCGGGACACAGTCGGGTGGGATGGGAGCAGGGACATCCACCAGCCAGGCCCTGTCCCAGCAGGAGGAGCAGGCAGAGAAGCACCAAAGCTCTTTGGCCAGGCAAGCTCAAGGCATGAGCCAGGCCCTAAACTGCTCAGTTGTGTCCTCACTGAGGCATTTCTCCCACAGGCAGAGAGATGCAGGAGCTTAGGCCACAACCATCGGTGTTTTCAGGACTGTGCCTTTTAAAGCATTATTCTGCTGCCTAAGCAACATTTTAGGGACCTGTATACTACTTCGAGTCATTTGCCTGAAGCCACGACAGCCATTTGTGGCAGAACAGGAAAACACACCTTCATCCCCTGAGGCTCTGGCTAACACCATAACCGCATCAACGTCCTTCCTCTTTTCTCCTTCCTCCTGGCTGGTCACAATCAGCTTGAAATCACACCAGACAAACAGATTTTGATCACAGAGAGATGGGGCTGTGAGAGGCATTGCAATTAGACAGCTCTCCCTGAAATGGAGGCACTTTGATCACAAAAAGTCCATGTAGCACATAACAGCTGGATTGAGCCCACAATGGTCTGTCAGATTAAATGGCTGCAGCCATATAAAATTAGAGAGTTGTGGGCATGCAAGAGGAAAAAGATGGTGATGAAGTGAAGAGAAATGGTCTCTAGAAAGATATTTATTCAAAAGAAAAAGATATTTATTTAAGATATTTATTCAAAAGAAAGTAAAACTCTTAGCTGTCATCCTATTTTACTCAAAGGCAAAACTTCCACTGACTGCAAGACAAAGGAGTGGCAAGACACGCAAGCGGCCGTAAAAAGTGGCCACCAGTGTGCAACTCAGAGTCACTCCCTGAGCAGCTTTGAAATATCACTTTGTTTCATCACAAATCAGCAGGACACGTTAAATGTTTGATTTTTTTTTTTTTTCAAACTGAAATATTCTGTTATATTCTGAAATATACTTTGTTTTCAGTATGTGGCAAGATTTATTTTAGGCCTTGAGGTTTTGCCTAATGTTATGATAGAAGAAGCTGCAATAGTAAGTGTAAAATGCCCTGCCAGTTTACAGAATCACAGAATGCTCAAGGTTGGAAGAGACATTCAAGATCATCTAGTTCAACCATCGACCCAGCACCACCATAATCATCCCTAAACCATCCCCCCAAGTGCCACATCCAGACATCTCTTGAACACCTGCAGAGATAGTGACTCCACCACGTCCCTGGGCAATCTATTCCACTGCCTGACCACACTTTCAGTGAAAAAAAAAATAAATTCTAATATTTAATCTGAACATCAGTTTAATATATCAATATACAGAATGTGAAAACTGAAATGACTGACCATTTTTGTAATTTCTTGCCGAAGTATTATAAAAATCTTTATTAACATTATTTTTCCTTGTTTAATTGAATAAGCACTTCAAGATTTCCACCCTACTTTCCATTCATTACTTTTTACGGGCTGTACTTGTATGAACAGGAATTTTAATCTCAAAACATAAAGTTTGAATTCTCAAAACTCAGGCAAATTACCATGCTCAAAATCTTGCTTCTTCTAATGAAGGAGACTTCCCAATTAATTTTAATGAAATTGTGATGGTATCTACTACCTTTCACAAATCTTGGATCAGGCCTTTGTTGAAAATTGTTTAATTATATCTCTCATCACACTAAAAAATCTAAAAATATGGAAATTGATCAAAAGTAATGAATAAACTTTTTTTCTCAAGGCTTGTTCTAACTTGTTGCTTAATTTGCTCTATTCAAATATTTAATTTGTAATACACTTTAGTGAGTCCAAAACACAGTGAAAACCAATAATGATTAAAAATAAAATTAATGGAATATTTATTTCTATTTATAATAATCTCTTCAACAATTCACATTTTTGAAATTACAGTGCCATTCTTTATGTTTTCATTGCACATAGTAGCAATGTATATGTGAATTGTTATCAGATATTCTGAGGTATACATTTTCTTGTGGTATGTTTGCAAAATTATTACAAGATGTATTCATCTCCCATTCTGTTCTTCATACTAATAAATCACAAAAAAAAAAAAAAAAAAAAAAAAAAAAAAAAAAAAAAGACAGTGTCTTACTAAAAAGATGTGGAATAAGATATGGCCCTGTTTTTTTACAGCTCTCTAGCTTTATCAGGATCCCTGATGCTGATAAAGTCTGTGCTCCTACAGGAAGGAAATAATGTCTCATTTCTAGTCCCAGGTGGTTGGGTGAGTGCACAACAAAAAGGACTTTTGTTGGTTTTATGGTTCTACAATCAAGGTGGGAATAGGCATGGACAAGAATATCTGATTTCATATGGACTCCATGAAAACTGAGAAAAGAATGGTGCTGATGAGCAGCTTAGTGCCAGGTAAGAGGAAACTGCATTTCCAGATTTGGGGCAAAGTGTCATAATACTGCAATATGCTTTATATATTAAAAAAAAAATATCCAAAGGGTTTCTGGAAAACCATAAAAGCAACTGTATCAAAAGACTACACATTAAAATGGTTTTGCTACATGATCTCAACTCAGAAGCACAAAGTATTATTTTTCTCTCTAATGTTTAACAGAATACAGACATCAGCACTGATGTAGGAGTTTTAATAAAACTTAAAATACAAATCAAATAAAAATTAAATAGCACAAGAAAAATAAAATAACATATGGAAGCTGATAGTGATCATAAGATTCAAACTATTTAAAAGTTAAACAAAATCTTCTGAAATATTTGCATTTTAACAGTGTCTTCTGATAATCTTTCAGTATTTTAAAAGAATCTTATGATCTTAGGGAAATCATACATTTGGGTCATGCTTGTGCTTTCTTTTTATTTTTTGTCATTTTGGGTTTTTGACAACAAAATGTGCAACAGCATGTCAGTTTCTAGTTCTATTTGCATAATGGTGACAGGATATGATAGGATATGATTTCAAAGGTCTTTTTCCCCATAAATCATCTTTATTTTGAAATAATATGAAACAAATTCTCATCGAACCTACAGTCAACATTTCCCTACTGAATTGCAACACCCTGTAAGAGGAAAGCAAATTTTACTGGGAAGTATGGGAGCAAGTACTCAGAGGAAGACCAAACCATAGCAAACAGCTCAAGCTGGCCCCTGCTCTGCTAAATGTTTCCTTGCACAGGGCTGCCAGCATCCCTCCAGAACCCCAGTGCCAGAGATGCTGTGCAAGCTGATACCATTTCATCCATATGCCATAACCTGAAGGGTCTTAATTCCTGTTGCCTCACTGGTTTGAAAAGCAGAAGAAAAGGACACCAGGTAGGAAGTTGCTTATTCTGCTACATTGTATGAGATTAAATGAGGGGATTTCCCATCAAGGTGAAGAAAAAAGCACACCTGTAAAGACTGAACATCAGCAATAATTTGGCATGATTTCCTTCCTGCTCCAAAACCTGCTGGAACGTTTTTCACTTTTTTCAAACTCTCTTTTGTGTTACAGATGAAAAACAATGTACAATTTTAAAGCTGCAAAGCTGTACTTTCCCACCTGTTCACGTCTTAACACGACTGGACTATTTTTGGTAGAAAACCTAAAGAAAAAACTGCTTTTGTATTTTCTACATCTTTGCCTTCCAGTCTTGCTCTATGATTTATTTTGTTTCACTCTCCCTTTCTCTCTCATGTGTCATTGTGTTGAGACTCTTTAAACCACACCCTCTGTACTTCACCACCGGGACAGCCTGGACTTTTCTCGTGCTTGGATCCCTCACTTGGATGTCACTCTGCTGATAGAAGCCCAGAGTGCAGAAGGGAGATAAACCCCATTTCTCCAATGTGAAATAACGGTTGGACAAGAGTTGACCAAAATACGTTCTGAAAGGGCCTGATCTAATATTCCCTGCAATCAATGGAAGGCCCTTAACTGACTTCAGCAGGTCTCAGATAAGGACCCACATTACTATTGCCATTATCATTTGTAACGGAGGCTCTGAGCACTGATGTTTTGTAAGAGTAGAAAAAAACTATGGCATGGCATGTTTGTCTCTGCTGTTTCAAAAGAACATTATTTTCATGCAAATTTTTGTTTACTTTCTTTTCTTTGCTGTATCAGATGTGCCCTTGTTAGATGTCCTCCCCATGTTTTGAAATCTCTCATGCCACAACAGAAAGATAAGAATACTAAAAATCAACAGGGAAGTTTTTCTCACAAATAGTTTAGGCATTTGTGATGATTAAGCTTTAAAGGAAAAAATAGTTTGGAATAATCTGGATGAAAAAAGAAGACCCACCATATTTAATCAGATTTCACTTGTATGGGGGACAGTGGTACCATTACCCTTCATGTTGCATGGTGTTCCAGAATGAAACAGACCTTAGTATCTGACAGAAGAACCCAGGCTGAACTTTCTCAGGCCAGAGATGTGGAAGACTTTTTAAAAAGGCAGAAATACTACTTTCCTTTTAGAAAATTGCCTAAATACCGTGTAATAAAAATCTGTAGATATCAGAAAAAGTAATGTCTTGTTGACTTCCACTGTGGAAAAAAAAAAAAAAAGTGAAGCAGAAAAAACTTAAAAGAGTTTTTAGAGTTTTAAAAGATATCTCTCAGAGTTCTTTTGCTTCAGTAATTTTCCGTTTGATTTACATCACAATAATTTCAGTGACTGTCATGAACTTTATTGGATTAACTTTTGCATGTCCTTTAAAGAACAGTGATGTTATTAACCCTTGTAAGAGTCCTTAAGCTGGACTTGAAGATAGATTATATGCTTTGGATCATGCAGCACATCAATTGCAGCCTGGAGTCCTTTTCTCTTAAGCTCTGACACATGACCTCAGCAGCTCCAAGATTACACTTGAGCACCTGAGGAAGTTGTACCTATGTGAATTTCTGCTGGGCATTGCATTCTGCAGTCATTACATCTGGGACTGACCTTCATGTGTTATGTTCTGGGTTTTGTCCTTTTCTCATTTAGATGAATAGAAAAAATCTTCTAACTCTGCTGTGAACAGGAGCAGGAATATGACATGCAAAGAGCCTGTTCAAGAACCAAATTCAGGGTTGCATGTGAGTAAGTCTAAGTTCTGTCTAAATTGATGTATATACTTATATTTGTAGACATCTTTTTCTATCAATGTCCAACAACCTGTTCCTTAGACTACTTTGCATTTTTACTTCCTCTCACTGATTTCTTACCCTCACCTTCCATCTTTGCCAGTCTAAGAGAGCTTGTCAAAACCTGTTGTTTGTATGCCCAAACCTCAATACAGGAATGAAGCAGCTAATCAATAAACACTGAGGTCAGACATGTATTACCTCTAATAATTATCTAGTAAATTCTCCAAGAGCTTCAGGTTGTAGGTTTTACTAACTCAGTACATCAAGAAGTGTATGTAGCTAGGAAATTTAAAGGAAAGTAAATAGTCTTATTTGTGTATTACCAGTGAGGTTTGTCTGTATGAAAAATGATATAGTTTAAAAATAACATTTTTAAACTGATGAAGTACAAATAATTGAAATGTGTCATTCATATAAATTTTATCCCAAATAGATGGTTAGAGCTAAATTGATGTGAGTCAGGCTGAACAAAAAGAGTATGCTTTATTCCACATTTCACTCTGTTTTCACTCATTTTCCAGTGTAATTTCAAGATAAACAACCTTAACTCTGGCAGTCTGGCCTTAGTACTCTGAAGCACTAAAATGCTGATGAAGTTACAGAATAGCCAAAATAGAATGAGTTCTCACAGGCAGCTACCAAGTTTTTATACTGACAGTTAGATGTGGGGGAGAGATCCATCAGTTTGCAAAAGTGTAGGAAGAGAATATTGGTTTGCCAACTATAGGTTTCCTAATCAAGGAGGGAGGGAAAAAAAAAAAAAAAAGAAAAGAAAATATTAAAGTCTTGAAAGTACTAAGAAACTTAGCTATAGCTTAATGTCTAAATAAAGCTTTATGAGATGGTAATTCAGCCAAAGGGATAGTGCAAAGTGCTTGCTAAGATGTAACTCTGTGAAAGGAATTGAATTTTAGACTAACCTAGTAATTGTAATTTCTGAAAAGGATCAGTGGATGGCTTTCTAGTCACATGCCACTGGCACTCAAGGAACACCACTGAGATGATCCTAAGAAATAGGAAGTTGGCAATTTAATAAAGTATTTGAGACAGATGCTATGAAAGTATTTGCAGTTACTAAAAGGACACAGAAAAGTATAGCAAGTACATGAGATCAAAACAATAGGCAGGACTTAAAGAATGATCTTGATCACAGATGTGCTAGAAATGCAAAATGTAGGAAATTACAGAGGAAGGGTCATTTTTCAGTCGTGTGCTGAACAAAAGGCACCCAGGAGGAGCATGCAGAGCCATTCCTCTCAGGCTCTATTACTTGAGTCACTAAGCGTGATGAACCCTGGAAAGCAGGTTTCCTACTTTGTGGCAGGTACAGGAGCTTTAAAACAGACTTGGTATTTATACTGTCAGAGCTAGTATACAATTATCTTCATCATCAATCCAAGTTAAAATAAGCCAGTGTTGCCCTCAGTAGCTCAGCAGGAAAACTGGAAGGGAAAGGGCAGTTTACAGAGGAGACAACACACTGGGGCTGTTGGTTGAGACCCTGTGCATAGGACAGACAGAGGTTTGCAGTCTGTTAAGCTGTAGTGTCATACCAATGCAGCTGATACAGAAGTAAGGGGTACATCTGAAGAATGTGGATCTCTTGAAAGTGTCAAGAAGGATGAAAAACTGGAGAGTGATGTAGCAGTGGCGCAGTGATCATATCTCATTTCTCAACACAGAGAAGATCACTGCAAGTGGAGAGCATTTTCCTCATGCAAAGGAAAGCAGCTGGTGGGCTTTGTACTTTTTTGTGACATGAGACCAGTGGAAGACACTTATTCTACAAATGAATCTTTTGTGAGTTTCACTGCTGACTACAGTAACCCTGAGGTCATTCTGCACAGTCAGCTCATCTGTATCAGAAGGGAAAGGAATACAGAATGATGAGGCCTTTCCAACACCCATTAAAAATAATTGTGTAGTGTACTAAATTCCCTGAAAATGTTTCTTGTAACACAAAGAATTGTATTGGTCTCTTACATGTAAAAGTAAAACGGTCCTCTTTCTTTCTTTCTTTCTTTCTCTTTTGTTTTCCTTTGCTTGCTTTCTTTCTTTCTTTCTTTCTTTCTTTCTTTCTTTCTTTCTTTCTTTCTTTTTCTTTCTTTCTTCTTATATGAAATCATGTGAAGTTTTATGACTCGTTCCTTACACAAATTTCTGTTAATACTGTATTGGGGTAAATTACTCCAAAACTTTTCTTGTGGAAAGACTTGATAACAATGGATATCCCAAACTGTCACCTAGCTACAGAAACAAAAATATTTATATATTTATGCTGTGGAAGAAAGCAGAGATGCCAGAGGGTCAGGGAACTCTACAGGCCATTGATCTTTGAGAAAGTCAAAACCAACAGAAATACATTTGCCTGACCAGTACCTTACAGAGAAGAGTAAACAGTCATGCCTGACTTTTCAAATACTAGTGAATTGCTAACTACAAGCAAAAAAAAAAGTGTATTTTTTCTAGGTATAGGGTAATCCCTAAAACCTGGAGAGGAAGCTGAAAATAGAAGACAGGATGGCCCTGAGGCCTTCAGAAACTGCTGAAAAACTCACTACTTCTAGAGTGGCCTACAGCATGTAAAAAAAGCATGAGAATATCTGAATTCTGACACTTTAGTAAGGCAGTAAAAAAAAAAAAGTGATTTTCTGATAATACCAGCTTTGTCTGAGGGAGACTAGAAGGGTGGATATCAATCTTTGTGCGCTAGAGGGAGAGAAATAGCCAGCTGGGCTAGAATATTAGCCAAAACACTTATGAACTGTGTGATTGTCAAGTACAACTAAAATGTCACTAGGAAGGTTAAGAGTATGTTTTCTTACTGGGGAATTCCAGAGGAACTATTACTGGGGAAAAAAAATATTTAAAAAAAAAAAGGCTAGGGTTTATAGGGCAAGGCTTCAAAGCTTTTTTGGCAAGATACAATTTTTACTGCATTATCACCAGCCCTCAATATCCTGAAGCAAAGGCAGAGACTGGAAGAAATGTGCAGACAAGATGATCCTTCCTTGGCACAGTTATGTACAGATCAGCTCCTGTTATGTCAGCTAAATAAAACAGACTTCACAGAGAAGCACTTGCCATCTCAGTGACTGAAGCTAGAAGAAACTCTACATATATCTACCTACTATTTACAGAAGATAGAGGCTGTACAGACCATGTTGACAATGTCCAGCTGTTTCTGAAACATTTAGATGAGAATTTAGGTGAGGAGCAAAAACAAATTGTTTCAGCAAAATCATGTGAGTACTTTTCTACAAAAAATGCTGGTTTGTTATTATCAAGAGTACCTGAAACTGCATATTTAACAGAAACAGCAACATTGCCTGTATTTCTTGCAAAGAGTCTGAGGTTAAAAAAAATCACATGATTTGGCACCAAAGCAACCTCTGATAGTGTAAAAATAGGTTTAATACATATTTGCTTCAGTCAAATGTGTTTAATTTGAACAGCATGAACTGGTGTGGGATTTATGTCTGTTTAAAGCAGTCTGAAGAAGCAGCTCCTGTAATAAGCTCACGACATTCGTTTGACTAAGTCTGAAAACTAGAGATGGACCATTTAGGCATGGTCATTGAATACTTAATCATTTATACTGGAAACACTATAAATTTCTCAGTTTCTCAGTTCTGTCCAAACTCCTCTAGACTTAGATTCCTTCTAACACAGACTAAATGCCTTCAACTTCATTCTCCACCTCTAGAAGGCACTGGCTCCTGGGAAGACAGAATTTGTGCCTGTGTGTTAGCTTACCATGCTGAGATTTAGGGCATCTGAGGTTAATTTAAATGCCCCTTCCAGTGTAATCAGACAGCTCCTACATATCTATCAAAATGTCATTTGTCTCATCTCCATAGTGGCACTTAGCTGGTGTGTTGCCATTGCTGACTTCTAGTGCCTCACCCTAAGAGCTGAATCCTGCTCTCCAGTTGTATTTGAGCAGAGAGCAGGGCCATAAGCAGTTACTGGCCTCCTCATCAAATTAAAGCAACATCTGACAAGTGATAGATCACCAAGGACACATGCTTTATTTATTCATATGAACCCCTCAGCAATTTAGCTCGTTCCCTAATTGTCTTGTTTAAGAAGAGTGAGTTGTCTCCACTTGGCTAGTATTTCTACCCACAAAGCACTAAGGGTCTACCTAATTTTATCATTCTCAGAGCTACTAAAAGTGCCTTTACCTACTTTATTTTTCCCTTTCTTTTGCACAGCAATTGCATCCAGTGGAAGACTGCCTCTCTGTTAATCTAAAGAATTTAAAGAGTAGCATCTCCAAAGGTATCTGAGGAATCAGAACCCAACTGCAGACCTGGTGGTGTAATAGCCAGATGATGGGCCAGCTCTCCTTTCAAGGCCCTTTGTGTTTTACAGTGCTGACAACACTAGAGCTTGTTTTCATCAGTGTAGTATACAGATATGACTCAGAAGACATATGGAGAATGTGTACCACCAAGATTCAATTTTTAAAGTCACTTTTCTGTTCAAAACCACACTGAAGAAAAAAAAAAAAAAAAAAAAAGAAAAGAAAAGAAAAAAAAAAAAAGAAAGAAAAGAAAAGAAAAAAAAAAGAAAAAAAAAAACCCCAAACTCAAAAAAAAAACCCCACAACAAAGATGTGCTAAACTGACAAAAACTGTCACTAATAGCTGCCTAAATCAATAGGTGGTCATCTCTTGCCCTCTAACTTCAGTGGGGATGGGAAAGGGGAAAGCTGCTTCATGCATAACTTAGAAAAATGTTCATTTGAGGAAAAGTTTTAGATTAGCAAACCAGAACACTGAATATTATTTAGATTACAAAATAATAATAATAATAAAAAAACTTGGCTTATGGCAGATGAACATGAACCAATTATATTGGTTACTATTCAAAAAAAGGAAAAAAATAAATAATATTTCATTTTGCTATTGAAACTTTTACATCACAATATGCCTGCAAAATAAGAAGTGCCAATAAACAGGAAAATAGCCACTTGTGAAGTCCAGTTTGGAACTATATTCATGCCATGGCCATTTGCTGGGGGATCTGTAATCCATACTAGAAAGCAACAGTAGATGGCCTACTTTTCACAAAAAGTGAGAGCTAGAGAAAACCACATTGTGCCATAGGGAGGGGAAGCACAGGCATAGCCTTCATTATTAATTGGCATACACAGAAAGAGCAAGCAGAAACAAGACGAGTAAAAGAAAGAAGGGAATTCTCCCTGGAAACATATGGGAAGCACAAAACAGAAGTAATAAAACATTAAAGAATAGGGATACAAACACCAGAAAGTGCAGTCATTAGTAATGAACGTAATGAAAGCACTGGAAGGGTGAATGCAAAAGTTAATGGCTTTTTTTACACGTGCGAGAGAGTGCACAAGAAAAGAACAGGTCATCTAAATAAGAAATGTATGAAAGAGTCTTCCAAGTATCATTTTCTATTTAACTCACCAGGCTTCACTAAAGGGAGAAGTAAAGGAAAGCACAGAAAATTCCACTTTGACACCTGTCTTTCAAAGCTGATTTCATTTTCACAATTTATCTTTGTAGTTACTTCACAGCAGAGGACCCAAAGCCAAGCACTGCAAGCAAGTCACTCTGGCCACAGACTAATCACTTTCTAATCACTTTCTTTATGGGTCCACTAAACCATCTCCATTTTACAATTTGCCACTGAGGATAATTTTCCAGCTGATTTTGCCATGTAAATCCTATAAAGGCTCAAATCCCTAAAAAAAACTAAGCACCCTCCACTGGTGAGGTGCCCTCTCTTCAAGAAGCTGAGCACAAGCTTTTCAATATTTTTGACTATCTTTTTCCTCTCTGGTTGAGCTCTCAAACCACAAGCTGCCTGATGTTGTCAATTGATGTTTACAAGATAGCTTGGGAAATATTTTTGCAGGTCACAGAAGTTATTTCCAGCACTGAAAAAACAGTGCATGGAAACATTCAGTTTGAAAAATTATTGCTAAAAAATATCTGGCGAACACATTTTCAAAGTTCATACCCAAACTTGGACACAAATACTTAGTAACAACATAGTGATTGCTTCAGGGTTATCTAAGTGATAGCAATTATCTATCCAACCACTTGGTCTTGCTTAGTGTGATATAGGAGTGTGATAGCATGATATAGGAATTAAATGGCAGCACAAGGAATGGCAGGACAAGGAATGGCCTTCCTTATGGGCACAAGGAAGAAAGGAAGGAGCACTGCTGTATTTGTATACATAGCTTTACTGCAAACATAATTTGACTACCTCTTAAACAGCAGTGAGTAACAAGGGTTGCAAGATACAGAAATGGAGGTGATTAATTCTGCCTTGGCCTGAAAAAATTACTTTTCTTGCCAATATTTTGGCACCTCCTACTGACTAATACAGAAAGGAGTGACATAAGGCCGGAGGACGTAAAACAGATATGGTGAAAATGAAAAGCTTTAGTAGCTAGCCTACAGTAGTCTGCCACAGCAATAGAGTAAGTGTGTAGGAGAGTGCAAAAAGAATAGATTTATTCCACTTCACAATATTCAGTCAGTTAAATGATGGGAGAAGGTCTGAAAGGGGCAAGGTTATAAGCATATAAAATACAAAATATTTTTGTACTTGGGAAATAAGGCTTTGTGTGAGAAGTGTCCATCACAAATCTAAAAACTGAGACTAATAATGGGTTAACATCTAAAAGAAAACATGTAAGAAATGACTGCAACCAGTGAGTTAGAACCACAGAGGCAGAATTTTAGAGACAATGGACTTGACAAGAGTCTGCCTGTGCTTTTATTTAAGCTGGTGGAAATTGCCTCATATTTCCTTCCAACTTACCAAGTCAATAGAAGGACAGCTGTGGTGGGGAACCAGGCCTTTCCAGCTGCATGACAGTGAAAAAAGGCTAGTGCACAACAGCTGGTGTCTGTAGGACCTTGCTATGTTGTGCATTGCACAAGTAAGTGGCTAAATTCATGTACATGTGTTTACTCTCAACCACACCGCTACAGTGTATAGATCAAGCTCTGCTTTCAGGTACAGCCAGGTATATCTATAGAACCTTAAGAAACTTTGCCAGAGTAGCTTTGCATTTACAAGAGTAAAAATGGGAGAGAAGGAACAGATGGAATTCTCTGCCAAACTGGTGCAAAGCTGCACCTCCCTCAGAGGACACTTTTAAAAGCAAGCAGGGAACAAAAGCCTCTCTGCTTGCCAGCCAGGCATACATTATAGTAACCACACCCTTGTAGGTAAACATGTACATAGAGCAAATCACTTCTTTTGTGAATAGGGTTTACTTCATCATTTTGAAATGCATATTGCTGTTCCTTGACATATTAGTATGCTTAAAGGAATCATTTAAGGAAATAAGCTTATTTGCCTATGTTTACGCTTATTTGTCCTCTCCTGTTATTAATCGAATGTGTCTAATGTTTTTATCACATCCTATTTATATAAAAAAATAAATAAATAAACATCATTATGGCCTTTCAAGTGGTAGTTGCTAGCAATAAAATAAAGTCAAGAAATCACATAGTCTCATGTGCGATGAAAGTAGCTGGAAAGGCTGTATTTCTCCAAGTGTTCTGGTTACATACAAAGTCAATAGCCCATCATATCGCAAATTTTCTACCACTTTGCATCTCAGTGCTCTGCTGCAGGTTAAAGAGATGAAGCTACAATATGTGCAATGAATGTTTCTGATTGCTAGTACTGCATTTTAAAAAGAAATTCGATTGTTCTAGGGCATTACATGGAAAGGTTAGTTTTCAGAGGAGGCCCTGCACTTGGAACATCACTGAGCTCACTGTGCTTGGGCAGCCAACTGGACATGGGGTTCTGCTGTGTCCAAAGATCTGGAGACACTTGCTGCAAGCCTCCTTTTGCACCTACTGTACTGTGCTGTTTCAGAACAAATGAAAAAACAGCTTTTGTATAACATATGTTCAGTTCCTATAGTAAGCTATTTTTGCAGTTGGAAGGCCTCAGGCATTACTATCCTTCCAAGCCATACACAAACAAAGAGAGTTTACCACAAAAAAGAGCCTCTGCTGAAGAGTGTAAGGTTTACCTTTGCTCCCTCACTCAAGATCCTCGTTTCATCAAGTTCTATAAAATTTCAATTGATTCAGTTTTGCCTTATCATTGAATTCTTATTGCTACTTGACCTAAGGTCAACTATACTTTCAAAATGAATAAAGAAAAAGATATAGTGCAATCAACTGGTAAATCTGAACCACTGCTATCTTATTTCTGTTGTACACCAGAACACACTGGATTTTCAGTGTCAGTGCTCTGCTGTAATCAGGGTAACAGTGGTCTAGAGGGTTCTAAACCTGCATGTGCAGAAACCAGAGGTACAGACTTAAAGATCCACACTACACCACCTCCACTGCTGCAGTAGGAGCCAGAAGAGCACCTCTTCTTTCTCTAAGCACAGGGATGCATATCCTAGGAGAGATCTTGTTGCCAGCTGCTAAAAGTTTCCAGTCGGCTTCCTACCCTGTCTCTGGCTTTCTAGCCTGGCTGCAAGAAAACATGAGTATGATGGTGTGGAGGTAGCTGCATCTCCTGCTGACCCACATCTGTTTTGGCCTTACCCAGGACCAGGCTATGTCCATTTTCAGCAGGGAGTTGGTTGCCACTCACACCTAAGTGTTTGCTGTTCTTGGATTTCTGGCACATGTGCAAATCTGGGTGGTAATACACCCAGCTACCTCCGAGGCAGGTATCCCTCAGGAACACACCAGCCTGGCCCTCACACACTGAACACCTTACTGGAACAAAAATGTTAATGCACATTGTTGGGCATAATGTGTATCCACAGGTAGGGGAATGTGGCTAAATATCTGGCTCTAAATGACTTGATACATGAAAAAAGAGGCATTAAACCCTGGTCTCCTGCCTCCTTCCCCCAAACTTAATCAATCTTCTTATCTCCTTTTATGAGGAACTTGTGAGAAAGTCTACATCAAAGGAAAACATAAATTTTTATTTTGATTCAGATGTGTTAAGAATATTTATTAAAAACATTTCTGGCCAAAATACCAAAATTCACCTGATGTTCAATTATAAAAATACCACAGCTGCATTTGAAACTTTACCGTAACTACAGTCTAAAAGTGAAACTAAAAAAGTGAAAGTTGCTTGTTGTTTTATGATACACAGGCTGAAAGAAATGCAGAAAGTAAACAAAAAAGTGCACATAAACATACATTTATAAAAATGCTTCTTGAATTCTAAGATATATTTGCACCAGAGGGAAAGTAGGCAATTTATAAGACTTTTGATAGGAAAAAAACCACATGTGATCATACAAGTTGTTAGACACTGATTTCACAGTATTCCTTGAAGATTCTGTGACAAACACAGAAAAAATAGAAACATATAGGTAGAAACTACTGCTGAGATTTTACAAAGTCTAAATAAAAAGTATGCAACTATGTCCTGTACATTTGGAAAATCCTCATGTTCAGACTTACTGTTCTTCTCACAGCTTAACTTCCTTCATTATTCCTGTTCTATTTGGTTGCCTGGTTAACTGACATTGGCAATACTCAGCCCAAGTCACGCCAGCTAAACAACAGATCACAACAGGAAAACAGTAAGGAAAAAGACAACATAGCTCAGATTTGATGTTTAACCAGGATTCTTGAAACTTTCTCCACGTGCTTTTAAACTTCATCTTGAGGTTTATGTTTGTAGTGGAGGTGCAGGAAATCAAGTAATTCCACTTGTACTTACCATTTATATAATTACTTTTATTAAATTACTTATATAATTTGTGTAAGTAAGAAAAAAAATCTCCAGAACATGCAGTTACACTGTTTACAATTACACTGTCAGTCGATGCAATTACTATAAATAGGTTCAGAGACATCACTAATTAATGAAGTTGGAAGGGTAATGTAAGAAGAAGTCTGCTACTTCACATTTAAAGCATATAATATCTAAGTTGAGATGTAGAAGGGTGATTTCTTTTTCTTTTGGGCTTTGGCAAGAATATATTATAAAGAATCCTCACACATCAAAGTCCCCCAGGCTACAGATGCTTGGAAAATAAAGCAAAATGGTAGAGGTGTGGCTTGTTTCTAAATAAATTTTAAACACTAAGAATGAAGCAACATCAGTGGAGTGCGTGCACACACCTTACTGATTTTAGTGGGTTTTATAATATGCAGAGTGATTTTTAGAAGATTG
This sequence comes from Zosterops lateralis, assembly GCF_965231275.1. Lineage (NCBI taxonomy): Eukaryota > Metazoa > Chordata > Aves > Passeriformes > Zosteropidae > Zosterops > Zosterops lateralis. Next base: position 57,005,558 of record NC_139764.1, on the reverse strand, counting down.
ATCTTTAAACCTGGAGCAGAGGTGTCATTTCCCCTCTCTGTTTTGAACACAGTAAGATGAGTTTTCTTTGCAATTTTATGTAATCTTATAAACCAAATGTAGTAGATTCCTTTTTTTCAATTTGGGATGAAAAAATGTGTTTCTTCAGAATCACTGGAGAAGAAATGTAGTCTTGCAAAAAAACTGTCAGAAGAAAATTGTGCATACTAACAACTCTCTTGAGAGCAATAATAGACATTCTTTGCATTTATTCAGCAAATTTACATCCAAATCAGGAAGATGTTGGATTTATCTCTGTTAACACTGAAATATTTGCAAAAATCAACAAGAGAAAGTGTTTCCTGCAGAAGAAGGAAGAGATAACCTTGCACAGTTTTGTTTGTACCTCTCTGGGATACTACAGGCAAAATGACCACACCACTTCAGTGAAACAAGCATGTTCAGTCACAGAGGAGTTGCACATATCATTAACAGTAGGTCCAGTGAATCCTGTCATATCCTCACAGCTGCACTGATCGCAGGCCCAGCTCTGGGCCTTCTGTGCATGTACGCAACACTCACTCTTGGAGCAATACTCAGAAAACTCTTTTATTTCCAAATAACTTTCTCTAAAGTGTTCAGGAACATTCTATACACACAAAATTTACACTCATGCGGCTTATCATCAGTTTTGGTTTTGCAGCAGTAACATCCCAAACACCTGGCAACATTGTGGACACTAAGACATCTTTCTCTATTTTCTCTGGCCTCCTGACTTCCTTCATTGCCCAAATAGCAATTAGCATTATTAACGCTAATTATTAGCATTCCCCCTTCCTCGCAGAGAAAGCTGTGCAGAAGCGGCACTGTACAAGCCCCTTCACTCCGCACTAACACCGGTCCCCGGTGCAGCAGACCCATTTCACAGGTGGGCAAACACAGCCCGCCAGGCACGGCACCTCCTATGGGAGGCTTGGCCAGGGCACAGCAGAAACGGCGCGCACCCTGCGGCTAATTCAGCACGAGGTGTGAGCCCAGGCAGTGATGGGTCCGCTGGGGAAACAGCCCCGGCTGCGTGTCCATCCATCCCCGGCTGCGTGTCCATCCATCCATCCATCCATCCCGCGCTGCCCGGGCCGGGACCCGCGTTAGGCGGGAGTGCCCGGGAGCGGTGCGGGCTGCCCGGGGGCTCTGCCCAGAGCACGGCCCGGCCCTCCCCGCCCCACAGCCCGCTCCGACCTCCGGCAGCGGCCCCGCCCCGGCCCGCCCCGTCGGCGGCTCATTGATGAGCCGCGGGCCTTTGAGGAAAGGGCGAGTGCACCGAAACCGCTGCAAAAGCCATGATTTTTTCAAGCAGCAGCGCAGCCTGGGAACTTTGCATGTTTCGCCATTTTTCACATCCTGACTCATTTCTGTAGCAAAAAACGTGTTCTCTGGAGCTCATCGGACACCCGCCACCCCTCCCGCCAGGCAGCATCCCCCGCCGGGCACGGCAAGGGGAACTATGGCAGAAATCCCCCGCGGCCAGGCAACCGCAGCCGAGCCCCGGGCCCCTCCGAGTTCCCTCCGAGTTCCTTTTCCATCGCCGCCGGGGCTGTTTGCCCCCCGGGGGCCGCATCCCGCACGCCGCGCAGGGAGCGGAGCAGGTGCACCCGCCCAGGCCCCCCCCCCGCCCCACCGTCGGCGGGAGGCACCTGCGGGGCCCGGGGGTGGTCGCGGGGTCTCGCCCGAGAGCTCTCGCCCCACGGCGGGGCTGGCCTTCCCCGCCCGCCGTGCCCGGGGCAGAGGGGCGGCCCCCGCGGGGCGCGGGCTCGGGGGGTGCGGACGCGCCGTCGGGGCCCGGGGCGCGGGAGCGGCGGCGGCACTGGCGCGCGGGCTCCCGCCGGCGGCGCGCGGGAGGGGCGGGGCGGGGCGGGGCGGGGCGGGCGGAGGCGCCGTGGGGCGCGGGCCCCGTGTACCCGCCCCCGGCCCGCCCGCCCCGAGCCCGCCGCCGCCGCACGGGCCCGCCAGGCGCCTGCGCACTGCAGGGGCGCCAGATTTGGCGGGAGGGGGAGTGTCCAAGGGCCCTTTGTTTGATGGCATCTCTGTTTACAGAGTTTACTCTTTAATCTCAACCTGTTTCCTCCTCCTCCTCCCGCGGCTCCTCGGCACTCCCGTGCGCGGCGGCGGAGCGCCCAGGCGCAGCCCGGCAGCAGGGTGCGGCGGCGGGCTCGCTCTGCCCCGTCCTCCTCCCCCAGCGGCCGGTGCGAGGATGTCCCGGAGACCCCGGCACAGGTAACCCGCTGCCCGCGGGCGGGGGACGGCCGGTGCGCTCCGCGCCTGTCACACGGGGCGCGGGACGGGAGACAGGGAAAGCGGCAGCGGCAGACCGGCTCGCTCGGGCAGCCCCCCGTCCTCCGTGCACCTGGTCCACTCCGCCCCCGGTGCCGAGGCGCTCCCCTCCTCCGGAGCCGCCGCAGCCCCTGGGGACGGGACGCGCCGCGGAGCCGCCGGTGCCGGGCGCTGGGGCCGCCGCTCGCCCGTGGGGGGCCGGGGCTCGCCGCCCCGGGAGCCAGCGCGGAACCCGGCGGAGCCCCGCAGCCACAGGGCGGGACAATGTCTGGAGGGATCGGTGGCGGCAGGTAGCGCGTCCCGTCCCATCCCATTCATTCATTCCCGGCCGGGAATGCGGCAGGTGGGCGGCGGGTGCGGGGACGCGGTTCACTCTCTCCACTTTTTTTTTTTTTTTTTTTTTTTCCATTATTCCTGCCACCCTTCTGCCCTTGGAAGCGCGACTCTCCCCTGCGGGGCTTTGCTTTTTCCCGGCGGACGGCACTCGGCACATGCCGGGGCGCGGGGGCTGCGGGTCCGGCGGAGCGCTCGGAGCTGTCACCCGGGCCAGAGACATCCTGGCCACACACCCGGGCCAGGGCCGGGGGCGGCGGTGCCCCGGAGGCGGCGGAATGGACGGGACCGGACGGGACGGGGCGGCAGCGCCGCGTGGCCGTGGCCGTGTCCGTGCCGCCGCTGCCGGGCGGGCGCACAGAGCGGGTTGTTGTCTAATTAGCCGGGGACGGCGCGTCGGACACGTGGAGGCTTTTTTCTCTTTCTCTTTGGAGCCCGGCATCCTCCCCTCCTCCCCTCCCCTCGGGCTGGCTGTGACAGGGGAGAAGGTCGCAGCCTCGCCTGTCGCTTCCCGGTGGGACTGGGGGCTTGGTGGGCTCTGTCTGAGGAAGAGGGGCTTGTGGTGCGGCAGGAGGCGGCGAGCGCCGGGCTGTACTTTCAGTGTCAGAGCGGGGCTGTCGCTGGGGCTGGCGGTGAATCACCCGGGCCGGCTCTCCCGAAAGAGCGACAGGCACCGCTGCCTCGCGGGCGCCTCCCGCAGGGACACGGCCCGCTCGGGGCCGGGCGGCGGTGCCCTGTCCGCCCCATCCATCCACGGGCGCGGCGCGGGCTCTGCCCGGCGGGGCTGCTGCCAGAATTCCGTAACAGCGACCAGTCATTTCCTCTACACCTCTTTTTTTTTTTTTTTTTTTTCCTCCCGTTCTTTCCCCCGTGCCCCGCTGTCCCAGGCGGCTGCCCCAGCGAGCAGCGCGGCGCTCAGGGGCGGCCCGGGGACCCCCGCTGTCCCGGCCGGGCCGAGCGCTGTGCCGTGCCGTGCCGTGCCGTGCCGAGCCGAGCCGCCCGGGGGAAGGCTTCGGCACTGCCGCCGGAGGTCTAAAATAAAGTTTTAGAGCAGCGCTGAAGTGCCGGATTACTGCAGAAACCACCGAGCGCCCCGGAATCCCCGGGTACTTTTCTCCTGCTGGAGGACGCGGGTAGTACAGTGAAGTTCGCTCAGTTCTGCGGGGCCGGCGAGGCCCCAGTCATTTAAATAACCCTGTGACAGAACTGCGCTGAAGTCCTTTAGCGTGTTGGCCGCTGATGCTGCTGCCGCTGCAGAGCGGCGTTTCCCTGCGGCGCCCGGCCCGCAGGAAGCGCTGCCGATGGATGCGGACCCGCCGGGTGCCGTCTACGGAAAACTCCTTTTCAAAACGATACTTGGAAACCGTGCCACAAAACTTCCTCTGGCATACGAGCAGCGGCGCAGCTGTCTCGGTGTGTCACTGAGAAAAGTGAATCTGCTTTGAGCGGCGGCTGAGGAAGGAGCCGCGCTTGTGGCAGCTGGAGCGTGGGAGCTTTTGCTCAAGCACGGGAGGCTCCAGCTGCCAGCGAGGGCTGCGTGCGGACCGGGAGCCTCCATCGGGGCTCACTGCCGGTGCCTACGGGCTCTGGGGAGCAGGGAGTGAACCCTGGGCTGCGGGACCGCAGCGCGCTGGGCACGGGTTGAGGGTGGTGGTGATGGGCGGGTGGGTGGGCGAGTCAGGGACACCCGGCAGAGGCTGCAGGAACACCAGGCAGATGGCAGCAGGCTGTACATGTAAACATGTGGCATGTAAGCGTTTTCCTTCATGGCCGATGACACAGGGCAGAAAACAGTGTGGAAGATGTAGGGTGCGATTAGCCCAGTAGTTTTAAGGAACGTGTGTTCTTGTGTCTCGGAGGGGTTTGCATCTTGACTAACAGTCACCGTGCTTCACTGCAACTTCATTTAAAGTAATCTCCTGAAAACAAGTTAACAGCATAAACAGCGCCTGTTAATTTTATTACAAAATGACTTTATTTTAATGTCTTACTCATACTTTTAACATACCACGACATGCCATACCGTCAGATATATCCCAGTTTTTAATCCAATGACACTGGCTCCTTTCTAACAACACTTGTGGCTAGCATCTTTTAGCTAAAGTATCCGAACTGCTGCTCATACCTTAAAAGTTAGAAGTAAAACATTGTCCACCAGAAAGGCACGTCTTGTTGCAAAACACTCCTTTAGATTTAGTTAGCTAGGTAGAGCAAGTGCTGTTTGTGAAGAGAGTCACGGAGTCCTTTTTACCCATAGATAGCCTCTGGGGAAATCCCTTAGTCATGAATTAGGTGAGCAGAGTATTTCAAAAACAATATGAGGGATTTAGAAATAGATTAAAGGTAATAAAGTTATAGAAATGGAGAGTATAGAAGGGTTCAGTCATTCGTTTGTTGGTTGCAGAATATTAAACAAATAAACTTGTCCTCAGTCCTTATCTGTCCAAACCCATAAATGGAGGGCATATTTTGTATTAGAGCTTATTGCATGTTAATGCTGCCACTTACTGTCTTTACTTAATTGTAAAAACTTGTGCCTTCTCATATAGGGTCTACAAGCATTTTCTCAAACAAGGTTATTGTTTAGCTTTTTGTTTTGCTACACAGTCTGTTATATTTTCAAACAGTAAAACAATTTGTTGTATTAAACATACAGGAACATATATTTTTTAGAATGTATGGCACGAGTTAAAGATCTTAAACACGTACTCGTGTACTGGACACAGCCTCTGGTTGTCTTTATTGTCCCAAACATTGTGTTTTAATTTGAAACCTTCATTGGTTGAAAGTTTGCCAAATGTGTAATTCACCACTGATCTAACATTAGGAGCAGGTCTAAACATGCACAGTAATACGAAGGTTGCCAGCCCTTTGCTTGTATCTGTGGATACCAAAAACAGCAGAACCAGTTCAGAATACTAGAACAACAGAATGCAGAACAAAATCTTGTTGTGCAAGTTTTAAAACTTTTATCTGTGTAACCTTTGTAAGGATTGTAGTGGGGGGTTTTTTGTGTTTTGTAATTAAGTAGCTCAAGTCCTCATGTTCCACTCTGTCTCACTGTGTTTCCTTTTGCAGTATATATAGTAGTGATGATGATGAAGAAGATGTTGAGGTGTATGATCACGATTATGATGGTCTGCTTCCTAAGACTGGAAAACGTCACTTAGGAAAAACCAGGTGGACCCGTGAAGAGGTAAATCTGAGTTCATTCCTCTCCTGCATGTAAAAAGATAAGCGAGAGCATGTATCACATTCTTCTCCCAGTTGCTTCATGTTCTTCACCATATTGCTAATCTGCAAATATACTTCAGTGACAGTCCCATATCTGAAGACAACTTTTTTGACCTGCTAGCTACACTCATTGTTTTATTTAACTTTGAGCATAGTTCTTACATTTTAAATAAAATGTATAAATGCAACTTCTTAATTATCACCAAGCTCTGTGTTAGGATATGTGAGGTGTGAATCTCTGTGTAATCCCTGTTGGAGAAGCAGGTTCCGATTCACCTGCAGCAGCGCTTCATTGTTGCTACTTGCCTCTTTCTGTTTGGAAACTGTTGCTATGCAAGAACTGATCTGTGCTCAGTGTCCCACAGCAGCCAACAACTGTGGCAGAAACTGCTGCAGTCCTTCTGTACCATTGGAATTTTGCACCTTAATTGCACTGTTATGATTCCAAGGAAATAAAGTAAAAGCTGGCGGAGAGAAATCCAGCATTAGAGATGTATTTTGCTTTTCAAGGTCAGAATATGTTTTAGTTGTGATACCCTTGTGCTGACTTTCTGGGAAAGTTGTGGTATTAAAGTCCTTTGTCAGGTGGATCTCCTTTGGCCATTTAACTGGTTTGAGTTTGTTGTGGAATACATTCATACAGCTCTTGAGTTATGTTTTGACTTTCTCTTCTCTAACAACGTGTATTGATGTAAAAACAGTGGCAGGTCACCCCCTGAAAGCCTTTTATTTATTTTAAATTGTAGTCTGCCCTTACAAAGGTGGACATGGTTGTGATGTGGCCAAGGAGGAAAGGATGGCCATGAGGTCCAGTGGCCATTGTCCTGTGGCATGAACTGGGAGCATACAGGGAGGTGCTAACTGGGGAAGGAGAGGGCTACCCTTCTCCTCTTACCTCTTGGAGCATTTCTGGTTTGTTTTGCACTATCTTGATCTTTCCCAGTACATAAGACTGGTTTCTTTCATCTCAAGGGTCTATATTTCTGGCCTTATCATTAAAAAGATTGGGCCAAATTTTTTGCTATTTACAAGTATGCAAAACTCCCTCACAGAGAACAGGAGCAAAAAGGAGCTGTTAGTTTTATTGTGCATTTATTGTAGGTGGGTAGGCCTTGAGTAAATCACTGGAACTCCCATTACTTGCAAACCACATACTTGCAAACTTAAGGCTGTGATTTTCAGAGGTTCCCAGGTAGCTGAGTGCCTGAGTGTCACTGAATTTCAAGGTTGTTCTGATGCTTGGCATCTTAACACCCATTAACTCCTGCAAATCCAGTCCAAGAATAACAGTTACAGTGTTTTGATGAGTAAAATGGGAATGTAGATTGTGAGTCAAAGAACTGCACAGAAGTCAGTCTTTCTCCTGCAGCACAATAAAGAACCTAGCAAAATCCAAAGGAGTAGAAAAATCTTCTGCTTTAGGCAATTAAAAGCATGAGAAGTCTATAGACCACCCTCCCTTACACTCAGAAAGCAGAAGTAGATGCATAGGAAGCTACAAGAATGAATTGAAAAAACATTGTTTGGATTGTAAGAGATTGCAATATTAATTTTATCATTAATTTTATGATTCAGGATGAGAAGCTGAAGAAGCTTGTGGAGCAGAATGGCACAGAGGACTGGAAAGTCATTGCCAATTTCCTTCCTGTAAGTGGATATTGGTTTCTGTTTCCAGGCTTAGTAGCAACTCTTTATTGAGGGGTTTCCTTAATAAAGGTGAAGGGGAGTGGTTGCTTTGTAGTTACCTTTTCAGGGAAGATATAAAACTGCCACAAATGGAGACTTTAGATATTTAGTTAGATTACTGTGGAAACCCTTACATTTATTTTTCCCTTCACTTCTCAGAAAGGGTTCAAAAAAATCAAACAAGCAAAAATGAGGCTGTTGGGGACTCGCACAGTAGGTGGTCAATGTGACAATGAAACAAAATGTCTCAGCACAGCGGGGGTGGGGGGGGTGGAAGTAACTTTGGTGAATTGTACCTATGATTTTGAAGATAATTACTTTGTGAACATTTTGGCTGTTGCTGAAATACTGCATGTGGAATCATGCCAGCTACTGTGCAGATGGGGAAGATAAAGTTTGTGTAGTTTTCGTGATGGAGTCCTCAATGCAGAAGTGATGGAAATCTTATCTATTCTGTGAGCAAATTAATAGTTGACCATCTTCTTCTCAGACTCCTGTATCATTCTCTGTTGTTTATTAATCTTAGTTCGCAGTGAAATACATCAAAACAAGTGTATGCAAATAAGGGCATTCTCACTCTACTTTCATCTTGTCTAAAGAATTATCCACTTTGTGTATTTCACATTTCACTAGAATCGGACAGATGTTCAATGCCAGCACCGATGGCAGAAGGTACTAAACCCAGAACTTATTAAAGGTCCATGGACTAAAGAGGAGGATCAAAGGGTAATCAGTTTTCCTTTCTGTCTGATAATTGCTTTATTAGCAGATTTCAGGTGTTGGGGCAAAACTCCCAGAAACTTTGGTGGTCTCAACATTATTACAGCCAGGGGCAGATTGTATTTGTGTAGTGCTTTCTAAGTTTGCTATGCAAATAAATTACTGTTGCTTTACAGCACTGTAATGTAGAATTGCAGTCTAGAAATGCCTTAACTATTACCAGATTTTTCCTTTTGGGTAAAAGTATGAATGGGAAGTGGGGAACCTTAATTGCTATTAGTTTTACTGTGGCAGTTTTGAGAAATGTTGTTCAAAATGTTGCTTCACCACAGAAAAAAATTTCATTGATCCATGATGCATCATTAAATACAGGCAGTTTTTATGTCCTTTTTTGAAGGTAATAGAGCTCGTGCAGAAATATGGCCCAAAGCGCTGGTCGGTCATTGCTAAGCATTTGAAGGGAAGGATTGGAAAACAGTGCAGGGAGAGGTGGCACAACCATTTGAATCCAGAAGTGAAGAAGACCTCCTGGACAGAAGAGGAAGATAGAATTATTTACCAGGCACACAAGAGGCTGGGGAACAGATGGGCAGAGATTGCAAAGTTGCTGCCTGGACGGTAATGACATATGCTTTTAGCTCTTAAAAAAGGAAAAAGCTGAGAGTCTGAGCAGTCTGTTTTGGTTGCCTCAGGCTGCACTGTGTAAATGAAAAAAATTTTGGAATCAAAACCTGGGAAGCCAGTGACACCAATGTGCATTTTTCTCTGTGGGGGACTTCACTGTTTGGTCAGTACATGCAACAGTGTGCTATTTTTACAGGTTTTTAATGTTTGCTATAGATAAAAAAGCCAGTAAGTGGAGCAAGACCATAAGAGTTTCCTAAATGTCTGTGCAGTCTTATTTGTCCCTGTGATGACTGTCAAAATTTAAATCAATTAAACAGGGAATGATCAGGCTTTGCAAGTAGAACATAGTTGGCGTTCAGCTAATGGTATGCCTTCAACATGAAATCCAGTCGGTTTATTCAAAATTATTTAAGAGAAGGGTTCTTCAACTTTTGTAATTGCTCTTGAATCATCCAGATGATTTTGATTTGTTAAAAAAACATGTATAAAACAGGAGAAGCTTTTTCCTCAAACTCTGGTCCTGGAAATACTTGTCTCACTGAAAGCTTTTGTACAGCTTGTATATAACCTCAAAGATTTAGTGTCTTATTTGCTGTGATTAAAAGTGACTCAAAATGTGGGTAAGCAAATAATATAAGCAAGGCAGAGGTTTCCCTTCCTACTTTTTTTTCCTGCTATTTGATAAAACACCTTCAAGACCTAAAATACAAGGCCCAAGATCATGATAGGCTTTTAAGCAGTCATCCCCTGGGCTGCTTTCACCTTCTAGAAGATAACAAGAAAGGAATTAGCCCTTGGAAATATTTTAGTAGCTTCCACACATCACAGATACTACTTTGAATGATATCATGCAGTGGTGATGTTTTTCAAATAGCAGAGCTGTTTAGAAGCGTACTCTTAAATCTCACAAACTTGGTAAGTTTGCCTTTCCTGACTCATATATGTGAGAATTTGAATCTCAGTTTTTCTGCATCTAAGAAAAATTCCAACAGTTTTGTTTACTGAGTTTTTGTGTACTGAGCATGATGTTGTTGTTGTCTAGGTGACCAGCTGGAAAGTTGCTTGGAAGTTAGTCTATTCACAGCTGTTCCCCACAGTCTTTCTTTCCAGCAATGAGACACAATCAGACTCCACTGAAATATTAAGATATAGGAAGATGATATTGGCACTCCTTTAGGGTAACCTCAAAGAGATGTTAGCCTTTGTTGTCTCCTCACTTCATGGGAATGAGGTGAAGATGAAGTTAGCAATTCCTTACAATTTGAGGATCTAAGTAATGAGAGATTGCTTTAAAAAGTATGTAAACAACTGTAGCCCATTTTCCTTCTTCCCTGACTTTTATACTTATTTATATAGCATCTTTCTTGAGAAGTTTGGAGTGGCATTTGTAGTGGTAGGGGTAGGAGGAAGGTCAGAGGGGAGCTCTGGGTTTTAACAGAAATGCCAATGGCAGTTCCCTGCCCATTGACCTGTCTAAGTTGGAAATGCTCGTTTTTGAAACTCCTCGAGCATCTGTATTTCTGTTGCAGAACTGATAATGCTATCAAGAACCACTGGAACTCCACCATGCGCCGAAAGGTTGAGCAGGAGGGCTACCTGCAGGAGTCCTCCAAGGCTTGCCACTCCTCAGCAGCCACTGGCTTTCAGAAAAACAACCACCTGATGGCCTTTGCTCACAACCCGTCACCACCCGCCCAGCTGCCGGTGGCCAGCCAGCCCCCGCTGAGCAGTGACTACCCCTACTACCACATCCCTGAGCCACAGAACGTGAGTGCCTGAACACAGGGCTGTGCTGGGGGTGCTTGCTTTCCCTCCTTGGACAGATGGGTGCAGTTTAGCAATGCCTGGTTTCAGCATGAAGGATTTTCTTTGTCTTGGTGGACTTGGATGTGTTCGATGTCAGATGAGGATTTCTTTGACTTTTACTTCATTCAGTGGTGAAAATAAGTGCATTTCAAGCTGGTGGCATTCAGGTGGTGGAACCAGGTACAGGGGGTTTAATGTCTCAGGAGCAGTTCACATATTTCTTAGAGTTGTGAATATTAAACTTCTTGAATATCAGTTGAATCTGGTTAATTCTGTGATCCATGTCGAAATCTCCCACGTTCTCTTTAGTAGTATTCTGTTTGTGGGTTGCCTGTTGTAACCAAATGAATGAGTATTATTTTAAATCAGATTTCTTTTCTATTAATTATTAATAATGAAACAGGCTCCTCCTTCAGACAGTTGTATTGTAGAGTTTTAGATGATAGTAAACTGCATCTTTTGCTTTTTCATTTCAATTTAGAAAATCCTTACAAATGTGTCTTTATTCATCTTATTATTCAAAATTATTCATCTTTTCTTGTTCAGGAAGGGTAGATATTTTGTATATCGTTTTTCTTTCTTCCTCTCTAATGCTCGCTGTCATATTCCTAAAAACCCAATTACTTTTCTTGTAAACATTTTTAGTTTTTTTGCTATTTCATCTCCACAGACTACAAATATTAAGTACCTAAAACCAAAGTATGCTTAACACAAATTGACAATGCAAGCAGATAATATGATCAAAATAATAAATGTTTTGTTTTTTGACCTAGGTTCCTGGTCAGATCCCATATCCAGTAGCACTGCATGTAAATATTGTCAATGTACCTCAGCCAGCTGCTGCAGCTATCCAGGTAGATAACTTGAACCTCATTTCAAGAGTCAATTTCTTAAATATTTGATAAACTAAAATGCAGATATTGTACATTAAGGAAACATTGTAATGTATTAAGTGTGGTGAAAAGAGCAAATGGGGAAGGTCGGGGAGTTCTAACATGGCTAATAATTGCTCCTTCTGAAGTGGATTTAAAATGAAGTAGTTGACATCTGGTGTGATAGCTTTCACTTTCTCCATTTCAAATATCTATACTGAAATTCAGCAGAGACTTTGGTAGTGGAAAACACAATTGACATTTATTTCATCTTTGAATCTAATTTGGCTATTATAATCACAGGTCGGCAAACCATGAGCATTTTAGTTGCTACATCCTATCAGACCTTTATCTTTTCTTTTCCCTTAACTCTTAATTTCAGAGACACTATAATGATGAAGACCCTGAGAAAGAAAAGCGAATAAAGGAATTAGAGTTGCTACTAATGTCGACTGAGAATGAACTGAAAGGGCAGCAGGCATTACCAGTAAGATTGTCACTGTGTGCTTGGATGGAGGGATAGCAGCCTTACCCCAGTGCTTGTCTTTTTAACTTTTTACTCCCCCTCTGCCTTCAATACTAATCAAGGCTCTATATTTCCGTTTTAAAACAATGAAACATAGCACATATATAATCTGTATCTGCTTCATAAATTCTTTTATGGAAAAAAAAATCTAAAAATTTTGCAGGTATCTTACTTTGCAAAGTGGGAGCAGGATTGGGCTCTGTAACGTGATGTAATATCGGAAACATGATGATTGTACAAAAATTGAAAATCCTACAGACCTTTAATCAATAACGAGATCTGTGTTTCTGAAGGTGTGCAATGGTTCATGTGAAAATGTAGTGCCTGTGCATTAGATTTTTCTTCTCTGTTGTATTCTTTCCTTCAGCTGTGTTTTGTACACTTTGTAAGCTTCAGATATGGTGCATGTTTGAGAATTTGTTTTACTCCTCCAAATAATGTTAGATTCTTCATAACTGCATGCGTGGAGCAAGTGCTGGCTATTACTGAATTCTCATACTCCATTGTATATGCCATTGGATGTTAATGTGTGAAAACCCTTGTATAACTACTTAACACTGTCGCCAAAGCCAAGAATCTCAAAATCAATTTGAAGATAGGTGATAGCCAGCAGATTTTTTGGGTAATATTTAAATTAATGGTAAAAGAACTGCATGCATGATACGTTAGTTTGGCCACTTTTTAACTTTAGTTAATGTTTTGCAATTTCTTCTGTTGCATGATCACACTGGAAAGAAACTTCTGTTAATTTGTTCTTCTGCTTTCCTAACCACGTTGATTTGACAGCCTCTTCATTGCATTGGCGTAAGCTGTAGCATTAGACAGGGATAGCAGAAGAAAAGGAGATAGGCAGACAAAAGCAACTCTAACTCTAAAAACTTGTAGCCTTCTACAGTGCTGAGCACTCAGTAGGGAAATCCTGCCGTTTCTTGCTTCTTACAGAAAAGGACTTGCAGACACTTTTTGAGCACTTGGAGTAACAAAGTATGAATTGATTATGTGTTAGTAATGACATATGCCTATAATCCTGGAAGTAAATTATGAGGTAACTTTGGGATAACAAACACAATGCCAGTATTACTTAAAACAAGATCTTGCACTGATGAAAGGAAACATCTTGACAATTGTTTCATAGGCATAAGCTTTTAGATGATGATGCAACTACTTTTATCTTTCCTCCAGTGGCATCTGACACCTTGTGCAATTTCATTGCTAAGTTCCTTCTGCCTTTTCCCCCTCCCTTTTCTTCTTCTTTTTTTTCTTCTTCTTCCTTTAGACACAGAACCACACATCAAACTACCCAGGCTGGCACAGCACCACAATTGCTGACAATACCAGGACCAGTGGTGACAGTGCACCTGTTTCCTGTTTGGGGGAGCATCACCACTGTACTCCATCTCCACCGGTGGATCACGGTTGCCTACCTGAGGAAAGTGCATCCCCTGCACGGTGCATGATTGTTCACCAGAGCAACATCCTGGATAATGTTAAGAATCTCTTAGAATTTGCTGAAACACTCCAGTTAATAGACTCCGTAAGTAAAATTGCTGCCTCAGGTGGATTTGTGCATGGTCAAGGAGTAAGGGGTGAAGAGCTGGGATTATCCTAAATGTGGTTTTTGGTCTTTTCCTGCGTAACTTTGAGTTACTCCAGGATCTCAAGCTTATATTCTGACATGACAAAACACAGCTGGTGGTAAATGAAGCCCTCAAGCAAGGATGCATATGCTTTTTTGTGCTACATCTTAGAACAGGAGTGTGAGTTTTGGCAAGCTGCACAATAGGAGCTTGAAAGAGTCTCTCAATGTTAAGTCTCCTTAAAAGAAAATCAGAGATATGCAAAAAATTTTAAACAATTATATGATATTTACTGATATTTGAAGCAACACATGCCGTAGGTTTGTGTGCAGCCGCTCATGTATCTGCAACATTCTCTAGAATTTTTAGTTGTAGCCTCAATAGCTGATTCTCAAAGTTTAAGGAGCTTGCCCTGGCATATGTGAAAGACTGTAAACACACATTTAAATGTCAAGCATCTGACTGACATTGACATGGACCTGTTCTTATTGCAGTCTCTGGGATGCTACATGTCAAGGAGTAGCACATTGAATTAGTTTGTTGGTGGCAACCTCCTTCAGAAGCAGAGGTGTCTGCTTCATATGGTATTATTTCCCTTTCAGCACATCCAGAGCAGCACTGCATGTTAGGAGGAGGCCAGTCTCGGTCTACAGCACACTTTTTTTTATAACAAAAGGCACCATCATCATACCAAGCAGAAAACACTAGGCAAGCAAATAGTGAGGACATAATTTGACTCATTTGTTAGGGACTCAGTTGCCAGCAACACTGTTAGGATGTCAGACAGTTTGATAAGATCAAGGTACTATTGAAAACACAAATTGTGTTCACAGTGTTGCTGTTCCCATGAACAGGGTCAAGCTGAACTGAACTGGGAAAAACTTTGTTGTTGTTGTTGTTGTTGGTTACAGGCATATCCTAGCACTGTATTTTCATGAGGTGGCACTATACACTGTCTTATAGCTCCGTGCCTCCCACGTTGTTTCAGGATCCTTCATCATGGGGTGATCTCAGCAGTTTTGAATTCTTTGAAGACACAGACACTCCGACTAGCAGAGCTCCCTCAGGCACAGTCGCACAGCTTCAGCAAAGAGGGGCCAGTGCTTGTAGACCTCAAGGACAGTCCACCACAAATTTGAGCAAAGTCATGTCGAGTCAGGGCTCTCTTGGCTCACCAAAGACCTCATCTGCCTCACAGGGCAGTGCAGCTCCGTGGGTCCTTCTTCGCAGAAGGAGAGGGCACTGCAGCCCCTTAGAAAGTGGCCACGGTAGCACCTTGGTCCTAGCTGACGTCAGCAGCTCAACTCCTCCTAAGCGCTCCCCTGTCAAAAGCCTGCCCTTCTCTCCCTCGCAGGTAGATCAAGACTTCTGCACAGATGTTACTAATTCTCAAAAGTCACCCCACTCTTAACAATTTAGAAACTAATCCTTTGGAACAAATGACTAATTACCGTTGTGCTTGTTGATTTCACTCCGTGTTTGAATCTTCTCACTGCTCCTAGTCTTCACCACTGAGTTTAGTTAATCAGCAATCTAACTGTTGATTCTTGTCTTTTAAATTCATCAGTGGGGCTTGGTTTTTTGTGTCTTGGTTTTTTTGCCTTTTTGGGTCTTTTTTTTGTAGGGGAGTGTGACTCCTTACTTTACTCTTCCTGCTAACTCCAACTACTAGAGTTTAACATTTCTGATCACCTGTGATACTTTCCATCTCTGTCCACTTACAGTATGTTTCATTGACTAGAAAACCCCAAACTGCATTTAAATAGCATTCAGGTTGTGAGACAAACTGACAACAGAAAATTCAAATCACATATGCCCATCCTTGCCACACAGGCCATGAGAGTTGGAGTGGAATAGGAATGAGGAGGAAAATGGCCTGTTAAAATGGCCTGGCATGCACTTTCAAATTCATGATGATGGTTGCTTTGTTTCACAGCTGTAACACTATTTAAAAGTGTTTTGGATTTTTTGTTTGTCTGTGCTGGTTTGCTTTAGTCTTTGATGTCATGAAGGATAGTAAAAGATTTCATGTAATGATTTCCCACTGTATTTCCCATTACCTATTAGCTATTTTAATCCTATGCCATTTTTCCAGTGAAAGCCAGATTTTCTTACATGCCACATTTTTATAAATTGATTGAATTTAGAAGAGAATACATTGAATTGTTGTCAGAATAAAGGATAGCACTATGCTCACAGATTTGTAGACACTAGACATAGAAACAATATTTTAGGTTACTAGATAGAATCCATGCAAGAGCAGTTTTCTCCAAAAAAATAGTGCTGCCTCTTTTTCAGTCAGCTGTTTCCATTCCAAAGCATTCCACACACCCGTCACAGGTGGCAGCTTTCATTTTATGCTCTGAAAATGAAGTACTTGCTTTTGAGAGAGATGATAGGAAATTTATTTTCCTGTCATAAACACATTATTTAGTGCCCTAAAAGCCCCTAGATGCCCCATGTAAATATTTGTGGAATTTAACCCTGTTTCCTGTGGGGTTATTTCTGAAACATCCCTTGCTCATTTTCACTCATTTTCTTGGGCACACTGGTCTTAATTAAAATTTGTTTGGAGAAAATCCAAATCGGGCTCTGAAAGTGGGGGAAAGTATTTCTCATTGAAACAGAGTGACATTTCCTTTAGAATTTCCCTTTCTATATTCCTGAGCCAAATATTGACTATTTTTTCACAATGTAGTCAGGTAGCCCACATACCCCTACTCGCATCATAGGGTCAGGAGAGTGACTCATGTCAACCAGAAGAAAAACATTTATTTTTCTTTTATTCAATAATGTCAGCTTAAGAGCCAGCCATGTTATCTGGACATTCCTGTTAATTTTTTCTTTCCTCACGTGCAGTTCTTAAACACCTCATCCAATCACGAAAACTTGAACCTGGACACCCCTGCGCTTACCTCCACCCCGGTGTGTGGCCATAAGATGGCAGTTTCCACCCCCTTCCACAGGGACCAGGCTTTCAAGGCTCAGAAGGAAAACCATGTGTAAGTCTGTTGTCTTGTTGAGCTCATGAGGGTCCATTTCTTCACATCTGCATGCAGCCAAGGTGCTGGGTCAGCATGTACTTTAGGCTGTAAGAGGGTGGGTTTAGATTAGATACAAGGAAAGAATTCTTTACTGGGAGGGTGGTGAGGCACTGGAGCAGGCTGGCCAGACAAGTTGTGAATGGCCTATCCCTGGATGAAGCCCTGGGCAACCTGATCTCATGGAAGGTGTGCCTGCTTGTGCCAGGGTGTTTGGAGCTAGATGATCTTTAAGGACTGTTCCAGCCTAAACCATTCTATGATTCTGTGCTTCCTGCAGAATTGTTTGCTCGCACATTCAGATTTTTCTTAGTTGGGAGTAAAACTTCCACTTTATGACTATTGAGGTAGGTTATTAAACCATGCATATAGGTTCACCAGTTTTTAAAATAAAGTCATTACACATTATCACAGTCAAATAGATGTTCTGCTGTAAAAGCAAAATAGATTATAGGATCACAGGGAAATATTTTCCAAAGTCTTTACAACAATACCGCCTGTATGCACGCATTTCTGTAAAGAGGTAGTATTTCCAAGTATGTTCCTTTAAAGTTCCTTTCCTTCTTTTTAAAGTTTCAGGACTCCAGCAATCAAGAGGTCGATATTAGAAAGCTCTCCAAGAACACCCACTCCATTCAAAAACGCACTTGCAGCTCAGGAAATCAAATACGGTCCTTTGAAGATGCTGGTAAGAAGGAAACAATGATAAAAGTTGCTTTGATATTAGTGCAGAGGGATGTTCTGGGACTTGGATATAACGTTTCTTTCTTTCAGCCTCAAACTCCAACTCATCTTGTAGAAGATCTGCAGGATGTTATCAAGCAGGAGTCGGAGGAATCTGCAATAGTGGCTGGGCTACATGAAAGTGGACCCCCTTTGCTGAAGAAAATCAAACAAGAGGTAAATCTCAAACTTACCTGAGGCAATTTAATTCAGAACTCTTTGCTGAGAAACTTATAGCAATGCCTTTTCTGTTAAATAGCTGTCTGTTTTTCTTTCATGTGAGCCCCAAGATCTTAGTGTCGGTTCCATATAGTACACTAACCATGTCTAATTCATCTCCCATTGATTTCCATAGAAGTCTTTCTGCTGTTTTCAGCGGGGGTTTGCTTGGGCCGTTCTAATGCAGTTTTCGTTTGAAACTTAAAAAGAAAAGAAAAATTAGATATGAATTTGGATTGAATCTTTCAAATATTGGTGAAAAGTATAGAAGAACCCCATGGGGACCAAGCTCCATGGAGTGACTTAGAAACCTGAACATTTGAGGACATTGCATTATATTACTTTGTCACTAAAGTTCTAAAAATACATATATTCTCAATCCTTTCTAGGGGATTAAACTCCTGAATACTGACAGAGCACTGAGTGCAAGTATTCAAAGTTTTATTAGATGGGGATTTTTTTGGAGAACCTTGAACTTTTTTCTTCTGCAAAGAGCAAGGGGGCTGTAAAAAGCGTTGCTGTAAACATACATTATGCACCTCTGTGAAGAAGACTTGTTCAATTTGTTAAGCAACTGACAGAAATCTCCTGGTCAGTTATGTAGTGGTTGAATCATGCCTTTTTTGCTTTAAGGTGGAGTCCCCAACAGATAAAGCTGGAAATTTTTTTTGCTCAAATCACTGGGAAGGAGAAAACCTGAACACACAGCTCTTTACACCGGGGTCTACTATGGAAGATGTGCCAGTAAGTATAAGTTTTCACACCATCAAAGGAATTCTTTTTTTTACGTCTCTGTTCAATTCTTAAATGCAAGAGAGAGTATTATTTCTGATTTTCTTCACAAGTAGGCTTTATTCCTTCTTTCCTTATCATTTTCCTGTACATGAAGCATAAAAAGCAAAATACAACTCTTAATTATCACTGATGCCTATAGAAGGTTACAGAAGTTGCTGTCATTTGGCAGCCCACAGACTTTGAAGAGCCTACACTTGAAGGATGCCTGCACCTGTGTGTAGAAATGACTAGATCATGGAGTTAAAAACTGGTGAAAAAGAAAGAGAGACTCTCTCTTGGTTTTTGCAATGGAGACCTTGCATGAGCACAGTAATTATTCAGTGTTACTGTTATTCTTGAACTTGGGATTTTCGCTGGATGGCAAATCTTTGCACAGGGCAATGCTCCTGCAAGGCTGAGTCCAGGGACAGCAGCCTGAGGTCTGCTCTTCATCTGTGGCTGTGCCCAGTGTATCAACTTCTGCACTCAAGCTGAGTGCATTCCAGTTCAGGTTGTTCTCATGAGTTGCTGAAAACCTTTTTATTTTTTCTTTTCCTGTTCAGAATCTTCTTACCAGTTCCATTTTAAAGATGCCTGTGTCTGAAGATGATGATAGTTTTCACAAAACAGTTGCAGTACCTAGAAACAGACCACTAGCTAGTCCTCTACAGGTAATTATTCTTTGATAAAAGTATCCTCTATATATAAAAATACATATATACATATATATATATATATATATAGCTTTCTCACTGACCGATTTTAAGTTTTGGGTATGGAAGAATGAAATGTTGAGATGAATGTGGCTGAGGATTTCACTTTGCCTGTGGAGCGTGGGGGCACAGTGGCTGCAGCAGAGCCAGGAAGCTAAACAGGGCACAGCCCTGTGTGTGGGATATTGTATGTAACTCAGCTGGGTGCAGTGGGAAATTGGTGGATTGAGAATTAACATGGACCAGAGGGGATTTTTTTTAATAGACTTCTTGTAGGTGGCACTGCTGTTTTAGAGATTTGAGTGGTGTAGTGGTGGCCAGAACTTGTGAGTGCCCTTGGGGGTGAGAGGAGAGACTCCAGCACTGCCTGGCTGGCACAGGTGTGACCAGTATTGCCCATCCAGCCCAGCATCAGGATGGCCTTTCTCCAGTGAAGGCTAAATGTGTAATTGTTGTAATCTAAGTCAGATGTGAGGCTGGGGTTTATGTCTGTGCTTTTGCCAAGTGTTAACAAACATCGACATTTTCTGTACTTTAAAATAGAGCTGTTCACAGGGGCTGATCCAAAGCCCACCAAAGTCACAAGCAGCCAGTTTGGCAGCTCTTGTGTACTTAGGCTGGAACCCACAGCGAGTCATTCAGAAAATAAAACATAATTTCTGTATTTCTGAGGTAGATGACTAAGTGATTTTGTAGCCTTTCTCCACATGGGAGAACTAAAGGAAAATGTCTCATTCCCCAGGGTGAGTCACTGTCAGGAAGGAAATTGTAACTCTATAGTTCCTGACTTTCAGACAGATAGTCCACATGGCTAATCCTTTCTTTCCTCCCTCTGTCCAGAATTTACATTAGGATTTGTTGGAATGAATAAAGACTGGTTTTGATTAAGCATTTCTAGCCAGGCATTAAAAAAGGAGATAGTAAAATTTTACACATGTCCCCATTTGGCACAGTTTGCCATGGAGTGAGCTTGTATTTTGTGCTGCAGAATCATTTGATGAAAAACAACTTTGGAGAGCAGGGACCAGGGCTCCCCTTGGCATGGGGGTGTCTGTAGAGGCCAAAGATTCGCACTCAAGTATTGCTCATCTGCTCTTCCCTTGTGAGCTGTGTTTCTTGGCTGCACTGTGGTAGACAGCCAAGAGAAGGGTTTGCAGGTCCACTGCCCCTGGTCTAGGGGCTGAATTCAGACCCACCTCGTGGCAAAGGAGCCTGGATCTCCAGCTTTGCAGGGGTTTGCTGGAGCTCCCTGGTGGGTGTGTGGGAGGAGGCTGCTGGTCCCCACCAGCTCAGCCCTTCTGTATCCCAACACGTGTCTGAACCGTGATCCCATCCAAACTCTGGGCTCCTTCACAGATTTAGGGCAAGATTTTCAGGTAGCTAAACATCACAGGCTGTGTGTTGTCCTGTTAGTGGTAGCTGCCTGCACTCTGGCTGTAATAAAAAAGAAGGATCTGAGAGGTCTGTAAAATAGGATCTTTTGATCTTTGGTGTACTGGTGTTATGTTTCCTGCTATCTAAAAATAATTTTTTTACAAGCTGTTGTAAACGAAGGGGCTTGTTTAACCTTCTGTCCTCACTCATGCTGATTTTGTTCAGGAAGTTTACATGAGTCAATTTGTGGATCATTCTGGATTCAATTCTTCAGTCCTTGCTCAGGAAAACAGTGTTAAAAGTCAGGTATGCTCATTGTTTGGATAAAGAGGACCTTTTCTTAAGTAGGAACTGAGTTAAAAAGGACTTCCCAACTCCTCTCAGTGTTTAAAGTGTGTTGAACAGAAAGAAAAAGTAGTTGTAAAAAGCCCCAAAATGAATAGTTAGTAGGCAGCTTCTTGGTGTACTAGTATGAAGGTAAAATTGTTCTCTGCTGATGAAACATTGAGCTTTTCAGCTGAAATGCCATCTTAAATGAAGAATGAGGCTTGGGGTTTCTGTGATGGTGGCACAGACAGCTTTTTCAGAATGAAATACAGACTTTTTGTAACAATGCAGTATTGCCTGCCAGTGGCTGCAGTCTCTGGTTTGGACTTGCTGTCGTGGTTAAAAGTAATGGTGAAGCTGCTTGGCTTTGTGTCACAGGGAGGAGTGTGGCCCTGTGCAGCTCAGAAAGGACGTGAAGTCTGGCACTGTTCACACCAGAAACTGCTGCTGCTCTGTCCCTAGTGCTTCCCCTCCTCCACCTCAGTGTAAATGGACTCATATATCTAGGGTATAGCGTGTCTAAAAGGTGCAAAGCCATGGAAAACATTAGCCTTTGTGCTTGTCGTTTTTACTGTTTGCATTTTGTACACGAGCAGATTTTAGCACGTTACTTTCCTTTGCTTTCTACCCTTCCTGGTTTAGGGTTTGGTATCTCACCCTCATACATGAACGCATGCATGTACACAAACTAATATTGGACTAAATCCACTGATCCCATGAAAGTAGACATTAAGCATGAGAGAACTCATGTGGGTGAAATTCAATTGTGTCTGCATATGTTGACATTGCTGCTGTTAATATTTTGGTCCCGATCCAACTGCTCTTACTTAGGCAAATTCTCATTGACTTCAGTCCAAGAAAGAATTACAGTGATCTCTGCACCTTGGGATCTGTGCATGGAGAGGGAAGAGAGAAACATAGACAGCACTAAACTTTGGGGGTACTTTTAATATACTTGGTTCTTAAAATTCCGTTTTCTTGTAAATTTGAACTTAGAAAAGAGGGAGGCAATATTTTTACCAGCCACAGTTTTCCATTGCTTTAATAATTTGCACTACATTTGCACAAAGATATTTGGCTAGCAATAAACTGATCAAAATCCTTGATTACTTATTGTTTTGCTGTTAAATTCCAAAGAAGGCAAGAGTAGCAAATGTTCAAACACATCTCTAATGATATATTTTTTACTGCATTTTGGGTACACGACTGATCATATGCCATTTAGTAAATAGCAGCTGATGACCATATCAGATAGCACAACATGATTCACCATCACTTAGCAGGAGCAGCATGTTGCATCATTTGGCATGTGAGGTCAGGTAGCTCCCTGTAACACCACTGGAGTTTGGTGCTCCAAACCAAAAGAGCAACGGGAGAAAGGAGAAGGGAAGAAAAAAGAGAAAAGGGAGAAGAAGCCAACATAGACCCAAGAAGAGTTTGGGCTTTATCCTCATTCAATCCCCTGTTAAGTCTCCCTCAGACACTGGATGTAAAGGCAGTTTTGTGTGAGATCTTTCTGGTAAGGTGTGGAGGTTCAGCCTGCTCTTCTGTCCTATGTGACAAATCTCATGGTTGTGCATTGAGTATTATCAGACTGGCAGGAACAAGAATGTATCACCAAACCCACATGTTGCCTTGGTGTAGACTTTCTTTCCGTTGCAGGGATCCCAAACATTTCTGTTTGTATTCATGGGGTTAGTTAAAACCTGTATTTTTGCACCCTATATTTTTGTCACTTAGTTGCGTGTCAGGGAGATTTTGATCTCACTAACACCTTTTTCAAGGGCTAAGATTTTGGGATAAGGTACTCCAATACCAAGACAAACAGATGATCTGCACTGAGCATGTACTTCAATTTTGCCTTGTAAGAGGTTACATAAAAACCTCTCTGTTTCTGGCCCTTCCTATGTTAAAGTTAAATTTTATTTCACATTATGTTCTGTAGCAGTACGTAATACAAACTATCCTAACATAGACATTTTAACAGATAGAAAAGTAGGCTAAATCACAGACCTTCCACCTAACCCTGCAGGCTATCAAAAGACATCATGAAATGGAGCCTTTTAAGAAAATAGCACTGCTTTGATATCTTCTTCCCCCAGTAACAAAGGAAACAACACAAGGTAGAAGCCCTGCAAGCTAAAGAGAATGTTCTTCAACCCCTAGCTCCTGTCACTTTCCATTTTTTAACCACAGACTGACACATTTCAGCTCGAATTTCCTGACTTTCAGCGGTTTATGTAGCTATTTTCTTCAAAGAGTTAAGTTTAAAGGATTTTAAAACAGTAACTTGGTTAACATTTTTTTCAAGTGTTTGAGCTGTCATGAAGCTTAATTTTCCCAGTTTAAAAAATGAAACGTTGTTTTATTTGCAGCTGTTTGTAGACAAAATGGCCAGGAAGGCAGCATGGTCTCCTGCAACAGCAGGCTTTCTCTGTTTTTCCTTTTTCAGGGGAAGAAGGTCCTGAAATCTCATACTTTTCTTTGTTTAATCAAGGGAGAGGGGGAAGCACGCTGTGTTTGAGATTTGCACAGCAAGGGAAGGTAGCCCCACAGGCTTCCCTTGCCTGTGTTGCCCCTTCTCTCCCCAGTGACTGATGTGTACAGGAAGGAGATATGCTTACCACAGCTGAGGGAACCAGAGCAAGTTCAAAGTTAGAGGCCAGTCATTGCATGTTTTCCTCCCAGGTAGGCAGAATTTGGGTTGCAAACAGATTGGAAGTTACAGCTGCCCTGAGCTGGTGATGGTCTCTCAGGAAGAAAAGTGACAGCTTAACTATTAGTCACAGTTGCAGCAATGTATTCTGATCTTTTTTGGGAAAAAAGAAGAAAAATAAATAATAATTAAAAAATACTTAAGGACAAAACTGGAAAGGGGAAGAATATCCTTGTTGCAGATGCTTAGCCCACTTCCATATCTTGTCCATTCTTCTTACTTGGCAAGCTCATAATCTTGAGCAGGAGTTTTATCTGAGCAAGAACTTCAGGGTTAAGCTCTTAAAAATGCCATCAAATAGCTCTTTCTAGCTCTAGTATCATGCTTATAACAAAAGCTGAAAAGTTGGACTATCTTATTCTTTCACATTTAGCAAGTTGTACTTCTGAGCAACTCAGAAAGCCCCAAAGTTTAGGAGAATTCTGTCCTGAGCCCCAGAGGAAAGCTAGCAACAGGGGTAGAAATAGTGGTCTGTCTTGTCAAATGAGATAAAAAATTATTTTATGGTCACTTTAGTTTTTAATTAGTCTTTGCTGTCTGGTGTTGATAGGTTTCTGCCAGTTCTGCATCCTTACAGAATGGAAAGCCATGTTATTCATATGCTGTCCTATGCTATTCATACGTATTCTGCTAGGAAATTGTCTCGTTTAGTGCATTGTTTTACTGTTTCAGAAGTGCTGCATTTCTGCTGCAAGCCTTCTTTTCAGTGGCACATTCTGCAGACAATCTATGCTATGTAATCTAAGGGAAAGCTGGCAAGAAATCCAGCTTTTTGCAGCAGGAAAACACGATAAGAGACCTTCTAATAGTCTGAGCATTTTAAATACACTAGCTTTTTAAAAATTATTTTAAATACAAACAAAGCTTGGCTAAATTAGTGAGAATGTTTGTAACATCATTAGCTTTGCTGGAGTTGCTGAAGCTACCTGCCAACAGAGCAGAGATGTAAAATCTGTTTTCTAACACAGTTCTTTGCCCAAAGAATTCTACTAGACTTTCATCAGTTTGGGAACTCAGCACTGCAGGACTGCAGCAGCGTTTGGTTTTGGCACTGGCTTCTAACACAGAAGGTGTTGTAACAGAGGAGCTTTCTTAAGCTATAGAAACAGCACATGAAAAGGCAGTCTGGGCTACAAGAGCAGAAGGACTAGTTCTGTTAGAAAAGCACCTTTCCACATTGTTTTCTTCACTTGCTCTGGTCTGTTTTCTCTAGATGGTCCAAGTTTTTATTTAAAGTGCTTTAACTGGATATCCCAGTTACAGCTTTGACAGTTTGTTTACAGTTCACATTTGCCTGAGGGCAGTCAAAGGCATATTGCAGAATAAATAAGGTAGTTTCGCAGCCAGGAGAAGGATGTACTAGTAGGATTATTGAGGTTTTAAAAAAAGAGAGAGAGAGAGAAAAAGAAAAGGGACAGGGAGAATGACATAGCTGGAATTGTACCATGTAATTAATCTGTAATTTAATCCTATGGGAACTTGTAGTACTACGCTTTCTTCTCCTCCCCCACTCCCAAATTTAACTTAAAGAAACTGCTGTGTTTGGAAGAGAAAAATACAGTGGAAGTACTGGCTGAAAAGGTTTGAATTCTTTTAATTGACAGCAAAATTAAAACTAGTCTCCCACTCCGTGAGGCAATGAAAAAATTGTGTATGTGGAAAGAATTTACTGTGGTAATCCCTTTCACTTCCCAGTGGCTAGGAATTTAGGTGCCAAAACGAACACCTCTCTCTTACATGACTGAATTTAAGCTAGATGGATCAATGAAAACATATCCATCAATTTTGGTGGGGTTTGAGTCAGGGCTTCTCGTTATAAAAATCTTGTTTCCATCCATTTGTGGAGTTAGACTTGTAAGTGTGGTCAGGAGGATGCAATGAGCATTCTGCAACAGGAGTGTTCTGGCTGGGGTTTCTGTGCTGTTTTCCTGCATGCCTGTACCCTTCTGCCTGGGTCTCTTCTCTTTTGATACATTTGTTGAGCAGTACTGTCTGTGGGGCACTGCCGCTGACCTGGGAAAGAGCCCTGGCAGTACTTGTTGCAATGCTGGCGTGGAAGGAGCCATTGTGGGACCCTTTTTTCCCTGTTTACCAAGAGATCCCCTAGCTGTGTGTGACCAGGCCTGGCAAGGCACTCTTGCCTGGGTTGTAGGACCCAGCGCTCCCTGCCAAGAAGGGAAGGAAAGCTGCTCCCATCAGCGTGACTTTCACACGTGCCTCTGGCACCGCGCTGCGGGGCTGGCAAGGCAGAGGCATTGTGCTTTGTTTTGTGTTGGCTGCCGGGAGTCGGGGCTTCAGACAGAAAATGTTTATTAAGGATACCCACTTAAATGTTATCTCAGTTCCCCAAGGGTAGAATGGAAAACTGTGTTAGTAAATATGCTGCATCAGAAAACATACTACTTTGAGTCCAATTCTTCTTTCTTCACTGGAGCAGAGCTCTCACCATCATCACTGAGATGCAAAGTTAGCCTCTTTTTATAAGTTTGTCACAATAGGGAGGTGGGGGAAAGTGTAAATAGTGTAATTTTCTGGGAAAAATAATACATGGATGAAAACTTCTCTGTCCCTACAGCAAAGCTGAAGTTGTTTCAAGCAGGCTCAAGTGAGGGTGGAGCTGAACCTCCTGTTCTTGCTGTATCTGCTGCCCAATGCTCCCCGGGGCAGCCGAGCCCAGTGGGAGGGCAGAGGGTTACTGCCTGCCTGAGCAGCTTCTGCCACACTGACATCAGGTTAAAGATGAAGACCAGGCTTTCCATGGAATGAGTGACATGTAGCAGCCTGCTGAGATGTTGGTGATATCAGGATACAGATTTTTTTTTTTCTAGTAAGCACATGGCTGTTAATACAAAGAACTCAGTGTAGATACTAACAATTAAGCCTAATTTATGAAATAGGGACATTCCTTACCTCAAGTTACTTGTATTTTTCAGAAATTGACATACTGTGATAAACGGACTTTTCCTTACATGTTTTCAGTTACTTAAGGGACTGCTGATCTCTTATTTCTAGACTGGTGCATTGAAGCTTTGGGGGATCACAGGGAAATACTGGTTAGATGCATATTTCTGTCCTTGGAAATTACAGATATTCGGGAACTAGCAGCTGCTTTTGCGGTGTACAGAATAAATCCAACTTCTAAGTAAAACCGATGGCATTATACCAGACATTAATTTGGTTCCTCATGCAAATACCTCTAAAACAGCAGGGGAAAACAAGCACAGGTGCCCGAGTCCCACTGAGGATCAATAGGGAGTTGTAGGTTCCCAGCTTGTGTAGGTGCCTTTGAAAAAGTTACCCTGGAAGTTGTTTAACCAAAACATAAAAGGAGCTGTGGTGTGTTGCATGCGGGTCTGTGGCACGCAGAAAGTGTGTCACACCTGCTTTCTGCCCTGTGCCCTCAGCTGAGCCACAGCACAAGGTACGCAGCTCTAGAAAAGAGGTGTATGGCATGTCTGCTCGCTTCACAAATGCAACTTTCCCACAAAAACTGCAGATATTTCATGATTTGAGACCTGACCTAGTTCTTCTTCAGAAAGGGAACTCCTGATGAAACTCAGCAGTTTTGCTTGCAAAATGGCATCCAGGAGAAGAGGCAACATTTGGAACTTGTCTACAGAGAAGAGAAAGCCATGTCTAGGGAAGCCCAACAGAAGTTTGCAGAGGACTAACACACTTGTTTAGTTATTCACTGGGTTTGTCCCTTTTAGACTGTAAGCCCTCCAAGGTAGGAACCTCGGTCTCTGTGTTTGTGCTGGTGCCCTGATTAGGGCATGTTATGTGAAATTATCTGCATTTCATAGTTGCCCAGCCTTTTACTATCCATATGTCTTAGATAACACTGTTTACAGTCAGAAGAGCATTCTGTAAACATTTAGGCCAGAGAATAGTTCAGGGATCCTTTTGCAAAGTTAGCAACTAGAAGTTGGTTACTAGAGGTTGGCAGAAAGAGCCATGGGCACGCCAGGACAGTTCTGCTCTTAGCAGATGGTTTGCACTCCACTCATCATGATTCACCCAGTGTCCTTGAGGTTGGGAAGGCTTTGGACATCTCTTTGAGCAATGTAATTGTTGCACTGCAAAGATGATCCTTTTTGAATGCAATGGAGACCAGAGGAAGGTTTCTCCTGACTTGTCTTGACTGGTGGATGCTGAGCATATGCTTTTCAATATTCAGCAGTACTGGGATCACTTTGTGGAAAGATAAGCACAACTGAGCGCATTTTTGGAATGCAGAGTATTTGTACAGCTAACTACGTGTTAATAGAGGTTTTATTCAGGTCTTAGAGAAAATTTCAGCATGGAAAGGCAGACACACTGGGTAAGTGAGAGAGTTCAACAGAAAAAAATAAGTGTGTATCCTGGTAAATTCCAGGAGCTTTGAAATTTCATTGCTGTTTATAGCTCAAGGCAATGAGAAATATCTCACATGTGTAGTGAGTAAATAAATACAGCACACACAGCCCTCTGCAGATAGGTTTATCTCATTTTAGCATTATACTAAATGGTGCCTGCAACCTCCATAAATACCACAAAAAGTGAAATGGCTTACATGATAATTAAAAAGCTGTTTCTGCTGAGAGTCGAGCCCCCCTCCCTTCTCCTTTGCCAGAGGAGCTGAGCTATTGGGCGGGTGCTGATCGCTGCACACAGGTGAAAGCAGCTTTGAGCCTGGGAATCCTCGGCAGTGGTGGTCAGGCAGTCGAGGATTTCAGGTTCCTTTAGGGAACTCCAGGACAGAGCAGCTGCATTTTTAGAATGGAGGTTTGGCAGGAATTTGTGCATGGTCACAATACTGAATATTTTAACTGTGGGTTGTAGCCTGTCTGTGCTCTGTTGACTGTAAAGTTCACCTGCCAAGTACATTCTTCTTAAGACCTTCCTAAAGGATTAAAGGCAAGGCTATAGATATGGCCTTATAGAAAAGACACTGCCTAAGAAAGAAGCAGGAAAGTTTGGATCTCTTGTGGTGTCCCCTCTGCAGATCATCTGGTCTATCTGCCCCTATGGTCGCTAACTGAGAAGTCAGGGTGACATTTTTTTGCCTGTTGTGTTGAAATTTCAATTTCTTAGGGGACAGGACAACCTCCCGTTGCCTGATCATGGAACAGTTAATTGCAAGCAGGCCCAGCTTTGGCTGGGACTCTGAATAAATCACATAGCATTCAAACTAAATCTCTCTCCCTCTCTTCTAATTTAGCATCTGAACAACACCTGGGAGTCAGCATCCTGCGGGAAGATCGAGGATCAGATGGCTCTGCCGGATCAGGCACGCAAATACATGGCCACCTTCCCCACCCGGACTCTGGTCATGTGAAAGGGTCAACGCACAGAGAAGCATTATGGTTTTGAGAACACTTCACCTCCTCTGGGAAATTCCTGTTCCTCTGCATGAGAACTTTTCATGAATGGGAGAAGAGCCTATCTTTGTTGTGGTACAACAGTTGGGAGCAGCACAAAGTGCATTTAGTCACTCAGCATATATATATATATTCTTGTTGGATTTCACCCAACTTGAGAGTTTGTCCTTTTTTAATGATACTTGCCTAAATTATTAGGTATTGAGTTTGAATCAGTAATTAATGATCTTAAGTGCAGTCTTATAATAATGATAATTTTTCTTGTACTTTTTGAGATCAAGCAGACTTAATACACCAGTATTGTTATTTCAGTGATGTGCTAGCCAGGGGTGGGGTTTAGTTTGTTTCTTTTTTTATTATTATTTTGTTTTTTAATAATAAAAGAGCAGGTACTCAAACAGATATATTTTAATCACTGAACAAAATGAATTGGTGTAAAATGCCGAAGTGAAAAGCATTACTACAAACGCTTGTCTGTGCAAAAGGGGAAAGCTGATCAAGATCGTGAATGCTCAAACATCCATGTCTCTTGACATAATCCTTTCTGTTTTGGTTCTAGGCCATTATACATTGTGTGTTGGGGGGGGGTGGGTAATTAGCTTGCTTTAAAAAATATTACTGTATGAAACATAGATTTATGAGAAAAATTATATTTTTATTCAGTAATTTAATTTTGTAAATGCCAAATGAATACTGTGTTTTGCTGCTACAGACTTTAGCGTGTAGACATGCTGCTAGTGTAAAAGGAGCAGTAGAGCTTTATATGGAAAAAAACAAATGTTGATGTTAGCTAATTGACTATGCACTAGCATTTCAGACCTTTTGGTTTTAATATTTTTTAAATTTTTTTTACATCATTTATATTTTTCCCCTTTTTTTTTTATAAGCAATATTTTTGAACACTGTTCTTGGGAGATTTTTATTTGTGTGGATGTGGTTGTTTTGTTTCTAATTGGTTTGTAACAGCATGCATTGCACCTTCATATGTTTGGGAGAACACTGTCTTGTTCATGTTGTCTCTTCTGTTCCATGTCTAGCTAGTTGTTCCCTAACTTGGGTCTTGTGTACTGAATCAGGTTCTTAGAAATACATGGTTCATTGTATTGCCATACAATGATCTTTATTGATATGGCAAAACACTGATTTTATTTTATTTTTTTATTTTTGTGTGTTTTTATAACAGCCTCTGACTTTGCTGCCTTAATAGCATTTGGTGCAGCTTTATCTGCACTTAATTTTTTATACAACAATGTACTGCCTTGTAGATAAAATAAAGTGTGTTCTTTTTTACTTAAACCTGCATGGTCTAATCTTGTTTGTCTTCAGTGTTTTGGCGGTGGTGTTAAAGGCAACAATCAAGCCAAGAAGGTTTTTCCCAGCACACTTAGATAAGCAAGGAATAGAGTTTTGCACACCATAGCCTCAAAATCCTCGGTTCTCATTGATTGTTAAGGAAGTGGAAGGAACACAGCACAAAACAGTGAGTACTGAGCATGTTGTGGTCTCAGGGCACATCTCTATTGACACCAAAGTCCAGGTCAGCTTCAGTCAGTGGGAGACTCGCCGCACCTTTTGTGCGAAACTGCCCTTATCCCACAATGCTGGCTAATTTAATTTTTTCATCTAAGGACAATCAGGTCAGGAACTAACTGAATAAGAGAAAAATATTCTGGAGTTCTTATAACTGTAGAACAGGCTTTTTTCATGCTTGTCTTAAGAAAACAGAGGTGAGAATCTACTTTGAAACTCTGGTGCATTGTGATTCACAGCAAATAATTGGACAGACCTGCAAGAGCCTCACACAGCTGATGTGCTCAGGGACTTTCAGCCCTAGGAAGGCTAGAGATAAAAGCAATTCCTGACAAAACAAACAAACAAATAAAAGGCATCCTGACAGAAAAAAAAGAAAAGGCATCTTATTAAATAGCTTGAAAATAAATTGCAGAAATGTAAGTTGATGCAAGTGCTTCGAAGTCATACTGATATTCATGACAGCAGACTTCAGGTCCATGATGAGAGAGCAGCCATGTATGTGCTGAGCCCCAAAGGTGCCTTCCAGTCCTTTTTGCTCCTTACCCAGCACCTGCCTAGCTCTCCCAGGCTGAAGCCACATGCTGTCCCTCAAACCATGCAGTGCACAGAAAAGGAACAGCAAAAAGGCCTTTTTCATCCTCTGCACAGGTCCCTGCCCGTGTGCTTCTGGCTTTCAGTGTGAGAAGGGACCAGTGCTTGCAGCAGCCCCCTCCAAGCTGTTTCATCCACCCCTCCTGTGCGGTCTGGGCTCTGCACCCAGCGCTGGGGGCCAGGGAGAGCCACCCCCAGGCAGCTCCTCCGCGGTTACCAGAGGCAGGACCCCGGGGCCGGGCGGGGATTGCGGAGAAGGGGAAGTCTGCGGGAGCCGCTGCCTGTGCCGGAGCTGCCGGGCTCACCCTGTGAAAACGCTTGTGCAAGATGTGAGAGCCCTGCGGGACCGGTGGTGTGCAACGTGGGCAGAGGGAAAGGCCTGCCTTGAGGCATGCCACACAGCTTAGGCAATGCCTTACAGCCTTTAAAGGGAAAAAAAGGAAAAAGGAACGCCAGGTTTACAACGGGACTTCGAGGCAAAACTCCTGCCTTGTATGGCTTCAGTGGTTACTGCACAGATCCTGGCTGAGTTTAAAGAGACCACTATCCCAGTGCTGGAGCTATGGAAGCTCAGCCTGCAGGTGCCCAGAAAAAGGAGTGGTTTTTTTTTTTTCCCTGCACCTTCAGTTGCTTTAAAATCCATTTTAAACATGTATAACTACTACAATAATTGTCTTCTTGATGGTCATCCTTAAAGCTAATACAGAGGAAAATGTTTCTTTTCCCTGTTTCTCGCTTCACTGAAAATGCAAAGCACTCCGTAGGTTCAGGCTGGTTTGCATATGTTTCTGCATGCATGTGGTGCCCAGCATGGGTGAAGGAAGACTCTTTCTTTGGAAGCTGATTATTTTCCCTCCACCAATAGTGGCTACATTTCCTCTGCAGCAAAGTGCCACCTCCCACACATCTTTCTCACACAAAATATCCCCTTTGACCCTGCTCTTCTCTGTCTGAAATATACATATGTCTGTCTTTCTTTTGTCTGAAATACACATCTTTCAGAGTCCCAAAGAGTCCTACCTCTCTGACAAATTCCATCTTGAGCTGGTCAGGCAAGAGCTGTCCTGAGATAGGTCAGTGTAAATGGTCTTGGTGGCAACTACCTGACCTGGCAGTGGCCCTTTGCACAGGTGTATGGTCATCCTGGATCCATTTAAACTTAGAATAACCTACTAAAATGGAAGGAAAGCATGTTCAGTCAAGTTATTATTTAATGGAGAGTAGATATTTGGCTCAAAGTCCTATTAACCTTTTTATCCTCTGTAATTATGACTTAATAATGTTGTCAGTGGGAATTCTTTTGATTTCTGAAAAGAATTTCAATTATCATTTTAGCATGTGCCACTAATTAAAAATGGAGAGGCAAAGGAGCCAGGGCAAAATATAATGAAAACTACCAGGGTGTGAGGTGTTTCCCAGCTGATTTCCTGTCATTCTTCAGCCTTCTTTGCAAGGAATCCTGGAGGTTCAAATCCCACAGGTCTGACCCATATGACAGCAATAAACCTAAACCAAAAAAGGGCCAGAGTTTGAATTGGTTTGGGAAAAAAATAGAGCTTGAATGAAAGAGCCAGACTTTGTAGTTAGGAGCCAAAATAAATCCGCTGAAGGTAAAGCAGAGAGCAAGCACAGCATTGAATATTCCATAGCATAGAGTGATCCTTCAAAAAAGCCAGAAGGTTTTTTTCTCTATATTCATAATCTTGATTCTGATCCGTGCCAGCTAAGTCAATGGCAATCAGCCCTCCCTCAAGCCCACACAGGCAGGCGCATAGGCAAAGGATGTTTCTGCAACACTGTGATGGGAACATCATAACCATAACCTCCTCTTACTCCTGCCACATTTAATTGTATTTCTACCGCATTCCTGATCTGAGACAGGTGTGATGGCAAAGCACAGAAAAAAAGACTTGTTGCTAGAAACCTATTTAAAATATGGTGGGGTTTTGGGTTTGTTTTTGGTTGTTGATTTGTTCTGTGTTTAAGGAGCATGTTAAAAATATTTCAGTTTGGGAAAGGATGGTTTTGAGGCACTGGTCTACATTTTGCCTGTGTCCTTGTTTCCTAGCATGGCTGGAGTCAGTCATGAGAGCAGACATTGCTCAGGAGCAATGGTGGAGTTCTGCCTGGGTGGCCAAAGAAACACACTGGTCACATCTTTCAATCTCCAGTTTAATGTCTTAATTCAAAAGGAAGTCATGTTTCCTGACCAAATGCACTTGTTCCCTTTGTTTGCCTCTTTTCTTTGAACTTGACTTTGATGTCTCAGCAGTTTTCACTGAAGACCCTGCTACCAGCATAAACTTGCTTGTGACTTTTTTGCTCTCAGTGACTGATGGAGGTGAGATAATGAAGACAGACCAGAGGTCCAAATTCTGCCCTCAGCTGTGTTTGCAAGCTGCCAGTGGTTAAAGAGCCCATTGTTAAGGGCTTCAAAATATATTCACTCTGCTATTATTTTTCCATAAATTATTGGTGACCAGGTTGTTTGTTTTGTTTTTGTTTTTTACAATCCCTCTTGATACGTGACATTTCTAGAAGGCATTCTTCCAATACATTTGAGTATCAGAATAATTTCTGACTTCTTAATTGCTTTGTAAAATAGCCTCCACTTCTCAGACTGCACAGATGCACATTTACAGCCTAGCTCAATTCACAGCCAAGGAAATTTCATTTCATGGGGAAAACAACTTTTACCTCTTGATTCAATCACTACCCATCAGCTCAGCTCCAAGACACGCTCTGTGCACACATCTGTCAGAGAAGCAAAGAAGATGAAGAAGAAAGTTTCAGGAAGCTCTCCCCAGACAGGTTTCTACACTAACCATAGAGACCACCTCTGCATCTCCCGGTTCCTGCCAGCCCAGCTGCAAGCCTGCCGTGGCCCTCCCGATACAGTCAGCCCCCAGAGAGCCTTGAAAGGGTGTCTGCAGGTGTGCTTTCCTGCCCGCTGCCTCTCTCGTGTTTCATTAACTCTCTCATCAGTGTACATCAGCACAGGAGTTATCTGAAGGTGCAGGGAGGCTATCACTATTTCAGTGATGGGTTTTTGATATCTGTGTTCCTACCAGCTCAAGGCAGAGACCTCTGAGGTGCTGGCTCAGCCTTCCTGTACAGATAAAGGGGCTGCTAGCCTGTGTTGCTGGCTGGGAAATGGAAATCTGCAAGAGGTTAGAGCTCCTACCTGCCTTGCCAAGCCTTCTTGCACCAAAGAAATAAACTAAGAATCAGCTGTGGTTTGTTGTAGTCAAAGGCCTAAAATACCTTTCAGTGAAATAATAAAGAAAAGAGATGACACTTTGCTTTCCTTTTCTGCTCTGCTCATACTGGCCACCCCCTGTGCATCCCTATCCACTTCATCTCTGTTTCACCAAGGCACACGGCCCTGATGGGGTTCAGGCCCAAACACTGCTACAAAAGGATTGATAAAAGTCTCTGGTCTCCATAACCCAAGCCCATACTAGGCCAGGATTAAAGACATGGATCATTTCCCTGCCCATGGCTGATGTGCTCCTGCCACTCCCACTCAGCAGGGGCCCCACACACTGACAATGTGTATTCTCTTGGTATCCCCAGACTCAGGACCATCTTCACTGAAAAGAGAGCTCTGATTGTGTCTCGAGTAACATCCTCCAGTCAGGGAGGTACACAAAAGCCTTTCACTGGAGGTGATACACTCCTGGCTGGAAGGTCCTCCAGGAATAGGCAAGACAAGCCATGGTTGCACTCAGCTTTGGCACCCTCTCAGCAGCTTCCCACCTGCCCAGGAAACGGATGGGTTCTCCTGCTGCCCCATGAAGCCCTTCAGTGGCAGTCCAGGAGCAGCAACTCACAGGCTCCCCTCCTGAGCTATCAGTGACACAGAAACACTCTTGATTTTCTTTAATCAAAGAGGTTAGAGTAATCCTTTTCTTGTCAACCTCTGATTCATGGCCACATCCTTTAACAGAAACCCCAGAACAAATACAAATGCAGTTTGTGTGGTCATAAGCTACAGAACTGATGTGATAGTCACTCCTCCACCACTGCCCTGAACCCTAGGGCTTTCTAGTACAAACCTTCATTGTAGCCAGCTGCAGTAGCTACTCTTTGGATCTCAGAGCCAGACCCAGCGTGATCAGGGAGGACTGAACCCAACACACACCTGCACCACAATTTTGCCTCAGAAATCACAATCCAGCAAGCATGATGACTAAAATAAGATGCTGGATTCTTCCAGCAGTCTCCCACTCCTTTTTGTCATTACCAGGCTTTGCTGTGCTGTCTGTCTAACATCCAAAAAATACTTGTTACCATCCTCTCTGGCAGTTGATCAATGGAGCAACTTGGTTTTTATGTGACAGATTGAACAGAGTGAATGTGGAAATTTATTTGATACTTTTGTTTGCCTTCCTGTCAGTGATACAAGCTCTTCTTCTTTCCTCTTTAACATCCATAACTAGCTTTTTCCAAAGGATTCCAAAACCAGAAATCCACTTTTGTCTAGATCCCAGGAACTTTTCCAGAAGGCTTAATGTCCTAAAGGCAGTCCTGTACTCTCTGGAAGACCATGCTGAGGGTGCTGCAGCTTCAGCCTCGCTCCACCAAAGCAGGTTTCCACACCCTAATCCAACCTTTCCAGTAAAACCGGGCTCTGTGAAAGGAAAGCCCAACTGCTACATGTGTATGTTTGGACTGACCAGATTTCTCTTGACTAAACACACAGGCTGGCCGAGGACACTCTAGTTGCGGAGCAATGTTCAAGTGTTGCAGTGATGAGGATGTTTTGAGAAGTTGCATGTAGAATAACACAACCAAGCAACAGAGTGTGCTGCCCTTGCAGTTTGCAAGCCCTTGAATCTGCTGAGGAAGTTTGTGTTCACAAGACAGCTGCTGCAAGTCAGCAAAGGGGTTTCCTGAGAGGTGATGATTTTCCCTCACCTTTACTCATGTTAAGTAAGTGTATGCAAATCTCTCTCTCTCTGTGTCTATCTATTCTATATATATTGTGTATTTTGTTAGAAATAAAGGAAGGATATTTTACTGAGCAGGCCCAAATCCCAACC
The DNA here is from genome assembly GCF_965231275.1 of Zosterops lateralis. Classification (NCBI taxonomy): domain Eukaryota; kingdom Metazoa; phylum Chordata; class Aves; order Passeriformes; family Zosteropidae; genus Zosterops; species Zosterops lateralis. The sequence continues at coordinate 56,969,451 of NC_139764.1, read as the reverse complement.
AGTAGTCTCAATCTATTACAGGCTGTGTATCATGTGCTTGCTTTATGGAGTCTGTTGTCCACCAGAACAAAAGCTCACAAACGACAGAACTCAGACAAACACCAGACTCCACATTCAGAAAAAGAGAAAACCATCCAAACAAGAGATTGCTGTGAGAACATAATCTGTGATGAGAACTGAAACTGCAAGTCACTGGTTTTCATTGAAAGCAATGCAACCAAGAGTCTGAAATCAGTCATGTCCCCCAACTGATGAGTCGTCCGAAATCCACCACCTTCCAGATCACACAGATCCTGAGATTTCTCAGCTTCCTCATTTGTGATCATAGATTTCTGTAGAAGGATGCTTAATGATTAAAATCAAATTAATAGTAATAATAACAATCATAAAGATACCATGGAAAAAATCATATGCAGAAGTTGTCTGACACATTTGGGGTTTTTTATCCCTGATGAATAATGTGTTAATTTTTCAATTTATGTTGCAAGCAATTTAACACATGATCTTTTATATTAGAAGTAAGTTTGTCAGAGGTTGGTGCAGATACATCGGGGTTTAGAGTGGACTGGACTTAATTTCACAACCGTATTTTAACCTAATTCTTCCATGCCTGCTGCAAGAGTTTCCAGCCAAGTCAATGGGAGTAATCATGTGAATAACACACGCAGGTTTCAGCCTGAAAATCTCTACCACCCTCATTTGTGGGTCAAGGTTGGTCTGCTTGGGGAAAAGCACAATGCAGTGCCAATAGTGAATGGCCTTTACATGGTCCATTTCCAAGAGATACAATGATACCACCAAACCACCAGGACTGTATGCACATAATGAAAAGTGACAATGCACTCATTTGTGAAGGATATAAGACAGCCATGGTAGTTAGGGAAACATTTGCATAATCACATTAACTTTAAGGACCTACTTTAAAATTGACCTAACAATGGCTGTCATTGTTTAAAGCCACAGCTGTCCATGCTGATCGGACAACATGCTTGGTCAACTTGTGTCGCAGCCATCTTCTTCAGGAGGACTTAGAAAGTTTGACTGAAAAAACCATAGGCTCCAGGACATCCTGTGAATGTCTAGCCTCCCACTGTGGTTCGAGTTTCAGAGAATCCACAGCTTTCAGAGCTGTGCAACTGCTGCATTCTCATTGGGACTGGTGTAATCTATGACACAGCTTTATTTTTCAGAATTGTTCACCAAGGTTGTGTGAAAAAAGACACACTGAATACTTATTGGACACACTGAATACTTATTGGCTGCTAAAAATATTGCAAAACATGAATAGTCTGAGCCCTGATTATTTTAGGCTTGAGCAAGTTACTGCTTAAGATTTTAAAAAAATCAGAACTTGTACTCCAGATATGAATTTCAGTCAGATGTTTCTTCTACACACAGGGAAGACTGAACTGTCTGCATCTTCATACGCCTTGCACAATCATCCCCCATCACAAAATTGCTGATATTCAGCCAAAAATGTACCTGGTGAATGCTCTTCAGTAGAAAAATATTTATATACATTATCACCACATTTCAGGGTAATTGGTAATGTACATGGTTCTGATGAAAACCTAAACTCTTCTTAGCTAAGATTTTTTTTTTGCTCTGATTTTAGAAAAGCAGCCTTGTCCACTTTGAAAAACATGTTTATTTTTAACTATTTTCAGGATTCGCAGACAATGGAGGTGGTACTGGACTAGCTGGAGGGAACTCAGAGTTTCAGTTACAGTGTGTCTTCTTTGAATAACACTAACCACAGGTAGGAGAATGACTAGAGCACACACTCTAGAATGGAAAACAAATAAAGAGAAATGTCGAAGGAAAAAAAAAGATTGTAGCAAAAACAGTTCAGCTTTTTCTGAGAACGAGGTTGAGGAAAACTCGTTTTTCCTTGCCCTTGTAGGTCTAGTTAGCATAGTATGAGTCTGTGAACTTTAACTGACTTTTTGTTTTGCATTGCATATGCTGTGATTAAAAACCCATTTAGGCTCCCCACTGTCATTTGGTTTCAAACCATATTAACCAGTTTAAATATTCTTATATTGGCTGCAATTAAGAAAATCTCCTGCCTTTATGCTGTGGATCAGGGACTCAAAATTTTAGGCAGGAGTGTGATTTGTGACTCTTATTCCTATGAGGATTCATATAAACTTGACCAAGTCACACCCTCTGAGCATTTCATTCAGCACAGGAGCACCAGGGGCTCACCTCCATTTGGCAGTTCCCCTCCTGGGCAGGACAGACCACCCCTCTGAGGGTGAGGGGCTGCCCTTGGCCATCCACCACCCTGCTCTGTGCTGTAGGGGCCAATGCAATGAAGCAATGTGACACCGGGCTCGGCTGAGCTGCCTTGGTCCCTCCTGCTGCTCCACACTGTGCCTGCTGCATGGGAAGGACAGGTTACCCAACACCAGTGTGGAGGGACGTGGGGCAAGGTGGGTGTAAAGGCAAGCTGGAAGCCATGGGAATTACTGGCTAGGAGCCAGATGTAAATATGTGCATGAGTGTGTGCACACACATAAATGTGACTGTGTAATTAAGATTAGTATTGTAATGAATATACAGAAAAGTGGGGAGTAAGGGGAGGGTGAATTAATTGCTTGTCAAACCTCAGTTCTGACTCCTCTAACTTTGAAGTATTGCACTCCCAAGCCTTAATGATCTTTTAATTTATACTTTAAATGATAACTTTTACCTTTTGATTATTCAAAAGATGGGCAACATTTGACACCAATAGTTTACATTTAAGAAAAGTAATTTAAAAGATGCAAATGCCTTTACTGAACAGATATGCAGAATGCCCATCTGCATTAAGGTAAAGTGAACAAGCATATTAATATAGGCAAAGTTTTACTAACCACACTAATTTATATTTTAGGCACTTGTTCATCATGAAGATCAGCATTTATTCCTCATATTCATATCTGATCATATTAAGGCTACTGGAATAGTTCAATAGCATTACCAGAAAACTGCAGCTAGAGCAAAGATAGGGATGAAATCTCTGAAACTTCGTCAGAAACACTTATGCTGTTTCAGCACTTCTATACTGTTTCAGTACTTCAGAAACCTCTGTACTTCGGGACTGAAAGAAAGGACAGCTTCATATAATATTCAAAATACAGCTTCTATCACTTAGACACACATACCTTTTCCACATGAAGGAAAGCCTCAGAGGTGAGTACTGTGAAAGAAAAAAGGTATTGGTTGTGCACTACTGTCTTCTGACAGTCAAAACAAACCTTTGGCTGGGAAAGTGATATGACACCTTCATTTGATCTTACTATAGGATTCAAAGAGCTATGGCAGTCCCTTTATGTTAAGTCAATGTCAAGATTCATTATGTAATTTCTACTTTCGAAAATCAGCATTGTGGCATTCACACATTCCTATGGATTTGGTTACTACTGTTGAACACAGTTTTGTTGCAGTATGGTAACTAGGTGTTTCGTTACACAAAAAGTCTTGTGTACGTTTCTTCAGAGACCCAAGAATGAATTGTCATGTTCCATTCTTCAGTGTGGCAAGGATGACACTAGTAGCTCCAGGATTTCTGCTTAGAAAAAATCTTAATATTTCATAGGAGAGATTAAATTGTGCAAAGCACAAAGAGCTGAACTAGGGAACCCATTAACATACTCAGTAGGTGGAGTATCAAACCCCTCCTCATTATCAGACATGTCCAGTACCACCGACCTGCCAAGAACATTTCTGCATTCACACTAAAAAACAAATGCCTTTAGATGCCATTCCCAGCACATCCCACATACAAGCCCAGTCAACATGGGCTAAACCCAAAGCTTTGCCAAGCGAAAGGCTAACAGCAAAACAACATAGCATCCAACTCAGCCCTTCTCCACTAACTGGGCCCATCTAAAGTTTGTGGATCTAAAAAGGAAGAAAGAAGTTCTCTTCAGGAAGTCACGCTTGCCTTTCAGGCTCAGTCCATTTGAGGTAAAAACTTGCTCATTTGTTCAAGTGCTGAGCATTCACTTTCCAGTTGCCAGTGTTTGGTCACAGATTAGAGTATTTCAGGTTTCAGCTCCACCATTTTACACAGACTACAGCACTTATACTGAATGCATGTCTGCATTGGAGAACAATTTGAAATTATTTTAAAATTATGTCAAATATGAGCTCACAAGAGCATAAAATTGCCTATTTACAAATAGCACCTCTGGTAAAAAACGCAGACTTTAAACATAACCTTAAATTCATCCTCTCTAAGACAAAATTAACTATTACTAATGCATCTGGATGTAAAATGAGCACTATGAATAGGATAGTAACTGCTTTATGTAACTCTCCCTACCAAAGTGAAACAGTGAGTCATTTATCTTAATGATGCCAGTATTCTGCCAAACATAAGATAAAACTTCACGGTGTGTATAGAAAGTTCAGAAACCCATCTAAGCACCAAGCAAATTGTCACCAGCTATCAGGAAAAGTAACTCATTTACTACAGAGTCAGACAAGGTTTACAAGGAGAGCAATATTTTTATTAGACTACCTGATAGAGCTTCTTAGATCAATGGTTGAGCTAATGCAAAGATATTACAGACTTTGATTTTTCTCTGCAGCAGAAAGCATAACCTCATCTGCACCCTTGGGCAATCACAGGTAGGGGAGCACTCACTAATTGCATGGCACACGTGGGACAAAGTGTTGTCCCATGACTGCACATGGCAGTGGTTGTGCAAAACGGGCGCTGGCGGGACCTCCTACACAAAGTTAAGGGTGGCATTGACACCACACGGCAGAAAGGCCAAATTGCACAGAGGCACAGCAGCACACTGTGCATGTACCAGAGCAGGTAAGATCCTCCATCCAGCTATTGTTCTGTTTTGCCTCACACACACCACAGCTGGTGGTACCTGCTGTTGTAGGGACAGGCGAGAACTATCTGCAAACCAGGTCAGTATTTTCTGCAGTGGTAGAGAAGAGGCAAAGACATTCTTTTTGGGGTACTGCATGCCCTGACATGTGAGACTTAGTTAATCTTTCTTAATACCAAGTGTTATTTTGTAGCCAGCTGCCCATGTTATACACATAAATATACACTGTTTAAAGATAGATTAACATTACAAGGTTATAGGCAGCTCAAAATAAAATTACAAAAACCCAAGCCAGCTACCTCCTCCAAAGTCCCCACACACTTCATTGCAATATGCATGTGGGTTAATTTCAGCTGCTGTAACTCACTGATATACATTTAGCAACTTCTGGGGTTTTTCCTCTTTTTTTTTTTTTTTTTTTTTAATGGCACTTTGAAGGTGTGGGCTTATAGAGAAGTGATGTAAAACAACAACCTGAGAAAACAACCTAAATTAAGCATCTGTTCATATCACTGAAAAAAGAGGGGAAAATCAGATGTCTTTTCCTTCTGACAGTATTTTCAAAACCCACGCAAACAGTGCATAACTCCTTAACCTTTCCAATGGATATTTTGGGGTTTTCCCCCTGTTGAAAGCCTTTTCTTTGAGACTGTTATCCTGCAAGTCTTACGTTCTACTCACATTTAAATATCTCAGATCTTACTACTGTTCTTTACACCTGTTATTCATTTCTATCACAGCACCAGTCAAAAACGTCAAGGAGAGCCTGACTGTAAGACACTTCGTAGCACAAGCCCAGAAAGTTCCTATTGTGTTGAGCAAAATTTGCTGCTAGGAGAATTATTTACTAGTAAAATACTCTTGTAAGAATAGATCTTGCCCCTTCAAAGAGTCCATGTGTTTTCTGCTGCTCGCAACAGGCAGTGAAGGCACCTTCACAGGCAGGTGGGACTACCGATTTTCATCATACAAGGGCGTATTATGACATAAATCTGTATCATAAATTTATGTCATATTATGACATAAATCTACACAGTTTCTGTGAGAACTACTTCCATAGGCATGCATCAAGACATACAGCCAGAGCTCCCAAGGTCTTTTGCCTTTCTTTTGCTTATTGGAGGAGCTGCAATAGCTCCTCTATCGAGGAACTGCAGTAGTGATGGTGCAGAGTGTGTACTATACACTGATGGCTTGTTCCCTCAGTATGGTCAATCAGTTTGGGATTCCTTCCATGCTTTTACTGTCTCTTCCAAAAAAAAATCAACCAAACAAAAACAACAACAACAAAAGAAACCAAAACCCAAAAAAACAAAGGAGTGAGAAAGAAAGGAGGGTGGCAAAAGGGGAAAAAATTCTCAGCCTATTTCTCTCACATGGAGACCATGTGCAGCCTGCTTCCTGCTTTGCCATGTTCTGTGGCAATCACTTTGATCCCTGGGGAGGTGAGACGGAAGTTGGTCTTCACCATTTAATTTTTTTATAGATAGCAAAGTCCATCCTTCCACCTGCATCCAAAGCTCTGAGGCAGCTGGCAGAACAAAGCAGGAGAGAAAAATAGTTGACCAGAATCTATCTGAAATTGCCAGCATACAGGTGCAGTCTTGTTTTTCATCTCTGTCGCAGCAGTCCCCAGTGACTGTCAATGTTTTACTGAGGCTAATTAACCCTTTTTTGCCTAGAAAGGATTGGAGAAAAAAAAATTTTAAAAAAAACCTAAAAGCTATCTAAACTAGAATAAAATTACATGAGTAGAGAAATGCAAGAATCATATCTAGTTCTGAACTGTGCTACAAATAAAAAGGTTGCTATGCTAAGTAAAAAAAACCCAGCAAATCTGTGGGGAAAATTTGCATCTTTGGATTGCTGAGACAGCTCCAAGGTTAGCATGTTACTTCTAACACCTGAACAAGGTGGTAAAGATAAACTGAGAAATCACTCAAGAAGCACCGTCAAGAGTAAAGGAGCAATTGTTAAGCAAGGAATAGTAAAACTGAACAATAAACTTGGATAAGCACTGTAGACGGGAAGTCAGCAAACCTAAACAACTGAAATAAGAGATAAGACTTTGAGGATAGATAAGAATTCCCAAAGCTGCAGTTTGGCTGAGCCTCCACATTAAACATTCCTTCAGATCCTCAAGGAGAAGTGGTGGCAAAGGAGCCTTATGAGGAAATCCAAGTACAAAAGGCAGGACTGTTCCCTGCAATGTGGTGCCTCGTGCTCCTTCTCTGGCTGGTTGTTCAAGTCCTAAACTACAGGCTTCCACCATCACCCTGAGGAGATGATCCCATAAACCCAATGTTAAGGTTTTTCCATTTACATGTAGCCCAAGTTTTGCTTCTCATTATCATCTCATTCCTGCTATTTATATCTCCTTCCATTAAAAAGAAAATGTCCATCGTTACCATTTGAGTATGTATATGTATAATATTTGCCCCCTTTTCACTCTCTAGCTAATATGCTGTCATTAACAAGGGTGTACTTAGTTCTCTGGCAGCCTCTGTGGAATCCACCCATCAGTGAAGGGTCCCCCCAGCCCTCCAGGACCAGGTTCACCGCAGTGGCTGCAGAGAGGGGAAGGTTCTTGTTCCTTGCTTCCATCACCTGATACCTCTAAATGCCCCTCTCAAAATGCCCTGGGCTTTTTTTCCCTTCTCCAATCACATGCTGAGTGCATGTCTAACCTCACTAGCAGTGCAGTTTCTTTCCTCACAGAAATTTTAGTTGGTCCAGGTTACTTTTTCCCCCAACATCAGTTTTTCCATAGCAACATTAGAATTAGAACTAACTGTCCCTCTGATTTGTCACAAATTCTGACAGCTGCCTGCACACCACTAAAAGCCGAGTGATGGCAGGACAGAGAAGTCAAACACTCAGGCAACATCTGGGCTTGTTTTTACCTTCAGTCTTTGGTGCCTCAGCTTTCAGGGTGGAGATTTTGTAAGGATGCTCTGCAGCTGCTCTTTAGATGTGACAAAACCCAGACTTAGCTCTGCCAAAGCCTTTGTAGCTGTAAATAAGGCAGTTTTGATAAACAGAGAATAATGCATAGGTCTGGGAGGAAAGAGGGGGAAATGGGGGACAAATCCTCAGTTGTGCTGTTACAGCAGGAGTTCAGCCCCAGCGTCAGAACTACTGAGCCCTTCCTGATTCACCTCAAACAGGCCAGTTCAGAACACCTCACCGGCCCGAGCTGGGGATCCTTGAGCTGCAGTCTCATTCCTGGCCCTCAGCGAACCCGCCCACTCTGGCCCTGAGGAGCAGCGCCAGGGAAAGCGCTGCCTCCAGAGCCGAGAGCTCCGGGGCTGGAGCTGCTGGAGAGCCGGGGGTGATGCAATCCTTTGGCAACCATCGGCCACGCTGCGGTAACACTGCCGGGCTGGGCCAGTGGTGCCTTCTGTATCCCTCGCTTTGAAGAATGCCATGTGCAGACTCAGTGAAAGGGAAAACATTTCCCTTGCCAGGAGACTGCAACAGCAAGTCTTCGACATTCTGTTGGCTGTAAAAATAGAAAACACTCTTTGGTGGTGGAGATGCCCATTTTCTTTAGACCTTTCAGTTCCTCCTCATACAATGTTTTCTCAAAGTCTTACCTGAATCTTTCTCACTGCAGTTCAAGCCTATTTCTTCTTTTTCAATCAGCAAAATCATAAAGAATAGCTTGATGTTTTCCTCTTTGCAGCAATGTTAATAGTATTAACAGATAATTACCCTCTAATGAAATAAAATGGAATTTAGAAATATCAGCCATTAGGAGCCTTCAGCTGAAGGGGAGCTGAACTATGACAAAACCTGCTCTCTTAAGTGTAGTATTTCAGGATTTAACTGGATTCACACTGTTAAATGGAAATTCCACAGCAAATGGAATTCTAGGCTTGCAAAACAACTTCCTCCCATTTATAAATTGTATCACTTTGCATATATTTGAATGGTCAAACATCTATTTAGTCCCTGGAATTATTTGTTCTTTCATTAATGGAGACTAGATGAAAGCTGCAGATAACAGCTAATAGTGACTGAACATAAAGTAAAACCCCTTTTATTGTACAGGATTTGCAGCCCAAGCACCATGGCAATAATCTAATGATGCCAAAACTTGGATGCCCTTCAAATGCTCCAGAACAATAGGTGCTGCCAGCATGACCTGCACGAGGCCCCGGCGGCTGAGGAGCCAGACTCACAAGTTGCACTTTAACTCTGCAGCCGTGGCAGTGCAAGGGCAGCGCCCCAGGGGCATCCTGGAAGGGCTGTGCCTGCACAGAGCTGGACAAGGGGCCAGCACTGCTCAAGCCCAGCCTTTGGAGGCTCCTTCCAGTTTAGACCCTCTGAAGTCCAGCTGCCAGAACTCAGGCAGAGGTAAATCGGAATCCTCGTCAGGGTATTCCAGAGCAGCTTGCAGAGACTCCAGCAAGGCTTTCCCAGCAGTGAAGCTCAAAAACATCTCTGTTTGCAGAACTTCCACATTTTAAAGTTTACAGAGGCTCAGTCTGGGTATGGGGTGTGAGATGAAAGGTGCCCATAAAGCTGCTCCAGCACTTTGGAGCCTTCTCAGGGAAAAGCGTGCAGCACACTGTAGACAATTAAATGCACTGATTATGTGCACTCAGCTGTGCATCAGCAACTTCTTTAGAAAAAATGTCCAGCTTCTGTCATTTGACACCAAAACCCAAATTATTTGAATGGTTTGTGAGATTATTCAATATATGTGCCATAAAATCCACATTTATTCTATGTAGCATGAAACTAACACACTCATGGGGAAAATACATTTTACCAGCAAGCAAAAAGCAATTTCTCAGACTAGTACTTGGAGTAGATTCGGTGCTCTCAGACAGTTTGTGGGAATGGGAAAGTGTAGGGAAAATAACAAAACCAAAATGTGATAATAGGATGTAGTTAATTTCCTGACTATTATTTCCCTCCTGTCCACCAAATGGTTGCATTCACAGACTACCTAGTTTCCTGAACAGAAATCTTGTTAATTCTGAATTGTGGAGAAAGAGTCCCCCACAAAGAAAAAATGTGAGAACATTACAAACCACTCACCAACTGAGATCACAAAAGAAGAGAAATGGACAGGGAAAAGGCCATGTTCTTCAACAGTGAGACATTTCCAGCCATACCACAGTATTTATTTTAGTTTAAACATATGGCTCAGTGAATTAATGAAATGAAGGTGCAGAGGTCAGGACCCACCAGAAATACCGTCCTCTACCTGCTGTCATCATATAAGTCTGCATATTTTTCAAAAGTCTAAGTGGTCACAGCTTTTATTAGTTCTGTTTCAAAATACTTCTACTCCTTAATGAGAGGGTGCTTACAATTGAGATAAATACTGGATTTGCAGCATGACCCCTCTATCTATGGATAGGACATTATTATCTCATGTTCTGTAAAATAAGCAGGCTCTCCTCAACTACTTTTTAACACATTTCTGTTTTGTTATCAAATTGAGACACCATCATATGTGCTGGGCAGGCATTCCTGTTTGTATAGGACAGAAACTTGGGTCCTCTCATTGCCAGCTTATCCAGCATTTATCTTTTCTCTCTGTTTTAATGGTAATTATCACTTTTCAATGCAAGAAACCTGAGGGGAGAAGTAACCTCTCTTTCCTTGCCATGGAACATACTTCAAGGCTTTCAGTTTTTCTGGCCAGACTCCCATCCCAGATTTTTGGAGCTCCAGTGGAGCTCGCTCTGCTATTGTAGCTGCCAGCAGAGTGTAATAAGTTATAGTGTCCAACTACAGCTGAGTAATCCACCTTTACAAACAAAGGCCTTTTCCAGAGCTTTTTCCTCTCATGCCTGATAGTGCCAGCCCCAAAATTAAAATAATCAAAATTGCCTTTCCAAGCCATAAGACTGAAAAACATGATTTTATGGAAGTACTTTAAAAAATCCCCAAACTCTCAAAACTTAGTCCCACCATAAATACAGACTACCTTTCAACTACTGAGTCATAGGTATGTGACAGCTAAAGTTTCAAGATTCTGCTTGAGGACTGGACATTGTCAAGACAGTTTTACACAGATTAACTCTCAGGCTGTCCATGGGAGAAATATTAGTATCTTCAGCTAAAGACAGGGAAATTGAGGTGGAGGTTCAATTTACCCAAGGTCATGCCATAAATCACTGGAGGAGCACAATTAAAACTGAATAGCCATGGGCTCACAAGTTCTGGAGAAAGATTCAGGGTCAGGATTTTTTCTCCAGCTAGAGATTTATGGCAGAGGAGATAAGGAATAAAACATTTTCACTGCAATTTTCTTCTCAAAGAATGGTTGTTATGCACCAACACTGATCTAAGTGCGTCTTACAGATGCTATTCTAGAGGAGGAAAAAGGCAACTAATAATAGTAGACTTAACAAAGAGAAAGAAAGGAAATATATGATCATATTACTTAAATGGACCCAGAAACACTTTTTTTCCCCCCATCACACTGCTGTAAGATAACACTAAACTTTTCCATGAGAGAGAAAAAATAATAGACAAGCTTTGTAATGAAATCACATGGGCATAGATTGTACTGAACAGAGCTGCCTCACTTCTTGCCATCTGTAAAAACCTTAAGCATCCCTATTGTGTCTCCCAATCCCTACCTCTTCTACCCTAACAATTCCAATCTCTTGCATATTTCTTGTAGGTTTCTAAATCTCTTATCTCATCCACTACTGTTCCCTGAACCATATTCAGCGTGTCTGCCAGCTACAGTATGCAGTGCCCAAAACTAAGGACTCCTGCTGAAGCTTCACCACCATAACTTGGGAAGAAGTAATAATCTTCTGATCTTACACACTTCACCTCAGTGACATCACTCAGGTGACCCTTTTTTCCAAACAGACATAGTGTGTTGATGATTCACTTGGTTTGCCTTTGAACCTGTCATCTTTCACATTTTTCTGCAATGAAACTGAAAAGCCACTTTATATTTTTGTCTTTGGTTCCTTTTTCCTCTAGTACAAATCTTACTGGCTCCCATTTTACTGATTTGCACCATTACTTCCATTTTCCAATATAATTTTTGATTCTGATCATGTCCTACAAACATCCTGCAAACTCCTGGTGTCACGCACACATTTTACAAATACAACTACATCATCCAGCTCATTAATGGAAATAGTGAATAGAAGTGACAGAGAACTGACCTCAGGGACCTCCCTTGCAATATCTCCCTGGTATGATAACTAAATTTGGATAACTCTTTTTTGAATGCAGCTTTTCTTTTTTAATTAGTTATGCATCAATTCTTTGTGATAGTTGACTGTATTTCCCCCTATTTGGCAATAAAAAACATTATATAAGACAGTATCAAAAATCTTACTGAAATCAAAGGTCATGTCATTTATTATGCAGTCTTATTCACTTAGACTAGTTTTACTGCCAAATAAGTGGGTTCATTTGAATATCCAACATCAGTATTTTTCATAGAAGGATTTTCCCCCAAAATGGTCTTTAAATAAGAACAGAATTTCTTTGTGAAAAACTGTCAACATTTTCAATATTTCCTATGACAATGTAATCCTATTCTTTTCAAAATTTGTAAAATCACTGCTGGTATTTTTTCATAAATACTGACAATTTTGTTGAATATCTAATGAATTAGGTCACTGAGTATTTAGGCACAAATTTCAGATTAAAGTTAACTAATCTGATTTCAGTTGAAACTCAAAAAAACAGCTGTAAATTAAACTCAGCAAAGTGGAAACAAATAATCATTTCAACATCTTTTGACAGAGTGCTTTCTTGTTTTTCAGACAGCACTAAGAACCCAGACCACAACTTTAAATTTAAATTTCCAAAGCATTTCCAAACACTTTTCTCCCTAAAGCAGATACAGAAGAAGCAAAAATTACTTTTACTTCTTGGCCAAAAAAGTTATAAAGATAGTGGCAAATCAGCAGCCAATCTGCCTACACAAAAAGCCAGCCTTCAAAAGGGCCGATGTAAAACAAGGCAGCTATATCAATATTTGCACAGATTTTTCCAGGAGTGAACAAGTTCTTTGAGCTCCAGGAGGCACGAGTGCCTGAAGAAGCGAGTCACTCCGGGATGGGCGGCGGAGAGACAAGCAGCGCTTGGTGCCCGGGCAGCTGGCATCCTGCCACCCATCCCATTTCTCCATTTCAGCTGGAGTTTTACACAGGAGGCAGGAGGCCAGCAGGGAACTGAGGGCAGCTGGGAGGAAGAATGGGAGCAGCACCACAAATTGCATGTCCTTCTAGGAGTCCTTAATCCCGTGTGACATGTGCCACTGCTTACAAATCTGCATAGAGCCAGGCCTGTTTTCCACACTGCTGCACTGTGCAGGGAGGCTGCCAGTGCCCTGCTCAAGCACTTCTCTGCTGGTATTGAACAGGTTTAAATGGCAGCAAATTCTCTTTTCCTCTCTCTGGCTGAGTTCTTATTCAATTTACAGGATTCAATCTGACCCTGTGAGATGTATTCATGACAAGAAACTCCAGTTCACACCGGAGCTCTGCAAGTGAGGTTAACCAGCATTCAGCTACAGGTGCAAACACATGCATCTTCAATTTGGAAGCTGTGCTGGTCCATTGCTGGGTCCTAAGAAACCGAGTATCTAAATTTAGCTAATTTTAGCTCTAGGAAAATATGGCAACACTCTGGAAAAACATACCAACAGTTCAAATGAATTAGGAATAGATTTCTTCAATTATACAAATTTCTAATATGTTTTACCACACATTCAGAACAAAAAAAAGGAACAAAACCATTAAAAAAAAAAAGAAAAAAGAAAACCCAAAACATTCACAGATGTTACAGCACTGATCTTAGCGTGGGAAACTGGTGGAATTTAAATGACTCAATGAAGCCACCTCAACCTACAAAAAGATCAGACCTTGACAGTGTTGGACCAAATTCAGCTCCAATGTGCTAAACTAGTCACTCCTTCCTCTCCTTGCAAAATGTGTCTTTAGAACAAGCAACCTGAGCTAAATATTAGGTTTATCACCTTTGGTGGCAGGCCTTGTATGTACATTTAGGCTGGAAGATATTTACAGCTTTCTTCTAGTTATCATGGCTCAGGAGAAATTTTTGTTGACAGCGATGCTGATAATGGCTGTCAGCATAACTTGTCCTGTACTGCCTTCCATTTCACTGGCATGAAAAAACAATCAATGCTAAGCATTGTTAAAAGTATTAACTCTCCCAATGAAGCAAAATGAACCAAGCTGCTGCTGGATGATAGCACAAACCATCAGGAAATTGTATCTTAGACCATGTCTACACAGGTCTCTTCCTCCAACACAGAACTTGACCAACAATCAGAATTATCAGACAATTTTTTTTTTCCTTGTGAATTCAGGCTACTCAGGGATCTAACTGGAGGCAGCCATGCCTCTAACTCTCTTCACACAAACCTGATGTCAAAAACACTGCCTCAAGTAAGTCTCAGCAAGAGCCAGGTGCCCAGGTTCCCAAACATGACTTGAAAACCTGTACTACTGTGTTGACAAAGTGTACAAAGGGCAAAATGCCAGAGACAGTGAAATCAAAGAGTTGCCATTGAGGCCTTTTTCCGCTTTCAGAGAAAATCTAACCCTGATTAAAAGAACAGCAAGAAAAAACAACTGTAGCTACCAATTCAACTGAGTGTGAGGCAAAACTGCAGTCTAGAGCTTCCAGCCTCCTTCCCAGAGCTGGCATGGCGCCTGGCACTCATCCCTGGGCAGCAGGAAGCCTGAGCCCTGGCCCTGCTGAGTCCCAGCCCCTGGGGAGGGTGCCCCTGCTCAGAGGAGTGAGGGTGCCCTTGCTGACCCTAAGGGCAGCCCACCTCCTTCTTATCCAAACCTTTGGATACAGGCAACAAATTAGAGGAGCTTTGGGGTCTAAACTGGGAGTCTTGATTCTGGAATGTTTCCCATGGAGAATAGGGCCTGCAAGGTCCAATGAAGCCGTACCCTTGGGAAGCAAGCCAGCACAGGGCCACATGTTGCTCCACACCTTCTGTGTGCCTGCACACATCCACAGTGCATCACCACAGAAAGCCACGCTGGGATGTTCATGGCTCTGTAGCTCTGTCTCTGTTAACAGAAGAGCCATTTTCAGTCGCCCCCCATTGCAACCTGGACCTGCTCAGCTCTGCTCATGCTGTTGCTTAAGGAGGAGGGATGTCAGGAGCCCTCGACCACAATGCAGAGCACATTTACTGCCCCTTCTGCCCTTTCCCTGATGTCACTTTTTTATTATGACATTATACCAGCCACAATGGGGATTAACCACCCCCGTATAATAGGCTTATGCAGGCTGCTAGAGCTTGGCTTTGGATGGCACTTATTTTAATGAGCCTCAGGCTGATGTCACTATTACACCCATGATTGTATATCCCCATCAAGCGCTAAAATAAATGCGGAACATAACATGAAGTTGCTTTATACAGTGTCTATACAAAGGTGTCAAAATCCTGATGACATACAGTGAGAAAAAAAAAAAAAAAGCTGGCTGATGATGCAATGGCAAAATAAAAACGTTGAGGTGAAACTAAGGGAGTAATTATGGTCCATAAAAAACCATCACTGCCAAGTCAGTAACACTTGGTGGTGTTAACTACTTGCATGTACTCTGCACAGCTCACCTGCAGCAGTGGGTACGCAAAGGCTTAACTTGTGCACATTAAAACACCCAGTGCAAGCAAGAGAGCAAACCAGCCTATTCTACTTATCAAAAATTTGAGAGGGAAGAAAGAGAATTTTCTTCAAATTATACAGTTGTGCAGTGCTGAATTAGCTATATTTAGCTGTGGATTAATAGTAGGATATTCAACATTGAAGACAGCCCTCAGAAAAAGATGAAATTCAGTATTTATTTTACCTGAGAGCTGAGGCAATGAACTTAGGATAAGCAGCAGAATGCAAGGACAGCCTGTTCTAGTCACCCCTGTAAGAACTAGAGACATTAAAAAACTGATTTGTGAGAAATCTGTACTAATTCTCTTTGCAATGCACAGAAAATTTCATTTGAACTCTTTGACTATTATTTAACAAAACCAAGAGTCTTAAACATGGGCAGAAAAACAAATATGGACTGACCAAGAAGAAAGTTAAATCAGCACTGAGTGTCTCAGCTCCACTTATTAACTTCATCACCAAAAGACATGGCTAGGCCTGTGCTGACTCAGAAAATGTGTGAAGAGAGGTTCCTCAGTTGAACATGTCTGCAGAACTTCATTAACTTTCCTTCTGATCCCAGAACAGGAGGATCTAAGCCAATATATTCTGCAACCATTTCCTTCCCAGCTAGTTCAGGCAGAGCTCTGACTTTGCCAGGATACTGGCAAATGTGAGTCTGGTGAAAAATTTCTACATAACAGAGAAATATTGGTAATACTGGGCCACCTTTTTTTCTTTTTCCTTTAATCCTTGCATTTTATGTGACTACAGAGTTTTCAAACAGCTATATCATAACAGTCTGTCGCAAGCGTATTGGGTGTTTCAGTTTGCCAGACCTGTCATAATAAATTAATTACAGGATGTTGCAGAAGTGGCTGAGTTCCAGCAGCATCTTGCACAGTTTAATATAGACCTATTTCCCCATTTCGATGTATTTGTGGTTAGATAAATCCTCAGAAAATTTACAGCTGCTACACACTAGTTTATTATACTCCCTGCCTTTGCAGGCAATATAAATGCAACAAAAATTTGAAGTCTGCTCAGAGCATAGATTTTACTGATACTGCTTTACCGGTGTGGAAACATTTTTTTTTTCCGCTAAAAGTGGCATCTGCAGTTTCTGCTGATTGTTTGTATTTGAGCATTACACAGGACTTGTAAACTTGCTGGTCACAGGCAAACATAGTGAAAATTCATTTGGCTTGACAAAGTCCTCACAAACAATCAGGTGGACGAAGTTCTGTATGAAATGCAGAGCTGACATCTTCATCTATGACTGTAAGAGAGAAAATGTTTTCCCAGCCTTTAAAGTTAGTATACACTAATTGCAGCCAAGATGTTGTGGCTCAAAGCCTGTTCCTTGTTGATTTTGCTGGAGCCTTGAGCATAGAGATCCATCTACTCCGAACAGCTTGCAGGACTGGGACTCTACATAAACATCCCAGTGCTGGTAAACAAACCCTTCCAAAGGGGAGGGCAGCGAGCAACCTGCATACAACAGATGAACAAAAGACAAAACTCTTGTCAAAACCACTGTGGGCAGAACATATCTACATGTAAGAAAGGGATCATATGACATTAAATGTTTGAAAGAGCAACTTGATTCTTGAAGTTCCAATCTTTGCTGCAGCTGTTTTGCACCAGATGAAGAGGCTGGAAAGGACTGAATCAAGGCAGAGGTGCCTAACCTGTACCAGAAATCAGGGAGTGAAAGCTTCATCCCTCCTAACAGCTCTGCAACTCATAGACTACGTGGAACTTTGTAGGCTGTAGCTCAGAGTTAGAACACCAGAGAGCTAAAAGAGAGACAGAATGTTGTTCATGGGCTCTGAGAGTTCATCCAGAAGGTTTCTGTAAATGGCACAAAACAAATGTTTTAAAAAGTGAAGTGGTTAAATATCTGAATTTCCAAAGTCTAAAAAACATGACTGAAGCAACCAAAGCTCTGCTATAACACACCTACATGCTATCTTCTGTTCCTTCTTCTTAAGTTCCAATTTCTAATTGCCACATTTTTGCAAGTCTTCCCCAAGCAGCAGCTTTCTTCTCAAGTTGCTTATTTCCCTCTCTCAGACCTCCTCTTGTTTCTATTCCCTACACACAGTTTTGTTCCTGAAGCATGTATGCTAAACTCCAAGCAATAAACCCCCTTGAACTAACACAATATATTTTTACAAGTGCAGGTGTAAAAGTTGTTTGAAATATTCTGTATGGACATTGGACGGAATACTAAGGAAAAAACCCTGGAGTACCAACCTTTACATGAATCTTCCTGGCCTCACAGTCAGAAAATACTTCTATCCCCTCCCAATTTCCACATCCATAAAATAGGTTGCACTGCATACATACTAATTTCATATGTGCTGGAAAAGGATCATTAAAAAAACCCATCACTCTTTGTGTTTACCAAACAAGTGTTTTTGCTCTAGTCTGTTCCCGCCTTAAACGAAGTATTTCCTATTCACCTGAGTAATTAGAGCAGAAGGATGTAGTGAATGAAGCGCCTCATTATCAAGTTTGCATCCACGGAGCCTGGAGAATGACTACCGTGCCGGCTATTTTTCATAGCTGTCTGCTTTTGCTTGTAATGGGCCATTGTTAACCCTAAATGATCCTGACATTCAATTCTCTGTCAGACAATTGCGTCCAGCCGGCAGATTTAGTTCACTAGTCAACAGAGACTTTCGGTTGTCATGTTCCTCTGTGTTCTCATTAGCCCTTGTTTGACTGTGATCCATCCCCTACTGCCTTCTGAATTAAGTGATGCTACAAATACACTTATTATGTTTTATGATGTCTGTTCCTCAAATTATTTTAAGGAAAGAACCTAAATGCAATATGGAAAAACACGGGCACACGTTTTCGTCTGCACTGTTGATTTACACACAGTTATCAATACCTCTGCCCTATCATAAAAACCTAACAGCAACTCTATGGTGTAACCACACACACAAAACCTACAAACACCCTGCTACTGCCAGGCAGCTATTAATATCTAATATTCACACTTTTTAAAGCAACATTTTATCTGGTTTGTTCCAGCAATGAACTCGTGTCACCCTCTAAGGAGTCTCACAGAGACTTTCATAACTCTTGCATTTTAATTCACACATCATGGTTCAGGGAGCAATTTTGCAGGACACTCATAATGCTTCATCTAATAAAAAAGGAAAAATTTCAGTAGGCAATCTGCATCCTTCTGGAATTCTTTTCTTCCACTGAAATTTATGTCCTCTAAGTACCTGGACAATATTCAGCAAACGTACATGGTAGTCACTGTACCGTGATTTTAGAAAACACGTAGATTGCATTAACACAGAAACAAGAAGCATTATATAAAGTTTTTAATTTAAAACCTTATTTTTAAACATTACACTAAAGTATTTAAAAGTTTTATGCTTTTTTAAAGTTTAAAATTCCAACAGCACTGTCTGAAGAATAAAGACTCTACTAATAACAAAAAGCAGTTCTTCTGAAAATGAAATGTATCAGCCATATTTCTGAACAAAAGGTAAAAACTGTCTTTGCCATTGTGCCATGCTCATAATTTGTTAAAGAGATTTTAGGGTGAAGACTCTAATTTTAATACTGAAGGATCATAGACTTTTTAAAATTTCAGATATTTTTGTTCCTTTTCTGTTAAATGAATGCAGAAAACTAGCACCACAGTGACACTGAGTATAAAGGAAAAGAAGTCTCTAACCAACCATGTGGTAGGGAAGAAAAAAAAAATTACAGAAGCAAAACAAAAGCTATTGCAATTACAAGAAAACATTATGAAAAGTTTATTTTCAACTCCTGTATTTTCATGTTTGGCTCTTATCTGATTCCTTCTGCTTAATTGTTATTTGGAACTGTGCCTTGGAAGACACTACTGCTGCCTCTCCTCTCAATTTGGAAAGTGTGGCAAAGCAGCTCTATTCAGCTTCAGAGCAGTGAACATAATTGGAGCCCTAGTTCGCAAGCATGAAAGGAGGTGCTGTGCCTTTGATTAGAACTTCCATCTCTCTGTGGTGTTTATCTGAAGTGTTATTTCTGTCTTCAGTGTCGACAATGGCAAATTAACATTTTACAATGCTTTCCAATGAGCTCTCAGATCTTGGCTACTGCTCAGCTCTCCCTGACGTGGAGCCTGATGTCATGCTCTGCCCTTGTTTTAAACGTGACCCAGGACATTTTAAGAAATGTAAGATGTCGAGATTTTTCTCCTTTATAAAATCTCTAAATGCCACATGTCACACAGGATGATGAGCTGAAACACACTGCAGGGACATAAGAAGTGCGGAGCCTTGACAGAATCAGGCAGCCCCAGGACCGAGGTGATTTACACCACCTCTGACTGGGGAAAGAGACATTACTAAGTTTTCAGTACACATATGCAAGCCCCATTTAGGGCAGGGCTCCATGCACAAGCTCTAGGCAGAGCAAAGTTAGGACTGCTGGCAAATAACAGCTACCAGTGGGGCAAAAAAAGAGGATTTTCTGCTGTGTTTTACTCGAAAGAAAAAAGTTTACAGATTTTTCTGGCTTCAAAACATGTGCAAGGAACGTATTACAATACACAGCAACTAGTCTTCTGCATCTGGGTGCATTTCACACATCAGTGCCCAGCATTGTTATTTTCACTTCTTTTTTTAATGGAATCAAGTGCCCTGTCTACTAAATAAAGGTTTTCTAATTTTATGTTATTTATTGCTTCAGAGGGGGAGGAGAAAGAATTTCCTAGCAGAGTAAAAATAAACTGGACATCATAACCCAGAAAAAATACCAACACTAACTGGTAGAAAGTGTTTTGTTTAATATAAAATATAAATTATTTAACACCATAGATAATTAGTGAAGTCATTAGCAAAAGTTCACAAAATAATACTCAAGTAAAAAAATAGATTACTGACGCTTACAAGTGAATAAGGACTACAAGTAAAACAAAGAGCATAGTTGGATATGAAATATTTCATTCAGATAAAAGAAAGTATGTTTGGCAAGACTGCTGCCAAAGCAGCCAGGAACTCTGACAAAACTGCAATGAATCTTTACTATGTACAGCACACATCATTTGAAAAATACAACTGCCTGGAATTTGCAACACTAATTTATTTTGGTAAGAACAAGTAGTCCTACTGAAGTCAGTGTAGTTGCATAGGTAGTTACTACACAATTCCCTTCAGAGCTGCAAAATGCAGTCCAAACATATTTGATATGTCAGGAAAATATTTCTGTGTTTTCAGGTACACCTTAATGTCAGCACTCCTTTGGTATTTTACCATTCTGAATACTCTTCTATTTTGCTCACAGCACACTTTAAAATGCTAATTTAATAATTTACGTAGTGGTTGGGCTTGTTTTGTTCTAGATCACACTTTTTCACTTGATTCTTTGCTCCCAATGGATTGATCTACAGCCTACATAAATGCCTAAGTGACGGTTTAATCAGATATCAAATTAGGAAACATTGTATTTGATAGTTTCAGTTCTTTTCCAGCACAGTGAAGACCTGAACCTCCAAGTCCTGTTGATTTCAAGGAACCCAGGGCAAAAGTCATCCAAAACAGGTTTGCACCATTGATAAGTCACAACTGGTACCATTTTGCATATTTAAGTATTTTAATTTCTTTGTTTGTTGTTAATCCTAGAAGAGAGATCATAATTGCAGCCTTCAACACATGTAATGAACGTCGCCCCAGTATTCAGAAATAAATTATGCCTCTGCGTCATGGCATTCAGGCTCAAAGGCAATATTTGTCCTTCCATTTGTGCTTAAGTTTGAGCCTCTCGCTGTCTTTTTCTTCTTCTTCTTCAATTCCACCCCATGGGATGTAGGTTCGTTTTCAACACCATTAGTTGTAACTGATGACAGAGGAGTATCGACACTCATTAAGTTGTGCTGATTTTCTCTCTCATTCCTTTGTATCTTTTTCTTCTTTTTCTTTGTACCTCTAGAGGAAGGTGGATACAAAAGGAGTAAAAGAAACACAAAGTTAGCCCAAATTTAGAGCTTTTTCCACCTACAGCTGATGTGTTAGAGCAATTGTCTGCCTGTCCTCTTGAGCACAATGCTGAAACAACTACAAAAACTACTGTTCCACAGCAGAACAAAGACAGAAAAACCATGAAGACAAAATATGAGACCACTCCACTAGTCTACTTTTTATCACAGCATTGCTTTGAAAAGAACTGCTCATGATCTTAAAAATCTGCTCCTCTTGATCAATAGACAACAGATGTAATTAAAAAATACAAATTACTAGTCTCCTCCTCTCATAAAAGCAATTGCACTTGGGTTTTTTTCCACTTTCCCAAGCTCAGACAACAATTTCACAATTAGGGAGAGATTCTTGGTTTATTTATGTGACTAGAATAAGACAGGCAGTCAAAGTGTGTAAGATTAGTTTTTCCATTTTAATTTACCTTAACAAGGACAGAGTCAGAAATCACTTTTACATCTATTTATGCTTATCAGCCTTCATACACTCCCAAAAGGATCAGTCAAGCTCCTGCATCCCAGTTGATGCCTGTAACTGGTCTTGTACATGATGACATACGTTACACCACTTCTACCATGAATTCCCACTCTTGGCAGAAGTTGTAACTTTATTTAACTATAAATACGTAACAATACTTCAACTCTAACCTTTCAAAGGAAGGTACTGTCTTTGTTCAAAATTTGTATTGTGACTTGCACAAAAGGGTCTTGGTTTATGACCTGAACTGTTTAACGCTGCTGAAACACATTGGCAAATGGATGAATCAAGACTGAAGAATGTAATGTGTCTTTTTCACAAAAATGGTGTTACATGTGCTGCACTGTTGATGATACTGTTTTAAGGTAATCAGATTTTATAGATGAAAATGTTTACACATCAGCCTTGCTAATGAACTGATGAATACCTGCCTGTAGTTGGAACTTTTTTTAAAGCTAAACTGTATACTTATATGTGGATTGCTGCAGCTCTAGTTCTTACTGGAACATCCTAAGGAAAAAGATTTGGGAGTCTAAGATTAAGTCTATGTTAAGATTCCTAGAACAATTTGAGGAATACTGCTGCATGAGGAAATCAGGGTACAAAGTCATAATTATTCAGTGTTACAAGTACCAATATACCAAACCCAGTGTTCAGCTGGGTCTTGTGTAAATTTATGCAGAGCAGAGCACTACCTAGGTGCAGCTCAAGAAAACCATACAATGGGCACATACCTAAGGACATATTGGATGTGCTGACAAGTAAGAGCTAAACACTAATATTCAAAGGGTAAGGTTATTATGCTATTTCCAAGAAAAAGCTACTCTAATTGTGAGAAGCAGTTTACATCTTTTTATTATTTGAACATCAAATGTGATGGTGTATCAAAACTTAGATTAAAAACACTTAGCATAATTTCTCTATTTCTTCTAGAGTCTGCAGAAGACTGCAGTCATCTGCTTGGCTAAGATCTGGTCTACTACCATCTTGTATAAAATTTGTTTTCCTACTGCAAAGCCGTATTTACCACCAGAAATTCTCAAGAGATAGACATTTCATAAGGACTTGCCATTCATGTTCTTTTACAGCAGATATTGTAGTTGTAGTGAACAACACTGTTCTAATAAGCAAACCAGCAATCATTCATTTAGCTTAGTGAGTTTTGCAGGTGTTGATGTTTCAGCTCTCCATACTAAAAGTGTGGACTTGGGAACCACTTGATTTTTAGGAATTGTGCAGTAAATTTCATAATATATATGTCAATGTGACATGAATATTAAGTATATTTTCACAGAAAAATAACAGCCTGTTTTAGGTGGAGAAACTATTTAAATACAGATTGGACTGGATCTCAAGTCATGTTGATATTGCTGTCAGATGCTGAAATATAAACCTTTTCCAGTTTAGATGACAACATTTGCACCTATGTAAATTTTTTAAGGTTATTTCAAGACACATTGACTGCAGTGAGCAAGAAAATTAGAGTCTTGGCAGGTTATGTTTTTGGTAAACAGTAAAGTGGGAGTTTTCATGAAAAATAGGCAGCCCTGTTTCTGACCTGTTTTATTATCTGATGTTTGCTGTATAAATACCTATAAACAGAAATACTGACAGTTTTTCACACTAGTGGGATCAGCAGTGTCAGAAGATTTTTTTTCTAGCTCTCAAAATAAGGCAACAGGTTGTAGTCTTTTCTGAAAAAAATCTGGTACATGTGGTCACTGCTATGAAGTGCTATGATATGGAGCATGCATGAATTCAGACTGGAATCTCCACAATGCTCCTGCTCCCTGCAGTTCAGCATGAGGGAGCACATGCCAGTGACTCAAGCATGTAGGTATCTTCTCTCACCTTTTTGAGCTATAACTGAAGTGATTTTTGGGCTCTGTTCTTTCAGTGTGACATCTTCTCAGGGTAGTCCTAGTTTCCATTAAAATGAACATTTGTATTTAATATGACTCAAAATTCTTGAATTTTCTTAAATCTTTTGTGATTCCACATTTTAAATCTGTGGTCCCACATTTTTCAGTGGATGCCCTGGAAAGGTCACTCAAAATAATTGCTTCCTGAAGTCCTACCAATGGGGTTGAGTCATCCCAAATTTTTGATACTGACTTCTAACAGACTGTCAACCGTCACAGTAACTGTGTTTTTAAGGCATTTCCTTCCTTAATGTATATACTACTAGAATAGTTGTGTCCAAAATTCAACACTGAATTCTGTCAATGTGTAGTTGTACAGCCCACTCCTCATCACAGTTGAGGTTAAACTTTCCATTCACAATTTATTTTCAAATCTACATATTGCTGGAGATACAAAATTCAGATTTAAAGGGAGGTTAAAATGAGGTATGTATCTGCATCTACAGCATAATGTACAGATTATTTATATGAGGAGGGAACCAGTCTGGAAAATGATCAATGAAATAACTTTGCTTAGGTGACAGATACAATGGCAAACACAAGAAGTATTTTCAGATATCAAATTTTGATGCAAAAATGGTTGCAAAAGATAAAGATATTGTGGAAGCTCCTGTTCAAAATACTGAGATCTTATCTGCTCACAGCTTTCAGGAAACAGAGGCCTACAATTTTTAAGATATTCAAGTGTCACCACCAACCAAAGGTGCTGCTGGCATCTTTTTAGAATGTGAAAATCTTTTGGAATTTACATTAATTAAGTTTTAGAAAGTGCAAAAATAGCTTTCAGTCTACAGCAATAAATCCTAATACACAGCTAAGGGATGCCAGTGAACAACTACATATCCCTGAGTTTTGATTGTCATGTACATTATAGTCCTTGTTTTTCTGGGGGTGTGCATATGTATATGAACTGTTATTTCCTTCACATTTTAGGTGTAAAGCACTCTCTCACTGATCACCCTAAAGCTGACTTCTTGTTTTGCTTGAAAAAAAAAAAAAATAACCCTTCCAACGTTTCTCATAGTTTTCAAACAACAGTTGTAGGAATAACACTGCAAATTTCTTGCTTACTGTGTTGTAGGTGAGTCTCTATCTGTGTCATGTTTGGAGATAAATTTCAGGTCCCCTGACTTACTGGCGACTGGTGACATCTGTAAAAGAAATAAAAAACCAGGAAGGTAAAAAGACAACAGACAACGGGGCCAACACATGTGCATAGAAAACCCACCAGCTTCCTGAATAAGGACAGAATATACCTCGTTTGAAAAAGAATGTCTATCAGCCATAAAATGTTAACTCCTATGTGGTTACAAACAAGGAAAGAGTGCCTTGCTAAAAAAAAAAAAAAAAAAAGAAAAGCTACTTGCAAAGAAAAGACAGTTTTCAGGTATGTGTAGAAACAAGAGGTTATGAATCTGCTTGAAGACAGCTTAAAACACACATAGTTTAAAAAAATTATTTGTGCTACTACAAGTGAAAAAACAGAATGCTATAAAGTCTTGTTGCACAGTTTTCACAAGAAAAACCTGTCTTTTTTAACCCTGCAAGTTTCATTCAAAAGCAGTTCAAATCCAGCTTACATTGTAATTCAGGGCTAAAAAGATTCTCCAAATCTAGAGAAGTAAATACTCTCATTTCCAAATGAATTATAGGGTCTCTGCAAAACTTGCTCCCTCTACAAACAAACCTAATTCTAACAGGTCTCAAACTTAATGAAAGAATTCCCATAAGGAAATGTGAATGACCTTCCCGAGTCTTCAGGGACAGGTTATTTTACTAGTTTAATATTATTTTTCTGCTGACTTAGAATAAACAGGATCAAGCTCCCACTGACTTACTGAATTCATACACTTACACTGCCCACAAAAACCATGTTCAAACATTAGTCATTAGAATTAGTCTGCTGTAAAAACACAGATTGTTGGATTAGTTTAGACAAAAGTCAGCCTATTAGAATACAATAATGTAGCACTGGCAGGGCTAGGAAGAAAAATCATCTATTTCACACACAAAATCCTTGTTAATACAGTAATAAACTTCAGGCTAAGTCAATGGTAAAAGTAAACACAAAAGAAGGAACTATAATACCACTGATATGAAAATACAAGGGAGTGTTGTAAAGGGAATGACTCCAAGTAATTAATACTTCCTTCAGCATTTATAACTTTGTGGTTCCTTCCCATACACAATCATGAATTCATTCTGCTTGCAGTCAAAACAAAATCCTTTTCAGAAAAATCCTGTGTGAATAATGTTGAACCATTTTTATGCACTTTTTTGAGTAAATATTACAGAATTTTCTCACTATACTCACTATACTCAAATATGAACCATTCTGAAGAATAGTAGAATTCCCTAAAGGGCTACTACAGAATATCAACCTCTTATAAAAATAGACTAAGATTTTTAATACTTTCAAACACCTAAACACAGAAAATTATCCTTGTTTTACAGTTAGAAGATTAAGGTATCCACTAAATTAAGCTGCTCAACTGAAAGTTCTTATGATCTGTTTTAAAAAGAACTCATCACATAGCCTTCCATATATTAAAGCACAGCTTTTTAGTATGAGTGCCAAGGAAAGCAGAGCACACAACTGGAGACATTCAAATACCTGTTCACCTCACATGGCAACTCATGAGAACTCCTTGGTCTGTGGAGACAGACCAAGGACACGACACCGTACTGTTTATGAAAGCTTTTTTACTTCATTCCTACAAGCTTTCAAGCATGTAACAAAGGAAGAACTAGATACCAGATCTTTTTGAAGCAGATCTCACTGCCACTACCTCCTTTCATCTGTCCCACACACCTTTGTGTCCCTCTCAGCCTACTCCCTGACCGTCTTGTCCCATCCTAGTGATGTAAGTAAGAGTACTGAAGAAATGAGGAGATCAGTGGGAGATGCAAGGAGGCAGTGCAGGAGCTGGTGAAACAAGGGGATGAAGCATCAAGGGGAAGAAGTGGAGGCTGGGAAAACATGCAAGAGATATTTGGCAGAGGAGGTGTGGTAACACACACTGGGAACTCACTAAGGACATGTCAATGTAAGGAGCAAGCCAGGGAAGGCTGGAGTATGGAGGAGCTGAGGAGGCTGTTGATCTCATAATTGTCCATTTCCAAACCTCTCAACCACTTTTTATGCATGGGCAGATCTCCCAGGAAGCTCCAAACAGCTCTGCACCATCATCACTGCTCTGTACTAAGATGCAGTAAAGCTGGTGTTGGAACAGGCATGGTGTGAGCCATGACACTCCTCCAGATGACAGAGCTTAAACATTAAGATAGCATTATTAGGGCAGTGTTTGCTTTAAAGAATTATTAGGATGTTTGCTTTAAAGAAAAACACTGTAATGTTTTGAATACTTATGAATATTTTTCTGTTCACAAGAACAAATACTGAACACAATACAAAAAATGAACTCATTTGGACAGTGCCACTAATGGTGTTCAATTTTGTTGCCGTGTTCTAATTCTCCCCCTGTTTGTGAGATATAGCCCACCAGAAGAAGAGAATATTAATTCATGTCAACTGTAGAAGCTTGGACTTTCTAAAGGGTTTTTTTGCTTTATGATCATAGAAAGGAAAATTGTAATACAGTACATATTTTCCATTTCTAAAGGCTTGCCTGCTTTATAGCTCTTTTATTTTATGCTTAACATTCTCTCTTGCTGCCACATAAGAAGCAACCAAGACAATATAAATAAAGGCAAAATAAACAAAAGCATATCAAGTTCCTGATCCCTGATGTAGAATCCACAGCAGTAAATCAAGCACTAAACCCTTCCTGTGCAACTTGTAGGAGCCATTAGGTATTCCAGAACACACCTTCTAAAAGAACTTGAAGCAGAGGGCATCTAAAGGAAATACTACGGATGTAGTCTCATCCCAAATCTACGTTTTTGGTGGTGCTTTCCTCTAGGCTGTGCAGAGTTGTCCCTAAGACTGATGGTCTACAGAGGCTCTCTGGCAGACTAGGAGGTTGATGGACAGAATAGAGTGGTGCAGGAAATCTATTCAGATGATTCAAGCCACGACAGTAAATGAGTTTGCTCTATAGCCTACAGAGGAACTCTCCCATAGAAGTTGTTTCTACGGAATTTCATCTAATTAAAAACTCATTGGATCACAGATGGCAAGAATGAACACGTCTCTGCCTTTTCAGACTCGTCTTTAGGACACTACACTCAGTACTAAGTCTGTATTTTGTTTGCTATTACGCAGTCCACGGATAAAAGATTCACAGCCATATATTTAACTACCCAAAACTATGCCAATGCCTGCTGTCAAAACTGTTCTAAAAAGCCGAGTTTGGGAGAAATGTGACACCACCTCACTCACCATTTTCTTCTCTGCTATTCTGCATCTATCCACACATTTGCCCATTAAATGAACAGCTGGCAGAGACCTCTGCTAGCAGAATTACATATATTTCTTTGCCATGACCTTCCCATTTAAAATGCAATTAATTTACAATTGCTTTTTCCTCTCTTTAGTGTTTTTGAAGAGCAAGTCTATCTAAATCAGACTGACCATAGTCTGGCCCTTATATCTAACAGTATTAGCTTAGCTGTGAGAATCTAGCAGAACCATGGCTCTGTATACAAGACAGACATTGGCATGAATTTTTATCTTTTGCATAAAAGGAAAAATCCGTTGGGTGAATACTGTAGTCGTGGCTTAACACCAGCAAATACTGCATCTCAGGAATCAAATCCATTGTGTGAGTTTTTGAGGGATAAAAAAAGAAGGAGGAGTGGAGACAAGATACTTCAGATTGAAGCAGTATGGTTTAAAATACCTGTTTTCAGTCTTGATGATTTGGCCTCTGGTAATTTATATGGGATCACAGCTTTTCATTAACATTTGCATTTAAAAAGTTCAATGCTCTTCAGAAAGAGGCTATGAGGACCCAAGGAGAAAAATTGGGAAGGGAGAAGTTAGCTTGCTCCTGAGATAATATGTGTCACTCAACAGCATTTTTGATTCTTCTTGACCAATTCAGTAGCTCAGCCTGATTCTTCCTATCTTTAAACAGCCTGGTCACCTACAGTAAACACCTATGCATGAAATTTCATCTTTTCTTTTTTCCCCCAACAGGTATTAATTTGCTTATAAACCAGATACCTTCTCTTTCAATGACTCAAATAATACTACAGACACAGGTGTAAATATCTTTTGAGACAGAACATGTAGCTACCAGCTACAAATAAAGTAGCACCACATATGCTTAAGAGAGAGTAATTCAACTTGCACGTGCAGCTGACACACCAGAGGGAAGAGATGCCATCCAGAGGGACCTTGAGAAGCTTGAGAGCTGGGTCTATGCAAACCTCATGAAGTTCAACAAAGCAAAGTACAAAGCCCTATACCTGGGTTGTGGCAATCCCAGACACACCTACAGGATGGGCAGAGTAGTGACTGAGTGCAGCCTTGTGGAGAAGGATTTTAGGGTGATGGCTGATGACAAACTCAACATGAGCCAGCCATGTGTGCTCACAGCCCAGAAGGCCAAACAAATCCTGGAATGTATCCAAAGGAGTGTGGCCAGCACGTCAAAGGAGGTGATTTGGCCCCTCTAGTCTGCTCTTGTGAGACCCTACCTCGAGTGCTGTGCCCAGTTCTGGACATGGAACTGTTGGAGCAACTCCAGAGTAGGGTCACGAAGTTGATTGGAGGACTGGAGCACCATCCTATGAAGACAGGCTGAGAAAGTTTGGGCTGGTTAATCTGGAGAAGGTTCTGTGGAGATGTCATAACCTTTCAGTATCTCAAGGGCGCTTACAGAGGAGCTGGAGAGAGACTCTTTCTCTGTCCTGATTTCAGCCAGGACAGGGTTAAATTTTGTGCAATAGCTGAGAGGGGCACAGCCAGGACCCAGAGGTGATAGGACCTCACATCATTGCCAGGGGTGAGGGAAAAAAGACTCTCTTGGAGAAGAATGCTCCTTCCAGTCAGAAACTTGGTAGGGGGAAGCCATCTGGTGCTAATTTATTGTAGCAGACTCCACAGAGAGCATCTTTGGATGTGAATCACTCCCTCTTTTGTACACTTCTGTTATTAACATTGCTGATGTTACTGCTCGTTTTCTTATCTCATTGCTGTTTACAGTAAATTGTTCTTATCACAACCCACAACCTTCATCTTTTGTGCCTCTAATTCTCAACTTCATCCCAGCACAGTGGAAAGGGGGGGAAGGAAGGGGGAGCAAGAGAGTGGTATGTGGATTGAGAGAGCCTCAGTGGGGGCACTGATCTGGGGAGTACCATTCCTACAACAGCCTGTAATGACAGGAGAAAGAATAATGGGTACAAACTGAAGGAGGGGAAATTTAGGTTACATATTAGGAGGAAATTTTTTACTGTAAGGGTGGAGGGACACTGAAACAGGTTGCCCAAGAAAGCTGTGGATGCCCTAACCCTGTCAGTCTTCAAAGCCAGGTCAGATAAAGCCTTAAACAACCTGGTCTAGTGGGAGGTTTCCCTGCCCATGACAGAGGAGGTTGGGACTAGATGATCTTTAAGGTCCATTTCAATCTCTTCACATTCTAAGATTCTATCTCAAACAGTACAAACTGCATTTTAAAGGAAAAAGAGAGCACTAAGAAATAGGAAACTAAAGAACTCAAAAAGTAAAACATGTTAATGTTGGGTAAGGATTAAGAAAAATAGCCCATTCCTCATAGACAGTGCCACGGTAGCATTTCCTTCAGATGAATGATTTCTTAAAGAATAATCAAAGTCATTACTACTTCAAAAGTAAGATTTGTAAAGATATATCTATTTTATAATGCTACTTAACAATTTATGTGGAAGATTACACAGTAAATTTTCAGATTGATTCTAGATAAGCATAGTTTCTTTCAGCCCAGATGTCAATACCTTCAGAGAGATCTGTAATCATATTAGCTAGGAATGAAGCCCAGAATTATGAACTTCACAATAAGACAATCTAATCAATTGAAAAATCACTTTTTTCGTATCTGAACCTTGAAAATGAAAACATTTCATGATGTGTCAAAAGTCTTCAGCTCTATTCACTGCAAGAGCTTCATTGTATTAATTCCTTAGTCTTTCCCTCATTAGCATAATCACATCTTCCTATGTCCCCCTCTTCTTCCTAAAACATAATCAGTTTCTGAAGTGTTCCCCAGTAAACTGAAGAAAGGTACCATTAATGGAGAAAATAGAAACAGTATAAACTATAAAATTAAAGGTTTTGATGAAATTAATAGAAAAAATCTCTAGCTATTATTTTTGAAATATGGAACAAGTTTTCCATGCTTTTTAAATTTTTAAATTTAAATTTTTAGATTCAATAAATAATTTTTAAGCCCACAAAATCACCCACATGTAAACAGCTCAAGCCCAGGGGAAAAGCATCAATTGCTTGGCAGGTTAGTCTCAGACACGCTGGGTTAAGTATTCACAAAGTCTGACAACAACCTCCTCTAGGGGAAGAAGAGTGAGTCCGTGAATTATTTATGTGAACATTGATAATCCCTAACTTTGATTAAATATACAAGGAATCAAGTTTTGATGACCTTTGGGTAGATTATTCAAATTGTGCAATAATAATGTGGTTCTTGCCAGTAAGCCTTTTCTTTTTTTCTATTTTATATCCTGGCATCATTTTCCAAAGATAAATATACCAGAAAGAACACTTTCTTACACTTGTTATGGCAGTTTTAAATTTACTATTTTGTCTATTACTACTTCTTACTATTCTCATGTAATATGGTATTGCATATTTAATATTCAGAATCCAGTTACATGTATTTCATGTAGTGAGTGGCAGACCATTAAATTATAAAACATGTTCACAAGATCTTATAGCCAGCAGAAAAATTCTAGGAAATAAAAAAAAAAGATACTCTATTGGCTTTAAAATGTTTCTGATTGGCCAAAATCTTGCAAAACCCACATTTTTGTTTCTAATAGAACCCTATCTGAATTCTTGTCCTTTCCACTTTCATCTGAAGGAATCTGAAAACAACACATTAACTGGAGCTGCCAGATGAAAAGTCCATCTCTGTTTCTTGGAATTCTTCAAAAGTGCAGCAAGAACTTCACTCCATGAAATTTCTATTGGCAGTTTACATGCATGTTGTAATTAAAGATGATTATGACCTAATTTTGTGGCTCAGGAGTTAAGTAACTCATAAGGCAGGAAAACAAGGTTTGCATAAAATTATTATGTTATGAATGCAAAACTGATGGTAGAAAGTGTTTTGAAAGAAAGTTCTTTGAACTAAAGCTTTTCTAAAAATTATTTGCAAATATTAATATTGGATCTTAAGTATTATGCCCTTGTCTAATATTAATAATTCCACTCTATTCAGTCATAAAGCCCTGATGATTAGCTAGATATGCACGTGTAATATTTGCAGTTGGAAAACTATTCTTAATTAGACTATCTGGTATTCTCAGTAATTAAAACCATACTCATAGCCAACATTTTAAGTGCCTTATTTAGTCTTGAACAGCAGCAAATTTTCACAAGTAATTGCTAGGATGATTTTCACAGTAACTGTTTTGCAGTCTTAACAGTGCTAAACATTTGAGTAAACCTCAGAAAAACCCAGAAAGAACAATAGATACAGCAGACCTAGGTATAACTGAGTATTTGGGAAAACACACTTGTGTCCAAAAACAAACAACTAAAATATTCTCTTATATTTTCCAGTCAACAATTTAAGCAACAACCTAATTACTCAATAAATATTTTTGGATTATTTAAAAAAATAAACTCTTTTCTGCCACGGGAAAAAAACAACCAAAAAAAAACCCAACAAACTACACAAAACCACAACAAAACACAGGGTTTTACAAAGTAATGTTTTTTCTTATTTCCCATATAAAGGAAATGAGAATTTCCCTTCATCAGGTCTTATACTGAAAAAAAAAAAAAAAAAGTAAGGAATAGGAAGAAAAGTTGCTGTGTCACTGCTGCAAGACAGGAACTGCCATAACCGATGAGCCCCCTCAGTGGTCATCTTAGCAGTTTTGTCTCAGAAATCTCTGGTATTGCCTAAAGCCAAAGCCCTGTACAACTTTCATTCATTCTGGCAAACAGCTGAATGACAAGTTGTTTCTTCTATGCAGAATTCTGCAGCTTTTGTAAACCTATTATATTTCAGGGCATCATAAGTCTCACAGAGATTTGATTCATCATTTGGTTCAACTCACTATCTTCTTGATGGTTTATACGGTGCTGATGTGACTTGAAATTTAAAAAACTCCTCCACATCATATTTCCCATGCTTTTGAAATCTCAGCCATTACCTCAGCCTAAAATGTGTTATTACACCAATTAATCCCTAAGCGCACATATTTAAGAGTGTCTTGTAATAGTTGAGTTCACCAGGGTAACTAAGCATGGCATAAACACGAATTTCCTTCTACTGACTCTAGATGTGTTCCATTCCAGCTTAATGCTCCCTGACTTGGTTTAATATCAGAAGGTAAGAAAAGTGAAAGAAAAAGAAAGAAGATTTGCATTGATTTCACATCAGGTACTACTTTGTGCACGCTCTCCACTGCTCATTCTTTGCTAGTTTAATCTCATATGTCTACACCCTCATATAACTTTTTCCAGGACCCGTTTCATAACTTTCCTCTAGATTCTGCATGATTTTGTCTGCCCTTAGCTGCTGCACAAGATGAAAAGCAATGCATTTGCTTGGTTTTGGATTGTTACTGCACATTTGATTCATTACATCTTTCTTATGTCTATAAGTACTATGTAGACTACTACAAAATCCCAACTAATTATTAAATATGTAGTTAATTTAACTCAAGGTACAAGAAGAATTCAAGTAAAGAGCATTTTAATGAAATATTATTAAAGCTGAATGTTACTAAAGCAAGTACTACTAGTAATACAAAAACTAGTGTTAAAAAAATACGTCATCCATAGACACTTAAGAAATTCTAAGCAATCAAAATGAATCAAATGTTGCTTCTCACAAAGCTGAATAACAAATATGAGTTGCAAATGTTAGTAACACTAGTTGGTCTACATAACAGTATTGTGATACAGTAAATTGACTAGATTCCTACCAGATCAAAACAGAAAAAAATATGTGGATAACAATGACCAAGTCTAACAACAACAGGTATCTCAGTGTTTCTCTCTCTTCTAATTTAGGTATGAGTGAAATTGGGTGATTACAACAACATCCTCTGGGATACCCTCTTTGCCTCCAGCCACACAGATATAAATTAAAGAAATCTTCAGTAATGAAATTTTTCCTACGTATATTCTAGTCTGCCTTTACAGAAGTGTCTGGAAGCAGTGCACCCCTGTCTTTCCTGAACAATGGGTTGGCTAGGAATTTCTCAGCTACAGAGGTAAAGGATACTTCAGATAAATTACTACTATTTAGTGTAGTAAATAATTCTCTTTTTCAAGTATAGTTAGGAACAAAACACTTAGTAATCCGATTTATAGCAGTTGGCTTCAAGAAGAGAGCTGGCTTCAACAAGACTGCCAAATGAGTAATCTGTACTCAATAATTTATTAAATGTTACCTCTCTATATTCACCTACTAAAACCAGAAGCTGCACAAAAAAAAGTCAATAGAAATAGTCTTGAGTGTTTTAACCTTGAACACTGCAATGTCTTTCCCAGCCTAAATAATTCTATGATTGTATACACTGTAGAGCTAAGATTAGATGAATCATCTGAAAAGTCCCCAAAAGTTGTCAGTTAAGCAAGAGAATATGCCTACAGTCTTACACATCAGACACAAAATATTAGATCCAATTTTAGAAAAGTACTTGGAAATAATTTGAGAGAAACCTGAACAACACTTTTAAAGTAGTTTTGTTAGTAGCATTTCAGTAAATGAATAGTTGTGAAAAGTACACTTATTAAGGATATAAACATTTAGAAATAAAAAATTCTGAAAATCTAACAGTTGTTGAACTGGTTTTTTTTTTCTAGAAGATATCCCATGTTTTAAGACAATTATCAGTCTTATTTCACAGACGGGAAACATAAGCATGCAAAGTTTCTAATCCCCTGGAGAAGTGAAAGTCAATTGGTCAATTCCACTTTGCATACAGTGGAATTTCTAAAATTCAGGCAAAAAAACCCCAGTCCATAAAAATCAAATGTACTTTTTTTTCCTAGACTAAAAATTGGGTCCTGTTTCTTTGTTCTTTTGTACATACTTTATATTCTAACAAAAATCACAGAAACAGGAATGCTTATGCACACATAACTTCTGTAAACTTGGAGCCAATGGGAGATTTGCCACCCACTACTATGGTGGAAGTAAGCAGGACATTCAATTGCCACATGATGGAAGAGGTGATTCCACACAAGATAAATATTAAACTTCTGCTGAAAATATACCTGTTTGCCTGGAATGAGATTTACAAATAAGAATTTTTTACAAAATAGACCAAAAATTAGTACAGTCCATGTGGCACACAAAAGACAATCTACCACTACTTCTCAAATTATTACCTTATCTAGTGTCAGGGAACCTTCCTCTGCTTCTGTTGGTCCTTCTGGTAGGAGAGGAGCAGAATCTGGTACTAATCCTGAAGGTTGTTCTTCATATTCTTCTGAAAAGAGGAACCATAATTCGCCATTATGAGAACTATGAAAGAATTTGTGAACCACCATGACATTACAATCCAGCCAAAAACAGGATGTGAATGAAAACAGGTCAAAAATGTTTGAAGAGAGTTGTATGAGAATTTATGAAAATTTCTCTCATAAACCTTTATTTATACTAGCAAGTTTATATTTTATAATGTGATTTATATATTGGTTATTGTATAAAAGCATTCACACATTTACCTAAGAACAAAGCTCATACTATTAGGAAGCAGCTGATACTTAACAAATGTATCTTACACGTTTCTTTTGATTCTGTAAGATGACCATCAGCTGCAATAGCAAATTATTTACCATAGATATTTTTTCACAGTTGGACAAGTGCCTCAAAATTTTTGTTTAGGTTTTTTTTGTCCTCGTTTGTTTTCCAGACCATTTTTTTAAGGCCCTCACTGAAGACTCTTCCTTCAGACTTCTCTCTGGGTTATCTTGCAAGGAGGAAAGACAGGGCAAAATGCACAGCATGTACAAATAGAAGACAATAAGGAAGGGCACAGTAAATCTAACTTTAATTAACCTGATCAAGTGAGCATAGTGTAATATTCAAGTGGTTTTTAGAAAAGAAGATTAAATTAGATTTCACTTTAAATACATGAAAGACATAGGGAGGAACTAAAAAATTGGGGAAAACCATATTGAGAAATGTTGGGTTAAAAGATTTATAAATACCAGTATAACTGATAGTTTGATAGCTTAGGAAGGCAAATGAACGTGTTTTAGTGTGCAACCACATGCTGGTTCACAAGCTGAATATTTACAACTGCCAGCACAATGAGCATCTTTATAGCAGTGGACGAAGTAGGATGCTTCCTATAGTATTTGTTCAAATTCATCCAGGTTTGTCTGTATCAGTTTAATCAAAACTGTTTTAAAGAAAAGGACCTGGTAGCAAGTTCAATGCTCAGATGTGAGATTTAACCAATACTGTTCTTTAAAAATTTCATACTGAAATTCAGATATTTGGGAACTGAACATTCTCCATTAGAGCACGGGGAAAAATGAAGAGTTTGTAAAAAAGCTAGATTTAATGGAAATTGCCTAAGAAAAAACCCCAAGATGTTTGTGAAATGCTCTGATGTGTCCTAAAACATTGCCAAGCTGGGGCCTGAATTAGGTGGCTCTGTATTAGAAGAGACAAGGGATCAATCCAGCTGACAGATAATTAAGTCAATAATAAGCTGACTTACTTCATAAGCTGAAATGTTTAACCAAGTGCAATGGTTAGCTAACTTTATACTATTTTTGTACCACAATAAGTCATCATTATGCCACGTGTGTACTACATGAATTCCTATCTTCAGAACAATAAGCAGAACAGCACGGTAAAATCTTGGTGCATCAGTTAAACCCACACCGGTATACCAGGAAGACAGCAGTAAACTTACTTTCACCAGCCACATAATTAGCTGGAAAATAGCCTTGCTGTCCATTTGCTAGGCTGCCAAACCACCAGTTATCATTATCTTTGTATAACACTTGGATAATGTCACTGCGATGGATGGTTAGCTCATCTGATCGATGCGCTGTGTAGTCATAAAGAGCCACTACCTAAAAGAGAGATAAGAACACCACAGCTTTATCACAACCATGCCACAGAGAAAAAAGCGCAACATTCACTTCCTCTTGCAGAAAAGCAGCTGAAACCAAAGCTGCACTTTGGTAAAAGCTGAGGCTGCCTCAAGTTTTGCTAATGGGATCAGGGGTGGTGGGAAAGCAGCAGGAGAGGCAAGATAAAGGACTGTGGGATTGCAGAAATGGTTAAGAACATTCAATTCACTAAGATTAGCTTCAAAACAGCAGCTGTTAGTTTTATAAGCAATTTGCTTGTGAAGCAAAAGGGAAAAAAAAACTTCATACAGTCACTTTCACAGAATTGTTACACCACCTTCAGATCCCATTCTCTGTGTGCTCATGAAGCATATGTGTTTGAATAAATACTTCAACAGTATGACAGCTTTATCCAAGGAAAAATTTAATACAAAAAGACACTGCAAAGTTTTTCTTTGATCACTCCATTTTTTTCTTTTTTCTTTTCTTTTTTAAAATTTCTTTTGTTTTGTTTAGCAATACACATTTGGATATACAATTTTATAAATATCTGCAAAAACACTTTATATTCTATTTCACATAATAAATCTATTTGATAGTGAAATTCAGCGCAGCTATAGTTTTACGAAAAAGAGTACTAACAATCATCAGGACCATGCATACTACATATAATAAACTACTAGAAGCCTGTTTTCTACCCTGAATATGAAAATATTAAGTACAATTTCTTATTTATTTCCTATGCCCTATGAACAAAAATCTGTCCTAGTGAACTCTGAGCAGAAAAGCATGAACAAAATACAAATGAACTGAAAAAATAAGGGAATTGCTCACTTCCTTTATCATAAGCAAAGAGAAAAATTATGACCTATTTTACACACAGAATGCTGCTTCCCTACCTACAATCTTCACCTCATATTCCACTACAAAATCATAAGCAGAGGTCAGAAACAGGGATGGTTAGGCACAATAGAAGGGTTAATGGGATTGAAGGAGACAGCAAAGTTACGATAATATGGATAGGAAAAACCCCTTCTTTTTATCACTCATACATGCATTTAAATGTTAAGACTGCTGAATTCCACAATGCTTTTTATTTTTGTATTTCTGCTTTGCACAAGATCACCTGAGAGTTGCATGTGTAAAAATATAGCAAATGTCACTTGCATTTTCATAATTCCATGTCACCAATTAAACAGATTAAATCAGTTATGAATGGGAAAACATGGAAATGATTCTAACACTGTAAATTTTATGTGGCAATTTGTGAGCTGGTCAGCACCAAAGAATTAGCATCAGCATAGTTTTCAGTAGACAGGAAACTTACCTAAATATGCATTCAGTTGTCCTGAATTTATATAAAGAAGGTAAACCATGAAATGTGTTTTATCATAACTCTCCTCCCTGCATTAGGAAAGCTAACAGTAATTACAGGTGATGTTGGCAGTACTGAAGTATGAACAGAACCAAACTAAACCACACTAATGAGCTCCATGACCATGTCCAGTAAGAGGTGCTCTAACAGTGCCCAGTTCAGTTAAGTGACAATCTCATGAAAGCCATAAGGTCACTTAAAGGTAAAAAAACCCCAAAACCCAAACAGAAATGTAGGACTGCAAAACTAATTACTTGGCAGCATGAAAAACAATGAAAGGCAGAACAACAACTACTTTGTTTTGCAGTGTCTTTTGCAAGACACTTCTGATGGATATGTTGTGTTTTTTTGGAAAAAATTACAAAAATTCAGTCACATGGAAACTGCCAAAAATCGTTCAAACCAATCACGCAAGTCCTACTGTCTGTTTCTCAGAAATAAGACATTAATATACCAGTGTAATACAACTGGTTTAGTAAGCTTGACAATTTAAATAAAATGTGGAAATTGCCATTATGTTCTCTGTCAACATATGGTCAGAAAAATGACCATAACAGGATATAAGAAATGCACTTCAGAACCAACCAAAGAAGAATGTAAACCACTCACAATTACACCTAAAGCAGTGGACTTTCTTCTGGTATGAAATTTAAAGATTTGTTAAGTTCTATTTGGGTCAAAGTCCAAGCAAAAAACAAAAAATCTATATTCAACAAGATTTTATGAAATTGTTTTTCGAGATTGATATAAACCCAGAAGAAATTTAGTTATACAGTTAGAAACATCTTTGTAAGAATTACAAAATCGACACTGGAAAAAGAAGAATGTCCTTGGGATCATGCTAAAAAAAGGGGCATGCTTTCAAAAGCAGACACAGCATAACAGGTACAGAAGATATTGCAAAAAATTACATAATACTTACTGTCTCTTGCCTGGGTGGACAACTGTTTCCTCCTCCCACTCCCAGTGCAGTCAGGCTGTCATCATTCTAGAAGAATAAGTTGTTTTAAATTTTAATATGAAGCATTTTGGTAACCTATGATGATATTTTCATTTCTCCTGCAAGACTGTAAGAATTACCTGCAACAAAATGCTTTTTTCAAAAAAGACAAAGCAGAAGTAATGTTAAGCAACACTGAGTAATATTGGCTGGTAGATGTTTAGAAAAAGATATTAAATTCCTTAAGTATGTACACTGCACTAAAGACACAGCTGGACTGATGACTAGGCAGTCCAAGCTTGTTTGCATTACAAACCACAGCAGATATTTAAGAAGTTGCTGCAGTGAACTTTGCCTCTAAACCAGTATGCAGAAGATGTCACTTCCATATAATGGAGAATTTTAGGGTGGTCTTAATAACCAGTACTTTAATTCAAATTGTTCTATCCTTACCACTTGCTCTTCAGACTTCCAATGAATTCAAAAGAATAGTAGATATATATTGCAATAATCAGGATACGGCTGTACCTTAAAAATTTTTTGATTTCTGTAAAATAATTGAATGCTTAAGTTGAAAGAAGCTTTAGAATAGAAAAATTATGAAAATTAACAGAGGAAAAACAAAGTAGGGAAAAAAAGGAAGAGCTAGAAGTCCTTTGCTTTTTTTTCAGTGGTCTATCTTCACAAAGGAGAAACCACTTTCCCTCAATTTTGTGTGCATGAAAGGAAACACACTACTATACAGAATGGAAATATTACACAGCAATTAAAATATTTTAGAAGCATCAAATGTGTGTTTTGTGAAGTAAACATTGCCACCTCTAACAGATATACTGCATTATAACCATTTAAATCTGAAAATTTTAATCCAACATCCTTTATCTCTTTCATATTTTAGGGCCACTCCTTTATATATCTTTTGAACGCATTTATTTTCTGCTTTAAAAAAAAAATCTAAAATTTATTGTTCTTTTTATTTTCAATGCTTGAGGATTTTTAGTTTTTATTATGGTGGCCCAAGGAACATCATTGCAAATTAGAGAGAAAATCCTTGCAAATCCTCAGTAGAATAAATGCCATTCTTGTGAACAGGCATTATTGCCCTCAGTGTTGTTTTCATAATTTAGCTGGGTTTATCCCATATGGGAAAGAAACCACTGACTA
Source organism: Zosterops lateralis (assembly GCF_965231275.1). Taxonomy (NCBI): domain Eukaryota; kingdom Metazoa; phylum Chordata; class Aves; order Passeriformes; family Zosteropidae; genus Zosterops; species Zosterops lateralis. The sequence continues at coordinate 56,928,940 of NC_139764.1, read as the reverse complement.
TCCTGAACTCCATCCAGTCTCCACATTGTTTTGGTACTGCCACAGTAGCTGCAGACACACATAGCAGTTACAGATGAACTCAGTAAAAAAGCGAGCTGCACTCAGTTCTTATCATCTACCAGAACATCTAAGCCTACCACCTAAAGAGCTCTGAATAATTATGTACATGCATAGAAGGAAAAAAAAAAGTGTAACTACCTGATTTGATAAACAAATTTTGAACAAAGACTGGTGGAGCTGCAGTTTAGAGTACACTGCTTGTTCAGTGGTCTATTGGTAGTCAGCACTGCTGTGCAGGTTTCAGCTAATTCTCATTTTCCATTCTCAAGGTTAAGAGAACTGTGCAGGCAGTGTGCTTAGCCTGTGGGATGGGAGTGCCTCCTGTTGCTCAAAAATGATTCATCAGAATTATTAGCAGTATTATTTAGGTATCCAGTTCAGGTACTCATATTGCCCCATTATTGTGTCTCAATCTGTCTCTCTCTTTTCTTAATAAAGTATTTATGTGGCTCTCAAACACTCGAGAACAGCTTGAAGAGAGCAAGCTGTGTGGAAATAACAAGCTAACATCTATGAGTCACCCTGAGACTATGCCGAATGTTCTCAGACACTGCCTTAAACTTTTAAAGGCAACAACAATCCAAAGAGGTGCCTCTTAAAGAGGTGCTCTGAGTACGTCACTGGCTGCACACACCTCTACCTCCAGCTGTCCAGGGCAATTGCTGTGGCTGCCTACCACACACAGTGACTGCAAGGCTGCCTCTGCTGGGCCATGCCATCCCTCAAATAGTGCCAAGTACCAGTTACACCACAAGAAACACCCAACAAAAACTAGCAGCCTTTCAGCTTAGAAACATCATTTTTTAAATGCTGTGTCACAAGATTAAGACACGTTTTCAGGATTTCAAAAAAGCAACAGGCATACTGAATGGTACGAATACATCATTCTTAATACAGTATTAATGTCTCTTTATTTTCAGGCAAGATGGAAACTAGGTAATTCTTGCACTGGAACAGATGTGGGGCTATAGCTGTGTTCTGAGGAGTTGGTCTTTTTGGGAGGCAGATCATCTGTGAGAAACAGAAACAAAATGCTTGCTGAAAAAGCGTCCCATGTCACACTGATTGTGGTTGAACAAAGCTGTTAGGAGCTTTCAGTATTAAGGAACATTGTCAGAGGAAAATCTATAGACTCATCAGTTGATGAAGAGTTCTAGACTATGGGGTATCACATTACTTATCCGTGACTAACCCACTTAGATACCCTTGACATTTCTAAATCAAAACCAAACAAAAACATTTCAAGACGTTGACACAAAAGAGAACATTGCAAGTGAAAGTAACCTGGTCTATTGTTGTATCAAGTTTTATCAATTCTTGATAATAGCCCTAATTAAAATGTTTATGGCTTCTTTTTAATGAGTCAGTTTCAGTGATTGCTCAAATGGAGGTTTTGGTTTTTTGATGCAGGTGTATAGTGGCCAACAGGATTTGGGCATTAGATACCACTCATTCCCTTTAGAGAAGGAGCACTGAGAAAGAATAAGTGATACCTTATTGCTGCCTTTTTCTGTAAAAATCTCAGCATTTCATGTCTACTACTGAACCAGTATGCTTCAATTACCACAATATCAAAATTTAAAGAAAAGTAAAGTCTAATGATTCATATAGTTTCATGTGCTTCTTCCTTATTTGTAAACATATTCTTCAGTGTAACAGAAAAAACATACAGAATAAGTCCCACTTTTAATTAACCATTAACTCTCAATAACAACACTTGGAAAATAAGCTTTTCTAAGATTAATTTTAGGCAGACTCTACACATACTGGGTTAAACTCCAGTGTTTATGCACACAGGGCCAAAGCTACCCTCCCTCCCTTTCCCATTAGTGACAGACCCAGGGACATGAAGAAGGACAAACATCTATTTCCTGGATGCTTCTCAATAGCACTGCTTCCCTCCACTCCACCTCCCCATAGCTGCTATCTGACACAGTGTAAGAGAAACCGGGAATATTACTTATGCAAACACTCCAGAAAAGACACAGGGAATGTGTGTTACAGCTTCTCTTGTCTGTCCAGTAAATCTGTGCCTCAGTGTGAAATAGCCAACATTCTGAGGCTGTTACCTTGTGCTGACTTCTTTTGTTTCTGCTTTTGGTTTCTTGATTCGTTTTTTTAAAGGAGAAAGAATAAGAAATTAATTTATAGGGCCTGATTGAAAACCCTTGGTTGGCTTAAAAGTTAATATGCAAAATATTTAAAAATTCTACAGAATAAATCTGAGATTTTTTTTTCTTTTTCCTTAAGATCCTAAAGGTTAGAGATTTACTTAATTGTCTCCTCCCCTAAGAACACTATGCAATCTCTCTACTCCGGTAAATGAAGTTTTAAATTAAATGCTATGTAAGATAAACTTAGAAGAAAACAGCTGGATACTGTTAGCACTTTTGTATTCTGTTTTCATTCTCTGGTCCTAGCTCAGGACAACTAACTACAAATTCAGTCTATGGAAAACAGAAATATAAATACTAGTATTAATAGCTAAATTAAAATTATGCTAATAAAAGTATCAACCAGCAAGAATGATAAACTCTTCTTGAGTCATAATTAATCTGTCTGTAGACACTGTAAAGTTACTTCCTTAGGCTTCAGATGACACAATCTTGATTTGATTACAGTTCTTCAATATTTAATAAGCATGGGAATCTATAATTTGCCTAGAGGAAGAAAGGACCAGAACTGCACCAGGCTGCACTTTATTGAAACCTGCAATGTACAAACAGAAATCAGAAATGCAAACACAGCTGCTGCAGTAAAACCTACAAGGAATTAAAAAAAAGACAGAAAAGAAAAAAGGGAAAAAGATCAATTCAAAAGCACAGGAAATACTCCAACTCCTGAAATTATTCAAAACCTCTTCAACCATATTTCTAAAAAATGCTAGTTTTTGATATTAATTACTCAGTTAAACTGCACTTATATATATTTTAATGCACTTATAACAGAAGAAGTAAAAAAAAATATTCAAAACCTTAATTTAGCCCTCTCAGAAAAAACTATTTAAAATTAGCTGCTACCTAGCATTTCACAAAACAGTTGGTCCTACAAATTTTTATCAAGCTTGCTGTGGTGGAGAACACTACAATACTGGCTGAACAATATGTATTTTTTCCTAAAAAATTACATATTGATGACTAAAAATTTGAAAACATGAAAACAGGAATCATTTAGCAACTAACACAACACCACTGTAAAACCATGCTTTCAAAATTTCTTCGTGAATTTTATGTATCTTACAAGATTTCCACAACTATCTTAACAGGTTCTGTTAAAAAAGGCAGGTCCAAAAACTCAAACAAATCCTGTAACTAAAACTGTAAAACAGATATAAATGACCCAAGTTAATTTGTGTCCATCTAAAACATTTCTTTCAAGAATTAAAATTAGTGCAATTATAACAGAATATTAAATCATGGCATTCTGTCCATGGGAGCAGGAGGAACAACATCTCCACTACAACAGGCCCAGCTTCATGGAGACACAAATGCATTCAGTATTTAGAAGCACCACTTGTTCTTTCTTCACTAGTTTCTCCATACATTTTGTGTTTAATACAAGTTCATCAAATGTATAGTTGCAATTAATGGCATTTACAGATTCTGTTGGATTTTTAATATGGTGATCAGGAAACCAGAAATAAAGGAACAAATATAATTAGGAGAAGTTTACAATCAATATTTAATAGATAAGCAGTTAAGTAAACAGAGGATAGCTGTGATTTAACTTGTTACAAAAAGATGAAGAAAACAATGAAAACATGGTGCTGCAATGAGAATTTCATTCCAAGTTATTGTTTTAGCTTTTCACTCAGCTACTCATCCATGTCTGTTTTCTTAGTGAAAACAAAAAAATGGGCATGTGATTGTATTTTATTTATTTCTAAACAATAAAAATTAAATAATGAAAAAATATTAAGCTTTTGATTTGCAGATATCTGATCTCACTACCAGCTGGTCACAGCATAAGCTAATTTGGCCATGTAGACAATTGGTTTGAAGATACCTCTTTTCTGAATAAAGCCAGGATTAAAAAAAAAAAAAAAAACACACCTCTCTACAATGAGAACTTGTGAATAATGACATTTTATAGTTAAACATCAATTTAAAAAAATGCAAGGAGAATTCCTTACCTTCTGTAGTCTACCCAATAGTGTTCGACTAAGAGGATTTCCTACTGGGCTGAAGCACCCTGTGAAAAGAAAAGGCTGTGAATTTTCTGCTTGTTATCCTTTTCCATCGAATAAACCATTTTATTTTAAAATCATTATGTTAGCAGGGTATGTTTGACAAAATTCTAATGAAAAGCAGCAGCATCTTTCAGTCACAACTATGCATCCTTCAGTCAGGAACAGTTGGAGGGTTTATTTAACTAACAGACCTGACACAAGGTTAACTAATCCAATATTTCCATTCAAATGATTTGGAGAAGTAGCTCAAGCTATGTCCACATGCCACCTCGTGCTCAAAGCTGACACTATTATCTAGGCTGTATTGCTCTTCTCTTCATTGAATTTCCAAGTAATGCATACAAAGTTTTCCAACAGAAATGATCACAAAAATTCACAAAGGAATTACTTCCTTATTTTATCTGAAAGAATAACTATTCCTATTCAGTAGTCCCCTTTGATCATCTGAGTTCCTATCACAACACATCTTGCTGTTTATTTTATTCACTCTCTACATAGCACACTTGAACAAGTACTTGTAAATTCTTTTCTTTTCAGACTATTATGTTAACTACTAAGCTTAGGAAAATCCTTTCATCATCTATAGATTTATCTTTTTGTTATTGGTCTCCTCAGCTGTACACTTAAGAAAACATCTTAAAAAGAAAAGATACAAAAAAATCGGAAAATCGTTGAACATGACAGTGAAAAATGCAACCGCTTCACTGGAGAACAGTTTCTTAAGTACAGAAATACCAGGCAACACAGAGTTAAGCTCACTGGATTTTCTCTGTGAGACACTAGCTTTGAAACAAGTTTTGTTTTTAAAGAAAAATAAGTTCTGAAAACCCTTTTCATTTGCCACACGAAAAACCTGCTTTTGAGGAGTCCAGTATCTGAATAAAGAGGACTTTTCAGTTTCAGAGTCCCATGTACTGGCAGAGCTCCACAAGGAAACTTGCACAACTCCACCTACAGTATAATTTCTAAAGCCTAGTGGTTTTGACTTTCACAGGAGATTTACTCATAAATGTTTAATCATTAAGATATTTAGATATTTCTAACTATAATAAAAGCTGCAAGCTCAAATAACTGTAGTTAAACCATGCTCCTGCAAATCTGCATGTGACTAATCTCTCTGTGAGAAATCCTAAATACATGCAATAATGGATTATTCAGCTTCATTTATGAATTAAAAACATTTTGATCTCAATAATTTCAAAAATCTTGTACAAATTCTGAAATAATTTATTTTGAAAGGCTTATTTTGCTTTTATTACTTTTCCCCACCTCCTTTAAGAAGAAGAAAGAGACGAGAAGGTAAATAATTTTCTGAATGCAACCCATATTAAAGACAGTAGCCCTGAAGGCAACAAAAATAGCTTTTTTCAAATAAGCTATTTGCCAAAACATTTGTTCAACACTAACCAAAAGTCAGTGGGGATATTAATCCTATTAATATTGTTACCTACACACTCACAACGTCAGAAAATCTGATGCTACAGAGATGATACAACATATGGATATACTGTCACATATACATTGTATCAAGTCTTTGAATAAAAAACAAACAAACTGAAAATCAATAAAATGTCTGCATGATAAAAATTTTATTTTTTAGACAGCCAATTTGAGCATGGGAGTGTTGTGCCAACTCACACAAACCCATACTAAGATATACAAAACATTTGATAAAAACAATTGCTTGTCTGGAAAAATATTCAAGTTTTAATTAAAAACATTAATCTCCATTTTTATCAATAACATCATTGACCTTCATATTTTTCTAAGTAAAACACACATTACTTCCAAGTGCTCCTGGACTGTAGTTTACACACATTAGTTTTCCTGTGCAGCCTCTATATTCAGCTGCTTCTCAGGTGAAAACTGCATGGTTAGACCAATATTCCCAATTAAGCCCCGGTACAGGGCAGCACAGACCTGCTACACTGCAAGCATAGGACAGAGACAGATGTGCAACTCAAAGATATAAGGAGTGCTGTAAAGAATTCTAGAAGCTGGCACCAGTTCAGACTCAGTGTTTTCCATGACTAGAGACAAACAGAAAATACTTATTACTTTGCTTGAGGTATAAACAGATCACAGCACACTTGGACACAAATACTCTATGATCCTGCCTATTGGTTACCCCAAAGTAGACTTTAGTGTTATCTGTTACTTGTTTTTAATTATCAGGCATTCCTTTAGTAGCCCCTGCATTCAAAAGGGTCACATTAAAAAATGCCAAGCAAACCGAACACACCCAAACCAACAAAAAACTTGTTCAAACATTTCTCATTCACAAAAACAAGCTCCATTCAGCAAGCAAGGAATATCCATCCCTTCTTCCCCAAATGAAGCAGTAGAATTTTAAAGCAATGTTCCACAGCTACAGGCTTGATATGGTTCCATGCTTGATGAAGCATGTAAATGACATCAAGCAGGTGTGACTAACAGCCTCAGCAGTGCTTGCTTTGGTTCCCTCTCATCCAGGCTGTATATGCTTTTCAACTACTATATTGAAACTGAGGTCTGGATTCCAGAAGGACACTTCCACTTGATCTAAATATTAAGTTTACAGGACACCGTGACCTGCTGGGACTCTTGCTTAGTCTGAGCTTATAGAAAGGTCATTAAATCCCTTGTAAGGTCAAGCCTGAAACACCCCCAACACTCAGCGTAATCTACACTGTATCTTAGGAATGCTTCAGAATCACTAATGGAGAAGCATTTTTATTGATGCAGATGTTTTACTTGTACTCTCCAACAATCTTCTTTCTTATCTGCTGTCCTCACCTTCAAAATCATATACATCTTGAGAACCTAATCTTCCCTATGAAAGTCTCAACATTTGAATGACTGCATTTCCTATTACTCTGCATTAATTCTTCAGTGGTTTCCTTTACACAGAATTTTACATGAGAAGAACATATTACTTCTAGGAGAACTTACTGGTAATGTCTAGCTGCGAATCAGGCATCTCAAAAGGATAGATGCTAATCCTTTATCTCAAATGATCAGAATTTTCACATCGACACAATTTAACACTTTAACACAATTTAACAGCTCTTCTTTAGGGTCGACATAATCCTATTGTTACAATTATGTTGTGAGCCTATCAAAGAACTGGTCTGAAAAACAGTGTATCTGTCTACCTTGAGAGGAACCTGAAACTATGGTAGCTTCCTGTACAATTTGAACAGTGAACTGAAAGTGTATCCTCAGTTCCCCTTGGTCACTTCTGGCAATTTATTCTTTTGCAATCTAGAGGAAAGAAGACAGAAGCCAAGCAGCTGTCCAGTCCAAAATATGTCTGTAATGCCAAGTCCCCAGTTTTATTGCATGGTTCCACTGAAAAACTACCCTCTGATAAACACGGCAGTGTGATCAAATTCTAAGTAGTTGGACTGAAATGCACAAAGTAGATGAGTTCACTACCAAATAGACTTATACAGAAATTAATATGACAGCAGCAACAGTGCCCGAGAATAGCACTTGTAATAATTAAAACCGCTTCCTTTTAAATAACAGCATCTTTAGAGATCTTGTTTTAAACTAATAGCATACAAGGCAGAAGTTTTTCTAGACAGTCACATAATTCCACTACTATCCTACTGGACTGTCTGTAACCACCCAAAGTAATTTTTTTTTTGTGAAAAATGCTTTTTTAAAAAAATGTTAAGAGAACATTTATTACAGAACTCCTGTTTAAATGAACTTTTCAAAAGAAGGCTTTTTCTCACTTTCTGAAATGTTCTTGATAAATTAATTTTTTACTTACTAAAGGTATTTGAGCATAATAAATCTCTAAGGAATCCAGTCACATAGAATCTACAGCTAATGACATCATCCAAAAATTCATCTTAGAAAATTCTCAGAAAATCACAGAGCAAAAGACAAATATATATCTAAGAAAACTGAAATATGTTAATATTCAGACATTTCTGTGACAAACACCTCTAAAGCATGCAGAGAGAAAAAAAAAATCTTACCTACTCATACATTATTCTGGTTTTAACTGAGTTTTACTTTAGGTTTACACTAATTGCTAATGTCTCAAAACCCACAAAAAATCCTGGAAGACATGAAAATAAACGACACCTCTAGGAAATGGTATTTCTTATTGCAGACATTCTTACGAATTATATCATGGTCTCTTACAATGCCGTGTAGTTAAAATATACCCAAATTAAATAACAAACACCGGAAAAAAAGTCAAGTCAGATATGAGATGGGTATATGTAGATCAGCTCACTTCCACTCCTCTTCTGTGGCTTTAAAACTGTTTCTAGTACTGAGAATCATGTTTTCAGCACAGTCACAGTAGTATGACCAAAAGTATGACCTTTATGACCAAAGGATCTTTTAATATGCAATATAATCTCTTTCCTTTGGGTTTCAAAGGAAAGTTTAGAAGTTTTTAAAGTAAAATCTTTCAGCTATTTCTGCAATTTCATTTTTCAAACTCTGTAAAATGTAAGGGAATGAAGATAATTTTGTAATGATCTAAATATATATTAATCTTCCCTCAAAGACTTTATCCTCAAACCAATTATGCTCAAATAGATCAAACAGAATTCATTACATAAAAAGATGGTTTATGTATTGGGTAAGAACCTGTTGTCCTTTATTTAAACACAGGATTGCAAATACATTTAAAACCCACTATAAACATTTTCAGATGCAGTTCACACAAAATGTAAGGAGTGGATGCAGTACTTAACACAAGCATACCTTTTTGTTTTACCAGCAAAGCAGATAGTCCACTAATATCCATTGCTTTGGGTGAAAACCCACTCCCAACTCTGTTCTACTTTGTCTAGCACCTATGATTTTGAAGATATTCCAGACTGAAAGGAGAATCGATAGGACTAAAGTGTATTGAAAACTGTTTCAGTGAAGTTCAATCTGTATCATAGTGACAGGTCAAGAAGAAATGGTCTCAAACTGCATTAGGGCGGGTTCAGGTTAGACATCAGGAAGAATTTCTTCATGGAAGCAGTTGTTAAGCATTGGAATAGGCTGCCCAGGGAGGCAGTGGAGTCACCACCCCTGGAAGTGTTCAAGAAATGACTGGATGTGACACTTAGTGCCATGGTCTAGTTGACAAGATGACTCTTGGTTAAGCTTGAATTCAGTGATTTTGTAGGCTGTGATTCTGTCATCTTGCATATCACTTAAAATGTATTGGCTTAGAACAGGCGGCTCTCACATGCTGTATATACAAAGGTGCTGTGATGGCAACATTACTGAATGCAAAGGTCTTCTATAAGTACACCTGTAAGATTCTTGCAGTGTATTCTGCACTGACAGAAGTCTACTCAGTGTCAGCCCATGCCGTTACTAGCGCTCTCCTTTTCTCTTCCCCATCATTTTCTTTTATCAAAGCATCCGAAAAAGAATGTCAATGTCATTCTCATTTTTTAAGTGGGGTTCCAATTTACTAACCTAAATCTATCCACTTAAAACCAAAACCTAGAATCTATAGGACAACTAGAATTCCTCTCTGTTTTCTGTCTCACTTTTTATAAGTTATATAGAAAAATATCTGTTAATTTATTTTGCTCATTGGATATGAGAGCTGTTTACACGCTATATACTTTTCCTACAGCTGTAAGAGAAGTATATATACATTTCAGTAAAATGAGAGACAAAAAACCTCTGGCAGCTGTACTGCCATATGTCACTCCTCCAGTTAGTGGAGATTGATTTAGACGGCAGGCATAAAAAAACCTCTCCAAGTTCAGCTGAAACAGGTTGCTGATAGGTGGAAAAGCATACCTTGTTTTTGTTTCCCTTCCCTGTCACTATTAATCCAATAAAAACCTGTAAAATAACAAAATAATCTTGGGAAATTATGTCAATAGATCAGGCTTTGTTTATCATTCAAAATACTACTCTATATAGAAAAGTCTGTACAGAAGGATAAGCTTTCAATGAAAAAGTAAGTAATGTTTACCTTTTCAATCAACTGTTTACTAAACACGGTATAAAAAAGAGTTATCTAGAAAAAAAAAATTTGAGGGAGTTTCACAATTCAGAACCCCGTTGTTCCATACATTGTGCTGCAGCTTCTTTAACACAGCATGTGATTTCCCAGTGGATGCCCCAGCTGCAGCTACTAGGACAACCGTGGGTTCCCAAACCATGAGCAAGTCACAGTTTTCCTGAAGTGACAGACACAACTGCTCTAGTTGTGCTTTAACACAGTAACCTCCTTATCCAAGGACTGATGCAGTTATCGCTAGCTAATGCATCTGGTTGTCTGATTCCACAGCTCAAGTGACCAAGTAGTTTGTCCTTGCAGCAGAGTTAAGTGAACACTGGAACAGAGCAAGGCTTAAATTCACACCTGCAGATCCACAGAGAGATACCTTTGCTGTAATATCAACCAATTCCAATCCTCATATAAGAGACCTCAGAATCAGACAGCACTAACATGAAAACACTATGCTTCTGGCAGTGCCAGATCCCACAGCATAATTATATCTCTCATCAGCCAAAAGAATGCATAGAGATATTCATTCAAGGTTAGCCATCATTTTCATTCCTGATCCAAGGTATACAAGGGCACATATATGTGTTTGCTCTGAGAATAATCCTCCACAAGGACTATAGAGATTGTCTGACACTGACTTGAGGTTTCATTTGAAAACATTTATTCTGTACTTAGGCACAATCAAGAGGCAGAATTGGGCCCCTATTTACAAAAAGCATAATGAAGTAAAAACTATTGCATCACAAAACCAATTTAAAAATCCAACTTTTTAATTAGAGATTAAAATCAAATACATTTAGCAGCCTACACACCCACCTAATTATTTCTGAGCAATCTTATCAAACCATCATCTTACATTTTTCTCGCAAATGTTAAGTTTCTACAGTACCATATATAAACAATGCAAGTAGTAGCACGTGTCCCAAGCATTCTTTTGAAGTAAAGAACATTTACTGAATTCATGCTAATCAGGAACCTGCTAATTTACGACAACTTCTAACATTACATCACAATGGCAGTAGATATCACTGAAAATGAGCAGAGGTTATAGTATCCAGTTGTTTCTTTCTACAACTTGGAGAACAGAAAGTGATTCTACAGCAAACATCAATAAGCCTGCATAGATAACATCAGCTTTCTGAAATCAGATTGGCAGCATTATTTACAAGTTTTCAGATAGCAGATAAAAAAGATGTAAGGAAAATGCAGACTATGACGCATTCTTTGTATTAATAAGAGTTATTTTTCTTCCACTGCTGCAGATATCCTATGAAATTCATGATTAGTTTTGCTAAGCTCACCTGGACTATTTAAAAGCAAACAAACCAAAATAAAAAAGAAATTTATTTTGTATTCTATTACATGTAGTTTGTGGTGCTCCCTATCAAAAAATACTTCATGAAATATAAGACCGGCAGTCCCTTGGAGTTGTAGATGCCCAACACTGAAGTAGCAACCTTCACTTTTGGGTTTAGTAATATTTTTGCTTCTGCTTTAAGTTACCCTCCCTGAATCAGAGGAAATCGAGTTCTTAAGCACAATTTATGATTATCTGCTTTCTAAAAATATGTAGAAGAGTTAAATTTTATTTATTAATACAGATAATGCCTATGTAATACAGTTAAATAGAATTTAACTGTCTAAAACTCTCAAAGTCAAGTATCTTATGGCCTCATGACTCTACTCGTGTCTTTAAAAAAAACATACTTAACTATGGATAAAACACAAAGAATGAAAATTATGCAAGGAAGGAAAACAAAGTAAATTTTTGCATGGTTCTTCCCACAATAGGAATTCAGCATTGCCTAGTTACTCACAGTTACTTAAATCAAATTAGCTTGCCAGTCTACAAGTGGAAAGCTGTAAGAAAATACACTTAGAACACCACAAATATCTTTCAAAATCAGCCACTAACACATTTTTGCAATACAAAGTCTTGTCAGCTTAGTAAAAACAACCAGTTACTGCATAAACTACTGAATTTCTATATTACCCAGTAAGCCTCGCATTGTCAAATCACATCTAGAATGGAAAAAAAAACTAAAGAAAAATTCAAATCTTGTAACTGTTTGAAGAGTTTATGTAGCATTTTCCTAACATTTACATTCAAGGTAAAATAGTATCACCAACACCATGTGCAGTATGATGGAAAAAACAAGTCAATTTGATATTTCAGGTCTTTATCATGACCAGAATAGCCTCTACTTTCTCTATTACATAAGCACTTTCACACAGTACTGAAAATTAATTTTGACAAAGTATTACCAGAAAATTCCATGAAATAGCCAAATAATTCATACATTATCAAACCTGAAAAATGCAGGACGATTGGCAGACACTATACCAGGAAACCACTACATCAGATTTTTAATTTGGTCTCAGATCAAAAAAGTAAGGAAAAAGTTCATGGCAAACATACTTCTATATTCAAAAATAAAAGATCATGTTTTTAAAATACACCCCCAAGTTTACTTTCCATTTCGTAGTTCAGAAATTGGAGTGGCCAGATATTTCACGGAAATACGTGTGCAGTGAAACCTAACTACTCCATGAGAGTTTTCCCACATGCACACTTTTAGAGTTTTCAGAAAATTTATAAACAAACTACTTTTAGAAAGAGTTTTTATATGTATCAGTGATTAGAACATGTATGAATAAGTAAGCCCCTTCTAATTAGTATCCAATTGAATAGGAAAATAAAATAATGGCCTTCAATCACTTGGGTAACAGAAAATCTGAATATACTTCCTTGTAAATAACATGAAAAAGCACTTGAGACTAATATTGATATCATCTGTTACAGAGGAAAATATACTGAAACGTTATGTCCAACATTAAAGCAATACATTGGAGATCCAGCTGGGCACAGATTTCAATGATACTGATTTTTCAGTTTTCTTTACCTACAAGGATTTTAGAATGCAACAGCAACCTGTTACTGCTTTTACAGCAGTGGATTTTCAGAATGTTTGGGTCTTAGGCGGGGGATATGCAAAAAGAAAAAAGCATGGAAAATGTTTGCAACAAACATAATTAGAAGGCAATACTCCCTTTAATTTACAACAGTGGTACCTGATCTGAAGAGAGGTAAAAGAAGGAAAATCAAGACAGGCAGATTCATAAAGAGTGGCTGTGCCCAGCTTTAAGCTCAGATCACATTTCTAAAACTCTCGATTATACTGGAGGGAACAAAATTCTCTCCAAGGTTAAATCAGGAGCACAAAATGCTACAGCTGGTATTAGAAGACTGTAAGACTTTTCACTATCTCAGTGGCAAGCCAGAAAGTAGAAGTAACAGTCTTATCCCATGAATCAGTATCTTGTTTGTATAGGAATTTTGCTAGCAAGACTATTTGCACAGCAAATCTAAAAATGTAAGCAAAAATAATAATGAAAATTAAAATCTGAATGAAAAAATACCATTTGACTAAATATTTTTTACAATATCATGAAATATAATTTAAGTACTTAATACAATACCATACTGTCTTTTTTCACATAGGTAGTCAAACTGTTAAAAATTACAGTATTTTAACATGTAAGCCTAATTATATGACCCATCCACTCTAGTCTGACTACCAGTTTCAGCTAAAATCACTACTGACTATGCTCATACAGCATCTCCAATAAGTGAAAACCCAGACAAATGCAGCAAGTGCTAAGTTTTCACATTGATCAGTAAGAGAGTAAGAGGAAGGTGATTAAGGTCTGAATATTCAAGAACAGGAAATTCTTCTCCACAGCCTCTTCTAAAAGGAACCACCCATTGCTATGCATTATGAATTATATCTGAGTTTCTTTAAAACTGACTTCATCACCAATTGCTACAATTGCTTCTTCTAAAGGACCAAACAACTGAAAACCACAGAAAATTGTCTAGTAACACTCTTAAATTTGGAAGCCTCGAAGCATATGTTTTAATAGCCTTATTCAGTAAACCTTCCTAGATGGTTTTTGCACACACTTACGTGCCAATTATTAACTCAAGAACTGGTGATACAGACAACCCTGGACACACCTTGTTCTCTTTGAGTGATTCCTGGAACTTACTCTGAAAACTGTTTTGGTAAGAAGAGCTGATTTGCAGGAAGAGTCTTAATTGCAACCACCATTTCAACTGCTGAAGATCCTTTACATGTGTGAGTAGCAAACAAAAATGGAAGTTTCCTTTATGTTCTGTACCAGGAGGAAAAAAAAAATTCAAAAAAAATACTCTTATCAAGGTACACATGATGTGGTATATTACAGATGTGCATTAGGTGGGCACTACACTCTAAATCTTGCAAATAACAGTAGAACAATTACATTTCTTCTCCTCCTTCTCCTCCTTCTTCTTCTGCTACTTTTTATGCAGAAGCAGACAAATCTGAAGCAATTATAATTTGGCAGAACATACATTATATTAGATTGAACTGCTGGACACAAAAGGTGAAAAGTTGCCACTAATTAATCTATGTATATATTCAGAACTTGTGTTTTAAATTATTTTGAAAATGAAAAATTCCAAGAACATGCCTGGAGTCCTTATAGGAAAGAAACACTAGCTTGGTTTTAGTTAGGACCTGGCTCACAACAGAAGTTCTTCAACTAGCAACATATATAAATCTGAAGAGGTGACACACCTCATGGATACCTCCTCTGTATTGAGACAATCATAAAACCCCGCACTTTAAGGACAGAATCATCCTTTTTTACTACAGAGGTGAACTCTGCTTAAATGTGATTATCCATTAATGAAAACTCAAAGATACAAAGAGTAGGAAAATGAAACCTATTCAAGGTCTTCACCTGAAAATGCAACACTTTACCAAGTGAATCTTGTTATGCTCTGCAGGTGCACAGTAACACCCAGAAGTTTGGGGAATGAATTCTCATGACATTTCAAATTGCTACTAGGCAATTTGTAACACCAAAACATGCTCAATGCATATTTTGAAAGAAGCTCCAATGTTCTGTATTTTATTGTTTGGCATATTAAATGCAGCAGTCTCCTTCCTTTGACCAGTCAGGCTCTGAAAGGATTCCAGAAAGACCTGTATCAATACATGCCACTGCAACACCCTTCAGCTAATCTGTAAAAAACCCCAATCAATGAGGCACCAGAAGCTGGCATAGATAGACAGCTAGAGTAGAGATTGACAGGCTAGGAAAAGGGGATGTGATATCTAGAATTATATGGAAATGCAGTATGCTGGAATTAATCTTCAGACGAGATAAGTGTCAAATATTATCTGCTACAAGGTCCAGTAAGAACCTTCTGCAAAGGGACTGTCCAGCAAGCCAGAACAAAGCCCAGGGTCAAGTGAGCAGGGGAGACACTAAAAGAGTTGCTTTGAATTTACTTGTCACTTGAATCCTTTTTCTTTGCCTGAGGAAGTAAAAACTGAAGAAATTGAGCCCAAATTGTGAGAGGAAAACATGAGAAAAGAACCTCTGCAATCTCTTCCTTCATTGCATGCCATAAGGTTGCAGAAAACACCCAAATACAAGTTTTCAGAAGCAGAGCTTTAAGAGAATTGTAGCACTTCATTTGAAGCCAACAAGCAATGAGCCACTGTTCCCTACAACCTCCAGCAAGCAAGAAAGCAAGCTAAAGATGAGCATGCAGGCTGCAGTGAAGCTCCCGTTTCACCTGGATCAAGGCAGCACACTGAGGCCAGCTCTCTATGTAACAGCAAACTACTGTGTGACAGCAGCAATGTCTGAGTTACACCCCCATAGAAGCCCTCACTCCTCTATACCTGCCTTCTGCTTGTTTAATGCTTTCCCAAGCCACCATCCGCTATCATTAGTTTATACAGGACCAACGTGATCCATATCAAACTACAATGATCAAATTGTATCAGTACTACAACCTACTGCAGAGCATACTACAGACCACATACACCCAAGTTAACTTTAAGGTGTTATATTAATAGAATTATTCACGTCAGGGAAGTTTGCTCTCACTGAAATTGGTGCTTCAGCAGTGAGAGTAACAAGGTGCATATGAATCCGTGGAAGTTTAATTGCTTCACACATAAAACAAAATTAGCGAAGGCTTTTTAGAGCAGTTGAAAAAGTATGTATGTGTACCAGAATGGGATGGATAATGTATGTTTAAAACACAATTTTTTAAAATTATTATTATTTTTTGATGCACTTAGGTTTTGCTAATTTGTCAAAACCAATGATATAGCCAAAGTACTTTTATCTCCTCTTGGGAGATGGAGATGTCTCCCTCTTGTGCACCATGGCTGCTACTGGGTTTTTGCGTAGTCCTCCCAGCTCCTCTGGAAATGGTAGGAACAGAGGGATTGGAGCAATACAAGCAGGGAGCAATTTTCCATTTTATTCACTCATGTTTACTGCTGTATAGACAGCATCTTTACTGATGTGAGCTTTCTGCTAGACAAGAGAACTGGTATTTTACTGGACAGTCCTTGGCAGAAGGACTGTCTTCCCCTCTGTGACCAGCTGCAATTTCATCCAAGCATGTTGATGTCTCATGGCTCAATAGCCCAAAATTACAGACAAGCTCAGAATGAAAACAGTTAACAGGACCTCTCTACTCAGGAATTAATTACATTCAGTTGTGTTAGGATCCACATAACTGAGAAAGTAAGGGCACACTTAGGCCAAATCACTTTTGGCAGAGACTTTCCACAGTACTACGTCACACTCTTGATTTTGCAATCTTTTATCCACTGCTGCCAAACAGAGAGTAATGCTTCATTTAATCCACACCCTTGTATAATTTGGCTGAGAGTACTTCCTTTAGCCTGAAGGCTCAGCAGTAATTACCCTAACATACACCAATTTCAAGTAAATATAAATGGTGTTCTTTAGATAAAGTTTTTGGAATCTTCAAAGATTGCTGTTATTGTGCTCTGTATTTAGTGTAATTTTTAGAGAAATATTTTAATTAACTTACCTAGAAGAAACACGAAAAAGAACATATAATAAAGGAACACGAGTATCTTTGATCTCAGTATAAACAATTCTACCAAGTTTAACTAGAAAATACAAACTCTCCTGACATTTATAACATCTTATCAATCAGACAGGAGAAACTGGATAAGAAACCTTTTACAATAGAAGAACTAGACTGTCATTAATGTTAATGGTTATGTCTCTGTGTCTTTACTATTCTGTTGGAACATTTTTGTGGTTAGATGAATCTATTTATACAACTTATGTTTTCGAATTAAGAAAACATTTTTACTATTAATTTTATAAATGTAAACACCCAGTTTTTCTACCTTAAAACAAGGCCCTGCATGTGTCCCTTAAGCCAGAACTCTGACATTGTCCAGTGATGTGGGCAGAACAGCAGGGTCACAGAGCTCTGAGAAAGTGCCTTCCCCTGCAAAATGTCCTGAGCTGCCTTTAAGCCATGATGAAGGCACAGGTGTGTCCTGATACTCTTAATTTTTATTTACTGCCAAAGTCAGTGGTAAGCTGGAACATCATCAGCCTCTGTAACCTATTTGCACTGAAGAAACTGAGTCACAGCTACTTCAAAATGTAAATGGTATAGCCCATTAGGTTATAAAAGAAGGAGGTATAAAAAAGTAACAAAAACATCTTGTGATAGATGTTCCTATTGTTTTAAAATAAAACTAACTTTGAGAAAAATATTTGTAAGCTGTATTTTTCAGTTCTTCCACTGCGTTATAAGCAAATAATAACAAAAAAAAAGTTTTATTTTCTTTCTTTCTCCCTTCTTACCCATTTCCCTTGAGTCAAAGTGAGAGACATGAATATCTTAAAATGAATTATCATTTTCCCCAGGGGAGATCCCATTCAAATCAACAGATACATATAAAAAGCACTTTAGACTTAATGCTCTTCTGCTTATGGTAAAAATACTTCTAGCAAACATCAGTGTAATTACATCAGTTGACACTTGCTGAGAGCTGATCTGTAGTGTTGAGCTGGTGATTTCTCTCTACTGAATTCTCCTACCATCTTTTGAAAAATAAGGAGGAAATCTTCTAACTGGATCTAAAATTTAATTCATTATAATAAATTCTCAGTGACTACAAAGTAATCTTTAGTTAAAACAAAGGTTTGTAATGACTGTAAAGGTATGTTTATCTTCAGTTAACTGGAGGAAAATATCCCCAAACAGAGTAATATACTCAAAAACCAAGGGACTAAAATAAGTGACATTCACTCACTTGAAAAGTGCTAGTATTCTACATTATTGTTATCCAGACCAAGTGGTGGTAGGAATCTTTAAGTAATACCATTTCCAAAAGATAGAAAACATACATTCTTGATCCAGCTACAGAGTTAAAATCAATTACATTCTATGAATTACAGAAAATGTGAGAATTCTGCAAAGTTGCAATAAGATATTTCTTGTAATAACAGAAAGCAACTCACATTTCTACATTTAAGAATATAAAAGAAAAAAGTAGGCAAATTTTTGAATTTTTTTCACATCAGTGTCCCACTAAAATAATTAAATGAAAAAGGTCACATTTAAAAAAATCTATCCCCATAAAAATATTAGAGCAGTTCTCTTGAAAATTTTTTAAAGTTTCAATTTCTGACAAGTGTGTCAGGCAGAATTAGTTGTTCAGACAGAGCAGGAAGACAGCAAACTGCATAAGAACACAGAAAAAATAACTGAAAAGTGAGAGACAAGTACTAGGCACTTATTTCTTTCATCTTGATGCACATTCCCCTTTTTCAAACACATGACATAATCTACTAGCAGCAGATTGTAGCTTGCAGAAAGCTAACCACTCTGCACGCATTCATTCTCATGTATCACTTCCTATGCTGGCAGTACCTCTAAAGGACATACTAAAAGTGTTCTGCATTTCTGTTCAGTTCCAGACTTAATGGGTAGCAGCCTGCTAATCAAAACATATTTTGCCCACCAGACTGCCTGATCACATTGAGGCCATTAGGACTATCCCTTAGTGAACAGGAAACTTGGATTTCTCCCTCTATAGAGGAAGGAGGGAGTAGTAGTAGTAAGAATAAACAGAAAAGATAAATAGATCAGGCAACCAGTGCAAAGACGACTAGACCATTTGCACAGCTCATAACACCACTTTATTATTGTCTCAATCAACAACACAAAAAAGGCCAGCAGACTCACCAATGCTAGTGAAATAGAGAAACTTTGTGAAATTATTATACATTACTTACTTCCCTTTTGTAAATTTTTTCATAATTAAAGTAAAATTAGTTTCCTATCATTACCTACTCTTCCTAGCAGATTGTACTGCACTCAAACCACTTTCAACTAATAGTGTGGGCTCTGAACCACTTTTAGGTGTGTATTTGGTTCTCTTCACCATAATATGCTTCTTCCCCAGTTTTAAATATGTGGGGATAAAAAGAAAAATGTCAATGGGACATTATGGCAAATTGCTATACCATTTCCATAGCTCTGATCTGTGCAGAGCCCTGCAGGCTTAATTGCTTTCACCATCACAGCAAATCTAAATGAAGCTGCTGGGTGAGCTAATGAGGCAGCATTACAATTCAACAGGGAACAAATATACCTACATTCTTTCACAACAAAATTGAATTCTTTTCTTATGTTTATATTCTTGGCAAGAATTCTTTTACACACACTCAAGACATTTCTGTTAAAAAGTGAACAGGAAGATATTTCACTCCTACATTAAAATTTGATTTGTTAAAATATAGTATTAATACTAATATGCTAGGATTAAAAACCAAAAAAGTATGTATTCAATATCTGTGTGCCATTCAATTTGTCTGCATGGACTGAATCCCAGTAACAGATTTCTCCAATGGGCACCCCCACTGGCATTCCTCTAAACAAAAATGTTTTCTCCCCCAAGGTCAAAATTATGTACTTTCAGCACAGTAGTGCAGGGAAGACAGCAACACTGCCACCTCTACCACATGGCTTCTTTTAGTCATCTTATGTCTTTCTATCACCTCTTTCAAGAGACACTACAAATACTGTATTTCATCTCATACTTGGACTATATAGTATACATACGTGCACCCTCCAATTTATATAGACTCTGTTGTCTTTTTTAGCACCTCTTTGAAATATTTTGTTGGTGATTATTTTCAAATTAGAAAAAAGTAAGTTATTTGACTAATGAAATTGAATTTAATTGTTGATTTGATACATTTTCAAGTTTGTGCAAGTCCTCTTTCCCCTAAGAGTTTCTTAGTAAGAGAAGAAAAGAGTAAGAGTACACTCAACAAGCTTTCTGCAGACATTCTTCATTGAGTAGCACAAAATTATGTGAAAGGCATACACAAACCAAAAAACCCAAACAAACCTATCCAATTCCTCCAGGGCTGTTGCAGTACAGAAGGATAGATGTTACAGAACTGGGGAGAAAGTACAAAATCCTGGGGGAAAAAAAATCAATGATTTAACATACATATGAGATTGCAACTTTTGACATGTTTCTGCAGCATATCAGCACAATGTGAATTTTGCTACTTCGTGTACCTCCTTTTTCTGATTCTAAAAAAACCCACCAAGAATAAAAATAGTATTTTAAGAACATTTAATTGATGCATAAACATTTCTGATATCTTTGATGTAGAAATCTATTTCACCATTTGCTTAAGACTGAAAGAAGCAGTTTTAAATAGTCTATCAAATGTAACAGAGGATTTAAATCTGAAGTCAGTTTTGTTAATATCTTTAGAGAGCAATAAAGAGTGCTTTGAAGCTTTCACTTTATATAGGTGGAAAACACCTTTGATTGTCAGTTGTGTTAATGGAGAGAAAATTTCTAATTGTTCTCAACCTTGCCAAAATGTTGTGTTTTTTGTTTTTGAGATTTTCTTTAAAGATACAAGAACCATCACGTTTCTAGCACATACGTAATTAATTTTTAAGAGCAAGTTTAATTAACTGGTTTTATTGAAGTCCAAATTTCAGTGAACAGATCTGTGTAGTATTTATAGTCAAGCTTCAATCTCCCACATAATTAACCATTAGGGTCACTGTTAATTACGATGACTTGAAACCTAAAACTTATTTTAGAAAGCATGTCCTGAACATAGTGGTAGTTACTGAAGAGTCACTGTTGAATAAAGCCCAAAGATGCCGGATATTTCTTTCATGGCATGCCACAGACCTGCAAAACAGTGTCTCACAGGGAAGGTGATTTCACTGTCCAAAGATGCTCACAGTCTTAAAGAGGAAAGGCAAAAAAAAAACCAGAGAGGATTTTAATGTCTGTCAGCTAGAACGAGCAATTGAAAATCTGGAGCTTTTGCTACTTCCTTATTTGTTTAAAAAATAATAATTAGGAAACAGGTCATCCTGGAAGAAGTTATGAAAGAGGAGCATATGAGAAGAAAGAAACAGGAATGTTTAAGACAAAGTCCTGGATAGCACACAGTGCACTGCTGCAAAAGAGCACTATAGGCCAGGTATGCTAAAACTAGCATTAAGCATGAGCATAGCAGAGCTATACAGTACAGGCAAGGTAAAACCTCAATTCTGACGATCAAAGACAGATCTTAATCAAATTGTATTACCAACGAAGAAGAAAAGGAAAGGAAGAAGAAAAGAAGTTCAGCAACCTTACGTATTATGTACCTTTAGGGACAGATTCCTTGTAAGACTTTGTGAACCTAATTTTCAAATATAAAACTCAAAGGGGATGACTTTCTCCAAAGACAAACATCTAGAAAACTTTTCAAATTATTGAAATAGCTATGAGCGCAGCTACAACTACACCAAGGCAGACACAAAAATTATCCTGACATGGTAAAATGAGTCACACTCTTGAAAAATTTCAGCTAATAGGCTATCATGACAGACAGTAAGAAAACCTAAGTTCCATGCCTTTCCCTTAAATTTAAAACAATCTTTGTGAGAGGAAAGCACACAATACACATTTTCTTTAATTAATTCTGTTAAATCTGATTAAATGTCTCCAATGAAGTGCTTTATATGTAACACAAAAAAGTAAGTGGATCCACGTCTTGTATCTGTTTTGTGGTACTTATTTAGCTAATTACTATTTGACAAAATTCATTACGTTTTTCTAGTAATTCTAACCATGCTCCTGACAAAACTCTCTCTTGCACAGCATTGCATAGAATCAAAGAGAAAGTAACAGATGTTGTTAACCTTGAATTTGGCAAGAGTTTCAACACTGTCCCCCATAACATTCTCAGAGACAAACAGCTTAAGTGTGCTATGTGTAAAACAGACAGTGGAGCAGACTGGGAGTTGGCTGAGCTGGAAAGTTTAGAGGTTTGTAATCTCTACACGAAATGTAACTGAAGACTTTAGACCAGTGGTGCATTTCACAGGTCACTACTGGAGTCCACACTTGAACTTCTCCGTTAATGACCTGGATGATAGGACTGAGTACACCCTCAATAAATTTGCAGATGATAAAAATCTGGGAGGAGGGGCTGATATAGCAGAGGGACATGCTGCCATTCAGAACAAATGAGCCACACAAATGGGCCAACAAGAACCTCTTGAAGTTCAACAAGGGGAAATGCCAAGTCCTGAACTAGGGAAGAAATAATCCCATGCACCAATGCAGACTGAAATACACAAAATATAATTTAGAGAATTAAAAAATCTTTCCTGTGAGAACAGTCAAATATTGTAATATGTTGTCCAGAGATGTTTTGGAGTCTCCATCTTTAGAGATATTCAAAATCCAAATGGACAAAGTCCTGAGCTCTAGGCAAATCCACTTTAAGAGGAGAGTTGGTCAGTAATGGTCATGGTCAATAATATCATGATCTTGTCTTTACTCATCTCACACAAAGAATATTCTGTCACTGAGAAAGATACTGAAGCTCTCTATCAGATGATTAAACAATTAATTACTTAATTTAGTGCAAACTTGTTGGAAACAAAGGCCATCTTGCCTCAGAATCCATGAGTTAACTGATCTTGAGGGAAGTAGGGAAATAGAATAAATAGCAGAATAACATTGGGCTCCATTAAAGCCTATAAACCTGCGAAATCATGCATTTGAAGAAAAACCAAGACATATGACATGTCAGGGTATACAGAACTCATTTGTCACAATGAAGACACATATTTAAAAGCCATAGCAGTGAATATTATTTTTATTTGAAGTATTATATTACAAAGTCACATACAGCTAATTCTGCAAATGTATCTGGATATGAAAAGATTTAAAAGTCAGGAAAGATCTGCTGTATTTCTGCTACTGCCCATATAGCACATAGATGGAAACACTGTTTTTCTACTGTTTCCCACCTCAGGCAAGACCGAGACAAATAAACTGTCTTTTAAAAAGAAAGGGCTGCATATACTCAGGCTACTACACTGTTCATACTACAAGATATCAGCTACCACCTTACCAAACTATTAGAGCATGCATATACACCAGTTACATGGTTAAATATACTGCTACCAGAGGTCTGTGCATGTAAATGGTAATTCTGCATTTTGCTTTAAGAAGCACTAAATGCACAGCAAAAGGTGACAGAACTGAACTGCCAACATAACCTTCAGGAATATGTAACCATCTGCTGGACCCCTACTACATGCAATCGTTAACAACGCAACATCGCAATTAACATGAGTAAAAAATTAAAATATACTTTGTATATAAAAGCAACACAGAAAATAAAGGTTCTGCCCTTCCAGCACAGAATCAATAAATCAACAGATGTGTTTAAGTACAGAATTTCTATTATTCAAAGGCAAAAATTAACTGGAAGTTAATTGAACACCAACACTTATTTTCACAGTTTATAACCAATGGGGAATGATGAAATAGATAAGTAAATCCTCTTCAAGTTTCACTGAAAACAAGTCTACCACAGTAGAAAAACTTGGAGGCCCAAAAAATGACAGAGAAGTAATTCACAGTTTTAAAGGATTTTCTTACAGAAAAATCTATTTCAATTGTGGCCCACAAGTATTTTTATGGTTGCCTTCCCTTAAAAATCTTCCTGTTCTCATGGCTTCTTCTTTACTATATTTCCTTTTTTACTATGCTTCCCTTGTATAAATACTACCCTGTACCTGTGGATCATCTTGGAAGTATCAGTCTGTTTTGGAAACAAAACCACTGAGAGTGTTCATGACTAGCTGTAACATAAACCTATGTTCACTCAAGCTATTTAGGAAGTCGCCATCAATACTTTTTATCTGTGCTTCTGCATAAAGTAAAATTCAAGAAAATAAAATTCCTTCATTTGAGCAATACTAGGAATAGACATGCAGAACAACTTAAAAGTATATGTTAATGTTCTTTACAGGGTTAGTCCACTTACTTTAAGTATTCACAATATGTAAGCATATGTGTGCTACAGCCTCTGTGAGATTTACACACTGTGGAAATAATATGCATCCACTGAGCAACAGATGAATATTATTATGGCTCCAAGCTCTTTGGTTTAGGTAGAAAATAAAAATACTGAAGTTTATTGGTTATAGCCATTTGTGCTGTGAATGAGTGACTAAGAGTGATTCTGAGACCAGTGGTCAGTCTTTTACACCATGCTAAGGACCAGTCCCCAGCTGCTCTGAAAAAGTAATAATAACTTCATTTGCAAAAAAAAAAAAGTCTGCCTTTAGGAGATAATTCTGTTTAATTACAGAGATTATTCCTATCTTTACTATCTACATTTTAAATCTCTACTACCTGTTTTTATTTCATTATATATTCCACCCTCCCTCTCGAATTCTTTTTACCCTTCTCAAGGAAACAAAACAAAAACACTTCGCAATTAAGGTGCCAATTTTCTGTCTTATTTTACAGGTGCCCAGAAAGAGAAAATGGCATGAAATTATAAATTTTACTATTAGATACTGTGATTAGCAATGAAACAGATATTATTAGCAAAGTAAGCATCACAAATATAAGCAATTGCATGGCTTACCCTTTTCTCAAAATCTTTCAATACAAAGTATCTTTAGGAAAAGAAATCTAAAAATTGATTAAAAACAACTGCAAATAGACTATCAAGCACTATGGTTCTATATTAGTACATATGCTTTTAAATTCTATTTGGTTTTGAGTGTCCATGTTTAAGACACTTTAGTAAGCATTAAAATATAATGAAAATATTAAATTAAGAAAAACTAGCAACCTCATCCTCTTCTACGAACTTACAGCACTAATAAACAGGTGTACAGCCTAAAGAAAAAAAAGTATTACAAAGAAACATGCATCAGCATAGGACTGTGTCACACTGCACTTAATAAACATGATCACATATAAAAAACTGTGTTAGTCCCTGAAACAGCTGCACAGCAAAATTTTAAAAAGCAGAAAACAAAAAATCCTCAAAGAAGTTATCACCCCTTCCCTATGAAGAGTGAAGAAATAAAGAAACTTACCACTTTCAGCAGTGAAAGAATACAGAGAATTCACTGGAATACTCAGAGTGCCCGGCAGTCTCAGCTTGGAGTGTGGTGACAGAGATGATGGTGCAGGAAGCAAGAGATTTGAGTTTGCCTGTAATAGGAAGACAAATCAGAAAGTGAAATGTAATTTCCTGGGTGACTTACTGATGCAATAGCTAGAAGATAAATATTTGCTTATTGTAAATAACGATTAAACTCCAGGAAAAAAATTAAAACTCAAGTCAATGATGATTAACAACTTCAATATTTATTTTTTCTTAGTATTTGGAGATATAGACCTGGAAAAATTACTGGCACAGCTATAAACTGAATTGTGTGTTTATATATGGACACTCAACTCTCAAGCAGCGCAAACAATGAAACAGAATTGTCTGACATGTACATATGCTCATAAACTTATAAATGTAAAATAATTTCTCATTTTTGAGTACTCAGACTGTACTACATCCATAAAGAGATACTCACCACTACAGGAAAAAAATCTTAAACTAATCCTAGCACAGAATTGATTTCTGCAAAGCAATGAACACCAAAATTCCAGACACCTTCTGCATGTAAATTACACATAATATAATTCCAGTCCATAGCAACAAAGATGATGTAGCTAAAATCTGTTTTCCTATAGACTTTCTTGATATAGATACAACTATTACAAAGCAAAAGCCCTTCTCAAATTCTACTCTTGCTATATTATCCAATACAGTGGATGAAAAAAAGTGTAATCATCTTAAGTTTTTGGTTGATCCAATTGAGAATTTTACTGTTTGCTAAATATATTTTCACTGCCTTAATACACCAAAGCCAAAGTGGAAGAAAAATAGGCCTTAAAAAATATTTGCAACTTTCTTCAAGCAAGATGCTTATATGCTAAAATTCTTGAGTTATTTACATAAGACGCCATAATTCTTGACCTTTCCAAAAGTCAAGTCTATTTCATCATATAGAATAAAAGCATATGATCACTTAATCCAACTAAAAGCTCCCAATCAGTGGAGCACTACCTTTGGCCTCAGTAAACTCTAGATCAGAACCTTAAACTTCAGTTGTGGGCCAGTAACATTTTCAAGTTTTCAAACTACTGGCTTGTAAATTCTATTTAAAGAAAGGAGGCAATCACAGATTCACTTTGGTTGAACTATCTCAAAAATTATGTATTTTATATAACTATTATTTCTGAAATTCAATTCAATAATGCATGATATTTGGGTATTGGCAGGTGTACTGGAATGCAGGTATTATAGGAATAAAACACGTGTTGATCTACTTGACTGGGCCAGAGGGTATCTGCTACAATCTGCTCTGCACCACTACACCTGACCTTAATCTTAATGTGTCTGGTTTTTGTACAGGAATATGGATTTAATTCTGATGAAGACAGTTTACAGGAAAAACTATCTTTGACTAACAAGGAATCTTGCAGCAAAAGTGCACAACTGTAATGACTATACTGCAAAGCTGACAGAAAAAAAAAGCAAGAGAGAAAATGAGATTAATCAATGAACATGATTTTTAAAAAGCATTAAACTTGCTAGATTTTATTACAGTGTACAAATTTAAATGAATGTTATTAAACAGTAGCTGGGAAATGTTATCAGAGTGGAGGCCTGTTTTTCTGAACAACTACAACAACAAAATCAATCTGCTTTTCCTACATATGCAAGTAAGTAAGCTTTATTAATACAAAGTTTTCTCTGATACAAAAAAAAAAAAGGTGGAAAGCCATTAGCTTATATATTTACTCAACTACAGAAAAATAATCTGTTCTGCAAATGTTTTGAGCTCAGCTTCCCAGTGTTTCATCTTCTTTAATCCATTGTAAACTCCAGGGAGAGCCTTTCTCCCTAGATAAATGAGAAGTTCTCCCCTTTGCATGAATTTCTTGCTAATGCACACTACACTCTAAGACAAACTGAGGCTTTCCAGTAAAATACTTTAATGGAAGTCTTTTTCAAATTTGCTATCAAAAATTAGGTTTCAGATAATACCAGAAAATGAAGACAGGTTGAATATACAGGCCTTTAGAAATCAAAGTAAACAGGACAGAGCAAACTATTGAAAACTAACACTTAATAGATGCCTTCTCAGTTCATCCTAGAAGAAAGAATTATGAAGCTAATTTTGTATAGGTTCTGGTCCTTGAACAAATTATATAAGAGATATGGAACTCTATGTAAATTATTCCTGTACAACACTTAATTCACTTCTCTTTATATTCCTGCTGCATTATGCAAACAGTCTCAGTATACATGCCAAACAGAACACTTTGAAATCAAATGCAATAAGACACACACAAGAGAAGACTGAATGGGCAGACCTGAGGATTTAAGAAAACCACCTGTTCTAAAACGCAGCATAAGTTTCTTAGAATACTTCCTTCCTGTCCAAGGCTTTAAAAACAAGACAAAAGCCTTTTTAATAAAAGGGATATTAAATATTAAGTTTTAAGTCTAAGCAGCCTTACAGGAAGTGATTCATTCCTCCCCTTGATGGCAGTGAAGCTGAATTCAGGTGAACTATAAAAGACTGCCCATTCAAAGTAGAGACAAAACCAGAGTTTCAATGACCTTTCTGCCAATAGCTCTTAAGCATTATTTAAATTTTTAAGAGGCCCAAGGAGAAAAAAAAAGGCACAATACTGTAACAGAAATGAGAAGCACTCAGCTAATAAGTGAGGAATAGTGATTAAAGCACAACTGTTTCTAGGTGAAGTACACTATTCTATGAAAAATAATTCATTCTCCTACAACAGGCAGACATAAGACTACCCACAGAACAATATGAAGCAACCTTTTTTTTTTGAAATGCATGCTGTGGGAAAACATTGCTAAATACCTTTACAACAACGATCAAAGTTGGCTAAGATAGCCAACCACGAATTTACTTATTTTTCACAACAGGCTCTGCTTTCTTCATGCATAAACCACAGCTTTATCAAAGACACAGTTTACTACTATTAAGAATTGAATAAAACTAAGAGTCAAAACATTCTTATTGTTTCTGTCACAATAAAGATACCTACACAATTTCTGTCAGGCTTAAACAAAGACAATTTGCATTTTCTTTTTTGTGTTAGGGCAGCTCTATGCAAATTATGCAAATACACATTTTCAGTGAAACTAGTTTCCACATTAAAAGTGAATGGCACGAGACAAAAATAGAATGCTCTAAGACTTGACAAAGTGGCAAAAGCAATTTCTCTTTTTCCTAAGAATGCTATTTCATGACCTTTGCAATCAATACAATCAGCATTTCCATACATACTTGCAAACTAAATCAAGTTGGTCAGCTCTATACTACTTCTGAATCTCTTAGTTTTAGGTTTCTCTTCTGAAAGCCTATGTCTCTAGGACATTGCTTTTAAAGACAGTTTAAAAGCATTATTAAGACATTATTCTTCAGAATTTAAAAGCTGAATCTGAAATAAAAAAACCCCACAACACAATCTGATATTTTTCTCAATGTATAAAGAAAACACATAGGCAATAATGCGTAAAATAGGAATATGGCACTACAGCTTTTAAATTTGCAATACAAGTTTGAATCAAGTTTACATTGATGAAAAAGTACAATCATTTCTATGACAGCAGCACTAGAAGGACTCAAATGAAAGCTGGGATTCTATTGTGGTAGGGTCCTGCAGTCACTTGCAGATAATCTATTCTGCTCTTACATAGCTCTAGACTAAGTAGAAAAGCCAAACACAGCTAAAATGAGATATTATCCACACACACAGGCAAAACTGAAACAGATTTACTTTGTTTGTCTGAAGCAAGTATGTTGTCCTGAAGCTTCCTACAGTCCTCTTACATGTCTACACGGCAATATGGTTTCCTTGTAACCTGAGTGCCCAACTATTTTTCCCAATAGAAGCCCAGAAATGACAAGGACATACAAATGGAAATTGACACTAACAGAGTAATAATTCAGCCATTGCATATAAACAGTTTATGAAATCACAATGATTCAACAGTATCTGCTTAGCAAATAGAAAAGAGCTTTATAAAAATTATTTTAACATAGTAAATGAAATGCCCAGGTTTACAGGGTATTGATATATCATGGCTTACAAAATACATCCTTACAAGTCTGCAGTTGGGAGTAGCTTTGTGTAAAGTAATAACTGAATAAAATTTCTTAGAGTAAGAGCATGTCCTAGCATTCTTAAGAGGAATACAGGAATAGGAAAAAGCCTACATAACTATTAAGAAACCCACCTATTTAATTTAAAAGCTCTCATCCAGTGAAATACATTGCACAGGTCATATGGAAAATGACTGCCTGTGTTACAGGATCATGTTCATACCTACTAATATGATAAAAATTTAAAAAAGAGGTTTTTAAAGTACTTCCCATTTCTTATACATATGATAAGATTATAGAATACCAGAACCTTCCCTTGCAGTTTGTAGGTTAAAATTTTGTATTGCAGGCATGATCAAGTGAAACAGCTATTTCAGCCTGCAGAGGCACTGCAGCATTATCTGGTACTAGGCCAAGAAATTTCACAGAATAGGCAATGTTTTAAAGAGTCCTCAGTACTTCATGTATTATGAACACCATTTTCCATCTCCAAGTAGAAGCTATAGTAAGTTACTTTAGAACTCTCACCTTCCAGATCTGCACTAAACCCCAGAAGTCAAGCATGGTATTTCAGAATTTACCAAAACTAAGAAGAACCAGAGGACAGATTCTTATCAGACTGAAAATGGTAGCATAAAAAATACACACTACCTGGGCTTCCAGCTGTGCCCCTAAGTCTTTGTTGTGACAGAAACACAAGTTTCTGTCTTCTTCCACTTGATGGCTCAATATCATGTTTATGTGTTTCCCAAAAGGGTTGCACAATTTTTTTCTTCAAAGTGGTGACTTTAAATTCTGTTCTATTCTAACACAAAAACATGTATTTTGCATGTCCACGAAATTCTAAAAGGAGATCATCTCAAAGGACTAAATAATATAAGTATATTATGTCTACTACACCAAAGCATTATTTATGAATATATTTTATAGACGTACAGCTCAGTGATGGAAGTTCAGTACATTTCATGCAATCCAAGGTATAGGCTTCTGTATTCTCTCACAGTATCTACTTCTTTGTGAATTATGCTATAGTAATAAATACACTTATAGGACAAAAACTAAACAGTTGTAAGCATTTCTGTATATAGGAAAGAGTATTTTGCATTCTACTTGTCTAACACTGCATTTAATACACTCCGAGTATCAGAATTTTGGTAACACTTAGATAATTAAAAGTGGTAACCACTTTTAATAACATTTTCCAGAAATACATCATTAACTAAGAACTGGAAAAAGCTAATCATACTTTAACTTATGCATTCACAAGTTAAGCATTCATATATTGAGAAATAAAGCAGCCAACAACTAATTGATTCCAAGACTAGTACTACAGAGTATACACAGAGGCTATTCATAAGTGCCACAAAGAGGTCAGACATGTAAAAGCCCAATTTCTGAGCTAGGATACTACATCTTCAAAGAAAGCCCTTCTCTCTATACCTACACAACATATTCTATCGTTATGGATAGTTATAAACAGGTTTTTTCACTGCTAGATGGAAGTGAAATTTAAAAAACATAAATAATATTGAATAAAATTGAATGAAAAACACTTATGAGCACTTCCAAGAGCCAGAGATGAGTTAAATGTTTTCCTATCCAAAACCTCCATTAATAGAATCACACATTAGTATTCATTCCTTGAGGTAGAGATAAGTAATAACTGCTGCCAGGATTCACTACTCCATAATTTCTCTATGTGATACAGAAGCTAATTCTGCATTCTGGTTTCACATAGAAATTAATTTTTACCTTTTGTATCAAAAGGTCTTAGTTTTTGTTAATTGCTAAAGTTTTAGCACAATAGTCAACTCTTAGTTCTAATTTCTGGGCTAATAGGAATGGCAATGCTGCAGAAGAGAAGAAAAGAAACTTCATTTATCTATCATTCATTAAGGTTCATGTTTAGGTAAAAAGAAGAAAAACAAAACAAAAAAAAATATTGGTTCTAATGGGACCTGGAAATGGGACACAGGTCATAAGACAAAGAACCCAAGCTTCTACAGGATCAGAGTATTCTCTCTACCTGCCTTAAGGCAAACTTTAAGGTACTGACATCAATTTTTCCAATCCTGTATCTAAGTCACAGAACTTCAAACTCCAAAGTAGCTATGCTGTTGGCACGTGTTAAAACCAGAGACTGCTGTGTTGGCAGATTTGCTGTTTGTGTGTTCCAGCCCCTTCGTCTCATAAAAGGTGACTCCAGGTGTGACCTTAGGCCAGGTCTACAAGGTATGCTGCCACCATGCTTGACCCAACATGGTATTTATTGTTGCCACATGTCTGTAACAAGGGCATGCAAACATAGCCCACAGACCAGGACTACGCTGCACTTGGGGCAGCCTCACCTCAAGAGCTGTGTGCAGTTTCAGGTGCCACAATGTAAGAAACACATGAAACCATTAGAGAGTGTGCAAACGACAGAGCAAAGGTGGTAAAGGGGGCCTGGAGGGGAAGTTGTTAGAGGAGTAGCTGAGGTCACTTGGTCTGTTCTGCCTGCAGGAGACTGAGAGGAGCCCTCACTGCAGTTGCAACCTCCTCATGAGGGGAAGAGCTGGGGCAGGCACTGATCTCTCCTCTGTGGTGACCAGTGGCACGACCTGAGGGAATGGCCTGAAGTTGTGTCAGGGGAGGTTTATGTTGAATATCAGGAAAAGGTTCCTCACCCAGAGGGTGGCTGGGCACTAGAACAGGCTCCCCAGGGAAGTGGTCACAGCACCAGCCTGACAGAACTCAGGAGGTGTTTGGACAATGCTCTCGGGCTCGTGGTGTGACTCTTGGGGTTGGTGCCGCGCAGTGCCAGGAGTTGAACTTGATCTCTGGGGGTTCCTTCCAATTCAACATATTCTATGACTCTGTGAAATACAGACAAGGTAACACCTGTGTTCTCATCTGGATTTTTAATGTTACAACTTGACCACACAGCAGCAAGCCACCCTATGTGTGGTTTCCTAAAGTCATCTTTCTCCATTTTCGCTTGTCTGTTCCCAGAAATTTTAGCACATTCTCACACATGGCAACTTTTAAGAGTTCTACTCTGACAAACACTTTAGCAAACCATCCATGTGCATGTGCACTCTAATTAGCCTTCCAGCAAAGCCTGCACTTACATACATGCATCATCTTTCATATGAGAAAGAAAACTGCACACACATTAAAAACTAATTCCCAATTACAAATTAGTAGAAATTTTAAGTTTTGATGTTGTATATTTTACTCTGGGACTGTCCAAAATGTGATAAACCAGGCAAGCAATACTGCAGTCACACGCAAAAATGACCCCAGCCCTGCCTGCAAAGTATGCACTGCTGTCCCCTGAGTCTCATGCTGGATCACTGAAAAGATTAGCATCAATACTCCTTTCAAAGAAATCTCCTCTCCAATATCTCAGTGGCTCATAAAGCCCTGCAAGAAAGCACTCTCAGTGTTTATAATCACTACTGCTATGTGACAGATATCAAACTGGAAGTGGATTCTTTCAACCACCATCCTGTACTGTTTGGAAACCCAATGAGAAGACTCAGATGAACTTTTTGACATCTCCCACATGGGTAGAGGGCTTGGAAGATGCTGTCAAAAACACAGATCATTACCCTGCTCACAGTAAACCAGCCAGTGGAAATCTAGGGTTACAAAACTCCAGTGGCTGAAAGTTATTCTCTCATACACAGTTGTAGGCTTATCTATTCCATTTAGTCACATGGTAACGTGGAACTTCTACATGCTTCTGCTAAACCACATTTGTCTTCCACAGTCCAGAACTGCTGGTTAATCTAAGAGTAAACACCTGCAATGATAAAGATTCTCATAAATTTTCTAATCCCATCTTTTTCTTCACATGACCAGACATCCAGAACAGTAAAAATTTATCCTGGAGTATCCTCCAGGAGTACTTGTCCCAGACACAAGGCCACATGCTCCATTCTCTCCATGTTGTGTCCTTCTCTGATAAACAACGTGACGGCACCAGTGCTCACTTTGTAGGTGAGCAAAAATAGAATGAGAAGAAAGTAGAAACAAGGTTTGCTTCCTTATGTCAATAAGGAACTGAAAGGTAGAAGCAGCATGCTACTGTTATCCATGAGAGCTACCATGTGATGTTTCATGAAGGGGCTCACTGGGAGTTCACTATTCAGAAATCTGTGGTCTGTGTGAAGGTCTGTGGGATACCTTTCTTCCAGACAGTTTCAAAGTTCAGGCCTAATGGGGATGCCAAAGCTAAGGAACCAGACTAAATCTAATCCAAAGTAAAACCCCTAAAGCATGATGACAGTAGTTACAGCAACCTCAGCAACAACTGCTTTCATCTACCCATCTGCTTCTTTTGTGATTCACTACTTATTAATGCAGACAAAATCTAAAACGACATTAAAAAAAATCTACATGCACTCAAAAGTACTTCAAAATTAAAAACAGTAAATGTAAATTCAAATGCGGTTCATGTCATTGTGAAAAGTAATTGTAACTCCACAGTGCTACTCAGGAACATTCTGCATTCTTGTTGCAAATTTATTATTGCAACATTATTTCAAGCTGGAGAATATAACTTAATTAAATTCATTGCAAATTAGAAAAGCTTTAAGTGCCGATTTGGGCATTGAGAAACAAGACAAATAGTAAAAACACCCAGCCAAGGAAAGCATTTTTCATCCCTCCTTGTCTGTTTCCACTTCAGGCACCTTTTTTCTCCTTCTAATCCCCAGTCTCCTTGATTTTGACATTACATTACACTCAGTCCCTTTGGAAAGGCAATGGAAAGGTGGGGCAGTAGAGTGAGGTTAGTGCATAGTGACTTGCTCTTTTTGACTCTTTTTTCTTTTCAATTCTCTTTTGAATGCTCTTTTCAACTGCTTTAGTATGGATCCTCCACCAGACAACATCCCCTTGGGGATTGCACCTTGTCCAGCAAGGATTCTTCCATTGCTTGCAACCCCTTTGGAGGTGTACCATCATCTGTGTTTTCTTTTGTGTGTCCTCATGTATCGCTCGTCTTTCCCTTCAAGCCTACTCTGTTATTTCCCCTGTATTTCCATTTCTGCATTGTTTTGTGTCTCTTGCATCACCTTCGTACCTCCTTCTGCTGTCTTCTTTCACATCTCCTCATTTCACATGACTCCTCACACCCCTCCTCCTGTATCTTCCCTTGTGGCCCCTGACACATTTTCCTTTGCATTTTTCCTCTGCTGTGGTGTTTCCTGTCTCTAGTAGGTTCCAACCTTTCTTAAGTCTCTTTTCTCAGAGGTGCCATATTCTCTTTGGTTTCAGTTGTGCAGTGGGTCCATATCGTCCTTCACTGAGCTGGCTTGAAACAGCTGTGCCCAGCACAGGGTATGCTCTCTTCCCAATTCTGCAGCTCCCTAAAACCTCTACCATTTATGCCACATACAATTTTTAAGGTAAATAGGAATCTCAGCCATAATGATCTATGGATCCCTGATTTCACATAAACGGACAAACAGCAATAGGCACTAGCATAAAAAAAGCCCTTGTCATCAGTACTTGAAAAACAAAATTAAATTTTTTATGATTGCTCTTTTCTCAAGAGCTACTTACACCTGCGTTAGTGTAAGTGAGAGATTTTATTTCTAAAGACCAGATGCCATGACAACACATACATGTTTTTTTCAAGTATACTAGTTCCAGAATATGGGAAGACTATACACTTCTGGAATTAATTAAATTTGACTTACCGTAACAGAATCAAGTTTTTGTTTCACCTTCTGCATTCTCATTGATGCTCTTGCAACACTGACAAACTGATCTGCTGGAGACATCACTGAGTTTTTTTGTACAGGAATTTCAGAAAAACTGCTAAAGAAGTGTGGCCCTCTTGGTGCAGCTGTGGTAAGTGATAAACTGAGATCTCTTACGAGTTCAGCTTCCTGTTGTGCAACTGTAGAAATAAGCCATATTAATGTCTCAGGTGAAGCCTTACATTGCCATGGGGAAAAAAAAAAAAATCAAAGGATCACAGTCATTTTGCCAGCCATGTCTTCAGTCAAACACCACCAGAAACTGTACCAATAGTGCTATATGGAAAACCTGAAAGTGACATGAAATTTTACCCTTACTACCTCATTTTCCCCCTGTCTCTTCTGATCACAATATCTCACTTCAGTTATTTGAGCTCAGTAATCTCTCATACAGAACTTGTATTTTTGTAGCAGTAAACATACCAGCAACATGCAGAAATATTGGCACTGGGTGAGGGGAAAGAGTGGGAAGAGAAAGGAATTTTTCAAAGGCAATAAAGTTATAAAGCATGCACTGAGTTCAAGTTGGTGACATTTCACATTTTTTCCAGCCTAGTTCAAGTGAGTTCATGATGTCTGAGCAATATATCATAAGTTGACAGACATATTATACAGGACTCACTGACTGACAAATTGACTTCTGTAATTTTTTGTATTATGGTCTCAAGCCAACAAAGCTTAAAAGAATTCTTCATGGAAGTTCTGCCCAGGATATTAATAAAACTGTTGGTGTAACTAAAACATGCTGTCAAAGTCTTAAAAATTGTGTCAGTGACTAAAATTAGTATTACTAATTGTTTAACTCTTTCAACACTATGGCAGTATGACTATTTTCTGAAACCAAAGATGGTGCTTTTAACCAAAACAGGAACAAAAAGATAGCGACAAATGACACAAAAAAGGACCACAATCTATGCAAAATCTTATTGTCAGCAGTTATGAAGTCAGAAGACACAAATAACTACCACTGTGCTATGTAATCTCTAAAAGTGTATACACACATGTATATATATTTCAAACTACTGTTTTAAGTTTTTTAAGACTCACTGCCTGTTCAACAACCAAAAAATTCTGAAGAAACCCTTCACCCCCAAAAAATTTCATTGTTTTTTAAAATACCCATATCCTACTTAATTGAAGTATAGCACTAAATATTGATTGCATAGTCCTTCCACTAAATGTTCCTGTAAAAGTGAACCAATTCAACAAATAACCTACACTGAGATTTTATGAGTAATCCTATTACTACATGTTACTTAAAAATCCAGCGTATAAAGAAAAGATCAGCTTTACAGATCTGTGTCCCCTGCAAATGTAATTCATACAAAAAAATTACTGCGTAATTCATATTAACACATTAACTCTCTAGATGGAAATAACCTTAATTGAATACAACTATCAAAAAAGCCTGCAAAGGACAATCTGAATTTTATTTTGTATACCAAAACTTCAAAGTTAGCATTTATTACTACCTTCTCTTCAAAACAACATGAGGAATAAACACATCTCTGACATAATCACATCACAGCTGTAACGGTTATTTATTAGACTATACACTCTAGTCTATACTATATAGACTATTTATTAGTCTATACACTCTCATTCATTTCTATACAGCTCCTCAACATTATTTTGTAACATAGCTCGCATAAACTACTCAGATTCTGATTAAGCTACTAATTAGTTTTCCAAATAATAGTATTTTCTGTCTCTGTAATCCACCTTGATATTGCAAAAAGGGCTTTTGTATGATGCTGCCTATATATGATAAAGTGCTGCAAAAATCACATGGTATGAAATACAAAAAGCTTGAAGAACCTCTGGTGATTTTGGCTAGGACAAAACCCTTGCTTAAAGCAGCATCACATAGAACAGGTTGTGCAGGATCATGTTCAATTCAGTTTTGGTACGTCCCAGAAAAAAGATAAGCATTATCATCAAATTCTCTCAAAAGAAGTACAAATATTAACAAATTGCTTCTAAAAATAAAAAACTTACAGGTATCAAGAGAATTTGTACTGTACCTTTATAATCATAAATGTATACAAGTATTGGATGGTTTTGACCAAAGGCACAAAAAGACACCATGTGTTCGTGTGGATGAAAGGCAACATCACGAAGCGGAGATGTGAAGGAGAGTTCAGAATATATGGCCACCTGATCTCCTGCAGAAGTGAAATAAGTGGAAAAATATTTGAAACATTTGATAGAGCAAAATAACAGTTGGTTAAATCTTGTACTATTGCAGTGTTTGCCACTGTAAATAAATGTTCTTCAGTCAACTTCCTGATTGAAAAGTAGTATTTTGGCATAAGACAAAGGAAATATTGCATGCTTTTAAGTTATTCAGTAAGTCAGAAAAGTCAGTGCTGTTGCAATAGCTGTAGGAAATGCCAGAGGAGGATGCACCAGGTTAGATGAGTTCTCTTGTTCTGATAAGCACATTCTGGAAAGGTGGCGTTCCGCAGTATTTGTTTGTGCTTGCACTGTACAAAGATAGCCATCTGACTCGTGGATTTCAGCTATATAATACTGATAAAAGGAGTGAAAGTTGAGCAGAGAGTTATTAAAAAACATATAAATAAAATTAGCTCTTCAGCTGATGGCACTAAAAATGCAAATACAGTGTGTAAACAAAAGTCAAAATCCAATAAAAACATACTAATAACAAAGTTCCTCCTTCCTTTTACTTTATTTTTTTTAAGTTGTCAGGCAAATTATGTAGCAACAGAGATGCAAGCTGAGGTAGTTGGAAACATGGAAAGAAATTCAAAACAGAACTGTTAGTTATCTGCCAGTTTCAAAATATTTATTTTAAAAAATTATATATAGTACAATAACAGACAGAATATAACGTCATCAAATCCAAAATGGTATTCTGCTACTTTCTACTCTTATTTTTGTCTCCTTTACCTCCTGTACAAGAAACTCCACCTTACACTTTCATCACATTTTTTTCAGAAAGATTTTGTTAACTATTTTGAAACTCTTTAGCTTGGGGACTAACTCACTGAGAAAACTTATATACCACACACCAAAAATAGTCAGTCTCTGACCACCCGCCACAGAGATGAAGTGGTTCTGAACAAGAGTCTGATTCTCAAATCTAAACAACACAACAGAAAAACTTACCTGACCTAAAACACTTTTTGTGTATTCCATCTTAAGATCCTCACCACATGTAAAGAGTTGCAGTATACAAAAAGCTGAGCCTCAGGTGCTCCAGTCAGGCTGGATATTACAAGTGTTACCTCTATTAATTTCCTCTGGAGAATTAAATCTCAGAGATTAATAACAGCTATTTAAAAGGTGGAGCTAAAGCTCCAGGATTTAAGAACGTCTTACCGAAGTTTTATTCCATATCAAAAGTGTTTCAATAAACCTTTAAAAAAAAAAAAAAAAAAATCCTTTCTCCCTCAGCTTTGACAATTTGGCTTAAGCCCATAAAATAATCAGTTACCTGTTTCTGGATTCCAAACATAAGCCTTTCCATCTTCACTTCCCGAAAACAGGAACGTACCGCATGGTGTTAAGGTGCTGTGAATCTTTTCTCTGTAATTCGTAGCACCTACATATTTCTTTGTTGCCAAGCTAAAGAAAGTTTGCAAATACAGAAGATACATTCAGAAAAGACAATGTAACTTTTTAAGTGTCAGTTCCCCCTCTATCCCTCAGAAAAATCAGTACACCTTGCACCTCAAGGGGTATATACAAGCACACGCTTTTTGCAGAGTGCAGTATTTATTTACCCTGTATTTTCCCTAACCTTCATAATGCACCTGACAGTATAGATGAAAATGTACATCCTTGTCTTTCAGCAGAAAAAGGAAATTCTAGATCTAGAGATCAGATCTAGAGAACAGATAGAGATGCAGTAATTTGCACTATCTTAATTCTGGGCTTTGCATAAAACAGGGAAACTGGCACTATAAGTCCAAGCTCTGTCAGAAGTTTTCATTATGCTTCTTGAGCTTGAATGATTAAACTTAAGCAGCAGCTCTCTTCAGCTCTGCAAACTAATGTCTCCTTGGTCAGAAAACCAGCAGTAAAATCAACAATTTCAGACATAAATGTTGACTTATTATTAATATATTTAATATTTTGCAACTTAGGTATCCTAATATTTTTTCAGTGAAACACTATTGGTCAGCACAGTAATAATGATCTACTGTCAAACAGTCTGTAGGCATCAAGTAGGAGAGAATCCACAAAAGGATGGAAAAAACCATAAATCAGCTTGTAAGAAGCTATTTTAAACATGAGGCATAGCTTGGAAAAGGATATCAAAGTTCAACATGGAGACTAACCCCGCAGCAGTACTACAATGCAGAATTTGAGGCAAGAACAGCAATAGGCCACCAATAGCCCTCAAGGACAGAGGACAGTATTATTTCACATTTGTTACTGCAAAAGCAATGGAGGAATGCTGGGAGAATAGCAGTCCCTTTAATATGACAGGAAAATTATTTTAAACAATATTCTAAATAAATATACCCTAGATGAAATTCTATTTCACAAGTAAGAGAAAAGGAAGCTTTAATGTTTCCAGTGCAAGACCATTTTAGCCCAAATAAGAGTTTTAGCTGTATGAATAAGAAAGATAGTATCTCTAAGATGTCATTAGTAGAGCCCTGCAAGATGTAAAACTAAATTTCATATGAACCCCTAAGGAGAGGACTGAACCAAAACCAAATCCTTGATCACATACCTAAGTGACAGGACAGCAGCATTATCCAAAAAGATCAAAAAAAGCAAGTTGAAAGAGGAAAGTTAAGAGCAACCAGCTGTCAATCAACATGAATTGTGTTCATCTGTGACCTCCACCCCCTCTTTTCTCATGCAGGGAATGAACAGTTAATGCTGACGTGCAAAATTATCACTGCTGGGTATCTGACCCTGTGGTTTATTGATAGACTTAAGTCAATGTAACTGCGGGCTGTGGTCAAAGTAGCAGTCCTGGTGGTGTCCTCTCCACCCTTATTTTCCCAGGCTCTCCCTCATTTCTTCTCTAGTGTTTGGGCAGCGATCAGATGAGTTTGATCAGATAGTTGATTAAAATGAGAATTAATCATTTGTATTTGTAGGCTAATTTTTAGCCAGATCAGCTCACTGATCATCAAAAGATCTCTAGAGATGATAAAAAAGGAATGCTAGGAATACGCGGCCAAAGGTGTGGGAGATTGCAGGAGATGGTACGTCCTATGGATAAATTTGCTTAAAATAATTGTGAAAGTACACCCCATATTAAAGATTAATATTTCTTAAAGATTTCCCTTTCTTAAAGATTAATATGCATGCCTATCTTTCCCTCTCAAACTAAAACCCTGCACGTTTCAGGAAGAGGAGCAACAAAATGCTGCCTCAAAACTACCGTTTCCTCTCTTAATTCAGCAATTTCATGCTTCAATTGAGTGGACAGTTTAGCTTCTAGCATGGTCATTATAATTTATCATTTACAGTAAAAGAGAAACCCACAGCATAATATAGTAGAGTCCTCAGCTAGTACAAACATTCAATCCAGTACAGTAACAGAATTGCTAAGTTTGGAAAAGATCTTCAAGATCATTAATTCCAACTATTAACACAGCACTGTCCCATGTACCTAAGGGCCACATCTACACATCTTTTAAGTACCTCCCAGGATTTTCTGTGTGGTGAGGGACAGAAAGAAACCTATCAAATTAAGGACAAAACATTTTAGAAAAGTTGTTCATATCTTTAATGTGACTTTCCAGAATAGAATGTTCAAGTGCATCTTATCAACATATGTATGTGATTGGTGAGAGACTATGCTCACTCCCACCCAATCAAAGGACAAGAGGGAATGGACATAAATTGAAATATAGCTAAATCTATTTAAAAAGAAGAAAAAAGTCTTTTGAGGGTGAATGAACACTAGAGCATGTTGCTCACAGAAGTTGTAAAATCTTCATCCTTCAAAATATTAAAAATCCAATTGTATAAAGCTCTTGAGTAGCATGCTGTTGTGATTTGACTATTGGGTTGAACTAGTCATTCTCCAACATCAAACTCAAATGAGTCTATACACTCCTTGCTTTTTCTTTTTGTTTGTCATTTAAAAAATCATGCTTATACCAATTAAGAATGAGAAAATCATCAAAAACTGCAAAACTATCTCACAGCCTGCTTAATAACCCATAAAATGTACATCACTGCAGTTTTTAGTATTTGTGAAAACAATCATCTTCCATTTCATCATCAAAATATCCTTCCCAGAGTCTTAAAAATGCAAAACTAACACACATATCACTTCCAAGTTCTTTTCATGCCCAGATTGCATTTTAAAAGATATTTCAATCTTTAGAAGACTAACATTGCATTCTTCATGCCACTTTAGGCTCCCAAGTAATCTAGTAATTTTTAGATATTCCATTCTAAAAGACTTACTCAATATCATCCAGGAGGTCTGTAACACACCAGTGTTTTGAAATCATTTCCTAACCCTAACATTTCTATCCTTGATTATTAGGACATCTGTTTTCTCCCCAGCTACACAACTAATACCTTTATGGTATTTTATTTCCCCATGTCAATTTTAAAGCATAAAGGAAATGCATATTTGTCACCAAAAATACTAACATTCTGAGATCCATAATTCTCAGGGTACTGTCTTTGGCATGGATTAATAAACGTCTTCCATTCGGATGCACTTCCAAATGATTTATTGGTGTTCCTTTAAGATCATTTTCTTTTATTTCCTACAGAAGGATGGAAAATAAAGAAAGTTATATAACTTTGTGTTTTAAAACTCTTGTTTTTACACATCATTGCCCATTTTTCTCTTGCATTACTCTCTTTCTGCTGAATTAATTTTATCTGGTTAAGGAAAAAGTTTGTTCCTATATTAGGGCATTACACCCTAGACATCAACTTTTTACAATCATGAGGCAGATTATGTTGTG
This sequence comes from Zosterops lateralis, assembly GCF_965231275.1. NCBI lineage: Eukaryota > Metazoa > Chordata > Aves > Passeriformes > Zosteropidae > Zosterops > Zosterops lateralis. The sequence goes on along the minus strand of NC_139764.1, from coordinate 56,886,633 downwards.
TCTGAATTTTAAAAAAATTAAGCTGATGACAGAAATGCTGACTGAACATTAGGGCTCTAAAGTATGAACAAAGGTGGTTTTTAAAGCCTGGGGTCTATCTTATTTTTGTCTCTAGAGAATAAAGCATTTACCTGTTAAAACGGTGCTATCAAACCTCAAGTATTTTCATGTTTTATATAGCAAAAAAAACCTACAGAATCACAGAATTCTAAAATATCCTTAGTTCCAAGGGCTCCACTATGAACATAAAAGACCAACTCCTGGCCCTACACAGGACAGCCCCAAGAATCACACCATGTTCCTTGAGAGTCCAATTACTTCTTGAATTTTCTCAGGCTTGGTGGTGTGATCACTTCCCCGGGGAACCTGTTTTAGTGTCCAACCCAATTAAATTGCAAAACAATTTAAAACAAATTAAGTCAGTGAATCGCTACTGCATATTGTATCAGGTTTTCTATACCAATTTTTAAAGAAAATGTACCTCTGCAGTTAAACAAAATGTAATGTATTAAAAAAATGTCATTCAAATCAGATTACTAGATTTGGAACAGTTCACATAAACTTACAATGCTAGTTTAATAAACCTGTTTACCTTATTGATCTTCCAATGTTGAAAAAGGTGTGGAGAACTTCCTTTGACAGGTGTATCCCAAACTATTATCAGTCCTGAACTATCTCCTGAGAACATGTAGTGCCCTGAGAAATAATGTCTTATAAGTAAAATACCAACCAAAAAACAATACAGAAAACAAGAAACAATCTTTTGTTCTTTCATTTTTGTGAATAGGCAAATACCAAATCTTTCATCTCTTTTGCTATAATATACTCATTGCAAATTCATTTTGCTCATATTGCATGATATAAGCTGGATCCATTTACATCCATAAATCTGGATGTAGCATAGATATTAAATACTGAGATGCATAACAGATTTTTAATTTTTTTTTCATTTCTATTCATATTCTACAACCAGCAAAAAGTGAGCATTTACAGTTCATGATAGATCAATATCTACATTACTTATACATTCACTAAGAGGACCTTGAGCTAGAACAAATAGTGTTTTCCAACACTTGTTCTTTAAGCACAAATACTTTTTCTTTATAAGAGTCCACCTTTCCTCTTTGTAGTATCTACTCCAGTGACTAAAATGAACCACTTAACTATTAATGATGTCACTAATAATAGAAAAAGTCAAACTTTAATTTTCATCCATTTTCAACTCTTCCTCCACTATAACATGTCAGTACAACATTCACTTTCTGCTATAAACCTACAGCTGTAAACCTATTGTGAGTTAACATGACTCACAATGATCAAATCTCTGTCCTTTTCTCTCCATGCTTCCTATTCTCTGTCAATATTAAAAAGTTCATAATCTTCCCACTTCTTCAGTCTAGTGCTAAAATTCTCACTATCTAATTACTACTACCTCATTTTCTTTATCAAAAAGTCATAGATTGATTTGGGTTGAAAGGGACCTTAAAAATCATCTAGTTCTGACCTCCCTGAAATGGGGAGGGACGCCTTCTACAAGAACAAAGCCCAGACCAACATGGCCTTGAACACCTTCAGGGATAGGGCATCCACAGTTTCTCTGGGCAACCTGTCTCAGTGTCTCAGCACTCTCCCAGTGAACAATTTCTTCCTAAGAAGAATACACTACCTCCATGAAGTAAAGAAAACTAGTAATACTCAAGTTGGTCTTCAATTGGAAAGACAACTATTTGTAAAAGCAATATTAACTACATACCTTCTGCATCAAAACAAAGTGTGTTGATGAAACTTTTATGGCCATCAAGCTCCTGTAGCAGTTGCCCATGGATTTCTTTCACATCTGCATTCCAGATTCTTATCACTGAATCGTAACATCCTGTCACAACCAAAGAGTCAGCAACTGGGTGGTACTTGGCAGTGTAGACAAATGAAGGATGAGGGAAAACTCTCACAGCAGATGCTGCCTTCATTTCTATTTTCCACATTCTAAAAGGAAACAAAGTTAGAATTTCTACTGTATAAAGCAGTCACACACACAGGTATAACTTATGCCGTATTTTGTGCTACTGGTTCTAGAGGCAAATGCTTGCAAACACTTAACAATACCTCTTTATCCCACTAATTTGTTCCACCTCTATTTAATCCTCAAATATGGTATTTTCTAACAAGAATTAAGAAAAATTTACTACTTTACAAAGTATTCAGACTTCAAAGCAAATTAATTACTACTTACTCACTTAATGGTTATATTTCTCATTTTAAAGTATACATAAAGAATCCCACAGAATAAATTAGTTTCTTTCAGGAGTTACAACCAAATTAAGCTCTTCTGGGGTATCATTAATTTAAAACAATATTAGATCAAGAAAACCCATAAAGGAACATTTAGGACCACTAAATATAAATAAAATCCCAGAAAATTTTAGAATAATAATTCCCAACCACACAGTGATCATGATCTCAAGGATATTTACATCACATAAATTCTCTTCTTACTCTTAATCTATTCCCTATCCTTTGCCATGCATAGCTGTAAGATTAGATTTTTCTTAGAGTTTTCTATTTGATGGTATGTATTTTATTAGTGAGACTTCCCCAAACATGAGTCCACAAAGAACAGAACAGTACCTGGATCACTAAATACAGGTGGGCAGCACATTACACACGATATTCAGTTACAAAATGTTACTGAATTGCTTTAGTGGTACCCTTCAGGTGAAGCAACCACTTCTAGTGGCTATTGAAGAATTCTAAGCTTACTTAGAGGTGACTTAATTACAAAATTGCAACTCTTTACAGCAAATAATTTGCAATTTGATGCAGAAAGACCACAAGAAGTTTACCTGTGTTTTAGAATGATTTTAATCTAAAAAAATTTTTTAATTTATTGTTTACAAATAATGTGGGACTAAACCTTGGGAAGGCTTCAGGATAACATAGAACACTACATAAAGAACAATTCACATTAAGTTCATGAATTGATCTTCACATTGCCTTAGAACTCAGTATGAGATAATCTAAATATTAAACTGATAATGACTTCAAAGCAATGGGGTGCTGACTCTTTTTAAGGAGCTGAAGGCAACTCACAACAAATACAGGAACTAATAACTCATACAGTGACGGCACATAGTACATAGAAAAGAAGGCAGACCACTTCAGTTTCAACTTGCTGCCACAAATTCAAGAATTGAGGAGCAGCTCGGCCTTCTTATAGGAAACATAAATAACTGAATTTGATATTTACCTCAACATAAAAAATTCTTACTTAATCCCCTCCAATGAAAAAAAAAATAGTGCTGAACTCTCAACACACTCTTTTTATGCCTACACATAAGCAGCAAAAAAACCCTAAAACAATTTCACACATACAATATATCATTTAACAATTCTTCTGGCATTCCAATTACGCAACTGCCTGTAGCATTACTGAGTTGCATAACAGAAATAATAGATAGGGATCTGCAGAGCTAAAAAAACCCAAAAAGCTCTATGAAAACCAATGAAGTTGCTCACAATAAAACTGTACAGTGTCCCAGTGATATTTCCATGTGTATCTACAGCTTTGAGGGTTTTGGTGTTTAAATTTGAACAGAGCAATATTTTAACATTAACACTGTAGCAAAGCACATTTTATTTGTAGAAGATTCAATTTTGTAACAGTGTCAAAATTAATTTACAGCAATTTAAGCTGAATTACTTTACTAAGCGTAAAAAACCAAAAGAATACCACCAAAATACATATACGCAGTGTGGTAAATTTACGCATAATTTGAATCTTGTATTTTCAATTTCCCGCCTAGTGTTCAAATTTGAAAACTTAATACTGCATTCATCCTATGGCAATTTCTCCAGGAACAGAAGATTACAACTGTCTCAGTGTCTTCTTGAAATAGAATCTTCTTTAGTTTTTTACTGCACTGTAGATTTAGACACTAGAGGTTTTGGGAAAGATTTAGTTTCAAAATACAAATACATTAGAAATAGTAAATACAGTGTAAGTAATTAAGCCAATCACCATTTTTATATTATTTTAGTCACATGATAACCAAATCTTTAATTAAAACATTATATCACAGTTTATAGTAAAACTTCACACTTTGTACTAAAACACTGAATTGGACCCCTTTCTTTTCAGCTTCTGATGGTACCTGCCAGAACATCTCATCATACTGACCTGACAGTGCCGTCAGAGGAAGCAGTAAGAAGGTATTGATTGTCTTTTGACCAACAAAGATCATACACTATGTTAAGGTGACCATAAAATTCTCTCAGGAACTGTCCAGAAGGAATTTCATACACTAGGGAAGTTGAAATAGAAAAATAAAAGTTTTGTAAGTATTTGCAGTCAAACAGATGTAGCCACTAGAGCCAAAGTTTAGTCTCATCTTGGGCTGATTTTCTGCTAGCATAAATCAACTCATTTTCTTTATCTTCTCATTTTGAGGCAACAGGATGAAATAACAGCTAGATGTGAATAGACAGCAAGCATCTACTTCCATCTAGTGGTTCACGGATGTCACAAATGTCTCACCCCCAAAGAAACACTTTATTTGCATTAATTTGTGAGAACCAGATTACAATTATGTTGGGGTTTTTTAAGTTTTGACAACTAATTTACAGTCTTAGAAATATTTTAACACTGAGGTGATTTTCTGGGGCTGTGTAATAAAGGAATCTAGATTTACTGTTCCTTGCATTTAAACACTTACTTTGTGTACACTTAAAATAGTGCTCTCCCTAAATCTCAAAGCTTTTATGCAAGGTTTAAGAACTATGGAATTGAAGCTACCATGATGAAAGAGTAAAAAATTAAAGTTATAAGGAATGTTTGTACTTTGACTGAACTGGACCATGGAATACAGCAGCTTCCAGTAGTCTGTCTGGAGACAGTAACATTCCAGTATCCATTTTTCAAGATGGGTTAGGAGAAAAATTTACATGAAAACTGTGTGAGGTGGAGACTTAAAATGTTATTTCCCTTAAAACATTATCATCAGAAACTATGCTCCTTCTGCAAACTGATATAGTATTTCCATTAGGCCTCTGGGCAGAAATGGTGCAATTTCATACCAATAAACTGTGTATATGTAACTATGTAGGAAAAGCCAGTTCCAGCCCTAACGACACAGAAAGAGCATTTTCCTCAATGCTCTTTAATGCACAGAACAATCTTCTAATCACAACTACAAACCAGAAACTCTAAAAGAGCACAGTTTAAAAATTAACTTCCGTTAATCTTTAATTTCCAAATACATGGATTATAAGGAAAAAGCCAAAATGTATTTAAACTTACAAGAAATGGGATAGCCATTCCTTCCTGCACATGCTGCTGCCAGTGTCCTCCCATCATGAGAGAAGCGGATACAGAAGCAGCCCATATCTCCTCCTCGCAGGGAAAACAGGTGCTTGTTGGGTATGTGACAAGCCTGGCTTTTCAGGGAACAATTGGTAGGAATATTAACTATCCAATGCGTGGAACACACTCTTAGCTCCTGACATGCAGGAGTTCTAAAAGGCTAGAAACATCTTAATGGCATTCCAAAGTAAAATTCAACATATTACAAAGAGAGACAGTTTTGCAGCACAACCTAGACCCCATGAACGTATATTTCTTTCTGCCTCATTATGAAAAACAACTAGCAAGTTTAAAAAAACTAAAAAATATTTAAATTGAAATAAATTCCTGAATCTGAAGAAATACTTAATAATGTCTACAATCAATGATCTGTAATCAATGCTGTGGAATTAGACTGTAAATGAAGCTTGTTTAAGGAGTCTAAGCACAACTTTTAGCAACCTAATGACTGCAGTGTGAACTCAGAAACCCAACCAAATACATTCAAACCTTTGGTCTTCTACCAAATAATTTTAACATTCTTCATCTGGTTTTAAATATCTGACTTATAAAGACAGAACCAGAGATTAAACAGTTCAAAAAACTGAACTGGTATTTTAGACCTCCTTCCTTTCTCCCAGCATATCACCTCTTTTTGACCCAATGGCTTTTTCTCCAAAACTAAATTCAAAGTTTAAGGTGAAGGACAATATCCACAGTAGCTGTGTGGTTCTTCAATGTAAGCTCTTTCTGTCATAGTTTAAAAATGTCTTCAACAAACAAAAAGGAAAGTCAAGAAAATATATTTCTAATCAAGCTGAAATTTGAGAAATGGCTTCCTGTCTTACTTCCATTACCCAAATAACCCTACTCTTTCAAATTCTTAGAGAATTCTGCAGATAAAAATACCTGACTGTTCTGGTGAAAAAATGATTAAATCAACCATATTTGCTTAAGTTAAGTCTCTTCTACTCTCTATGAGATTTTTTTATGTTTTGATCAATATATTTTTAATTATTTTAGTTAATTACTTCTCCATAATACTTACAAAAATATAGTAAATATTTAAATTATTTTCACTTAAAATTCAAAGAAAAATGCTTCACCTGTCCAGGCAATCTTGACCATTTAAATGGATCCTTTTTCTCCTCTGAAGAAGGCTCACATCCTTCTCTCTGGAGCTCAGACAGTGCTGTATTTAGTTCCTGTTGAACAGCTGCCATAGAGTGAAAAGAAGGACCAACCTTAAGGCAAACAAAACTAAGTATCAGGGAAAAAATATTTTTAAAGTGAACAATGTAATTTCTGAAAAGGTTAAAAGGTACTTTTAATTTAAATGTCTTGCATTTTTATATCTGGAACACAGAGATTGGAAAAGCTTAATACATGAAAACTGCCTTGCAAAATGTCATTTAAAGTAACCAGGAAGTCAGAGAGTAATCCAAGCTTCCAAAGCTGTGTCAATCAAGTGGTATCACAATTTTTTCAAATAATCGATAATCTCCTATTTTTAGTAACTGTCAAGGTCAGTGAAAATTAGAATTACTCCACTATTGTATTGTACCACTGAGAAGGTGCACATCTCACCAGGCTTTCACTCCTCATAGTACAAAAGTTAGCAGAAGAAAGTATTACAGCTCTAATAACAAATGGGAAATTATATAATAGAACAATATTGTATTTGCATCAGAGAAAAGGAAATGCCATATTTATTTTCAATGCCCATCTCAGCACATACCAGTGTAGACCTATTTTTAAAGAAGCTGTCGTTTATGAAAAAAACATACAGCTCAATACAGCTAGAGGGTGCAGGGAAGCAAAGTTCAGTAACTTGCATTTTTTCTCAATTTATACACCTGTGTGAGTTCAGTGACTTAAAAATGGCATTTCTGCTAATAGGTAGGAACAGTAATCTTCAATAAAGTACTCTGAAAGTCCTCTGACTGTCAGTGGCAAAATATTTGAAGTTGTAGGTAGAAAAGTATGCCTATTTTTCAAAGATAACTATGAAGGGCTGAGTTTGAAACACCTGTCTTGAGATGTAACATTCTTATATATATTTTATATACTGCATGTAAGCACAGCTTTATATGTATGCATACAAACATAGACTCACATGCTCTACCAAGGTACTAGTTCCTACAGAAAAGTCTGCATATTTAAAAACATATTTGTATATTATATATTTAACTTACTTGATCTGGCAGTTTTAGGCCTTTTACAGTTACATATAGAGTTGATGGGTAACGATTTCTAGGACATTTTGCCCACCAGTCATAAACCTCAACAACATTTGAATGTGACTTGGTCCTTGAAGGTGGGTAATATAATTGCAGACGAAGTTTTCCACCAACATTTAGAACTCCATTTGCACCCACAAGCTGGAAGGGCGATTAAAAAGAGGAAAGAGGAAGAAAGATGAACACAAAAGCAATTGATAATTTCTAGTATCTTAACTAACAGTATAAACTCTTGAAAGTCACTTCCCATTGCAGAAATATACTAACTCTAAAAGTGATAATGAACTAAGTATGTATTTAATCCCCCCAGGATCAAATCATGAAGATTTAGATGGCAGTCTAGTTTCAAAAGACGCGTCACAGTAGTAATATCTTGAAAGTGGGAAGTCCTCTGCAGTACACCTTTTCTTTTTTTTAAAACTACTACTTGCTAAAATGAACCAAATCTCAAAAGGACTGCCAATCCACAAACAGCTTCTTACAAATCTGCCCTCTTTGAATGCTGCAATGAAGGGCATCAGTAAGGCTTTGGTTCAGAGCAGAAGATACAATAATGCAGTAACTTCCACAACTTGAGAGGAGAGAGAGTCCTCTCTACTAAACTGAAGAATACCAGAAGTACCTACTGCCATTTACTGATCAGTGTTGAATTGGGACATTTCTACTTTGACTGACACAGATAAAAGGATAATCCAGGCAGATGCAGTAAGAATGAGGAACAGGAAACAATTTTATTCATATTTATGAGCTGAAAATTTGCTCCTCCCTGTGTTCAGGAGTTGGCTGTACTGAATGCCCAGATGCACAGTTTCTACCAGCTCTGCTAACAGACATGGGATAGCAGATCCCTGATTCCAGTAGATTTATCTTGGGCAGAGCTCAGAAGAATCTCTGCATTGAATTGCTACGGCAGCCCCCATCCTTCCTTCACCTGAAAATATTTTAAAATGCCTTCCTACTTAGTACAGTTTGAGATTTTCAGATAAAAGGATTTATGAATTTTGTTTCTTCATTTGATTATTTACAGTACCTTTAGAAATGCCCAACAAATTTTTCGGTAACGACCTTCCTGAATTTTTATATCAGAGCTGGCTCTCACTTCATGCATACTTGGAGAATCAAGGACCTAGAAGTATCAGCAGGAATATAAATGCATTACTAATAAACATACACTTCATGGTAATTGAAAAAAAAATTGCTGAAAATATGTTTGGTCAATTCACTAAGTTAAACAGATTTAAATTTTAAGAAATTACAAAATCGGTGTTTCTTCCACACAAGTATGAAAATAGAAATAACATGTCCTTATGCATTTATCTGCTGACTATTTATGACCTCCATTAAAAAAGAAATCTAGTCTTGAAAAAACTTCTTGCTCTCCTTATAGCTCAATAAAAGTAAAAAAAAACCAATAATGTGAAATTTTCTTAATAATTCAGAAATCTTTTAGATCACAATTCTGATAGCTAAAACCAGCTGCATATTAATCTATATGGAAAATGGCAGTCAAAAAGTTAGTTTTTCTTTCCTAGCTTTATCACTTTTCTCATCAAATCAGTCACAGAACAGTTTGGATTGAAAGGAACCTTCAAAGATCAGAGTTCTGAGCCATGGGCTGGGACATCTTTCACTAGATCAGTGAAAGATTCCACTTTTTTCATTGGAATCATACTTTTGGTTCCAACATTATTTCCATGAAGAATTTTTACATACAAACATAATTAGTTTTGTGTTAAGCAATTAAGGATTCTTAATTCTATAAATATGTTCATTTACAAGCATCACAAAATATTAAGAAACATATGGCAATAAATTAAATTCAATCTATTTGAAATAGGAAAAAAAAACAAGGAACAAAAAATATTTATAGTATTAGGTTTCCATTTTTATGTTAATTCTACAGAATCTCTCTGTACAAATATTGAAATGCCTAAGCTAAGAATTACATTGAATATATAACCTAAAATTTTTCCTTTATGCATAATTGTACTGGAGGGCAGACTAATAATTACTTTATGAAGATTGGGACAGGAGAGGTAGATGTGTAAAATGTTAACAGAAACAATGCAATAGTTTGTTCATGGGTACAATGAGGTGCTGCTACATGCAGACAAATTCTGCCTTTGAGCTTCTTGTACTTAAATCTTTTTTCAGATTTCAAGAATGTGAAAAGAGTGATATCCACCATACCCTACCAGCCCTCCCCAGAAGCTTGAGAGCTGATTTTATAAGAAACCTTAATACTTCTTGTTACTATGAAAACAGAATCCTTTCCTATAAAAACCCCTACATTTTTCCATCTCCCCTTGACTTTGTACCATAAAACTATGCTATTAACCTAATTTAACTGAAATAAAACACTAGATTCAGTCAAATATACACTGTTGAAGAAACAAACCAAAAAAAATAACGTGCATTAAGCAGATGCTAAAATATTTTGTCTTACCTCAAAAAACAGGATAACCTGAGGGTTTTCCTCAGTGTTTTGAAGAAAATAAGTAAAACGCTCATTAAATATTACTTGCTCTTCCCAGTCTGGAATTGTTGATTTAGACTTTCTGAAGTCACATGGTTGTGTCATTACAGGAAGAATGTGCTCTATTTCTTCATGTTCATAAGATGAATCTTCCTTCTTGCTGTTTGAAGATTTCCAAAGAATTACAATTGTTAGAGCATTTAAAAAACAACCTTGAACAAAACAATATATTCAATTACTGAAAGTTAAGAAACATATAAGATACTATTTGCCTAATTCTAGAAAAGATTTTCTGAACTCACTGAAAATTTAAGACAATTTGCAATGTATATAGGAAAACTACAGGGTGAAATTGAAAATCCTAACAATTAAGTGTTTGCAAATTAATGCATAATGATCATGGTGGAGTCTACTGCTTAAGCCCCATTAAAATTTGGTTTCAGGAAAATTATGGATAATGACAGCAGAAACAAGAAACTGAAGTAATTAGAAATATATAGAACTAAACTTAATTTAAGGATTTTAAAAGTTCTTAATATAAAAGGCTACACAAACTTAAAATACCCCATTGTTTTCATTTTCATATTTAATTTTGTGGGGAAGAGTATATCTATTTATTGTAATCAGGGATAACAGAAACAGTTTATTAAAAGTCACCTATAATCCTTCTTCACATATAAGCCACTTCTCTGATCAACAACATGGATTTTAACCACAGGATGAGATACCAAGTGATCAATTTTAAGTCGATCCGATCGATGGATATAAACTCCCAAAACAAGATCATCACCAAAACCAAATTTAGACTGAGTTGAAATTTCTGAATTCTTCATTTCCTCATCATTTTCTGTAGAAACTTCTGTGGCTTCTCCTAGAGATTGGAGCGAAGTAAACAAACTGTCACTAATGGAACATAGTAACTTCTGTCTCAACTCAAAATTAGTTACAGTAGATGAATTTTCAAAAATTTAGATTGATTTATCACCTAAACATCCTCACAAATAAGCCTCAGAACTGGAAGAACAGAGATACAATAGAGTAACTTAAGAAATATAAGTAACTCAAACAGCTCAACCACTTCCGTGTTACTACTATGGACAAATATTTCTGCAGCAGTACAAAAAAAAAAGACAACAAAGTAGTACAGTATTACAACATTTTGTTGGCCGACCTTTTCTGGTTTTCTTCTTAACCTTCTTGGTTTTAGGTTTCTGTTTATCCAGGCTTTCCTGCAGTTTCTCTCCTTCTGATGCAAATAGTCTTTCAGGTGACTGACTTTTATTGCCACCTTCTTCTGGATGATGATGCTGCAGCTCAGAAAGGGACATTGCACTGCAAGGTAATGGATCAATTGCAGTCACTGCACATACTGATACAATTACTCATAGCCATTATTAATCCACTTGAAATTCTGCAACTCATCATCTGTCTATCTTGAAAACATAAGAGCCCCCAGCCCCATTAGTGCCTTTTACAGTGCTCTCCCCCTTTCCTTTTCCCCTAATTTCCAGACGATTGCAGAACCATTTATGTGAAGAGTTAAAGAAATACTCCTTTGCTGGATCAGGGCCATCACTTATCACAAAAAAAAAAAAAAAAAAAGCACAAAACTATTTTAACTTAGTTAAGAGTGAGTTCCACAGTAAAACACCATCAAATAGCAATGAAGAATATTAAAAAAAAATAAATTAGTAATAATCCATGAGCTAAATATTAATCATGACAGCCTTTTGAGAAAGGATTTAGTACTATTTTTTCATAACAGAATCATCCAGCTAATCACTTAGAAAATACGAACAATTTATCAGAAAGCTGCTGCCTATCTTAAAATGAAACATTTTGTTTAAAATTCACAGACACACCATGTCGTGTTACCTTGTGTCAGCTTCACTTAAAACTTCTCGCTCTTTCTTCTTTTTCTTCTTTTTGCCCACTTCATTATTCAATGCAACTTCATGCCTTTGAACAGTGGAGGTAGATTCAGACATCTGTTCTTTAAGTTTCTTTCTCATTTTCTTTTTAATTGCATTTGCCTCTTCCTCAGCCACATGCAGCTGATAGGCTTGAATTAGCTGCTCTTCCTCTTCTAATTCAGTTGCATTTCTCACTTCAGTCAAGGAATTTTTGATCTTTCTCTCACCTTCTTGATGAGGTACATCTGTTTGGGATTTACTTTTTGTTTTCTTCTTTGGAAAATCGTTAGTCTTTTCTTCAAAACCTCCCAATTTAGCATCATATAAGTCTTCCTCCTCATTAAATTGCTCCTGTAACAGTGATTTCTTTTTCTTCCTGTTAGACTTTGGCTGCTTGTTCTCTTCTCCACTAACAACATCATTGTTTATTTTCTTTGCAACTGACGCTTTCTCTCTCAATTTATTTTTTGTAAATCTTGGGCTCTCTTCTTCAGGATTATATGTGTTGTTTATAATTGCTTCATCATTCACACTTTCCTTAGACAGATCAATATTATTTCTAAAGGTATCAAGCTATAAATGAAAAGAACATAAAACATATTTGTACTAAAAATCATGTTCCAAGGATAAACACTGCACTTCATGTTATTCCTTCAGCAATAGTACTCAAAGTAAAATAAGGTCAAAAATCTAGTTATTTCATTGTTTCAATTTGACAAGTGACAGATTGAAAGTCAGCAGAAAATTCACGCTGGAAAAACACATTTGATATTTGGGCACCTCATCCTCAATGTTACACTAGGTTTTCATATGACTTTTACATATATTTCTGGTTACTCTATTTCTATTTCTAGTTACTGTATTAAGGTTATAATGCCACATCCCTGCCTCCCTGGATATGTTCAAGGTCAGCTTGGAAGGGGCTCTGAGCATCCTAGTTCAAGATGTTCCCGATCATGGCAGGGTGCTTGGGTTAGATCACCTTTAAAGTTCCTTTCAACCCAAACTATGATTCTGTGATAATGCCAAAGAACACAGCAAGTAACTGAGGTCTAATTCTGTAAGCTCAACGCAGAGATCTCTGTTCCTTGATGTAATTTCTATAAAGTCACTGAGGTTCATTTATGCTGTTGTCTTACAAAAGACTCTCTTAGAGCCTCAATGTGAAATATAAGAAAGGGCTTTAAAACACAACAAAAAGAAATTAGAAAAGTTTGGAGAAAATACACATATCTGCCTAGAAAGTTTTATTTGCCAAAACTTCCTTCCTCAATAAACACAGACACTGCTCCCTTCCAGTCAGGATACGTCTCCCAGTTACAGAATCATGTTTGTCTCAAACATTTGTAAAAAAGGATAATAGGTAAGAAAAATTTGTCCTTTTATTTTTATCTTATACTTGCTTAAAGAAACCACTAACATCATATTTATTTGTAAGTCAATGATTCAAGACGATGTGGAAAATTTCATATAAATACCTTGAAATACAGAACAGAGTAAGGAAAATAAAAGAATAAAGAGTAGGCTTTGTATAAACTAAGAAAAACCCCAAAACAGAATATTTTTTCTAATAGATTGTTCACTTCCTTATTTTTAGTTCTGTGAATAACTTTAACTGTAGAGTATGAGAAATGAAGATTAAAACACACTGACAATTAAAACCCAACAGCAGTCAATAACTAAGGTCATGCTGACTTTTGTCCTTAATAAAACACTAATCCACTAAGTCCAAGTAGTAGAATTATTTGAGAAATCCTAAACAAAAAGCCCTCATCTATGACCTGGTTTCTAAAACAGGTTTCTTCTTTAGAAACAAGAGTTTCTAAAATAACTCTGATATTCAAGAATTATCTCCTTAAAGAAATCTACCTGATGCAAAAACTGGCTTGAAATACTTACTAGAACTTGTTATTTATTATTGCCTATAAACAAAAAAATCATAGATTCATAGAATCACTCAGGTTGGAAAAGACCTCTAAAATCATCAAGTCCAACCATTAATCCAGCACCACTAAACTATATCCCCAAGTGCCACATCCACGTGCCTTTTGAACGGTTCTAGGGATTCTAACTCCACCATTCCCATGGGCAGCTAATGTCTGACTATCCTTTCAATGGAAAAGTTTTTCCTAGTATCTAAACCTCCTCTGCTACAACTTGAGGCCATTCCTTTTAGTGAAAACAAACCACAGTCTCACACTACAGCAAATTTCAGAAACATTAATAGATATTTCAGTCAGAACAAAGTTGTTCCAGCAGTTCAGACATAAATTCCCACAGATAAACAGCCTGTATGATCTCAATTCAGGCCACCTTTCCCACATGTTGTAATTACATGACATAATTAAACAGAGGAGAAAGATGCAAAGAAGTTACAAAACAATGACGTAAAAGCCAAGAGGTACATAAAAGCCTTCAGATTAGGATTCTGGCAGAGGTGGAAATACTGATATAGATTCTCTGAAAGACAGTACTGAGAGATACCAACTAAGAGCAATCACCAAAATATCAACACTGAACTGAATCAGAGAAAGGAGTTAGGCTAAAAAAGCAGCTTAGTAAGACAGGCCTGTCTCTGGAGTAAATCCAGAGGGTTGCTGACCTGAAACTGACTTTCTCAGCTTAAAATATGGAACAAATAAGAAGGCTTTGTTTCAAAACAGCTCTGTGGCCACATCACACCAGGGCAGAGGAAGCACTCCCCTCTGCTTACACAAGAGCCTTGCTTACACTTCTGGCTTGAGAGAAGCAGGGGACAGGTGCCAGCCAAGGTGCACACGTGGGCTGACACTCAAGGCTCACACCACAATTACAGGTCACATCACTGCCACTCGTGCCCCAGAGCTGATAGCAGGAACAACACCTAAGAATCTTACACCTTTTCAAAAAGGGCTTCCCAAATATGCATGAGTGGAAGCTGGCAACTTACAGAGTGACTTTGCCACGGGTATTTGGAAACTTGTGTAACCTGATTTGCAGAGATTTACCTGAATTTCCGCCCCTAATAATACAGGCACACCTTGAAAAATTAGGGTTGGACAGTGCCAGCCCACTGAAGCGCTGGCATGTACTGGTTATAAAAGACCATTAGCCTCCAGCTGAATTGTTAATGAATGTACTTGTGATAATGACTTGTTCGGGTGGGATGTTTAAAAAAATCTTAATGTACTAGGAAACCAATTTTACTGCCATTGCTTGTCTAAGGCTATAAAATATAGACGCGCAAAGCTGAAAGAACTTTAATTTACAGATAAGATGATGGGTTTGGAATCCAAATTCTAACAGAAAACACTGCAAAAATGTGTGGATCAATTATACAGTCAACTATTACCAGTTCTCCTATTTTATGCACAAGAAACAAAAGGGTAAAATCCAGTGGCAATCTCAACAATTGCCTTTCAGCCTACAAACCAGATAAATCAGTCCAAGTTAGCAATGCTGGTCCACCCCAATATTGTAATCTGATCAGACTACAGTCTAAGAAATTTTTGCCTCCATAGAGAGATCTAACCTTTTCATCTGATAGAAAAATTTTAAACACCCTCTTTTCAACCACAGAATTTAGACTGAACCAAATAAATTCAATCATTTTCATGATGACTTAAGACAGATTAATGTACCTGGACTTTGCCTGATCTGCAGCTTGCCTCATTCTAACAAGTTGTAATAGGAAGCACAATTGGAAAAAAAATAAATATAGTGACTTCCCTAGAAGGGATATTAGCAAATTCACTTTCTGACTGTGTCTCAACTGCTTGTTTTTTCCCACGATGCCTTTAGGCTTCACACCCACTGCCACAGTGGCTATTTACTGAAAAGCAAAGCAGAGCTTTCACTGGCCACAGCTGATGTGTATTTCCATCTCCATTACAAGCTCTTCATTCCTATCAGTTGTGGCTTCAAACTCATCCTGCCCTGCAGACCTTTCCTCTTCCAAGCACACTGCTTCCCTGCTCTCTAGGCAGTAGGCACACAGAGCAGAGCAGAGCAGGCACTCTCCTTATCCTCACTTCTGTAATTTAAAGCCATAGCAACCCCCTGCAGCTCCAGAACTCAGGTTTCAAAGAAACAGTGGACTATAAGGGAAAAAGTCTTATTAATCTTTAAGAAAGGCTAGAGCAGAGACAAAGGAAGGAAACAGACCGGAACATTTCAAGTGGAAATAGGCTCTGAACCATGACCTGTTTCTGATCAAAGCTGGGAGACCATTTATGGCAAGTGCGTGACACGAAGCCAACCATCACTGACAAATTTCACATTATTTCAAGATATGTGAAACTCTGTACAGCTAAATCATATGAACTGAAGAAAATGGGAACAAAACCAGCCAGCCTCCTCCATCTACCTACTCTTCCACTCCCACACACGTTTATTTTTTACAGAGAAATGACTGTTTATTTGCTGAAGCTTTTACAGAAATTTCTACTTGAATGCAACCAGCATGGAAAATACCAACCTGAGCTCCTGAAAATTTGTCCCACTTTAAGGAAATATTCCAAATGATCAGTAATAAGTTTCAATACAAGCTCTCATCAAGTCCTTAATTTTTAAGTGGTTTGATTTGTAATACTTATAGCCTCAACAAAGCCAGAAATTTAAGCTTCCACACTGATCCTAAAAATGCTTCTTAATTTGCTTGCATGCCACTGAGTTTTCATTCAGGTTACTGGGATTTTAAGTGCTTCTACATAACTCCAAAACACTTGTGTTTTACATCAGAGACTTCTGAAATGGAAATCAGTTCTAATACCAAAGCAAGTTTAAAACATTTATGAGTAATATCTAGTTGCATATGAACACACGATTAAGTGTTCAAAAATACTTATATATTACAGAATTAAAAATTCACATTTCATAAAAAAGTAAACTTAACTGAGGACGAATTTATTTTATTTATTAAGTCTTTTATTTACATATATGCCAGTAAATAAGGAAAAAAACCCACCTTCTAACTCTCTGTACTATTTTTTAACATAAGGTTGATTCTTTATATAGACTATTGACTAAATAGCATATACATCAAGGAATATAAATTTTTTAAAAGTCCATACAAAATCCAACTTGTCATATAAAATCCAAATTGTCAATCTAAGACCAAATATTTAGCACTACTAAGTTTAATTTATCTATTCTGAATATAATTAATATATACAACTACATGTAATATTTATGATATGGCATGAAATACCACTCATTTGTCTTAAATGAGTATTAATGAAGGAACATTCATTTCAGAATCTGATATGGACACAATTGTACGAAAAAAGACTGAAAATATAAAACCTATCAGGAGGAAAATAAAAAACCAGAACATTTGTTTTCTAAACAATTTACTTTCTTTTCAAATTCCAAATCTTCTAAGTCAATAATCAAGTTTATATAGAACAAGTTCATACTGAACTTTAATTCTCTCTTCAGGAAAAAGAATACAGTGTGAACCATTACTCAGAGGGATTTCTGAGGCTCCTTTACTGACAGATATGCCACAAACAAAAATGTCATCTAACTATAAAGTCTGGGTGATAGAATCATTCCTAATCTGCAAATCATAAGCTAAGGTCAAAATCTTTAAAAAAAGTTGACATGTGAACACGGAACCACTCAAGACACAAAGCTCAGCACATGCAGAAATTCACCGATTACTGAGATTTAAAAAAAAAGTAGAAAATTGAATTGGTAATTATTATCTCTACTATTATTATACTTTCTCATCAGTTCTCAATTCACAGCTCTATTAGACAGACATACCTGTACTGCACAGATGTAGTGCTCTCAAAATTAAATACTTTCACAGCTGTAATTCTAAAAGCCCTCAAACATCTAATTAACTCCCAGTAAAGTCAGTACTGAATTTGAAACATTTTATGAAAAAAGGGTATGGAAAAACAAGTAGTGGTGGACATTAAACGAGTGCTTGCCTGCAGATGCCACTTTCTTTTCACCAGTATTATATTCTCTATAATTCTGGCATACCTTCAAGTTATAAGGATGCTTTGCTGGTACACAAAAAAGAAAATAAAAGCCCCACCAAAACCAAGGGGTACGTACAGAAACATACTTTACACTTAATTTTTTCTTAAATGCTTACATCTCCTTTCTGCAATACATTTTCCTGATCTTTTTTCAGTTAAGGAAGGCAACCAAAGCCTGCATGTGTTCTAACTCACCACAATACTCTCTTGAGAGTCAAACTTCTTTTTCTTTGATTTCTTTGTGTCTGGTAGGCCAGCATGGCGTCTGAAGATTTCCTCAAAGCGGACTTTGGTTTTTGCCTTTGCCTCACTTTCAACTGCAAAAAGAAATTGAGAGTATGATTTGTTATCTCATTAATCATCATTGCTAAAAAAAGTGCATAATGCTTTAAAATTGCAAAGGATGAGAATTATTTATCAGGGAAAGTTTACCAAGAAATTCACTTTGTATTCAGTTAAGAATTTCCACTGCTAACACAACACATAAAAGGGTAACTCAGAACCTTTGTACAGACACACACACACCCCCAATCTTCCACTTGCTGCTGAAGTCAGCACCATCTACTCTGTCTCCTGAAGAAAGCACATTTTGAAGAGCACGCGCATCAGGATCAGCACAAAACCTGGGCTAGCCAAAGCAGAGGACAGATTACTGCCCTCCCTGTTTATGAGCAGAGATGACACACTCCAGGAGAAGCAGCAGCTCTGGGTTCTTACTGGGTCTGGAAACCAGAGCAGCACCATCCTGAGACAGATCTGTAGGAGCCAGGAGCTGCCACTCTTGCCATTCTATGAATCATACTGCCATCAGCAGCATTTCAACTCTTGAAGCAGTAGGTGTTCTAGTTCGCCTCAGGTAATGCTTAATTTGTAACTAAGAATTGAAAATGCAACCTGGCACACCACTGAAAAAGGCTGTTGAATCCTCAGCTACAGCATATTTACCACTATCAGTGCAACTTTTACAAAAGACCCTGAATTAAAAATAAAAAACTAACACCACTTTGAAAATCAACTATAATCATGAACTCAAAAAGGAGCCAATGGAGCATTAAAGGTTTATATAAGACATATGTAAATAGATAGAAATAACTTCTACCATTTGCACCTATTTCTAACTATAAAATAGGTACTGGAAATCAAACACAAAGGATCCTTACCTGCTCGCATTTTCATTCCTCAGAAGTGGCTCAACACAACAGCTGCTTCTTCATCAGAATTCACCGTTCTATTTAAAGTATTTAACAACTGTTGTTAACATAAATCATCCATAGACTTCAAGTTAATAATTAAATCTGTGCTAATTAGTATTAGGGATGACTATGTTTTATTTAGAAATAAGTATTTCCCTGCTTGTCTAAATTATTAGAAGTTTTCTGCTATCGAATCCCAGCTCTGATACTTATTATTTGAGGGCAAACAAAAACAATGTTACAAGCAATTTAATTAGTTTTATTTCTGGGCAGTAACGAAATAATTCAGGACTGCAGTCCTCCAGTCTTCTAAAAACCCAACAGTTTATTTAAATAATAATGACCCATGAAACCATTTATGTTGAAGCCATTGTAATCAGATTCCTCTCCTGGCACCATCATTGAGGAAGCCAGCTGATAGTTTTAAACACAAGGGTTAGTATCTGCCAGCAAATCTAACCTTATTACAAATCTCTAAATATTTATGTTTATATAAAGCATTTGTATTTTTTATAAAGCAGACAAGCAACAACATGAAACTCATTTCTCTAAAGAAAAAAATTGTAAGGCCCTCCTGGTTGTGGAAAAAAGCCCACAAATGCAATCCAAACAAAGCTTGAAGGCAAATAAAAATATTACACAGGTTTATCTTTTCATCAAGAAAATTCCAACTGTTCTACACAAAACTTTAATACAAAGAGCTGTTTTGTAAACAGTGGAACTAATGAAGTGTAGGTTCCTACCAAGGTGTGACGTTCCCCTTAGCCTTCCATGCAAGCAACTCTGGAGGTACCCATGTCCCCCACAGCCCACCAGGTAACAGCTCCAAGTTCTCCCTGGGTAACTCCTCCTGTTGGACACCAGTAACTCACATTCACTGCACACCCAGACTACACTGATCCTAACAAACTAAGGCATAGCATTAAACACTGCCAGGATGTCTGGTTGCATTATTCTCACACCATTTTGGTCCAAGCCACCTAACACTCACCCAAACTATGCCTGGATAGTTTAGGAGTTATTATGGGTTACTATAAATAGGCAGTTTGCATGCAGCTACTCTGATTTGAGGCCGAGGGAGTTAATTAGCAGTGAAGTGAGCCAAACACAGCACTTGGCCTCACAGCACTACAAATGTCTCCTGGCCACACACATTTCACCAGCACAGGGAAGAGCTGAGGCTATACTTGGGTCCCCAAGCATCTGCACCACCCTACTCTCCCATCTCTCTCATCTCTTGCACAGCCCTGGTACTTTCAGGTCATTTCACACTCTTTACTTACAGTGCTTTGGTCTGCTGGCTATCCAAACTAAACCAAATTAAGGAAAAAAAGGCAAAGTGTTCAGGTTGCTTTGGGATTACACAGGAGCTGATTAGTCAGATGCCAAGAGTAATTTGTTTATTTCATGCCTTTAGCATTTATACTAAGTATCCAGAAACCTCAGGATGTCTCAAAAGAGCAAAGTGGCCAAATGGGCTTCAGCAGCAGCAAGAAAATGCTCAGCTTTGCAATATGCTTGAAATGACACTGATAAGACTGCAATATTTTCACTACCTAAAACATGTTCTGACTCCAACAGCAAAGCCGTACTGTCACAACTAAACCAACTGTTAAAAATAACACTTCTTACAATAAATTAAAAGAGAAAACACCATTAAAAAATAAAACTGCTTTCGCAATTTATACTTGGTTAAAACAAATGGCCATTTTAAAAGTACTACAGCTACTAAGTGCTGCTTTCCAAGTAGTCAATTCACAACTGGGTAGAAAATACACAATTTAGAAGAGTAGAAAACTAAATAAATTCAAAAATACAGAGGATTCTATCACTTTAATCATTAACTGAGGACCACATGAACACAGAAAAGTATCTTATAATTAGCTGAATGATTTCAAGAAGCCCTCAGAAAATAATTAGAAACAAGAAATAAAATACTGAACGGCTCTTAAATTTAAAGCAAAAAATATCAGAGACAATATAATACACAAAACCAATAAGAAATAAGTATATACCTATTCTAAGTATGGAAATAAGTTTCTGGTCAAAGGTTAAATAAATTAGTCCACCCAAAAACCCAACTGACCTATAGGCTGGTTAAAATATTAATTCTGCAGATAGTTTTTGATTATAATCAAACAAACATCTTACCAAAGGCTGGGCTCACCTTGCATCTACAAGAATTCTCTGTGAAATGAAGAATTAGCAAAATTCACCAATGAGTGCATCACTGTTTGTTTATTTATTCAGTCTCTACCCTGTTGTGGCAATAAAACTAAGAGATAAAGTCCTCTAATGACAGTGCTATTGTTTAAAAGGCACTTCCAATTTAGATCTTCATGGTCTTTGACATGGTGCATTAAAGCAACTATCAGGCTTGTGTAAATATAGATCATTAATCAACAAGGATAAGAACAGGCTGTTGACTTAGCGTAATCTCACCTTAGAATAGGAGAGAATTAATCCTATATCAAAGTTCAGCAACCACCATGCCCCAGTCTGAGTAAGCTCAGTTATTATTTTGTAAGAAGCATTCCTGCCTGATCAGATTGGATCTCTTCCCAGCTAGTAAACATAAGACAATCCAAGTTTGACAAAAACACCTATCTGGAACAGTGACACAGTCCAGCCACCAGGAATAAACAGCAAAACAAATTCATAAAGCCCAAACTCCCAATTACTGTACTTTCCTGAAAATAACCTTGTTTGCTCTTCTCCAATCTACTCTATCTGCATTAATAAAAGTGATTCTACATTAAACTCTTGCTCTTTTCACAGTATTTTACAATACTTAATGAGTTGCTGATTTCTCCATCTGCAATACAGGGATTCTCTGTGTGGCTGAACGTGCCACAAAGGTCACCAGACACAGAACCTGCTTTTGCTGACCACTAATAACAGATCAATCAAACCCACACTGCAATGAGCAGAACATACACAATTTGCACTACCCAATGGGAAGTGAAAAATTTCCTACCTAATTACAGCTATTTAGGAAACTGAGCTGACAAAATGATTGCACACTTAGGATTTTCCTGAACTAAATTCCTCATTTTTATTTTGTCACCATAAGTGAGCATAAACTTCAGTGACTGAAAATAAGCAGAACATCAGGCCTTGTTTATTTCTCATCTTCTAGACCATGGAGGGAAATCTTGGGGTTTAGTACTAGGTTTCTAATTGAGCTACATGCAGGGATCATTACTCTGAGATGTGAAAGAGCTTCAGCTCAGAATTACACAGCAAAATTGCACCAAGATGAATCTGTTCCTCTTCACTATTGAGAAATCTGACATCAAAAACCAAGCTAGTTTTATTAATGAAAATTCAGTATTTTAGTCCAGAAAACTGACAGATCAGGTAAGCACCTGTGTACCTGCATGTCAAATAAAAACTAATACAAGTGCAGTGGTTTTCTACCAGTTTAGATGTGCCTGTAAAAACCTTATGCTCACACTAATAAAAAAAAATATGTTTTCTAGCAGTAACATACCAGAAAGCTTTTGATTCATAGGAACTGTCAGGTTGAGGTTTCGGCCCGAGAAATTTGGCACCTTTAGTCAAGAGAAAGTTGCAAACTGATTCTGATGTTAAAATTAGGGGCTTTGGTTCTATGTAAGGAAATATAGAAGAGTTTTATTGTTTATTAAGTTTCTGCTTTATGACAATGCGTTCTCAGCAAGAGACCACCCTAAGTATTTCAATTTCCAGTGTAGCGTTCTGCTTTGCCTGGAAGAACAGTGCTGGATTTAAAAGCTCTCAAGGGCCATTCAGAGCACACAGCACGGCCGGATAACCGAGGGAATTACTCAGCGGGGATGGGATGCGCAGGCAGATGCTCATTCCGCACGCGAGGGCGGCACCCCCGCTCTGGAGCCCGAGGGGCGGGGCACGGAGCGGCCCTGCCGGCCCCTACAGCTGCCCCGGCCCGTCACCGCGGGGAACGATAAAGCCCCGCTGACCGGCGGAGGGGCGACCCGACACCGCCCCGGGGCTCGGGGCTTCCCGGGCACCGCCCAGTGCCGGCACCGGGCAGCGACAGCCAGAGCCACAGTCACAGCCACAGCCACGGGCACAGCCACAGCGCGGGCCGTCCCGGGCCGCCCGTTCCGCCCGCCGGGGGGAGCCGAGATACCGCGGGGCCCTCGGGCCGGGTGCGCCGCCCGCTGCCGCTGCCGAACCCTGCTCCCGCCCGCGCTCCCCCGCCCGCCCTGGCTGCCGCCAAGCCCGACCGCGCCCCCGCTCCCGCTCCCGCTCCCCGGCCCCGCTCCCGCTCCCGCCCGCGCGCGCCAACGCCGGCGGCCCCCGAGCGGCTGCGGCCGTGCCCGGCCCCGGGCTGAGCCCCCCGCCCCGGGGCGGGAACAGCGGCGGGGAGGCGTTACCCGGCCCTACCCGCCCCCGGCGCTCCGGGACGAGCGGCGGCAAAGGCCCGGCGGGGCCCGGCCCGGACACGGCCCCGCTCCCCGCCCAGGGCACCACTCACGTCGGGCCCGTCGCTCCCGCGGCCGCCGCGACGCGGCCCGGCCCCCCCTGCCCTCCGCCAGTGGGCCCGGCCGGGCCCCGCTCCCCCCCCACGGCCGCGCGGGTGGTGCCGCCCAAAACAATCCCGGCTCCCAAGGAAACGGCGCGCGCCGCGCAGGCGCACAGGGGACCGAGAGGGAAAGATTAGCTAGCTAGATTAGCTAGCTAGCTAGCTAGCTAGATAGATAGATAGATAGATAGATAGATGAGAACAAGCGTCAGAAACGGGAGCACTCACACGGGTAATTTATGGTCCTTAAAAAAAAAAAAAAAAAAAAGGTGTAGAAAGTACCGTAGAGCTATTGGCTATTATAGAATTATTAGCTCTCGGAGTTCAGACTGACAGCAGCT
Organism: Zosterops lateralis; assembly: GCF_965231275.1. NCBI lineage: Eukaryota > Metazoa > Chordata > Aves > Passeriformes > Zosteropidae > Zosterops > Zosterops lateralis. Next base: position 56,862,632 of record NC_139764.1, on the reverse strand, counting down.
GCTCGAGGAAGAATACAGTCCCTGGGCAATGGGCTCTGTTGGGCTCAGCAGGGCAAGTGACAAGTGTTTGGATTGCACACAAACTTTCTGTAAACAGCACAAATGGATGTCCTCGAGCTGTGCAGATACTGGAGAAACTTTTATTTGTTGCCTGATTTAGTAGTTGATTTGAGCAGGGTTTTGGAGGATTTTTTTTTCCTCATAGGGATAATTATCTAATAAACTGAAGCATATTTGTCACTGGAAAACTATTAATATATTAATATATTAATTACTTCTGTGTAAAAAAATTACTAAAACTGTAGACGTTGAAGCTCTCATGCACTAGAAGGTTTGAGAAATCAGTGCAAGGTTTTCAATTAACGTAGTTTGGTTTTTTTCCAGAAGGGAAGTTGGGTAAAATTAGCCTTCAGTTGACAGCAATTTGCACAAACTAGAGGTGAGCAAATGTTTGTGGTCCTGAGTTTGTGACATAGTTCCCAAGCATTGCACCCCTCAAGTTCTGTCACTGAATTACACTGGTTTCCCAAAGGATGCACCTTCTGGAATCTGCCTTCCCTATTCCTCATGTGTTACTAGTGGCAGACACTGCTGTCTCTTTTTGTACTTAGCTGTCCTCTACTTTCTCAAATGCTTGCATGCACTCAGCTGACAGGTGGAGGTATTCCTTTTTTCACAAGGCAGTTGTCCTTGGGTTGCCTTGGCAAAACACAAACTAAATCCCACTCCTCAACATTCTTGTGCTTCTCTTTATCCTCAGTGTATCTCCATTCTTTTACCTCTCTGCCCTTCATAGTGCCCCAAACTCCATGAAATAATGGCCTTGAAAAACCTGGTCTCACTTTCAGGTTGGCCTTGCCTTGAACAAGGGATTGGACCAGAAATCCAGATGTTCCTTCCTAACCACCTTCCTGGCAGCTCAGGGGCTCAGTTATGGCAAAGTCAAACTGGTAATTTTAAATCATTTACATAGGAGGCTGATTTGATACTGTCTAATTTGACCAGCAGTAATGGGCCATGAAGCCTTCTAAATAAGTCTGGCATAAGACATTGACAGGTTTTCTATCACTGCCAAAAGCTTGTGTCCAGTTTCCCAGAACACTTGTTTCAAAAGGATGTCTTTGAGATTTCTGTGACCATCACACCTTTGACAAACACAAGATGGAGACAAACACAAACACATTTGTGCCATCTGAGCTCTAGAAGCAAGTAGTGGTCAGGCCCATTTTCCATGTCAGGGGAATAAATCTGATCTCTTTAGGTGACTTGTTTAATTGGGTTTTTGGGGGGTAGAGACAGATGACAACGTACTAGAATGTCTATTTCTTTTGCAACATGAGGAAAAGAAGGTAAACACCTTTTATTTCACTTCCAGAAATCGAGGTTTCAGAAGCCACAGGTTCAAATTTTGTGTACAGACAAAGAGGTCATGATCTCTCTGAGCAACATCTCCTGAGGTATGGCTAAATCTCTACAGATGTTTTCCTGTCCTCAGAACAAGAATGCAAAGTCTTTTTGAAAGCAGGTTATCATTTGGAAAAACCCTTGTGTTCTCAGAAAACTTCAGGGACTTTGCCACAGGATGGCAGTGTAACAGCACATGTCATTAAGTCTCATTTTTGTGATGTGTTCTGGAAGCTTTGCATATTGGAGCTAGAATTTGTCTGTAACTAAGTACAGCATTGTTGCTTTTTAACTTTGCAGAATAGAGTTGTTTCCCTTGTAGGGTTAGTCAGTCTTTGTATATGTTTTAATTAAATTATTTTCCTTTTGTGCTATTTATAAGCTATACAAGAAGCTTGAATAAAGAGTAACAGATCTCCTGAATATCCCTATTGTATCCTGTGGTTAATAGTATTTTATTTGTGGACTAATTCCCACAATCTTTTTTTCAGAAAAATATTTATCTTTAAAACGTACTTGTTTTGTTTCAGAAAGTTTGATGTGGTTCATCAGATATCTTTTCTTTCTCCTAAAGGATTGTTCTTTTAATCAAGTCAGTTTGGAGACTTTAGTGTGTAGTCCTTTGACGTGCTCATACAACTCTTTTGTTATAACCAACTCCCACAAGCACACTTGGCCTTGCTGAGCTGTAGGCAAGGGATGCCCTTCCCACCCCATTTGCCAGACTCGCCTTTTTAACATTCCAACTGTAAAACAAAGCCAAGGATTCTTCTCTGTATGTGCATCCAAAAAATACAAAAAATAAAAAGAAGAAAACCCATTCCTGTCTCTGGGTTTCACAATAAAGCTTCCAGAGGTTGCTGTACTTTCTTCTCTTTCTCATGTCATTTAGCAACAAAACTGATGTTATGAGAATAAGTACAAGAGTAGTCACTCTAATACTAGTGAAAATCATCAGCATTATTAAGAAACGCTTTTCTCTAGCATAGACAGCAATTATTGGCTTTCCTCTCACCTTGTCCCTTGCTGCTCTTACTTTGCAATTTTTCCTTTTTCTTTTTGTTCAGCTTGCCACATGGTGGCAGCTTCTTCCTAAACTTCAGGTGATCACAGCCAAAACAAATGGGACAGGCTTGATTTCTTCTGAAGTCTATTAGGATGGGGAAACCAACACACTATTTTTGCATTTAAGCAGTGGGAAAGAGTGTCGTGCTATGTCATGCACCTTGGTCACAAAATCAGCATGGGAGGGGGAGCAGAGACCGAATTCCACGTCTAAATAAACTATAGTTGGGGAAAATTCAACCTTGGTTTCACAAATACTTGCTTGTCCGGAAAACACCTTATGTTTGAAAGAGTTCAAATCCATGTAAATCTAGGTAAGTCTCCCGCAGGGAAATGGAGAATGGAGCACCCACAGGTTAGTCAAGCCTCCCAGAGCCGTGGAATTGGGCCTGGATGCCACTCAGAGCAATGGAAAAGGATTGGCGCTGGAAGTGTCAGGAAAGTCTGGGTTAGTCCTTCAAGCAGTACTGCAGTGACCAAAGGAAATTGAGTGGGGCATGTTCCAACAACAACAACAAAAAAAATCAACAGAAATACACCTGACCCCTAGACTCCCAGTCAGTAACCAAAACTAATTCCAGAATTCTTAGCTGTTTTTCCAGTTTTCTGTATATAATTTAAAAACACTTCCAAACAGAATATATATTGACCTACATATGAAAGAAATGTACACCTGCCCAATAGAAATGGACCTCTAAATCCGAACAAGGATGTTTATATTTTTTAAGTCTTCCTGTTGAACACCTCATATAAAGTATATTATAAATCTATATCTAGTATTTAGGTGTTTTATTATTGCTATAAAGAACCCTACAGAGATCAGGCTCTGCAAAAACTCATTTTGGGATTTTTAAAAAAGCTACTGCTAAAAATATATAAAATGTTTGCCGGCTCTCAGTTTACTCCTTGATAATCTTCATCAATGATTTATGGCTTCCATTCTGACCCATTCATCAATTTCTTTTGTTTGAAAGCACCTTTTTCTTGGATTCCTTCCAAGTCCTGACTATTGTTCCAGCCTCCAAGCTCCTGCTCTCCCATTCAGTCTGCCCTTAGGATCCCCACCACGGCCATAAGAGCAGGCTACCTTTTCAGAGCATGTGGCTCTTAGTGTGGAGCTTCTCACACCACCACAGACTCCTGTACTCTCACACAGGGATGCTGGAAATGGTGGTGGCTCCCCTCCACTTTTTCCTGTGTGATCATCTGAACGGGCTGTTACAGGGGACTGTCCTTCAGCCTACAGCCACTTCTGCAGACTGCTGTTACCATTTCCCTCACTAGTCAACCAGTGGGACAAGGAAAAACCTGAAATGTGAATGCAAAACGAGCTGCCCTTGCTCAGGCAAAGTACTCAGTGTGTCTCTCCCTAGTTCTCCTGTTGTACTGCAGCCCCAAATGCTTTTCTTGAGCTTCATGCTTGGTAAATTTGGATGTTTTCAGAACCTGTTGAGCACAACATTTCCCAGAGCATACAAAAGGCTTGCTGCCATCTGGCACTTGCTTTCTATCCCCCGTGTACTGTTGGCTTTGAAAGTTCTGCCAGTAGTGTTGCTCTTTAAAAAATATTGGCATCAATTCTCTGTAATAACTGGCCAGACCCAAAAATCGTTCCTGTTGCTTTTGGTTCCTGTGAGACATTCTGCAGGTCCTGTGGGCACTGTCTAATGGAAATTTCTGCTATTTGATACTGTCTTTTGCCAGCAGATGCTGAACTGTGCCTGCTGGGGATGTGCCCCCCTAGGTGATGCTGTTGCCTGCAGAGGCCTGGCACAGTCTGCCTGTAAGGCACAGATCACAGCAGGACAGACGTGCAGCAAACTCCCCATGGAACCCAGCAACCCCCTGTGTTTGTCACTGAAAAGCTGCTGCTGTTTCATGTAAGGCAAAGGCTGTTGTTCTTGATTTAAAAGTTTTTAAAAGGCTATTCTTCTCAGACACTTTACCTCTTAGTGCTCCTTGGTTAATTTTGGGGTGACTGTCAGAAAAACAATTTTCATGTTATTAAGCATCACATTTGGAAATCAGGTTTCTTGCCCATAAATCTGTGTGACTCGTTAACAGCCCATCCTCTTGATATAGGATGTTCTCAGGAGCTAAAACTGTCAGGCCTTCACTTTGCAATATTCTCTGAGTCTTCTTTGGCTTGATTCCACAGCTGAGTTTTTTTTTTATGTGTAATTTTGTGACTTAGGAGATTGTTTTGCTTCTGTGAGAATACAGTCTCACAAATATCTTGCATTATTTTCTCCAGCTGAGAAAATGGTTGCAGTTTTATCTGTTCTCTAGCAGCATGGGAATTCTTGATTTACTATAAGTCGTCTGTCCTAATTCAGGCACCTATTCAGGTGATACTTCTGGCAAGATTTTCTGCATTTTCCGTCTTCGATATGCCTAAATAATAATTCTTTTCTCATATTTACATTTGAATACTAGGACTGTGTCATTACTACTAGGACTGTGTCAATATATTGTCATAGAATGTAGGACCTTGGACACTGATTCTGATGATAACACCAACACTTTGTCATCCGATGGGACTCTGCATCCTTAGAACACAAGTACCATCCTCCTCATTTCACCTGCTTTGGTGATCTGTATGTCCTTATTCTCTCACATTTTCAAATGTAGTACCACTGGATTTTTTTGTTTTCCTATATCTTAATCCTGTAGAAAACTGCCATGCTCCAAAGCTTTCTGAGTGCTAGAAAAGCTTTTTTTTTTTTTTTTTTTTCAAGAAGATATCTTAGACAAGATGTCAGAACACTAATGGGTAGTTTGTAACTAGGGAAGGTGCTGCAGAGTTTGAAAAACAAATTGGGAAAACATAATTAAGATAATTCCAGTTGCTGACAGCATTGTCTGTTTAATTTTTACTCCATTTCATCCACCTTCCATCCCACTGTTTGTGATGACTCATATTTCTGTACTTTCTATGCCAAAAACAGAACACAGTATGCTACAGTCTTTGCACACACAGCACATGTAAATGGTGGCATAGCTTTCAGAAATTTACTTTGAATTAAAATATAATAGGAGCAAATAATAAAGCTGATCAGCAAATTTTGCAAGATTTCTAATGCAAAATTTCCTGCTCTCGACTTAGGAATTTACATGCGGGCCAGGAAAAAAAGAACCAAGCAATTTTTTGAATGTTGTCTTCAGCAAATGCAAGCTGTGGAATATAATGACAAGATCTTTTTTGCATAGGGACATAAAAACGATTAAAGAATAGAGGAGTTTTATACAACATCAATCAAACCAGGACTGTCATAAACACTTTTATTAACTGTTTGTAAACAAAGATGTTATAGCAGGTTATATTCACACACATAAACACACTCACACATATGCATGCCCACACACACTCATGCAATTTGTCAAAATATTAAACTAAACCTGAAGGTAATATTCTCGCCTTGCTGACATATTGCTGTAAATCTCTCTGACTCAAGTGTCTTGAACTGATCCCCTTCCAAACAGCCCTGAATGGAATATTAACAACATTTTCTGCCTTACTCTTTTTAAGACTTACTTTCAGTAAGATTAAACTGGTTAGAACATCCCTCCTTTACGCAAGCTAACCAGCCAAGAATTAGCATGAAAATAAACCTACATGGAAGTGACAAGCAGAAAATGCACTTGGAAATTTCAATATACACTTTGTGTGAAAAATGGAGGTGGCTTGTCCCTCTTTTCTGAACCTGTCATAGAAGGAACTCTAAACATTCATCTTATTTCAATGACATCTCCATACAGTTGATTTCGTCACTGGCTGGAACCATCAGCTGGGAAAACACTGCAGCACTGATCATTGTGTAAAACTGCCTGAGATAAAGACCAGAACAGCACCTTACAAATAGCAGGCAAGGGTCTTTGGAAGCACTTGGACAACTTTTGAGTAAAACGCAAAATTCCTCCACACAGTCTCTCCTCTGCTTTTCTAACCAGAAGTGAAATACTCATTATGCCTCTTTTCTTTCTTTTCTCTTCCACATTCTGCTGCCAAATTTTCCTTACCCTCATGCAAGGACTCCCCGGTAACTCTAAACATTTTGAACAGGGTGGTCAAAGGGTTAAGTTGCACCAGGAGGTATCAGAGGAAGGACTGACAAGAATTCAACAACCCTCCCTCTGCAGGGGCTCCAGAACAGAGCTCAGAGGTGAGTCCTGTGACTTGGAACAGCAGAGACAGGAGCTGCTCGCCTGCTAAACACAAAGAAGTGCAGCAATGACCTGGCATGAACCAGTCCTGGAGGAGCCTGAATACAAAAAGATTCTCACTTCCTTACAGACTCTTCCAAGAAGAACAGAACTAAAAAGAAAATCAGACATAGGGATTGCACTTCAGGCCCTATTACGTGTTGCTTCTCTGTTTGTGTTTTGCAGCCCCTCATGTAAAGAGTGGGCAGCACTCTTTAGGCAGGGTGGTGACAGCAGTGAGAAAAACAAAATCAAGGAAGGATAAGTTTGGGTGCAGGACATGTGCTCCCCCTGACACCAACGTGGAGCAGGCTACAGCAGATCACTACAGCAGTTTTGCTGAACCATTTCCCAAAGCAGTGCTAGTGCTGGCTGTTACATGCTGGGACACTCATGCACGACTCAAGGCTGCACAATCCACAATTGTGGATCTGCTGTCCACAATTCTTTAGCTTCGCTGTGGTTTCTCTGATGTTCTCTGTCTAGGAAATGAAGAATGGTTTTACCCTCTTGTCTAGCACCAACATGATGTAATTGTCCCCCATGTGCAAAGACCTGTAACACACTGTGTGCTAAGTGCTGGCTGTCAGAATCTCTATGGCTTTAATGCTCTCCACACCTCTCTTAAAGGCAATTGCACAGCCCCTGCATTTCCAGATACTTTTTCAACAATGCAGAAGCCTCACTAATTAATTCTTTAGATGTTTCTGTTATAAAGTGACACTCAGTTTGCTCAGTTCTGCCTTCTCATTTGTCTGACTGTATTCTGCTGATTTCTTAAATTTGGCAGGAGCCAGAACAAATGAACATTTTAGAGACAGAAGCTTTCATTACTGAAAAATCATCCTCTCTCTATCTCCTTATTGTCATTTTCTTTACCTTGCATCCATTAGCATCTGTGGCCAGAAATCACAGAGATGAGGTTATCTACATGATCTTCTGCCCTCTGGGTTCTTTCATGTGCAGAGCAAGGACAGAATTTATTTTTAACTTGGCTACCCTTTCTCCTCCTGAACTCCTCCCTACCTTGCATTCAGCAGCATCTGCTGTTAGAAGCCATCCACATTATCCGTCTGGGGCTGCTGCCCAAAGTTCCCTCTGGCTCTGTGGATCAGGATTATATACGTCTTACTTTGTTAGTTGTTCTGGTAGGGTTTGCCAAGAAAGTAAAAATACCTTCCTTTTTTCCCAGCTGCTCATGGTTCTATGTCATGGCATTACTTTTTGGAGCAATTACATGAATTCCTTTACTTCATGCTCATTCCAGTCTTGCAGATGTGCAATGACTTAGAGATGCCTTTTGAAATTTTCCCTTCCTTTGAAGATATTTAAAGATAACTAAACCTTTTCTTTGGTTCTTTCCTCTTAGCAAGTAAGGGATATCTCAGTGTCTGTTTTCTGACGTTTTCTGGTTCTGAAATTTAGAGAATTTATGTTTAAGTGAATTTATTCAAAAAATTGTGCTCTGTGTTCTGACATTGTTTGCAATTTCTTTTGTGGGGATATTTTGCTGGACTTACAGTATACCCAATTTCAAGGGTCAATTTCTATTTAAAAAGCCTCCTACTGTTGTTTATATTTTAACCACTGTGCTAACTAATGTACCCTGACTCTGAAATAAGATCTGATAAACTTCCACCTATGGGTGGGCCTCACAGTGATCAAATAAATGAGAACAAACACCACAAGACCAGATCTGGGGAGAGATTTAGATACTGTGTGCATCTGCGAGGGAAAAGAGGAAAGAAGGAAAGGCACAAAATGATAAATCAACAGTTTACAAGAGATCCTCTCCAACATAATGCCTTGACAGGTCACATCCTTGTCACAAGATAACAGAGAGGAGTACCAGTGTGGCAGATAAAAGACACCACTGTTTTGTCATTTTCTTGTGGAAAACTTACAGAATGACTGTTTTTGTACCAGGAACAGTTGCTGACAATATTCTCAAGTCCAGTTTTCCAGAGTCAGATCTATTTAGCCATAGATTAATAAGATTTCTTCAAATCTGTATTGCCATCTTTGAATGAAATGGCAATTTGAGTGTTCTTTGCTTTCTTCAAAACATTCACACCAATGTAAGTGCATTTTAATCAGATTTGAGACAATGAGATTGAGAGAAGAAGCAGAGCCAAGCCTAAATGTGGCAACAACTATAGACTATAAGGAAGGAGTATAGATTGTGAAGGACTATATCTAGATCTTTAACATGAGGAATGCTTGCAAAAGAGTTTGCTTACCTGATGCATGCAAATTTTCCCAAACTATCCTGGACACATGTTAACAAACCTTTGGATACCACAATGAGCTTCTTTGGTTTTGAAAACCAGTAGGAAAAGCTAATTTGATTAAAATCTCTAACACACAGTGTTTATTGATGTGTTCTACACACTCAGTTAAGACTCATAGCCTTTCAAGTCTCTCCATGCAGCAGAAAGAGCTGCACTCACACTTGCTTATGCAGCTTTGTTTCTTTTACTTTTACCACCAGATGTGCACCTAACACACTAACCCGATGACTACCTCAGTGGAAACGGGGGATATAGAAAAATGGGGAAGGTGCCAAAGATGTTGGAGAGGGCAATTTTGCTTTGGAGTAAGGAAAAGACCCACTATCTGAAAGTGTCTGATGGGAAGGAGGCACAGGCATTGGTGAGCAGATGCTGTTTGTAGCCAGGGAGTATCCTGTTTGTATAGAGCAGGGGAGATGGAAACCAGGATTTGGAGCTAGAATTGCAAATGAGGTTGAGATTGTTAAAAACATGGAGCTAAACCAGACTTGAATAGCTTTCAAAAGCTTGCTTGCTGGTAAAGCCTATCTGGTGTTCTGCTCCTTTGTTTTACCCTTCTTTCTCAATGAGCAATTGTTCCTAAAACCTGATAAGCCTGATCCCACATATAATTGCATTATGTCCGACCCATTCTCCCTCTCATCCTTCAAAGGCATCCCTGAACTAAGTCTGGCTCCAACCGGCTCCTCTCCTTGCCCCATCTGATTTGTTTCCCTGGACTAACATCAGTGGTATCCCAAGCCTCTACAGATATCTCATGTTTTGCTGTCATTCACAAGTTGCATTAAAACAGATTCAAGCACAGAAAGCAACCAAATAGCTTGGTGTGATACTACCCTACAGGAGAAAAATAGCATAGGACCACAAGCAGGATCAGCTTTAGATTTTTCACATAATCAATCAAATATGAGCTAATTTTGTTCTCATGCTAGAATGCCTCTCTCACATATTTATTCCTAGCTTTATTCTAAGCCCTCAGTGTAGTTTCTACTTAAAGCAGGCAGGATGTCATAGAAGTGGACAGTGTCATTAGTTTTCAGAAGCAACTCATTATTCTGTAAACGTTTTGCTTTCAATTGCAGAAGATTTAATTGCATGGTCCAGCAGTGTCCATTCAAGTCTGTTCTCCCCGTCCAGTATTCATCCTGCTCCTGCCTCTATTGAGTCACTGGCACATTTGATTCAATAAGTTTGGAAGCAATGCCAGAGAGTTAACATGCAAGAGAAGCCAGGAAATGGTGCTGCAGTGCAACTTTTCCAAGGTAAAGGCTGCTTGGGAAATGCAGAGTGAGCTGATGTTGAAATCAGGATAGCACACAGATGAACAAAGTCTGACACCCTCGCTGGATGAGTTTGTGCATGCAGAGTGAGGTTAAATGTCTGGTAAGGAAGAACATTAAATTGCTACCTATGATTCTTGAACTTAATGTTTAAGGTTTAGAGTATCCTCTTAAATCTAAAATTGAAATGAAGTTCAAATTAAGTACTACACCCAAATAGAAGAAAAAAAATGAAAGTGCTAGGTCAAGGAGACAGCAGAAAATGAATTCTTTAATAAAATAGTAAAATTAAACTATTCTGCAGAGTTAATATTATCTGAATCTTATAGCCATGCTTACCATGAAATTAAATAGAAGTTGCTCCTTATAAATCAATACAGGTATGCGTGTCTGAATTTACTATTGGGACTCTAATGTCAAGAAAAATTCAGATCCTGCCTGGACACATGATTTCCCATGATTTCCAGCAACATTATTCCTGTCTTTTCTCTAGCAGAGAAAGACCCAACCATTAGAGAACAAAACGTACCCTAGAAAACAAGAAAGGGCCTTTGCATTTAATAGCATCCAGTAGAAATGATTGAATCTGATTTGGTAATCCATCCAATTCAAGGTTGTTTGAACGGCCACACCATGGCAAGGGGGGAGCAGCACGGGAGAATGATTAACTTAATCCTCCTGCCTTGTTTGTTTGATGCTGCCTCACTCCAGTGGGAGTCAATAAAACTTTGAGCAGCGACACACACAACTTCCAGCACCCGCCAAGCTGGCCCAAAATGGGGATTAGCAGAGCTGCCTCTCTCCTTCTGTTCCTTCTCAGCTCAGGTAAGAGTCTTTTGCCTTCTTCTTGCCTAGGTGAAACTGGGGCCAGACACTTACGAGCTCCATATGATGAAGGTAGGTCCCCAAATTCCTGTGTCACAACTTCCCTGGATGATAATGGATTTGGAGCTTGCTGGCCAGCAAGAGCTGCTGCTGAATAGAGTGAGAGCTTTCGGTGCCCAAGGGTTGTGTTCATTAGAGACAGCAGAAAAGGAGCAGCCTTGGTCTCTGCATGGGCAACTAATGGCTCCCAGCAAGCATTTCCCATGGCCGGAGACAGGGACACCCTTGGGAAGCAGTCTGTCAAAGGCTTGTACAAAGGCAGGGCTCCCTCTGGTTTCAGCAGCCTTTTATCTTAGGTTTGGGGATTTTTTCTATGTTGGTGCCAGCTACTGTGATCCTTACGCTGATTGCTTTAAGGTTTGTTAATACTTGTACAAAACACAATTGCAAAGGAAAGGAAAGCTTGTTCTACACACTGTAGTTTTAGTCTTTTTCATAACCACATTCTTAGCAGTGTTTTTTTTTTCATTCCATGTGATAGGGAGACCAAATCTGATCAGGGTTAGTTTCTGTAATATTTTTGGTATGAAAAGACATTTTTGTGGAAGATGATACCAAAATTTTTGAACACACAAGAACTGAATTGGGCTCTTTAGATGTATTTATATGGGTTTCATACATATGAATATTCCCTGTCCTGAAAACCTTAAACTCCAATGAACTGTGAGATTCAGACCACACTTCTTCTTGCAGGCATCTGTGTAACCACCTAATATGTTGTGATTGCAGTAAAAAGTACAGTTATGAGTGTGCTAATGCATATCTAAAGCTGCAATAAAATAAGCAGTTTACATGTGCAGTTTTAAAACATAAGAAAAGGTAACAGTTAGGAAAATATATGGGTAGATTTTAGCTGGAAATATTATAGACATTCTCCAACATTAAAAAAACCCTGTTATTTAATGCTAAAATTTTTTATCTTAGTTTAAATTATAGTTTCTAAGCCTTGTTTTTGCAAAAGAACAGCCTCAGTAAAATCAAATACCATTCTCAATTTAGTAAGAATTTATATGGGGGAGAAAAATATACAATTTAGTCTTTCATCTGAAATACTATACTTTTGCTTGCAAATCCTTTATCAAAAGGTAGCAAATATTTGCATTTCTGAATAAGATAGCAATACATCTTTCTGGGACTGTAAAATAACACAGGTATAGGGAAAATGGTAGCATAAAAATTTACTGCTGTTATACTCAGATTGCATATTTTCCTTTTGTTTTCCTTAAAGTATTATGCCTTGCCATGTAAATATAACAGAAAAGGGGAAAATATTTTTATTACTCAAATCAATTATAACCCTGTTAATATTTCTAAAATCAAATGTTGTAATAATAATGATGATGCAAAACGTCAAAACAGAACAGAATTAAGTTTGCATGGAAGCTGTACCATAATAGGTATTCTTTGCTTGTTTTTCTTTTCCTTGTGGAAGGCATTGCAGCATCCCTATGATATTGTCTTTAACCTAGTTTAATGTTTTGTCTCAAAACTCATTTCTTCTCAATGTTTTTGTTTTGAAATAACTAGTGGAAATTTCATTGGACTCTTTTTCACTTATGCTTTTGTTTTCCAGCAGCTATCCTTTTCTTCCATGCACACTGCTAAAGTAACTGTCAACTTTTAGGGATGAACTCTTCCCTTGTTTAATGCAGAAAAAAACCCTTCAGTAACTTGTATGCTTTTGCAGTTGTTTGAGAGGAAGCATAATTTGGTTCTTCTCCCTATTTCACCAGCTTCAACTTATAGATGCAGAATGATCTTGGGACAGACAGGGATCAGAGAAAGTGAAGAAGTTCCTCTCTGCAGCATGGCTGTTATTCCTGAGATTCCAGTCATGGTCTGGTTCATCCCCTGTCTGCCTTTTATTCAGCGATTGCATAAGGCCAGGCACAAAAACACAGAGCAGGACTGAGATGTCCTGCAGTGACCAGGGGCCAGGGGGTCTGTCTGGGGTTGAAACCCTACAGAACAGGTAATAACTCCCAGAGCCAAATGTTCGTCAGAAGGGTCACATGCTCCACTGATAAAGAATTTGTAAAAATCATAGGACTCATGCAACTCCATGACCCTGCAGCTGGAAGTCATGAAAGTTACTGTGCTATGCACTAATTCTGAGACTGCAGAGGTGTAACAGAAAAATGCTAAATGCCAAAGTCCTTTACAAGGAGGACTGTTCCTGAACACTTTTTGAGTTTACCATTAAACATAGCTGTACTTTTAAGTATCCTATGTATTTGACACACAGCTGTATCCCAGAGGTTGTTAGATGAATTTCTCTTACACTGGGTTTTCAGTAATGCTTTTACCATATCAGGATGGCATTTTAGATTTACCCATTACCCCAATTAGTCCAGCAATTAAATGATGATGTCACATGACTGGGTGATAAAGAATTTAACATGAGAGTTTGAATTAAATCAAATCATCATTCACTTTCACTCCTTTCTCTCTTTTTTTTCCTTTCAGTGCAAGGAGGCATCCTAGATGGCTATGTGAGGACAGAGGGAGCTTGGTTGCTCAACCCAATGAAGCAAGTTTATAGAGCAAATAGTGAAGAAGAATGTGCAGAGAAATGTGAAAATGAAGATAAGTTTGCTTGCAGGTAATTTCCATTGGTTCCATCATATATCTTTCATTGCAGGTGATGGAACAATGCACCTTTTTTATCAACAGTCTGAACTTCCACAGGTTTCCTTTATGACTGTGTGGACATTTGAGGTTTGCTGGAAAAATGAAAAATGTGTAGAAACAGAATGTCTGGGACATATAGGTGAAGACATAAGAAATAGGGTAATTAAGAAAGTTATGTTGAATGCTTCAGACCTTAATGCTTCAGACCAATCTGTTCAGATCAATACTTCAGACCTGTTATCCCACCTTAGAGGTGGATTGGGCCATGCCCCTTAGTTGCTTCCTTACACGCAAATTTAACATTACTGGCAGCTTAATTGGTTTGACTCAGGGTAACAGCTTTCCTGGCATGGATCTACCCACTGAATGCCATGCTGCTCATTTTTTGGTTCAAAAACCCAGCTGTAGCAATTACTTAGCCTGTCAGAAGGTTTCCTTAGATGTTATTCTAAAGGCTACACCATCTGCTTCAGTTTTGCAGTTTGCAGCCTAGGCACTTGCTGAAAAGACAAAAGGCTATGACTTATAAAGTGCTTATAAACTCTCAGAAGAGTCACCACAAAATAATTTAAGGTCCTGGACTGTGTTTTACCTGCTCCTTGGCAACGGCTGCATATTGTGGAATGTCTCACTCCTTGACTGACCACTAACATTTCTGAAGTAAGGTCAAGGTGTTTGTGTATATATCCCCTTCAACATGAGGTCTCTTGAGCCTCTGGCAGGTTGTAAACCTTTTATCCCTTGTTCTAATTTGTTCTTGTAGCTCCCTTTCAACCTAAGTTAGATATGAACACTCAGAAGTGAAAATCACCACTGAAAATGTGATAACTGCAATACTCAATGAGTTGAAAATATTTCTCAGTCTTAAGTATCACTGAACTGTAGTGTTTTATAAAATGACAAGTGAATATTCAAAAATGTTGTCAGGAAAATAAGCATTTATTCAGTATTGTTTCTTACATTGCTCTCTCCTCTTCATTTCAACAGGGCCTTCTTATTTACCAGTAAAGACCAACAGTGTTTAACATTGACTGAGAACACCAAAACAGCAATGGTATTCAGAAGAGCAAATGCAGTTCTTTACGAAAAAAGAAGTATGTCTATATCTTTTTTATATTATTGGACTGTGGTTCAGATAAAAATTATCTATTTTTATAGTATTTGTATATTGTATGACGTTCGTACTCTTCAGTTAATTAATTTGGTGACATTTTTATCCTATTCTTATTTTATGGCATAATTAATTGACATGGTGAATTTTTGTGCTCCCCTTTTGTACGTACTTTATTTATGAATATTTTCCTCATAGATGAGGATTATTTGACAGAAGTGGTCTCTAATTCTTTCTGAAAATAGGAAGTGTGTCTCTGAGAAATGGCAGCTATCCAATTTTTTATCCTGTTTCAAAAATTATCACCTTACGCCAGATGCAAGGAAACAATTGGGTTTTAAGACCATCTTTGGATTACATTATGGAGCATAGAGCTCTTGCTATATACAGGGAAGAAGGAATGTGGTTTATTTTTAATGTAACATAAATTTCATTGTGCTGCTCCCTGACTTTGGCAACACATAAGGGAGAAAAGATCTCCTTAGGGATCATTCAGACATAAGATAATATGATAAACTCTGAATAGAATTATTTCTGGTCTGTGTTAAATAACTTCATGAACATCATGTTTTGCCATTTGCTGATTTGTAACTTTGAAAAAAAACATTAACACATTTGAAAATATTCAGAAATTGGAAACTATATGATCTCAAGGCTTTGGTCTCCTTCAACAAGCTAAAATGAACCAGGTTCTCAGCTGCTGAAAGTCATGAAGTGGTTTTGCTGGGCCAGTTTCTAAGCAAAAGGCAAGCATCACAAAAACTAGACAGTAAATACCCATGAACTCCAGAGAACTGCCTTCTTTACTTCTCTCTTGACCTGCCCTTATCCCTCCCTGTGGGATAAGACAATGCTGTGTGTATAGCAGCTGAAGGGGGATTTTGGACAGTAGTTCAACAGTTTTAGCTGGATTGCAGCCAAACATCCAAATGAGATTTTGTTCAGGCACTGTGGATATAAGAAAGTAACTTTTCACAGAAGGGTGAGTAAGTAGGGGGCCACATTGCCCAGAGAGGTTGTGGAGCTTTCACCCTTGCAGATATTGACTGGACACGGCTCTGAGCACTCTCACCAACCTTAGAACCTGAATGTGCTATATCTGGGCTGTGGACCAAAGGCAACTGAGGGTCTTTTTTAACCTAATAGTTTCTGAACCCTTTGGACAGCTGCATTTTTTCTGTAGGTAATTTCATGTTTAGAACATTAGCACTTTCATTATACACAGAAGCAGGTGGGAATTTCCATAAATCATAAGTAATCTCCATAAATCATTAAGTAATACTTAGAAATCTTCTGCAGTTGCTATTTAGAAAGAAAATTGAGTAATCAATTGAGTGATCAATTAACAAGTAACAGAGCTAAAAGACTGAATGAGTAAGTTACATATAAAAAATCATATTGGTTTTGCTTACTGTGATCAGGAGCTAGTTTGAGATTTTGGTTTATTTTTGAGATATCCCTTGGATTTACTGAGGTTAGAACCTGGTCCTGCAATACTCATTGGGGATTTGTTACTACATCTTTTGAGGCCATAGACATGTGTTTTAGTTTCTTGAAATAACAGAACCACACCACTAAAAGTGTGAAAAACTGTTGTTTGAAAAAATGAAAATTTCCAAAAATTGCCCCTCTACCTGCAGAAACCAAAAGATGGACCTTGTATCATAAACATCAAAAACACAACCTACTGTGTATGTGTCAGATGGTGCCTGTGTTGCTCATCTTTTGATTTGCAGTAATGTTTTCAGTCAAAGCAATGACTCAATGAGACCCAGATGCTATTTATCAATGCATCATTGTATTTATCATTTTATCATTAAAAAAGGGATGACAATTACTATAAAACTGACAGTTTCAGAGGTCATTTTTTCTATAGTACGTGCTATACAAGAGAAAATTAATCTTCTCTGATTTACCATAAAAGTATTTAAAGAATTTAAAGAATTAAAATGATTAAAACTGCATTTGGGAATTGCTACCTACATATCTGTTTGTGAATAGTTAACCCAAGGGACATGGGCTGAGTTTGGGGATCAGTTAGTCATTTCTCATCAGAAAGGAAAAGCCCTAAAGGTTATATAAACGGTCAAAAGTTTACAAAACAAGAAGAGTCAACACCTGACTGATTCAATGTTCAGTAATTGAAGGGTTTAATGTTATTTTATTGCAAAATTGTTTGAGGGATCCAAATGGCTTCCAACTAAAGTTTCTGGAGTAAACTTGCCTCTCTATATACCTTGAAATAAAAGCATGCCTAAAGGTGCATCTATAAATTCAGGTCTAAATTATATTAGTTCTTTTCACTTTGGGCAAGACAGGTCTGTGTAAAATGGCATTATTTCTCCAGATTTCTGTTAATCTTCTGCTCCTATGTCAGATTTGGTACAACTCTGATGCTGAGAAAAACTTGCAAAACTGAGTCTTTGCAAATGCTCGGTTTGGACACTACTTAAAGACACTGAGACAAACCAGGTCATAACCTAAAAGACAGATTACTTCCCTCGGGAAATGGTAAATGAGCTTCCTACTAAGTTCTCTGAGCCAGAGGATGCATTGCCTGACAGTGACTGTCCCTAAACTGCAGCTGTCTTGTCTTCAGCTGAATTCAGGTGACTGTCTGTAAAGATTTGATTTTGATTACTGTGCACAACTATAATAATCTCATAGGAGATAAGAAAAAGATAATGTGCTTCTATTTTGTTATAGTATCTATTTAAATGTTTAAAGCATATTTTAATATTTAAATCTACTGTGAGCTTTCCGAAGTAACTGGGCTGTGTTACACTTATTTCTCTGGAATTCTGGTGTAGAACTTTTTTTGCTTTCACATGCATTTTTCAGTCCCAATTAAGTCAACTTACATATCAGTTAACTAGCAGGGTTTTACAATGTAAAATGTCTAGTTTTAAGAACCTAAAAAAGTCAAAATATCATCAAACATATTTAAGTGCATTAGCATAAAAATGGATTTTGTATGTTAGAATCCAATGGATATGTCATGATACTGATTAAGCACATACCATTTCAGTTTATCTTCTAGAATGCAAGAAGGGAATAGGAGTGGATTACAGAGGAACAGAAGCCAAAACTCAGAAAGGTGTGCGGTGCCAGAAGTGGGCTGATAATGCCCCACATAAACCAAAGTAAGGTCTTTTCCTATCTGTTTATATGCTTTTCTGAAATTTTGTCAAGCCATACATATATGCTCATTTGTCTTGTAAGCAATTTTTGGTGTTAGAAATCTCCTTATAAAATATTTTTCTGTATGAATCTAGAATAAGATAATTCCCTAATCTGAGTTGTTACTCAGGGAGCTCTAAGTGGTGCTGCATGATCAGTAGAGACACTGTCAGCCTTGGCAGTCGCATTTAAATTTTACAGTCTTTACATGAGCAAAACACTAGACAGAAACATCTGGTTGTGCTGAAATCAAAATTTTTTCAGTAATCTCACCAGAGCAAGAACAACTTCTCTTGGCCAAAGGTATAACATGTGGCAGACGAGGGAAATAGAGGTGCTCAATTTTATCAGTGAATCCACAACTAATAAGGTAGTATTTCTTGTATTTAATTGAAAAATACCTAACTGGGTTTACTTAGTACCCTTCTATTCAGAAGCTATAGCATTCAGGTTACAGAGGACTCTCACATTTCAGCAATATGTTCTCATTGCACCTCCCAGGGAACATATCCCAGAGGAAACAGTTCACTACATGCCACATGGTACCTTGACTGAACAATAACTCCTGGAAATAATAGTTGAAGAAAATGCAAGTATTAAAGGCATAACTGGCCACAGAGGCACTATATTTCCTGAAGTCTATCATTGTAGCACTTCTAACACTTCAGCAATGGCACACAGTAACATTTAGAGGCCCTCTAAAAACCAACATCTACAAAATTGTCCTCAGATAAAGATTTTATGTTTAGAGTCCTCAGCTGAATAATTGGGACACTTTCCTTATTCTGTAATCTCATTTAATTCTGTTCCAGTTACACACCTGAAAAATATCCCAGTGCAGGACTAGAAGAAAACTACTGCAGAAATCCTGACAAGGATGAAAAGGGACCCTGGTGTTACACAACAGATCCTGATACCAGATTTGACTACTGTCACATCCCAGAGTGTGAAGGTCAGGATACACATACTGACTTCTTTCCATTTTTTGCAAGATGTGTTCAAGAATGTGAAGTTATTCAGATACTTTTATTTTCAATTGAGCATTTGCTTCAAACTTGAATTTAGTTCAACATGAAACTTTCCAAAACATTTTCAACATCAAGAAGGAAGATATCAAAAGAGCCTGATAACAGCTATGCAAAGTCTTTTTTTCCTCTAGATAAAAAAAGGCATATGGGTGGATTCATATATCATAAAGTTAGAATTGAACCCATCACAGCTGCTAGTGCAAACTGTGCGCAAAACTAGTGCTAAACTCAATAAAATGTGACAGTAGCAAAGCACAGAATTTAAATGATTTTTAATAGATTAAATTTAGCTCTTTTAAAGTCTGCAGTCTGTAATTGGTTTGCAGTCTGTAATTGGGTTTTTTTAATGGAATACTACAAATATAATCAACTAGTTAAAGTCATCTACACAAAGAAAATAAGATTTTACTTTTCAAAAAAAATTATTGTACTTCAGCCTTGAGGTTTGATCAGGCTCTTGTGCTTCATGTGAGATGAGTGGGAATGTTTCTGGACCATTTCATCAGGGGCAGTCTGTCTGTCTCTTGTACTTAATTCTGCTTTGTTCCTACAGTAGAGTGCATGCACTGCAGTGGAGAAAACTACCATGGAGTAGTTGCAACAACAGTGTCTGGGTTTGTGTGCCAGCGCTGGGACTCCCAGGAACCTCACTCCCATGGATACCTCCCAGAAAAGTGAGTCAGGTCCTGTGATGGTCTCTTTATCATCAATGGTGGGCTGAAGACCACCCTGAACCAGACAGGATAATTGTTACAGCTATTAGTAGTATAACTTAAAACTTAAAACTTAAAAATCTTATTTTTCTAATTCAGTTTTCCAGAGAAGGATCTGAAGAATAATTATTGTCGTAATCCTGATGGAGAACCTCGGCCCTGGTGTTTCACTACCAGTCTAACTAAACGCTGGGACTATTGTGACATTCCTCGTTGCAGTGAGTCTGACTTCTAGACTTCTTCCAGTCAGTGGTGCAAGGATCTAGAACAAACAGAAGAGATCCCAGAGATAAAGAAAAGTATAAAAGACAGCTGAGTTTTATCTGAAAGAAAAAAATTAATCACTTTCAAATGAACCTTTGATAGCTTTATTGAGGCTAGACATTTCTGTCATAGGCATTTCCAATGGTTTTGTCTGGAGGATATCTCCCTTCCTTGGTGTGTTTTTTTACGACCAATTTCTGGTGTTTCTTCTGATGTTCTTCTTTTGATGTCAACTTTCTTCCTTTTGTTTTGCTCTTCCAAATGATTTCTCCACCTTTTAAGTTTTCTTTTCCCCTAAAGGCCTGTCCTTGCCATTTTACTTTTCCTTGGGACTTCTCACTAGACCTCATCCTTGCTCTCTCTCACCACTCAGTCTGTCTATCTTACACGTGCACCTGTCGGTATCACTGATGGGCCTGACGCTTTCACCCCAGTTCCCTTCACAGTATTACCACTTGCTCACTTTCCATCTCTGTTCTGATGAGACTGCTAGCACTGTTGTATCCTGACTTTTGTATCCTGTATTCTATCCTGGCTGCTGTAAAAGAGGCAGATGCAAATGCCGTTTGGCAGCCTGACTGCTTATGAAGAACTCAAAATGGGAGAAAGTTGTGAAAGATATCTTTAAATCTTTGCTGTAGGAATACATTTCACATATTGAGCAGGTGTTTCTATATAAGGGAAAAAGTTTCAGCTTACCTAAACATATAAGGAAACCAAGCTAGAAAGTTCTGTGCCCTTTTCATTTGCATTGGCTCAGTGCCTGCACAGAGGCACTGATTGCATTTTAGAAATGTACCTCAAAGCCTGTTGCCAATTTCCTTGGGCAGGCTTCCAGGTGGCCCACCTAGACCATTGAGTACTAAAGAGGCTGCACAAAGAGCTCATTTGCTTTTCTGAGACTGCCTTGCCAGTGTCAGAGTTCTCTGCACTGTGTTGGACTTATATTCCTTTGTTTAATGACGTTTACTATTTTCTTCTTTTATTAAAACCTTTTATTTTACAAGGTATGTCCAGAGAAGTCATCTCGCTATTATTAAGCCATCCTGAGAAGTGCAGGACACCCTCAGAGACTTGATGCATCTTCACGTGTCTCATTCCATCCTGGACACGTGCAAGGCTGTATTACTCTGCCTTTCAGACTTTTCAAATATTTTGATATTTACAACTTACCTGCAAAGAAATCTAAAAAGCCCACTTAATTATAAAGTTCAGAGTGGTTTCTTGGTTTAGTTTTTTACTATATCTACAAGGCACTGATTTATTTCACTTCCTTTTCCTGTAACAGCAACACCCCCACCACCTCCTGCACCAGGGCGTCAGTGTCTCTCAGGAAGAGGAGAAGACTATCGAGGCACCGTATCTGTTACTGAATCAGGAAATACCTGTCAGCACTGGAGTTCTCAATCTCCCCACAGGCACGCTCGCACTCCTGAAAACTATCCCTGCCAGTAAGTGAAACTCCTCTGTTATTCAGTGTCCATGAGAAATACCAAGTCTCAGAATCACTTCAGTTTTCTTTATCTATATTGCACCGTTCTTCAGTTACACACCAGCATTCATCACCTGCTGGATCTCGTATTTTCAAACTTTTCATACATTTCTTTTTATTGACTACTTTGTTCTTGAATACTGGTGTCTCCTCTTCTGACTTTCAAGCTCTGCTTGACTGTCTTTTTCCCTCCTCATTTCATGTTTTTACTGTATGGTTGCTCAGATGAAACCATGGGATGTAAGAATGGTACAGTTATGATGT
Source organism: Zosterops lateralis (assembly GCF_965231275.1). Taxonomy (NCBI): domain Eukaryota; kingdom Metazoa; phylum Chordata; class Aves; order Passeriformes; family Zosteropidae; genus Zosterops; species Zosterops lateralis. Next base: position 56,840,821 of record NC_139764.1, on the reverse strand, counting down.
TTGCTTGAGGCTAGATTCTTTCACCCTAGATTCCTTCTGCTGTGCTACTCTGACCTCAAAGTACTACAATCTATTAATTCATCCATCAGCTGAGCAGGTGTTGGGTTTAGCACATCCAAAACACCAGTGAATTGCAATTATTCGTGTAACAGATCTTATCAGTAAATGGAAGCAGCGGTTACCTACCAGTAAATACAACAGTAAACTGTTGGCGGCAAGAAATTCTCCTTTTGTTCATAACTTCTAACAGATTTCCATGGGAGACTTTTATCAGTCAAGTTTTCTGTTTTAGGGGCCTAGATGAAAACTACTGCAGAAATCCTGATGGTGAGCAGAGGCCATGGTGTTACACCACCAACACAACTGCCCGGTGGGAATATTGCAACATCCCTTCCTGTGATACTACCAAGCCAGAGGCCCCTGGTAAGAACAGAAGACAAGTGGAAGTGAAGGGTCACCATGGTATATTTTGAAAAGTCTTGTGTGACTCTGCTCAGTTGCTTTGCTGTGTCCAGTTGAACTCCTGGGTCTGATGTGTAGCCCAGGCTGGTGGGCTCAGTGTGGCAGAGAAGTACAGATTTTAAGTCAGCTACTGACTCAGATCAGGAAATATTGCAGTAACAGAAGTCTTTTCATTTTGCCCAGTGGTGGCCACCTCCACTGACATATTTATAAATGCTTCATGGGAAGTTAGTTAGCTTTACATGCCAGTTCATTAAAAACTGAGTCTGTAGTAAAACCTAAGATAATTTAGGAACACTGAACCAAGACTCCATAGAAAACAATGAGGAAAAAAACTCACCTTACACAAGGTAGTCTTGTTCCACACGTGGGTCTATGGCAAAGACACAGATAGCACCCATCCTGAAAAAAAATTTGATCCATGTGAACTATTTGGCTTGTTATCTGAAATAAATCCCCATGTGTAACAGTAAAATGATGTACAAGTGCTTTTAACCTAGCATGTAATGCAATTTTTGCAAACATCTTTTGAAATCTTCCATTTGATCTACTGTCTGAGAAGGATTCCATTACAGAGAGCATGCTGTGGTGGTCATTGAAACACTCTGGCGTGTTTTCTGTTGTTTTTCTGTGCTCAAGTGCAAATGTCAAAGTATTAAGATGCAAGAGATTGGTTTCTATTATTCACTGCAGATGTTGATGTGCCTGAGCAGTCTCAAGTTACGGAGGAGTGCTATCAGGGCAATGGGGTGACTTATCGTGGTACAGCTTCTTTCACTGTCACGGGAAAGAAATGTCAAGCTTGGAGCTCAATGTCACCTCACCGGCACAACAAAACAGCAGAGAACTTCCCAAACGCGTACGTGTATTTCCCATTTCCAGGTTTCGCTGGACAGTGGTCATTCATGAACTTGTTTTGATTTGCATCATCATTGCACAACAATGATTATAAAGCTGAGAAGGGAGTGTATTAGATAAAAGTAATCCCTTCCTTTTCTTCTTTTTTATCATGGAAACATTTTTTATTAAACTCATCTTGAAAACACCCATAGTTGCCACTATTATACTTTACACTAATTAAGCTTGTGTTTCTACATTTCTTCTTAAGCAATTAATAGTTGTCATAAATTTTCCCTCATGCTGAAATGAACTGCTTCTATGCACTAATTCGTTCATGAGTTCAAGTCTTTGCTTCCTAGTCTACAAGTCATTAAAACTTTGAGGAAGGGATAGATTGTTTTCTTATTCCTAATATTTATCACTTATTTTTTCCAAAATGCAAAAAACTATTTCTTTTTAAAAGCTATTACCTTATTTGAAAAAATAAAATTAATTATATCTTTGCTATACATATATGCATTTACTTATCTGGATTTTTAAATTACATTCTACCATAAGTGTTAATCAGTGAATAAGTATTTGGCGTATTTAAATATTCCACATATTTGTTCTGATTTCTTTCTGCTGCAAAAACAATTTCAATTGGCCATGACGGAATGTACATGATAAATCATGTTTGCTAACTGCATAGCAGATCTGCTCTCTAAAATGTTCTTTTGAGCTCTCCCCTGGGCAGTGGCATATAATAATGTGATATAATATAACATGTTTACATTTGTAGGGGCCTGAGCCAAAATTACTGCAGAAACCCAGATGCCGACAGCCGTCCATGGTGCTACACCACCGACCCCAGTGTGAGGTGGGAGTACTGTGACCTGAAGAAGTGTGATGGCCAAGGGACACAGACTGTACCTAAGCCTCCTCAGACAACAGTGGAAACAAACCCTGGTGAGAATACTTTCAGCTTCCCCACAAATGCTCATAACCAGGAAGCTGGTTTTTATGGAAACATCTTCAAGGATTTAATGAGGATGAAGTACAGGAAACTCTGAATAAATATATTTAATATAGTCATGTATCCACTCTCTTAATTTTCTGAGCATTTTTGTAGAACTTTATAGCAGGGTTTCTGCATTAGATTTTAGACTGATATTGCATATTTTACCTGCTACCTCTGGCAATATTGGAAAGGCAAGGAAGCAGATGGCTACTAGTCTCCACACTACTGTGGGAGGGCAACTTTGACAATCAATGACAGAAAATGGAGCAGTGATGGCATTTTGCTGACACCTACCTGCTCCAAAAGTCTTTTCCTGTGCCATGCTTTCACATTTCTAGGGTTCCATTTACCATCAGAGGACAGATGGCTTTTTTTTTTATTCAGTTCAGACGCAACTCTATTATGCAGTAGATGGTTAGAGTATTGCAGCTTTTTTTTTTTTTTTTTTTTTTTTTTTTTTTTTTTTTTTTTTGCTATGACACATTTCACTGTTTAGAAGGTTAATAATTTTGGCTGAATAGATATTATTGTTTTTTTCCTATTGTGAAATGTGGCATTGGACAGATATCACGGTCTGCAAGGAAAATATTTTTTGAGTGAATGGTCTTTGTAGTTGATTTCTGGAGTCATGAGGGATTGACTGAATGTAAGCTTCTTTGATTTATGACTTTTGTGATCATGAAGAAAACTTCTAAGATGCAAGGAAATTAAAAATATTGTTAGTCATCCTTGACACTATGTAGCCCTTCTTTCTTCTTCTACATAATAAGTAGGACGTGTAAATTGCAGAAGTATTTCCTCAAATTTATCTCTGCTTCACTGCCATCAAGTATGGATGTAGCCCAACAGCTCACCGCTAACAACCATTTCCTTTCCTCCGTTTTTCACAGAGTGCATTACTGGAAATGGTATTGACTACCGTGGCACAGTGGCAAAAACTGCAAGGGGCAGGACTTGTCAAGAGTGGAGTTCTCAGAGGCCTCAAAGCCACGACTATTTCACTCCTACAACTCATCCAAATGCAGGCCTGGAAAAAAATGTAAACAACTGTTCCTTTAATACTTGTTGCCATTGAACTTTGCCTGTCCTCTCCTTTTTTCTAAGACATGGGATGTGTTTCAGGATAGGGAAGGGAACTAGAAAAGATACCTGGTAGCATGCAGTTGTGTGAGGTGTCTGTGCTGAGCAGAGATCAGTCAATATGCCCAGGAAAAACCTAGAGAGTGATTGAGCTGGCCAGCACCTGCATGAGGGTGAACACTGCAGCCCTGCATCACCACAGGCATCATCAAGTTGAGCAAGAACAGCTTACACAACACTCACTTGTCCCTGGGTCATGCGGCCAGAGAGGATATGAAAAGACCTCAGGAGTGATCCTACTGCTCCTATTAACTGCAGGGAAAGCAGGAGTAGATATTTTCTGTGCTTTAGAAAGCTTCATCCAAAGTCATGATCTCCTGATTTTTGAGACCTCAGAGATCCAAGGTTGCCCTAGTGAAGCTTACTGTCTGAAGACAATTGAAGAAGTCTGATCATCCTTTTCCAAACTCACAGAGCAAATAGAAAAATGAAATAAATTTTGACAAAAGGAATTGGAAATAACTTATAAGGATGGAAATAAAAATAAAATTTCCCAGATTTAATTTAATTTAATTTTGAAACTTTAATTGCTTGGCCTTTTTATTCCCTGGTTAATAGCTGGTGCCTTTATTCTTTGTTACAGTATTGCAGGAATCCTGATGGAGATGTGAATGGACCTTGGTGCTACACAACAGACCCGAGAAAAGCCTGGGAGTACTGTGACATTCCCAAGTGCCGTAATTATTCCTTTTAAGACTAGTCTACCTTTCTCTTAAGGACAACATGTCTCCCTTTCCTGTACCTTTTTATAACAGCTGGAGAATACTCTGTGATTAGTCTGAAAGACTGATCTAAGTGCAATAGATTTAGATTAGAAATCAAGGCTCTTGGAAAGTGATGTTCAAGGTCTCTGTCTGAAGGCTTGAGATTGGTCTTCCTTGAAAGCCCTAAGTGCACTACAAGATATAGAGGCCACTGAATCTCATGGGGTTTTGCCATGTGTTTCTAAATGGGCAGTTCCAGCAAAATTTTTCCCTGTACCAGCCTAATCTCCTGTCACTGCGCTGTGTGTGGTCTGGCTGAACAAGGCATGCTCTTATACCAGCAAAATTTTTGCACTCCCTGCTTGTGTGGCTCTGGTTCTGTTCTGGATGATAATCACATTGTCCCTCCTCTGATATTGTACCATATCTGACGTCTGCAAAATGCATCTGACCCTAAATGTTTAACCAAATGCCCTTTGTCTTTGTTAGTAGTAATCAAGCTCTGTATGAGGTAGTGCAACAATGATAAACTTTTATAACATTTTAGTTTCCAGTCCTTTCATGTCTATCAACAACAAAAACTATGCTAGGAAGGGAGGTAGCTCTCGAAAGAAGAGTGACTTTCTTGCTGCCTTATTCCCTCAGCAGTGAGCAGAAGAAAATGTGCTCAGATAAAACCCAAAAATGAGTAAACAAGAAAAAGATAGTTGTTGTATACACACTGGAGCTGTGAAAGTAATACTGCAGTGAATGTGTTGGGCTGGGACTCTTAAAAAAAAATCATATTTTCACATGACTATTGTATTCTATTTTGATGATCCATTTCTTCTTTAAATTAATACTGTTTTATTGTTGAGATGGTAATCTAAAGAACAGAGGAAACATGGCTTTTTCCTTTAATTTCATTAGTTAGCTCTTTTTGCTGACAAAATTCTAAATTCTGTGTTGATAAGAGTCAGTTCACCAAGGCCACATATGAACTACTTTTTCTAATACCTCGTAGACATCTGAAGTGCCAAATGATCCTAAGATAAGAGTTGACAAAATTTTGTTTCTCAGAGAACATTAGAGTCATTAGAATTTCACATGCTGTACCACCAAGATTAGTTTAAAACATCTTCCAGTCCAACTTCTACACTGCTGACGTCCATAAGAGCCCATTTAAGAATGCTGGGAGAATTTATTTCTTCTTTCTCTCACTTTTCCTCTCCTTCCCATTCTGTTTTTGTTTTGGGTTTGTTTTTTGTTTTTTATCTGACTGTAGAGCTACCCATGTGTAATTTGCTGGCCACTGACAACTGCATGTGACAAAAAAAAATTACTAGGCAATTTTAGGTGTTCCAGATGAAGGTAACCTAACAAAATATATGTGATGTATTGTGTAGAATTACTTGAAGAGGATCAAAAGCTGGAGTGACAAATGTAACAGGTTCACCTTCTAGTTTACTCAATTCATAGTGAATGTATAACAAATCGCTAAAGTTCCTTATAGTGATATTTTTTCTTATTCTGAAGCTCCTCCTCAGTATGAATGTGGAAAAGCCAAGTTCAGACCAAAACTGTGTGCTCAGAGGATTGTCGCAGGGTGTGTTTCACATCCACACTCCTGGCCCTGGCAGATCAGTCTCCGTACCAGGTATTGTTATTCCCCATCACATTAGACTCTACATGCAAAGAAACCTTGCCTCTCATACAATGTTACAGTAAGTGGTTTAAGCATTCTAAACTTGATTTCAATTTAAAAATAGCTCAAAGCTAAACATTGTGTGTGCTATTCTTAAAGAAGGTCATTTGGACAACCAAGAGTGCTCTGTTTTGTGACAAATAGGGAGATGATCAATTGTTAATTGTTAATTTCAAAAACATTTTCAGTAGAAGGCAGAACGACTTCAAACCTGTCACTATATTCTACAATAGAATCAGTTTCCAATGAATAAAAGCAACAGTATGGCTAGTACACCTCTTGATCAGTCCTTCCATGTAAGTATTTGATCCTACTGGCAAAATTATTAATAACACTGGCAATCAAGGCCAATTGAAGAGCTTTATGACTGTGATTAGACCTATAAAAAGTCAAAATCTCTAAAATAGTGAAGCTCACTGCACACAGCATTTTTCAGTAATAGAAACGTTGACTAAGAATTAAGATTTAGGTGTTTTCATACAAGGCCTCCTAAAAATGTCCACGGAACCCTACTGTCACTGTAAGGAACATTATTCAAGGAAAGCAAAACATTTCTTAATGAAACTGTGGAATAATATCTTTAGTTTATAAAAGTACACATTAGAAATATTACCTGATAAATTACAGTAGGATTAACTTCCCCATCTTAAACCACTGCCCTTCTCATGACTTTTTGCTCTATTACAGTTATGGCCTGCATTTCTGTGGGGGCACTCTGATAGATCCTCAATGGGTTCTTACTGCTGCCCATTGCTTAGAAAAGTAAGTATCTGTTATAGTCTGCACTAGCAACTTCTTACACAAGATAGAAAATAACAAGAGAAACAAGAGACCCAATAACCAACCCAAGCTGATTGCAAACAGTTTGCAACCAGTTGAGAATTGAGCCAAGTCTATTTGTCATTCATTTAAGCTGAATTTTGACTGTAAAACAGAGTCACAGTGATGTCTTCTGCCAATTTGATTTCATGTGCCATTATAAGGGATTACGTTTACTCCAAAGCTGGCTATCTGCCTTTGATAGGACAAGGTGCTCAATAACATTGTAAGGGATCTCTGTTCTGGTTGTGTATTCATCAGCTCACCATGTTCAACCATTTCCAATAGGTCCTCACGACCAGCTGCATATAAAGTGTACCTTGGATTACACAAAGAACAAGCGACAGAGTCGTCAGTACAAAAACGTGATGTAGAGAGGTTGTTCAAGGAGCCACAGAGAGCAGACATTGCTCTGCTCAAACTGCGCAGGTACCTTTCCACCTGAAGCACTCCTTTGTTCAGATGGGACAAGATGACTAAAAAGTGGTAGCTGGTGTTGTACAAATGAGTGTTCCTGCACACTCTGTGTTCAATTAGTGATTTGATCTTTCTTCACTTTCTGGAGAAGCTCCAGGGTTTCAGAAAGGGAAAGGCTGCCTTTCAGAGGGGAGGAGGGCTAGGGACAGTTAGGCTGGAAGTGCACTGGGTGTCACTGCTGGAAGGTGAGGCAGTGGCAGCAGAATAGGAGGAGGTAATGTCTAGAGGGTGCTTTCAGTCTGTATTTCTACGTGCTTGTACCTTGATAAGGTAATGATGATTGAAACCTGCAGTATTAGCATGATGATGTATGCTGTTTCCATGCTGTGGTGGGGAGATTTCCTCTTCCAGCAGGGCTGGCCAGTGGGCAGGCAGAATTTGGTGTAACGCCCATTATGGCCCTTCTTGCATCTGTTTTCATTCATTGGAAATGCTCTCTGTGGAACTGTGCAATCAAAAGGAATTTGTCCATGCAGCTGCAGGCAGATGTGAATATGTGGTGCTTGGGCTTTCATTGCTGTGGCTGCAGTGCATGGCCAAAACAGATGCGGGGTCAGCTTAAAAATGTGGTCTTCTAAATGAGTTTCAGCTGCACCCAAAGGCAAGTCAGATGGTCTTAAGTTCTGTTGTGTGCTAAGTATCCTGACAGAAAGTGATTTAAAATCAGACTGGATGCAGAAAGAGCAAGCTAGGTGTTAAATGCCACTAAATCGTATCCTTTTTAATAGTTTGATAATTAGGTTCTGTTAGCTATGTATTAGCCTAGGTAAAAGCATTCTCCTGGATGAATGTTGGTTCTTTTTATGTCATTCTCAATTTCAGATTTTTCTCTTTTGTATATCATTTTCTGTGGGTTTAGAGCCTGAAAAACAATTTTGCATGTCAGAAATAAACCTTAACTGAAACTAAGGATTTAAATGATAAAAGGCTAAATATATTAAAAAAAAATCTTTTTAGAAACCTGAAGGTAGTATTAAATATAATTGTGCTAATGATTGTTCTTCTTTGTTCATTTCAGTCCAGCAGTCATTAATAATCATGTAATCCCAGTTTGTTTACCAAAAGAAAACTCTGTGTTAGGAGGAAGAGAGGAGTGCTATGTGACAGGCTGGGGAGATACAAAAGGTGAGACAGCATTAACACGTTTTAATGCTCCATGTTTGCAGACTGGTATATACTTGTATCCAAAGTGTGCCCTCTCTTGTGCCCCACACAAGCTATTGATGAAAAATGTATTTCATCAAAGTTCATCAGCTGCTGCCAAATTTTCCACTGTCTCTCTCTTGACACTGTTTCTCCTAAATCATCCAATGCCATGTAAACTGAAACCCCCAAAATAGCTGCTACAAGAGGAGAAGCAGAGCTAAGGAGTCACTTTTCTCTCAGTCCATATGCTTTTCTCAAAAATGAGCTTTTGCCCAATTGGATGAAAAGTTTTTCTAGATTTAGGTTAATTCTTAATCACATAAATGTGAGTTTGCTTATTCTCTTGAGTGATTCCTCCTCCCAACCAGGCTGGTTCACTTCTCACACAAATAAAACCCTCATTTTCAAAACCTCCCACTCTGTCTTCGTTGAGAAGTGCATTGGTACCTTCTCTGCCTCCTTGCCCATCATGCCATTTTCAACTGTTTGCTTCCCACCTAATTTCTTCCACAGAAAATTCAGATATAGGGAAATGAAATGGCTTGGGAATGACTCCCACAAGTATCTGTGGGTACTGGATCCGCATGGATGTGCTGTGAGAACAGGAAGCTCAATGGTGGGTGGTAGAGGGTGCTAAGTACCATAATACTGATAATGCTTACTGATTTTGGTATATCTTCATATTGTGCCTGGGAAGTGTGTGCACAGTGCACACTATGCTGATTTTACTGCTTATCAATATCCTGATATTTGTGGTTTGTGAATATGATAACTGCCTGTCATTCATTCTTTTTTGGTTTCATTTTCATTTGTAAAGGTACTTCTGGTAGTGGCTACTTAAAAGAAACTGGCTTTCCTGTAATCGAGAATAAAATATGCAACCGCCCTGAATTTCTGAACGGTAGAGTTAGAAAACACGAGCTCTGTGCTGGGAATATTCATGGTGGCACAGATACCTGCCAGGTAAGAAAGTCTGTGAGCATCAGTCAGTTGTAAGCACATTCAGATCAAATAGGGCATTGCTTCTTGGGCTATAGAGGCCCAGAATTATCTTCAGGATACTGCCACACCTCATGGTATCTGAGCTGAAAAATGCCCATGTATTCGGCTCTTTCCTTGCTCCCTTGGCTGCTGCTGGGAAGGGGGGCAATTTTTCAGATAAGTCTGAACTCCAGAGCACATGGTAACAAGCAGCTGCACAAGTCAGGAGTATGGAAGCCAACTTAGAATGACAAAAGGTCTGATTTTCTTTCCCCAGACCCCCTTGCTAGCCTCAACCAGATTACCTCCAATGTCCAAGCTAGCGCAGTTAACAGCATCTCAGTTAGCAGTAAGGAAGGTTGCAGTGGAGCCTGTCATGCAGGCAAAACAAGGGCCAAAGGAGCTATGAATTTCCAAGTATCAGTGCCACTGGATCATCTAGTAACAACAGGAACCCATGAAGAACTCAGAAAAGAGACTGAGGGAGGAAGCACAATTTGAGTTAACAAGGGCAATCATATTCTTTCTCAATAAATCCCCTTACTTCAAAAATAAATGTAATGCCTGGGTGACATGAAGAGGACTTTACAAAAGTGTTCAACAATATGCATAGAGAGCTCCTGCCTTGCTAGAATTCCAATGTTTTCTTATAACTACTGTGTCCTTTGCATGTAGGAGGTACTTCTATTTCTGTGCCTCCTGTGGGAAGGCCACATGTGTCTGTCCAAGAAGGAGTCATCCTGTTCTTTCACTCTTTAGGGCGACAGTGGTGGACCTCTAGTCTGTCTGGACCAAGATAAATTTGTCCAACATGGAGTCACCTCTTGGGGTCTTGGCTGTGCCCAACCCATGAAACCTGGTGTTTATGTTCGAGTCTCCAACTACGTTCGTTGGATCAAAAGTGTGATGGAAAACAACTGATCCTGGGTATGGACTGCCCTCTCCTGGAAAGCAGCATGCACGTCAGAAATACAAGATTCCAAGTGCAATATTAATACAATCATTCTTAAGAAAGCAAAATAAATATGATCATCCATTTTAAATTGCTGTAAATTAATATTCATTGCCAAGAAGCCCCGCTGACAGTCTTCTTTCTATACCCTCTTTCTGTATGCTCTATGATTTGTTTGCTATGTCAGACGAAAGACTTACCCACCTCTGAAATACATGTTAAAAATCCCAAACTTAACTGTAACAGGACCCCTGTATTTTTGTATTTTACTAGCTCTGCAATGACATTTTCTTTTAAGGCCATCATTTTCAAGATGTTGTGCTTCTAACATATGAAGAAATGGGAATACTTTTTATTGTCTATGAGTTGTCTGAACCTATTACCAACTTGATGCTGCAAACCAAAGAAGAATCTCACAGTACATGTCTTATATGTCTATGAAATTTTATTAGATATATTTGATAGCATTAAATACATGGAATGGGGAAAAAAAAAAAACAAGGAGACACATTTGGTTTGTGTTTTTATATTTTAAATCATCATGGAAATACATCTGTCAGCAAAAGTATAAATGTTGCACCAAAGATATAAAACAGTGAATTAAAAAACAGCCTCACCCAGAAGGTAGTCCCTAGTAAAGAAAAGAAAATAGCTATCAATAGTTACCACAAATAGTGACAATACCTCTACATATTATAAAATTGTGTTGTCCATAGTACCCATTTATTTCTTTGTATAACATTATCTGACTATGTAATTGTTAGATGTACATTTTTCTCCTCTGAAAGAAGATTACATACACATCTGGTTATAGGGAGTATAAGTTTAACTCTTTCAAAATGCTTCCAGGGAAATCTTGACTCATGCTTGCGAAAGTGTAAGAATTGCTGACTATGAACTCCTGCTCACATCCTGCCTCTCTGGCATAGAAACCAGGGAGCTCCCCATAGGCATCTGGAGACCCCCAGCTCTGCAAGGGGTCCTTCTGGCATCCCCAGGGTGTGCTGAGTCTATTCTAAGTAACACAGCTGCATCCTGGGGAGGGATTTGTCTTGTCTGTTGTCTGTACCCCCAGACAAGCCAAGCTGCACATAATTTTAAAATTTTCTTTATTTTTTTGTGTGCTTGTGCATGCAGAAGGGATGTGTTATCCAAGCATCCTAGGAGTTTTTGGTTTGGTTTGGGTTTTTTGTCCTATTGCCTCAAAGGGAGATGAGAATTACTAAGCATAGTTAGGTTGCAGGGTGATTTCTGAAGCTTCTACATCTGGAGTCTGGTTCTGGGAGATGAAATCATCTCAGGGCATTGCCTTCCTGAACAGGAGCAGCTGTGATAAAGCACACACCACCCACCTCTCTGGTCAGAGGGAGTCACTGAGCCCAAATACCCTTCTGTATATTTTCCATATATATTCACTTTGGTCATTAAACCAGCCAAGAGTTTTGTACAATGCTTCCCTGACAACAGAAATTCTGTGTTGCAGCTTGGACTTTGATTTGTTAAGCTCTTCAGATGTAAACTCTTGAAGGCATGGCTAATACCTGGCTTGTAGATCGAGAAACCATTGGCCCTGCTCTCCTTGCCAAACTGGCTAGAAATTTCTGGATATGCCTGAGTGGCCACAAAACTCCTACCTCATAACCCTTCAAACAGTGCAAGTTGTGATTTTTCCTTCTGCAAGACTGTCAGTGGCAATAAAAATTGCCACTTTTTGTGGTAACCATTTGCACAGACTGGGTAAAGTAACCCAGCACATGTGGTGGCAGTGGCACATTTGACCCAAAATAGCACTTTCATCTGTTTGTTGGTCCAAGAAACCTCTTTGCCAACAGGGAAAACACAGCTCGGTTTCTGAGGTCACATTGTTCATGTGCCTTTGGTGATGGTACGGTGACCTTTTGTCTCTTGTGTCCCTCACATTTTTCACTGTGCCTCTGGAGGATACACATGCAGGACAATTGTAGCTGACAGAGTTCAGGCCCTCGTTGAAGAGGTGCCTCTCACAGAGTGAGCTGCGTCACAACACCCACTTTAGTGTCCACACATGCCTCTTAGGAGAACACTGCTGTGCCTCCTGAGAAGCTTGTAGGTCTTCCCAGTAAGTATTAAGCTGTTTGAGACACATACGAGTTTAGAATAACTTTTTTTTAAACAAACAGCCTGTCCTGTGGATTGCATGCCCATGTGCATCCACCTCCATGCAGCTGGTTTTGCCTGGGGCTCTCCCTTGCTGAAACTCTTTGTCTGGTACCACCACCTCATCTGCCCTCTCTCCTCCACAAGAGTGTAACCCCAGCATCACCAAACCACTGGTCATACACCACCTTACATACCACTGCACCTTCAGGGAGCAACACAAAAGCACAAAGTTTCACAGACATGGAAGGAGTTTTCAACTTACAAAATCCCTGTTAGCACAGGGGCAATTACCAAATACAAACTCTACCTGAAATTGCCAAGCACTACTAGATCAGAAGTCAAAACATACACATAGGCCTTTTTTCTGCCATCCTTAAAAAAAAAAAAAAAAAAAAAAAAACAAAACAAAACAAAAACAAAACACTTTAAGAAATAAATATATTCAAACATCTGACACGGCCCCAAGCCATTTTACCTACCAAAATTTATCACTTATATTATCTTTAGAGCAACACATAATGCTATGCAAAACAAAGCATGATCTGAAAGGAGGAAACAAGCCTTTGCATCTCTCATTTCTCAACGTGTTTTAGTTGTCCACAAACTAAAGAAACTGTCAAATATTATTTACATTTATTTGGAATGTTGTAGCTTTAAAAGATCTCTGCAGCCTTTCACAAGCTGACACCAATTTAAAAAAAATATCACAAAGAAGAAACACTAAATGGAAGAGGGTGGTTCAGTTTGTCCAGCATCACATGTGATCACTTTACCCTATGAATCACTTCCAGTTCAGGGCTGGTCTCTGCCAGCCAGCCTTGGGCTATTGTCTTCAGCTATCCACAGATTTTATTGGTCTAGGAGCAGTTTTCTCCTTGTAGCAGTAGCTCCAGTTTTGTGTGGTGTCTTCTAGATTAGTTGTATGTATTGTGAGATGTTCATTTAGTTTCATATCTCTAAGTCATTACTGACTTTTGCTAAGCATACCTTTGACCTTTACTATGCCTCAGAGTAAGTCAGAAACAGCCTTGAAAGACAGGCCTTTATCACCAACTGCCTAAAGTGTGCAAACATTAGGCTGGGATTATTATTAAAGGTCCTGTTTTCCTCCAGAAGGGCTGGTGATAAGGGCAGTTGCTGGGAAAAGGCAGGGAGGGTTGGGAATTGTTGAAAAGCACAATATATTCCTCACCGTAGGAAATCCTGCTGTTCTTTTAGGATGGTGAGACTGGAGCAGTGCTCATTCATTTTCACTGACTGTACTATAGTGCTACTGATTTGTGGTACGAACCTTTCAAACTCATTTGCTTATGCCAAACATGGGGTTTTGTGAGCTTATAAGGTCCTTTACAACATCTCACTGACTTTCTTTTATTTATTTCTCTGTTGGTAACAGGATACCTTTTGAATGCCACGTCTTTTCAAGTCCTTCCCTGCAAGGAGTGTATTGTTCACCAGTCAGTGGCCAGGACACAATTCTTGATGAAGGTCATACAAGAGAAAGGAAAGGCAGTCTGTCCTTAGAATCTGCTGAGCCAGAGTTATTCTGTTACATGTCAGCTTCAAAGGACCAATTAACACTTACTTCCCTCCATAACCAAAGCTCCTGGCTTATCCCTGCCCAAGACAGCTTGACATCTCTGTCAATCACCCCCAAAAATTATCCCCAAGACAGAAAGATGACAAATAGTGATAATGAACAGAAGACAGAAATCACAGGTCATCTTGGCAGTGGTGAGGGTGAAGGAATTCGGTTTGTAGGGATGGGCAGAGAGCATGACTTGCAAAGGAAAGAAATCAGGATGCCCTTGAAATAGGTGTTTGAAAAAGCATTCAACAGAGGAGGGCATGCAGAAGCCCTTCCCTTGGAGATATGAGGGGTGTCACATGAATCCCAGCCGTGTCTGGGGAAAGGCACTAATGGGCAGCAGGACCCATCTGTCCTGCAGAGCTAATGCCCTGTGCAGGGTATGACAGCTACATAAAAGCCTGGAAAGGTGAGGGGCACTGCTTCCACATTTCAGAAAGCCCTTTAACAAAGAGGGAAGCAAGGCTTTTGTTGAAAAGGGTCCCTGTGGATGACAATCAGACCAGAGAGAGGTTCATTCTCGGGACACACACTGCTGATTTCCATCCCTCTCAACCAAGGAAAGAGTCAGCCTGATCAGTACTCTCCCTCTTTAGCCATCATAACTTCTATTGGTCCAGATTCTTCAGGGGCAAAGGAGGACAGGTTAAAATAGTCATCTTCTCCTCCTCAAATCTAAATCTTAAACAAGCACTACCGTTTAAATCCTTCCCACACAAATGTAAGTCCTAACAAAACAATAAACAAATGTCTCAAATAGATACAGAAATAAATACAAGGTCACTGAGCTGGACATTTTATATTTTTAAAGCTGTTCTGCTCTCTATGGAGAACGACAGTCCCTTTTTGCAAACAGTATATTCAGGAAAAAAAGTATTTATTCCATATTCATAGAAAAATACGCTACTTGTATTAAATGTCCTTGTGCTTAGAAGGAGAACATGAAGTTTAATCCATATTCTGCAGCAAATTTTGAAGTGGTGGCAGGTGGAGAACAAATTCCCAGTATGGGAACAAAGTTCTTAGCTCAGTGCTGTCCTTCAAAAGTCAAATATAAGAGTTGGTGTCCCGGTGTTTCCATTTCTTGCCACATTTTCCAAAATGACTGTTGAAACAGAAGGAGAGAGGAGTGTAAGTGTGAAAAACCAGGAAAATGTGTAGTTCAAATTGTGGTCTGAGCTGCAGTGCTGAAAGTTTTTGTTTGTTTGTTTGTTTGTTTTTTGTTTTTTGGGTTTTTTGGGGGGTTTTTTGCATAGAAAATTTCCTCTTTCTTTAGTTTGTACACTGAATCAGAAAAAAAGTTGTTAATGTAATATCTGAAGCCTCTCCTTGAAACATTAATGTATAGCACTAGATCCTCAAATTATTTAGCCAAGGTGCAAATATCCCCCACGTATCTGCAGGCAGTGAAGAGTCTGGCTTGCTGTGTGCCAGGAATGGAAAAGCTGTGCCTACAACTCTTCAGCTATAAATCTGTCTCAAATGTGACTTTTAAATGACCTGACAAATTGTGGGGTTGCATCCATGTAAGGGACCCTTCTTCACAGGATTCTTTGACTGAAGTAATGGCTGGTTTTCTCGAGCAGAGAGTTGCAGGCTATGCTTCGTAGCACCTCTCTTGTGCACTACTGCTATCTGCTTCCAGAGATGCACAGGACAACCTTGTGTCTCTATGAGAAAAATACAGATTTTATCACCATACATCTTTTTAATAGCCTTTCTTAGTGATACTGGAAAGTTCAGGTTTCTATTGAAGAAAATACCACCTGCTCATATCATCAACCTAACTAGGAAATTTACTTTGACACTGGAAAACGTCAATACTTTATAACAGTTGCTAAAGTCAGAGGAGAACATCCTCAGGAAACATCACCCAAGTAAAAGTAAGAAAATACATCTCATACCTTGGAAGCTGCTCCACATCCTCCAGTGTCTCTGGTAACGGGATTCCCTTTGTCTCTGGTAAAAGCAACACTAGGAGGCCACAGACAGCTGCAAGAATACCTACAATGAACATTGAAGAAATACAAAAGCAATAAGAACATTGTTACTTTTTTATTATCAGCATTTATCCACTGAAAAAAGTTTATTCAGGCTGAGTTTGAAGTGAGCTATTTTAAGTGCATCAACTAGTTCTGATTAACTTACTCTAATCAAATACCTCTGTATTGCATTAATTTAGCCTATTACAAAATCACTTGAGGGCCAGGAGCTCATTTGCAGCCTGATCTCCCCAAAAGGAGATCTTAGAAGTCAAAAACCTGAGATAACTGCACACAGGCAAGTGTATAAAACCAGCACGGGAACCAGGGTGGTATTCCTCATGTAGAAAAAATCTGGCTTTTCTCAAATTCTACATCTGTCATGTAGATGCATCTGTTTCCTGAAACCACTGAGATTTTCCTGAAATACTCTCTTCCTTTATCCATGGCCAAAGTAAATTTTGTGATTCAGAATAAAAACTCCTCCTTGGGGAGCAGAATTCAGATACAATCTGAATTAAGAATGGATGTTTTTGGAATGATTTCCTGCATAGATATAATTTACATAATGTATTAAGTAAAAAATAGAGGAGCTGCAGCAAAAAATCAAATATTCCCTGGCTGTTGCACAGTTCACTCTGATTTTGTAGCTGTTTACTTAAGAGAGAGGGAATTCATATATCCCTCAAAAGCAGCAGAATTTAATAATTAGATATTGTGAACACTTTACTTCTGTATCTTTTCCTGAAAGAATGGTAATCTTTTAAAAAGTCTTTTATCTTTCCAATTTTGTTTTCAGCTAAAGTCGTCATTGGTGCAAATTTCTCTTCTTATTCTATCTTTTCAATTTTGATTTTTTCCAGTCACTTCTACCTCCTAGAAGTCTGTTTTAGCCACAGACTCACATGCAATTACAGAACCTAGCTGTAAGGTTTCTCAGTCTTACAGCACTTCACATAGTTTCTTTTCTGCTCCTTCAGCAGAGTTACCTAAGCAGACCTGAGCTCTTTCGCATAGTGCAGAGAAATCATGGTTCACCCATTTGACATTCAGACTCTTGTTCTAGGCATGAAGCTCTGGTCTGAGGGCGAGATAAGGCCACATACTACTTTTACCTCAAAAGAAAGCTCTGTTAGGAGAAGAATATTTAAACCAAAAAGTATAGTGTAAACTAAATCTTACTGAAAATAATTAGAGGTAGCTCCAACCAAACGGCTGCTAATCGGAAAAGCAGGAATGGGGCTATGATCCCACCAAGATCACACAGACTTGAACACAGAGAAACACCAAAGTTTCTGCAAAAGACAAAAAAGTACCAGATATTAGAGAGGTGCTACCAGACAGAATAACCAGCAGTTTAAGGAGCAGAATGTAGACTTTGCTCCAAAATTATCTCTTCAGTATATGCCATCCACATTAAGCAGTGGCTATGCAGCTGGGAAACTCTGGAGAAAACCAAGTTTAACTAAAGGACAGTGAAATAGGAAATGGGGAAAAGTCCAGGAAAAAAAGTTGAAAGATTCCTGGGAGCTTTTGACATACCTCAGTGTCGTAGGGTACAATTCACTGTTCACTAGATAGACAACTTCAAAAGCTATTGTGATGCTCAGTCTTCCCAGTGTGGCAACTGTCGTTTTGAGCCATGGGATATCTGTCCATACAAAAAGAAATACTTCTGTGTGAAGTATGCTCCGCCACATCAGCAGAGCATTTCTGAGAGCCCCAGGCCCTGCCAGCAGAAATTATACCACAGGAACACTGCAAATCAGACTGAAAGGCCTCTGCTGTAGGTATCAATCTATACTGGCATTTATTGTTTTTTAACATTATGTGAAGCTGCTTTGGAGAATTAGAAATCACTAGAGTTGATTGATTCAAAATGCTGATGGGACAAAACAGCATGGGTGGAGAGTAACCATCATAAGCTTCCATCATCACATTCAAATTGTGCTCCAGAAAGAAGTATTTTTCTATATAGGCATGTTATGCTTTAAGAAACACTGTTGAGTCACCTCCCAAAGCCTTCTGACCACAAGGAAGGTACCTCTAAAGCTGCATAGAATCACAGAATCATTTAGGTTGGAAAAGACTTTTAAGACCATTGAATCCAACTGTTAACCCAACCCTGCTACTCCACCACTAAATCATGGCCCTAAGTGCCACATCTACACCTCTCTTAAAAACCTCCAGGAAGGCTGCAGCAAAATAATTCTCCCTAGAGCACTCCACCTACCCTTTGTAATATTTATAGCCACTGCACATTAAACACACTCCTAATTATGCTGCTCCTAGTCATCCTCCCCTCCCTTTCCATCATACCTGGCACGACTGACACAGGCTGTACCTGACACTGCCCCACTGGCTCTGCACAGCTCTCCCAGCTCCACTCTAGCTGTGGTGAGCAGCTACTGCCCTGAATAGATCAGTGGGAAGCCCTTGTACATCAGCAGGGGTGTGGTGGTCACCCACACAGGGCAGGACAGAGCTGCCCCTCTCACTGTGAGCAACCCCTCTCTGGAGAGCTGGTGCTCTCTGGAAGTGCATCACAAGGAATGTGACAAGCACAGTCACGCTCCTGGAAGAGGACAGTCTCCTGCATGGTCTAACCATGACTAGGCTGACAGGGAGGCGAGTGAAACAACAAGCCTGAACTTGGCACAAAGGGGAGCTCTGCCACTGGAGAGGGCTCTGGCAGTGATTGTGTTTTTTCAAACCTTCAGTGGAAGAACAAGAAAACATTTCAGTTTTCTCTGAACCAAAAATGAGACACTTGGGTTTATTTCCCTTCCAAAACAACCAAACAAACCACCATCAAACTTCATCCCATGTTGCAAGACACTGCTTTTGCCCTGAAGAGTTCTGTTTTCAAAAACATAGAAGAAAAACAAATGCTGAAAAGAACAAAACAAATCCACATCATCTCCATGGCACCCCTTCAGTCCATCAGAGTCCCAAGGTGATGGTGACGTCCATGTGGATCCTCCCTCAGCCAGGGGACTCAAACTGTGTGAGCAACACAGTGTGATGGGGCTCATAGCTGAGAGCTGCAGTTTTTTCCATCTGTACAAACAGACTTCTTCAAAGCAGGACTGGGACCTCTAGTGTCCAATCTGCAAGTATCTTAATCCCAAGGCTGTCCTCTCTTACTGAGAGGAGGCTGTTGGCAGCCCTATGATATACCTTGAGGGACTAAAATCTCTTAGGATGGCCAGGACTGTCTCTCACTTTGATAGGAACAGTTCTGGGGAGGAATATGCCTTTCTCATGTCCATTGAGCTGCTGGTCCTCAGCTACAGTAAGGCAAAGCATAATCCTATGGTTATATACAATTCAAAGCATCTCCAAATGCCTCCCTAGGGATTAAAAAAAAAAAATACAGCCATGGTAGGGAAACAATTTAAAGAAAGAAGTGCTGGGAAGCCTTTGTGCAGTATCAGACCTTTTATCTGTCCTTGAAACCAGATAAGAATGGCTTAATCAAAAGCCATATCTTTCTCCCAGCCTCTTAGTATTGTCCAAACCCCTGGGAGAGTGAGGGCAAGGCAACAATCTCTGTGATGCCTACCACAGCCCTTACATTGTGTTGTGATTTGCATTGTTTTATTTGTAAAGGAAAAGACTACCAAGATGACTCACCAAAATCACTGATTTCTTACATCACCGAGTGTGTTCCATGCCAGGGAATGTATTTTCCCCTTATGTTTGTGTATTCTTCCCTTGCATTTGCCTTTAAAGAGAGCACAGGGCCTTTATATACCTTTTCTCTAAGACTACTCCCAGCTGTTGTTTATAACCCATCAAAGATACGGCTATTCAATGTCCCAGGGCCATCTATATGCAAATCAGTTGTGCTGCTTGTATCACTAGATGCTCTTACTTTTATCTGCAGTTTTTCATGTCTCACTGCCCTTGCTCAGGGCATGTCAAAGAGCAGCCATTGACCTGGGGAGCCTGACCCAGGGAAGGGAACTACCTTCTGGCAGGAAGGCAGTGATGAGACAGGCAATGCTGGCCACAATGTTGCTCGTGGCGAAGGGCAGGCGCCGGCCAACGCGATCAATTGTCACTATAATCAGGAAAGCAGCAGGCAGCTCCACAGCTCCTGAGATGAAGAAGTCCAGGTAGAGGTTTCCCCCGATAATTCCCAGGCGCATGACAAGCCCTTGGTAGATAAGGGCACTTGTGAACCTAAACAGCAAAGGAGAAAGAAGTGTTGAGAGGCAAACAAATGATTAGAAGCAGCGGGAGAGGCCATAAAAGTCACAAGGGAATTGTTCCTCAAACCCCACCACACCCAGGTAACAAGCTGGGCTGATATGGGCACTCACCAGGCGTACATCAGGATGAGTGTGTTCCTCCTCATCTGGGGAGTCCTCACCAGGTCGAGAAAGGAGGGGTTGCTCACCTCCTCATTGCTAATAGTGATCTGAGGAGACAAGTGAGCAGTAGTCAGCTGTCAGGAGTCAGGGAGGCACTGGGACAGAGTCTCTGTGTAAATACAGTGATTAACAATATTCCACTCCAGCAAGCAAAGGTGCTGACAAGCCATTTTGCTGCTCATAGCACTCCAGAGCAGTGCACAGGTGTTGGAACAGCTTACCTGGATATGGCTCTGAGCTTTCCTTAATGATGGTTGTGCAAAAATCGATTTAAAAATCCACAATCTTAACTTGAGAATGGAAAAATTATTTCCTCCTTGTTGACCTGGATTTTCTTGGAAGGTAATAAGCAGTCATTGTCACACCAGGGCCACTGGGCACAGAGTTGCCTTCTGCCAGGGGTAGCAGAGAGGAGGAGACAGGGCAAAGCAATGGGCTGAGGCAAACAGGGAGAGAGGGGCTGAGCAGCAAGCAATGGGCTTGGGAACATCACTGGCAGCACAGCTGGACAGCAAGAAGAAAAGAGGAGTGAGAGAAAGAGCTTGGTGTTGTGACAGTGCTTGGGTGCTGCAAAATATTCAACCAGTGAAGTTCAGAGTGTCCTAAAATACACATCCACTGTGCTGAACATGGCTTTTACTCTGAAAAAAATAACCTGCTAAGTATGAATTAATGTTCCTCATACTGCCTACAAAGTACAATAAATCTGTTCTCAGCTGCCTCCAATACAATTTCAATGAGACTCTCAATGAAATTACTGGTTAGAAGGTTTAGCACAGAAAAGAGCAGGATTTCGCACAGTCCTGTGTTTACCCAATGAAGTTCATTGCTGTAGATACTACAGAGCCAGAACACTAGCAGGGCCAAAAAGGGATTAGTTACATTGATCTAGGCTGTTTTTAACTCCAGCCAGCAGTTTTTAACCATGCTGTCCAAGCCAGGTGGCAAACCTTTGTTCATATGGTCATGTGGCAGGTGAGGAAGACAAAAGGAAGAAAAGGTAGAAGCAGTTTTAGGCAGGGACCAGCCAGGATGCTGCCACAGCTGGAATTGCTATCAGCTCTCAAAGCAGCTGTGGGGAACATGGGGTTAAACCAGCTGTGCCATTTTTAGAAGAATTTTAGGCAGCCTTGCTGCTTTACCTCTCCATTATTGACCCTTCCTGGGAGGAGGCCTAAAGCAGCAAAGAGAGGAGCAAACCTCTCTCTATTACCACAGCACCTGCTGCTCACACAGGTGCAGGAGCCCAGGTCAGAGGGGAGACAGGAGTGAAAAGTCAGAGAAGCTCAAGGTAATGTGCAGCTCCATGATGAGAACTCAGGTAAAGCCAGAGGCATTGCCCTAGGGGTTTCATCAGCTCATCCAGGGCTGAGTCCAAAGCTTTTGCCCTTTATTTGTTTTATTATATCATAAGGTAGCACAGCTGCTTTTCAGTGAGATTTGGCTCGATGTATTTACACATTACTTTTTCATAACTGACTGACACAAAGCTTTGTAAGTAAGACAGAGAAACCCCACATTTGTTTGAACTTCCTTTCTACTCCCTCTCACTTTTCTTCAGTAACCAGAGCCAAAAGTTTTCTTCAAAGCACTGCCACTTGTGCTGCATGCCAGAGTCCTTAGTGAGGCAGGCTGAGGTTGCTGGGTTTCTGCACTGCTCTTGGACTCCTTCATAATACGGTTATAAAGCTGCCATGTCTGTTGTTTATAAGAACAGGCTGCCAGCCATCAGCTGTGACTTTGTGCAAATATGGTTATAGATTTCCAGAGGACTAAAGATAAATTCAGCACAACTGCCACTTGTATTTTTATGTCTTAATAAAGTCAAAATAACCCCAAGCATGACTGAGCACTTTTTTATAGATGAAGGCAAAAAGCATTATGGAGAGTCAACACTTTGCAGGGGAAAAAAATCCTCTTTTTATTCTTTGAAGTCAAGGAGAGCTTTTCTATTCACACCAGTGGAGTCAGGAATTCAGTGACAGGGCCCATGTTTCCAAAGATACCCTAACTGAAAATCCTGGATGAAGCTTTATAACTTCCCTCATAATTTCATGTTCCAGCAAAATTACATATCAGTTTTCCCACAATTATTTTTATGTGTATAGTTCTACATGCTCAATTCTTCATGGGCCATGCAGGTTTATATGTACATGGATGTATATAACATTAAATGGATGTATACAGCATTTACATATGTAAGTTAATATATGCAAGAAAGTCTAGATAGGTTCTATAGGATAGGAAAAAATCTGTAGATAAAGGGACAGGTTTTGATCCAAAATTCTCTTAAGAAGCAGCTCCTACTCAGAGGGTTGCATTTCATTCTGGTTTTGGACAGAGACCAAAAATTAGAAAATTAGTTTGAAAATACTCTCCATGGTAGAATAAATATGAGCAACTGGGAAAAAAGAGTTTATAATTTACAATTAATTTGATGAGTTCTGGTTGGCGTTGACCTATACCAGTGTCGTAACTCACAAAGCAAAAGCAGCAAATGTTTATCCTTTTTCATGTAAAGGTCATCTGTGGTTTCTGCATGCCAACAAAAACCCAAAGCTGTAACATCCAGAGCTGTGTAAGGGACTTGGCTGATGAAACTGATACAGACATCCTGGAAAATCTGAGCCCAAGTGCATTGAGGGATAATGCCTCTCACTTCCCCCTTCCACACCCGCAGCACTTAGCCTGAAATTCTGGAGCTTCTTCATGAAAGAAAAGTCTGATATCAGTAAATGTGAGAAATACCCTTGATCCATTACCCATGCACTTCCTAGAGATGCTCTCTTTCCTCTGGCCACAGCACAAAGGATGACAGAGATTCTATATTAAAAAGATCCCAGGAACAGATCCAGCACAAATCTGGATGTGTGGAGGTTAATCTGTTGCAGCTGTGAGTGGCTTAAGGTCATGAACATGGATTCTTTGGGAAAAAAAAATATACAACTTAAAATGAAAAGCGAGGAAAGACAAATCTTTCTGACATGATGCTTTGAAAATGCTGATATTTAGAGAGGAAGTGGATGTAGGAATACAGGGCTGAATGTGGAGGGGAAGCTGCAGCAGCACAAACTTCCTGCTACATGACTTGGGGAACGGTTGGCACTGCATAATTCTGACCTGGATGTCGGAATCATACTGGTGTATATGCCCCAGCAAAAGACAGTAATTCACAGAATCATAAAATGGTTTGGGTTGGAAGGAGTACTAAAATTCATCTGGTTCCCGTTCGCTTGCCATAAGCAGGGACACTGTATACTAGGCCAGGTTGCTCAAAGCCTTGACCAGCCTGGTCTTGAACACTATCTGGTATTGAGGCATTTACAGCTTCTCTGGGAAATCTGTTCTAGTGCCTCATCACTCTCACAGTGAAGATTTTCTTCTTAATATCTAATCTAAAACTGCCCTCTTTCATTTTAAGCCATTCCCCCTTGTTCTGTTCCTTCATGCCCTTGACAAAAGTCCCTTTCCAGCTCTCTTGTAACTCCCCTTTAGGTACTGGGAGGCAGCTCTAAGGTCTCCCTGGAAACTTCACTTCTCTGGGCTGAACAACCCCAGCTCTCTCAGCATTTCCTCATAGGAGAGGTGCTCCAGCCCCCTGATCATTTCAGGACTCACTCCAACAGGTCTATGTCCTTTTGTAAGCTCACTTATCAAGATTTAACAAGAGGTTTAACGAGGTGCTCCACCTGGATCCAGGCTATCCCCGGTATCAACACAGGCTGGGAATGAACAGATCAAGAGCAGCTGTGCCCAGAAGGACTTGGGAGTTCTGGTGGATGAGAGACTGGATACGACCCAGGAATGTACACTTGGATCCCAGAGAGCCAATTGTATCCTGGGCTGCATCCAAAGCAGTGTGGCCAGCAGGGAAGGGAGGGGATTCTGCATCTCTGCTTTGCCCTTGTGAGACCACGCCTGGACTGCTCCATCCAGCTCTGGGGTCCCCAGCACAGGAATCATAGAATGTTTTGGGTTGAAAGGGACCTTAATGATCACTCCAGTTAACCACATCTGTTCTCACTGAACCATAAGTCCAATGCTGCAATAATCATGGTCTGAGGGCCAGACACTTGCTACTAACACAAACAAGCCAAGTGCTGCAATGTCACAACAGCATTATTTGAAATGCATTGGTCCTTTCAAGTTCCCTCACAACCACTGGCCCAAGACTGTAACTCTAACATATCATCCTACTTTGTGAATAGTGATCTCAGACAGAGCTTCCTCAGTTGCAGTGTATTTTCTCCCTGTTGGGATGGGAGCAAATTTATACTTAAAATCTAATTTCCTTTTCTCTTAGAGTTGTAAAAGGAACTTCTAGGAAAGGAGCCAGGAAAGTGGATCCCGCTATCTCCACTCTCTCTGTCAGATAAGATGGCAACTACTATGAAGTACCATTGCCCCTCAGGTTCATTTCTGATAATTCCCACAAGTTTTTAAAGTACTAGTGTTGCAAAAGAAAGACCTGATTCCTTGCTTTACAAACTTATTTTTTTTTCAGCCCATATATTTCCAGCCAGTTCACTTTTCCCATTTTGCAATTAACAAAGTAGGTATGTGACTGACAAAAAACTGTTCTGGTGTGACTCTCCAAGAGTATTGTCCATCCCTTAAAGACAATACATTTTAACACCACTGAACCTTCCAAAGAAGGTTCTACGCTTTCTTAAGAAAGCTTAGAAAAAACCTCTAGCTCAAATATATGACTGTACCTCTGAGTAATGTGGTGAGAGAAATTTGCCATTGTGTTTTGCAATGTTGCGCATGATTTTTAATGCCTTCTCTCCCTTTTTGCGTGTCAGGAGCCAGCGTGGAGATTCAGGAACCACCCTGTAAGAACACAAAAGTCATGAATAAGGCTTTTACTCTGTAACATCATAAGTAAACTAAAGCCTTTTATCTTTTACCCTGTGTTAACACAAAACACAGATTTTTCAGTCTTTTTCAGTCAAAAAACCTCTTTTGAGGACTGATTTTCTAGTCAGCCTTCTGTAAAATATTTGATACTAGTGGGCAAGAAAAAAGAAAATAGACCACATGAATACTCTGCAAAGCTGAAAACTCAGAAATCCAACTGTTGTATCTGGACAATGGTTGTCAAAAGTATAACCAACAAGCAAAGAAGATTCCTGTAGAACAGCAACGATAAATGCCAACACTAAACACGTAAGAGTAACACACACAGGCAGATCAGGAAGCTTTTGGCTGTACTACTATAGGACACACACACACAGATGTATACTTCTTTTATAAACTGAACACAAAGCAATATCACTGATGGGTGTTTCAGTTTCTACTAGCCTAGGGTTAAGATGATTCACTATGTTAAAGTTCACAGCAGGCAGCATTTAAGTAAGCAATGTTCAGGAGGAGGCTCTGTGGGTTAGTCTCTTTGGATCCATCCCACAGGATGGCTGCACTGAGACAGGTGTTTACCATAGCATTGAACTCTGCTTTCTCATCAACTGTACTGCCCGGCTCAGGGGACCTGAGGGCAAGGTCAGACTAAGTAGATAATGGCAGAAGTGGGGTCTCATGGCTGATAGGAAAAACAAACTTTGGTCAAGTTAACCTTTTAAACAGATCAGGGTTCTGTGAAGGGCCAGTTGTGGCTGATTAGAGAGGCAAACTATGGGCAGAAAAACTAAAGTAATGGATGTCTGTGATTCACTAAAAAAGGAAATACAAATTACAAAGTCTACCATATGCAGATATCTTCTTCCTAACCTACATCTACTCTGGAGACTTGGAGCCACAGCAGGACTCTGAAGGTGCTCAAATAGTAATAGCAATAATGACAAGAGCAATGACTGCAACATTACCAATAGTAGAGCAGGAAGAGGAAGTTGGGCAGTGAGATGGCCAGCTGGATCCCCTGCCAGGTTGGAATCAAGTATGCAATTCCAGGGAGAATTATAATTCCCAGGGTAAAGAATATCTGAATCACAATTCCAACAATCCGCTGATCGGAACCAACGATCTCAGTCACTGAGCAGAGACAAAGCCAAAATAAGTAACACAGAAACAAACCCAATTTGAAAAAAAAAAAAAATTAGAGGTGAAATATAAGGAAGCCTATGCCATATCAGGCCAAAGTCTGTCTAACCTAGCTTCTTGTGTTCAGCAGTGCAGGCATGTCACTGAGGCTGTTCAGGGCAAACATGAGTGACACCTCCTCATCAACTCAGCCACCCTTTGTCAGCCAGAGGGGTTTCTGACTGCATGTTTGCTACTGGGCCACATAGGGCCACAACAGGAGTTTGAGATTGCACCATGATCATGCTTGGTGGGAAATCCTTAGCACTCTCCCCAGTGCAGTTTTGCCCCAGACAAGGGGATCTTTCAGGCAGACGCTGCTCTGAGGGTAAGGTATGATCCAGTCTGGTTTGTTTATTTATTAGGAAAGTTTTAGCTTTTGTTGTTTGGGTTTTTTTAATCATTTGGTGGATTTTTTATTTTGTGGATGTATCTAATAGCTCTGAAATTTATGCTTGTTTTTCAGGCAATATCCCATGGCCATGACATCCACAACTGAGGTGAGCAATGCATGAAAAAGTGTCTCCTGTTTGTTCTAAAACTGTCTCCACTACAATATTTTCAGAGAAAAAGCAGCGGGTTTTACCTTAGTTTGCAACACAGAGAAAGCATTTTATTTTAAATTTATTTATTTATTTATTTTGCTAAAGGAGGCACAAATTTACAAGTAACAATGGTGGTTTTTCGGCTGTCAATGCAGAGAGATATGACAGCATGACCATTTTTATTGACTATCCATCACATCTGCATAGCTCAGGGGCAACTCTGTTGGCTAAAGATAGCTGATCAGCACTGCCCTCAAAAGGAGCTGGATTGTATGTAAAAGCAAAGGGAGGTGTTTGGGGCAGCCTGAAGCACACATCAAGAGCTCTGGGAATGTATTAATAGCAACCACCCTCCTGGTGCAAACAAACCTATGATCTGTATATGTTTCTTAAAAGATGTCAGGTTGGTAAATACTCTGGATGATACCAGGTGGTAAGAGTTGATCCCTGAAGGGGTTTGGAAGGAATCACTCTAAGAGTTAGGCACCTTGCTTAGGTCTGCAGCAATACAGCATGCCCGAGGTTCTCAGGATCTCTGAATCTTTCCCAGGCAGCCTGATCTGAGCACTGAAAAACATTCCTTTCTGTTAAAACTTGGCCATATTAAGGAAGCCATGGGTCTGTCATAAAATATATTGCTGGTTAGAGCACTTGCCAAAGTTTCAAGATAAGATCTCAGTTTAAAATTAAGCCATGTGCATGGAAGTAAGAGGAAAAGCAGCTTCTGGTCCTTTCACTGGATCTTAGACAAGAGCTGCTCAGCAGTGTAACTTGGCCCAGAAAAACAAGGTTCTTCTGGGCTTTAGATGCTAAAAGGGCTAGACTGGTATGTTTGCACATACACCACCACAGTGCTTCCAGGTTTCACTGTAAGTGTTTATGTCTGTCTGCAATTCTGCTCCCATTCATCTAAATTCCACTAGGAATTTTAAACACTTATGACAGGCCTCATAGACAACAGCAATGATACAAGCTTTTGCCCTATATAATGATGTTCTCACTATGGTTTTGTCTTTAGCAGTAGATCACCAAATGGCTGGTTTTGTTTTTAAGTAAATCTGACATCCCATCTCTTGCAGGATGCCTTACTCAATATCTGGCTTTTTCATGTTTTATGACTGCCTTACTGAATCTGGAAGTCATTCAAGACACCACAACAATATCCTTGCCTTGTCAAAAGGAAGCTTGCTATGCAAGGAGCTTCATTAATAGACTATAGACTGATAAATTATAATTTACCAAAGATTCTGTATCCCTGCTGTTTTGATGCTATTCATAACAAAGCTTCCCTTTCTCTTCCCTTTTCAGGAAAATAATAATCCTAATATGGACCCTGGTGTGCAGCCTGACACTAAGCAAGATCTCCCAGCTAAAGAATGAAAGCAGCCAGCCAAGCTGTCCTCCCAGTGGGGAGAGGCAGCTAACTCCTCTGAGCATCTGTGGAAGACATTCAGACTCTGCCAAAATAAACCATCTCCCTGTTTGTTTATCTGGTTTATTTGAGGCTTGCTCTGTCGATTTTTATCATCATGGTGATCTATGTAATAAAAAACCTTTATATGTGAATAATTCATTCCCTCACCTCTTAATCATTGGAAGACAAATGCATTAACTAGGATGGACTTGAGTATTCTTTGTCTGCTGACTCCAGAGCCAGGGCCTTGTTCCCAAGGAAAAAATATTATGACAAGCAGATGCAGCCAGAGTCTTTATCTTCCAAAAATCCCTCACTTTCCCTAACCAAGAAAAAAAGAGGATAACAGCTCTCACCAATCACGTAGCATGTCATCCAGGTTCCCTTGCCAAACATGCCTTGGAGAAAACGGAAGATCATAAATACAGTAAAATTTGGTGAAAATGCCACTATGATACCACATATCCCAACTCCAAGGCAGGAGAGCAGGTAGATGGGGATTCTGCCATATCTGTTGAAAAAGGAAAAGAAAGTAGAAATCATGAAAACTCACAAAGCTTTTTCTTTTTCCCCCAACATTTCATTTTAATGGCAGATCTGACAGTGCCTTTTTGAGACCAGCCTTTTTCCAAAAGGTGGCTCTCTTAAACTTTGTAGTATTGGCCCTTGGGATATGGAACTCTTTTCCCTGTTGTAGTTATCATTGTCTTTACATCACTAATTTCAAAACTTGAAATGCCCTCGCCAGCCCTCATTTTGTTTTAGAAAACTGTTTGTCTTTTTGTACCTAAACTACGGCCCACATGTTGCAGTTCAGGTCGTTGATCTGATCAGGTTTTTGATAAGGGCAATTTTTGCTGGGAATTTCTGTTTCCACAAATTAGTCTTCTAATAATAATTACAGCCAGTTCTGTGGAAGTAATTTCTGCTTTAACTACTCTATGTGATTTTCTTTGGTTTAGGTTTAGATCAAATCTTTTCAAAATGTGCCTAATGTACTCAGGAGTTTCACTTTCCAGCAAGAAACATAATTATGTGCCCAAGGTAAACCATAATTTTAAAAAAAATGTTCCTATAGTTTCATGGAATTGTGTCTTTAGAGCACAACTAGATCTTTTCTCCATTGTTGTCATTGTTGTCGCTGTTTTAAGAAGAAACTGTAAAAAATTATGCAGCTCTTTATATTACCATGGAGTATTTGCAACAGTATTTGTTTGTTCATTTTGTTCAAAGGGTTTCATTAAAAGAATTAATGCAGGACAAAACCCAGGCAATTTTCAACCAGATCCATTCTTTTGAGTGCTGTCAAGGAGACAAGAGTGAAATGATCTGGCTGCAGCACATTCCCCCAGTTCTGTCAATACACAACATTCACAGCTGTACAGTAGTTTCATTAGGCTTACTACACAAGCACTCCTAGGTATATTATTTTATTTTAATAATTGGCTGCAATATCTCTGTTCTTTCAGTTTTGTGGTGCTAGTATCACAATTGCCTGGCCAGACACTGAGCAGAGATATCTTAAGTTAGTCTGTGCCATGGCCTCTTTTTTGTTCGCTTTCCCCTTATTACTATAATCCTTGGAAAGATGAGGTTTTCCTTGAAATTACTTTTGTTTGCTAATTCAATATTTTCTATCTGAGATGCCATTACAGATTAAGAAATCACAGTCTAAGCTATTATTTTTACTATAGATACCAAAAACATATAAACCAGGCAGAAAGTAATTTGCAAACTGAAGAAAAATGCTCTGTCATTGAAACCATCAGTGGTGCTCTCAGCCAATGGACAGGTTGACTACTGTTAAATAGCAGCACCAAGCACAAACTAGGCTCCCTTCTTTACTTTCAGAGCAAGGTAGAGCTTGTGGGAGCTCCCCACTCTGAAGCAGGTTAGCTACTGAAGCCTGAATATCACCCACAGCTTTTCACTGAATCACTGAATGGGTAAGATTGAGAGGAACTTTTCCTTGTTTTCCTTGGTTTCATCCAGCTCTCACAGAGCTGAGGACTGGTTGGCAGGAGCTATGACATCAGAGGTAAGCATGAGTCCAGTCTGTGAATGGAGAGAGTTACCACACTGAATCTCTTCCTTCTTTCCTCAGATAGCAGCTTTCTTCTTCAATGGTGCCTATTAAACATTCTTCAATAAACATCAGTCAGAAAGCTCCTCTGAATGCTTCCATTTTGTTTCTGTGTCCTTTTGCCCTTCCTGGGTCCAGATGTGCACAGAAAATTTCAGAAACTACCAGAAAAGCTCATTTCATGGCATTTTAAGGTCCAAATAGGACCAGTAAGTACAATTGCATAAAGTTTCCAGCCCTAATCAAAGCAAAGATTACATTGGCTGGGTTTTGTAAACTCAGTTTGGGGATATTTATCCCAAAAGAATTAAACCTTCAAAATGTTGACACATGCCTGTTGCAGGTGATACTGAGAGTGGTTTCACCTCCCAACAAACCAAAGGACAGCAGAGCTCATACTGTACCTGTCAGCAGCATAGCCCAAAATGAATGCTCCAGCCAGGAACCCCAGATTGAGGATGGCCTGGGAGAGATCCAGCATCCAGGCATTGTCACACACAAGATCATACTGTGGGAACAAGGGAGAGCCATAAACACCCAGGTGGGTCATTTGTCACCCTCAGGGCAAAACATTACAGCACTGCATAGGTCCACACGGGAAGGGGAAGCTCAAATATGCTTGCTCAATAACAAGCACCAGTGGGTCCAGAGCAAACACTCTTAAAGTGGTCATGAACAGGGAGAGCTCCTCCTTGCCAAGAGGATGCTGCCTTTCATACATCAATTGTCCAGATTTGGAAAGAAAATCGCTCCTCTGCAAACAACACTGTTAAAGATGGTGCCAAGGCAAAGTCCTGACTTTGTTTGGTGCAGAATAAGGGTCCACAGCTATTGCCAGCGAAAGCAGCATCTTATAGAAATGATTTAGTTATACCTCTTAGTGACTTCTAGATAAAAGCAAAGACATGTAGTCTCTGAAGAAACTGAAAACACATCTCAGGTCAATTTCAGATACACTGAACATGTATTCTCTTGGTGTAGCTTTCCAAGACTTTTCTATTCCTTACACTGCAGCATCCATAACTCCCTAGCAAGGATGGGGGTGGGGATGAGTGGAGGCAAAGGGAAGGGGAAAGTGGTTGAGAGGAAGGAAGGGACTAGGAACTAAAACTAAAATGAAACTAAAACTGAAGTAATTCCATTGACAGCATGGCATGGGAGATTACTTTAGAAGTTCCTGGAAAATGAAGAAATTTAACCACTGCAGACCATATGGGATTTGAAAGGTTTTAATCCATACCTGGGGTAATCTACCATTTACCTAGAGAGACCCTTTTGCTTTCAGACGTGAGCCATAAGAAAATTTTAATTGTCAACATGGTGCTGGTTGCTAAAGCACACACATCTGTGCTCACCAGCACATAACAACACCAATGCTCAAGCACTGCTTGAGCAGGTTGGGCTAGAGAAATAGCAGCCTCTTTGGCCATTCACAGTTTTCCAGACCCTAAAAGTTTTTGTTGTGCCCCTGAGCTGCATTCCCAGCCCATTTGCATGCTGTAATTAATGCCCAGAGTATTACCTGGGCCTGAGATCTCAGAGGTGCCTACACAGGATACAAGCATACAAGGAGCACCTCACAGGTCTCCAACCTGATAGATATCCCACCTCCACTGACTTTGAACAAAGTCATGGTTTTGATGTCGACCCCATTACTCCAGGGGCCTCACTGGCCACCTTTCAGCCAAGTCAAGCTATGAGCACCTAGCTTCCACTTCTGTAAATCTTGAGCGAGGGCTGCGGAAACCTCTGAGAGGAATAAAACCTGCTCTCAGCTCTCATACTCAAGGGCAATTGCAATGCTTTCCTAAAATAGACTGAACATTGAGCAGCACTTTTATTTCAAATGCTGCTTAACCTCTCGCTTTTTGAAGCTATGACAAATAGTATCATTTGCTGTGCTAGCAAATAGTATCAAAAGATGTATCTTTGGAAAACAGTGGGGATTTATGAGAATGACCATTAAAAGAAGATTTTTAAAATCACAATGCAATTGCCTGTGCTGATTCCAGAGACTGAGACTCTCCTTGACCCCTTTTCAAAACTGTATTTATTTTTAAATTATTTGATCTCTCTTTACTGTAAACGAGCAGGGAATAAACTATCATGAAAGAAGGCAGGAGAACAAGTGCATGCCAGAAAGGAAGGGGAAAGTATCTTTAATGGAGAGGATTCTTTCATCTGTACAGCAATTTCCTATGATTTATGCAGCAGCTGGAATTATCTCTACACTAACAATATAGTCAAATATTGTATGTATTCTGGGAAATAGTAACATACAGGAAACTTCTAAGGATCTACGGGCTCTTTCTGAAGATTAGTGAGAATACACTAACTGTTCTCCTAAGTTAGTCCGGCTCTTTGTCATCTTCTAAGTATTTAAATAAATTCTGATATAGATAAGCACTCCTGTTTGTTTGACGTAACACCTAGCATTGAAGTCATCACCCTGCTAATGTCTTGTTTTTCATTTGCAAACATAACATTTAGAGGGGAATGTAACCTTTAAAAGAGGCTTGAACACTCGGCAGAGACCTTTTCTTTATCCAAGCCGCCTGTCAGACCCACTTCGCTGCTTTAGCTGTGACCTGGTTTGGTTGTGCATGAAAGTTATCCCCATATGCATCCCTTGCAACAGTTTACCCACGTTTTCAGACTGCCTCCAGTTAGTCCTCAGTCCCCCTGTAGGACACCCCTCCCAAAGACCTGCCACGTTCCTTGCCAGCAGCCTCCACACAGGGCAGTGGCATATGGCAGGCAGGTGTCTTCTCTGTTTCTGAACATTCATACACCTGTACATGCACGGGCTGATGTTTACACTTCTAAAAATGCTAAAGCATTTGCTGCAGTGCCAGAGGGCAGGGGGAGAAGGATATGAACAAGTAATGTAAAACCTTAGGGTTTTCTTCCCCTGATCTTAAGCCTATTTGTTGTTCTGTAGAGCGCTGGCTACACCCTAACAGAGCCTGTTGGAGCCCAGCGAGCTGGCTCCCAGCTGTAAGCACCAAGCAGGTGACCAGGTTCAGCTGGCCAGCTCCAGCTAAGGCACATCCTCTTCCTGGCTTTGCTGTACTCTCAGCCAAGCTTTTCACTGTACTAGTACAAGCACTCAGCACAGCCCTGCAACTCACCCCTGCATTCAGTCCTGTCCCCACCTGCAGGATTTCTATCCACTGTAGGACACAAACCACTGTGCACCTGAATACAGATCCTTTCAGTTTAGGGAGCTGACTGAAAAACTGCCCAAACTGGGAAACGATCCACCTCCTCACTGGTTTTCTCTTAGCCTTGACGATGA
Organism: Zosterops lateralis; assembly: GCF_965231275.1. Lineage (NCBI taxonomy): Eukaryota > Metazoa > Chordata > Aves > Passeriformes > Zosteropidae > Zosterops > Zosterops lateralis. The sequence continues at coordinate 56,807,149 of NC_139764.1, read as the reverse complement.
GCTGCCATCGTAAGCAGAAATGAGGTGCTGCAATCACAGGCAGGCAGCAGGAACAGCTCTAAAATGTCCTTAACAGATGGGAAAAATGGTTCTGTCCTTCCTGCCAGCCTTGCAGTCCGTGCAGCCATCCACTGCTGGTTGGAAACACACCTCTGTCATGAATGTCTGCATATGTGCTGAGGCTTAGACACCAACGAGGTGCTCAGATCTACAGGAGCAGTGGTGTGACTGGAAGGAATGGCCCTGGGCGCATCACTGATCCATAAAGGAGCAGCAAACCAGCTAATTGAGATCTCTCTGGGAGAAGGAAGAGGCTTTGCACTGGCTCCCTGTAGCTCATTGGTGGTGTAATCACTCTAAGGAGTGGCAACTGGATGAGCTTGTGCATGACTAATGACTGGGAAATATGGGACTGTGGCAACTTCTCATTTCTTCATGACTTTGGAACAAGGCAAACATTTTCCCTTTCAGTTTGACCTACAGACTAACCACAAACTTGTAATTCCTGGTACTTGAGAGACCTTTATTCACTTCAGCACACATATCCCTGTAGAAATATATTGGTTTAAATCACAACATACCACTAAAATCTCCTCAAAATGTAGCAACCTTGGGGAAGAGTTTTGAAGAGCTTTACTGCCTGTTACAATTAAATTACAAAACAATGGACTAAACTCTATGGTCAAAAAAGAATTTTACAGTGATTCTCCAGCCCAATTGCAGCAGCATGTCCACAGCCCTGACACGGGTTTTAAATGGCATTCATACAAGTGACCAAAAAGAGTTTGGTTTACCCTTTCACTCCCAGTGACAAATGGTTCAGTGAGATATTCATAGTTTAAGGAAACCTGGGGAGATGCTGACTGTTGCTGCATGTTCCTTATTTGTTGCTGGGAAGTTCTCCTCTTGTCCACTGGCCTTTCAAACTGTTCTTTCCCACATCCTCACTGCAACAAACCCCTCTGCAAGTGCATGCAGTGGAAAGGGAGAAATTATCTTCTTTTTTGCTTTCTGTTAAAGCTTCTGGCAGAATGCTAAGAGATGAAGCAACTATCCTTCTCTGTGCCTTGTTTCAAGGTGAGCACTTACCAGGACAAGAGGAGTCAGTCACTACCCTGCCACCAGGGCACTGGGGCTCAGGGCCTGAGGGACAGGTTAGTTTTGAAAGCTTTCTAAGTTTCCTTCCTGTGCATGACTGAAAGCCCATGAATTTTGTGTCCCTGCCACTGGGATCACCTCATTCGTTGAGTGTCCTGGCACAAAAGGCCTGTTCTGTACTTCTCCTTTTTCTCTGTCTCTTCAGGGCCAAAGCGAGAGGGAGGTAGAGAAACTCTTCATCTCCTAACAGGGGAAAGGCAGCAGCTGTCCTCAAAATAGTAAGAAAAAAATTGAACCCTCAACTAGTACCAGTGGGTTTAATGGCAGTGGAAGAAGCACAGCCCCACTGGCATAATCCCTGCAAGAAACTGTTCCAGCCCTTCATATAGAGAAATCTTAGTCAGAGTTTCATAAGAAATTCAGGAGTTGCTCCTCCCTCTGCTCTCTGTATGCCCTTTTCCCTCCCCTAATTAATATTAACCCCACCATGACAGTGAAAATAAGACAGTATATACTCCCATGCCAATAACAACAGTCACACTAGATCAACAGTTTGAGGGTAAATTGAGTTGTTTATTCCCTTGGAGGAGGATAGCAGAAAGACCAGATGTGCTTTTTCTACCCTGAGTTTGACTGACATGTTATCTCCTTCTCTGAGGGACTGTAAAAACTACGAGACAAACATTATTTGTTTCCTTCCAGGTTTCTCTGCAAATGTTGACTGGTATTTTCTGAGATGGCTGGCAAGCAGAGAAGTAAGAAGATTGATTCCCAGCAGGTGCAACAGGCTATGTTCAGATGATCATTTGTCCATCTCAGACCTCACAATTTAGCAAAGAAGTATTGTTAAGTCCTCAATGGTGTCATATGCAGTGTGAAGATTTGCTGCAGAGAGGGCATACTGAAATCTGTCCCTTCTGCTCAACTCCTGCTGACAAAGCCTGAAATAAATGCTGCCTAAAATATGCCCATCTGTGCTGTAGCTGCTGATGACCACATAGACCTCCCTCTTCCTTTCCTCCACTGCCTCAGGCCATTTCACTGCAGCTGCAGTTGTAAATCATGCCCATGCCTTGAGGAGTCGCCAATGACAAATGTGTCTGAAGAAAATTATGCTCCCTTTGCACACTATTTCCAGCCATCCTGTCACAAAGTGCTAGATTTGTCTCTTAGGGATAATAGCACATAGTGCCAAAACCCAGCAGTCTTAAAGATCAGTGTCCCATCTTCAGCACAGTTTCCTGGAAAAGTTGGGTTTATTTACTTTGGTATGTCCTGGACACATGGGTCCTTCACAAACCTCACCCAGCAGGACTTGGCAGGCAAAACACTTTCTGGTTCAAGTGCTACAGAACTCAGGGGATGACCTGTGCTCCCCTCCAGACCCCTGGGCTAGAGCATGAGGTTGTGGCCCCCCAATCCACTGCAGTTCCCCAGCACATGTTGTTCTCCGTCTCCATCTGCTGCGCAGAAACACCGTCCTTCCCTTCCCTCCTCCCTCTGAGGAGCTGCTGCTGTCACCAGCCCTCTCACCTGAGCAGTGCCAGCCACCTGCTGGGACCAGCATCATTTCAGATGGCACCAGCTGGCTTGAATCAGGAATTGATTTACTTTGATAATTTACCCTGTCGGCTTCCCTCTCCAGGAAAAATCTGAGAAGCCACTGCATTCCCATCCTGCTGCTGACGCAGACTCACAGGGAGATATGCAAGACACACTCAATTAAACCAGAGCTGATTGCACTGGGCCAAGGTCCTCTGCACAGCTACACCACCTTGCCACAGCTATGTCCCAAAATGATATCTCAAAACCTTTATGTCAACCCAGGTCTTGTTTGCTCAACTCCAGCACAGTGCAGGTTTGTGTGTGCAGCATCAGTAGCAACTATCTCAAATCTGGATTTCCCCCACAGAAAAGCCTGACCTAAAGCAATAGAGCACAGAGACCCTTGGCCACATTACTGCAGAATTACGGATCTATTGTCAGAGCCCATTGGACACCAAAAGATCTTAACAGAGAATCTTTAGCAATGCTCTGCTGCCCATCACTAGAATGAGGTAACTGGCTTTGCCACATGCTGCTCCTGTGATTTCTTGATACAATTTGCTCTTCTCCTCAAATGATGAAGGAGGAAAGTCCTGTACATTCTCCCAGAACCTCACTGTACCCCAACACTGAGACTTGGGAGTCCTGCAGCAGCAGGTGATGCAGCAGGCACCCCAAGTAGTAATTAAAAAGAAGTGTGTGCTTTGTATTAATCCACACTCCCCTTTTTTCCTTTGCTTCCTTGTGCTGATGCTACTGTGAACACTTTTGTGTAAGACAACTCTCTAAGATGAGAGAATGACCAGTGAGCAATATGAGCAGTGAAGTCAGGTACTACAGTGCCATTTAGCTTCTGAAGGGTGCTAAGAACTTATTGCAATAGCCTGTGCTTTGGCTGCCAGATCTCCTGTGTGATACAACATCTATTCACAGAGAAGGCTTTATATGCCTGCTTTTGCCCTCTGAATTCCCTGTCATGCTGCAAATCCACACTGTGCTTGCCTGGAAGAACTCCTTCAGTACACTGACTTTTCCCCCCCTCTCCTCCCTCTTTCTTCCTAAACAGGCATCCTGAGACTGTTTTGTAACTCATCCTTTTAACTTTGTCTCTGTGGTCACTTCCACTGCTGATTCAACAAGACATGCCAGAAATCTTTAGCTGAAAGAAACGTTTCTGCACACATGGACAAAATGAAGCATTTGCAAGTAGATGGCTAAGAAAATCAGTCTTTGGTGAGCTAATTAAACAGAGCCTAAACTGAGTCATGGTTTGTTAGAGACTCAGCTGGGAGAAAAAAAGACTAAATTACATCTGGGATATAAATTGTCTTTGCTGGATATATAACTCATTAACAAGATATCAAGCCCCTTTTAGTTGCTGATCTCAGAGCAATTGAGTCAGGACATGCATGCTACAAGCCTCCTTTCTAGATTAAGAAATTGAGCCTCGTGGGATATGATTTATCCATAAAATGTTGCAAAATTGGGAAAAGGTTCCAAGTGGCAGAGGTCACAAGCCAGCAGCCTCCATCCGAGGTGGACCTGGCCAGCAAAAGCACCTCTAGTGCCACCAGTGACATCAATGGTGTGTGACCTGCTGTCCTGGCACAGGGGAGAGACAGTCCCATCCTTACAGACTGTTACTCCATGGTTTTCCCAAGAAGCACCTTAGGGAGCACATGTGGGAGTGCTTGCCCAATCATCCCTTCATCCCTCCCTCCCTTCCCTGAAAGGTCTTACCAGCAAAGTAGAGCAAGAAAGTAAAGACGGATGAGGTATTTTCCTGAGAACATTGAACCTTTCACTCCCATTTATTGCTGCAAGACAAATACTGGTTTCCTTTTCCCTCAGCTGTACCCATTGCTGCTGGAGAATCACAATGGCTCTGTTAGATACACAAAAGGCTGCCATAAATGGACTCTGAGCACAATCTTATGGACACAGCCTATGTGCTTTCACCTATAGCAAGGCTGAAGGGGGAAGAAAAGGGACAACAACAGAAAAGGAATCTCTGTATTTTTAAGCTCTAACTCCTCTGCTGTTCCCCAACAGGAGTACCTTGGTAGCAGTATAAATTTCCCACCATGTCCATACCCTATGGATTGCTCCAGAGCCAGGCTGCAGCTCCCAGGCACCATCTGTCCTCCCTCCCTGCCCACCTAGCCCAGCCTTCCACTGCCAGCATGGGCAGAGGTACATTGTTATCAGGGACAAAGTCTGACACCAACTCCCTGCATGTCTTGAGCAGCCTTGATTTCACTGATCGGTCATGAAAGCCAGATCTGAACCTTTGCTCAAGGGCCAGTCAGGTGCTCTGATTTCTCTTCTCCTGAGCACAGGCCCTGGCTAAAGCTGCTTTAGGCAGCATACCTAGGCTGCATGAAGTGCACAGGGGACAAAGTTGCTGGTCTGGACAGCCTGAGGCCTGTGATGGATACAGCAGTCCCAGCCAGATGGGAGAAGGATAGTGAATTGGAAGGATGGGATAAGCATCCCTTGTCAATCCCTCAAAGCTCCCTGCTTTGGAGGACACAGCTCCAGTGCAAGCACCAAATTAAAAAGCACAGCAGGAGGCTCATGAGACAGAGAGGAACCAGAGCCCTCAACTGTGCTGACATGCTTTGCAGTGCACCTTGATTATTTCTGAGCCAATCCTTCTAAGTACACTTTGTTTTTTTTCATCACTGCATGAGTGACAATTGCTGTCAGAATGACCCTAAAATACACACTCCTAGTGTGCAGACTGTATTTTGGAGCCAGACCAGAGCACACCCCCAGCACCATTACAGGTCTCCTAGGAAAAGCATCTTCACTGGTGTTTTGCAGCCTCACTAAAAAAATCACTGCATTTGCCGGTGCTTACCACTGATGATAACAGCCTGCTGTTCTCTGACACTGATATCCAGGAAAAGCTGAATGTTAGCTTTGGACAAAAATGTGTGTTTGCCTTTTTTTTTTCTTTTTTCCTTTAGTAAGCACAATCACTTCTGCTGACTCCTGTCAGATCTCAGATAGGCACTCTGCCACCTGTTGTTTTTATTACCTGCAAACTTACATATTCAATACTGGAAATACAGAGAAGAGATAATCTACATCGATCCTGGTCATAGAGTGCAGTTGGAATTTACACCACCAAAGTTAATGGCTTACAACAGCCTACAAGGACACTACATCATTGTTTTAATCTAACATTCCTCTGCAGACAGAGCAATAACTCTGCAGGGTATCCGACTTTGTGTTGTCACTTGGCTTTGAGCAGCCACCTTTCACATCAGCTCACCTTTCCCTAAAAGCTTGGTGCCTGCACTTGACCATACTCATTGTCTGGATTTGCTTGTGACTCAAAATCAAACAAATCTGGAGAGGAAAACCAGCCAGCAGAGCAACAACCCTTTGGACTGGCAATCCCATTTTCCCGCCGCAATCCCACACCGGGAGAGAGGTGTTTCCCTTACCTCGCTGACGATGGACGCATGGGGCTGTTGATAGACCCAGCCATCACGGCAGGGGGCGAGGGGCGAGCTGCCCGTGCTCCGGTTGCCGTGGCGGGCGAGGGGGCTGCTGCAGCCGGCAGAGGGGTCCCAGCTGACATCCAGCCTCTCGCACTCCCCGCTCGCCGACTCGTTCCCCAGGTGCAGGGGCAGCACCGTGAAGTTTCGTTCCTCTTCCAGCGTCCAGCCGCATCGCTCACTCAATTCGGCTGCCCCGGGGATCCTGCACCAGAAGTCGCCTGGTGCTCGCCCCAGGAAAACTACGCTGGCGAACAGGGAGGAAAAAGTTATGCCTGTCTGGCTAAGGAGGAAAAAGACCCTCTTTTGGAATCTTCCAAATTCCCCAGCCTCCTTCAGAACCTCATCGAAAGATGGCATTGTGCGGGGCGGTGTGTCGGCTGGCGGCAGCCCGGGAGATGTCGGAGTTTCCCTTCACGCTTCGCATCGGCCGCCGGCGCTTCCTACAGACGTGACGGTCCGGCCTCCGCTCGCTCCTCTCTCCTCATGTGCGCACGGACAGACAGACGGACAGACGGACAGACGGACGGACGCGGGGACAGGCGCGGTGCCGGCGGGGGCATGAGCGGAGGGAGCGGGCAGGGCTGGGCTGGGCTGGGCTGGGCTGGGGGGACATGCGGAGCGCACCCCGCACACACCGCGGGCTCGGGCAGGACCGGCGGCACCGCTCACACACGGCCGGGAGGGGAGCGGGCTGGACAGAACAAACCGATTGTACCACAGGAGGGGCGTGTGTTTCCTATTCACCCCCAATGTTGAACTGCTTATGTAATAAACCCGGTTAACTCCTTCGGGACCCAAAGGGCAGCTCCCGCAGCGGTGCCGTGTGTTAACAGGTGCCAGGGTAAGGCGGGCTTAAAGGGGAAAGCGCGCAGGAGCTGTTGCAAAAAGCATCAGTGAATGATGCAGGCTCTCTGCAGGACGGCAGGGGCAGAAAGGAAGTTGTTTCAAAAGACCTGTAGTGTTTTCTTCCACAAATAGAAACTGATACTCTGGCAAAGTTTAATGACTTCTTCAAAGCACTGTTTCAGCATCTGTACACACCTTGTTCACACAGACCTTTTCCTTCTGTAGCATAAATAAAGTGAGGATCACAGACTGCAACAAACCAAAATCCAAGGTTTTTTTTCCTGAAGTTTGATCCACCTGTTCAAGGAGGCTTTTATATGACCTTGTTAAATTTAGTTCCACAAAATCTCTCAAATGTTTAAAAGAGAAATGACAGTGTTTCTTTCTCAAAAATGAATGGACAACAAGTTTTTTACTCAGCTGTTTGAGGAAGGGGGAGAAGGGAAGAGGGAGCCAGGACCAGGGTCCATTTTGTGTGCATGTGGGCATATTTTATACAGAGCACCATGAATCAAATCAGAGATTCAATAGTGGGGTGTTTTGAACCTCGGGATCATGAGGTCCATGGCAACTGTATTCTCTTGGGAGAAGGAGCATCTATCAAAGAGAGACAGCTTCTATCAAAGATGTCCACTGCAATCCCTTGTCCTTGGTTAGCTGCAGCCTTGACTGTGGGTATCTACAGTTCTGAAACAAAGTATGATTTTAAGAACAGCTGCAAAAATCAAAGAAGGCTTTGATTACTATACAGGCTACTTGGCATGAACACTGATGCTGTGGTGTGAGCTCAGCAAAAATGCAGATTTCTAGGTTTGGTGCACTCCTGTGCTTGCATCAGAATACGCTTTTGAGGGAATTTGGTTTGATGCCTGGTTATGCTATTTTGCAGTACTTAAGCTTAGAGGCCATGAATGTATCACCTTTGGGCCCAGGTGGAGATGAGGAACACTCTGATGGCTGGTTTCAAACAAGAGAAGTTTTTTTTTTATCCCAGCAGGTCTAACTGGAAGTGAATCATGCTGAGATGTCAAAAGTGATAATGTTTATTCCAACAGCTTCCAGTGACGGGGGTGGAGATTGTCTTGTAGGGAATACCATAAAGACAAGAAATAGGGATAGAGCCTGATAGTCAGACTGTGTGCTGTTATCACAGATCCGACCAAGGGTCTATTAAACACCCACTGCTCTTCAAGCCTTACCTCAATAAAAAAAATACTGGTTTTGTTCCTGCTGAATATTAACATAGACTCATAGAAAGGTTTGGGTTGGAAAGGACTTTGGAGGTCATCTTGTTCCAACCCTGCTTCCCTGGGCAGGGACACCTTCCATTATTACACTAGAGAACATTAGCTCAACTCAGAATCATTGGGGTTAGCCTCCTAAATGCCATGCACCAACACAGCTGTGCCCAGCATCCCTCCTGTTTCAGAAATCCATTGGTGTAATTACTGTGCCATCTCTTTGCTAATCAGTGGAGCTAGACCAGATTCAGTTGAGGGAGAATTCAGTCCACTGCTGCAACCTTGCTTCTGGAGTTATTTTCTTTCCTAAAAGAAAACATGTCAAAACTTCCACATCCCTGTCCATCATGCTCTGGTCATGGACAGCACATGCATCACAGTCTGTCAGACCAGGAGCCAGAAAGCCTGAGAGAGATCAGGACTAAGGTCAAGGCAGAGGACATCTGGGATTCTCCCTAACATTCCCTGTAGCAACGCTGCTGATCATAGAGGCAAGGATTCATTCAGTAAAATCATTTCCACCACCTGGCATACATGGTGTCATGGCAACCCTGGTTTCTCAGTGTTAACCTGCGTTTCAAGTTCTCTGTCCGAAAACAGCGTATCAGTATTTGTCGCCGTATCAGTGTACTGCAAGGCTCCAGTTTGTCAAAGAAATCTAAAATACCATGGTGACAGATCCATGAGAGTGTGCATTACTGCATTTATTCTATAGCAAGCAATTCCTGGCTTCTGCATTCTTTTTCTGGAACTTCAGCTTCATGTGCTGGGACTGCTGAGCACATCTAAGGACAGGAAGGTGATGAGATTGTACACAAAGCCTGTAGCTGCAACCTCCTGAAAGAATGTGTTTAAATTTTTGAGAACAAATCTCTGGGTCACAATTTTAAACATTCTGTCCTATGCATACAGTAAAAAAAATATTCTCTTTGTTCCTGGGAAAAGCCAAGGAAGATGTTGAGAAGAGCAAAAGAGGTAAAAATAGATGCAGAGAACAGAAAGAAGGAGGGGGAAGAGTGTAAAGGGAGCAAGCCAGGGAAAGAGCAGATGCAGAAGTGGTGATGAAAGGGGAGCAGAGAAAATAGAGATATAGAAGTACAACTAAATTACAATCACAGGCATCTTCATTTGGAGCTCTGTTTAGCAGCCCAAATGTCACAGCTATTTTGGACACGGAATGAAAGCCATGTAGTCTAGAGAGGAAGGCACATACACTTCTTGTACACATGTGGCACTAGACTACTGTTTATACATGCCTGGATGACAGCATGAGACAGCATGAGGTATTTTGATCAATACCTACTCTGACTGAATCCTGGAAAGCTAAAACTTTACTGCAACACCCTGAATAACCTCTGCCATTGCATGAGATAATCATTTAAAAACCTCAAAGTCCTTCTTGGAACGTTGTCAGCAGTGAGGCAGTGACATCACCCACTTTGCAGGCACTTGAGGGCACCATCCTACATAACAGCACTGATAAAGTTCAGCAGAAAACCACAACCTAGGTTTAAGGTCCGTACAGACACATGCCTCTTGCTGAATAAAGGAGTGCCTGTGAACAAGCTTGGGCAGCAATCATCCCCCCTGCTTGTTATCTCACTTGATGGAGCATCATATTGTACCAAATATTTGTCCCCCAGACAAAACTGCTAAGACTAGGAAGCCCTAAGCAGCAAAGGTGGAAACCAGTCAGTTTCACACCTAGGGACAGGAGACTGTCTGCACCAGCCTTTCTTCCACTTTCCATGCCAGGAGAAGGGGTGGGGATCTCCACAGCCCCGCATTTGGGGACTACTTGAGCCTCTGCTCACTGGAGACCCCGCAGCAGAAACTGCAACAGGGAACCAGGCAGTGGCAGCTCAAAGCACGTTTCACAGATGTTAATGGCAAGGCTTGGCTCACAGCAGAAGATAGAAGAATTAGAATGTTCTCCATTTTGGAGAGCTCAGTTTTGGTGATTAAATAAATAGTGGATTTTTAAAGACCAGAGTGAGACCACTTTATGGGGCAGTTAAAGATGCTGAGGCTGCCCTCTCCCACACATGGTACAATTACATTCCAGGTCAGGACACTAAATTACATGTAGCTTTTTCTCTGACAGTTCCTTTATTTTGGCTTTTGTTGCTGTTGGCTTTTTTCCCTTCACTTTATTAATCTTTCTTCTTCCTCCCACACCCACTCTCATCTTCTTCTTTTATCTCCCTCTTCCTCTTCCAGATTTCCTCTTTTTCTTTCTAAAAGGTGGCAAATGTACTCAATGAAATATGTCCTTTCCCAGGCCTCCAGATCAACTTAGTGAGCTGTAGGCTGAATTTGAGACATGGGAAAAGTCAATTCCAATCAACAGGGTTTCCACCTTTTGGCAATTCATTAAAGCAATGCACATTATACTCCCCTCCCTCAGTATTTCCATGGACTGTGAGCTATTTTTATCTTCTTGATCCCAGGAACAAATATAAATAAATGCAGTACTTGGAACTGTAGAATACAACAACCAGGGGAATCTGTACTCACTGCTAAGAGAGCAGCTGAAACAGCAGAAGAAAATAGAGACATGGGGAAAGAAGGGAAAATCTAAATGAGGGGAAAAAAAAACATGGAGAGGGAAAGCAAAAGCAAAACAGCAGCACAGAGGTTTCTATTTCTCTCCTCACAGGATAGGAAAGATCAGACCAGTAGTGACCACTTTGAAGACAGCCTGTATCTGTCGTTTTGAGGAAGCCATGCTAAATCGGCAGCATGTGCTCATTCTCACACCCTCAGCTTTTCCTCCCACTGCCAAGGTGCAGAAGGTGGGGGTCAAATGTGATTTAAGTCCAAGAGCCCCTGTGGCTCCCCCAGGCTCATCCCCTCCACAGCCACCAGGTCTCCCTCCCTGACACCCCACACCTTTCCTTGCTCAGGGCTTTCTTGGGGTGAAGCAGTCTCTGCTCAAGGCAAATGGGATCCTGCTGGGCCTGTGCTTTATTTCCCAAACCCAATGCTGTTTCACCCCCATGGTGGTTGCATACCACTCATCTTTGCCTGTCAGAGAATGTCAGGTACCACACATTTGGGTACCTGCAGATGATAGGCTGACCCTCAGCTTCCTGAGGGAAAGCAGCAGAAATGTGTCTCTGCACACAGGTGTAGGAACACCTGCTTGCCAGGATTTCAGCTCAGAATCTGAGACAGGCTTGGGAATCAAAAGGGCTCACCAGTTTCCTGAAGGGCAGCTAAAGGAAAGGCAGCCAGAGGAAAAAGGATTCCTACGTACCCATTTTCACAGTCTATATGTGGCTTCCCTCATGATTTTTCTTTTCACCCGGCCACCCTGGAGGTCAGTGAAGAGGTTACACCAGGCTCTACCTTCCTTCAGATAAATATGCCATAATTTATCCTTCAGATAAATATGCCATAATTCCACAGCATGTTTATCAGGATCCTAGCTAATGACTCAGAATTAGCAAGCATTTCAGCTGTAAGATAAGACAAGCCAAGTTCACCAGAGGATATTTTACACAATGGAACAAACAAGGCATATTTCCAGGGATGAGTGTAAAGACTTAATAAAATGAAAATGTTCCCTCTCATGTTATCAGACAGGTGTGAATCACAAGGTTGCTTCCTCTCTCAGCTGCACATGCCTCAGGTTCTGCTTGGAAAGTCAGAAGTCACATTGGTTCTGTTTGTGATTTCCTCATTCTTGCACATCCCTCCCCTATGATTCAGTTTCCATTTAGCTTGGAAACCAGCATTTCTAAATACTAATACAAGGACTTTGCTTTGAAGTTTCTAGATCCATTTTATGAGAATAAAAATAAAAATTTTAAATCCTATCAATAATAGTGTCAGTGCAATGATGAATTCTGAGTGCCTGTCTCTAGCTATTTCTGAAGAGGAAATTCCATTAAAAACAAAAAAATGAGAAAAAATCCTCACAGGAAACCCCTTGCAGGGTTTTTTACATTGGACTCTATTATCTATTTTCATATTGTTTCTCTGGTTTACTTTTATATTCAGTATTCCCAACGAGCCTTTTTTGTTTTCTTCTTCTTCTTCTTCTTCTTCTTCTTCTTCTTCTTCTTCTTCTTCTTCTTCTTCTTCTTCTTCTTCTCCTTCTTCTTCTTCTTCTTCACAACAAAAATGCCAGCATTCATACCTGTGAGAAGAAAGTAACAGGGAAATTTCCCTAGACCACTACTGTCCATCTTATGGGCAGCTGTGGGTAGAAACAGTATGAGCTGATGTAGAAGAGAATTCGAGTTCAAAATACCCCATGAGCCTTAACATTTAGTTGATCAAAGTCCACACGGGAGAATAAATATGCTTTTTATATTTGTGTGAAAAATTATCTAATCTCAACAGATTTCTTGTTTCTGTCTTTCCAAGACAATAGCAAATTATTTTTAATGACACTGAAAAAGAAGTGAGAAACAGCTCTGCAGAAACTAAAAAAAGCTGCAGGAGCAGAGTGAGTTCAGAGCAGCTGCAGAGATCCTGCACACTCCAAATGGACAAGTGAAAGTTCAAGTCATCCTGGAAGGATGGATGGGAACTGATAATTTCTCAGTGCCTTTCTCTATTCTCCTTGTCGTTGTTTTTGGAAACCCTTAGTGGTTACAACCTATTTATAGTTCACTCTGTTTTTGTAGTTTATCTCTGCTATAACATCATGTCCTTTGTCCTGACTGCACAATACCAGCCCAAAGGAATTCTTCACAGCTGGGTTCTCACCTCCTGCTTTATTGCCATGCTTTATTAATAGGAAGAGGGACCAGAGTACTCTCATCAGGCTGCTTAGCTGGATGAACATGCTCTCTGTTCATGATCCAGCTCTTAGCACACTACTTAAAATGGACATTTTTGGGTATGTGGTAACATACCACAGGGTACTTCAGTTACTCAGTTGTTTTAACGTTTATTTGATTTTAAATGTCAGTGTATTTATTACACAGGATTTATTATATTTTCCCTTCCCTAGCGAACGTTCCTGAGTGTATCTGAGCGTATTTAAGAAAAAACCATAAAGATGTAAATATCTGATGTGGAGGCACAAAGCAAGAATAATTCAACAAATTCAAAAATGAAGAAATTGTTTACATTGGTCTAAGATCCCCAAATCCTGAGATTAGCTAAAACAAAAGCTGCTCAAGCTGAGTATGTCTGAAAAAGGTGCAGCAGTTGTGTATGCACATTTTCCTGTGCAGTGCACACCTGTGCAGTGACTGGATGGAAAGTGTAACACCTGCATCATGGGGAGCTGGCCCAGGTAAAATAATGTAGGTGGCAAAGGAAGTTCCTGAGATGAATTCCATATTTTTAGGCTGAGCTTTCTGTCACCAAACCCAGGCTTTGACAGAGGACCCTGTGTAAGGAGAGTGCAGTGAAACTTGGAGAGGTGGTCCCTGGCAGTGTCACCATGATGCAGCAGCAGAAAGCCCTGGGCACCGGGAATTGGAAGGCATGGTCTGCAAAAGACTGTTCTTCCTGCTGCAAGGTTGCTCCCACTGGCAGCTGGTCTCAGCATAAGTGCAACCCTTGACTCAGTCCTTGCAGACATGGAGCAGCCAAGAGCTGAGACTGCTGGATGATGAAGGGACATTATCAGCTGCAGAGAAAGGACGGCACTGCTGCTCTCCCAGCTCCATGCTGCAGTGGAAATGGGAAAGTGGGAGGTCTTGCAAAGTCTGGCATGGTGCCATTTGCTGCCAGGGTGGGTAGATTCCTTGGGTGCAGGCCCACCATCCATCCTTCCAGAGAGCCAGTGTTTCCAGTCCTACATATCTGCTCCTCTGCACCGTGATGAGGAGATGGGAAATGGACCAAATTCAGTAAACAAGAAATTCCTGGACTAACTGCCAGCTCCTTGAAACTTAGATTTAGGAGACTGATTCAAAGATGAACTTTATGAAAATAATATTTATAGGGCTAGTTCAATGGTATTTTTAGCAAAATTATTCTTTAGCTGAAGAAAAGCAAAAAGGATTTACTTTGGGTTTGTTTAATAAATGAAAAGAGCAACATTACCATATAATTTCCATATATGTATCAGTACAGCAGCTGGCACCCTCCTGACCCCTCAAATTACTGTCCTCCTCCAGTTCTGTGTTACAACAGCAAACTGCTCCTGGGCCAGCAGAGCCAAGGAGGCATTTTTGTTTCTGCATAGGAAGCAGGGATCAGCATGGACCTCATCCTCTCCTCATCTGCAGCAGGACTGCAGACCTCATCTGTAGACCTCACTGCAGGACTGCAGACCTTCCCATGGGGTGAGGGGGAGCTGAGCCTATACCAGACTCACTGCCCATCCAGCACAGGGTGGCAGAGCAGGGATGCAGGAGAAGTGTGTGCAGCTGAGGAAGGCTGGCTGTCACACACCTCATGCTTGGCAGGTCCTGGCTGTCACTCTCCCACCCTTCATCCTGGCATGGGGCAGGTTTAAAGGCAACTTCACCAGCCTCCTTCCGCTTCAAAATCATTCTTCTTCCTTCCTTTCAGCAGTATGATTAAAATGGCAATTTATACTAAAGTACCAGGAATGCCTCATTCATAATTCTTCCTGATAACAGCTTTTGCTCAGACAGGTGGCACTGCTAAGCAATTTGTCAGCTTTCAACAAGGAAGATCCTTGTTTATCTTCTGGAAGTCTAAGGTATTCCCAGCCAGTCCTTCACTGACTATTCTATACCCAGAGAAGTTTCTCTCTTGGTTTTCCCATCACATAATGTTTTGTTCTTATAACATTCTGCTCCACTTCAATTTTCCTTCCTCTGAGAATGAACCTTTCAGGAAAGTCCTGTTTGCTCCTGGACAAAACCAGAAACTTGAGAACCTCTGTGTACAGTATGAGAAATTCCTCCTCCCATTTCTCTCCTGTTCCATAAAGCCAACAGTCCAGAAGGAAACTCTAGCTCTGTGACCAACATAAGGAGGCCTCAGGCAATGCAACTACAGTCCCAGCTGTGATTCCTGGTAGTTCCTACTGTGTCAAGATTTTCCAGAGATCCATTGACTAAGGCTCTGTCCAGACTTCTGTGTACAGAGACTGCAGAATTTTTCCAGGAGAGGATTAAAGCACATTATTAAGGATCATGTTTTGAGGCAATGGGCACAGGCTGAACCACAGCATGCTCCCTTTGAGCATGAAGTTATATCTTTCTAGCATGAGGGTGACTGAGCACTGGAACAAGTGGCCCAGAGAGGTTGTGGAGTCTCCATCCTTGGAGATACTCAAAAGCCATCAGGGAATGATCCTGGGCAACCTAATCTAAGGTGGCCCTGCTGGAGCAGGTGATCTTCAGAAGTGCCTTTCAATCTCAACCAATCTATGATTATTCTGTGTTTCTTTTTCCTTGCAAAGTCCAAGCAATAGCAGTCTGTGTTACCTGTGCTAAGCCATTACCCTGGAAAGGCAAGCTGGGTTTCTCTGAAGTTCACCTCTGCTCTTATGCTTTTCTCAGAAAATACTCTGTGTGTGCAAAAAAAAAGTACAGGACTGCCAAATAGCAGGAGGGGACTAAGGAGGTCACAGAAGTGAGGGGAAGCACTATTGCTCATCCAGTGGCTGTCTCTTTGAAGTACAGATAAATAATATTGAAACTCAGCACTGTTGACTGTTACAGCAGAATTAATACTGCCACTACCTCCATATATCATCTACAGGGATGTGGCATTCCTCCACCCTCTCATTCAGCCTCTGTCTCTGATCACTCCTGGTGTCTGCTTAGAAAAGCTTGGCTCATTCCTGTGAAGCTTCTGAAAAATTTCAGACAGGCTTTCAGCTTCTCACTTGCTATGCAGCAGTTTCATTTAGCAGATCTAGAGCTATTAAGAATATTTTTTCATAGATTTCACTGTTCCTGGGAACGCCAAGAAAACCACAGTGCAAACTGAAGTTTAAACAAAGTTGTTGTGTGCTATCATATGACTTCCTTGAAAGCTTTCCTCTTAACCATTGCCACCTTTAATTATCTCAGAGCACACACAGGTGTTATAGGATCTTCTTGATAAGGTCAGAGTTTGGGAGTCTGCAGTGTATTTCTCCCTGCTCAGTAGCTTGTCAGTAGTAGTCAGATTTATTTTGCACTGGGCATAGCTCTGATCAGCCCAGCAGAGCACCTGTGTGTGAACCACCACAAAGTACATCCAGCCTAGGAATGGAGTCTCTGCTGAGCTCTACCCTCCCAAACTCACTGAAATTCCTGCTGTCTATTGTCCTTGATGACTTTATTTTTATCTGCTACTCCCTTTGGCCTGTGGCATTCAAGAAAACAAGAAGCCACACATATCCCACACACCAGAAGTGCCCAATGCACAGGAGTGTCCATGCACCACCAGCAGCAATGTCAGGCAGAGAGTCTCTGGTCAGCATGGCTGTAAGGCTTCTAGTGCTGGGTAAAAATGATGCATAAACATGCTCAGCTGATTCTGGTTTAACTTAACTATTGAAGGGACATAACAGTATCTGTGCCAGCTGAGATCCCTCTCTATCAGCAGGTTGGGTTGGGCCTGTCATGCTGGGGCTGACATTAAAACTGATGTAAAGGCAGAGATGGCATCGATCCTATGTCACGTGCACTCATTTGACTGAAATGTGAGCTGGGCTCCAGGCCAGTTTTGAATGCTGTCTGAACTGGGAACCAGCACTGGTGTCACTGGTATGGGACAATTCTGCTGCAGGTTGCAGAGGAACCACAGAAATTAGGAGGGAAAGCTGAGATCACAGTATCTTCTGCACGAACCAAGGGGCAGATGCAGTTAAATATTAACATTGCTGTGATATAGCTATGACCTGGCCCAACAGTATTACATACATTGTGTGTTATGTAAGTGTATTACATACCTTGTGTTTTACGTACTTTAGTGCATACATGTCTAAGAACATTCACCTGGGTGGGCTCCACAGGTATGACTAACCCTGCCTGTTGCCCACTTTCAACCTTAGGGACTCAGAGAGACAATTTAATGACAATTTAGGCTCACAATTTCCTGGTGCACTCAAGTCCACTTACTCTTGTATTTATGGGAGCAGCCCAGTAATTCAGAAGTTATCAGTAATGTCTTGTACTGAATTGGCAGTTTGCTGCATAGAAGAGTCAGGACATGCGTTTCACAAGGTCACTCAGTCTAAAATACCTCCCTTGAGAGCAGCCTGTGCATTGTAAAACTGCCTGTGCTGCTGGCTCTGCAGCCTCAGCTTGGGGAAAGCAGAGTGGGCTCAGTGTGTGGGCATGGCCGGCCATGCAGGTCACAGAGAGCCTGTTTGGCCTGCAGAGCCCCTATGCACACACACACAGAGATGCTGCAGTTCCACTGTGGCTCCTCCTGTGAATGCTGCCTACATTTTCTCCTTGTTTTTGTCTTGATCTTATTAACAGGCTGAGCTTCAGCAGTCACTTAACTTGCTCAACTTCATGCCTTGGTTTCAGTCCACTGAGAATGTCTCTTCCACAGGGAGTTCCCCTGTGCCTTCACTTAGCCAATTCCTCTCAAGACAAAAGTGGACCTGCTCTGGCTCAGTGTCTCTGTGCTGGGTTCGTCTTTCATCTGTACGAAGGGCCAAGTTCAGTGATCTCATTCCACCCACTCTCTTAGCTGTAAAGTGGCCCAGTTTTCCCATGGATATTTCACTTCAAAAGATGCTTGTTGAAGAGCTGACCAACTCTGTGATGCTCAAGGGTCACATCTCATTGAAGCATGTGAGCAACTTCTTCTCACCTACCACTGTTCCAAACAGGATATCTGATGGTGACTACCACTGTCTCGTTGCTTCTTCCACCACTAATGTCTGCCCACTGCCTCATTTCTTACTCTGGAGGCCATTTTGAAGGCACTTATTGCAGCAGAGAGGGAAGAACCAAAGCCCACTGGGCAGCACAGACAGGCAATTAGGATGGGAAGACTCAGAAAAACCTTGCTCTCTGTTTCTTATTCCATGTAGTATGCATTTGGACTCAAACTTGCCTGCTGGCTAGTGCCCTTATGCTTGATTCCCCCAGTGCCCTGACCAGCATCTTTTAGTGTACTTCTGGCTAGTTCCACTGAAATTTCAGCAGTCCTGGGGCTAGAGTGAAGCAGGGCTGTCTGCTTTCATGATGGGTTGGTAGAGTTTAGTCTGAATTCTCTACCAAAGATTGAATGTTGTGTCTGTGTGTTCCCCCTGGACTTAACTACTGACACCTTCCTGCCATTGCTCCTTGATGGTTTTCTTCACCCTTGAAGACCCTGAGAGACTGTGTTTATTGTGTTTGTATGACCTCACTTGTAGCTGCAAATGGATTTGTGTCATCAGGATTTTTCATTATCTCTCAGAAGTGTAGACAGATACTCAAATGTTCACAAAACCAAATTATGATATATTGAAATCCAAACATTTACAACACAGGTTAAGAAATGGAAACAAAAGTTGAGAGCAAGAACTCTTAGCTTGTCCTGAAGTGAAGACTTTGGAGCACCTGCCATGACAAGTAGTGTTGGATACCTCCTCCTCTACTGGGCAGCACATCACTTCCAAGCACCTTGGATGTCAGAGGCACCAGGCTTGAACACAAAATCTCACAGACCAATGTGCCATTTCTCAGCTACAAAAGGACTGTTTTTTAAAGCAATTTGAGCGGAAGAAATAGCTTCATTTCCCGCTGAGCAGAAAGCTCTTTTAGAGAAATAAATGTCCAATCTAATAAAAATTGTGTAAACAAGCACTGATGAACTGCATCACTGTTGTGTGCTTATGATACTTAACTCCCCAAAGATTCAAGCTTGCAAAATATATTTGAACTCCTTTTGCATTTGGAAAAAAAATATTCCAACCCAGAGTCAAGAAGCCTTTACTTAAATCTGTTGCTTAATTTGGGTTGATCCCCTATTACAATTTTCCTAGGTCAATATTAACTGCTTTAGTGCTCTTTTTAATTAGTGTTTTATGTTTGATTCCAAGCTTTCTGTCATTTAAAGAGCAATTTATGATGCCAGGAGATAGAAGTGTGTTTACTTATTTCACAGAAGTGCTAGAATTACGATTTAGGTGAGGACCATATGGAAAATCCAAAATATTGTTCATAATGACTCTGAAGTTGAAGTCTTCTGGCATGGTGTAGTTAGTTCTTCTCATTAGACCACATTCACACCAGTGATCCTAACAGCTGCATGGTGATATGCAAGGAGCAAGGCTACCAGAAATTCAGAAAAATCAGTTCTTGTAGTGTTATTATACCACCTTTCATTCTATTACGGCTGGGTTTAGACAACCCAGTCCTCTAGTTAATGGTATTTTGCTGCCTCAAGGATCAAACAGGATTTCTGAAGGGGCTAAGCCAAAAACAGGGGTGGCAAGAGGAGTCAAAGGGGACTATCACAGGTTGAGTCAGGGCAGAGAGGTGAGTTTGACAGGGAGCAATTGGTCTGGAAGGACAAGAGCAGTCTCTCTCCTCACACCCCCCTGTTCCTGTCCATCTTCCCATGGCCAGGACACCTTGCTCCAGAGCAGCCTTGTCTGATGAGACAGAGGGTCACCATCTTCTTCAGACAGCCACTCACCTCTCAGAGAAACACCCTTTCCCCCCCTCCCAGCGGGGCACCTCTGCATGGCATTCCCTTGGCCATTCCCACTGTGGAGGTGGAGAAAGGTATGGGCCAGGACAGAGCTCCAGACAGCAGGGATCTGGAGCCCCCTGATGATGGAAACAGTTATAAGATGTGCTGCTCCCTTGTCACCTTTACTCCTCCTAAGCTGCTCAGAGCAGCAGCACTGGGAGCAGGGACCTGCAGAGGTGGGAACAGGACACCCCTGCTCTGACCCCTGCAGGACAGTCTCAACTCCTGCCACCACTCTTGATCCTGCTCTGATCCTGGTGAGGTGCCAGGGATGGCCCCATGCCTCACCTCGTGCTGTGCAGCTGTCATACCCTGTCTGAGCACAGCAGTAAGGACATGACTGATATGTGTAATCTAGGAACTTATTAAGCAATCACTCCCAAGACCTTACTGCAAAATTAACTGCTTGTAATTAACTACATCCTAAAGTCTTGGAACGTGGCCAGTTCCAAACTGCAAACCTGCTTGCTACTTGCTGGTTTGCTTTCTCCTTTTTTTTTCCTTCCCTTTTGAATTCACAACCTTTCTTTCAGCTCTAAATTTAAGTCTACTTTACTTGACTCTTCCTTCTTATCCAGGCATGAAGCAGCTCCCACTTCTGCAGAGCTGGTGGTCCAAAAGAAGCTTCTACACATGGGACAGAAGGGGTCAGTGTGCTTAAACCAACTCAGGAGTGACCATGTCCAGGCTGAGAACAGTGAAATAGGCACCACCTCAGCCCCTGACAGGTAGCTTTGGGTGCAGTTACCCAGTATGCCATGACAGCAAAGCCTATCTTCAACACCAGCAGAAATGTGTGTTATGATGCAGCCTCAGTCTCCAGTTCACCCCTGCCTCAGTTGTTTATCAAGTCCTCTGAGCAGGATCCAGCCTTGCAATACCAATACTGTTTGCACTGCTTGTCTCAGGTAGGTCCTGCTACCTTTGCAGCAGGTATCAGCAGTTCGACTGCGCAAAAGAAATAACAAAGCTAACACTTAGACTGCAATCTCTTTGGGGATGGGGCTTGCCCTTTGCAGTCACACTGGGCTTCCCAGTCCAGGTGGCTGTGTCAGGCTGGGTAGAGACACAGGGATAACTATATATGGTGTGCTGCACCTGTGCTGTGACATCCCAGAAGGCTGGTCTGCCCAGCTCCGTCTTTGACTCTGCTGATAGATGTAGTTACCCCTTCCAGACAAGCTCTTGAAGGAGTTTTGTGAAGTGGATGGGTGAGTGGGCTCAGGAAAACTCTCTATTCAGCACTTTAAAAAAACTGTGTGTTTTTCCTGAAGTGCCTAGCATACCCTCCATGTTCTGTGCCAGGAGTTACAGGGCTGTCTGGACTCCTTTGCTCACTTTGGTAACCTGTTATCAGTGCACCCTTTGATAAGAGCGGCTCTACAAACCCCAAGCACACTGTGGAGTGACCTTGCCATCTCCTTGGGAAGTCAGAACAAAGCTACAGGACCCTACAAACCAGGGCACAGGTTTACAACAAGCCAAGCTGCCCCAGGGCCAATTCCTTCTTCCTGGGCAGCGCAAGCATCCTTATCCTGGCCCAAAGAGTGCTCACACAGCACTCCAGCAGCCCATGGGGCCAAATGCCAGTGGTACAGCAGCTCAGCATGCTCCTGGTCTTGGCAAAAGGCATGCCATGCCTCATGACTGCAGAAATGAAACCTTCAGAGGACAAACTCCATGAACACGTTGTGCTCTGTGCCACTGCAAAGGCTGAGGAGTAAGAACTGCAGTGAGCTGTCTTTGTCACCAAGGGAGATATTCCTCGGTTGCACAATACCAAGGGGTAATTAATGTGCAAGGAAGAAATTAGCTCAAGCTGTGACTTCTGGATCTAGATGCAAATAATCTTAAACCAGAGGGTTTTGCCAAATACAGTGTAATTATCATCTAAGAAAAATGTGTTAGTAGTATATGAGCCAACCATAAAGTACACTTTGTTTCTCTCAGTTATAAAATAAGTTCTCACAGTGCAAATAAATACCAAGTGCAAACATGAGCCTTTTGAAATAATTCGAACAGCCTAAAACCAAGGTGCATAGGCTCCCTCTGCAGTCAGGTCTTAGATTTCTAGATCTCAGTGCTGACCTGCAGAGCTGAGGTCCCACGATCCAAGCTCCAGGTGGTATTAGCAGCTCTGGGTCCACAGATCTGCCATTAAGCACCACTGTAAGCTCCTGCTTCACATCTGGATATATATATGCAGAGGTAACTAGATACTACATTTTCAGCATTTGTGTGGCTGACATTAGCCCAGGTGAAACCCTACCAAAAACTACAAGACAGATGGTTCTTCCATTACCACAGGGACATCCCTCCTCTTCCCTCTTCTTTCCAGCTTCCTTCTCCCAGCAGATTGAGCCATGTGATCCTGTGCCTCCCTTTGTGCTGAATTTTCCTCATCCCTTCACTGAGCCCCTAAACCTACTACTGCAGATGGGATTGGCCTCTGTCTACTTAGCAGGTTGACTCAATTTGTGGTG
The DNA here is from genome assembly GCF_965231275.1 of Zosterops lateralis. Lineage (NCBI taxonomy): Eukaryota > Metazoa > Chordata > Aves > Passeriformes > Zosteropidae > Zosterops > Zosterops lateralis. The sequence continues at coordinate 56,784,847 of NC_139764.1, read as the reverse complement.
TGCAGGACTAACAAGTGCCACAACAAGCTGTAGGAGAGGGGATGGGGCCTTTGCACCAAGAAACCAGACTGGCTCAGCCTGACTGAAGTACCTGCACCCCAATGGACAGGCAGTCCATCTCAGTGGGTGCATGATTTGCTGTTTGCATGGATGTTTCCATTGATTCTCCATCCCATTCCTCTGAATCAAGCATGTCCTGCTCAGGTACATAGTAGCCTGTTATTATGACAAGATAGCATGCTCAGAGCTCCCTGTTATAAGTCTATCTTCTTGATATATTCACAGGAAACAGAGCTATGATAAGATCCAAATACACAGGTAAGTACTGAACCAAAATCATCACTAAGTGGCAAGGATGAAAGAATGACTCACTAGAAGGGAATCAATGCAGAAAAGTTACTCGTGCAAAAAGGTTTGTAGGAAAACATGTCAGCATGCTCCTGGTGGGAAAATCTCAATGGGAAAGTCTGTCTAAGGCACCTCTAGCAAACTGTTTTAGCCTGAATTCTCAAAGATCTGAAAACCAGTTTCTCTGAAAAGCTAATCTGCTAGATCTCTCTGCCTCAGTTTCTCAGTCTTTATGAGTGATTTAATGAGAAGATGCTTTCAGATCTTTGAATTGGGGCTATTGTTTGGCAGCCAACAGCTATTTATACAACCATTATCAGTATGCCTTTCATCTGTTATTTTTTACAGGAGTGTGGTAGGCTTGGTTTTGTTCACATGTCACCAACCCTTTGAGCCTACAGCTAAAGCTCAGGAAGGTCAGAGTACAGGAACATTTACCCCAGCCTTTGAATGCTGACTTGTTTTAAAGCAGTCATGGTAATGCTTCACTACTGCAGACTGAGGGGATTACTGATTATACCCGGCAAACCTGTCACACTTGACAGTGTTTCATGAACCTGACATGGGTCTTCTGTCAGGGGCACAGATGCCCTCTGCTAACAGAGCTGCTCTGGCATTCTTCCCTTTTCTCATCTGGCTGAATTACCTGCTATGGGCTGATTGATGCTGTGCTGCATCTGTGCTAATAAATGGACAGGCTGGAGGCAATGGCTCACCTCTGTATACACCATCCCCAGCCAGGGTGATCTGTTCCCTCCCGACCACCAGAAACATCCTACCTGACATCACCTCCCCAGACCTGCCTGGTGTTGTGAAGTGCTAATGGGAATCAGGCAAAACAGTACTGGGGAGGGTGGTAAAGATGAAGTACTGTGGCTGTGAGACAGTGCTTGTGTCCATGCACAGTCATGTCTAGTTTTTCAGTACAGATGTCACCCTGGCAAGCTCTCATGCTGCCTCCATTCACACTCAAATCCACCAGCAGAACTGTATGCATGCTCCCTGCCTACTCTGTCTCCAGCAAAGTGGAAAAAACCCCATACTAAAAACATCTTAAAGACATCACACTCGGGGATATCCAGGTGACAAGAGTCATTGCCTTTATATTAGTGGGATAGACCACTTAGTTCCTCAAAGACTGGTGAGACCATACACAGGAGAGAATCTGACCAGGATTATTCAAGGGCAGCTTGGATAATGGTAGCCAAAACCTCTGGACATCCTGCAATATGTAAAGCTACTCATGGTCACTTCCACTGTAGGACAACACTTTGCTTCCTGGCGATAAAAGAGAATACCCAAGTGACAGTGAAGGTTTTCCAGAAGAAATAACATTAATCATGATGAGAGATACAACCTTCTTCCAGCATAACTGGCCATGTCAACGCCACACTGGCAACTCTCTTCTTGCTTTCTGAAACTACAGTAGGCAGAATCAGGAAAGGGAGTATAACAGATTTCACCAGTTTATGCACTTCTTGTTGCACTTTATTCAGTCTTGGCTGGGGCAGGCTTTAGCTGTTAAACGCTGCATCAAATACATGCACTGCTGAGTAGCCTGTGTGCAGGAGGGTGCAAGGTTTAAAAGCTGCTGGTGCAGTGAGCTCCTTGAACATTAACAAAGGGAAGAGTCCCTTCTCTGCTGCTAATGAAACCAGACTGAACAGAGATAGGTGAACTCTTCAGTTGTACACTGTCAAAGGTCTGGTCTTTGCTGCAAAAGATGTTTATTGCAAAGGAGCAGTCCTGTTTGTGATTCATGACATTTCCAAGGAATGCTGGTCATTGTAACTAAAGAATGCTTGGTTTTAATAGCTCTTTTAAATATTTTATTACTGATCACCTCTGTTTTCCTCATTATCTAGTTTTGTGCTTTATAAAACTCAGGTCATGGAGTGCTCCTCAGGGGAAAACTAACCCAGGGACAGCAGGCTGCTCAGAGGTTCCTTTCAGGAACACTAATCAAGCTACAGAGTCTTTATCTGGCTCAGAAAGATTTGCAGATGACAGAAAGATGGCAGAAATTTTTCAAGCAGATATTGTTGCCCATAGATGCTTTTTATCCAAATCCACACTTTTGATGTTCAGCTGCACTGAACCTCTTCCAGTCCCCATCATTGGAGGAAATGAGGAACAACATGAAAGAACCTTATGCAATCAGGCCATGGGAACATGACATTAATCACCGTCTTGAGTAAAGGAGGCTGAGGATGTCTCCATTGCTTAATCACACATTTATACATTAGCATTGTCTAATAAATTCTCATTAAATAGCTGAAAACTGGTTTTGGGGCTGTATCTTGCAGCAGCCTCTACCCTCTGCATCCCCAGGATGCAGGGTAGGGCAGGAGGCAGAGGGCAGGATGGACATGCAAGGTCTGGTGACCAATCTCGGGGCCACTCACAGTTCCCTGAGTGCGTGTCAGCTGCCTGTGAACCCCTGCAAGTTCAATTTGGTTATCCTTTGACTCAAAGGCCCCAGCTCATACTGCAGTGACTGTATGCTTCCCATTTGAGGCACAACCCTTTAGCCACTAAGTAGCTAAAAGAAGTCAGCCCTGTTGTGATTTTGCTCTATTGCTTTCTCCTATTCCCTTATAAGAGCATACAAGCAGTCATCTATGTCCACTGTAAATTTAAGATTCTCCAATTGTATATGCACATGAGGAAAAGGATCATATTGCTTTAATAGTATTTATGGCTTCTGAAAATCCTGGACAGAGTAATTACCACCTGCCCCATACTGTGCACTGGCAGATTCTCAATGACAGACTGAGGCAGCCATAAGTTAAGACTCCAGATCTTGCATTTCAAGAGAACAAATTAACAACAGAAGACAAAAAGAAGAGCCAAAGTGTGTTTAGAAATGGCATTTAAGAAACAAAGATTGCCATGCGTGACTTGGCAATTGACAAAGTTAACTAATTATATGTTTGTGAGTTTAAAGCAAACACCTCAGCTTTTATTTAAGCGTGCAGTGAAAGCTAAAGCCCTTGAAAGCAGCTGAGTTAGATACTTTCATGATTTGTGACACACAAAGATACCAACCCTGGATGACATTTTAGAGCAGGTCAATGAATTTGACTTCTTTCAGAAGAAAGCCTTCTTTGTCTTACACCTGCTTCTGCTACTTTTGCTCCCATTTATGTGGGGATTTTTTTCCTGGGATTCACCCCCAAGCATCGCTGCTCCAGCCCCGGCGTGGCTGAGCTGAGCCAGCGGTGTGGCTGGAGCCTGGAGGAGCAGCTCAATCACACAGTTCCCGAGTGGGATGGCCACGGGGCCAGCTTCAGCAGCCGCTGCAGGAGGTACGAGGTGGACTGGAACACAACAGGCATCAGCTGCACTGGCCCCCTCGGTCCCTGCTGGGATGGCTGGGTCTATGACTCCCCAGGGAGCTCAGTCGTGACAGAGGTAAGGTATAGCTTGTCCAGAAAAATCACTCCTCTCTGCACAGGTTAAAGATAGAATATGCTGGATTAATAAAATTTGCTTTTGGTGTACAGTCCGACTGCTAATAAACATTCAATATCAGAACCTACTAGGCACTTAGGACAAAAATTCCTGTATATAAACAAGAGGAAATTATTGCTTTTCCTAGCAGCATGATACTGCAATCTTGTCATCAATGGCTATTCTCATAATTTTTATTCCTATCACCAAACTGAGGGTAGCACCCCATAGCCCAAACTGAGGAAATGCACTTCTGCGTGATAATCCAGACATTCATCCATAATGAACAAAAAGCAGAGGATAGGGCTACAGCTCTCATATAATACTTTTAGCAACAGCAGTATTCCTTTAACTCAATTTACAGTATCTAAACTAGATAACCTAGAATATGAAAGACAATGCAAACCAGTACTAATTTTCTTAAAGCCATGTAGAGGCTCCCTGGTGTATAGGGATGACCTCCAAACAGATCTCTTCTACTTCCCCTCTACTGACAAATCTGTATTAGCTACCCCTAAACTGTGTCCAGCAGATGTTTGTGTAACTCAATCTTATGAAAGTGCATTGCTGGATACTTCATAGCTTCTGTGGGTAAGGCGTTCATATTTCCTTAGTTCATTATCATCACTATTACAAAGTAAGTCCATCTCATTTTCCTTTGGGACAGATGGGCTGGGGCAGAAAGGAGCACTCTAGAGGTCCCCCACACCAGGGAAACTGAGCTGAGCTCTTTGGTATGGCCCAGCAAACTTGTCTGGGTTAGAAAAAGATTGAATAAGCAGCCAAACACATTCATATTTCTTTCTGGGCTGAAGGTTAATTACATTTTAGTGTAATATTTCCAGCTGTAGAGAAATTATTACCAATTTACCCTCCTCCCTTTGTTGGGTGTGTCCTGACAACCTGTTAATTGTAAATCAAAAGCAAGTTCCCAAGTACCCATTCCCTTCAGAGAAAAGCCAGCCAAATCCTAGGCCTTTTGCCAGTGCTGGTGAGGTGAGGGACACCCCAGCTCCTGGCTCCACCCCAGCAGGGCTCATGGCAGCACCTCCATCTCTCTCACCTGGTTTGGCTTTTGCAGTGAGGAAATACATGTTTTGAGACAGATCTTGGCATCTGGGAAGGAGATGATACTCCAAGTGTCCTCCAAATTTCAAGCAGATGAGCGATGACAAGAGAATGAGATTTTTCTGAACTTTTTTATTTGTTCTTTCAGTTTTCCTCCCTTTTTCACTCTCCTTTTATGTGTTTTTATGCAACCATTTTCCCATGTGTAACTTTCACAAGGTTGGGGAAAATCTAAACAAGATGTATTGCAGACATCAGTTTAAGAGGATAGAGGGCTTCTTTCCCTCTGTTTTCTAGTTGATGCCATCGGTTTCCTTCCTTCTCCACAACCATGGTTTGTGGGGAATGCCCCTGAGCTTCTAAATGTGTTTACCTTTACAGTTTAATCTGGTGTGCAAGGACTCCTGGAAGCTGGACATCTTCCAGTGGTGTGTGAATGCTGGGTTTTTTATTGGCTCCATGAGCATTGGCTACATAGCAGACAGGTGGGTGGTGTGTAGACAGGTGTGAGATGAACTCTTTCCTCTGACTGTTTGCTTTCTGATGTTGTTGAACAACATTCATGATTCAGAAAGAAAATAAATGCAACCAAAACCTGATTGAAAAAGTCTGTGTGTCACTTAAAAGGGAGATGTGTGGTGGTCTCTAAGGTCTGACTTTCAAAGGCTGCTGTGACTCAAGAATCCACAAAAATGCCAAGGTATCACTCCACATTTTATAACCCTGTGGAATTCACACATGTGAAGAGACTTTGTTTTCTCTCACAGGTGCAAACTGCAATGCAAGCTCTGGGTCCAAGATGAAATTTCAACTCTTGCCCCAAGAACTATTTGCTCATCTTTGAGATAAATTTGTTTCACAATAATTTTAACAGTATCCAGATGGCCATAAATCAGTTTCAAAATAGGAAAGTTTTTCTCAGATACAGAAATGGAAGCAGTTATTTCTGCCTAAATTTTATTTGTTCCTCTTTTTTTCTCAGCTGAGTCTGTATTTAGCCAGTTGTAGACCTTATTGTCCCTCATTTCCTCTTTTCCATCACAATTATCACTGTGCCATATATTGTGCTAGTGGATTGCTTTATAGGTTAGACTCTGAACAAATTTAGTGCTTTGTAGCTGATCTGCCTCCACATATTTACCAAATTTTTCAGTAAAATAACAAGGGAGGATGAGACTAGAATTTGAAGAAATGGAGGTAACAGGGAGTGAACAATCCATCTTGAGTTCCAGTCTGTCTTGAAATTATTTTTTTTTTTTTCTTTGTATTCCCAATAGCCTTTTCCTCCCAAGACTTCCCCAATATTGTCTCTGTTGAATAGATTGTTCCCTTCTTTTCCCTGTCCCACTCCTCCAAGGGGGAAAGTCTATGGGAAGGGGCATAGCCATCCCCTGAAATATTTCTGCAGTGTCATGAAATTAAGATGAGATTGTGTTTGTCTTGTGGGTCCCTGCTCCCTAGTTTCAGTGCAGGCAAACACACCATCAGTAAGGTTGTGCAGACAAATCTGCTTGTGAAGACGCTCATCTATGCACAGATTGGACAGCTTGCTTTCCCATCCTCATTAAATCATTACCATACCACCAGTGAACCAGACCAACTTTTTTAGAAGCTTTCTGCTTAAATGGATTTTTCATCAGTAGATAGTAACTTATTGAAGTAACTTTTTGTGGCCACATCTTGTGTGTGGCTACACCTTAGGCAAAAGAAATTCTCAGGGGAAAGACATCAAACAGCTACAGAAGTACCAAAAAAATCCTACATCCAGTCTTCCGTCCTGGGATGGAGTTCTCTGTCTGATTTCAAGGACAAAAGTGGACAGATTTATGACAATTTCAACTTTTCTTCACATGCATTTTGGAAGATCTTTGTTTTGTTTTAATCAGAAACATTTGTTGCCTCCCTCATCCTCTCGTTCCCTTAAATCCAAGGGGTTTTTTTCTGATTTATCTCCTAGTAAACTTGAAAGCATTCCATCCTTTCTCCCAGAACTGAAGGTTGGGTGGTGGTGCACCCTCATCCAGGTATAACAGGACATGAAATAGCAGAGAGCAGATTCCATGATTGTCAGAAGCACCACTCTTAAGATCATCTTTCCAAGCAATTGTTCCCTAGCAAAGGCATTTCTTGCCACCATATGATGGTGAGAGCCAAAAGAAACCAGAGCTTCCAAATTCATAGCTATTTATAGTCAAAGTGCTCTTCTGTCTCTCTCTCTGTGTCAAAATACTGAACGAACTTTTTACAAAGGCTTTTTGTGAAATAGGAATATGAAAAGATGAGGGAGTAGGATATGATTTCTCCTAAGATAAAACACATACATGTCAGAGTGTTAAGGGGTCTTCACTCTGCTCACACCATCCAGTCCCAGCTCGCTGCTGCTCCTGCACTGAGAGCACCCAAAAGCAACACAAAACACCATAACCAGGACGTACTGTGCTCAGGGTAAAAACAAAACCAGAAGTCTCAAATGTGGTGGGATGAGGCTCTCATGGGCTGAACTTTAAGGCAAGTCAAAAATATCTGTGTGAGAGGAGAAATTTGAGTGATGGGATCTGCTGATGTTATTGTGGAAAACAAAAGACACTTATTTTGGCTGCTACTTATTATCGTGCTATTTTTGTTAGCGGATGTTGACTAATCTAATGGCTTTTATAATTCATACTTCTAACCACATATGTACCTCTGTCAGCTAGAAATCAAATGCCATTCCAGTGTTCAAGTTAGATTGTTTCTTTTGGAAACCCTCCATGTCTGAATATTAGTGAGTCACAGTGATAAAGGGAATGACAAACAACAGGGATGTACAAAACCTCACTCAAGAAGAGCTCAATTCTCAGCCAGGGTTGATAAGAAAATGTGAAAAGATCACAGTTAGCAAACAAATCCCCACTATAAAGCTATAGCAGCTTTGAAAGATGGGCTGAGAAGCCATATCAGAGCAATCTTGAATTAATTGGCCAAGTCATTAACCAAAAGTGAGCAATGACCTGAAAACACAAGACAGGTGAGTTCCCTGAAATTCCATAGAGATGGTTAATGTTGCAAAGGGAAGAGCAGATACAGACTCCTATTCAAAATTAACAGACACCCTCTCCAGCCTCTTCAAACCCTTTGGTTTGCCCTCTACCCTTCCAGGAGCTGAGTCTCTTCCTTTTCTTTTTTTCCCTCCACGGTGACACCCCGCCTGATCCAGGGACTGGCCAGCAAAGGAGGCTGGCTCACAGGCTATGTCCTCAGTCATGCAGTTTGCAATTGCACCTTCTGGGCAGGGACCCCTGTTTAGCAGCAAGGCTGACCCCCACAGATGCCATCTGATTTTCAAAGCACTGTGTGTAACAAGAGCAGACTTCCTGAGGCAAAAGCATTTTTGCTTCACTCCCTCATGGACCATCCTGTAATTTTTTCTCTATTTGCCTTCTGAACACTTTCATGTTTCTGGTGTCCCATCTGGCAGCAGCTACTCACGTGGCATAAGTGGGAAATTCACGAAGGAAAACTTTCTTTTGCTTCTTATAAAACTAAAAATCTCTTTGGGATGCTCAGTCACAGCTCATTTCTGTAGCAAGCAGGAGTGCAGTTACGAGCCCAATTCACTTTCTCCAAACTACACCTGCCTCTGCACAAAAGTAACCTAGAGGCAGTATCTGGTTTACTATCACAATTTCCTCTACCTGCCTTAAAACCTTGATGTTTTGTTGGTATATAATTCATCTCCTGCCACCCAGCAGCGAATGCTGCCACTGTAGAGCCCACTGTGGGAGCCGAGGCATCCACAAGCCCCTTTTCCCTCCTGGTTTTGCTCCTCTTCTTCCAGAGAAATAAGTACAATAAACAAGCACCTCTAAGCCCAGGCTGCCTTTTAATATCTGGCGTTCCAGAATCTGACTAGATGTTAGGCAAGATGGAAAATGGAAAAAAAAAAAAAGACAATGAGGAATTGGAGGCAGTGAATCCTCAGGATGTGTTGGGCCATGTACAACTGCATCAACATTTGGGATCAGTGATGGGGAAGGGGCAGAAAGTCCCATCACAGACACCGCCTGGGACCAGCACAAATAAAAACAGGACACTCTGCCCTGCATATTAAAGCACATTAAATTTTGTGTTTATGCATTAATGTTTTTCTAATGCCCTGAGCTTGATTATTTACATGGCCAAACTCCCAAACATCTGGCAGAAATAAGTACTGAGCCAGAGGGAAAAAGCCAAGAAAGGATATGGCTTTTAAAGTAGTTTTCCCTCTATATCATGGTGGAAAATCACTGCTGTGGTGCCTTTGGAGATCGAAGAGTCGTCTCCACAGCTCTTGTGAAGCTGTGATTCATTACCTGTGATTCATCATATTCATCAACTTCTATTTATTCTCTGGATTTGAGTTTGCTTCCTGATTAGTTCTAGTTGTGGAAGAAGGCCCAATTTCTTAATATCTTAAAATATTAAGGATGGAGGATGACACAGTGCTGTAGAGTAGGGATAGGAGCACAAAGGTGTCCAAACAGCAGCTCTACTTGCATGTTGGCATTTGGGTTTAGGTGCTGACAGCAACAGCAGAGGACAAGAACAGTGCCTAGAAAGATGCAGCCCTTGGCCACAAGATCATCTGCCCATCAGGTGATGCCATGGAGAACACCAGAAAATTTGTAAAAGTAAAGTTGGTTGGCCAAAACTCAGTTGATGAAAGCTGGTGAGTACTCCAAAACACGGAGCTTTTATGTTCTCTTCAGTCACAGTTGATATAAAGTCCAGGTTTAAGTAATTAGGTGAGGGGCAGGACCTTTTTAAGGGGTCAGTCCCACTTTCATTAACCTGGCTCTGTTACTTGCTCCCAGGCTCCTTGCCTGGTCCTGAAGTGCTCCTTCCCAGGCTCCAGGGGCAGCCCTGGCACTGGTCATGCTCCAGCAGCCCCAGGAGCAGACAGGCATCAGCTGCTCTTAAGAGGAAGGGAAGCTGTCAAACTGTGTTACCTGAGGCAGGATGTGAGCTTGACTCAGAGCCTGGGGGTGGCACACTCCTGCCACCCCCCAGGACACCATGCTACTGCTCCCCATTCTGAGAGCAGCCATGTGCAGCTGCAGCTTTTACATCTCTTGACTTCCCAGCTCCAGGCAGCAATCCATGAATGAGCAAATGTCAGCAAAGAAATGAATGAAGGACATTTGCGCTTGTGTTTATTAAGCTGCCACCTGAAGCAGGTGCCACTATCAGATGTAGCTGCCAGAGCCTACCACCTATGTAGCTCCTGCTGTGGCAATAGCAGTGCCTATGGGAATGAACACCATCACCGGTGTGATGGGCAAGGGTCTCAGTTTTTGTAATAGTTATTCATTTATTCATCTCAGTCTTTGCTTTGCTTGACTTGTTGCTGCTGCCCGCATTTTCCATCTACGGAGTTTTCAACAGGTTTTATATCAAAGAACTGTAAATCAGAAGTATCTACATTTTTTTTAGTGCAGAGCAAAGACACGTCTGCAACCATAGCAGGACATCAGCTCTATCAGATACATAATTACACCCCCACTGTTCCTCTTGCACTCTCAGGTCAAGCATATTCTCCTCTGATCCTAATGCAAATACTAGTTTTGCAACTGCCCGGGCCAAAGTCATGTAATTTCATGTCATTCCTGATCTGTCCCTACTCTTCTCAGGGCAACCTTGCCATGGCCCTGCCTCTCTGCACAGCATGCTTCCCTGCCTTGGAGGCCCTCATGGCAACACTGAACATTAACTGAGTTTCAGGTCAGTTGAAACCAGGTGCAAGGTCCCTGGCACTCCAGGATTCAATCCTGGAGGAATTTCACCCTGCCTGCTGGAGTCAGCAGTGTCTTGCTCAGCTGGGGGTTCTCTCCCTGCAGCTGATTATCAATGGGCAGAGGTATCTTGTACCGTGCTCACAGTATCCCTATGGAAAACCAGTGTGTTCCGGCAGATGGGGACCAGCAACACAAACAGGGAAGAGGAGCCACAGAACCACTGTCCCTGTTTTGTCCTGCAACAACAAGTCTGTTACAGTCGCTCAACAGGATGGACTAGGAAATTTCTGAAGGTGTTGGATATTTTCTGGAAGACCCTGTGCTATTCCTGGTTCTCCTTGATGCACAGGACCCTTGGTCAGGGTCCTGCAAGTCTTCAATCCTGATCCCAGCTCACTCCAAAGCAAAGCCCCTGCAGGGCACATGTATAATGCTATTACCTTATGAAGGATTATGAGGGTTTCCCTTGTACACGCTTTCTCATGCTCTGGAGTTGTGCCATCCTTGTGAGTAGCCAATAAAGTAGGAAAAAATAAAATCAATTTTCTAAAAACTCTGTGCAAGTTGTCACATGATTGGACCAGGTTTTTATTTACCTTGATTCTGCAATGGAGATTAATCTCTTGTATTGTGCTGCCTCTACTTAAGAAAAACCAATAAAGTCAGACTTCATGGAGACTTACAAAGTTTTGTTGGTATGGATCCCACCCTACTCAAGTTAAGACCTCTTGAAGTCCACATTGAAGTCCACACAGCTGGTACAAAAATTTCCCAGCCCTAAAATAAGTTTCTCTTAATGTACAGAGTGGGAAGCAGCTATGCAGCAATAGGGACAATCCCATCAGAAAACCCTGAACACTGTAAATAAAGGATAGACGTAGAAATTGAAATAAAAGAGGCAAGGCTTTTGAGAGGGTATTTATTCTAAGTGGCATTTCCATGCTACTGCCCTAAAGCAGAATTATCACTTCTTCAGCCACGTGCTACTTCTGTTCCTTGGCATAGAGATAGATTTTTTTGGCCTCTGGAGCACTTTGCCTGCAAGAGTAATAAGACATGAACATCAGCCAGGAATTAAGTTGTTCAGGGAGCCCCTGACTTCAAATTCTTCACCTGCTCTGCCTTGGCCCCAAGAAAATGATATACATATTCCCTTAGGTTTGCTCTGGCTCCTCAGCAGATATTGGTGCTTCATACACCACATGTGAAGCTGCTATCAAGATTGCCCTTTTTCTGTTCAATTGTTAAGGTGCTTTTTTTTTACACAAATACCATTTATAATGGTGTTGAGAGACTAGTGCAGCTATTCACAGGCCAGTAAAGGCCTTGGCTACTTGTTTTCAAGATGCCTAGGTAGACATGGGATAAAAGGAGTCTGGAATCTGTCCAGTGAGAGTCTGGAAATTACCCAGCAACTCCTTGGGAACAAATAAGGCAGCCGAGTAACCCCTGGGATTCCTTCTGGACAGGGATTATGCCAAATTTCAAGTGAAAACTGCTACAAGTTCATCATCATGACTCACCTCTGAAAGTTTTCAACATCCTCCACAGTCTCAGGCAAAACTCTTCCTTTAGTTTCAGGCAGAAGCAGCACCAATCCACCCGCAATCAAACCAAGCACAGCTTCAAAACAGAGGCACAAAGAGCTTGTAAGCATTTATCAACCACTTGCTACTGCCAGACACAATGGGCTTGTCAATGACATTTTGTTCTGTTCTTTCATACAAGATGTGCCCTTCATGTCTCTATATGCAAAACTGTCATGCTGGTGCATAAATGGAGAACATGGCTGCTCTGTGGAGACAGCAGCAAGCCAAGTCCTCTTGTGAGTTATGCATGAACTAGGACACCTCAAACTGGACAGATCCTTCCTTAATAGAGGAAAGAACTCTTTAGCGCCAGAGCACACCAGGAATCACATTCCATTTTTATGCTAGTCACATTAGATTAGAAAGTGTATACACAAAGTATTATCTTCTAAGCAATATGATCTAATTCTCCTTTGATAATTTCTTTTATCCAGTTTGTACATGTTTGGTATGTATTTTAAATCTACTAAGTGGCCTTCTAGATGTTCTGTCTGTTAAAATCTGCTTATTACCATTCAAGGTATTTTTCTAAAATACTGTGCTGACCTAAAGATTCATAAAAGTGTTGCAGGCCCTGACCTGAGTGTTCAGGTCACTAGCCTTCAAAACTTATCTTGCATTTATTTACCAGCCACTTTACAAATAGCTGGAGAAGAGCCAGTTAACAAAATGTAGGAAAAGCTGAAACATAACAGCCATATTGTACTCCATTGAATAGGCAATTAAATGAAATTCTACGGTTTGGCTGCTGGACAAAGACAATAAATCAGCTTTAAATCCATCAAATATTAAGCTCATCAAAGTTTTTCTGAGATCTTTGCCATCTGTCAAACACGTATTCGACTCTAACTTCCTCTAAAATGCAAGGAGAAGTCACAGGGGCAAGAGAGATATGAGTGCATAAAAAAGTTCCAAATTGTCATGAACTGAAGGCTAAGACCTTGTAGAGAGTAAGGGGCTTCTGCTGAACTTAAAGCAGCAGTGTTGGTGGCTTTTCCCTCCCTTTGGAACTTGGGTCCCCTACTGCACCCTGGAAGGGGCCAGCAAGGTCAGGTGGCACTTACTGAAGACAATCAGTGGCAGATCATGCCAGATCTCTGCCAGTCTGTAGACAATGAATGGGACGATGACTCCACCAATATCACACAGAGAGGAGCAAACCATCACCCCGAGATTCCTGGTTTGGCAGCAAAGGGATTATGTTAGTGTCAGGGTACTGCAGTTGGAAGTGGATGGATCACAACTCTCACACAGGACAGATCCAGGCACTGTGTGGAACTTCAGATCCCTCACCCATCCTGGTTCTCCCAAATTTTCCCTTTAATTCAGTCTTGTGAATTTCCCCTTGTCTAAAAGTACATTTCTTTTTTTTATTAAGCCACCTATTTAAAGCATTTTAATTGTGCTTCACCTTTTTTATGTTCAATAGTACCTGTGTAGTTCTGACACATTTGGGGGTAACTTAACTTAGCATAAAACATCAGCCTCAACTATTTGTTTCCAGGCCAAATGCCAACTGGGGAGAGGATGCACCTACCTGATGTAAGTTGGATACAGTTCTGTGTTTACAAAGCAAACCATTTCAAAAGCCATTGTAATTCCCATTCTCCCAATGCAAGCAGTAATCACTTTCAACCAATGTACATCTGCAGAGAGAATACATTCAATACATTTAAAAGCATCCCAGTGATTCAGCAGGTGTCAATTAATTCAACAGTATTATTTTGTGGGACCCCTGATCCCATGTCAGTTGATGTTTTTAAGGGACCTTGTTTCACCTGTGTGAGTGAGGGATTGGGAGCAGTGAGGACCACATGAGTGGCAGCAAAGGGACCCTCACAAAGCAGCGTGGAGGCTCCAGAGGACAGGGTGGGAAGCCCTCACAGGGCTCCATTCAGGTGACTTACCCTCTGGGATGAGGGCTGTGGCAAGGCAGGCAGCCCCAGCCACCAGGTTTGACACAGCCCAGGGGTAGCGCCGCCCAACACGGTCAATTGTGACGATGATGATGAAGGCAGCTGGGAACTCAACAAGTGCAGAATAGAGGAAATCCAGATACATGTTGTCAGCAGCCATTCCCATGTGCATGATGAGCCCCTGGTAGAGGACGGAGCTCGTGAACCTGGGCAGAGAAGAGCATCCTGGATTTGTTAGGTAGTAAGAGAACAGGCATCCGTGTCCTGATGGAGTTTTCAAATCCAGAGCTCCAAAACCAGCTCTCTAGTGTTATATTCTTACCAGTTGTACATCAAAATGAGTGTGTTTTTTCTTATCTGTGGTGTCCTGAAAAGGTCCACCAGTGCGGGAGTCTGCTTTCCACAATCTTCCTCTTCAAATTTAATATCCTATGGAAGAGCCAGTACATAGTACATTAAATTTCTCTGGGAGGAACTGATGCAAGGTACTGTCATGATGCTTACTTACATGCACAAGCAAACCCTGAGCTTACCTCAAAATGAGAAGGCATCTTTTTCCGATTTGTTTTAGCCATATTTCTGACAATTTTCATAGCTTTGTCATTTTTTCCTTGAGATATCAGCCATCTGGGAGACTCTGGGAGGCACCTACAATGTGAGTGGATGCCATTGTACAACAAAACATAAAGCCTACCTATTCTCCCATGAGTGGGGACTTTGGAAGGATTAAATAGAAGTAGATGATTGAGGTTTTTTGGGGTTTTTTTTGGGTTGTTTTTTTATTATTACTATTTTTTGGGGAGTAGGTTTTGTGTGCCTCTTCTCACTTCTCCAGTCAGAAAAAAATAGTACATCCCATGGCTGAGACTGGAAGAGGAACAGGTGAGGCTAACAGTCAAAGAGGAGTTTACTGAAGATAAATCAGGGAGGAGCTTTGAGTGAGAATAGTGCTCTCATCCAGCCCCTTCACCACAAACCAGCTCCTCTTAGGGAGCCATTTTTCACTTCTACCAATACAGGTTAAGAAGTACTAAATAAGTTAGAACTGTCTTACCAAATTCATAAATATAGAAGAAGGAAGGTGACAAATTTCTTTCTACTCTTCCTAACCTCTTGACCCATCCAGACAATTTCTCAAATACAAAGCACTCAACCCAAAATATATTGATTAAAAAGAGAGGAGATAAACTAAAATGAAGGAGTGCCCAAGTGGTGGTTTTTTTTGGTTGGACCACAAAAACCTGCAATTTTTCTGCCTCAAAAGAACATGCTAACAACCTGTTACCATTATGTTAGTTTTAGGTGATCTGTCAATAACCATATTTTCAGTGCAAGACCAAATAAGTTATGCCAAGGCACCTATTTTAATTTATGAATTGCTTAAAGAAAACATAAATTATACTAATCTGATTTTCCCTCAGTGTTTGTCCAAGTGGTCTGTTTTTTAAACACAAGATCAGGAGAGAGCACAGGCTAGGATTCAACAAGATCTCAGTTGCTGAAGGGTCCTATTTCCCTCTCTTTTTTTTCTGGGGACCTCCTGTTTGCCCCACGAGGTGTGGGGGCCAGAAAGGAGTGGCCAGTCTCTCTCAGTATCAAGCAGCAGAAGCCAGTTTTTTTGGGCTGTGGGCAGAGGTACCATGGAAGGGCACTTACCAGTAGTAGAGCAGGAGGAAGCAGGTGGGCAGAGTGACAGTGAGCTGCAGCCAGCGCCAGTGAGGGATGGCGTAGGCGATGGCATCGAACACCAGGAGCCCGACGGAGAAAGCAGCCTGGTAGAGGATCCCCACTGTCCTCCGGTACTGCGGGCCCACCACTTCTGTCACTGCAAACGTGCACGGGGACAGGTGAGGAACGGGGTGCCCCCCACACACAAACCTGCTGGGGGGACGCTGTAGCACCAATGCTATGGTAACACCCTGGAGAAACCTTGGTAATCACGGGCTTCTCAGCATGGTTCCTCCAGACAAAACCCCCTGGTTTGTTTTTCTGGCACCCAAGCCCCAGCAGAGAAGGAAACACTGTTGCTGGCTGTGCACTGGCCTGAGACATCCAGGAATGTCCTCTGCTGCAGAGGTCTCAGAGTAAATCAAGCATTTGTCAAAGTGCACAGGCAGATTTTGCTGTGGAATCTAATGCCAACTTACCTCATGTCTCCAGCCCAACAACAAAGCTGAATATTTTGTTTCCAAAGTACAGGCTTTCAGCCTGCATCTCACTCCAAGTAAGTCGTGTTCATACAGAGTTAACAGCAACTATTCCAGCAGACAGGCACAAGCACACTCAACATTTTGCATCCTGTTGTGTGACTTCAAGAAAGCAAACTCATTACAAAAAGAACAGTAAGGAACTAATTAGCAGCCAAATGAACTGCTGAGTTTTGGAACCACAGATTAGCTAAGGCTGCTCAGCCAAATGATGCACAAAGACATCTCCTCAGACTCAGCAGGACTGAGCCAGAAGCAGCTGAAGGGTAGATGAGTGCCCCAGCAGAGCAGGATAACAAGATTGATTTGTCCTAGTATCCTTCCCTGGACATTCAGTATTGGCCACCCTTAGGGAAAAGAAACAAATTTAAGGAAGTTTTGGGGCTGGTTCAGGATCTTTTTCATAAGAGAGTTTCAAGTGAATTCAGGAATAATAAGATGTAACAGGGAGAAAATATCAGGATGGGGCAAATCATTGTCCTGAAAAGGACTTTGTGCTCTAAAACAGCCTGAAGTTCCCCAGAAGAGGGGATGGAGATTTCATATGTGCCACGAGAAGATTTAAGAGGCCAAGCAAGAATCTAGAAATGCACAGGAAGGAATAATCATGTCTTAGCAGAAGACAGTCTGGACTATGGGATAGGTGCTTTTATTTTATTTTTATCATATATCTGGATAACTGAATTAGCAAGATGCCCATAGTGAAAGACTTAGTGGAAGTTTAGGGCACTGATTTTTACATTTTTACTACTATCACAATGAACTGCACCTCTCAGAGATATTTGGTAGAGCCACCTGCCACCCTAACCCAGTTAAGGTTCTATTGGTCAGCTTTTAAAATACTTATGCTTGCAGTTGGGTATTTTGGACAAGAAACTGAACTCCACTCCAGAAAAATGAGAGAAGTTCCAGGCAGCTCTACCCTGAACCAGGAAATGGCCCTGAGGTGGCCCCAGACCCAGCCTGGCTGCACAGCTGTGCCTCACCAGTAGCCACAGCTGGTGCAGGGCACTGGCAGAGGCACCCACACAGGCTGGCTCCTCCATGGCCTCTGCTCAGCCCAGTGGATACACACTGGATGTATCACAGGACAAACACCTTGTCTTTTTATCAGCAAGTACGTGCTGTTCTTCAGTTAGTTTTATGTTCTGAAGCCTCTGTTTGCCCTTTAATGCTCTTTGTGTCATAAAAACGTCTCAAGTTTTCCCCACCCTCTGCCTGCTTCTTTAATGGCCTCTTCTGTCACCATCCTGTCTGTGCCCGAGCTGGAGGGGCTGTGTCTGCCTGGTCACCTTCCCCAGCCAGAGCCTGATGGAAGGAAGAAGAGCCATGAGACCCAGACAGATCTGCAAAGGTGAACTGTACCTCAGGGGAAAGCCTAACTCAAGGTAAGAGCCCTAATATACCACCACTTGCTCAAACTTTGAAGGCTGCTCTTGTTTCTCCCTAATGACAGTGCTTCAAAACATCCTGAGAAGTCAAATAGGGAGAAAACTCCTTAATGAAACACCATGGGAGGCATTTTTTAAATGGCTTTTTTTTTTCAAGTTTTCTGGAGTTGAGTTTTGCACCTTCATCTTCTGCAGCTAGTCTTGCCCTCCTGGGAGAAGGTCCCAAACTTACTTACCCAGGATGTAGCCTGCAGTCCAGCAGCCCTTGCTGACCAGCCCTTGCAAGAACCGGATGATGACTATCCACAGGTAGGAGGGCACGAAGACCAGAAGTATTCCAAACACAACATTTGCAAGAATTGTTGTTAAAAGGCAAAATTTACGGCCAAACCTGGATTGGAAAATGATAGGCATGAAGAAAACCACTAGTCATGGGAGCATTTTAAACTAGTAAGAGCTTTGTGTATCTTCAGACAGAAAAAATCCAATTTTGCTATGCAAAATAGAGACATGATTTTTTTCTTTGCCCATTACTCACTCACCTGCTTTTCTATGCCATGAAAAGTTACTGTGCCAGTTCCTCAGCAATTCCACAAAAAACTTCCAGGAAAAAAAGAATAGTCCCATGTTTACATGTATTACATTGGGACTGAAAAATAAGCGTGGGTTAATGTAATGATTCTGATATGTCCGCATGCATCAGATTTATAGGGGATTTATTTACTGCAACCTTAACCTTTATAATACTAGTAATGCATGGATCTACTTGTGAGTGGGCTCCATTTCTGAGCTGGAGCAACTCAGAGCCTGCTGTACTAACAGTCCTAGGCAGAAGGGGAGCAAGGGGGGAAATGGGCCCTCCAGTACTGGCATTTGTTTTTCTTTAACCCCCAGGTGCCTGAGCCAGGAAGTCTGACTCTGCTGGCTCTGAACAGGGAGCTAGAGGGATTATCTGCTTTTTTCACAGTGACTGCTGCTGTACACATCTGGCAAATCTGTGCCAACTACTTCTAAGCTTCTCCAAGAGAAGCAAAAGGTTTCCAAGCTGCAGCCACAGAGAGCGCAACAGAATAGGTGGGAGATCCAAACCAGCAGCATTTCCTGGCTTTGGTTAACACCCGAGGGCTCTGACATGGCACAGTAGGAAGTTTGGGGTGTACAGTTCTAAAATAGTCCTCGTACACTCTGCAGGGCTTGCTGAGCAGATCTGTGCTAACCATGAGGTACAACCTAAAAGGCAGGATACTGGCTCATGATGCAACTGAACATCCAAGGGGATTACCTTATTTTCATAAGAGCAGAGATGATACCAGTTGCACAACCTTTATCTGAGTTTGGGTGCTGAACATGGATAAGGGAGGTCAGAGGGCTCTGCAGTCAGCCCACACGTACCTGTCTGCAATGTAGCCAATGTTTAGGGAGCCAATAAAAAACCCAGCGTTCACAGAAGACTGAAAGACATCCAACTTCCAGGAGTCCTCACACACCAGGTCAAACTAAAGGAGCAACCACAGTCAGAGACAAAAGAGTGAAATGAGGAGCTGGCTCACGTCCACAACTCTCCTTCACTTCAGTTAAAGATTTAAACTTGTTTCTGGGTCAATGCCTGTTTTGTCAGTACACAGAAATCCTACTGACTTAACTAATTGTCCAACATTAAAAACTGGAACAAGCCCTTGAGAAGTTTACTGGCATTTCCCATTCATGTCTCATCTCTCTTTTTTGCAAAAGAGCATAAGTGAATTATTATCCATTAAAACTGGCATCCAAACCTATGCTGGTCCTCATTGATCAAATCAGCATGGATCTGATGATCACTCTGAGGTTTTAAAACAGCTTTTTTTTGTGGCTGATGGTGAACATTTCTAAGTAGTTCTTGTTGCCTCATACCCAGGCATGGCAGAGTAGCCCCACAGACCACTCAGAGTGATGCTGTTACTAAAAGTATCTTAGATGCCTTCAGGAACCTGCCTCGTCCCACATCTCATGGAGCACTGGCCTCGGGGAGGAGGGTGGAAGTATCTGCATCTGCCCTGAGGCCACAGCATTTTCTCTCTGCTCTGGTCTTTAGCTCAACCACGTTGTTGTATGCGTTGAGAGAACAAATATTTTTTATCCAGGGCCAAGCTTTATACCACATGGGTACCCACATATATTTGCCATCTAGTCTTGTCCTATCTTACTTGTAGAAAAACATAAAAGCTACTAGAGAAAAATTATTGCAAAAAACTCTCCTAATATGACTGAGAATCCCTTCCCTTCCTCCTGGTAGCTGCATTTAATTGAATCTATGCATCCATAATTAACACAAAACCAAATATTTCCTCTGACGCTTTATAGGACTTCCCATGAGGACATTCTTCCATATGCAAACTTTTCCTTTGAAATAACATGGTTTACACTCCACTGTCCTTTTCTTTTCTTAGCTATCAGAGCAGGGGATAACATAACAGAGCCTGAGAAGTTTCACAGAAGCAGTCACAACCAGGAACTCATTGACAAAATGCAGAGTTATGTGATGTATCTGGTTATCCTGTGAAGGAAGCAGCCCATGGACCTGGTCTTGCAGCCCCTCAGCAGAAAAGAGGAGACAATTGATGTGAGAGCATGACTGCATGAGCCCACACAGACTGCAAGTGCTCAACTTCCCATAAACTCAGGAGATGATGGTGGGGGCATCTGAACCACAGGATCTGCTGGAGCCTTTTCCAGTGAGATGTGCCTGCTGAGCTGTTGCCACGTAGAAGCCCTGGGTCATCCTGCATTTGAGGTGCCTCACTTCCTCACTTTAACATCTCACAGCTGGTAACTTGCTGAAAGCAGTACACTTAGAGTGCACCCTCTTACCCAAACTGCTAAAGTACAGCAAGTAGCCTAAGTACCACTTCCAGTTTATTCACACTCCTTCTGAGAACACAAAAGTCATTGGCTTTTCTACAGTTTATTTTTTTTAATACAGTTGGGATTTTTTTACAGACTTAAGCTGTTTAATTGCAGGAGGCCTCAGTTCCTCAAAAGGGATACCTTTCCCTGCACTGACTGCCATTCATTTTTATTTAACACCAACTTTAAGAGACTTTCTACATGAAAAAAAAAGAAAAAAAAAGAAAATAAATTAAAAAGAAAGAAAGAAAGAAAGAAAGAAAGAAAGAAAGAAAGAAAGAAAGAAAGAAAGAAAGAAAGAAAGAAAGAAAGAAAGAAAGAAAGAAAGAAAGAAAAAGAAAAGAAAAAAGGGGGTGGGGGAAAAGAAGACCTTTGCATTGGCCTGTTTTGTTTGCAGCACTGCTAGCTGCACTGTTTACACACCTTCACCAATCGGACCTCTCATGTGACAGGAATTTCATTCACAACTGGACTTTACCTACCTGGGGATTTATTTGCTGAAATATGCTTTGCTCCCCAGCTGGAGATATAAGCCCCCTGAGCAGCCAAGGCAACACTTCACAGCAAGGACAGAGGGAAGATGACTTGTAAACCCCCAAGCGCAAGTTCACAGTAAGCAACAATCCCTCCACCAGGTAAGCAGGGGATATTCTAACACAGCTTAAGCTCCACCAACCCTCTCCCCCAACCCTCACCTTGTCTGTAACAGAGGGGACAGGGCAGAGGGGGCTGTTTTTACCTCTGTCACGATCGAGCTCCCTGGGGAGTCGTAGACCCAGCCATCCCGGCAGGGACCGAGGGAGACGGAGCTCCCACTGCGCACCAGGCTGCTGAGGGGGTCAGTGCAGCTGATTCCTGTTGTGTTCCAGTCCACCTCGTACCTCCTGCAGCGGCTGCTGAAGCTGGCCCCGTGGCCATCCCACTCGGGAACTGTGTAATTGAGCTGCTCCTCCAGGCTCCAGCCACACCGCTGGCTCAGCTCAGCCACGCCAGGGCTGGAGCAGCGATGCTCGGGGGTGAACCCAAAGAAGACAACCCCCACGTACACTGGGGTGAAGGAAGCAGATAACAAACATAGGACAAAAAACGTTTGCTTCTGGAACCTGTCAAATTCTCCAACGTGCTCTAAAATGTCATCTAGGGTTGGCATTTTGGCATCAAAACCACTTCAAAAACCTCAACTCGGTCCTCTCTGCAGCACTGATATTTTTAGTTGGCAGCCAAGCTACTTAAGTAACAAAGATATTTGACCAAAAGTCAAGACTAACTCTATAAATTATTAAACTACATGTTGCAAGCCCTATTATTTAGGTTTCATTTGAAATCAGACCTTAATTCACCCAGAGAGAATTTGCCTTTAACCCCTAATCAGAGTACTTACGCGTTTCTGATCTCTAGAAAAACCTCTCTGGGCCACTGCCCTCCAGTTTTTGTTGGGGGTTTTGGGGTTATCTTGTAATTAGGCAAGTCAGCTCCTCAAATAACAGGCATTTTTAGGGAGCAAACACAGATGGAAAATTCTACCAACATACAAGCAACACGTGGGTTTAGTGCAGAATGGCTGGGGCACCGCATGTGAGCAAAGCTTTTGACCAGGATCTGTAAAAAATAGGTGGGTACACTCTGAAAAAGAAGTGTCTATACATTGAGCCATACAGCAGTAAAGGAACTGCTTTCCTAAGAACTCCAGCATCATGTGTGTCTCACCCTTCACTCTCTCCACCTTTATCAGGGAACACAGTTTTCAACAGACCACATTTTTGCAGTGATACAGAAGAGAAAAAGCATTCACTACAGAATTACGCTGGGAATAGCTGTGGAAAGCCACAATATGCAGTATCTATGGCCAAAATAGTTATTTTTTTTTGCCACAGAAGACCTATAGGACTTTAGGTAGACTTCATTGCCAAGCACCTCGAATAAATGCAGTGATAATAGGTACACTGACCTGCCTGTGGATAGATACCAGCTACTCACATATCTTTTGCTGGCAACAGCAGCCTTCAGAAAGAAAAGCACAAGCAAAGGTAATGCTTAAAAGACATTTTTAAAAAGTGAAAAATTGTCTGGAAAGAAATGGGAATAGCTTAGGATCAAGGAAAAAAAAATGAAAGACAATACACTCCAAAAAAAAAACCTCAAACAAACCAGTTTAGAAGGCCATTCCAGATCTGGCATTGAAACAGAACTTGGCCTCACTGCTCATCAGCTACAGACCAAGAGTGGCCTGAGAAGCTGCTTTGCAGACCAACACTTCAAGATCATTCCCCACATCACATAGATGTGCCTTCTCTCCTGCTTCACCCTCTTCTCTGTCAGGAACATCTACACCAAGTTAACAAGATCTCCTCTCCTGGCCACTCACATCTGTGTCACCCTGAGCCAAGCAGAGCACCACCCCACACCAGACCTCGCCTCCCCAGCTGCGGGAATTCCATGTGGAGCTGGGGAGGGGAACAGGGATACAAAAGCGCACAGCAGTCACCATGCTCAGAGCCAGCCCCCGCAAACCTTCCTCAGCAGGAGGATGTGCGCAGTCAATGGGGGCCAAGGGAACTGAAGTCAAAGCCCACCTCGGAAGTGAGTGAAGCTAAAGCACTAGGCTGCACCTTAAAAACACACCCCAAATCCCCTCACATCACTTCTTTTCTAAGTTTTATTTAAACAACTGGTAATGGTGTGCAAAAGTTTTGCTTAAAATACAAAAGTTTGATCCAGACTGGACCAGTTTTCCCCATTTCCCACCATTCTCTCTGCAGCCAGCCCAGAGTGGGCAGTGCGGGGCTCTGCCAGGCAGGTGGGTTTCTTAGGGACACTTCCCAAAGAGTTGTGCTGCTGACTGGCAAAGCTGCTGCTCCTGACCCAGTCATTTGTACATACTCACCTGGGCCCTGCTTTCTCATAACCCTTCCCTCCATACAGTTAGGTAGAGTAATCTGAGAAAAACAGTCTGGTGAAGCTGTTATGCATCCAGCTCTCTATGGGGTGAGATTGAGCCAGCCTACCTATAAATGCCTAGGTTAAAAGTGGGTAATAGTTCCAAGACCAGGCACTGAAGTCACTCACTGCTGTCAGATGCAAATTGTATCATTGATATTGCTCAGAAAGGCACACCAACACAGAGTAGCCCTGTTCTACTTAAGCCTTGTTAGGTACAGCCCAAACAAAGAGACCATGTGATTTTACACAGGAGAAATAATGTCATGCAGTTGGTTCATGGATCAAGTAATTCTAAAATGCCAGCCTTGATGACCTGGGGAAGGGAAGCAGAACCCTCCGACATGCACTGAGAGAACTGTTGTAATTATAACAGATAGTATTAAAAATACACCATCAAGCCTCTCACTTCTCCAAGCTCTCCCTTTGAAAAATTTATATTTTTCATATAAATATGAAAAATGCTGATTTAAGTTTGAAAAGATGCAGCTTCAGCCAAACTGACTTACACCTCCACTGGTAACAATACAAGAGGAAGAAAACCGAAGTGATTAAAGAAAGAATACACTATCAGGGCCCACCTATATATTCTGATCTTTATCATCAAATATTGGTTCTCATTTTGAGTGACACAACTGAGGTATTAACCATCACAGCAGGAAAGGGTCTCACCAGGCTGATGAGCAGCATACAGAATAGTGTAAGAAAGATTCCAGACTTGAGATGTGGGATTTGGAATACCCACTTCGTATCTTTTATTGAAATTGCTTAATACTTTATATTACACTATTTTGATTCAAAATGGAGTTTTTATAAAAAGAAACCATTGTTGAAACTGAATAAGCCAGCCAAAAGGAACAACAAAAAGTTTCAAAAAATTCTGACCAATGCATGTTCTTGTACAATGCTTTGAAACCCTATAATTGTCCATAATTTTATTTAGGAAACACCTGGAGAAGAGCAAGACTGCTAGAGAAAAACTGACTTGCATTTATTACCAGCAACATTTCAAATCAATAACCGTGGCCAGGATCATAGCATATGGACTAGAAATTAGGCTATCAGAAAATATTGGCCCAAATTTATTTTCTTGAAATTAATACCAGTGAGAGGCATTATGTAGACTAGGGCTCCTCTAGTCCTTGGGTTTTTCTTGGTGATGACAAACTGGGTAGTGCAGATTGTATTACAGGAACTCTGCCTCTACATGCTTGAAAACTCCGGTTCTCTGTGCAGTTCGCCTAGTCCAGTCATAATCAAGGAAAAAAAAAAAAATCTTTGGGTGCTTGTCAGCTGCTTAGGCAAATACTGATGAAGTCAGTCATATGACCAGTACCAAAAAAAAAAAAAATTCCATGCGAAGAACAGCAACCACTTCAGGCTAAAGCTATACAGAATTGTACCTTTCAGTCCACACCTTTGAACCAATGATCTGTTTAAATTAGAATGGATATTCAAATTTACAGGATATATTCCAAAATTTACATCAAATCATCCCAACACACTAAAGTTACACTTTTCCTTGTCTCACAATGGGTGAACCCATATAAGAATACCCTGCCGGCAGGAAGAACACGTTACTATTAATCAAACCTGAGTAGTGAGGATCAATAAATACAAGGAGTTAAAACAATAGTAGTCAGATAACTTGAGTCTCAGAAGCCAGGGGCTTCATGGAGCCTTAATCCTTTCCTTTCAAAGGTTTCTTTTTTTTAAGCAAGCATTTAACATCTATGCTGAGACTTAAAAAAAAAAAAGTGTCCTGGCTAGAGAGAGTCAACTAACTCAGCCAACTGGATGTCAGAAATCCAGTCATTACTGAACAGATCATTGTAAACAATCAAGAAATCATTCTCTTCTTCCCTTTTCAATGGTTTCTTGTTAAAGGCAAAATTCAGAAAAATCTTTCAGGTTGAAGTCCTCGTATTTGGTTGGAAACGTTGTCCCGTTATATATAATCTCTCTATATATATTTGATTAGGCACAAGAGGGGTTATTAAATATTCAACAAGTCCTCATCGCTATCATCATGAAAAGATGCTGTATTTGTAGAGTTCTGTGCCTGCTGCTGGCCTGGCTTGGCTATTGCTCTCCTTTCCTTTCTTCCATTCAGTAAATAAGATTTGTTATCACTGCCAAAATTGTGTAGCTTCTTTTGTGGGTGCTTGCTCCTGTCTAGTCCTCTTCCTGTTTCAATCTTTACATCTGGAATGGTTAACACTTCATCCTCACTGTCCAGGTCATCCACATGGAGAGAGGTAAAGGCTCCAGATGTAACAGACTTGGTAGCAATATGACCGTTCTCCTGCCCTCCTTTTGCTGTTCTTGGATTTGGTGCTGCGACTTCCTCCATAAGCCACTCTGTCTCATTCTCATTAGCTTCTTCTTCACTGTTTATCTGCAAGAAAAGAAAAGAGGAGACTGCATCTGCCACTCACACACTGATCTCCCCAGTTGACAGGCCCCACAGCATATACGCCTTGGTTTAAGGTAGCTGTGAGAGAGTAAACACAGCAAGAGCATCACTCTTCACTGTGCTGAAACAGACTTTTCCATTTCACACTACTAATATATATATATATATATATATATATATATATATATATATATATATATATGTATGTATGTATCAATCAGCTATGTGGCTTTCCTGGTGCCACACCATGTGGTTTCCATGCACTAAAGGAACTAGGAATTAGGGGGTTATTTATGTATTAACAAAAGCTTCATATTAAGAGAACTCGACAAGAAACAAATTTGATTATGTCACTGTATTACCTTTGTATATTTGTAGGAAACACCAGATGATCTTCTGCAGCAGTTTGTGATTTTGTTTATTACAATTTCCCTAAACAAAGGAAAGAACACTACATTAGGAACACTATATCCACTTACTAGCCCTCACTTTTCTTCACTGGATTTTTAACATCAATATAAAGCATATCAACAAATGAGCTTCAAACTATCACATTGACCCTGAACCACTCTATCAAAATCAAGTCTGGGATGGTGTACATCTTCTCCCTTGCTACAGCTTCAAGCTGACTGTTCTGAAACCCCTATGGCCTTCATAGCTAAGGGAAAACCCTCCCAAAAGTTGTCTGGAAAGCAGAAGAAAGTTGTCTGGAAAGAAGAAGCAGGACTTGCACTTTTTCCTTGACACTGTTGTATGGATGTAGCCTGACTCCATGAAAGCAGAGGGATATCAAACACTAACAATATTATCATACTGTTTTATGCTCCTTAATGAGCAGTTGCCCACAAAAGAGGCTAGACCTACTTAGTTGTACACCCTAGCCTCTTTACATGGGCCTTCAGACAGTAATGGAAAATTTGAAGGAACCAGCAGTTTGACAGTTGATGATGCTGACAAATGAAAAACAGAACCCAAATCTGTTAAAGTTTACTCTTTCCTTTTCATTTCTGGCAGAAAACCAAGTCCCAACAAAAACTTCTGTAGCCTCTTAATTTCTTACCTCCTCTCTTTTTTGTAGAACAGCAAGATTATGAGACACGCAGTGAGAACAACCAGGAGGACGCTAAGAACAGCACCAACAGCCTGGCTTCTCCTTGAAAGACCTTTATGTATTTGGGTCTCCTCATCTGTCTGGTGCTGAGTGTTTCCTGGATCATTGGTTGATCTAGCAAAGCAAATTGAACAGACAAGATCTATTAAGTTTTGTTAAACTGGATTAGAAACAGCAGACTAAAAGAAGACATGCCACACCATCCTGTCATTCCAACCTAACAGCTGTACGAACTGCATTTAGGGGATTTCATCTAAGTAAAAAACAACTTGAAAAACACAAATATATGTACTGTGCCCTACATCCCAGAATGCTATCAAATAGTGCATGAAACTGCAGTCAAGACTGCAGAGCACAATTAAGCACTCCAGAGCTTATACAGCAGCAGTTATCCACACAAAGCTGCTGTTTTAATCAAATCTGCCACAGAGCAAGTTGCAACAGCTACAGAAATTATCTACCTTTCATCTGACCATGGCACTACACACACTAAATTCCTTCAACAGGTTTAAATCAGAACCAAGAGCCTGCCTGTGCTTTCAAGCTAGCAGCCAGAAAGTAAACACTCCCAGAAACAGCCACTCCATCTTTCACAGTGAGGCTGCCTACCTGTCAAGAACATTGTAAGCATCTAGACACGCACTAATCAGTAGATTTACTGATCGTATTTAATTGCAAAAATACTTCGTTGTTCCTTGAAGACCTGTAAATGATTTTCCATTCCAGGCTAAAGATGTGGGCACATAGAGAGGAAGGCCAGTCTTTCTAACAGCTTCAAAGTTTTCCAAACAGTAAGGCAAGTGGGACCAAACACCACATCCACAAACTGTTCCTCTCAGTAACATGAAACAGCATGTTCTGTCAACTACAGTAGGTTTTACTTAGTGAAAACAATAATATTAATTCCACTGTGCCTCTCCAGCTTTAGGTCCAGATCAGTTTGGCAAGCTTTAATTTAGTAGTCATGTGCCAAACACTGCACAAATGATCATCAACTTATCTATAAGCCTACTGCTTTTTTAGCTTTTCCCTTTTTCCCAATCACTGTGACAAATAAATACAAAAAAGCCTTTCACTGAGAAGTGCTGACAAAAGCTGCTTTCAGAAAAGTCAACTACTCACATTAATGGACACACAGCAGATGTGTACCAGGTAAATAAATACTGGCAATCTGCTGTCTCGTGAAGGAATTCAGGAATGCCTTCCTTCGCTTCTGGATTGCAGTGGAAGAAAATGGTTGAAGACACAAACTTTGATTTATCTTTACCACATCTGGAGTCAGATGAAAATATGACATCCAAATCATCATCTACAATGAGAAGAAAAAATTGTAGTTTACCTCATGCTTGAGAACAATCTGTAAAAACTAGACTCTGGAAAAAAGGTAACTACCTAAAGGAAATACTTGCTTATGCAGCACAAGCACAGATGAAAACAGGAGATGAAAGTCTTCTATCTTACAGTATTTTTACCAAAGTCTTTCAACTTCAAGTCTTTCAGTCTTCAAGTATCAAGCCCTAACCCCTATTAAAGCCATACTTGCAACTGAGCTTACACAGACAAAAAAAAAAAAAAAAAAAAAAATCTAAATGATGCTAGACAGATTTGGATAGCTTTACAGAAATGGATTAGCATAGATGTTGTGAAGCAAGAACTATTTTCTGATCAAGCAATTCACAGAGTATCAAGCAATTCTGTCTGGTGAGCAGGTACTTACCATCAACGTAATATTTGGCATTTCTGGCAGAACCAACTCTCCGAACACGCCGTTCGTTGGTTTTCACTTGGCAGATGTTTGCTCCAAAGCATTCTGGGAAACTTGAATTTTTTATACCAGAAAGTTGAATTTGATACACATATTTATCACCATTTGTCCGTACATCACCAGAAGCTGTGTACAACCTGAGGAAACAAGAGGAAAAATCTGTTTTCTACGTCTAAACTCACAGGTTGGGGGTATTCCCAAAACATACTGGCAACAGTAGTAGATGCTATCACTGGTTGATTCCAGAGCAAGCTGAGTGATATTTAGCATAAATATAATCCTTAGCAAGCACTGAAAGCAGATTTTTCCAGCTATGCTGCCCTCAATGTATGAGTGAACATGTAAATACCTCCAGAGGTTTAAGATGATATCAAGACAAAAGCACGATTCAGTGGCTCATACACCCTACTGACTGTGAGAATAATATGGTGCGCTCTGCAGCTATAATAAATGGCACAGTTCAGCAGTCTTCTCCAGAAAGGTAACTAGTTCTACCGTTCTGTTGTTTTGGGATTTGTTTGAGGTTTTTTTACTCACTTGGAATAAACATCCCCTAAAGAAAAGTTTTTCCCAGTTGCAGGATTAATGACTGTTCCGTTCACCACCTCTACCTCCTGCTGCTTCACAGCGCAAGCTGCACGTGTGTCCCACGTGATATAGTAAGCACAGTTTTCTTCATCAAACCTACCAAATAAAAAAGAGAGCTGATGATTCCAGGAAAGAGTAACAAGTTTTTAGCATCTTGAGAAAAGGAAAAGACAACTGCTAACCCACACATGACAATGTCCTGCCTAAGCATCACACCTAGAGTAAGCTAAAATAGTCAAGTAGCACTCAAAAAAGCTACCTGAAGAATTACATTGGATTTGTCTGCAGTTTCATGATTTTAGAAGACCTGGCTGCACCTGAACTTCCTACTGAAAATTCCAGAATTCCCATAGTGTATCAAAGCATTTGATTGATATATTTTAGCTAGTAAACATGCCAGGCTGCTTTTTTGTAGCACGTTAAACCTGCCTTTTATTTAAGCAGGAGAGATATAAGCTAGTGTCCTGGTTCTGGCCACAACAGGGAATATTTTTGCAGTAGCCAGGAAGGGCCATGGCCAGGACCCATAGGTTATTCTATACCAGTTCACCTCATTGCAAGGGACAGGGGGAAGGACATCTTTTGTAGGGAGTAAGGGTCCCTCCTGGGCCAAGAGAACATGGCAGAGGGACCCCAGTCATGTATCGTCATCTTATTTGAATCATTCAGCTCCTTCTTGTACCCTCTGTCATTGATGTTGCTGCTGGTACTGTTTCTTTTCTTATCTCATTTCTGTTTCCAGTAAATTGTCATCTCAACCCATGATCTTTGCCTTTTGGGCCTCCACTTGTCCCCTCCAGCCTTTGAAAGCGGAAAGGGGGTGGGGAAAGCAGCGTGTACTTTCAGTGGGCACACTGAATTAGAGAATACCATTCCTAAACTATGACAGCTAGTCAGACTGCTGCCTAGTTCTTTGACTCACACAGAGCATTTCATTCAGTTTTCCAATTCTACAAGCAATAGAGAGTTAATAATACCAAGACTAAGCAAAAAGTCCTCAAGCTTTCTTAGTATTTGTGATCATGCACTTAGACCTTATTTTAGAGGTCTTCTGGTTAAATACACCCTACAGAAAATGTTCTTTAATAAACAAATTTTGAACAGAGTTCAAAATGACGTTGGCTACTGATACTGAAAACAACAGCATCCAAGCCCTTGTCAGATCTAATTTGGAAGAAGAATGCTTAACTTTTTTCCCCACAAATTTTAAGATAAATACAAAATACAATGTTTATGGAAATGAACAATTGCACAAACTCCACAAGACCCTATACCTTGCAAGTACAGACCATAGATTATTTTAGGGACTGTCCAATAGAGCAGACAGTCCCCGAACTGAGATTTAAGGGTTTACTAGAGAGGTACAAAAGAATCAGCCATGAAAATCAGTGATATGTAAATTTATTACTCACCTCTGCAGCATGGGCATGCCAACTGTTCTTGCACATTTCAGTTCTATAATTGTTGTTACTTTCTTATTTTTCCTACATTCTTGCCCACTGGAATAACTAATATACACTGTATCACCTAGAAGGAAAAAATGGTGAGGATAGACTTTTGTAAGCAGCTGTCAGAAATTTCCTTTGCTCATTCTTGAGACTTCCTTACTTCCAGCACTCTTTTTCCCTGCATTGACCATAAATCAATTACAGTACTTCAGTAATTTGAGGCATTCACACTACTGATCATTTAAAAAACATAGGCAATACGTGTCAGTATTTTTGTAAATGGATGGGAAATTTCCCTGAGCACCAATATGAAAAATATTCCTTAAACTAGAAACTTGAGTAGAGATTATTGGTTTTCATTCATTTTCCTAAGACTGGAGCCAATTACTCATCCTTCACAGGCTGCTTTAATTGAAGAAGTAGTAGATGCAGAGTAAGTCTTTTCAAACTGGATGAACAAAAATTATTTCCCCTCACAACTAGAGAATCACAGACTGGCTGAGGCTGGAAGGGACCCCTGGAGGTCATCGGCCAATGTTTTCTCATGTCTTAAACATTACATTCCTTTTTTCATTTTTAAACAGAAGATTCACAGATAAAAATATTTCAAAATAAAGGTTTCAGCACAATTTAAGAACTGCTACAGCCAGGCTATAAGATTTAAGCCTTTCATCTCTAGCTCTCTACAGGAACAAAAAGTAACTCTACCTGTCACATTCAGCTTCTGCGTATGAACAAGTCCAAGAACTTGAACATCTCCATTGTTGCTTTTCCTGCAAATACTGGCTCTTTCCGGGCAGCCTGTGGGTCCCTCATGTACCCTCTGACAGAGGTTCACATAGTACCTACACAGCACATGGTAGACAAAACTTCTTTAAAATTCATTTAGGCTAAATTGAAGAAGTGATACACAAAATTTAGAATCTTCATGGCAAGCTAGACATCTTGGAAGAAACTAAACCTCAAATGAGCTGACAGAATAAAACATGTACTAAGGTTTGGCACATTATTTCTAACTATCATTTTCAGGTAAAAGACTGCAAAAAAAAAATTTGATTTTTTACCAGATGAGGTCACTAGTTAATTTTGACCTAGGTCCAAACTAGAAATTGGAAGACAGTCAAGAAATGTTCCAAAGGGGTTTTTTTATAAAAGTTATATTACTACCCTAAATTCAGCATCTCCTTGGAGTTATACCAGTTACACCAGATATGTTAGAGCAGAGAACTGCTAGCAGGGTGGTGAACAAAGAGTTTTGTTACCCCACAGTTTGTCATAAGTTTAGAATTAGATGCTGTCATCCTTGCCAGTTCATTTCTATTTCCTCACTGAAGGAGGGAGGCTGGAGAGGCTGATGACTTCCTGACACTCAGATTTTCCACTATGCTAATACATCAAGGAATATGGGTGAAAAGCCCCAGTTAAACATCAGAAAATAAGTTATAAAGTTGAGTCAAAAGAAAGTAGCTAAGTAATTAAGACTTTTCTTCAACAAGAATAAAAAAATAGCATTTAAACAACAAAATCAGATTTTTAAGATAGCAGTTCAAATAGAAAGTTTTACAATAGCTTTTAGTTTAGACATATTCATCCTTTAAAAAGGGTTACCAATAGAGGGAAAGGGTGAGAATGAAGAATGTGATTATTCAGTCCCTTCAGATAAAATGGGTTCCTTTCTCAGTTTTTTTGTTTTAATTTATATGAAGCGTTAAGCACTGACAGTTTTTAGACACTGAGCAGGGACTAAACAGAAATACAATGCCACATTACAACTGTACTGATAAGCAAGCTGCTCCCTATGAGTTGCTCATTACTCACGAGTTCCCATTGTGGAAAAAGATCCATGATCCTGTCAGGGATGAGAGCATTCTCAAGTCATATGTTCTGTGTTTTTGGACAAACTTGCACTCCATTTTCTTGGGAGGACAAACAGCTTGGGTCTTCCATTCAAATGTGACAGCACAACCAAGAGTCTCACTGAGAAGGTATGGGCTCCCAATACCAGCATTTTCATCACATGTGAAGATAATGGTAGATTCCTTTCTTGCAGTTGCTATGGGTTGGTAAAAAAAAAAAAAAGCATATTTTACAAGAGGCTTGCAGGCATGTATGGATTTCAGCGCAGTTAAATCTGTGTTAGCTGTGACCCTTGTACATAAAGTATAGGAAGTACTTACTGTTACTACAGAATCCCCACTTCTCATCTCCTTGGTAGTTTTCAGTTGTAGCACACCATGGCCTATTCTTCCCTTCTGTAATACATTCCTCATAGGTCTTCCCTTGGTACTTGAAGGGGAACACACAGAGCTCTCCCTTGTCAGTCACTGAGAAGGAAAAGTATAATCTCATAACTACACACAGTAGAATAGGAGGCATATCCATATTTGGAACCTTATTCAAAGCTTGTACTTTAATACTAAAGAAAGGTCAGTGGCAGACAACAGAAATACTGAAACATTGAATTTAAACCCAATTAGAAAACCAGATATAGAATACAATTAGCTACAATCATCCCTACATAAAAGTTGCAGCATCTCTTCCAGGGGAAAACATGTTGATGTTGCATATTAGTATGATGCTTGTGATTTAGCAAAACCACATGATTCTATTGCTATATCTAAAATCTACGTTGCTTCTTCCTGTCACAACAAAACCTCATATTTTAAGGGAAAAATATCCCAATAAGTTTTGAACATAAAAATGGGTCTGCTCTGATCTCACCTGGAGGGCACCGATCACCTCCTGTATATTGCAAGATGACTGTATCATCCTGGTGGCTGTAGTCCATTCTCATTTCCTTTATATTTCCGAAAGATGACATGCCACTTTTAGATGTCAGACACACTGCCCCATCTCTGCATTTTCCCTGGGGCAAGCCTACACTGCACACACCAATGTGGTAATTGTTGGATCCAGAAAATACCTGTGTAGACAATCAGAAGCATCACAGCAAGCCTAGAGTCAATATAATATCACACAAGTGGCTTCATAAACAAAGTCTCAGCCAGCACTTGCAGAATGCAGGAGGAAAAGGTACCTAATTTTGCAAATCTGGCCTTCCTTGCTATGACAAAACTGCAGCTAAAGCACACAGGACCACAGATAAAATATGTTCAGCAGACCTGCTTTCTCATTCAAGATTCTGTCAAAGGTGAAGATTTCTCATTCATTTACCCGTCACAATCCATTAACTTCACTCTCAAAAGCATTAAAATGTTATACCCTCTAATAATATTCCCTCTGTCAGAAGCCAACCAAGTATCGATACTGACCACAGCACATTTCAGCCTTTTCTCACGCAGAATGCTTAAAAGAAACCCTTCCTGCAGTTTTAAAATATTGATAGCAATAGGCAATTACAAATTAATAAATAAATGTCACACCACAAGAAAGCATTACCTCAAATGATCTTCCAGAAAGGCTGGTCAGGTTAAACGTATAGTGTAGCTGTTCATCAATCACAGAGCAACCTAAAGTTTTCACTTTATCAGGACACACAAGTGGAGTTTCCCACTCAAACACAAATGTACAGTCAACTTTCCTTATCATCTTTGGCTTACCCTGTTACCAAAGAACATAGGAAGACACAGGATAGTAAGTTTAATTTTTGGAGAGCTTGTTGTCATCTCTGCATTTTCCCCCTTCCCCAATAGTTAACCTCAGTTACTATCATGGCTAGACTCCATTGATTGTAGCACAAACACTGTATTTATAACCAGTACCAAAAAAACTTTCAAGAGAAGTGCATTCCACCTAGCTCCAGAAAACAATCAAGGTATACAAGCTGTCATCTTAATTAGGGTTGAGATTTTGATGTTCAGCTCAGTTGCAAGCAGCAAAAGTGTGAGAGCTGTGCTTCTTAATGGCAGAGAACATGAAGAAATTTCACTGAGTTAAGGTTGAGAGAGAATACTATTTACTTTATCATGTTTTAAACTAAAGTATTAGCATGGTCTGTGTAATATTTAGAGCTGCCTCAAGTTTCAGCTCATCCCCTGTGTTGATGGAAAATAGTTTTATCATCTTTCAACAAGCTCTAGTTTGACAAACATGTCTAAAGTGCTTCTCTACAGTTTGTTGAAGCATTGAAAAAATTCAAGAAATGTTAGATTCACATCACCATGCAAACTCAATTTAGCGTTCGGGTGTTGCCACAATAAAAACATAAGTAATTACGTGCAAATTTTTTAACTTGCATGTGATTATGGAAAAGATTACAGCATAGGGGGAACTCTTCACAGTAATACCTGTACAGTTACACTGGTTCTTGTGTTAACTTGAGGTATAAGTACAAACTTTAGGATCTAAACAAGGTGCAATAGAGCATTAAGTTTAATGTCAGCATTACTTCTGTGTAATCTGATCCTTGAAATCATCAGAATCTGTTACTCTCAAAGTTCATGCACTCAATAAAACTTTGGCCAGGCAAGAAAACAAATATGATACTTCTTGAAACGAGTCCATTTGTACATTATAGAAAGAAATCCTTGACTTAGTTTTAAACAAAACTAACACTGGTTACCACCCATTTCCCATAACACTCCAATATCAATGTAAGTTTAATAGATGTCTTACCAGACTAGTTCCTTGGCTGCAGTGAAATATAATAAGAGAAGTATAGTTCAATCCACTGTTTATCTGACAAGGAGTAGTGCTGTTGTAAGTGATGTAAACTTCATTTACTGCCTTATTGAACTGGGGAGGTTGAGTAACACGACCAATATCCTACACAAGCAAAAATACATATTAACAGAATTACAGGACATACCCAGATTCCAGATCAGCCCAGTGATTCGAATCAACTCACATTCATCTGTTTGGTTTCCATGGGAGTACAACTATTGCACTTTTGAAAACTGCATTCTATACTCAAAGAACAGCCATTACATTTCAATCCTAACAAAACACAAGTTGGGCAATTCAAAACAGTTTTTGACTAAGCTTGACAAAAGCCATCTTAGAGGTTGATTCTTCATTACATCAACGTGCCAAATTACCAACATATCACTTAAAAATAGCATTAACAATGGAGTAAGGTCCCTAGATGAATGTGGAAATTCGTGGAAAACAATCACAGCTTTTTATGTCTATCTTCTAGAGCCTGCAAACAAGTCCTCAAAAGCAAAAGTCTAAATCTCCCAAGGTAACGACACAGACAATTAGTCAATCCTCTGTAACACGCTTGCCATTAATGTAGCTGTCAAGTTCTTACATAAAAGACCTAAGTACATTTTGGAAGCAAACTAGCACGTAGACTGCTTCCATTTGTAACAGGCTATTACCAGAATGGCTATGACATTCTGCTTCCCAGTGTCTGTATTTGGAACACACCACTTTGGCACACAAATTTTTTTCACTACATGAAAAAGATTCTCCGGAGCATTTTTTATATTTATCACTGTATTGAATCTTCTGACATCCAAAAAGATCACTGGGTTCAGTACAGGAAAATACTCCTTCATAGGAAAAAGCAATAAAAAGGAACTTTGCGGATTTTAATTCTGCATTCCATTTCTTTAATCCACTGTCAAGCCTCTGGTTCAAATCAGGTCTCTAGGCAGGGATACTATATTAAACTATTAAGGAAATGCACACTTCAGTGATTCCTGGCTTAGTACTTACTATTGGCGATTCATTAACAGGAACCATGCAAACTGCTGTTCCAGGAGGGCAATTGACATCTTTGATAGGATTGAGAGGCTCACAAATGTTGATGTAGAAGTCTGGAGAAACATCTGTAATATCTTCATCCACAAATGCCTCATAATACCCAGTGCGATGGATCAGAGGAGACAGGTCAATAATGGAACTGTCATTCATTACTGAGCACTTCACCTACAAGAAGGTACATTTATTGCTCTTATTCTTTTATTACTTACTTTGATTAATTGACAAACATCTTTTCCTTCTTGGGGCCAGAAGCATGACTACATTTAAGAGTTTCAAATGTAAGCATTTGAAAAGTTTCAAAAGCAGCATTTGTTATAATTTTTGCTTGCCTATGGATACTAAACACCTACGTGCAGCATATGAAAAACATTGATCATTTAAACATTCTTATGGAATGGAGTCCCTATCAGAACAATACCAAGACAAAGTTCTTCCAAACATATTCCAGCATACATAGTCACTATGACTCTGTAAGATCAGGCCCTGTGACTTCCTCTCCTCATCTCCACCACCTCCAACAAACAAGCTTGATTATAACAAAATAAAGTTTGTGTATTTCAAGTTGATGGCTTGAGTACTACCTTTCCTCAGAACCAATTTCACACACTCTGAACAAGCATAAACCTACTGAGAGTCTATGAAGAATTTGAGAAATCTATTCTTGTTTAGATATTGGAAAAGGAGCAACTAACAAAATTACCATTCAATTTCAGGACAAATAATCATTGTTGCTACCTAGATATCATCACACTGAAGTAGCTTGGGTCACTGTGAAAAAAGGGATCAGAAGTGCACTAAGGACCATCAAATGGAATTAACAGGCTAGAAAACACAGTGGGGTTGGGTATTGTTGATTTGTATTGCAGCATGGTACACATTACTGAAGGGGAAACCAGAACTGTGTGTAGCTGAAGGAGAGGATGTGACAGCTCCTGTCAGAGAGAGAAAAATTGGAAGATGTTTTTCTAAATGGAAGCAAGAACTACTGTAGTATTGTAGAAACAGTGATGAGGAGGAAAAACAACTTGTTGCAGATAATGATGGTCACACTAGAGGTAATCAAAGCAGTAAAAAAAAATGATTAGGCAGATTCACAAAAGAAAATATTCAAGTATTAAGAAAATACCTAAATTAATCCAATAGTTCATTTAGCCTTCTATTCCTAGTGCTGCCCTCTACTCCATGCACTTACCCTCTACTGGTCATCTTTAAGTAGCTAAAATTACCTAAGAACTACCTCAAAGCATTGACTGGAGCACCAGTTCAACTAAACTGACCAGATTACGTTGTTACAGCACATGTCGTACATCAGAAGCAGATTTTAAATTCACGCTATCAAGGTTTATTGGGTTTTGCACTGAGCAAATTGAGCCAGCACTTGCCTGGCCTCTAATCACTTATCTAGAAACAAAGGCTATTCCCCATGCACAGAGGTGCTATCCATCCTCAAGTCAACCTCAGCTCTGCTGGCCTGCTGCACTACAGGATCTTCACCATCACTTCCTAACATTACATCCTATGGCTTCTATTTGAATTGTACAGAAAAGCAGCTAAACAGGTTCCACAAAGGGGTTATTCTCAAGTGTTAGAAGTTTTAACCTGGCTCAACGTGTGAAGCAGGAGTTTGTCAAGTATTGCTCACCCCTGTGGAAAATGTCAGTATGGAAAGCATTCAAGAACTCCTACATGAGATTGGGTGCTGTACTAGAGGAAGAAACTTCTCCCTCAAGGAATTTAAAATATACTGCTATTTTATCTAACCTCTCTCAGAAATTTTAAGTCCCATGAGTGTTTTCTGCAAAAATAATTCTTACCTCTTCTTCACAGGCCAAGGAGGTATGCCAAGAGAAGTAACTAGTGCAAGTTTGCTCATCAAAAGACACAAAAACAGGCCGGCTCTCATCTCCTGCATCTGACTTGCATACAAAGCTAAAATAGCTTTTATGCTTCAGTGCAGGTTCTGCAGGGCAAGGATCTCCATCTTCATAGACAAGCTTTAACACCTGATCTTCATAACTCAAAGTTTTACTCTGTTTTCCAGCATTAACTGGTTTTTGGCCACCTGTGATGCAGACGGCTAAAGTGGAAAAAAAAGAAAAATAAAAAACCAGATCAGGTCTGATGCAACTGCCCCAAAAAATTGCACCATACAACATAAACAGCAAGAAACTTAAGATTTTAGTGTCACTTTAATTTTCCTAAGAAAGAATGGCTTTGTCACACCATCCAGAGGTGGCATTAAACTGAGCTGAACTGCACTGATACGAAGACCAAATATTGCCTTTTTTACCTCATCAACCAGCTAAATGTACTGCACCTATACATGCTTAAGCAGCCATACAGCAGTGTTTGGTTATCATTTTTCTGAAAACCAAGCAATTAACACAAAATGTCAGACAGATTATATATAATTTTATTAAGATGTCTCTTAAAAACCAACATTTTCTTCTAACTCCACAAAAATAATTTTCACGACAAGCAATATTCCTATTTTAGCATCTAAGATGCTAAAGTATTATTTCATGTTTAATTTGACAGAAGAGTTAGTAATTGAACCTGCAATTAAGCAGCTTTAAAATCAGTTAATTAAGCAGAAAGTTAACTTCTACTGATGTTTCAGAAGTACCCAGACCAGAAAAGCTAGAAAGAGGACTGGCAAACGTTTCAAGTGTAGACACATTACAGCAATACATCACTATGAAGTTCACTCTAGCTGGAAGACTGCAATGTCTCCATTTTCACACCATCTACATGCAGTAGAAGCACCTACACTCCTGCCCTCATGTTCAAAGAAATGCCCATTTAGTTCTTTAGGAACTAAAGGGACTGGGACTTGAAGTGAGCCCATGTGAATAGTGTTGGGTAAAAATATATGGCCTTATTTCCTAAAACAATTTTAGGTTCTTTTCCTAGTTAAAACAGCCACCAGCTGTTCCCTTCATTCCTTCTGCATTTACAGTAAAACATCACCTTTTACAGTCAAGTTGAGCATAAACACTTCTTTTGGTTGCCCTATAGTCAATGATTACAGTACCAGAGAGGATAAGTTGCTTACCAGCTCCATTAGTACATGAACTTTTAGCTTCAGCACAAACATTCAACTCAATTTTTCTGTTGTGTGAATCACTGATGGTATAGCCAGACTCTCGCTTTAATGGTGTCAAATCAAACAGGTGGCCTATAGGCAGATCAGGGAGAACAATTTAATCTCTTTTTCAGATTCAAAATCAAGACATTACTTTGTATTATAAGCTTTCAGTAACTTAACTTAGTCAGAAGGTTAACCAGACCCTATTTGCCTGCTAGCTTAGAAAGGTTACTTATTCACATTAACAGTGAAAAAAATAGTTTTGAACTACCAACTATTTATGTTCCAAGACATTGCAGTACAAGAGATTTCTACCATCAGTAAGCTTGTCAGTCACTATCCAGAGGACGTGTCATGCTGCTCTTTTCTAACAAAGTCCCTCAAGAACACAAACAGTAGTGCTGCTTCCAGCAGCCTCTGCCACATGCAAAATCGTGATGCCTCCTCCTTACCTGTTGCGGGATTGGTTACCCGACAGTCATTTTGCACACTGCTTTTAAGAGGACATGCAGCAGCAGTGAACCATAAGAAGGTATATTCACAATCTTCAATTGCAGTTATAAGTTCTGGCTTTGATTCCTAAACACAAAAGAGGGGACAGTGACATTTCTATAGAGTGTAAGATTCCATTCCAACAGATTTATCCCTGCAGCCTGTAGTTGAGCTCAGTTCAAACACCAGTCCTAAAACCTGACAGATCATCATGGTCCAGTGAATTAATCCAACTGTGATTATTTCAAATACACAACAGTACAGAAT
The DNA here is from genome assembly GCF_965231275.1 of Zosterops lateralis. NCBI lineage: Eukaryota > Metazoa > Chordata > Aves > Passeriformes > Zosteropidae > Zosterops > Zosterops lateralis. Next base: position 56,744,457 of record NC_139764.1, on the reverse strand, counting down.
CATTATCAGGAGAAATAAAATTAGTGAGAGGAGAGCTAAAGGTAGCCTAGGGCAATAGAAAATCCAAAAGGCGATTCAAATCTCATCAAATGGCAGAGTACTTAATGGAAAGGCATACAGATGTGCAGGAGTTAAGAGCTACACAGCCAATACCATTATTTACTACTTGAAACACTTCCCAACCTGCACTACATTCATCCTCAAGATGTAAGCAGATGATCTGAAGCTATTACAGATGACACAATTTGTACTAACAGCACATACAAAACGATCTCTTAAAAACTGCTCAATATCTAAAATGCAAGTACTTATAAGTCCTTCTGCTTGCATGAACATATAAAATCCCAGCAGAAGGAACCTACTTACAATTTGGTTTTCATCACACTTGAGGCGCAATATTGTTGTTTTCTTCCGCATTTTATCTGGACACTGATCTCCATTAACATATTTCAGGACAAAAGTGACGTTTTCCCAACGAGGACCATCAGCCACTTCCCCAAGATTGGTACATTTTGTACCCTCAATGAGTGAGGCAGCAGCATCAGAAGAGCAGGAACCTATACAGATAAACAAAAACTGCATTATTACTCCAAATGTTAGTAAGGTGTACTTGCCTGGAATAAAAGTCCACTACTCTACTTTCAGATATATCATGGCTGATCTATCTCCAGGCCATTGTCCAAACCATACTCATCACGGTGTATTTTCCCCAAAAATCACAACTAGCAGCAATGGTCTCACATCACTAAAGGCCATGCAAAAAGTAGCAGCAGCTACCACAGGGAAAGTAGACTACTACAGAACGGAAGGCTACAGTCTGGCCTTGCACTGCACAAAATGTAGAGTCAGTCAGAAGATGCCATAGGGAAATTCTGAACTGATTGTTTCAATCTTTAAGAGCTATAGCAAACTTTGGATAAGGACAGAACAGCTAGAGTGCCAAAGTTATTAAGAGAAGAGCTGCTAGTGAATCTCACCCACTAAGCAGATGGAAATCAGGCTCAAAATCTACCTTTCCCTCTGGTGCTAAAATCACACCACTGTCTCCACACACTTTGCTTTGTGATTTATTTCACTCAGAACAGCCACCAGCAGTACTGTCCTACCACTTGCCTTCCCTAGCTATACGAAGACTATATTTGTATTTTGCACTTACGTGTAGCACCATACGGTACTAAGGGCTTGCAGACATTAATATAATATTTCTGGGTAGTAGAAGCAGATGTAGCAACAGCCTCCCAGTTCTCTCTGTGTCGTGTCAGGGATGAAAAGTCATAGAACCTTCCTTCGTCATCCCTACACAAAAGATTGAAGGCATACAAAATAATCAAGCATTTTAAAGCTGTAATTCTTAAGCTACTACAGTAATTTCAACCTGGTAACTCTAAGCAGAGTATTACACTGGAAAAGAAGTCTGCATCAGACACATCAGTGTCTGCATCAGTGGTCCCCAGAAATGTCAAATTCAGTAGAGGGATATATCACTGCACCAGAAATTGTCCACATGCACACAGCTCTCGGCGAATGCAAGAGCCAATTCCAACTTTTAATTCAAGTATGTTGGCTTTCAGTGCATAGCAAGGATACACACAGTTCAGCGCACTGTTTTATCTTAGGGCAGAGACCTATAATGAGGCCAGATGTTCAAATTCTGGGACAAGTATTAGCCACATTTGACCCCACATTCAATCTTAATGAGCTATTACTTGGTTGTGATAGATATCAATGACATCTTTCCTGAAGCATTGTTTGGTGAAGTTCCAAACAGACAGTTGTTGTCTTATTTAAATTAGCTATTATTAAGTAACAAGTAGTCACTTGCAACAACCTAACATACTCAGCATTCAACCATCAATAAATACATACCAAACAGTTCTTTTTTTATTATTTCCCAGAAGAATCTCAAAGTTTGGGTTTTTTCCCCACAATGATGTTAGTTTTCAGAAGCACAAATTGAAAAAGTTACTTAAAATATTATACATTGGCATTGAATGCTACATTAGTACTGATCAAAACACAATAGATAAAGGGTCAGTGTTGCACTGAATTGCAAGAAGGCTGTATTTGTCTCTCAGCATACAGCTCCATTTTAATTTTGTGAAAACAACTTACTTGTAGGAACACTCAGTAGATTTCACAGGTGGGCAAGCATACTGAGTATGCCATTCAAACATGTAGGTGCAATCTGGGGTTTCCTTCAAAAATACAGGCTGAAAGAATGCAATACAAAATTAATTTGCCTTCTCATTTAGACGCATTGAAATAATGAAATGTCTCAGATGTGCCTCAGGAAGATCCAGGAACACATATATTATCTTAGAGCCACACTATGCCTCTGACCAGCTAAAAAGCATGGCTTCTCCCAAACCTGTGTTTATCCACATTTCTGATAAAAGGGCAGTCATTTAGGAATTTCTGCCTCCCCCATGAAATAAGAAGAGCGAAAGTAATTCTAGACACCATTGTTTAAGAACAGTAAGGGAATCACAAATACAGACACCAAAAGCAAGTAACCAGTTTATTTTAGTCTGACCATGTAATACTTGCTTTCCTGCATTCAACCTTCTACCTTTTATTTCTTACAAAGAAACAGCTGTTATTTATGGAAGAACATCCCTTCCCAACTTCTCCGAGAGCTGTGGTAATGACAGACGTCCCTTAAAGGAACAACATGCACTGATCTTTCTGGGCAATGATAAAGGTATCTTCCTTCAAAATATTCTTCATTTTTTTTGTCCCCTCACAGGACCTTTGAATCACCTGTCTAATCTGTAAATGATTTATGTTCATGTTCTTCACCCTAACCTTCCATACTTGGAAAAAGAGGGCAACTCTGCAGGACAGTAGATACAGGAAGCATGTTTTGAAACTAACCTCAGATGTAGTCTTGTCACAATAGAATAATATAGCAGTTGATCGTTCATATATTTTATGACATTTCTCTCCACTGGTGTAATTAATCATTATTAAACCATTTTTGAAGGTAAGTTTGTCTGTACGTAAGCCTAGAATAAAAGAGTTGAGAAAAGTCAACAGCTACAGTAAACACACAACTACAGTAATGCTTCTGACAACAGGGTCACATAAAATGCACAATGAAAGAACAGATAGACAGATTTACTATCTTTGATTTACTCAACCTTCCTCTAAAACCTACAATCCAGTTATTGAGGGACTACTACTCCAGCACAGTAAGGCTGAGCTCATTCGTAACTGAGGGCCAGGGTAGCTACACATATAACATTTTATCTGCACATTGAGCAAAAGCAATGAGGTGCTTTATCTCATTAGACATAGTAGCAAGAACACTTCTTCTATCATACCCTGGTTAATCCTCCTGTTTCCTAGGTTTGTTTAGGTAAGTGCAGTACCTGCTTCTTTTCTGAAACTAGGGGTCGTCTTCTTTACTTGACACGATGCAACACTGTGATGATTTCCATTGCAAGGTTCTTTTATTTCTCCACAAACTCTGAAGTAGTAGTCATACTCATCTGTACTCACTTTGATGTCTTCATTAGAAAGTGGCTTCAGGTTAAAAATGTGACCATATCTTGGATCTTTCACCTGGCAATCATTTCCTTTAAGGAGAAGTTAAGAATTTAAAATACAACTTTTAAGATCTATTAGCCTTGCCAGATACACTGGGGACAATTAAAGCTTACTGGACAAATAAGGCCACAAAAATGAGTAGCTACTTGAGGGCAGTGACACTGAAGAATCACCTTAGTTCAGCTAAGCAATTCATTGTGGGAAGTCACCAATATCAGAACTATGTGACTACATATAAATGGCACATTTCTTTTACAACTGCCAGTAAAGCAAGATGCAAAATTTACACTGTAGTTCAAAAGCTGTCTCAGAGTGGTCTCAAGTTATTCCTTCAGCTGCGCTGAAGGTTAAGTACAGAATCAGAGACAGTAAGTCCAGAACTTGCTTAATTATCTGGAAAGGACAGCAAGATCACAAGATCAAAGCAAAAGGTGTCCTAGATGTCAGTCTTGTATCTTCTTTTAACAACTATGGAGTTTGCTGAGTTAAGAAAATAATTAGTCATAGGAAATAGTTACTCCAGCTTAAAATCTAACATAACAGAAGGTTTAGGAAAATTCTAGTTTCATGAATCTACATTAGCTGACACACTTCAGTGACTTTGCTGTTGATCAAGTCTTCAGTTTTAAAGTGACCCTTTGCTCAATATTCTGAAGCTTTTTAAAAAATCATCAGATTGTATCAATTGAACATTATGCACATCTCAATCATCCAAGCTGGTACCAAGCTAAAGGCATCAGTTTTCCTCCCTTCAAAAACAAAATCCAATCACCAGTGTCCTGCACAGTAATCACGTGCTACAGAACAGTAGTTTGTGAACATTCCTCATGCCATATCCAATCATCAGCAGTTTCAATAATGTCTAGGACCGCTGAGATGGATCCTTTACAGGAAGTCCAGACATTTTATAAGGAATTATCTACAAGTTGCAAAACAAAGCCTGAAAAGGAAGAGAAGATGCCTACACACTCCATCTTCCATCCGAGAGACAATCAAGTACCAGAACTAGAACTTGTGATTTTTTGTTGCACATCCTGGAGTCAAATACAAACTAAGACTCCTCCACTGGCCTCTCCCCCATTGTCTAACTAGGGTCAAGTTAAGTCTTGCTTCCAGTCTTTAGTAGGGGACAGGGAATGACTCGCCAGGCACAGAATCAACTCTGTTCTCATGAAAGCTGATGCTTTAATATTTACTAGCAAGTTTGTCTTTGATTGAATAAGGTTAAATTTTGTTTTGAGAAAACAGTATTATTACTCTATCTTCTTTCCCTAGATAAGCAAGTACATTTGCCGGTCATCCTAACTTGGACTTTTAATATTAGATAGGATTTGCAGTTATAGTTATTTTAAAGCTCAGAATAGACATTCCTCCACAAGCCAACACTTTTTACAGAAAGATTCACAGGGCAAGAAACCAACATAGTTTCATTCAAGTATTTATTGCTTGTACAGTTTGATTGATACTTTAAAGCTCAAATAACTACACTTACCTTCTGCTCTGTGAACAGGACATGCTGCCAAGGTCCTCCAAACAAAGACAAACTCACAGTCATTCTCTTGCTCCAGCACTGGTGATCCCTACAGAAAAAAGCCATACGAAGGAAGTTTACTAATAATTACTCTGCAAGTCTCAAAACATACATGCATGGCCTTTTTTTACTGCAGTTGCACAGTTTAAAATTTCTACTATCAAATTTCAGTATTCATGTTCAGCAAAGAGCTGCTTTTGGTGGCTCACAGGATTCCATGATAACTCACTATTGTTTTCTACAGGTTCAGTAAAACAGACAGAGCTTTATTAAGAAGAGACAAGGAAAAATCGAGTATGTAAGACTTTTTAGAACCAGTCTCCCCATTTTAAGAGGAGTAAACATAGTCTATTTCAGTGCAAGCACTACAACCCTCATTAATAGCAAGCAGAACAGAAAATGACCGTTGTTTGATCGCACTGGAAGATGATACGTGTAGAGTAACGCTGATTGTCTTTGCAGGTGTCACCATTCAAGTACATAATGCTTAATGACCCATCAGTAGCAGCCTGGGGGTTTATCTGTATGACTCCAAGGTTCTTGCTCCTATCAGCGTATTTCACACAAGATCCTATGGCACCACCTACAGGAAGAGAACTGGGTTTAAGTTCAAAGCTTTGACAACTAGAGTTAAATTGATTGTAAAATAATGTAACAGGGTAGCTTTAAGAGAGCTTTGAAGTAAACTGTCTCAAACTCCTGAAGCAGAACACAACACACACATATTCACCAATACAGTTAGAGACATTGTGTACCTCAAGCCTTCGAGGAATAGAACAAGTTACTCCTGCATACCAAAATCTTTGAAACTGCACTAATTTATCTGGTTCCACAGACTCATAAAAGACGACAGTTCAGCTAAATATATTATACTGGCTAGAAATGTAGTAAGACATGGCATAAGCTTCTCATTCTGGCCTCAGTCAGTTAAGAGACTTCAACAACATTTGACTTTCTATATTAGTTTCAGCTGGGTTGAGCTAATTTTCTTCATAGTGGTGAGTATGGGGCCATTTTGTATTTGTGCTGAAGACAGGGTAGATAATATAAATTTTTTGTTACTGCTCAGCAGGCCTTACACAGAGCCAAGGCCTTTTCCACTCTTCCTACTGTCACATGGCAAGGGAAGTTGGGGGTGCACAGGAGGCTAGGATGAGACACAGCAGGGGCAGGTGACTCAAACTGACCAAAGGGATATCTCAGAGCATATGACATCATGCTCAGGATCTAAAGTGGGGGGAAGAAAGAGGGGATATTTGGAATGATGGCGTTTGTATTCCCAAGTCACTGTTACGTGTGATGCAGCCCTGCCCTCCTGGAGATGGCTGAACGCCTGCCTGCCCACAGGAAGCAGGGAATTAATGCCTTGTTTTGCTATGCTTGTATGCCCAGCTTATGCTTTGCCCATTAAATTGTCTTTACCTGAAACCACAAGTTCTCACCTTCACCCTTCTGATTTTCTCCCTGATCCTGCTGGTGTGGAAGTGAGGAAGCAGCAGCATGGGGCTGATTGCTGGCTGGGGTTAAACTACAACACTTTCCTATCTTCTTTAAAAAATAGTAATAAAACCACAGATCCTGGCAAATACTGCCCTCAATGCAATTTTCCCAAATGCATTAATATACATATCAATGCAAGAGTCCTGATAAGCATTAAAACTGCTCTCAGTTTGCAGACTCCTGACATATGTCACCCAGGTCTATGCTACTTCTGCGATAAATGGACAGGAGGTAATAAATCTTACTAAAATACCCAGGGACATCATTCTGACTGTAAGTTCTTGCATCAGAAGACACAAGTTAAGAAGCACTTGCCACTTGGCTTACCAGGACATCCAGTCACGTAGGGCAAGGGCTTGCAGACATTTAAGAAAAATGTTCGCTTTTTTGCTTCTTTTGAAGTGTCTATAGCAACCCATGGCTCACCCTCTTTGCTCAAGTCACTTAAGTCATACTCATTGCCAGCAGCATCTGGAAGAAATGCAGTAAGCTGAGAGAACTTAATACTTGCAGCAGAATTGTATTTGAAATTATACCAGTTTCACCGACAAATACACAATTCAAAATAATTTTCAGAATCACATTAGATATGCATTAAGAGAATGTACTGTTGCCACAAAAACCTCACCATGCCAAATGCAGAACATAGTTCCCCTGACAGTTACTTCCCAAATGTAACTTCTCCACAATTCACAGGTGAATTTTTACAGGCATCAATACTAAATTAACTCATTTCCTTCAGAGCTGGGCTGAAGCAGCATCAGTCACAATAATGATTAAATGTTTTCAAAGTAATTATCAGCTTTCTAGTGTATACCATAATGTTTTAAAATAGCTTCTTTCCCTGTTTTTGTAAGTTAAGCCTGCTTCAAACAACTTACCTCTTCTCCCACCCTACAACTTCTACAAAGATTTTAAGTCTTAAAAATGTCATCACAATAGGTATTCCTAAAGCCCTCCACTGAGCAGAAGTTTGCTGTTCAGTTAATCCTTCCAACATGAGACAGAGCCCATCTAAATTCCAGGTACTTACCTGTAACCTGACAATCTACAGGAGCAGGAGCACAAGCCAGAGCTGTGTGAAACTCAAAAAAAGTATCATGGACTTCCAGTATGCTGCTTATCTCTTCACGCACAAACTTAAGCTCTCCAGGATATGAATCATTACAAATGAAAGTCACTCTGAACATGTCTGATGTTCCTATAAAACAAACATTTATCTACTGATGGTTCTGTTTTAAACATCTGAATTTATGTTTAAGCTAATACTTGACTTCAAAATTTTCTAATAGTTTCTTATTACTAACTGCTTCAAGACTAACACTACCTTACTGCTCATGGGGTATTAGCTATAAATATGCAAGCTTTCTTTAGAGAGCTATGAAAAATTGCCCAGCAGCCACCACTACCTCTATAAATAGGAGACCAAAATGCCTTGACACATTTCAAGAACATAATTACCTTCCTGACCTTTGATCCCTATGTTTTTTGATATACATGAAGAAACAGAAACCCTTTAAAATATCACAAGTGGTAACAGCAGACATCACACAAAGTTTTGTGTTTGGGGGTTCTGTTTGGTAGTAAGAAGTTCAGTGTAATGACTGCAGAAGAAATAATACTGATCTCATCAAAGCAGTATATGTTAAGTTCTGTTTAGTCCTCAAAAAGTGACAGAATTATGTCAGGGAGTAGTATTTGTTATCAAAATGCTTAGTAGCATCGTAAAAATTGTAGAACCTCTCAAAGCAAAATACCTAAGAGCTTAATCACTGTTACATATTATGTACAAAAATGTCACAGCTAAGAAAATAAGAGATAGCATCCCAGCAATTTGTACAGAGGACAAGCACACCAAAGCATTTGAGATTCCTGAATCCAAAAGCCAGTTTTCCCCAAGGTTTTTTGCTCTTAAGATGTCATGTTCCTTTCTATGAAGCTCAGTTTCAGTATAATTGGAGAGCACCTAATATTAAAAGACTAGATACACATTTTTCATTCATTTTATCTGCAAAAGTGACTTAAATTCATGAAGTAGGTGTACATGAAGTATTAGAGCACTAATTCAAAAAATTACATACAGGAGAGTATAAGCTTTCTGAAAACTGACCTTTCAGATATGAAACAACTTTAGAGAGCATTATCCATGGAACTGAAGCTAAAAGTTATTATTTCACTTAGAAAAAGAACCTGAGCTCATTTTGTTTTCCCAATTTGACTATCCATTTCTCCATGCATGGACCAGTATTTTTCATCTGCTAAGGAAAAACTGCTATACTGTATTGAGTCACTTTCCTAGAGCACATGCATTACTGAAAACTGAACCATTACCTTCTGCATAACTATTTCTTCCTAAAATTTCCATATGAGCCAGCTTGTTCAAGTAATTAATAGCAAGCCAAATAGACTTCAGTATATGAACAAAAGAAGCAATGAAGACCACTCACACTAAGTTGTTACAATACACTGTGTATTTTCTGAACCCACCTGATTCCACACGAAGAGGACCTCTGTAGGTAAGAGTCAGAAACCCTTCACTGGACAGATAAAGGGTTTTGTCCAATTCCAGTGGCCTCACAGGCATCAGATTTTCTCTTTCACACCCAGCAGCTGTTTTACCATTGATTTCACCACAATACGGTAAGTGTCCACAAATGTTTAGCTAGAAGTTTTGAAAACACGTAGATGTACATAGTATGAACTGCATCAGAAAAACAAGGTCCACATAGCCATCTCCACATCAGTAAAACCCTTGTCAAGAACTATTTCAAACAACAACACAGTTGTCTTGCATCTGGGAATGACAGACTATAATTCAACTATAACACAGTAGGAGTATCCTCAATCTTTAGATGACAGGATCCACAAATTCTCCCCAGTAGAAGCATAGGATGTGGTTCAGCAAGTTTATTCCTGACCTAAAGATACCACTATGGTATTATCTGTGACAGCCCAGGATTACTGACACACGCAGATTACCACTGATATGGACAGACTAAATGCCTTTCTAGCCTTTCCCTGTTAATTTCTTCAGAATGAGCAGATAAATTGGTAGTACACAACAGAGCCCATAAGGGGAAAAATCACTTCAAAAAGGCAGCCTCCAAAGTGTGGCTACCTTATGTTCACCAAGAACCAAAAGCTTAATGCTTTTAAGACCATCTAAGATGAATGAAGTTATCTTTCATTCCTTCCCTCAACCACAGTGCTTTCCTGCCAACTCACACTTCCTGAGAGGACCGAGTGAAAGCTCCACTAAATCACTAAGCAAGACAAAAAAAAAAAAAAATGCAACACCAGAGCTCATAAACAACAGACTGTACAGTCAAAACCCTTACCGAGAAAGTCTTCCCATTGCCAGTAACTGTATAGCCTTGCTCAGAAGCCAACGGCTGCAGGTTGAACAGAAAGCCAGTGTTTGGATCTCGCACAGAGCAGGACTGGAAAAAAAAAATTACAAAGTTATTTTCTCTTTCTGCATTTCTTCTGTTTAGATTTTACCTCTAACTTGTTTCGAGAGCCAAAGCAGTGATTTGACATATTCCTAGACTGCATAGCAGAACACCAAAAAACAGCTCTGGCAGTAGCTTCATTCAATTCTTTTGTATATTTGTTCAATTCTTTTTGTCCACTGAGATCTGCTGCACCAACATATCGAAGTGGAATTTAACAGATGGCATCTATCACATTAGCTAAGAGCAAGGAAATTTTAACTGAGGGTTGTCTTTACACTAATGCGTTTATGTTGAGACCTGTAAAGTAGAAGCAATTGAGTAGATTTCACAGAATGTTCTGCATTGGAAGGACCCATAATCATCACCGAATCCAGCTCTTTAATGTATGGCTCATATGGGGATCAAACAGGGATCAAACTTTCAACCTTGCTTTTATTAGCACCATGCTCCAACTAACTGAGCTAATCTCAGGGTTTAGTGTGAAAAAAGGAAAGTCTTGTCTGATTATCTGCACAAAACAAGGACAATACATATCCTTACATAAAACTCAATTTTACTAGCAGCATAGCAAGGGACTGAAACATTAAATTAAGCATTCAAGAGCAAGTAAACTGTTCTCAAAAAAAAGTGTGACCTGAATACTTTGGTCAGAAGTTAGACCTTTCAGAAACACTTCAAAATAAAGCAATAAGATATTACAAGACTACATCATGACCAATTTAAGACTTCACTTTAGTTAGTTTTATTCAACAGCCATAGCAACTGAGAGTGCTAGAAAAAAACACTGTACATTGAGATTACAAGTAAGATTTACGTTCTTCTTTCTCACCTGAGAATCATCTTTTGTCTCCCTGATGGGGCAAGCAGCCTCAGTTTCCCATAAGAAAGTAGCCACACAATCCAGAATAGCTATAAACCGTGGGCTGCTACTCTGGAAACAGATTGCAGAGGAAGACCAGAGTAAGTGTAATAGCTAACACCTTGTCATGTTTGAGATTCCATCTTATGAGAAACTGTCAGGTTCTTCTAAAAGACTTCACTACAAAGGCACACAATTCCCACCACACTTTCCTCTCCCCAATTTATTCTGAACGTCATCATTGGAAACTTTGTCTAGTTAAACACTTATCATGTCACCCAAGCATTAGCCAAGAACTGAATCTGACATCCAAATATTCAGATTAAATTCAGTATTTAATCTAGACATGCATAACTAGATCTTTTCTCAGTCTAAGCTTTGAGGAGTTTTGGGGTATAATACATAGCCCATAATTAAAAAAAAAAAAAAAAGAAAAGTAAAGCAAGAGAAGTCTGTTAGGTGAGGTAACAAGGCAACAGGAATATTAATTATGAACACTTCATATCAATGTTTTCAGACAAAAGCAAAGCAGTTCATAACTGCTCCATTTCACAGATTTTTCATCACACATCTTGGGCTAAAGATCATGTGGATAAGGGGAGAGTAAGACCTGCAGATTCACAAAAACAGGAAGAACAAGTCTACACAAGCTTAAGTCTAGTAATTCCTTCAGGCTTAACTTCAGTATGTAGAGTTGTATCCCCAAAAACTCTATAGATTTAAGAATTCTAGAATCAAAAATCTACAGAGAATGAAGAACCTAAGTCTGAGGATACACATTATAATATTCTTCCACTTAAGAGTGTCCACAATGTCTGCAGTTAAGCACTCATGTATTTTTCATGCTAATTAGACTAGTCTGAAAGGTTATTGTTCATCAAGGCTGTTAGTTTTTATCTAGTTCTTGTCTATGATAAAATATTCAGACACATGCTTCTCTAGCATCTAAATCAGCTTTGTTTTTACTCGTCTATTTTAAACCCTCAAGAAGTCTCCCTTGCCACAGATCTGCTGTCTGCATCTTCATGTGGCTTCATCCTATAGGACGAGAAACCTACTATGATGAAATAACAACTGGAAAATCATTTGCCCTTACAAGAGTGCCGCTGGAACAGACAAAGTGGATGGTAGTGGTGTAAGTAGTCATCTTTCCATCAGCATTGATGCACACAGAGCCATTTGCATAGGTTAGAGAAACATGTCCAGGTCTTTCAATTACTAGTTCTTTGCTGGCAACACCAAGATTACTAATAGAGGTGACTTCAGAATAAGAAGCCTAGAAATAAAGAGAAGCATGTCAACAACTTTAAAAAAAATAGATACAACTAAAAAGAGACCTACTACAATACTCTTGTACACAGGTTGAGTGTTTGGAGGTAATAAAGGCATAGAGATACCTCTACATTTGTCTCCCATTCTGTATTAAAGTTTCATATATTTAACAGACAACCTCAACAACCAGGTATGGTTTCATTTTTTGTTGTTTTTATTTTTAGTACAGTAAGGTGCTTGTAGTACCTTAAAACACCCATCTGCATCTCCCAGGTTACACAGCTTAGCAATTTAGGGAGACCTATGTGCTCTGCAGCAGGTAGAATTTATTGCAGAGCTCTTCAAAACAGCATGTTTTGAAGTCTCCAGGGTGTTTTCAGCATTGACTTTAGGGATCTGCCATGCTTAACAAAGGCTAAGAACCACTAACAGAAACTGAGCACTAGAAAGACAGTAGGTGCTACTACCAAAGTCTAAAGCCATTGTCTCTTCAACTAAATGGTGTTTCCTAATTTAAGAAACTACTTTAAGTCAATAGCAGCAAAAAACTGAATATACCTCCAAAACAGCTGTCCACTGACTTCTGCCCTTTTAATTTTTTCTAACAACTCTGCATTTAGATTGACCCAATGTGCTCACTTTTTACTCCACTATCTCAAGCAGTGAAGTAATGAAGCCCTAAAGTGTATCTACATGTAAAGTAAGCAGCCTTACACAACAAGGGCTACTGCAAGCACAGGGAGTAATAATTATCTCTCAAGTGCTGTGGTGGCAATTACTGGTTTCAGTCACTAACACATCCCCTTTAAGGAGGGAAGGTATTCTCTCTGTTTTACAGAAGGAATTAGGATGGCTTGGTGAGCCTCCAGTTCAGCTTTCCCTACAGTTGTGAGCAGCAATGAAGTCGGGCAGTAGGAAATGAATCGATTCAGCCTGTCAGCTGTTATCACTTCCATGATACTTTGTTATACTTCAGGGCAATACAGAAGTAGAAGCCCTTAACAACCACCAGACTTCTTTTTTTTTTTTTTTTTAAATTTTTTATTTGCTTGGCAGCATCTACCTAATCTACTCCTCAGATCCAAAGAAGGCTCAGGGAGAGTAGGGGCACAACAAAGAATCTTTAAACAAGTTTTTTCCACTAGTTCAATCTAAAGCCAGACAAAATATCCAGGAGGACAGCCTGTTCCTAAAGAAATGTGTATTCCTAGCAGTCTCTGAGATTCTAGCAATTCATACAGAAGAGATGCAGTTTGTCTGCCTCTGAAACATGGGGCAAAAAAATCATGAGTGTCAAACATGACATTGGTACACTTGTCAAAATTAAAATTATTCTTTGAAGATGTGGACAGGAGCTCTACCATTTTGCTGTGGTTATGCAACCATTATGGTACACAGAATATCCCTCCACACAAGGAGTCAGAATTCATGTGGCTGTTTCAATCTCACTCATGTGGCAAACCAGCTCTGAGCTGGGATGGGAAGGGTACTCACAGAAACAAGCTTATATTCCATCTGACAGACAGACGCCCGCCGGTCACATCCTGGGACAGCAATCAGGGGTCGACAGACATTTATGTAGTACTTCTTGCGCTCACTTGGTCTTGAATTATCCATGGCATACCAGTTTTCACCCCTCTTCTCAGATTTTGCTAATCTGAGCAGAAAGAGAAAGTTCTGCTCTAAGAACACATATTCTTCATAGACTCTCTCTACGCTTTTTTAGTCTAAAGAAACAGAGCAAACCTAAGGTATTCCCAACTAACTTTTCCCCTTCGTTTTTAAGTGCTACAATTAGAAAGAATACTCCTGGGATACAGAACACAGTTGACAAGGTAATATGTCTTTATATGCAAAACCATCCCAAAAAGTCAGTTTACATCCTAGGAGGCAAGTCGACATACTAGAAGGATTTCAACATAATCAAGACCATCACAACAGGTGAAGTTTCTGGTGCTATCTACACAGGAAACCAACTTCAGCCAGAACACCAAAGTAGAACAGCTAAGTTACACTGCATGTTTCACTTTCCTACCTTGACAAGTCGTATTGGTCCATGGTGTTAGGATCCGTCACAAGACATTCCAGCGGAATTTCTGGACAAGCATGTTCAGTGTACCACCTGAAGTTGTAGGTATAGTTATCTTCTTTCTACAAATGAGCAGAATAGAGCTTCAGAGAGGCTTCTCTACTTCTCAGACTGATTTGTGTTGGTCTGTCCTGTTATAGATACTGTCATTGCCTGTGTCATCAAAGATGCTCTTGCCAAAAAAAAACTGCTCTTGTTCTGTTAAACTACTGCCTGCTGTGTACACAGTCCTACCGTTTGTTACTTCTCAGCCAGTTTGATTTTTTTCCAGCTAGAAATACAAGATGATCTAAAGCACTAATAATTACATGGCCCAGGGACTAGAGGAAAATGAGGTAAGAATCTGGATCCAGGTAAACGGCTCACTGTTCACTGGTTAAGAAAAGCTTTATGGCTGCAAAAAAAAAAAGTCAAATATAACAAGACTAATAACTATGTCTTTTAGTCTGCTTTATAGATACTGGATATTTCCACCCATAACACTCTGCTTGTACCAATCTAGTAGCTATTGTCAGTATTTTAGGATGGAGAGCCCTCCTTTTTTCATATAGAACTTCTTACCTGATACTCAGGCTGACCTATTCCAGCACCATGGTCACACAGAAAAGTTATAAGAGTAGAGCGCTGTGTTTTATTCACATTGTTGTATGCTGTACCATTTTTGTAGGTCAGCTGAATCAGGCCATCATAATAGGAAAGTTTGGAACTGGGCAGTCCAAGACTCCAAGACAGATCCTTACTAGAAAAGTAAGTTTTGAGAGTGAACAGAATGCAAAATTAATTGTCTCTAAGAGAAGTTTTACAAATAATAACCACATAAGTTTATACAAGACGCCATAATAAGACAAAATAATTAAATAAGGTTGATTAGACCTCAGTGAGCTGGGGTAAAAAGAACGCTGCCAAAAGGAAACTTAAAACATGAACAGACATCTGTCCTCCTTTCAAAAAGAAAGTTACATTTTGCTTAGCTATCTAGAAAACTTTAATACTCCCTTTCTCTAAAAGGGTGACAATACCGTGAAGTTCTCATTCTCCAAAGCAGAAGTCAAACTGCAGACACCCTCATCTTGGGGTCAAACTGGCCTCATCCAACTACATATGGGTAGTGAAGACTTGGCACTGCACAACAGCTCTCTGCTAGGTGTCAGCTTTGGTTCAGGAGCATTTCTTCACTCTGACTTAACATTGACTCTATCAGACCTAGCTTGATCATCTTCCTCTGAAGAAGATTTTTAGGATCTGCAGTGAACTGTCCTTGGCTAGAGGGTAACTCAGGGCCAGGCCAAGTACAGCTGCAAGTGTCTGCACTGTACCCCATCTCTGGCAGCAGGCTGGAATCTGAAATGCACAGAATATTACTTAAGACATAGTTTGTAGGAGGCAAAAGCAATGATGCTGTCAGAGTAGCAGTACACACTGGGACCACACCTGCAACAGCCCATTTAGTAAGGCAGATCATAGAATTGTTAAGGTTGGAAAAGACCTCCCAGACCATCAAGTCCAACCATCCACTTAGCACCACCACCAAATCTTTACCACTGAACCATTGCTCAAGTCCATATCCACACATTTTTGAATACTTCCAGGGATGGCAATTCCACTACTTCCTTGGGCAGCCTGCTTCAATGCTTGACAACCCTTTCCATGAAGAAAATTTCCCTACTATCTAATCTAAACCTCCACTGGCACAACCTGAGGCCACATGGTACAATATCCAAGCTCTGGGTTTCACCTCTACCTAAGGCAGCTCCCATTCATCCCAAGTGCAGTAAGCTCACATTCTTTAGGCCAGCTCTTGGAATACAGCCAGTCCACAATCTCTGGATTGTAGGTTGCCTTAATACAGCTGCAACAGTTAATCTAGAGTTTAGAAACTCTAGACTATGGCTAACAAAAGGGAGAGAAAGGGGCACATTCCATCTCACAAGTTAGCTGTAAGCAAGGTTACATATATGTGCATTTGGCTTGAAACAGCTGACAGTATAATTACTGCAAATTATATGCTAATTACCTGAATCTATTACAGGTAGCCCAGTAATTACTTTACATGCAAATTGTTCATTGTTGCGCAGGGACAACAACACATCATGCAACAAGGTAGCTTCTCTTACAGACAACAGGATTAGTTACTCACCTTTTTGTTACTTGGCAAGCTGCCGACTTTGTCTGACACTTGTTATCAGGCAGGCTGCCACAGACGCTTATGTAAAACGAGTACTCGGCAGTCTCAACCGTATAGTAACTTTTTGCCTTGGCCAGAGGTGATAAATCAAAAGAGAAGCCTAATCAGGAAGGAATAAATTTTATCAGTTCCCTTTTGTCATGGTATCTCTCACAGATTTTGATTCAGTCAGTCACATGGCTAGTTCACCTCCCCCTAAGCTAGTTCTCTGTAATTACTGTTCCAGAAACAAAATAGACAAAGTAAAAGCATCATTTCTTATTCAGAGAGATTTATAGTAAAATACACATTATATTAAAACACACATTACATCTATTTTCCTGCACTCACTAGGGGAGTATTAAGCTCATGCTGTTCTGACCTTCCGTATGCATGTACTTAAAACTGTGGGTGCTTAGCATTAGGTGGAACTCACTTTGCTCTTTAGTATCGTAAGGACTTATTTGTTGTGGCATAAGTTTTCTCCCTAATGACCTTTTGATTTGCTGAACAGAAATACATACCTGCCCGAGGATCAGACACCTGACAGTCATCTCCTTCAGTTTTAGACAGGACACAGGCAGCAGCAGTATACCAGTCAAATGCATATGAACACTCATGCTCAGCCATCAAGATTGGAGCACTTTCTAGATCACCTGGTATCACAAGAGCAACATGTTACACACATAGACAGCCAGACTGCCAACAGGAACTAGAACCCACACGTATAAAACTAATTTCTTCTCAAAAGCAGACCAAGATAACTGTTAAAGTACCTCTTTGAAAATGGCAACAAAATCACTTTTCACAAAATCTTTGAATCCTCCTCCCCAAAATAAAAGTTTACCCCAGATGTAAAGGTGCAGGGCTCCATCTGCGCCTGAGAACTATCACAATATTTGAAAAAATATCTACTTTGATATACAAAATTAGTGCTTTCCTACAAAGCAATAGCTGTATTAGCAGATAGTGCATAATCTGATCCTAACAGCCAGCACACTTGGAAGTTTCAACTTCCTCAGGCTGAGATAGAAGAACACAAATTTTCCGGGTTTTTTTTCTGAGAGACAGTTAACTAGCAAGCTTTTATAATCAACATGAACAATATTAACTTCTGCAAATGTTTCTGCCTTTCATAAATTGCCAGCAGTTTAGATACAAACCATATTTATTGGAAAACAAGGCTAAAGTATCTGATTTCAGTTCAGAACTATTCTTTCTAATCAAGACAATCTAGAGAAAGAAAGTGCTTCGTACAGCTTCCAGATATTTGTGGAGTTTTAAACACTTAAGTATACTTTAATCATGTTTGGAAGAATCTTTCAAGAGACTTATTTCAAGAGTTTTTAAAGAGTACTTGCACAAAAGCTAAACAGAACTAAATACCTGCAATTACATTGCCATCATCCCAGTAAACAAACCCCAATGCTTCAAGCTTTTGCATAGAAAGAGATGGAAGACAGAAGCACATGCTAATATCTAGCACTCATGCATGGGCTTATTAGGTGACCTTCAGTTTTTAACTGGATCAATGAACAGGGTGTGGATGTTCTCACCTGGTTTGCATATTAGAGTGATGACTGTTTGGATTTTTTCTTTTTCTTTAGAAGGACAGCTGTCTCCATCTGAATAGGTAAGTTGAATATTTTCTCCAACCTTTTTTGGAGAAGATACAAATGTTCCAAGATTCTTACTGTTGTTCTGCTTATCTGTAAAGACAGTAAATACAGAACTTCTGTTTCTCTGAAAAGAAGTGAAGCTTCTGTTAGATACTAAGACTTTCCACTTGGCTAGTTAATGAGAAAACACCATCAGGAGTTTGATTTTACCCCGCCAAATCATGCTACAAAGCCTGTGGTCCTTTATAGTTAGAAAAAAACTGCTTGCATTCTTTCTTCAAGCATCTGAGACCACAGGAGAAACATGCTCTTAACTTCTGTTTCCTCAAATAAATGAAGGCACTCAGGATAACCCCACTCGCACCAGAGGCTAAAAGAAACAATGAACCAAAAAAGCTCCAGAAACAACACCACCAACAACCCCTGACTCACCTACAGAGCAAACAGCAGCACCATCTGGACAGCTGAAAGCTCCTCCTCTCTTCCACACTTTATGGCAGACATTGATGTAGTAATGTTTCCTTCCTACCTCTGAAAAGCTACTGTCCACAGCTTCCCAGTTCTGGGCTGACTCTGAAATATAAAGGGTTGTTGAGAACAAGTCATCTGGCTAAATTGTTTCAGCATCTCCATGCCAAAATGCCTTTTATTATATAGTACCCCACATTTGTGTGATGACCTCTCCTTCGGAGAGTCCCCCAACACACAGAAGCTCTGATTCCAGCTCCATTCCTCCACCAGCTGAGATTACCACCTGCATCTGTCCCATGAAGCCATAGCTCTCAAATCCTGCCATTTTTGGTATCCCCTTTGCACAAGCCACTTGTGGAAGGTGCTGAGCCATGGTGGATGCTGAGTGGCACAAGTTGGCCAGAGAGATGGTGGATGCCCCCTCCCTGGAAGTCTCAAGGCCAGGCTGGATGAGGCTTTGAGCAAACTGATCTAATGGAAGGTGTGCCTGCCTTTGACAGAGAGTCAGGCTAGATGACCTTTAATGGTCCCTTCCAACCCAAACTGTGATTCTGTGACTTAAAACCACTTATGACGGCAGCAACCACGGCAGTCACAGACACGGCAATTTTCATAAGGTGCTCAGTCTGTCTGAAATGAGGGAAGCAAACACCAGCATCCCAGAAATTTACTAGTAACAAAAGCTGACTAATATTCAGCTAAAGAATTGCACTGGAGATGGCATGCAAACTCAGGACTGTAAAAGTAACTGAAAGTTAGTTCCTATTGGCATACCTGAACTGCGGATAAGAGGCGACAAGTCATAGTGTTTTCGCTTATCAGTAACTCTGCAAAGGAGATCTTTTTTCTCTTTAACACATGCATATTTTGTATCCCAAGTGAAAAAATAGGTGCAGTCAACTTCACCGGTGAATACTGGATTTCCTTTACCATCATTACCTAAACACGGAAAACAGATGAACAGATATGAGGTTTCTAGTGGGGAAAAGGGAAAAAAGCAAGGAGACGTGAGGACTAGCAATGAGCAAGGAAGACAAAAATTCTTTTTGCTGCAGAGGACTTGTGCTTTTGGTTTTTTACCACTGGCTAAGAAAAAAAGGCTCTTTTATACTTCCATCTTCTCAATCATCAGTGTAAATTTAGGGCTACTAGCAGGGCTACTACACAGCACATCCTGCCAGCAACCGAAATTACTGCTTAATGTAACAATATTTATTTCTTGTGCTAGCTGTGGCTCAAAGCAAGCATTCATTTGGGAATAAGGTCTACTAGCAAGCATGGGAGTCAAACCCTGAGCAGAGCTGTCACAGCCTGTTAAACTCACCTGCTGTTTCATTGCACTCGAAGTTTATGACAGTCATTCTCTGAAAGCCGGAACTACACGGAGCCCCATTCGGATAAATTAAAGTGAGATCCCCATCAGAGTATCTGAGTAAGAAGTCAGTTTTAGATAGAAATGTGAGGTCAGACAATCACACAGTGTTCTTCACATAACAGAAGTCACATTCTTGTTCATTTATTAATTGTCTCACTCCAAGGGAAAACAAATGCTAGTTCAACATCAATACTGACATTTCTACAGCAACAAAGGCTTGCATCCACTGATTTTTCTGATCACTTTTCATTAATTTCGATAGAGATTAAAGAATGCTCTAAAGCTCCCCTAGGTATGGTGGGATATCTATTCCCACTAGTTTATTGTGTGGCTGTTTCTGCAAGAGGAGGAAGTCATACCTCCTGGAAAATTACTGCAACAAATCACTCACAGATAAAACAGAAGATTGTATCTACATGAATTAATCTCTGCTTTACAATCTCATGCAAACTATTATCCCTATATGCTACTTGGGAATCAGCTTCTTCTGACACTGCTTTACATGTAAAACTTATAAAACAGAGGTCAAGAGGCAGTACAGCATAATCTGCAATTGGGACAGTGAAGTCAGTGGAAATCTTTCTGTCTAGACAATGGCCTCTGCCAACTTCATTGACTCTTCTGTTTGCTAATGCTATCCTGGTAAACTATTACAATTTTTCTAACAAAAAGTGAGCAAAAGCGCTTGCATTTTGTATCAATTGATGATTATGTGATAAGTAAGCAAGCATCAAAGCAGGAAACTAAGACAAATCAGACCAGTTAGCAGGGCTAAAGAGCATTTACACACCTTAGGGTTTGGTTTGCAAATCTTCCTGCCACTTTTTGCTGGTTATTTGAATGTTTTACTTGGCAAGATGAAATGTATCCTGTATCATCCTTGCAGTTCCCTGCAGTGGTTTCCCCACATACATTCAAGTAATAGAAATACTCGTTTTTGTCATCTTTGGCTGAATATGGTGTAACATATTCTAAATGAATAAAAAAACAGTGTTTTAGCACACATCAGGACAGACATGAAATACCAAATATCAACATCTTTTTCTGTCCGTATATAAGGAAATGCAAAACTGGTTAGTAAAAACCACAAAAAGCAAAAGAAAAATACTGAGATTACCTGAAAATTGATGAAGAGGACTTAAATCAATGGAGATATCATGTTGCTCATTAGTCAGACGACAGTTCTTACTCTCCAGGTAATCCCTGTGACAGGCATACTCAGTAACCCACTCAATTTCATACCGGCAATTTGTTTTTGCTGTAAGTTTGGGACCTGCACTCTAAAACAGAAGTGAACAGAATTTAAATTACAAGTAGACTTACTTGAAATATAATCTTTAAAGCAACAATATCACATTCCTTTAAGATCATTAACAACTACTTCACCTATAAATTACTTAAAACGTACAAACATAGTTTCTGGCCCCATAGAAAAAGGTGTTGAGAATAAATAAAACAGGTCTTATAAATGATGTGGCAAATTATTATAAGCCTAAGCAGAAGTAAAGCAGAACACATGAGCAGAAGGACAGCAGAAGTAACAGTACTTTTAAATGTACTTTTTACTTAATGTGTTGGAAAAAGCAAAGAAGTGAGCCCAAATGGCATAAGCTTGGATTGTTTGCCTCAGAGAAGTTGTCAATGCAGGAAATAGAGGTCAAATGTCCTCTGAAGGCAAAGCAGACTTTTAGACACGGGTATTTTAGCAGCTTTGATTCCCTCTGTCTAAATCAACATATAGACATTTGAGAACTCTTAAGCAAACACTTCTGTCAGACGAGTTTTCTGTAGTGATATATTTTTGCATGTCTGGGAGAAGCAGTAGTCTTGGTTTTCCTCACTTTAATGTGAAACATTAGAAATTCAAATAATTTCATAACTCTCTATTTCTGCCATCCACTGGAACAAGTGGCAGATACACAGGTATCAGGTAAGCTACAGGCACAAGTATCATCAGTAATATTACTCATACTACAGAAGTTCATAGCTACTGCAAGGTAATACAAAGTGACAGTAGACAAGAGCTGGTTCGTTTCTGCAGCACCAAGAGTGAAGTGTGGTACCTAACTAGGTCAGATGAGTGACAAAACATTAAACCAAGAATAAGCCAGACAACAGTTCCCTCTTCACTAACCTTCAACAAAAAGCATCATTATAGGAAATGGCAGATCATTAACAATTGCCCAATTCAAGGAGTGTAGGTTGCTGAAATTACCCAGCATCACATTGAAATGACTGTCACATTACATTCAAGTTAGGCTAAAACAGTGTCCTGTATGAACTAAGCTGTTGCTGAACACTAAGGATTTTAGTTAAAGTTAGAAAGAGTTCATGAGCCTGCTTAGTAAGTGACAGACTCTTGCCATGCAATGACACTTACTAGCTACCTTTTTCTCCCTGAGGAAGAACAGATAAATACAGAAACGAAATAACAGGCAACACCTAGAAGCACATCCAGCCCGACTAAGAGGAAAAGTGCTCATTAGCAAGCAAAGCTTGGTGCCAAGATGCACTTTACATTAAGCCCATCCTATGCTTAGAGAAAACCCTTGAACCTGTAAAGGGACAACCAAATTCACCAATACAAAAGACAACATGCTCCTGGGGAAATTTTATTCAAGTTCTTGTTATTTCTTAAGTTCTAGAAGACTTTAAGAGTATATCTAGAATCTCACACTCTTCACAAACTACAAGGCAGGAATACTTAATGCTCTCTTCAGATCTTAATAAAAATGAAAGATAATGCACACAAAAGTTAAAGACCAACCAGTTAACACAAAGTGAAATATTGAAGTTACCTCTTCTCCCCTCTTTGATGGGCAAACAAAAGTGATTGTCACTGCTGGATTGTGGCCTAGGCAGAAGCCTGGCCTTTCTTCATCAGTCTTGTATTCTCCCTCATAACTCAATATAAGCCTAGAAATAAAAACAACAAACCAAAAAGACAAGTAAGACACCACACTGTAAAGAAGAAGGATATTCTTGAAACGCTTGATCTTTGCTAGACACTCTGGCAGAATATATCAAGGTAGCCCTACTCCTGAAAGCAACTTTTATGGAGATCCTCATTCCTTTAATTTTATAGTTATTTTTTAAAAAATTAAAATAGTCCCAGCAAAATTACTTAACACAGTGTCTTCTGGTACCCTACTTAAGACTATGCTGAACGGCTCGTGACTCATATTGTAGCAAGAATGCAGCTGATAATCATAGGAACACAGGATAATTGCAGTTTTGCTCTCAAAACTACTGCTGGATAGCAGATGTGGCAAATGTTCTTATAACTTTTGAAAGCAATACCCAAGTTTTGCCACATTCCTGTACTTCATCATCTCTCTACATATAAACTTTCCATTCTACCCCCAGAATTAACAGCAAAATGAACTCATTGGCAAATCGATAGGAGCAAGGCAACTGGGTCAGATCAGGTGAACAGAAGTAGGAGAATAAAACAGTAATTATCTGTCAGGGAGAGAAATAGCAAGATTACTTGGATGAAAGAACAGGAAGATCACAGCTAAGCATTATTATTCTATGCAGTTTAACAGGCATAAGACAACAGCTCCCAGGGCAGTGACACTCTGGCTTCAGACGAGCCACACCTCTAGCTGGCCTCTCTGTACCTCAGGACACAGATGCCCAATCACCTTACTCCTTCTGGGGCCACCCTAATATGACAGAACACATACTGTGAATATTCCTGAAGTACCAAAGAGCTCTTCAATCCTGGCAAGGGTAAGCTTGCTTGCCTAGCACTTTTCTAGAGTACTAATAGTTGCACTTCAGTAGGAGAATAAGCTTATGCTTCCTCAGATGTAAGCTACTGCCTTGGCACAGAACACCTCAGTCGCTTGTATCATGCTGGGGATAAGCCCTGCAACAAAGGACTAACAATTTCATCTGTAAACTGAAATAAAACCCTCAACTTCACCACAGATAGGTCAGATCCTCCCTGTTAGTAATTTATTCTGCTTGTTTTTTTCAGCTGGCATCTGAAATAACAAGAGAAATCAACTGCAGAAATCAACTTGGGTGCTATTGATGCTACAGACAAGGCAAGCAGGCTCAGATGATCTGAAGCTCAGAAATATCAGTATGTTAAGTTCCCTGAGCCACATTAGCTTGTTTGAGTGCTGTTTTAACGTGGTTTTTTGTTTGTTTATGGCTTTCTTTTGTTGGTGGTAAGTTTTTGGTGGTGGGGTGGTTTTTAGGGGGCTTTTTGGTTGGTTCATTCTTTTTTTTGTTTGGGGGGTATTTTGTTGTTTTGTTGGTTTGGGGTATTTTTTCGCTTACAACACAAAAGGTACTAAACAAGACTATCATCAAGAACAGTTTCTTGCAACTCCAGCTCTACCACCACAAGGAACACCAAGTCTTGCATTGCTTATCTATTTCTGCAGTTAAGAACTCGTTAATGCAAAAAAAAAAAAAAAAAGAAAAAAAAAAAGAAAAAACCACACCCACACAAACAACAATTTAAAAAACCGCCCACAAAGGCAACATCTGGTCCTATTCTCAATTTTTAAAGTACTTCTGGGGAGTAGAGTGAGCCAAAAGCAATGCACAAACCCACAGTGAGCCAAACACATTCACCCTGTGGGCCTCAGAGAGGAGGCAGACAGGACCAAATCTTACTCTACTGCTTGTGAGCCGAGAGCACAAATCACCCCTTGCTTCTAAGAGTTTCTGCAATTCTATAAAAAAGAGTCTCTCACAACAAAGGAGAAAATTTTATCTGTTATGGCAGTACCACAGAACACCTGTCAGACTGCTCTGACAACATTTTTGAATAGTTTTCTGCTGATGTTCCAACACTGAAGAGGGATTAATGTTAAGTTTTAGGAGATTCATCTGTTACCCAGAGCATTGTTTCCAGGCCAGACAACTGAAGTGTCCACATAAGTATTACCACAAAAATCACATACCTGTCTTTGTCTTGAAGCTTCAGCTGCTCCTTTGGACGGCCAACATCATATGCCAGACCATCATGTAACAAGCAAGCAGCGCTGCCAGCAGGGCACCTTCTGGTCTCTCCACTTGAACTTCCTGGTTATAGCACATAGAAAAGAAGTTAGAGGACTCTGTTGCTAAGCCCTGCTCTACCTGAAGTACCTTGCCATTTTATCCCTTGGTTCTTCTAAAAATAGTCCTAAAAAATGGGCTACATTAGAATGTGAAACTGACAAGACAAATCTCGGAGTGCTTGTGGTAATTTATGCTGCCTTAGCTGGGGACAGCAAATTCATCCTTCCTGACAAAACAGCTGTTTCTAGTTGCTAGTACAGCTGCTGGATACACAGGGCTTTGAAAACTTCTGAATGTGTGCCAAGTATTTCTTTTTTTTTTTTCTCCCCGCAACCAAGTAACGGGTAACTCCTCCTTGCAGGGAAGGTTTTATCCCCTTTGTTTCTTATTAACCATCTAATTCAAAGCTGTCAGCAAAAGGTTTTATACTGGTGAGATGTTTAAAAAAAGACTTCTCACTAGAACTAGAAGTATTAAACCCTTAACAGAGGCACAAACCACATATTTAACTGCAGAGTAAAAATTGCAGTGGGACTATACAGCTAAATTAACCTTTTCAGCAATTTTCAAGTACATGATTTTGCTGGTTTGATTCCTTATACATAGAGCTCTCAACTGAGAGAAAAGTGCTAGCTATGCACCAATACTTAGGCAAGCACCTTAACAGTACTTTAGATGCACCTCAGGACATTCATCAGGAACTGGGCAACAACCTGGAGTCCAAAGGAACAAATTTAGAGCACAGGAAACCCTGTGACAACAATAATTGTCTTATTTGGCAGCAAACACAGATACAAGACAAGCTGAGCTCTCCCACTTAGGAAATGTGACTTAAACTGTACTAACAGTACTTGCACATCCAGAAGGGACATATCTCTGAACACCTCAATACTTGGAGAGCAGGGAGTTTTTAATAATTATCTAAGTCTTGAAATACTGATCTTTGGACATAGGACAACTTGAATGGAGACAATAGCAAAGAACCGCACTACAAGAAATTGACACACTGACAGGTGACACAAGCAACCATTCAAACCTATGTCCCTGCAGACGTTTATGAACAAGGAATCATCATCAGAATCATCCACCAGGAAGTGTCCTGAAACTTGGATGAGAGGACTCAGGTCATGTTTCTTGAGATCTCCATCAAACACATAGCAAGGAACCTAGAACAACAACAACAAAAAAATTCATGCAAACCATGCTACAAAAGTAGAGAGAAGTTATGAACAGGCATATATGAAGCCCAGTTAGTATGTGGAAAAGTTTTTTTACTTCTGGAACCTCAAAGCTAGACATGCTGATTAAAAGGAGGCATCCAAAGTTAGACTCTTTTGCTCCAGCTTTTAGAAGAGTTTTACTATAAACAACTACCCAATGCACAGAAAAGGTTCAAGAGTTATTTAAAATTCTCAGCTCCACCAACTTCCAACATTTATGCTTTACATGCCTATGAAAAACATAGGTTTATGGAGGTTGCTCAGATTAATTTGGGGTGGGGGCAGGCAATTGGAGTAAAATTGTCATGTATGTGAAGAGTAACTTCTGCATAGATAGCACATAGATTACCTCTTTCACAGGTTTAAACAAGTCTTTCTTGCAAGCCACAAAGGTCCTCCATTCAAAATAGTGCACACACTCTGTTGCTGTTACAAATTCAGGGGTACCCTATTTAAGTGAGAAAAAATAATGCTTTGAAAAATAGACTGGTTTTATTTTACATCTGTAGACATTAAGAAGTTCATTCAAGAGATTAAGAAAAACAGAATACAGCACATCACAGAACAAGGGCATACAGTTTCTCAATGGCGTTTGTTAACAGCAAGATTGTTACATAACAGCTTTGCTGGGCAACTCAGGAAGATGCAGGACACCAAATCCTTAGTCTGCATATGCACCAATATTCAACATGTGCCAGTCCTAATATGCAGTAACTGTATTCCCTCTTTTAGAAGTGCTCACTATGCCAGCTGATAACAACAGAAGCACCAGTCATAGCTACTTACTAGAAAGGAAGACACTGACAGAAATGCACATAAAAAGGTTAACACAGTGAGGCAATGCATGGTTTATCAGTTCCCTTTTATGCTACAGAAACAACTGATTAGCATCCTCTTCTGCTACAGAGAAAGAATATCCCTGACCTTAGCTGCCTATTTTTATAGGCTCATGTTATACACATTTGTGTATATTTCAGGATGGGGATTCTACCAAGGTTCAGTACTGGATGTTGAACTGAATGTCTCTCAGTGAAAACACAACAATTTTTCACTTTGCCCTCCATTACCTCCGCTAGAAGCAGTTTAGCATACTTAAACTGATTCCCTCTCTCGTTTAATGCTGCCATAAAAGGCGACAAAACAAGTTGTTCCAGACAGTATTACAAAATCCTTTTACTATGCCACGAGATGAAAAGGTATTAGAATTGAGTTAACCAAAGAAGTCTGACGATCACTATGATCTGGTGTTACAGCTGAAGTTGAGCAATAATTTTTAATTTAGTTTAAAGAGTCATCTGTGAAACAGAACAAGAAGCATTTAAGTCTCTGCTGCACTGGCACTTTGTTTGAATTGGCTGGATTTCCAAGAGGGGGGTGTGCAATAGCATTGTCAGTGCCAACGGCAGCACCAATAAATACTTCTCCCGGATACACAAATATGTGAACCAATCACAGTCTGTACTGAGCTCTCGTATCTGTTAAGTGTGTGAAAGGTGTAACTCCAAAAGCACTTTGAACTGAACTGCATGCACACAGGCCCCTAGAAACTTTTCAGGGATCTTCAATCACATTCTCACAAAAAAACTATTTCCTCAGAAGCCCAGCTGCCTATATAAGCACTGTTAGTTCAACAACGTGCAGATCAAGCCTAAGGCTTACTGTTGTCAACTATGCTGCCCCACAGCAGAGGTCAGTAATTTTCTTCAACACTGTTCTATTAAACAGTCATGGCAGGTCTACAGCTAAGGCACAGACAACAATTAAACAACAGTTTGCACTGTTACGGTACCCTGTACACTGTTGACTCATTCCTTCATTTTAAGCTAATAAAATACTACAGTGGCAATCATGTAAAACCATTAAAGACAAAAAAGAACCCATAACCAGAGCTAAGCTGCAGACCTGCAACCATTTTCTACCATGACTGAATTTTGAAAACCACAATAAATCATGACCTTAACAGCAAATGTAACTGGCTTTCTTTAAGCTACAAAGCTCAGTAATCAGTACATCCAAAAGCATAGCAAGTCCCCTTAAAAAGCAAGTCAGAACTACTTGTCATTTCTATTGAAGATAACAGCACACTATTTAGACTTACCAGTGTTTTCCCACACAGGAAGTTAATATTGCTTTGAACGTGGTGTTCACTGCCTTGCTGCAAGCAGTTACGTGTAGTGTTGAACTCCAGAAGACTTTCAGAAACTTTTTGCAAGGCTAACTCACCTAGGGTTTAAAAACGAGAAGGAGGGAAAAGGGTGTTATAAAATAACACCTTCATAGAAGCTCAACAGACAGTGTCTAGTTTCAACCACTGAGCAGCACAAGACATACCAGTCCACTTGAAGACAATACAACTGAAGATCTTTGTGGATTTTCTGATTTGGAAGATCAAATCCAAGTTAAGATAGTATTTGACATCTCTAATCACTCTTCCACTTTCTTTTTAGCAAACACTTTTTAAAATAAAAGTAAAACAGCAGGTGCTACTACAAACTAGTCACCTCCTTAGGAATAAGGAAAGCTGTTACCAACTAGTTTCAGTCACAATTCACTCCTCCCTCCTACCAGCTTCTATTTATCAGTCTCTCAGCCTTTATACCATTTATAATAATACCATCAGCACAAGATAAGAGAGTCTATCATAGAATGACTTTGCTTAGAAGGGCCCCCCCTGCAATAAGCAGGGACATCAGCTAGATTCGTTGCTCAGAGCCCTGTTCAGCTTGACCTCAAACATTGTCATGATGGGGCACCTGCAACCCCTCTGGAAACTTGTTCCGGTGCCTCACCACCACTATTATAAAGAAATTTATTCCTTATATCTAGTCTGAATCTACCCTCTTTTGGTTTAAAATTATTACCTCTTGTCCTATAACTACAGGCCCTGCTAAGTCTGTCCTCCTTTTTCTTATAAGCCTCCTTAAGCACTGGAACACTGCAATAAGGTCTCCCTATAGTCTTTTCTTCCCTAAACTAAGCAACCTCAACTCTCTCACCCTGTCTTCACAGGAGAGGTGCTCCAGCCCTGTGAACAGTTTTGTAACCCTCCTCTGGACCTGCTCCAACAGGTCCATGCCCTTCCTGTGCTGAGGACCCTAAAACTGGATGCAGTAGTCCAGGTGCAGTCTCACCAGAGGAAAAGGAGGGGCAGAATCATCTCCCTGGACCTACTGGCCACATTGCTTTTGATACAGCTGGTTTTCTGGGCTGCAGGTGCACGTTGCTGGCTCCACTTAATCTTTAATTACTTAATGAAGAACACACTGGTGCCCGTGCACTGGCACCATCTGCAGACAAACCCAGCACAGATCCACTGCCTCAGTGCAAATCCCCTGCATCTCCCATCCCCTTTAACACAGCTCACATGCTGCATGAAAAGTAGGGTCAGTGCTTTGTCACTGCATACTGCTCTCCTCCCCAGCACTTGATGTAAAGGGGAAAGGTGAAACACATTTCAAATCATGACGAGCACCAGCTCAGGCCACTGAAACGTTCCTACTCAAGCCCATTTTGGTTAATATTAAACACCAACCACTTTTAGATCTTACATGCTAACTCCAGCCTAGTTTGGTTGGTTTTGGGTTTTTTTTGAGAAGTAGATTTTAATTCTCCAACAAGTTTGGTTTGAACTACAGAAAATGCTATAAAGTGTGAGCATGGATCAGCTTCCCCCCTTCCATTTTAGTTTATGCCTATACTAGGGAGAAAGCAAGTCAAATCTGTAATCATTGCAGATAGCAGCTTTGCACCTAGGCCAAATGCTGTTTCATTTTAAAAAACAACACTTGTAGGAACTTTGCCCAACCTGTCCCTTCCTTCCTCACAGCAAGCAAAACTACACTGCACCCATGTAATATAGCCCAGAGAACAGAAGAGGAGCAGAAGTCAAAAAACTGGGCAGAAAGATGATACATGTGGTTTGTGCCTTTTTTATTTCCTGTGTTATCGAAAGGCCATCTTCAGGTTCTACAGCTTCCAGCACTGATGCTAACCAAAGTGCCATGCAGCTCTCTTAAACCTAAGAGCTACATACTGATTTGAGAGCAAGAGTGTTACTTATCACATGATTGCTTAGAAGATACTGTCAAGGTGTCCTCTTTTCTTCCACAGATTAGCAGAAGGAAGCCAACACAACTTTCTAGGCAAGAGATGTATATAGTAACAATATGCACATGACATAAAACCTTTCCAGTTATAAATGTATACAGCTACAAGCCCCCATTTAGCAGGGAACTTATGGCAGCACCATCTGAGGACTTAGTGCTCTCTAAGGAGTAGCTTCTCTCTGTGCTAAAAAAAGTATATTGGGTTGAAGGCACTTGTGAGCTGATTCCAATTTTCTCAGTTAAAGTAATATTCAAGAAAAAACAAGTTCAGCCAGTATATCTTGTTTACTACAGGCCAACACGTACGCTCTCTTCCCCCTTGCATGCTTACAATTAACTTGGGAACTTGCTAAAAGTTTTAGTAAGAGTGGCACATGCCTTATCACACCCTTGCTCACAGGGCAAGGAATATTAACCCCGCACATGATCAGCTTCCTTCCAGAGCTGCAACCACTTTTACTGTAACATCAAACTCCCTCTACAATCATCACTCATGTTTCCTCATAACTTCAGAGATATGTTGCTTCCACAAAGCAACACGCTACAAATCAGCTAGTACTGTTCACAAAAATTAGCACCAAATACTTCATACTACACAGTTGCACTAAATCAGTATCAAAGGCACTGCCCACAACACTTTCTGCTCATTGACTCCATCTGTTCAGCTACTCAGCAGGGAAAAGGCAACCATGGAAGATATCTAATCAGTTGTCCAGAAGAAAATGGCATTTAGGTGGCAGCTATCATTTCACGTCCACTCATCCTACAGTAGCTGGACAAAGTGCACATTTCACCATCAGGTTAAGAGGTACTTAAAGTAGTATCTCCATTTTCTGGGAGCAGTCCAAGTACATGGCACATGAGTCACTAGGTATCATGGTATGTTAAAAAGTTAAATAACTACCATGTCGTTTCCATCCTCACTGATGTTTGTGAACTAAACATTTGCCTACCCCTGAAAATTTCTAGGATTAATCAATAAAAGCGCAGAGGAGAGGCCGTTGGTGTCTTCATGCAAACTCTAGTACATCACTGACACACAGCTAAGATTAGCCACAAGGCTTTCCTGGGATACAGACTGATTATTGACCCAGAGCACATGGCCTTAACACCCCTCAAAGCTGGGAGCAACAAACAGTCTAACACCTGAGGTCCCTTGCACAGCTAATATTTAAAAAACAAAACAATTGTTTCCAATGGTTTTTGGGTTGGTTTGTTTTGGGTTTTTTTTGTTTTTGTTTTTGTCTTTTTTTTTTTTTTTCTGAAAGAATGAAGAAGAGAACTGATTAAGCCCATATTTGAAGAAAGCTTACAATTTAACAGTTGATAAATTGCCCTTCTTCCCCCAAATAAAGGTCCTTCATCTGCCAACAGCTTTGGCACACAGGTAACCTCATGTCATCTGGATTGCTTGAAGACAAGTATGTGGTTTAGCTGGTTTAGGTAACCAGGAGTCTACACCTGCCTAGACCTAGATCAGAGACATTCCTCTTTTCTCACTAGGAGTGATTTTTTTTTTTTTTTATTTTAAACAAATGAGCTTGATTACTCGTTAGCATGATCTAAACTCAGTGTGATGGTGATGAAGCTCCAAGACATTTAGAAGCACGAGCAAGAACAAAACTTGGACAATTTGACCAGCAGAACAAAGCAAAATTCAATGACAGTGTTAACTGCTCACCTTGATTTCTCACTTTATTGAAGGGTATTGAAAAACACATCCCACTCGAACAAGATTCATGGCTTAACCCTTGAAAGTCACTTCAAACTGCCTCAGCAAGACCAGAGTATATCCGTTGCTAAATCCTCTTCCACTTAGTAGCACAGAGGCACTTGGAAACTCAAGGTTTGCATACAGAGGAATATTTGATACTGCTCAGTCATCACCCAGCTCTTTTCTCCCTTCCTCTCTCCACAAGCAGTGTGGAACAAAACCTACAAAAGCCTCTAGTTTCTCACACTTCCCTGGGAAGAACAGACTTCCTCAATCTCCCTCCACCTGCCACATTCCAGTCTCACCCAGAGCAGCATGTTAAAACAGACGCTCAGATGCTGCTTTCTTTTATAATCCACAGGCAACTGAAGCCTCAACAGCATATGAGCTGGAAATAAAAATGTGTTTCATTCCTAAAATGTAAAACAAGAATAACAGCATCAAGTGCTCTAACATGCCATACTCCTCAGAGAAGATGCTACACTACATGCAGTTGCAGTTTGAATACAAACGCAATCTAACCAGTCATCCCAGAGAACTCTGGAGCCTGAATATACCTTTATTCATACACTCAGTGATTCTGTAAGCCTGGTCCCAACATTAACAGTTTGTTTGAAAAGCACTTATTGGCCATAGACTGAAACTAAAGTATCTCTACTGTTAAGAGAGAGGTGTGGGGAGAATGGAAGCTGACTAACTTCTGTGCATTGGCATACAAATGAGAAACACCTTCCTCCTCATCATATTCTGGTGGGTCAAGCCCAAGCAACTCAATGAAAACTCATAGGTTCTTCTAGAGCTGTCTGCCAATGGCTGGCAAGATTGGCAAGCATGTTAAATCAGACTTCAGATCTGCAGATACTATGAAGCAGTCTGAAGAGCTACCACTCTTTAAGAATGCTATTACTTTATTCTCTTAGACGTTACAGTCAACTATGAGAAAGCCTCTTGAACAGTACTCATATATTATTGTTTTGTTAGCCAAAACACAAAAGCAACCTTGAAAGTGACAAACATCCATGAAAATAAATAAGATGAACTGAAAAAATACTGTTCAGAGCACAAGGTGCTTCTGACTGATGAAATCATGTATATGTGTACAGGAATACACCAGTTTCATATTTAGATCAGCATGCACAAGTCCGCCTCTCCTCAGAATACCAAGGATATCTGTGAACTGCTGAAGCTGTCACCAGATTTGACAAGTGCAACCACAACCAGAGAACTGCATGTAATTAACTTCTTTTCTGTGTGGAACAACTTGAAGATGACACCCCAGACACTTAGCAATACTCCCAAGATTGCATTACAGAGAGTAACCTGCCTCTGAACAAAGACCTGATATTATACCAGGCTAGGCTGAGGATACTTCAGAGCTGTAACTCAAGCTCTATCCTGTGTTCAGTATTTACCAAGTTGTGCACAGCCCATATCCTGCCACAGGTAGATGCACTTATTCTACTGGAGGTAGCTTTGCATATTTTCACACTAGATTACAGTTAACGAGAGCATAAGATACATTTCACTGTCCCATAAAGGCATTATCTACAATCAGATCATGTTTTAACAAATCTCCCTAGTAAATCTGCAACAAAACAAAGTTTCACATAGTTCCACAAAGGGTGGGGGGGAAATCTTTGTTTACACATCAAACTTTGCAATAGTTGTAAGACTATCTATTAACATGGCTTTGAACTACCTACAAGACACTTGTTTACTTACCTACAGACACATGGGTATTCTTCTTGATGTTATGTGCACAGACTGCACTTGTCCTTCCACACTCTTCAACACCAGAACAGAAATTTATTTTATAAAGCACCTCTTTGTCTGTGTCAATTGCTTCCCAAGTGTAACTGAAAAGACAAAAATGCCTGTCAGTTGATATTCAAGTTGTCTGCATATCATCTAGATACCAGTCCCTGAAATAACCAAGTTTAAGAGCACCACTAACTTAAATTCCTATTCATGTTCTGTACTTGTAAATACCAGAAATACTTGCTAATTTGTTGAATAAAAGCAAAACAGATTTAACCACTTGTGGAATATAACATTGACTCCATTTTTCCCTTTCTTGAACATCCAATTATCCATTCTTCCCCATCAAACCTCTGTAAAAGCCACCCTAAGGATCATCACCTGTGATATGTTATCCTTGACAGCCTGATAAATTTCTCAGACATCTTTGGCGAGCTGGACACTTACTTCACCTCAGTGTTCTGCCCAACAACAGTGGCAGATGTGCTAAATCTAAATGGAATAGAGCAGTAGAGCCACTCAGCTTCAGGGTCAAAATCAGGGCTGAGAGTCTTACAGTATTCAGACCAAAAGATGCTAACAGTGCTTTTTAGGGCCTAGCTGCACCTTTAAGCATTATATACATGTCAAAAGCTGGCAACCAAGCAGAGCATCCTCAAGGCACTCAGTGAAAGATCACACTACCTAGCTACAGGCATATCAGAAAGCCAGCTGTCTAAAAACTGGAAAAGGAATATGAAGCTCAGGTTAAATATAACCAGGAATAAAACCAAGTAACAGCAGAAAAAAAATCAAATGCAGCACAGTTCAGAGGCAGAGCAAGGATTCCTTCCCCTCACAGCAGGCAGTATGACTGCAGTGAAATGTGGTCAGTGGCATGACACAGCACTGCTCAGCTTTGAGGCAGGCCCAGGTCATCTAGTTTAGAGCCAGGAGCTCTTTAGACAGCCTGGCTTACTATCAGCGTGCTTTGGCCAAGCTCTGTTAAAAAAGCACAACTCAATAAACGTCTGCTGTCACCTTGGCTCAGCTACCCCTCTTCTGGCATTGGCAGCAGCCTGCATCCTCTGGACACTTGATTTTTGCAACATAACAGATTCCCCAGCTGCCCTTCTATTCCAAGTGGAAACTTCAGTAGGATTAATACAAACTCATCCACACATCAGAAAACTGAGGACACTACAGTGACTTTCTAGGCATTACTGTTATTTAGAACTTACACAAAATTTAGTGCGCCTATTTGACCCATAGAAACATTTGTCTTAATGTACAATTCTCAGCTGATAAGAAGCTTCACCCATCAGGTTTGTTTGCCTTAGTCTCTAGGTCGTATGTGTTGCGCCACTCAGCATTATCATACTCCAGATCCCCCCAGGAGAAACCATTCCTGTTCAGCTCTGAACTCTAGTCCATGGATGAGAAAGAGGCAGCAGCAGTTCAGCTACTTTATTCTTTATTTTAAATCCTATGAGAATTCCTCTCAAACCCAGTGCATCCCACACCTAATCAAAAAGCAAGCAGTAAGATATCACACACTTTTCCATTTTAATTACTGGCTACGGGGCTCTTGGATTCCCTGTACTACAGCAGCCATGTTCATTTCAGACTGTTAATGGCTGGAATAATTTAGGGAACAAATACAAGAGCATTCTCTGTGAACTCAAAAAACAAAATCTTTTTATATTAGTATATTATTACATCTGAGGCTTTATATCCTAATATAAGGGTCAAAAATAACTTGCCAGGTATTGAGTCATACCCAAAACACCAATAGAAGATGTATTCAAGGACTGTGTCTCAATCCTAGACAAATACTTGCCATTATTCTTCCCTCATAAGCAGGCAGACATGACCTTTTACAATCATACTGATTAATTCTCTCATCTAGTCTGTTGCATTTCTGAAGTAGATAAAGGCAATATTGATGCAGGAGGATGATGAGAACTTAGCTACAGTACAGAATAACCAAAGCTCAGCAACGGAATAAAGCTTCTCAACACACAAAAAAAGAAGTTATAAGAACGTGACTATCTTCAAGGGCTCTGAAAACAGCAAGAGATTAAAACCAAATCTGATTTTACATCCAGGAAAAAATGCTTTTCAATCCAAACCAAATTTCTTCACAATCAAGCCCCAGAAAGTTAGCAATTCTCAAATTGAGAACTGAAAATTTCTCAAGGGCTCCAGTACTCATTTTCTTTGGACTGGTTTTGGAAGATGACAAAAAGGTAACATACAATAGAATGGCACAAACTTTTTGATCAATCTGGGGTGTTCTTCAGTGTGTTGTTGGTTTTTATAGAGACTTTACAAGTTAAAATCTGTTTGTGAATGGAACAAGAATTTAAGTACTTCACACAAAGAATTATCACTCAGATTAAGGTTTTGCTTTCCCAGTTCCATGTTATGAAATAGAGGAAATCAGCATCTTCAAGTCAGTTCACCCACAGGCCAGAAGCAAAAGAGAAACAAGATGAGCAGCTCACAGAACAGAAGCAAAGCAGCCACTGAAGCCAGACCTTCCCTCTGCCCTGTCACAGGCCCCTGGACAGGGAAGGTTGAGGAATCCTTCAAAACAGTCTGCACAAAAGAAACATGAAATCCAATGTTCAATCATGTTCCAAACCACAACTTCAGGGGCACATAGAAGTGAAAATCTAGTGCAGTTTCAGGGTACTATTACTTTCATGGATGTTACAGAGACTTCTATTTTTTTTTAATGTGTGGGAGGAGCAAGGTGGGATTTATTCATTTTGAGTAACAGCAGCCTGAATGTAGCCTAAGCAGCTGTTCTCAGAGAGATGAAAAGTACTTTCACAGTAAAAGCAAGAAATAATTCTCCACAAGTAAGACTCCTGGCATTAAACCAGTACCTTCAAGTTGCATGTGCTCTACTTTCCAGTAAGATACAAGCTGACCTCTCTGCTGCAATCCATAATGGAAACAACCTGTTGGCAATCACATTGCCCATCCTAACCACGTGAGTCACATGGACCGGCTTCCTCCAGCTTGCTCAGCACTCACCTCCACCAGTGGTGATGGCTGATGTAATCACCTCTTTGCCAGGGCCAGACGAAGTTATCTTGTTTGAAGGGCTTAAGTTATCCTGCTTCAATGCAGTTGAGCTAGTTTAGGGAGCTGTTATATCACTACCTTCAAAAAGTAACAGCCACGACCATGGGGTGGGGTGTGATGCATCCTCTGATCCAGGGGGCTCAGTACAGATGCTCCTCACAGATTAAACCATTCAAACAGCCATTTCTGAAGCAGTTCAAGGTCAGGCCTCAAACACGATGTCTGCCCTGAATAAAACTGTCAAAGAGGTTTTTTTGCTGAAACCACAACATGACACTTGTTTTCCTGATAAACCAACTGTGAACTATCCCACAATTAGAGGGATGAAACATACACCCACATCAATCCCCCTCAGGGCAGGCTCTCCTATCTCCTGCCAGTGTTGCTGGCCCAAGCACCTGACACAAGCTGGGCCCAGGGACTGTCCTCTCTCAAAATTAACTCAGCAAAAACAACAGGTGCGTGTGCCTGTGTGTGGAGGGGGGACTGAGCCTGGCCAGTTCCCTGTCTGGCTCACGGTGGTTTCTGGCCATGCACCAGCAGCAGGAGGCTCAGAAGGAGGCAGGGACAGCTCAGACCACTGTCAAAAGCTGTTGTGCAAGCAAGGTCCAAATGACTTATTGGGAATAACCTTGCCTGCAGGTCAGCCTTTCTAGCTACCTAGGATTGTTTGTGGGACACTGAAGCAATCACACGAAAAAGAAAATTAATCTACTTTTCAGCAAGCTGCAACATCAAGCAAGAGCTCTTTTTTTTTTTTTTTTTTAAACAAAGCAAAGAAGTTTAGTTTGTGATGAGAAGCTGAGGCACTAAGTCAAGCAAGGTGCAGAAGGCTAACACCCATCACAGCATGCACATCCCAACACCAGAGCCTCTTTGAGGTCTGAGCACTAGGGAACCCCTCAAATCAGCAGAGCACCAGAGAGACTACTGCCACCAATCTCCAACTACAGTTCAAGCTTTTTGGTTCTCAAACTGTTACCCGAGAGATGACTGCTGGGAAGAACAGTGCACCCTGCTCCAAACAGCTGTAACACACAGTCGCAAAGAATCGTGTGTTTCCACTCTGGGGAATGCACTGAAATAGCTCATTTTGCTGAGGGGCTGTTACACAGATGACCTGGCAGAGAGACAAGGCAACCTACAACCACAGAGCTGGAAAGCAGATCCACATGTGATGATTATGCACCCGCATGATTTTGTGCCCAGATGCTTCTCAGCTATCAGACCACTGCAGAGATTAAATGAGCACCCAAAGCTCTTTACCAGCAGTTTCAACCAGCACAATCCCTGGCAGACAAGATGAGGAACAATTTCCAGCACGGTCACTGTAAATTTGAAGCTTGTGCATCACTTGCCACTGAAATGGCTGTTCTTTACCATACACGAATATAGTAAAGAAATGTCTATGACAAAGCAAGCTCTCCTTGCAGAAAATGAGAGCTTGAACAGCACAAAGTACAGCCATCACTGTGCCTCAAGAGCTTTTTAATGCATCCCTACCCATGCTTAATTCTGCTCTAGCTCACCCATCCCCTTTTCCAACTACCACACACGCTGTGTATCTTCAGGCAAGTTTTCTTGTGCGTGCATCACGCACAAGAGCCTTACAGCTACACCACAAGCTCTTCTGCTTTTTCCATCCAGAAGACATTTGGTCCTTCATGCTGCACTCTAAACCAAACCTACTACACCACTTCACAGAATGCTTAAGAAAAAGGCTAGCAATCTGAAGTTTAAGTACACAAGAGCTGTAGGAGGTGGCTGAAAAACCACATTCAGACATTACGATGCCAGCTTCCCAGGCACGTGACACAATCATTCACATCAGTGTAAGTCCAGTAAGATCTTATTTATGACATCTCCCACTTAAATATGTCAAAGCACTTCACAGAGCTGAATGAGTGCACCCAAAGGTCACCT
The DNA here is from genome assembly GCF_965231275.1 of Zosterops lateralis. Lineage (NCBI taxonomy): Eukaryota > Metazoa > Chordata > Aves > Passeriformes > Zosteropidae > Zosterops > Zosterops lateralis. The sequence goes on along the minus strand of NC_139764.1, from coordinate 56,705,752 downwards.
CTCTGTACCCAGCATGTGCTTCTTCACCGAGGCCAAGCAGAACACTGGGGGTTTCAAGGGTTTCAGGCAGCGCAGATGAGCACAGCTGCGGTTTCACAACAAAGGCTGAAAAGAGTGTTCTGAATGAACACAAGTGTAGGTACAGTCAGCTGTAGGAGTTGTGTTATTAAAAACTACGCATTTAACATAGAATTGACTTGCAACCCCAAAATTTGACGTCTGTGTAATAGCAATCCTGTGTTTGAGATTCCCTTACATGCCCAAGTCTAAAAATCATTGAAGTTATGTACCAGCTCCTATCCTTGCAAGGGGCAAAAACATCACTGGTCATTAAATCACCTCTCATCCAGTACAGATTTTCAGGCAAAACAGCCCGCAGAGGAGGCAGTTTGTATTTGTTGCTCTGCCATCACACTCAAAATATATTCTGCATTTTTTTAGAAAGAAAGGAAGGTTACACAGCAACTTTTGCAGTGTTATGTGGAAGCTGAACCCAAACTGTCAGGATTTCTTTTGAAATAGATGGACTTAAATAACATGTCACAAAATTAATTCTAATTCCATAATTCTTCCTGCATCGTAACATGAAAGATATAAGGGGAAGAAGAAAAACTGGGAGAGACCAAACTGGCCAGTAACTTTCTATATCCATCCCTGTACTCTTTCCCAGGTACTCATAGTGCAGCAATCCTGGAGAAACCTCTACACAGAAGATAAAAAAAGAACTCCAACTGCCAGTCACATGACAGCCACAGTCAGCTGCCGGAGCACACAAGAACAAAGGAGAAAGCATAACAAAATCAGTCACTGAAACCGTGCCATTAGACAAAGTTTCAGAGAATGAAAGCTTTTCTTCTTTCAGGAGACCATCCAAGCATATCAGCAGTAAGGCTGCACAAAACAAACAATGCAAACCTCCGACTCAAGTTTAAGTAGCCTCACGCCACAGCTCTTGCGCAAAACAGTTTTGACACCTTTCCTCCTCCCGGCAAAACAGCTCTCCTACTCTTAAAGCAGAGCCAGCGCCTCTTTTAATCCCGAGCAACTTCCTTCTTTGCCCACCTTTTGACATTCACACACCAGACAAAACGGCTGCTGCAGTTTCACCAGCCCTATTACAGCACACAAAACCCAGGACACTGTTTTCTTAACAGCTGTAAAACAAATAAAAACCTTGTTTTAAGCCAGTACAAAAATAGGTCGGTCAGGGAGTTGTTCTGCACACTGACATTGTAACTTTTGGCTGAGAAATCCACCAGTGCTGTGTTTGCAATGCCTGCATCATTCCTCACTTGGTACAGCTTTCTGGCAACTGTACCCAAGAAGAAACTTTTCCACTGAACTCCATGGGGACTTCCCACCTATCAGACCACAAATTCCTGTCTTTCCTTTTACCCATTATAAATTACTGAACGTAAGTCCTTCAAAGCAGTTTTTTCCCCCCACCATGGCACAAGAGCAAACACATGTTTTAGAAGCAGTCCATCTTAAAAGGAAACCTGATAATCGTGCTATCTACGTGCAAATTATTTTCGCTTGCCAGTAACAAAATGAAACCAGCTTAAGTAATTTGCATCTGAAATAAGACTGCGTATCTGTCTACAGCACTCTCAAATATTCCTCTAGTCACAGACACACAACAAAGCCAAGACAGACATTGACAGGACTTAACACTACCCTCAGAGTAGGAACTGCTTGACAATCATATGATTTAGGGAAAGGGTTCTTAAAAAAAAAAAAAAAAAAAAAAGAAAAAAAAATCCCACACCATCAACAAAAATCACTCATCAGAGTAGCTAAATTCCCTCCAGAAGCTACATGATAGTTTCTCGATTCTGCAGTTAGGGTGGTCATCTGATAAAACCACAAAACCAGTTTTTGCCACCCTCATGGGTTATTGTTGCAAGCCAACTCACTTTCTCCCCCCTTTTTCATCATTTAACAACAGCATAACCCAGATTGTACCGGGGGACAGCCCATTCCCCCCATCGACCTGCCCTTAGTGCCACATTCACTCTGCTACATTGGTGCCTTTGCGGTGACACTGACTGAAATAACGTGTTCTTGTACATACCCTGCACATTCCAGCTAAATAATTACGAAATTAAGACCGACAAGATATTGCTGCTAGACTAAATTCACAGTTGAAAATTGGACTAGAAAAATGTCGAGACACGAATAATGGTGACATCTCCAGGCAATAACTTCCCCAAAGCTTTTTTAACTCACCTGAGTGTAACTGAATGACAGGTGGTGATATCCTTAGCCAGACGCCAACTCTGAAGCGACATCCCTCCCAACCCAACAGCACTTTGTGTTTTTCAGACTAGACCGACCACAGCAGTCTCGCACAGACCGAGTCTGCCCGTTCCCCCCGCAGGTTTCCCGTGTGTGCGGAGCTGCACCAGGGAGGCCCCGGGGGGGGCCCGGCCCCTCAGCCCCCCTCAGGGCTCCCGGCCCGGCCCCTCAGCCGCCCCTCAGGGCTCCCAGCCCCGAGGCCACGGGCCAGCCTCGGCCTCCCGCCCGGGGACACGCCGCCGCTTTCCCGGAGATCCCCGCCTGGCCCTTCCCGGGACGGCCGGCACCAGCCGGGGCAGGAGCAGCACGGGCACCCAGAGACACCCCCGCCCTCCCCGTACCCGCCGGCACGGCCCTTCTCCGGCCACCCCATCGCGCCCCGGCGGCCACCCACCTGCACAGGGCCTGGTAGGAGTCGGGGAGCGGCGCCGCGGCGGCCCCGGAGGGCGGGAGCAGCGCCAGGAGCGCGGCGAGGAGCAGCGCGGCCATGGGCGCCATGGGCCGGCCCAGTGCCCCGGCACGTCAGGGGCGCCGCCGCCGCGTCATGTGACCGCCGCGCGCCCGCCCCGCCCGGTCAGGTGACCCCGCCATGGGCGGCACGGCCGGCACGTGACGGGCCCCTCTGCACGTCCCCCCGCGGGCCCTGAGGGGACACCGACACCAACACACCGCCACACCGCCACACCGGGACATCGCCACACCGCCACACGCCAGCCCTGTCCCCGGGGCCGCTGCCCCCCGGCCCGTGGGGCGCGCTGCCGGTGGGTCGGAGCGTCCCGGAGCGTGTCCTGCCGAGGGCAAGAAAGGTTAAGGGACCGGAGCGACTCCTGACAGGGACAGGCTGAGGGAGCTGGGCCTGGAGAAAAGATCTCGTCAGTGTCTATAAGTGTCCTAGGAGTGTCGAGAGGATGTTTCCAGGCTCTCCGTGATGGAGCCAAGTAATAGGACAAGAGGCAAAGGGCAGAAAGTGATGGACAGGAAATTCCAGCTGAACATGAGGAAGAAGTTCTCTACTGTGGGGTGACCACGCACTGGAACAGATTGTCCAGAGAGGGTGTGGAGACTCCCTCACTGGAGATACTCAAGAACCATCTGGACACAACCCTGTGCCCTGTGCTCTGGGATGGCCCTGCTGGAGCAGGGAGGTCAGACCAGATGACCCACTGTGGTCCTTCCTGACCTGACCCGTTCTGTGATCCTGTGGCTTGGTGCTTGAGCCAACAAGAGGCTGATTGGAAAACATTCACTGGGGTTTTAAATAAGTTATTGGAAATATGCAGTGAGATCTTGTGAGAGATGAGGAAACTAAACCCATTAGGGATGAAGACTGAGCAGGCAGTGACAGTGATGTGGTTGGTTGTCTGGCTGCAAGAATTATTACTGCAGCTGTGTGTGGTTTAGAAATTACCCCCATTTCAAACAGAGGCCAGGAGGGGAGGCTTGCACAAGGCAGGAGCCTTGTCAGGAGGAAGTGGAACACACACTGTCCTACCTCCACTGCTTCCTGGCCTACAGGGAAAAGCAAGCCAGCCTGGAGCTTGCATAATTATTTCCAGAATTTAGCAACTTTTAACTGCAACGTAAAGATTCAAAAGAGGTCATTAATTAGCAGTACATTTTTATGAAAGTTCAGTTAAGAAGGAAAGCACCTTTGAGAGTGGTAAGACGCAAAAGTGTGGAAGGGAGAAAGAAAACTAAAAATTACACTCATTAAACAGACAGCTGTCTTGTGTGAAGAAATCCTGTTCTCTAATATAAATGCTTTCCAAAAGCCATTTGCACAAAAAAAAAAAAAAAAAAAAAAAAAAAAAAAAAAAAAAAAAAACTGATAAAGGCCTACAACTGAAATAGTGGGGGTTTTTTGCTCCATTCCCTAGTATCCATGAGAATGAGACAGCACTGAAGACCGGCCTCTCTGGCAGTTCAGCCTGATTCCAGGCTGCTGTGATCTCCTTTTCCTCTCTTTTCTCTCAGATACAACCCACCTTTATAGTAGCATTATGAGCATCACTGCTGCATGGTAGTTCTGCAGCAGGGCAGTCAGCTGGCTAAAGATGCTGCTCTGGCTGAAAGCTGGCAAACTATTCCAATTGTTTTGTGCAAGTTTGCAGCTGCACCTGTCACCTGACTTGCTTGGCTGACTGCATATCTGCACAAACACCACCAGCAGCTCCAGAAGGGGGAGAGGAACGTCAGAAAAAGGATTAATAAAAGGGACTGAGTAAATGCTATTGTCCTCTGCAGTTTCCTACTACAGTATAATGGATTTTTGTAAATTCTTTGTCTTTTGTTTTAACCTTCAGTGTGTTCCTGAAAGTTCCAAATCTGATTACCCAAGAATCCCTGTTGTCTGCTTTTAAGACTCCAGCCTGTATGGTTTAAAGAGAAGCTTGATGACACCAGCTCAAAGCCTCAAAAAGACAAAAGCAGTTGACAAAAAGAATACCAAATCTGTTATTTCTGTGGTTATGTTTCTCAGAGCAGACTTTGCTGCTCTGCTGGCAGGAGTGGCATCACTCACTTTACACAGAGCGGTGCAAATAGAAAAGACTCAGTGGAAATCCTGTCTCTGCTTGAATTAAAAATGTATCAGCCAGGAAATTCACTGCAGGCAGCAGAGCAGGCAGACATGCTGTAGCTGCTGATCTTAGTAGCTGCCCAGGTTTCTGCAAATAGGACTTTATCCCTGAAATTTTCTTCGCGTAGATTTAAATACCTGAGTGACTCCACTGAAGACAATGTGTCAGCTCACCTTGGTAACATTAAGAATATATATAAATATTGCAGTGTCAGGGCCTGGCAGAGCAGAAACAGTTAATTTCAGTTATCTGGTAAACGCTAACTCAAACTTCTTTACTTACAAAGGAATGAAGAAGTTTAGAGTGGGTTCTTCACTCTTTGTACTGTGATGAATGCTTAGGCCTCTGTATTTGCACTGTTTGCACAAGACTTCAGAGCAGTTTGTCTGCATGCAGAGAAAAGTATGTGAACAGCTACCTAGCAAAAAGGAAAGAAATTGAAATATCTGGGGGAAAAATCCCAGTTAGAAGGGAAAAGGAACAAACCAGAAATTCTCCTTTCATTTTCTGTGCTAATACATAAACATCAACCTAACAATGAACCAATGTTGCAACACAGCAAGGGTGCTGCAGAAATACTGAAATACACAATGTAAGTGCAAATATCTTCAAAATAAAATGAAGTAAAAGTTTGCAAATTCCAACCATGTGACTGTTTCCATTTACTACATATTTTCCTTAACCTTTATAATCTGGTGGATGCAGCAGTTCTCTCAAGATTCATGGATTTTCTGCCATGCTTAAAGCTAGCTACATGCAATAGAAATTGTCAGGAGCTGTGTGTCAGTCATTTTTGTATCCTAAACTATGTTTTGCAAATACCAGTAGGAATATGCCATTCTGACTATCATTTATAAATAATAACATATTTACCTCCTGTGCTTAATCATACTGGCATCTCAGCTAACCATGTACCATGGCAGGGTGTTAAAATATTCTGAAATTATGTAATTGTCTTTATCTTACCTTTTCCTTTCCCTCAGGAGAAGTTCAGCACGATGCCTGCTAGTTATGTGGAGTAAATCCCAGTACACCTGAAAGTCATGCTGTAATTTCCATGTTATGGATGGTTTTCAGTAGGCACAGTGTCATAAATAAGTGATGGATGCACAGGTCCTCCAGGATTCTTCTTTTCATCTTGCCAGGTGTCAAATGTCGCATCATTTCTTGTTCTTCTGACTCACAGTCTTGTTTCATGTGGCCACCATCAGCTGTGCAGGTCAGGCTGCTTGAGAGGCAGCTCACTTTTACTGTTACTCAGTTCCCTTTAACACTCACATCTGATCTCTATCTTTTTTTCAGTAATAGGAACAAAAAAACTTTCAGCATCCAGAGCTGTTTTTACATTTGATTGTGGGAAATTCCTTCTCCAGTGAGGTCTGGACAGTTTATTTCTATCTGTCTGTAAGCTACCTTTTGTTAAAGTAAATACTTTATACTTCATGGAAACTTCATAAGGCTCTTCCATGTGCAGTTTTTCAGAAAGCACAGATGTGCCACTCACTGGGTAGTTTCCTTTTCTTTCCTGTTCTCTTGCTTGCTATACTGTCCTTGAGTCTTCCTAATATTACTCCCATTGCCATTACTTCTGAATGCTCCTTACTCTTTTTGCTGCTTGTTCAGACTTTCACCATTTCTCTAATGCTTTCTACTTCTTTCTGTTCTATGGGTACTCTCATTAGCATTTTTAAAGGCAAGCTCTTGATAAGACCTACCTTCTGATTTGTTGTGATGAGTTATCCTGCTTTATAACAATTCCTGTTGAGGAAAACAGTCCCTGATGTCCTTGATTTGCAGACTTAGGTTTAGGCTTCCCAAAGACTTAGGTTTAGGCTTCCCAATGCAGTTAGGGAGATAATGAATGACATTTCCTGATCTAGATGGTGCTGTTCAATGATACTGTAAAAGAACATCAACTTTGTGTGAGTGCTTTGACTTTGTGTGAAATCTTTGTCGTGTTGGGAAGGTCCTTACATGCTGAACTCGGTGTTTGGACTGAAAAGGGCACTGTTTTGTGCTCTGGCTTAGAAGGTTAGTGTTGATAATACAGAGATGTTTGGGTTATTGCTGAAGCAGGGCTTACACAGCATCAAGGTCTTTTCTGCCTCTCAACCCCCCACCACCGAGAGGGTGGGGGTGCAGAAGGCTTTGGGGGGGACATCTGGGACAGTCAACCCCAACTGACCACAGGGATCCCCACACCATACAGCATCGTGCTCACCTGTAGGGCTGGGGGAAGATGGAGGTAGGGGAGATGTTTTTGTCTTCCCAAGTCATTGTCGCACATGATGAAGCCCTGCTTTCCTGGGGATGGCTGAGCACCTGCCTGCCTATGGGCAGCAGTGAATGAATGCCTTGTTCACTTTGCTTGTGGCTGGCTTACGCTTTCCCTGTTAAATTTTCTTTGTCTTTATCTCAGCCTACAAGTTTTCTCACTATTACCCTTTCAGTCTCTCCTGCATCCCCCTGGAGGGGAGTAAGCAAGCAGCTCATGGGGCTTGGTTGCCAGCTGGGTCTAAACCACAAGACTAACCTAGAGTAGCTGAAAACAGCTGTGGATCCTTGGCTGGAAGAAGATATGTAAAGACCACTTTTTTACCATGGCAAAACCCTGCACCTATCTCGTGCGGAAGTGAAAAAATGAATCATTTGGAAGTCTTACTGCTCCATCATGGTGTATTTTTTATTGTAAGACAATAGGCAACATTTCTTTTTCTAATTCAGTAGTTATTTCACCTAATTCAGTAGTATTATGTAAGGAAATACGTTGTCATCTATTCCTTCTTGATTGTTACGAGGTAGCTGATAAATTTCTGGTTTGCTGTATTTTTCCTGGTTCTTAGTAATGGGAAATTACAAAGAAAAAGAAATTCTTTCTCATGTAGCTGAAGGGCACTAAAATCAAAATGCTATTTTCAGCATCACACTTAAAAATTAACAAACTTTATACACAGCAGAGAAGTTACCAAATTGGTTTTGTTTAAAGCATCAAGGCTCAACCTACATTTGGTTTCTACCTAGTCCTCTCAGGGGAAAAGAACTGAGCAAGAAATTTCTTGCATAATGCACTATTTGTGGAGGACTAAAATATGTGGTATATACTTTATTCAGGTGATTCTTCTATCACCCTGCCTTGCTAGAATTTATTGGTATATTCTGATGATATATTTATATATTCTGTCCATGCATATATATTTGTTTTATAGACACATTCATAAATAGGTTTAGGCTAGTATTAAACTTCTTCTAGACATGTGTTTTATTTCCATTACATTTGTCTGTAAAACATTTTAAGGTATCTAAAGTAGAAGAAGGAAGCTTAAATATTAACTTACTTAGAGGAAAAATAACAGTCTGGGTTTTTAAATAATAGATACCACATTGCCCTGGATGTTTTATATTCACAAGTTACTGAAGGAGATAGGATAAAGAAAAATATCAGTGTATACATGAAGGCCCAGGTAAGCCATTACAGTATTGAATAAATGGTTTGATTAGTGATACACATTAGGTCATAAAAAACTGTTGCACCTGTGGATCACAAGACAAGAAGGAGATCTCCATACTGCACAGTTTTGAATCTGTAAATATTACCATCTGAATGAGTGCAGTAATCCAGATTTTCCTTGCCTTTTTTCAGTCAGAGCCAGAGTAAAATGAACAAAAAGTGTATAAATATGATAGTGAATGTGTTAAGAAATATGCATCAGATAGACGAGGAATGGCAGCTGTCTTGGAAGAGTTTTCTGGCATTTTTTCCTGTACTGACATGATGTTTAAAGATATGATAGACATTACAATGGGGTAGAAAATCACAGAGTTCACCCTTACTGAAGTGAAGAAACACCATAGTGGAAAAATTGCTAGTAATAAATACTATCAGACAGTAATAATTTATCAGACAGTTATGTCCTTAGTAGCTGAAATAAAATAATACTAGAAAATACTATATATGTTCTCATCCAAAATAGGATAGAATGTTAATCCAACACAAGAGAGAAAATAGTTTTCTCTGTATATTATTTGTCTTAACTTTTACCTTCTCAATGTTCTAATATGTGCTTGAGCTTCAGAGCCTGCTTTCTGAAACAGGTGTTGGAGCTTTCTCATGAGCTAAAATTCGTCTTTGAAGCTTTAAAAAAACTACTTGGAGGGATTTTCTGTGTCTTTTCTTTCTTGCCACTCCACACAAAGCAATAATGAGGAGACGGACACTGTTTGATGATGGGCAGTGATGCTGAAAGCTTGTTGAGTCCTTTTGGCAGTGTTCTGTTGTCCCAGTGCTACGGGAGGGACATGATGTCATGAGCATGGCCAAGAGAAGAATGTGAGGGCTGCATTGACTCTGAGTAGACAGGGTAGGAGGCATCAAATCTCTGCAGAATTTTACAAGCCTTATGCAAATGATGAAACTGAAGGAAAGCATGGGTGGAGTACATAGTCAGGAACTCAGGATGGATAGAAAGCTGAGAGATACATGTCATTTCCCTGTGTCTGCCCAAGGAGTTAAAATACTTGTGCTGTAGGCTTGAAGTCTTCTGCCACAGGGATTAAACAAGGCACAACCCACAGGGGAGGCACATGCCACGTGCTGAATGATGCTTTGGGAGATGACATCAAATCCAGACACAGAAAAGTCCAGAAAAAAGTTTCTCCACACTGAATGCTGCTAAGAAACAGAGGCCAGTATTGTGCTGAAATGCTATATATGCTAACAGATAAATGAACCAAAAGAGAGGTGATAATATAAAGAACATAGTTAGAGAGCAGAGCTATATTTACAGAGGACCTCAGCCAGGCCAAGGTTAGCAATAGAGATGTTGTTTACTGTTCAGACACTGGTCTGACAGGCTCAGCCTGTCCCCTGGCTCAGGGAAGGTCCATTCCAGGCCAAGCACAGGGAAAGAAAAAAAAAAAAATCAAATTTAGCCCAAACAAAGATTACTGGTTGTATACATTTATTTCCACAAAATTATTACATTTTGCTGTAGTATATAATTGAGTGTAGTCATTGAGCTTAGCATATGTGTTCATCTGAAATATTTAACTTGTAACAAAGAGAACTTTTTTCCTATAAATAATATTTTAAAAGTTATATCTGAAACACATATGTCACTATTTCAGTTAAGAAATAAATCCAGATAGACCAAAGACAACATAAAATATAAAACATCCTCCTCTAATGCATTTAAACAAATGGGGTTTTTGTTCTAAGATAGAACAGTGACACCAAGGTGTTCACTCCATCTTCTGCACATAGCTGTTAAGTTTTGCATCTCTTTGTAGACTATACATAAAAATACTGATTCTATAAATATTTTAATTTATTCTTTACCTCAAAAAACTTCTATCTTTTATCATGAAAATTGCTATTTATTTGCTATAATGTCCCATTTTCAAGACTCACATTTTTTATGAAGCAAATCCTAACAGGAGAAATAAATAGTTAAAAGTTACTCCTATTCCAGATGCTTTGTGTCCAGCTCTAAGAGAAAAAAAATTAGTTGCTTTGTATTGCATCTTGCTAAGTGGTGTTAGAATGATGAAATCCAAGTAAGAATTTCATTCTCTTATTCCTGAAGACATTCCTTCAGAATAACTATGAAATACTTCTGTGAAAGTGTTGAAGACATAAGAAACTGGTATGGTTTCCATGGAGGTCAGATGTTTTTGTTGAAGAGCCTTGAAAGTTACCAAGTGTAAACATTTCTAGACCAAAGTGTTTCTGAGCTGATAACTGTTGAAGGCTTGGAGAGGATGAGAAAGAAGCATGATACGTGTTTTGCCCTGTTCCTTCTCCTCTGTGGGCATCTGCTTGTGAACACTGCTGGAGACAGGATCTGGGGCCAGATGGATACAGCCACAGCCACTCCCTCCCCTTTCTTACCTTCATATTTCTGAAACAATTGAAGCAAGGACTCTAGAAATACTTAACTAAACCAGTCGCAGATCCAGTCTTGTGTATCGAATGAGGCAAGAGTGCAGTTTGGACTACAAAATAGGTTGCAATCACATAATTAAAAATGGAATGGTTATATGCAAGGAAGAAGTATTAGAATCATGCAGACTATCTTCTTCTCTAGTACCTCTTCTTTGAATTCAAAGTTTTTCAACTATAATAACTTTTGTTTGAATGTGGATCCTTATGCATCATCTTTAAGGCTTGTGTGAGTAAACTGGAAAAGAAAATAATTCCATGTGGACATCACACAAGTGCCTGGGCAACCAAATAGAAAGCAAACTGGCTTTCTGGTTGGATGGGTGGCTAGAAACTCTGTGTAGTGGATTTTAATTAATTATTTCTGCATGGAGTTGGGAAGAGAAGCAGCAGGTACACAAATGGCAGGCAGCATTGTATAGTGTGAGCTACATACAAGCTCACACTGACTTCCTGCTCTCCCTTGACCTGATACCATCTGAAAATATCAGTATGGCCAGTATCATCTCTGCAACGTCTGCTCATAAAACCCAGTGTGGATCATGCTGTCCCTGAGACTGGCATAGTGGGAGGACTTGAGGAGTCTTTCTGAGGTGCATATGGAGCTAGACAATCCATCTAGGGTTTTTGGAGGACTCTTCAAATGAACTGTCCCTCTTACCCTCACTCCACAAAGTGACGTGAGGCATTTTGCCAGGGAATGCAGTGGACCTGTGGATTGTTCTCATGCTAGGAAAGGGAGGTTTGTTGTTTGCAGCAACCAGTGCAACTGGGAAGCATTTCAGCTTCCCTTAGAGGATTTCCCAAGGTATGCTCCAGGCTAGAAGTAAACTGGGCAATATCTTGTTCCTCACTCTCTGCCCTTGTTGTCACAAGGACTGTTCACAAAATCTGAGTCATAGAGGAACACTGCTGCATAAACTCATCACATCACTTTGGGTCTGAAACAGCAGCCTGCCTCATATCATCCTCTCCACCCAGGGGGTAGCTACAAGAGCAAAAACTCTTCTGTGTCTAGGGAAGTGACATCTCTCCTTGTATTTCTAGACATACTTTCACATCCCACAACATTCATTAGTATCAAGTTGATCAGAAGCCTGATAAAGAGAGTTTTAACAAAGCAGGCTTTACACTGGGAGTTACTTTTCTGAATAATTCCTTGTCTTGACTGCACAGCAAAATTACATCCTTATTGCCCTAGACATTACAAGAGATAACCAAGAGTTAGTTTCTCTTCTGAAGTGCCTATAGTGCAAATGTGAAAGCACAACACTGGAGGCAAAATAATACAACTCTCATTTTATAGGCAGAAAAGAGTGGCACAGAAAAATTAGATGCCAATACTGCATTAAAATAGAACCCACATCTCTAAACTCCATAGCTAGTACTTGTAGTACCCACAAGACAACCTTTCCTGTTCTGCACCACTACAGTGTGCTTAAACCATCTGATCTGCACAGTGATATTTTAATCTCTCCCACGGTTGCAAATAATTTTAAAGATGCAAGCTAGTGGAGAATCACATCCTTGTTGTGCAACAAATTGTCACATTTTCCCTGTCTTGGGTTTTTTTGGTGTTTTTTTTTTTTTAATCATGGAATCATGTGCTTATTAGTTCCCCTTGTACTGCAGCCTGTCTGCACAGAGAACAGTCACCAGGTGCTATGATAAAAAAGAAAGAACATCCCTAAGTTATTTTTATCTATCCACTGGGAAATATTATTAATTTTTCAACAGTTAGACATTCATTCTTATTTGTCCTTCTGGATGTTCATTTCATGCTGAGTGTTAATTTTCAGTGTGCTGTGAACTGATCTATGGACCATTGTCCAAAATCTGTAATGTTTGGAGGCATGGCCAGATGAAAAGGGGTAAGAAGCTAAAAGTCCTAGAGCACCTATTCAGCTCACAAGCATCCCGATTGCCCTGCTGCATATTATTGCCTTTCAGATCTATTGCCCTGGCTGCATGCAGAGTGATCCTTAACCCAAGCCTGTTGTAGTAATCTGGATATGTTTAAGCACTGTAAATCATATGCCTTACCTCACCTGAGTCACTCTGAGAGAACTGGGTTATCTGTGTGGTTACAGCAGAAGCATGTGTTGAAAATGCTTCCTGCAATGTTGCCCCTATCTCTGGTTCTCTGTGTGGTTATTGTGAAGGGTTTTGAAGTAGGGGTAGGCAACAGCTTAAAGGAAAGTCTGGGGTTATTTTTGGTGGGAGCTAGATCTACCCTAGTATTTAAGTTTATGGCATTCATCAGTGTTGACAGATTTCCCGACAGTCCCCAGCAGCTGCATGCACACACATGACACGTGTATGTGGACATCACACTCCCTTTTCCCCCGGCCCTCCTTCACAAGGTGTCCACAGAGTCACTTGCCCTATGCTGCACTCCCCATCGACAGTGGTGTGCAGCTCAGCTGATGTGTCATTCCAGCAGCACAGGAGATCTCTGTCCTAAAAGAAAGGCAGACTCCACTCATCTACCACCCAAACCAGTAGGGGTGACAAGACTGGGACTAGAGTTTCAAAGACAAAAACTGGGACAAGTGGAGAGGCTGTCATACATAAAGGTTTTGATGGAGTGAGTGACTCAGGAAGATGAAGGAGTAACTTCTTCCTTTCCCCAAGTCTTTTTTACGACACATGGCAATGCTTTAATATGAGGAGGAAGGGGCACGTGTAGAAAGAACATTTATTCTTCTGAGATCTCTTCTCTACATGAATTCCCATCCAATCCTCTGTCTAAACCTACAATCTTCCTTATTCCCAGACTGGCAATCTTTCAACAAAGGAGGAGTGGGTTGTATTTTTCTTTCTCCAGTTAGCTATTAAGTGTGCCAATGGAAACTTGGCGGGAAGCTGAAGATGCTGCTTTTGCTTGTGAGGGGAGGTCTCAGTTCCCGCTGAATTTGGAGCTCCATGGGGGCCAGAAGCAAATGTGTGTCTCTTTGAAAGTACACAGTGCTCTGACTGCCAACATCTCCCATGTTCTGTGTGATAAAGCTCATCTGGCCCCATCCTCTCTTTCCTGTTGTCCTCTGCACTCTGCAGCTTGGCTATAGTTGGGCAAGTGGCCCAGGGAACTAAACTTCACAAAATACCAGCCCCAGTACCCCGGCATACAACAGAGGGAGGCAGGAAGCTGGAACAGTGTGGCTGGTATGTAGCTCCAGTCATTCATTGTGTGAGCCACCTTTCTTTTTTCTGTTTTTCCAAAACTGTTATAAAACAGAGAGACCACACAGGGAATATATATTCTCCAAAGAAGAGATAAATACTAAGTATGTGGCTGGGATAGCAAATGTTGGGACTGACTTTCTCACAGCCTCCTTGAATATCTAAGCCTACAGGAATGTTAACATTTTGGGGATAAGCCAGCCCCACCCTTCATAATTAGGACAAAAGCCCTCTGTGAGTTGGCAGCATCCCTGTGTTGCCAGATACTCCTGTGTGTCAAGTACAGAATTATCGAAGGACCCAGAGACATGTTGATGTCAGTGGAAATTATGCAATATATACTTTGAAAACAAATTCTGAAGTTTAACAACAGATTAATTAGGCCATTTATTATATACTTAAATGTCTTGCTAGATCGAAGTTACACTGTATGTGCTTGGCTATGTATGGGGACTTACTGTCATACATGGATTTCTTCCTCTGTTTCCCCCAGGGAGCAGGTCTTTTGTGCACTTTAATGAGCTGGAAACAGTTGAAACTAAATCCCAGTATGAAATGTGAATCCTGCATTTAGTGGGTTTGACTTTTAAAAATGAGAACGCACACAGGCCCTGATGACTTCAATAGCATTTATGGGTGCTCGGTGCTTTTATAAATGTCACACTATTTATAACATATTTCTGTGTCCTTTTTTTATATCCTCTGTTGGCCTGTCTCTTTTTCACTGTGGTGTCTTTGATTGGCATAGTCACATCAGGATGGAGCATGTGTTTGAATAATTAAGAAAATACAAATTAAAAAATAAAATAAAAAACACAAATAAGAGTTATCTTTATTTTAGTCCATGTTTTTCCATTGCTCAACCACCAAAGATAATAATGCCATTTCACCACTGCTTTTTACATTCTATGAAAAATACTTTTAGCTTTACAGTGGTTTATTAAATGTTCCACGTCCAATTATTTGCCCCTAGAGCTTCCCCCCTAGGCTTTAGAAAATTGTTTCGGCTATATCCAAACTCATGCCAACTTCCTGGCTTCTTGGCCGCAAGCCATCAGTGAGAGCTCTGCTAAGAACCACTTTGAGGCTCTCCTTGAACCTCTTCTTCTTGCTGCTTCCTACAAAGAAGTAAACCAGGGGGTTGATGCTACTATTAACAGTGGAGAGAACAATGGTGACGTGGTTCTGCTGGCTGAGCAAAGATGACCAGTGGTGGTAATTCAGAAGATACAACAGCCTCATAGGCATGGCAAAGATGAGGAAGACAATGACTGTGACCACAATGATGATGTAGAGCTTTGACGAATGGGGTCTCAGGGAGTTACGGTGAATCCTGATCACCAAGATCAGGCTGGACAGAATCATTAGAGGAATGAAGATCATGAAAGTCAGGATCCATGTGAAGATGAGCAGTGCTTGGCAATGGTTGCCATCGTCAAATTGCTCCTTGGTTGAATCATCTTTGCATGTTAAATATTCGGCCACTGTCATGAAGAAAGACAGAGTCCACAGAATCGCACACACAATTGCCGATTGGTGCTGAGACCGGTGGCATCGGTACCAGATAGGGTAAACAATAGACAGACACCTCTCAATACTGATGGCTGTCAGGAGATAGAGACCAGTATTATAGCCAAGAAGGAAGACAATAGATAGTGTGGTGGTTACATAATAGTAAAAACCATATGCAAATCCAAAACCAGCAATGTACTCGATTGACAGAATAAATGTACAGAGCAGTAAGGAGAGATCAGCAATGGACAAGTGTGTGATGTACGCAGTGAATGGGTTTCTTTTGATCTGGAAGCAGAGGCACCAGAGGACAATTCCATTTTCACAAAAACCCAGGAAGGAGATGATCATAATTACCCAAAGTGGGGTCAATATCTCCCAGACCCTTTCCTGTGTAGAAATGTTTCTGTGCATTGAGATGTTCTCTGTGCCTTCGCTGGGATGGAACATTGTGTTTGACTCATCCATGGGGAAAGCTCAAGTTTGGATAGCACAGCTCTTCCTTCTGTAAATATGTATAAAAATATACTGTGAGCATTGCGTGCTCCTCCCCTCCCCCTCTTCCTTCTGTTTTGTGGACCCTCAATTTCTGGTCGCTTCTCAAGACCTTGGCTAAAGGAACACCAGCTTTGATATACTGATGCTAGCTAAAACCCAGTTGGAACTGCTCTTGGCAATGTTAAATATCACTGAGCCCATTATGCCAGCAGAAATCCTGAGCTGCCTTCTCTAAGGGGCTCAGCCTGTGAGTGCTAAACCACAGCTGAAGAGATTCTCTTAAAGAGCTCTTTGGACAAGCAACGTTTCCATCACATGCACAGTTTCATTATATAGTTGTGACAAATGGCATTGGTAGTTCTTTTTAGAACCCTAGATTGTTCCCAGACAGGTCTCCTCAGTTCCTCTTGAAGTTAATGCCATTAATTTTAAGTTCAATATATGCCTTTCAAGTGAACTCGGCTCATAGGTTTTTGCTTTAAAAAAAAACATTGATACCAACAACAGTTTTCCAGAAAGGGATTTAATTAAGTAAAAATAATGTGTAGTTACTCAGCATTGTATTCCCTCCAAGTACAGAGGTGGAGGGAAGGCAAAACGGCACTGTTTTGAGAGAGCTATTTCTTACCTGCTTTAAGTGCCATTTATCACAGCATAACATAATTTAAACATGCTCACACACTCTGAACACTTAACATGATTGCAGGTATCTTGCAAACATTATAAATCTAACCCATCACAAGGAGATGTTGTTCTTCACATCATGTTCATCATCATCACCACAAGCTGTCCAGGTTCCCTGCCATTGTTATAGTAGTCTTAACTGTTGTTTTGCTGAGTTATGGGGTAACTTCTCCTTTTGTTTGTCTCCTTTTATCTCATAACAGAGAGTTAGTAACATTGGCTTCTGCTGATTTTCATACAAATGGGCTATTTCATAGCCCATTCCCTGTTAACTTTCCAGCTGCCCTGTGATGATACACAGTCACATTCAGGACACTTTTGGATTTACTGATGTTAACAGGGACTAATTGTTGTGCCAATAAGCTTACCTAGCTGACTTGGTTCATCCATATAAGTTACCTTGCTCATTAGTATACCATAATGAGAATTTTCTCATACTGTCAAGTAGTTAAGAACATCAAATGCAAGGTAAAGAAGTTTTACTGGGGCAACATCTGCAATGATTATTTAAAGAGAGCCATTTACCCCAGTCATAGTTTTTCTCTCATGAGCCTTGCATTTCCTGATTTCAAAATTTCAAAACAGCTCCTTAAGACAGGGTATCACAGTCTAAGAATAAGTATTCTGTAAACAACCTGGGAAGCCTCAGACCTTGCTGGCATTTAAACCTGTGCAAGAATGTTAATGATGATCCCACTGTATGCTGACCATGCCACCACCTGAGACAGTTGAAGGCAACAAACAACATAGCTGGAGATGTGGTAGGGAAGTGTGAATGCAACAAGTAAATGCAGTGAGACCAGAATGAGTGGCAAGCCTCTCAAAAGCAGTGTTCTGAAAAACAGCAGAAGGAAGGTGCTCAAACAGTGTGCTGCTGGAAGTACAGTAAAGGTTAACAGAAAAAAAGGAGAGGAGAAAATATCTACTTCCAGAGTTAAATAGGAAAGGGAAAAGAGAATGAAAAGACTCAAGTATGAAAAAAAGAATATGAAAATATTCAAGCAAGTTCTTGATTTGTATCACTGTAGGAAAGGAGCTTTCTCTCTGGAGAGTAAAACAAAGAGGAAAAAGTTCTTAACTTACTAAGGTCATTCCCACATGACAGCATTCAGAGATGAGGATGGAAAGAATCCTCTTCTTCCAGATACATCCATGGTTTGTTCAGATTTCCCTGAGGCTGTTGAAGAACTTCCTTGAAGAAGCTGAAGTTTACCTTCTCCAACCATTTGCCTTTGGTAAGAAGGGGAGCAAATAGTGGCTCTGACCATGACTCAAAAAGAAGTGTGCAGTCCTCCCATTGCTCCAAAAGTCTGAGGCATGCCAAATAAAGGGTCCCAGGCTCATCATCTGAGGCTGAGCTTCAAATGGCATCACTCACTAGCTGGCAACACATCTAGCTGAAAGCCTGGGATTTAACTCTTGTGGGAACTGAAGGGCAGTGTATGGAAAGTTGTCCTGAGCTGCTACAATACCAAGAGACCTAGTTTAAACAAACAAACATGAAGGGAGTAGAAAATCTATTTGGGGATGTTAAGATTCAAAGAAAAAAAAAATCTCAATTTAGAACTGTACCACCATGTGCCATCTAAAAAAATAAAAGTCAATTCACAAATTTGTTTTATATCCTTTGATATGAGAAAACAAGAAAGAGGGAAGGGAAGGGAAGGGAAGGGAAGGGAAGGGAAGGGAAGGGAAGGGAAGGGAAGGGAAGGGAAGGGAAGGGAAGGGAAGGGAAGGGAAGGGAAGGGAAGGGAAGGGAAGGGAAGGGAAGGGAAGGGAAGGGAAGGGAAGGGAAGGGAAGGGAAGGGAAGGGAAGGGAAGGGAAGGGAAGGGAAGGGAAGGGAAGGGAAGGGAAGGGAAGGGAAGGGAAGGGAAGGGAAGGGAAGGGAAGGGAAGGGAAGGGAAGGGAAGGGAAGGGAAGGGAAGGGAAGGGAAGGGAAGGGAGGAAGAAAGAAAGGATCTCAGAGCTCATCATTGTGTTAGTCTCATATATCCATTCCTCTAGGTAAAATCTGTATCTTGAGATTATTCTAAAAGAAACCCCAAAAAACCAACCAAAAACCAAACCCAAAAACCTTTTCATGAGATTTAAACAGTCTCCCCTGAGAAGTTCAGACAAGACTAGGAGCTTGAAAAGTCTCCTGAGGATGCCCCCTGCTTTTACCCCAAGTATTAGGTTGTTTTTAAATTCAGATATTAGCAGAACAAACATTCTTAGCCAAATATGGAGAGAGTTTGCTTAGTCTTCTCCTTGAAATGTTTCACTAAAACTACCAAATCCCCAAACGGGAAGAGCAACTAACTAATGTGAGAAATAAATGACCCCGAAGGGAGGGTCAGAATAAAGTTAGGAAAGGAACAGAGTGAAATAAAACAACTTCTAGCTGTTTTTTTGTTGGCTTAAGTTGTAATCCACCTTACGTTCAACACCTATGGGACCAAAATTTCAAGCTACCTCTGAAATAGGAAACAACATGCTCCTTTCCTCAAAAAGGAAATGTGAATACAAGTAATGAGAGAGTCATTATAAGAATATGTTAACATGTCAAGATTGACCAGGTGCTTGTGTTTTCAGCCCACTGTAATCCAAAATTGGAAAGCCCTGGCTTCCCAGTCTCCAAGAGGCAGTTGGTTTGTGGGACCATTCTCAGGCACACAGTTCCTCCTTCATGACTGATGCTGTAGCACCATCAGTCACCATCTACACAGCCAGGGCCCCAGAGTGAAACCTGGTCTTGAGGGGAATAGGTCACAAACACTCCTTTTCCTTGGTGATTTTGGGAGTAAGAGGAAGGTTGAAAAGAGGTCTTTATCTCAGGTGCTGCAAACAGTTGGAGCAGCTATTTCTTAATCAGTTTAAATATTCAGATATGAGCAAGGGGGCTACAGTTGCAAAATGTGGAACTTGAACTGGTATTGGGACTAGAAATTAGTACTGACAGTAAAGACGTGATGGGCAATATGGAAACTCTTTTAATTTTGATCTAAACTGAATTTACAGCAAGATGTCACATGAATGATAATTTATCCTAAAATCTTTCTCTCTGACACTAACTTGGTGGGACAGAGCAGCTTTGCAGTAGATGTAAACTGAACGGACTAACATTTGTAGGTATACTGTATGTAGAAAGATACTAGTGTTTACCTTTTAGCATTTTTCTTAAAGTCTTTGAATAATTTCATGTTCTCCTATCTCCAATTCCTGGAAACACAAGGCAACCTGTAAAGAACTTCCAATTCATTCACTGAACATTGAACCTAGGATTTATAAACGAGATTGGAGAGGTTTATGTGGTTGGTACAGGTGCCAGTGTATAAAAAGCCTCTATGTATCCAGGAGTCAGATCTGCCACTATATACTCACATGAGTCATAACCAAAACCCCTCAGGGATGAGCTTTAGTAGCACTT
Source organism: Zosterops lateralis (assembly GCF_965231275.1). Taxonomy (NCBI): domain Eukaryota; kingdom Metazoa; phylum Chordata; class Aves; order Passeriformes; family Zosteropidae; genus Zosterops; species Zosterops lateralis. The sequence continues at coordinate 56,685,650 of NC_139764.1, read as the reverse complement.
TCAGGAGTGTAATTTTTCCTGATGGTCATTACCACTTTCCAGCTGAAATTCATTCCTTAATTATTAAGCTCTAAGAAAGGTTAGGAGTTGGGCTTGGGTTTCGGAGTATGGACTGAAGATGTGGGTACAAACCACTGACAGAGAGCTGAAGGGCACACTGAGAAACAGGGGTTGTAAGAAGGCTAAAGATTAAACAGGAGGCTTTAGGGCGCAAACAGGACTATGGGGCACACTGAGAACAAGCTGGAGAGGGAATTCTTATAAGGGCATGTAGTGATAGGACAGAGGGAAATGGCTTTCAACTGAAAGAGAGTGGATTTAGATCAGATATTAGGAAAAAAAATCTTTACTGTGAGGATGCTGGGGCACTGGAATGAGTTTCCCAGAGAAGCTGTGGATGCCTCATGCCTGGAAGTGTTTCTGACCAGGTTGGTTGAGGCTCTGAGCAACCTCATCTAGTGGAAGGTGCCCCTGCACATGGCAGGAAGATTGGAGCTGAATGATCTTTAAGGTCCATCCAACACAAACCATTCTGTGACTCTATAAAATGCATGGATCCTAAGAGTCTTAAGACCCGTAAGTCTCACAGAGACTGGAAGAGCCATGATGACTTATGGATACTCCTCAGTAGGTGATATGAGAGTGTCATTAAAGTAGGAGTTAGGTGTGGGATAAACTTAAGAATTAAGGTTGCCCTAACCCAAAACTCACCACAGAACTTGCTGAACATCTTTTATCCTACCTGTACCAGCCATGATCCTAGCATATACCAGTTCCCTAAAGGGTGGTAACTGATGGATTGTGTTTTATAGGCAACAGGTGTGAAAGCTGGCTTTATTGCTGGTTTCTGCAAAACAAGGTGAAAATATATGTCACCAGCAAGTTTTGAAGCCCACCCAGGTCATCCTTTAATAACTAAAGTAAGGTTATGGTAGGAGTTAAAATTCTAGAAAACATAAAACAAAGACAACTAAATCTGGAATTGGTGTAAGGCTGAAGACTCCTTGGTGGCTGCTCAGTTGCTGTAAGGCCAGTTGTAAAATCCTATTAGTGGCAATCATAGGATTGTGTTTTCATGAGAACAGTATGAATTAGCAGGCTCTAAATCAAGGATTACTGCTTAATCCTGTAATCCTACTGAGAAATGTTGACAGCTAAAGTTGGTAGGGCTGAATTAATCATATTAATTTGTGGGTGGTCAAGACCCACCACAATTTGTTTATGAAAGTGGATTTACGGCCTGAGAGCCAAGTGTACTGCAGGAAGCAGGGATGAACCTTACCTGAGGAAAGAATAAGGGATATAGTGAGAGATGGGGCGGTTTATAGTTGGTGTTGGGACCCTACAGGCTCCTAAAATAGTTTCGCAAAGCTGTTTTCAGATTACTTTTCTAGTCTTTGCCAAAGATATTTTTGAATGATCCATGAATTTTAGGTTCTGCTCTGAAAATGCTGATGAGAAAAGGATATTTAATAGGAGAGAAAAGGATATTTAACAGGAGAGAAAAGGATATTTAACAGGAGATAAAAGGTAGGGCCAGGCAAGGCCCAAGCTGGTGTGCAAATCTCTGGAAGCAAAGTGAGGTGTCTGGCCCATTACTCTGGTGGTGTTGCCCAGGCTGGTGGAAGGTTAGAGGACTTGTTTGTGTGTTAACTTTATGGACTGACTGTCTTGTGAGCAAGGGAGGATTTGGAGATGTTCTGCTCCTGACTTGAGCCACACCTTTTTTCTGACTGACACAGCTCTGGGTGACAAGCCAGGGCTCAGCACTCAGGGGTAATTTCAGCAGACACGTGGTGTTCTGGATCTGAGCTCATACCTGTGTCATGTCACAGCTGGTGAGGAAGCAGCCAGAGTAAATTGAAGAGAGTTTCCCATATCAGAGAGGGCATCAGCAAGTGAGGAGTTCTTAGTGTTGCTGTGAGCTGAGGAAAACTAATATAAAATAACAAGGTTTCCTAATGCTCATCTTTATCCCCTATATCCTTGGGTTTCAGAGGCTCCCCAGCTGTCTGCAGACCTACCTTCAGTCACATGCATAGAAGGTGGTTGTACTTACCTTGAAGACAGTAGAGTCTGTCCCCAGTGGAAATCTACCCTTGCTAAAATCATTCTCAGTCTTATTTCCCACTTGGTTGGTCTGGTCACCAATGGCACAAATGCTTGCACCAAACCCAGCAGCGTCACGCATCAAAAAGAAAATACTCTGCACCTGTCTGCTGGCAGCCCCAAGAGGACCACCACTGCTGTACAGTGTAAGACAATACAGGAAACAGTGTTTTCTCTCTACATTTTCATTTTGTATGTGTAAAACAATACAGGAAACCACTGGGGAGACAATAGGGTAAGAATGGCAGTAATAACTGGGTGTATATGATTAGTACAGGCAGTTTAAACTGCTTTCGTTGTGCAAAGCAGAAGTTATACATTAGAAAATGTGACTGAGGCATGATAGAGATGAGTCAGAGCTTCCCATGATAAAATGTTGGAAGGAAAACTCTAAACGGCATTCAGTCAATAGTGCATATAGGAGTAAGACATTTTGTATTACTGGTAAAGTGAATGAAAGAAGGGTCTGATACCATAGTGCTCTCTCTTTCAACCTGTGTTGTTTCTGGATGTTCAATCAACATATGTCCAAATCCTTCTTGAAAGAGTGTTGCTTGTCAGACTATGTCTGTCAAGTGCCTGCCCTAGTAAGAAGGATTGCCCTGAAATAATCTTTACTCTTGATTATACTTATCTGTCTTTTGTCTTTTACTCCTGTTTACTTTTAATCTGTATCACATTTATCACTTGCATGCATTTCCAACCTATCACAGAAATTAGCCATTATTCTTTATTTGCCCTCTGTACTGCAGGAATATGTGGTTAAGTAAGATGCTTGATGCATGTTACTGTGAAACCTGAATCTCTTTTGTTCAGTTCACTGAACCCTCAGGATTTTTCACCTGAAGTCTGGTGGTTCACCTGTCTCCCTGTCCTTTGCACAGGAGAAATACCTATACTGCTGAGGATTTCTTGTACTGGAAAATTGTTTAAAAGGATGATTACTGATGTACGGAGGCACCAGGAATCTAAAACAAAAATTGATGTAGACGACACAGGGATTGTTAACAGCCCCTTCTAGAACTCTTTGGAATCAGCCAGGATAGGTCTGGGACTCCTTAGGGCAACATCTTTACAAGTTGTTGACATGCTGAAAATGGAACTACAATGTCTGACTGTAGTTAGATAATAAGCAGTAAACAAGAGCTTTATAATGACATGTCTGAATGAGGTGTGTATTACTATGTGTTGCCAGGGTTTAAAGAAAGAATTTCCATCAGAACTGTAAAAGCGGTTTAAAGGTCCATGAATTAATTCAATATTTTAAAAATCAGAATTTCAGTGTTTTGATGGGGGTGTGTATATCACATTGTGTTTCTGCAGGAAAACTGTAGCCCAGTTTTCTCATGTCTCATTTCTCCTTTTTGAACAGAACCTCCCACAGTGCACCATGGAATATGACTTTGTATTATAATCCTCTTTTCTCTTGGTGTCCAGCTGGGAGCATGACTGATAGAGAAGAACCAGAGCACAGTGCATCAAAATATCATTGCAGAAGGAAAATATTTCCTCTTGCTTTAGGATTTTTCCCAAATGCTGGATTTTTAAATGAAGACTCTCAAGTAGCTAAACATTTTCCTTTGAGTAAAGTTCTTCTATTATTTCTAAATCGCTTCTAATACCCATCTCTTTCCAAAGACAAAACACAGACTCGAGATAATTTTTATTTTTCAAGGTGATGCATCTTAAACACAAGTGCAAAACAAGCTCATGCAGTGGGTTTACTGCATGAAGTCAGAAGGTCACTGAGTGAAAACACTGAACTGTCTCTTCTCTCAAGTGTACATACATATACGGAGTGGATCTAGAGTCCTAAAATATTAAAAAGGCCATTATATTTTCTGAAAAATGAAATTGTTAAGGTCTAGCAAGAGTGACTTGGAGGGTAGAAATCATGAAGACTGGGTTTACTCTGTTTCAGACTGTCTCAACATCATCAAAATTCCTCCTCAATGGCAAAATGGGAGTAGCATGAGGGCACTGGGAGGCCAACATCAAATCTGTGAGACACATACTAAAAATAAAAAGAATTTACCTCTGCTTCAACCTCACAAAAACAATAAGAAATTAGTTTGATTCTATTACAGGAAAAACAGGGTCTTGGCTTTTTATTTATATATTTTCATCTTTTTAAATTTTTCCTTTATACCTGTGACAGAAATGGGACAAGATGGTGAGCTGTGGTAGTCATCACTTGGAAATCCATGTAATTTAACCAGGTAGCAATTCAAGCGCTGCACATGAAAAAAGGCTGCTCTTGAGGACTTAAAGTTCAGGATTTGTCTCCTACAGTGATGCAGTGGTTGTGACTCTTGCCAAAGTTCCAGCATAAACATCCATATTGGCTATGCCATCCATTTGCTTTCAGGAACAGTATTGACTTGTCCTCTTCTATTCATAGTTTGATTTGGTAACAAAGTATTTGCCTTGCAGAGTTGAGATAATACTAAATAAACTGTGCAGTGGACAAAAACCAACTGAATTGCAGCTGGAGATAAAGAACCTGAAATTCTGCCTTTTTTAGGCATTACCCTTCTTCCTGGATCAAAACATAAGTTTCCTTCTTTTTCTGAGCTGAAGGGGGTTAAAGACACCACTGCTTTCTCCCTCTCCTTAACGGGGACTTCTAACAACTAAAATATGTTCAGAGTCAATTGAAGTTTCAGTCTTCATTTAATAGAAAATATTTCCCTTGAATTCAGATGTTCCAGGGACTATTGCTGCCTCTGTCTCCTGCTGAACACATTTCCCAGGACTACATTTTTTATTCCTGGTCATACTTTCCCCTTATCTTTTGATGACAAGGACACATGATTTTCCTTGCCCTATGAGCAACACACCAGCATCTCTGTGTGGGTCTTGGCCATGCAGTAAGTGTTGCTGATCACAGTGGAGGCAGATGCAGGCAGGGCTCCAGGGCACGTCCCAGGTGGGCAGTTATGTCTGCTTGTGCACCCATGGTGGGATGGAGTGGGCCTGAGATGGCAGTGCAGAGCAGAAATGTTCACGTTACCACCAGCCCCCAGGCCAACATAGTCCCACAGGATGTAGCCCTGGCAACAAAGCACTTTCACTGCACTTTCACTGCTTACAAGGCACCTACACACAAAAGACTGAAGGTTGGCGGCTCTGTATCATCTATCCTTTCTCTCTCTCTCATTATCTTGTATTTTTTCCTCTCTCTGATCCTGGCTTAATCTTGTAATACCTCGTTGTGGTTTACATGCACCCACATTCCCACTGACAAATACACATTTTCAGTGAGGTGGAGGAGCAGAGTTTACAAGCATGACTCAGGGCACACTTACATACACTTAATAAGTTTTCTGCAGCTATGTTATATGGATTGTTCTGCTATGGTACAAAGAGATCAGACTCTAATCTGAAGCATATTCTCAGCAAAGCTATTTCCTAGTCCTCCTCCAACTCTGTATTGATGGAAGGGGATAGAGATACGTCAGTCACAGAGCTATACAGCTCCTCCTCATCAGGCCGAGTGTACCAATCACCCAACTGACTGTATAGCATATAATATGCATAATATTTATACATATATCTTGCCAAAATTAAACTTAGTACTCTCCCGGTGAAGAAAGGCTTGGTTTCTGGTGTTGGGGTTTTTTGAGGGACAGAGATGGGGGAAGGATGAATCAGCAAGAGATTAGAATACAGTTGGTTGTGTAGAAGCCACATGAGTCAGAAGAAAAAAAAAGTAGATTAAGAGATTGTAAAAATAACCTGATGATCTTTAGCTCTTTTTTTCACTGGAAAGTTTTGGAGACATTGTGATGGCCGAAGACCAAAATAAGAGCTGTCTTTTGACGCTGCACAGAGGTGGAGTGCCAGCATTCCGAGCTGGAAGGTAACTGCAGTGACAGAGTCCTGAAGCAGAGCCACACGCAGCACCACGTCAGGATGGCACAGCAGTGGGGCTCATCCCGCATGTGGCAGATGAGTTACTGGAGCCTGTGTCTTTTGCACCATGGCTGTTGGTTTGATGACTGCTGCGACAGAGGAGGCAATATGAGTAGATGCTGGCCAGAATATCTAATCTAAACATGGGGCATTTTTTGTTTCTATTACCCGTGACAGTCTCAGTGGGTGTCTAATAATTCTGTTTTGGCAGAGCTAAATTACAGTACAGAATATGTGAGCCCAAAACCAGGGAATGAGCCCCAGGTGCTTCCTGATCCCAGCTAAGTAGTTTTACAGGGTTTTCTTGCATCCTCTCAGCTACTTAAGCAAGTTGCTGTCTGCACCTCAGGATGGGCTCAGGATGCAGGCTCTGAATACAAAGGCTTTGTATGGTATATAAACCACAAAGTCTTCTGAAGGGCAAGCTCAAGTCAGGATGGCATGAGAACATGTCTTAAATGCCACCTAAATTCTAGCTTGTGTTCAGGCACTTTAATCAGTCAAGGCTTAAATTCTTCAGTCTTTACATTTTCATCAGCTGGGAAGAAGCAGCTGAGGGGTGGTACTGCCTGTTCCATAATTGCAAATGTAAATCTTTCTCGGGATGATCATTAAACTGTAGGTGTGTGATTCCTGAAGGAACACTGTGCCAGGCAAAACAAGGCCAGGCTTTTCAAGCATTCATCTCCTCGTGTCAGTGGTGAAACAGACTTCCCTGGTGGGAAACATGTGATTGATTAAGGCTAAGTATCCCTCCTGGCTTCCAAGAACAGGCTTTATGTTAATGCAAGAGGAGATACAGTCTCTGCCCTAATTCACAGCCAAGAGCGCTTCCCCAGCTGGCATGATCTGTGACTGGCAATACTCATATTCTCACTTGTTCCTCACACAGCTCAAATACACCATTATATCACAGGCATATCATCCCCTTGTATCGCTCTCAGACATGGCTGTTGTAGCACCATGAGTCAAATTACATGTTTGTGCACTTCAAAGCCTTTCTTTCCATAGAAAGTATTGCGTAAGAGTCAAAATTCTTCTGGATTAGGCACAGGTGCCCCCTCTCTTCTTGGGTCATTTCTTTTTTATATACAAAACCCATGCTCAGAGGAGGACTTGGAAACAATTCTGGGGAAAGGAGGGGAAGTATTTCCTTTTTGGGCTTCTGCCCTGGTCTTTTCTGCTCTTGGATAGCTGCACAATCTGATGGCTGTAGAAGCCAGAGATGTACTCCTGGGGCTAGGGAAAGGCCTGGGCTGCTGAATTGACTGCTTGACTGATTTGAAAACAAACAGACTTTAAAATAGTATTTCTGCCATTGCATTGGCTGCAGACTTTCAGCCCTGTGTTGAATTGGACCAAGCAGAAGGAACAAAATGAGCAGTACTGAAATGACTCTTCTGCCTTCTTTGTCCACCATACTACTCCAAAGTCCACAGCTTTAGGTGTTTCTATTTCCCTTTTTTACGGCTTTTTTTTTTCTGCTCCGTCCTTTCTCTCATCACTTCTGCAGCTCTCCCTTGAGATGTTCACTTTCTTCTTTTGAACACCTGAAGTGTCAGACAAGACTTGAGAGACTGGGAAAATGGAAAGAAGAATGATACAAAGGAAAGAAAATTCTAAGACAAAGAGGCATGGGACTTTTTCCTTAACTTCAGTGCAGACAGAGCCATCAAAACATGAGTAAAACGAATATGGAGAGTGTGGAGAGAGCAGGCATCTTCAGCATCTCCCTGCCATGTCCTCTCTGCATTTCTACTCAGCAAGCCACTAGTCTGATCATAACCTGCTTCAGACCTTTCTCCTGTCACACCACCAGCAATTAAAGTTCTTTGTCTACATGCTCATTTCAAGCCCACCCTCTGGCTCCAGGGGGCTGCCTTCACCCCGTCTTACAATGTGCTCCTTCTACCTCAGGAGAAAATTTATTTTTGGCTGATTGTTTATGTTAAGTCTTTATTTGGTAGAGGTCTTCCAGGACACAGACATAAAAAACACGAAATCTTAGAAGTTTTTTCTCTTTCCTAATTTAGGCAGAAAATAAAACCTTCTCTGCCACCTTAACCCTTTAGTTACACTGAGCATTGAAGAAATGTTACCTTTTTGGAGGCATTATGCTATCCCTCCAGTTACAACATAAGCCCTAGAGCTTGCTTGAGTGCATGTGGTGACCTGCCTCAGCTTTATCCTTCACTTTCCTCCCTCATGGCTCATCTACAGACTTGGAACACCACTAACACACTTGGCAAAGAAGTCATGAGCTGGATTAGCTGGGCATACCCTCATCATGAGCATAGTGGCTGCCACTGAATGTCTGCAATTCTTCATAGGCACAATTACCCATTATCTGCAAAAAGTAGCATGCTGGCGTTTTTCAAGATAAAAATAATTATGTCTAACACATATCTTAAACATTTTAATTACCACAGCAGCTCCCTTGGCTTGACTGGGAGCGGGACCCTGCCTGACACTTGTTTGAATGTTGACTTACACTTTTTATTCTGAAAAACTGAGGAAAACTGCCTGTGAAGCACACTTTTTTTCCTCCAGTCAGGAAATGATATGATTACTTCTGTTGGGCATTATCTAGAAGTGTCAGAGGGACTTGGCCTGGCTGACAAGATTGTACCACCTCTAGCATAACAGTGAAACTGGGCTGGAAACTGATCTGGTACCAGAGGACTGTGGCTTCTGGACAGCCTGGAATAAGAACAGGCAGAAAATCTTGAATACTTTCAGGAAAGAATATGATCAGCTTAAGGACGGGATTTTTTTTCTTTTTTTTTTAATTGCAATAACAAGAAATTCAGCTTTGCAAAGTAAGAGCTCCCTTCTAGTCCTGCATTCCTTCTTGAGCACATTAATGATCTAACTTCAGTGTAGTACAAAGAAAGTCAGCATATCCTCCTCTGCCTCTCTTCTGCCCTTGGCAATTCTGGATTAAAGTGCTTTTTGTGCAAGAGTAGTACTAATAAAGTCTGCTTATTTGGCTTGAATCTAGTTCATGAGTCTGTCTCTGACTTTCCTTCCTGTACGACCAGTGGAGCTTTCAGTCTCCCATTTGCTTCACTTTTCAGGTCTTGCAAGCAAGAGTTGTGTGAGAAAGAAAGTGGCTGTCTGCTGTGAGTCCCTGGAGACCAGAGTAGCCTCAGACAACTGTGATAGCAAGAATACACCCTTGTGCCCACAGTTCCTCCTTCACAGGAAACAAAAAGCACGTGAGGCTGCCACAAGGCTCACATTCAGCCCTAGCAAGAAGGACACGGGGATGGGAGGTGTGGGCGCCACGAGCGTAAAGCAAGAGTCTTAGCAATTGCCTCTGAGCTACTTTGCTTGTGAGAGAAGAGAAATAATTTGCATTGTAATACTTGGTTGGCTTAGTTTTAAATCAAGGCCACCTAGAAGTCATTTATTTTCTGTGTCTTTTTTAATAAATGGAGTACACAAATAAGTATTTAAGCAGCCTAAAGAGTTTCTGCCATTTCATTCAAAACTCAAACAGAGGTCAAACGAACCAAAATAAAGATTTCATCCCTAATTTAATTTTTTTATAGTCTCATTTTAAAGAGCAATGGTACGGTTTTATTCTTACTTGTATACTCTAGCAATACCTTGCACATTCACTGTTAGGTCTCTAAAAGCAGACTGATCAGGTGGTGCTTTGCCTTTGTTGACAGGAGATAACCCGGAACACACCAGGGAAGGTCACAGCGACAGAGCCAAGTACTCAGCCCTTCCTCACAACAGAGGCATTGAGGCTGAGTCTCCTTGCCTTGAGACACAGCCTCAGGGAGCACAAGACCAGGACACAACCAAGCTCTCCCCTTTTCTGATGGATATAGAGAATCGATTGAAATCAGCCCATTGGAGCTGGAGAGATCAGTGCTGCACCCTCAGCTGGGTCCTTGGAGGCACATTACAACAAAGCCCATGATTTGTGGGAAATGTAGGACCTATTCTCACCAAACTTTGAACATTATCAGCTGCTATTACCATAAATGGGGTAAAAGATGCTTGGTACTTTGTATTTTTCCAAGTCTATGTAAATATGAGCAAACTACACCAGATAGCAAAAGGCAAAAGACACCGTGAGGTATCTTTACATACTTGTGTATATTTATCTATTAACACAGTGCATTAATTACCATTTTGACACAGAGAGATACAGATCACTCATCAACGACTTTCTGTTCTCTAAAAAATTTACACTGTTCAGTTACATAAACAAGACTTTATCCAGATGTTGATTTTTTTCTTTGATGGCAGTAACAGCTTTATCAGATTGGTTTCCATGTTAAGTACTTAGTAGCTGATGAATCACATTGTAATTCAGGTGATTTGCCAACATGGTTATATTTCCTGGGTCTTTATCAAAAGAGGAAAAGCATCTTCCATTACTTTGGTTTCAGTAGGATGGAGGATTTCAGGAAATGAAGGACTCTCAAACTGCTTGCTAAGGGCTCTGGGAGCAACAATGCAATAATTATCTTCAGTCATTAATGACCTCATTTTTAACCCATTCATAGTTCTCCCCAGTTTGATCTTGTTCATCGCTGTCTAAAAGAGGCCTCCAAATGATGCCTGACCTCACCATGATGGTTCCTCATCCTTGCTGTGCTGTCAGACTCACAACCACTGTGAAACAAAGTCTTCCTGCACTGCTGCCACTCAGGCTTGTGTACACTTCTGCTTCACTTAGAAACACCACCAACCCCTGGTCTCCTCCTGTGTCAGGGGATGAAAGAAGATGAGAGTTGGAGAAACCATTCAGAGAGTCCTGCAGAAAGCCTTAATGGATGGGACATGGGGAGCAAGGTGAGAGCAGAAACAGAGCCAGGATGGGTTGGAAACCCAGAAGTTCAGTTACACCCTCTTGAAGGGATGCAGTCTGTACGTGGATGAGTTTTTCAGATTTTTGAAGACTATAAAGACAGCAAATTGCTACATGATACTACACAATAAAAGTCACAATCTTCAGCACAAGTGGATTTTAGGAGGAGATGAAACCAGTGGCAGGTACTGGAGTCAGATTTGCAGTGTGACAAAACCAAGCATTTTGCCATTGGCAAAAAGGGAAAAAAGTAAACTTTACCTTTTTTTATTTTCAAAAATAGTCCCAGATTTGGGGTGAAAACTCCATTTGTCAATAAATTTGGCATTTCTTGAAAAAACACCAAAATCCATTAAATCTTCTAAACTTTAATAAGATACAGCATTTCACATCTCAAAAAATGGAGCACAAGTGGCTACAGAACAGGAAGTTGATGCTCAGGTATTGCAGGAATAAGGAGTGAAGGAAGGAATGCTCAATCCACCCCACCAGGTAGGCACTCTCTCCCTGGCTAGAAAATGAAAATCACACTGGATCCCTCCCAGAGTGATTTGAGAGAAATTTCCACCCAATCTCTGCTCCAAATGAACAAGCCAGCTGAGCAGACCAAAAGGGGCAGAGAATTCAGCTCCAGCACAGAGGGGTTTGGGCTGGTTCCTGTGCCTGTGGCAAGCTAGGTGCAGAGTAGGGCAACCAAGGTTGTATTCAGCTTCCCAGGACACCTGCCTGACAATAACACCTATGAGCACAGAGCCAGCACCATCCCCACAGCAGAAAAATGTTGGTGTCAGGGAAAATCCATACTTACAGAAGGAAGCTGAGTTAATTTCTAAACTTCAGAGTTGCAGGAGGAGAGTAGCAGGAAAGAGACACTGACCCTTACTGAAGGTTGCCAGGTCCACACATCAGCTGCTCCAGCCCCCTTGCCTGACTCTGGTGGAATTTGTGGTGGATGTGACAGATTAGAGGGTGAATGTGCAAAACCCTGAGAGAAGTGGTAACTTTCAGTAAGGAGAAATTCCTGTATGGCTGAAGTGCCAAAATCTCCTGTCCAAAGCCTGTTTTTCCCCTGCAGACGATCATCAGCAAACCCTTTCACCTCACCTCCAGCTCCTCGTCACCTATTCCTGCCCACACTCTCCAAATCCAACTTTTTCTCTGAGTCCTTCTTGCCTGTTGAGGAGCAAAGTCCATCTCTCTCTCCTGTGCTTGCTGCTCCAGGGATGTGGTAGGGGCCAAAAACTGGAAGAAAGGGGGGACCAGGGTTCACAGATTCACAGAATATTCTGAGTTGGAAGGGAGCCACAAGGATCATTGAGTCCCACTCTCAAGCAAATATCCCATACAGGGACTGAACCCACAGCCTGGGTGTTATCAACAACATGCTCTGACCAGCTGAGCCAATCTCAGGGTCAAGACCCCCTTGCCCTACCAGCAATGAGAGGCTGCTAATCCTGGCATGTGTGCCAGGAGCTCGTGCCACTGCTCTAGCACAAATACAGAAATAGCTGACAGACCAGCACATCTTCCTTGGGAACTGCCTGCAGCAAGGGGATGGGTGCCTTGTGAAGCCACAGCCCTGCCTCCTGCTCGATTGGAGCCCACCATGAGCCAGCAGCCACTGACAGGCACTGTTTGTTCCTCCAGGTGCCGTGACACCACTGGAAGCATGCACGTAAAGGAGGGAGCCAGACTGTGCAAGTACTTGGGAGTCTAAAGATGGTGACAGGTGCCTGTAGAATTGGGAACAGGTCTGGCTACAGTTCTGTTCCCCCATCCATGTTCTGTTCCACCGTGCACTAATCTTGTGTTAAGTTATGGTACATTTAGGACATTCATCAAAGCCATGGAGCAAGAGCATTCCTCCTCACAGGGGTGTCTCGGGCTGCAGAGAGCCTCCAGACACCTCTCACTGAGCAGCCAGACTCAGTCCAACCCCTGGAGACTGCCCAGCTTCTGGAGGCTGTAAGACCCCAAGGGAGGTCCAGGAGCCCAGCATGTCTCCTGTGGCACTGCTTCCCATGACCCAGTGGCCCTGTGGAACAATTACATCAAGCTGCTTCTGTCCTGCATCCCAGGGGAGGGGGCAAATTTTGAGCACTGCAGGCAGCTGTGGGAGCCTGTGGGTTTGCAAATCCTCACATTTATGTAAGAGTGGCAAAGTCAATTGTAAATGTTTCATGCACAGGACAGATGAGTTCCAGAGTGAGCGAATGACTGCCTATTTTGGTTAGGCTGGCTGCACTTGTAAGCAAGACAGCTGTACCTTTGTTAAGCAAAAGCCTCCAGCTTTTGCTTAACAAAGCAGGAATTTCTAGGAGCACCTTTTCAAGCAAGGTGAGAACATGTAACAGATCTGTCCAAACACTAGTGCCAAGTTTTATGGGGCAAGTAAAGTGCTTTGTATTACTTCAAAATTCAAAATGAGGATTGCAGATTACTCTTCCACTGCTTATAAACCCAGGTAAACTCCAGGAGTGTTTGTGAGTGGATCAGGTCCAAACTTAGAAGTACTTTAGGATTTCCTTAATTGCGTGTGCCTGGGTGATGTTTAATAAGCTGTCTTTAAGTTTCAAATAGTACTCTTTTTTATTTTCCTTTTTAACTGGATGTGTTTCTGCCAGGGTACCATGTGTTTCCCAGGCATAGCAGCTATTACCTTTCAGAGATTTCCATCCCACAGGTATTTTAAAACCTAGCCTAACTTACATCACTGACATGAAGCCCTTTGCCAACACATTTGCTGTTGCCATTTTCTTTTAAAGCTTGGTGTGGAAGGTCAGTGGATTAACACAGCCATCTCCAGAAAGGGGAGATTGAGTGCCAATCACTCCTGTGTCTGTAGAGGGTCCTTAGCTGTCCTGCACAGGGAGGAAGTGGTGCAGGAGTCCCATCTTCATCTCACCTTTGGTGAAACATCTCCCTGTTTATATGCTCACTTGGCTGGGGAGAAGGTCCAAGAGGATTCAACTACTCACCTGCTTGTTAGGATACTGATGGGATTTGAATCCACTTTCTCTGAGGATGAGTGTCATTTCCCTGCCCAAGCTGTGGGGCAGGGGCCTGAATGTCACATGTGAGTGTTTCTGTGTCTGTGCTTAAAAGGGAGCAAAAAGGGTACCCAGCCCAGGTACCCCTGAGAGATGGGACTGTGCCAAGATCCTTCCCAAAAGGGAAGCCTAAAGGCACTCCCAGAATACTTAAGGACTGGTTTTGTTAAAACTAGTTAAAACCACGAGCTTGAACAAGGTAGTTTCTGCAGCAAGAGAAAGCATGAGGCAAGACATTGGGCATAAACTCTCCCTCATCCTCCATGCATCCTGACTACTGCAGCTCTTCTCCATTTTTCATGGCCTCCTGCCTTGCAACAAACTCACAGCTCCTCAGGGAGCCTGGAAAAAAATCTTCTCATGGCTTCTGCCTGCATACATTCTCCTTCCAGTCCCTGCACCACAGCAATCCTTGACCATCTTCTGTGCCATGGGCTCCACTTGTCTCTGGGAGCACAAGTCCTGCTTCTCTCCCTGCTGCTCAGCCACACCTTTTCTAACACAGCACTGACACACACTCCTGTGGGTCGCTCTCCTGGGGATGTGTGGTGACAGCTCTGCAGGACAGCCAGCACAGGTGTCAGTCAGGCCACACCTCCAGCAAACCAAGGGATCAGAGATCTCCTCCTCTGGTCTGTGTGGCCTTTACAAAGACGCCTTTCAGACGGCACTAGGCTGATGCAACATTCCCCTTCCAAGGGTCCCTTGTGTCAGACTGACTACAATACTCTCTCTTCCTTAAGCATAAGGGTTGTTGAAAGAATACACCCATGGCATGTCATGGACTGCCCCTTCACTCAGACTTCCTGGGAGGGTTCTCCAGTGTGGGAGTCTATAGTAACCAGTGGAGAGGGGCTGTTGGGAAAAGCCATGGGAAAAAGGAAGATAAAACCCAGAAAATAAAAGTCAGATTTGCTGCTGCATATAAAAGAACACCACAAAAATGTGTTAACAGAGCAGTGGCACAGCAGGGTTTTCCCATGTCTAAGGCATATGGAAACTTTGTCAGTCGCTTCATCAGCACACAACGTTCTGACCCAGCTGTGGTGCTGCAACACAGCCAAAGGCAAAGCCACAGCCAAAGTTCTGCCATGTGAGGGAACCTCCTGCCAAGGGACTGAGCACTGCTGGCATTTGGCACCAGGCTGTTGCACTTCATTCATCCAGCAAGACATCTGCAACCTTGCCGTTCCAAGGTTCTCTGCTATGATGTCTTTGAAATGAAAGCATATTGTAAAGAAAAACTGTTGATTCACACCGTTTGAAAACATAGAACTACACAGAATTTTCTTCTATATGAAAAAAGTATATTTTCAGAGAGGTAAGTCCTGCTCTCCTGTCCTCCAGGGCCAGCAGGAATCTGGCCCATTACCACTGAAGCCATGAGCAGCAGCAAGAAGAGAAGACTATTCAGATAGTTCTGCCTTTTCCATGCCTTCTCATTGGAGTAGAGACGTTACATCAAAACCCACTTATTTCATCTTGAACA
This sequence comes from Zosterops lateralis, assembly GCF_965231275.1. NCBI lineage: Eukaryota > Metazoa > Chordata > Aves > Passeriformes > Zosteropidae > Zosterops > Zosterops lateralis. The sequence continues at coordinate 56,670,256 of NC_139764.1, read as the reverse complement.
CATTAAAAAAAGTCAATGTGTCAAAACTCAACTGTTCTTGTAAACAAATATATTCTAATCTGCAGTGTTCCATTTGCAGGGCTGTATTTTTAGCATACACCTTCACAACTTGAATTTTAACTTTTTTTCATTGAAGGTTGGAATGATCCTTTCAAGCCTTGCAGCTAAAGCACAAATTTCTAGCAGTGCTAAGAGGCAGGTGTGCTGTAACTGCTGCTCGGGACTCTGCTGTGGTTTTATCACTGTCTAAGGGAGACAGGTTTGATTTTCTGAACTGCCAGCCCTCAGAACAACTCAGAAGCTCTGACATGCATCTCTTCAGGGCCAGAGTTACAAATCAGGTTGCGCCACCATGAATTGGCCTCACAAGAATCTAAATTATCTTGTCTCCTTGCAGGAGACAGGCAGGAACAGGCATAGCCTGAAATACTTTGGATAAAAGTTCAATTAGTAAGAATTCCCTAGTCTGGAGCAAAAAGCAACAGCTGAGGTTGGAATTACCAGATTGAAGTATTCAGGAAGGTTGTGTCTTCATCAACAGTTGCTCAGAAAAACTTGCAGCTCTATTCCCAGTGCCAAATATCTCTACTCTGATTTGCCTGACTAGCCCCCAGATAACAAATTGCATTAGAATTGACTGCCAGTACATCTCAATGAGCTCTTTAAGAGGTTCTGAGCAGCAAGCAAGCCTTGATTATCAGAGAAGGCAACCTGATTATCAGAGAAGTCATTCCTTGGAAGATGAGAACATACTCAACTCACTCTGAGCTCTTCATGTTTTTACTCTGCATGTAAACTTAACTGATTGATAGTAGGAATATCTGGTAGTTCTACAGCAATTGCCACTTACCTCTCCCAACTCTAAAGCAGGAAAATCAAGTCTCTTGATTCACTAGGCCACGTTGCTACATGAGGTGTGTCTGTCTCTTGGAAATGTAAAACACATGGTCAGACCCATAGGCTATTTCTCCAAAAAGGGTGAGAGTATCTCTACTTTTGTTCATGGGCAAGTATGCTTCTCTAGAGGGTGAACCAGGAGAGAGAACAGTGCTGTAGGGAACCGAGTCATTATTTGTCTGTGTGTCACTCTGAGAAGAAAATGGGAGGAACAAAATTTAAAGACAGAACAATCTCTTTGTTCCTTCAAAGTGCATGTTCCCTTGAAAACTGCTGGGCTTCTCATAGGTAACAGCACCTGTATCTCCGTCATCCCCAGACTGTAAAGATGAGATGCAAACGAGGCTTTGTCTCCCCACATTTAAACAGCTAGCTGAATCCAGACCCCAGAGAACAAGGGTATTATGTTTCCCAGATCAGAAGCCAAGAAGAGTTGTTTTTATGTGAAAACAACATGCTACTGTAGATAACACCCAGAGCAAATCTTCCTAAACCTACACAACACAAAGAGCCTGTGCTCTCCTTGACGCAAGGGGGGTGTCTAATGATGCCAGAAGACAAACTAACATTATAGAATAAGCAGGAAGACACACTGGTACTTGAAGGAGCACTGTGACAGAGAACCCCATCACTGAAGGGTTATAGAAAAGGTCATCAAGAAGTCAGTTACTTGTCTTGTAGGAGCTTGCTTATGAAACAAGAGCTGTAAACCACAAGCTGTGCAGAACTCAAGAACCACAACTGAAGTTGTGCTGCCCTTCTGTCCTCCAGAGCAGCAGGCCCTCAGCAGCAGAGAGCACGTGATCCTCAGGCACACTGCAGTGCTGGGCTGCTGCTGTAAGATCCCCTGCAGCTACTCCCACCTTACAGTCAATTAAAGGCAGATTCGGTCTGTTAGGTGAACATGGGCTCCATCCAATTAAGTCTGACTAATGACATCTAGGAACCATTATATGGAAACCCTGGATCAACAGGTTATTTTTAAGAAGAGAAGGAAATTAATAAGAAAAATCTCTGAAGACCAAATTCCCTGGATTGACAAATACTGCAGCTATATCAAGAGAAACTGATCCACAAAGCATGTCTCATGCTACTTTGGATAAAGGAGTGCTCACATGCTGTGCACTAGAAGCAAACAGAAACGTGTGCTGACTCACCTGACCTCTGTATACTCCACAGATTGGAACCTGATAAATTCCACTTATCTGTGTCAAACCTTGGCTACACTGCCACAGAAAATACCAGTGCATGAAACTGCACTGACAGCACTGCAAATTATTTACTATTCCCCAGAATCTGTAATGAGCCCCAAGAGTGGTTTCTCCATCAACTCTGCCCATTTTAATTTGATAAACATTGACATTTCCCCTGCTTTACAACTGAAGCTAAAAATAGCATTTTTCATTTCATAACTTCCCAAACTTTATCAGAAATGTGTTTCATGCAGCGAGCACCGGCACTGGGAAAAAAATGAGGGTCTGAATAGCTGTGAAGAACCTACACAGGACCAAAGTAAATTAGGCATTGAAACAATCATTTCCCCCTTCAGGAGGAGATGATGCTTTGAGCAGATTAAAAAATACCACAATTTGAAAACCCTTTAAAAACACATTTCCAAGAAAACAATTCAAACACTAATCATAGTTTTGGGTTGTTTTTTTTTTTTTGTTTGTTTGTTTTGTTTTGTTTTGTTTTTTTTTTTCTCATATTTTATTGAATGAAACAAAACTGACAAACACAAGAAATAAGATCAGCATTCCTCTCATCTCATCTCTACATCAGTCCTTTAGAGTCAACAGCTACGAGCTCCTCCAAGTGCAAATGCCAAGAGAGACCACAGTGCCACAATACCAGAGATTCTAAGAGACAAGAATAATAAAATGCTGTTAGGTTAGTTATATTTCTGGCTTAATTTTGTGTTTATTAAGCCCTTAGATTCTTTTCCAAACCATGTCAAGGCAGAAATTCACTCTTCATGAGTGAATTCACCGTCACCACCTCACAAGAGGGGTGCAGTTTGAATCTGGAATTCTCTCCCACTACCAAGCTTTCAACTCAGCTGTAGAAAAAAACCCACATCCATCTCACACCTGAGATACTGTCTCCTTCTTATTAAGCTTATTGGAGCTGGTGCTACACTCACTAAGATTGCCACTTCTCTGCTGTGACAGCACATACTCAGTTTTGTGCTATCCACGGGGTAACATTCCTGGGTTAACCACGAGTGAGAATAAAGACAAGTTGCCCAGGGCTGAAATCAGCTCATGAGCAGCCACTCAAGCAAGCAAACCTGGCTCCTGAGTCCCCTGATCCTCCCAGGGGCTGGCAGGAGGACACTGCAAACACGTGGCAGGCTGCTGCTGTGCCAGGGCCTCGGACCTGAAAGGAATGCTTGCCCCCGCCCCGTTCCCGTGCTCCCGGAACTCACTGCAGCAGGCAGTTCACGCTCGGCGAGTGCCTCCAGTGGCGATAGATGGAGACCTGCAGGTGAGGGTGGTGCCTGTAATCCCGCAGGACCAGCCTGACCCTGCAAGGAAAGCACGGCTCCAGCTCAGCCCGCAGCTGCTTACAGCACCCCACAGCTCAGTGCAGGAATTTCTGTCCAAGAGCTGTCACAGCAGAGAGAGAGTGGGACAAAGGCCTGGATCAGAGGAAGCAAGGACTGAAAATTAAGATTTTCTGATCACTTACTGCTTGTATTTATTGGAGAGCAGAATGAACTGGTTCTTTGAAAGCCGTCTGACATCAAAGCGACAACGAGCTTTAAACTCGTGGTAAATCTGTCTCTCAGTCAGCCCTGGCCAGCCTCGGACACGAACAACCAGGGCAGGGGGATGATGGCAAGGAGCATCTTCCCCAGAAAAATTCTGGAAAATGTACAATATTGAGACATATCTGAATTTGGAAATACTATAGAGGCACTATTAATACAATCAGAAAATATGCAGAACATGACAAATAAATGGCAGGTTGTATAATACTGCTGTTGGTGTAAAATTAATTTTTTTTGCCTCAAGATTCATTTAAATATTGTCATAAAAGCAAACTGTCATGACTACCATGGAGAAACTACCAGAGAAACAGCAATGTAAACTGGCTAATCCTATCTTACAGAATAACAGCATGAATACATTTTGCAAAGCAGAAATTCAACTCATTGGCCATTTTAAAAGGTCCCCTGCATCACTTGTATGACAGCAATTTCTGCCAAAGTGGGCCCCAGCACCAGTGGATTCCTTTCCTCTAAGGAAGTAGATAGCAGGATAGTAGTAGCCTACTACCAAGTAGGCTACTGACCTATGCACCCCACAAACAGGTCACAGACCTGCAATTCATACGCACAATGCTTGAGACACCCCCTCGGATGAAATTCACTTTGTTCACATGCTCAGCTAACACCGTGAGATACTGCGAGAAAGAAGGATCAGCCTCCACTGCATCACTAAATCAGAAAACAAAAGAGAACAAAGTTTTGTTTCTCCAGGGCTGCACTGCTACACAGTGTCAAGCTCTTCAACTAGTGACAGAACTGGTATTTCAGATCTTAGTATCTTCCTACAGAAGTCAAAACGATGCGAGAAAAGGGAACTTAACTGAAGGCACTGATTCACAGAGATTTCAAAAATGGAAACTAATGGAAAATTATTTGACCCTTACCCAAGTGAACTGAACTTGAGAGAGCTTGTTCAAGAATAAAGAAGTCACAATGTCATTTCCCAACCTCTGAGCCATCACATGGCCTGGATTTCATTTTTAAAATGTCAGCTTTGACATAAAACTACTACTTTCAGATTTATAAAATAAAAATCTAATTAGAACATGACATTTCCAATGACACTTTCTTTTGTCCAAAAGGAAGGCCAGCCTGCAAAACAAAAGTCAGCCAGAGCAAACGGAAGACTGTTTTCCATAGGAAAACATCTCATGTAATGCAATTTTCAGTCAATACTCAAACATTACTCACTCAGTGGATCTGCACAGTAGCAAATGAGCTGACATCAGAAGAACTAGAGAAAGGAATAATGAGGTGGCATTAGAAGAAAGCTAGAGAAACACAGCTAAATACATAGAAAGCAAAAATGCATTGAAGTGCAGCTAAGTTACTAAGAGCAACAGAGTGTATATAAACAAATATTTCTTAGCATCAAATAGATCTAGAGAGAAGGAAAAGATTGCCAAATCCCAACACAATATCTGAAGTTTTTAAGAAACATTTTACCTGAACCACAGAGAAATGCATCATAGCCTGCCTCATGAGGAAACTTCTTCTCAGCTGTAAGTGTCCAACAAAACCAAGAAGAAGTAAACACATCTAGCATGCTGTGAGAACTACTACACTGAAGAATCCAAACTCTTAAGATCCACTATTCTGAAAGTTCTTTCCCCCCTCCAGCTCTGTTTCCTTCCTCACCCTGAAAACTTTATACTCAGTAAAAAGTTTGTGCTTTAGCATGCATTTTAAAACATCACCAAAAAAGAAGCAGCAGTTACATGAATGTCTGAAAAGCTCAGCAAGATGCACATTAAAAAAATTTAACTTTTATGAAAGTCTAAACCAAACTGTGTTGTCTATGTTACTGATGGTATGGGGACCATTTCAAAACACAGGAGGCCCTGTGCTGCAAGACACAATGTTGCCAGGAGAAGCCAGAAAACATCTGCCTCACAGCCTGTATCACACCATGTCCTGGACACAACCTCCTGCACAGACATCAGTAACCTTGCACACAGCCACCAAGCTCCTGCTACTTTGCCATTAGCTCCTTCTACTTTCCCTTCTAAGAGAGCTGTTTCCCACTTCCCCTTGCCCCCTCCAAGGGCTCTTCACAGCCCAGGTCAGGTTCAGCTCAGCCCAACATAGTGTAAATGCTGTACCAGCAGCACGAGCTGCCCTGCATTGCCCTCAGCAGGGACACGCAGAACACACATCTCGGGAGCTCAGGGTTTGGGTCTGGACAAAAATGTGTTTCAGCAGTTCTGGGCAAATTCAGCAGACCCACTGGGCTTCCCCTCATGCTTTATATGTGCTCACCCACAGAGTACAACAAACCTCTTTTGATCTATTGACTGTAAAGATTTGCTAAGAACATACCATATCTTGAGCAGCCACTTGCGAGAGCTATAACAGGGCACGGTGGACCTTTGGGATTCAGGTTGCTGCTGAAGAGAAGTGGATGTGTGAGATTTTTTGTCTTTCTTCAGCTTGTTAGAGAAAAGTTACTGTTCTCTAGTGACCTGTAGCTTCATTTCAGAAAAAGCTACTGGAGACTTTAAAATGAACTTTAAACTATCCTCTAGGATAAGGCCAAAAATCATACTTGAGTAATGTCTATCAGTTTTCTTCCTGAAAACTAACTCCTAAATACTTCCTTAGTCTCTTCTCTCACTCAAAACTTGTAAGCAGCAAATCTGTTGTAATTGCATTAAAAAAAATTGAGCAGAAGTAAAACTGCAAGGAAAGAGATTGACTAGATGGTTCTTTTTTAATGGGGAACCCTGGAGAATAAACAGATACCCTTGGAATGACCGAAATAAAAGAAAGAACAACCAAACAGAATATGCAGTCTGACACTGCTGATAAACAAACCCTCAGAATCCCAGTACTGTTTTAAAAAATTGATTAATTTTGCATCTCCTTCTTGGGACTAGGGGGTAATGGAAACAGGCAAACATTTCCTCTCCTTCACAAAATTGACAGGGAAAAAATTAATTCACAAAAGAAGTGTGAAATAAGTCTCCTATCACATCATGACTAAGCTCATGAGATATCTACTCATGTGCTCCATTTGAACATTGTCTTTAGTTACTGCTTTGGGCTCAGTGCAGCCCTCTCTTGGGACAGGCATTCGAAATTAGGATGTATTTTCACCAAGAACTGAATCTTACTCATTTCAGAACATGACATAAACAAAATAATTCCCAAGCTGCACGTACAGCTGTATGCAAACCAAATTTGTGACCAATGAAATAATGGCAATTCAATGTGAGAAGTGACTCAGAACTAATAATTTACTACACAATTCCTTTACAAGAAAGATGTGCAAATCCTTTGCTCTTAAATTTAGAAAGACAAGGATCCAATTCAAAAACATTTGAGAGGAGGGAAAGTATGAATGTTCGAAATGACTGACTGTGAAATATCTTTCCAAAGAAGACAGGGACTGCTGAAAGCTCTATTGGCCAGCACTTACCTGCACAAAACTGCATACACCTCCACAAGACTAGATACTCGAGGAAACAGACATTTCTATAAAAGAAAAATGTATTAGAAAACCAACCACAACAGACCTTACACTGAGTTCAATTACTTGCACTGCAAATTTGTCAAATGATATCTAAAATTAGAACTTCCCAAGGCAACACTGAGAACTGGTTGCAGTTCTGTTATTATCACAGGCCACTGAGGAAAGATACACTCTCTCGGGCGAAACACAAGTTTGAACTTCAAACAAAAACAAATACATGCATCTCACCTTCTGCACATATTTTGTTACAGTCTTGGTGTCTATAATGACAGGAAACAGGTTGTGAATGTTCCTTTTAAACTCCTCATAGCTTTCTGAAAGCAAAGCACATGTGGAGAAAGGCATCAGAAAACCGGGGAAAATCCAATGGAATCACAAAGTAATTAGGAGAGAGAAGTGACAGCAGGCAACAATGCCCTCTCCAGCATTTAGAACTCAGAAGAGGCAACCAGCCCTGCTGCTTGCTAAGCTCTGCAGGTGTCTTGGTGACAAATGGCCACTGCACCCCCTGTTCCACCCCCAGTGCAAGGGCAGCAGTCCGGGACAGCAGCTACACACAGCAGTACCTGGGAGGGGCCTGTAGAACTTGTCATGAAGATGCATAAGGTCCATAAGCATGTTGTGTCCCACCAGGGGCTACAGGAGGAATATAAACATAACAGCTCATTGGAGCACATTTCTGAAGAGAGCTCAGAGATAAACAACACAGGCACACTCAACGGCTGTAACTCTTTCCTCCAGCAGACAACATCCACACACACTCGCACAGGAGTCATTCAGGCTGCAAGGCTCACAGAAGGACTACTGCCTGCAGGAAATCAGACCTGTGGACTCTCTGAGAGGGTATTGTCTCAGCAGCATTCTATTTTCAGTGGACTCAAGTGGATTTTTGGTTCAGCTGAACAGGGTTCCAACCATCAGATTTATATGCTCACTCGCATGGGCAGGGACAGTCTTTGCTGCACATCACCCATAGCCCTCTAAAACTGAAATCCATTTGATTAGCTGCATACAGAACATAAGAATTTCCATACAAAGTCAGACCAATGGTCCACATGGTGCAATAAACTGGCCTGTTGCATGCTGAAAAGCACAGATTGCCCAAAAAGCAAGAATCTGCTCAGCCTTCTAAGATGGTGACTCAAACTGTAACACCAGGATTTTTAATATTGCATTTAATACAGCAAAATTAAAAAGAGATGAAAAGTGAGCATGGAGTTAAGGCATTTTACCTTCTTGGCTTTAACAAGTATCTGGAAGAGGTTGGTGAAGCCCCTGGCAGACAGGAGAATGAGCTTTTTCTGACAATGGTCATAAGAAGAGTTCTCCAGAAGCTGACGGTGCTCTGGACTCACTTTTTTCACCATTACCTGAAAAGAAGAGTCACTGAATCTCAGCCTCCAGTGTTAGTTGTATGTACATTGCTTACTGGGGTTCAGTAATGCTGAAGTCAAGTTCAGTTTCAAAGCACTGAAGCACAGAAAAACTGCATCCCCTGAGACCTTGGGACTGTCTCACTTCTTTATGGAGATCAGTGCTCCAGTAACTAAACACGCCTGCTCAAAGTGAGTCTTAATTGTGCTTCTCTACTTAAGAAGATTATCCCTACCAAAGGGTTTTTTGAGCACAAATTAACCTAATTCAATTTAACTTGATACTGATACAGTAAGTTCATGGTACCAAAAATGCAGAAACAAACAGCAATCATCCAAGCTGAGTCCTTAAAGGCAATACTTTAGATGAGAAAGCTGGGTAAATCTGACATTCTGGGGACATTGGTTATCAGAATAAAGTGGACTGATGCAAAAAAAAAAAAAAAAAAGATTTCTGTAAGCTAATTCTAAGCAACTGACTGATATCATACTCATACCCATAGTTTGAGAAGTCCACAACCACAGTTTTAATACAGAAAATACTGCACTGAATGTAAAATATGAGGAGTGAATAGTGAAACAGCAAATCACAGAGTAAAAGTCTTCAAAGCAACTTCATGGTAGAAGTCAGCAAAGGAAAATCACAGAAAACACAAAAACTATGTTTTTGTGAAGGTATTGACAGAGGGACCTAATAAAGTCTGAAGACATAGAAAGGGTGCCTCCAGAAGTGTTCCAAGGAAAACCATTTCCATTTAAAGGGATTTTGGAGCTACAGGACAAACAGAAACCAAAGTTGCTCTATTTTCTGTATCCCTTTTCTTAGAGTCCCACAATCAACATTTCCTTTGTCATTGTCTTCTCCTCCTCCTTGACTGTATCATTAAAAGTACAAGCATCATTTCAGAGTCCCTACAAGAATGACAATCTGTCCAGATAGAAATCCTCTTTTCAAAAGGTCCATATTTCCATCTCACCTTCGTGTCTCCAAGAGGCTCTGTCCAAACATTTTCGAGAGCCTGCCTCAGAACCAGCTGAACGTCAAGCATTTGATAGCCTATGAGACACACAACCAAAGGAAAAAAAAAAAAAAAAAAAAAAAAAAAAAAAAAAAAAAAAAAAAAAGAAAAAGGCTTCAGAAGCACAAAATGGAAGTCAATTACCACAATGCATGCTCCAAGCATCCAGACATCCACTTCTGCTTCAGAAAGACCCACCACCCCAACAGAGCAGAAAAGCAGAGCCCAGAGACGAACTCCTGACAGGAGCTAAAGTATAAACTGGGGTAAAGAGTTCTAAAGGTAGGATGGGCACTGATGCTTTCTCAATAAAGCAATTCAACAGAAAAAATGACAGTTATAGCCCCAGAGGTTCACACGAAATTACGAAGCCACTCAGAGCCCACAGGTGTCTAAGAGAGGCACTGTTTCATACCATTCAGATCCTGCAGAATCATAGTATCCTCTTCTTTTGCTGCAGCTATCCAAGAGGTCACTTCATCAATAGCTTTCTTCAGGACATCCCTGTCTGCATTACTACTGCTGGATGAGTGGAAAGAGGCAGTGTGAGGAATGCTCTTTACAGGAGAAGCCTTGTGCCTTACTGTAGGAATGCAAAAGCTTCATTTCACAACCTGCACCCAATTCTCCACATAATATCCTGTGATCTCAGTCTTCCTTCAGACACCACAGCAGGCTGGAACAGTTGGCAGTGGTGTGTTCAGACCAACAGGTTTCAGCATTTCTACAAAATGTGATCTGAGTGAAGCTGAGCCATGAACACAGTGCTGAGGAGACAAGTGCTCACCTGCAGACTTTCCAGGTGCCTGCTAAGAGGTGCTGCCTAAGGATCTTCTCCTGTACCTCATTCATGTATGGGATTCCATCTTTGAGGAACTGATGGGGGGGGGAGAAAATGCCAGGGTGGTTACATTCCCCTGGATTTTCTCACAGCACATTAGAGAATTAGGAGGTTAGTCAGGACAAACAAACTGTAGGCAATACAACAGGTATGGAGGGAAAAAAAGGATATTTGTCAACTACAATCAACTTTTTTTGCTCTTCTTTTTACCTTCTCTTTAATAAGATGTTTCCTGCCCAGAATTGTGTAACAGTACTCTTATGGGATGAGAGTCTGAATTTTATGGGAAATGTGGCAATGCATAGGATGCTTGTAAACTGGTACTTCTCTGCATTCATGGATAGTAAAGACACACACCACGGTCTGTTTAGTAAATCCTTAGCTCTCCAGAGATAGGTTTTGGGATTTTTTTGAGGCAGAAGAATCTGTCTGAGGCTGCCGAGGATGTGATCATTGCCTTTACATTAGTTCAGAAAAAAACAGCACTCCCTACCCCTGTTGATAATGAACTGCATGATGCATCCATACTTTAGGAAGATGCTATTTACCCCAGAAATGTAACATTTAGGGATACTAATCTGATTTCTTCTGCAGTTGCACAGATTTTCTCTGTTCTGCATTTCTGGCAGAGATTGCATACCTTGTTGTAGTCAAAGCCATAGTGAGACAGGAACTGAATACTGGATGCAGAGAGGGTAAATTCAACATCCCTTATTCCCAGCGTTGAGGGAAAGAGAAAAAAGTTGTATGAATGTACCACATACCTAAAATAAAAAGAAAAATATTTCTAGATCTTTACAAGAAATAACTCTGCCCAAAGGGAATTATGCATAAAATCTCTACTGCACTATCCTCATTGTAACAGAAAATTGGTTTTTTACTTACTTGTTTGATTTTTCTTTTGAGAATATTGCCAGCCCTGCAAGAAAGAAACCTCTGTTGAGATGGCAGCATTTAGCTGGATGACTACAGATAGTGTGCAGATTAGATAAGGGATGTGAGGAACCCCTCAAGAAATAAAATGTTTTCCATTCATGAAGGTCACTGAGCCAATCCCAGCAGCAACTGCCAGGCTACTCCCTGCATTCCTGAGAGCTGAATGGGACAACCTTTCACTGTTATGTGGGAAAAGGAGTGAAATCTGAATTAAATAACAAACAGACTGAGCAATGGGCAAGAGGTGAGATGGTGATGAGTCACTGACTGTGCATACACAGATGAGTTTGTGGGTCCAACTACACCACAATAATGTTTAGAACAAGCTGGGCACCACAGACGACTGAAACATGGGTTTTACTTCTCAGGTTCTTTTTTCTTCTATTAATCCCTGAAAGGCACATTAAGATCTTACATACCCCAAAACAGTGAACAATATTTCAAACTGTTTTCTAGCTGGATTCCTGACTCCTTACTGGTTCTTAACTGTCAGCAGCCCTCCTCCACAGGCCCCTTCTCATGTTGATTTGTTATTTTAGGAATAACAGAAATAGCAGCCTTCATTTTCCTCATAATCCCCTTACTCACAATGCACTGCATCAAAGGAGACAGCTTTGAATAGGAGCTGCCGTCATACACTTCTTGCTTGCATCCTCTGATTTAAAAGCCTTGTATTTTTAACTGTGACCTTTAAATATGGTCAACTTTAGACCAGTAATACTATATAGCCCACCTCATTTCACGTTATTTATTAAAAAGCTGATAGTGCCAAACATCAGAGGGGAAAAAAAGAAACCCAGCAAACAAACGTCTCTGGAATAAGTGAATTTAGGCCAGAGCCACCTGCAGGACCCACCTGATAGCAGAAGGCCCATTACCTGTACGACTTGGGAAGATCACTTTCCGTGTCAGAGCAGCACTTACCAAGCTGAACAAGAGTGAAGTGCTGAACACTCTGCCTGGCCTTCTCATACCTCTCTGCAGGGGAGTCAAACAGGCTAGGGAACAAAACCAGAATTGGGGAAAGGACAGCAGACATATGAAGGGTTGCTATGCACAGCTTGTTCTCACAGGGCTATAACAAGTCTCCCTCATATCTCAAGTCCAACAGCTTTACCTGGGCTCGTTGTTTTGCAGGAAAGTTGAATGCAAACCAGTAAACTCCATATCAAGGGCTGTTGAGGTGGAAAGAACACAAGAGAATCTGAAATTTGAAGCGTGCGCTTCACCAGCACCAGGACAGGGGCCTCCCAAACGCTTCACCGTAACTTTTATCAAACTACAGGTAGCAGGCTGAAGAGAAAAGCTGTGGGGCCGACACCTGCAGCTGCCTCACTCCAGTAGCGGGATGAGGCAGGGACACCTTCTCCTCGCCCCTCAGGAGGGGCCCGCCTCACCCCGTGCTGTGTTCGTGCCCTCACCCCGAATCCCAACTCCCCCGGCCCCCAGCCCAGCCCAGGCCAGGCCAGCACGGCACTCGGGGCTCCCTTCCCAGCCTCTGCTGGAAGCCTGTTGGAATTCCCGCGCCTCGGCGCTCGCTGTGGTGGGCGCAGCAGCGCCATTATCGGCTGCGGTACCCCGAGTGCCGGGTCCCCACGGCGGGCAGGGGCCAGCCCAGCCGCCCCCCTGTGCGGCCCGAGGGCAGCACTGGGGCCGGACAGACGCCCCCGACGCTCACCCACGAAGGCGGCACGGAGGATGCGGCGCCTGAGGCGCGGCAGGCGCCAGGCAAAGCCCTCCGCGCCCACCTCCATCGCCGCCCTCCCCAGCCCAGCCCGGCCCGGCCGGCCCGGCGCGCCTGCGTGCCCGGCGCTCCCCGCGGGGCGGGACCGGCCGCAGAAAGGGACGGGAAAGGCAGCGACACAGCAGCTTCCAGCGGGACAGCGGAGAGGGAGCTTTAGGCTGGGAACTGGAGAGGCTGCGAAGCCGCCCCGCAGAGCCAGAAGCGGGCCGGGCTCATTGGCACGCTGCCGAGCTCTGGCACAGACCCCTGGCGTTCCCTTCTCCTGCCCAGAGCCCGCAAACACGAGGCGGCAGATCCAGCACCGGGACACAGGTACAGGAGCTGCACAGAGCAGGCTGGCCTCCCTGAACCTGCCTGTCAGAGGGCTAGGGACCTCTGCCGAGCCATCAGGCAGAGACGCTGACAGCACCACTTGTGCCAAGCAGCAGGAGACACGCAAGGGGAGAATGGGGCTTCTTATTACCTACAGGACATGTTTGTGCAGCGTCCCTCCTAGACCTGTCCCTGTGGTTAAGCACTTAGAATCTCCGAATTCCAAGAACGGTGCAAAGATGAGTTGGGGGAGTTTAATTTTTTCACCAAGATTTGTGCATTACTTCATCACAGTTCTAAGCACTCATGTAATGACTACACTTTGCTAGGTTAGACTGGCAGTGTACAAGGATCAAATATCAAAGCATTTCCAGAGTTCAAGCTGGAACAAACAAAACCAAACATTAAAAATAAAAAAAATATTTTTAAAACGTTGAATTATTAATACATTCTGTGAAGCTGAACTATGGTAAATTTATTCTAGCCTTAAAGGCGTTGATCATTTTAGAGTAAAGAATATGACACACTTCTATCCATTTGAAAATATTTTATTACAAGACGACACATTCCAACTTTTTCCAACTCTGGACCTTCCCTCTGTCAGTACACAAAACCTAAAGAAGTGATCCTTGTTCCTTCGAAAGTCTTCCCAATAGTCTCCATCTTACCGGTAGATTCTTCGTGGCTCACGCAGAACGACACCACCCTCCTCCATAGCCTTCTCAAATTCCTGAATCTTGTTTAAAAGATAGACACAAATAAATACCAGAAAAAAAGCTAGCAGCACTTAAATATCAGTAGGGACATGTTATATGGAGGGGCAGAGGTTAACAGCTTCACGGAAGCATAATACCAGGAACTGCAGCTTGTCAAAGCTGCCCTTCTGAGTGTTGCAAGGAGGGATTGTCAAGGCACATAAGAAAATTAATGGTCAAGAGAAGTAAAATTAAATGCCTAAAAAGGAGAAAAGGGCCAAAGGAATAAGGAGATGGGTACTTACTGAGTCACAATGGTGTTCCCAGGGGATAATGGCTTTGAAGTTCACAAAGTTGATTCCTGCTTCCAAACAGCGCTGTGCCATTACTCGGCCAAGGTTTTTGCATGCGGCCACTCCCTTGGGACTGTACAAGTGTCTCTTTATGGCCCACTCTCGGGTAGAGGCAGATACCACAACATCCCCATTGGAGCGCTCAACAAAGGCTTCTACGTAATGCTGTGTCCGCTCAAGCCGTAATCTGAGTGCAGGAAAGAAATAAAATTGAATATTGTATTATATTGTATTATATTGTATTGTATTATGTTTTGCTTATTAAGACACAAAATAGAACTCGTGTTGGAAGGAAAGGGTTAAAAGTGGAAGAATAGTGAGGAGGATTTGCTCAAGTGACCTTGCAGCTGGGAATGCCAAGGCCTGGAGAATAACAGGAAACCCCATGTATTATGCCCACTGCTGTTGATCCTCTGTCTGTTTTGAGAAGTAGCATCCCTGTGTAGAGATAACATAGGTGTTTGAAGAGCCTTGGAGGCTCCCTCATGGACATGCTCGAGTTCCCTGTTTTAACAGACAGAAGATCAAAGCTCAGAGATAATAAAAAGCACACAAGAGGAGACCACAGCATGATGGTAAACCTAAATGCCCTTAATAAATGGGTGCCAACAGCAGGCACACCTGCACAGACTAGGCCTGTGTGTCTCTGCCTGGGTGTTGCTTTGAGATCGTCCAGTTAGCAAGATAATTAAATAAGTGTTCTCTGCATTTCAGCCATAGTTTTGTGGTTGTTACAGCTGCCTGCCTGTGTAGACTCACACAACCCCTATTACTAGCTCAGAAGAGTGAAATTCCAAGAGCAACTTTTCATCAGTTACTCAGGGCCACAGTGCTATGTTGCTTCAGACCACCGCCCCCTCCAAACCAAGCACTGTATACCTGCACAGTGTGGAACAGATATATATGAGGGGAACTGCTCCAACATAAATGAAACTTTATGGTCACTGTGCAGTCCCTTAAAGGCTTGTGCTGACACAGCAGGTAACAACTTGTTGAGATCTGCAAGTGGTCAGAAAGTACCTCATAAGCCTCCTGGAAACAGCAGAATATTTATTAAGAGCAACTATTTCTTACTGCACTGAGACAGGCTTTCCCAGAAGGAACAAACTGGATGGGGTTCTCCTCACAAAAACAAAATACAGACTTTGAAATGCCATCTTAGAGTAAAACTTATTTTCCAAAGGACAAGTAAATTAGAACAAAAAAAAAACCCCACAAACAACCCCAAACAAACTATTATCGTGCCTGAAATAATACCATGAACCATGGTAAGCATCAGAGTGAGAAAATCCTGAGTTAAAAAGCTGTTGCTTAAGCAACATTACTGTTGCCTTAAAAATAGATGGAAAAATCTTGACCACGTATGCTTTCACATGCTACTAGTCCACTGTTCTCTGAACAAAAAAGATGCCTGCTGATTAAGAAACACCAACATGATAACTGATTCAGCAACTCAAAATACACATTTTGTATGTGGGTTTATGAGGTTTGTTTTAGGTTTGTGGGGTTTTGGTGGGGTTTGTTTTGGTTTGGTTTTCTTTTGGAGTCTTCATTTCTGGCAGTAAGTTCCTGACTCACCTGTGCCAGAACTCACGCTTTGGCCACGTTGTCTTCCAGCCACGTTCCTTCCTCGCCAGGGCCATCTGCTCCAGGTTCCGAGGATTTCTGTTAGTGAAGTTTGGGGCAACAATCTCATTTTCACTTGTGTCCACTTCAGTCTCGGTTTTGAGTCTGGCTGTAGTTGATGCTAAACGAAGACCTTGGAGGGCAGAGAAGATAAAAAAACCACCAAAGATTAAAAACACATAGAGAGTAGAGTGGATACAGTACAGAATGACACACCTTACAGAAGTCTACAAGGCAGACTCATCTTGCTTTTGTTTTTTAAGCACTTAACAGATGAATGACAAGACATCAGCCTGTTTTATGAGGTGAACCCGATTTATGAGGCGAACTGCGAGTATACTAACGCCGCTTCTAAACTCGTATATAAAATATAAACTCACGCCTGGCTAGGAGATCCCTAGGACTAAAGCTTTACAGAACGCTGAAAGCGAAGTACACAAGGAACCAGAGACAGCGCTACCAAACAACAAGGTATAAACCCTTTATCCTTGGCACAGCAGTACCGCCAAGACACCGGGAAGGGCCGGCAGGGCGAGCCCTGGGCTTACCCGCGGCACGGAGCCCGCCGGCCGCCAGCAGCAGGCGGCTGCTCAGCGCCATGGGGAGCCGGGCCCGCCACAGCCCCGGGCGGCCGCCGCTGCCTTCCTTCCCTCCCTCCCGGATGCTCAGGGACACCCGGGGACTGCTGCCCTCTCTCCCTCCGCTCAGGGACACCCGGGCACTGCTGCCCCCTCTCCCTCCGCTCAGGGACACCCGGTCGCCGCCATGCGGGAGGGGCGGCGCTTCCCGCGGAAGCGGCCCCGGGAATCCCGCCCGGCCGGGGGTCAGGCGGAAGCGCCGAGCAGGAGCAGCTCCCACCCCAGTGCCGGCCCCCGGGAAGGCGCCCCTGTGGTACTCGCGTCCCGCACAGCAGCGCAAAAAGCACCGCCCCGACTCGCGGACTTCTCCCCGGGGAAAAAAAGGTTTTCGGAAATGCCGCCTTCCAGAGACTGGGTCGGCTTTTCCTGGAAAGGGTATTAGGAAGAGGGACCAAGGCGCGGAAAAGAAAGGGGATGGCTAAGAGCAGCAATAGGTGTTTCGGCAACTACCATCATCCTGTTTCAGGCTTCTTTCCAAGCGCTCCTGCAGCACACAGCTATAGCAGAGCTTCTCCGCCTTCCCAAAGCATCCTCCTGCAAGCGTGACCGTGCACGACCCCTGCTTTGGGGCTTTATTTACCTGCTGTAGCCCTAAAGATGCATTTAACGAGCCATCTAAGAGCAAACTGTGCTGACAGGAGGCTGAGACCCTGGCAGCAGCTGGCAGATGAACTCCGCACACAGCCACAGGAGCCAGGCATGCGGAGGGCACTCCTGGCCTCACAGGGAACCGCCTGTCAAACCACAACAGGCCTGTTCACACCACGCCCCATGAACCATTCATTACATGCCTATAATGAGGTTTACAGGTTCCCCATCTCCCCATCACTCCCTGAGACTTTTCCCTCAGACTGTAGCAAGTTTTCCTCTATCCTACAAGCATCACCACTTAACCCAGTCATGGAAAAGTGGTGGGATAATAGGGACAGTTACAGCTCAGAGACCTTCAAACAATACACTGGTGCCATTATCAAGTGCACACAATCGCACTCGTGACTTAAGGTAATTCTCATTAAAAGCGTTTTGCCTGAAGTGTCAGCTTGATTCTCAGTTTCTCCAGGAAGCAGGACTTCAGCTTCTTCATCTTTTGCCATCTCAGAACCTGAGATCGGTCTCGGAATTTGCAGCCCTCCCCCAGGACTCGGGGCAGGATCCTGAGCAATGAGTTTGAGAAGCGCAGTTACAGCCAGGCATGCCGAATTCCCCGCTTTGGGAAGCGGACTATTTCCCGGTGCTGGGCCGCAGGCGCCACTCCCGCGCCCGTTCCTCACCCCGCCACCGGCGGGGCCGCCCGCGCCTGCGCGCCCCGGCCCGCGACACATTCTAGAAGCTCGTGGAAGCGCGCCCGGGCCCGCCCCGTCGCGAGGCCCCTTTGTTCAGCCGCGCCCGCCAATCGCGGCTCGAGGCCGGGCGGCGCCGCGCCCCGGGATTGGGCAGGCTCGGGAAGAGGCCCCGCCCCCCGCGGGGCGTGCCCCGCCCCACCACCCCCTCGCTCAGGGGGGCGCGTTCCCAGCGTGCCCCGCGCCGCCCCGGCTATCCCGCCGCTCCGCGCCCGCCCGTCCCTTCCCTTCCCTGTGCGTGTGGCGCCGCGCCCGGGCGAGAACATGTCGGCCATGGAGGGGCCCTTGGCCGTGTTCGGCGAGCGGACCAGCGGCGACACGGTCCGCACGCAAAACGGTAACGGCGGCGCGCCCCGGCGAGGGCCCGGGGAGCGGGAGGGGGGGAAGGGAGGGGCGGGAAGGAGCGAACATGGCGCGGCTATGGCCACCCCTGCCATGTGCTCGCCCGCCCCGCTCTGCCCGGGAACCGCCGCTCCTCTCGACAGATTCCCTCTGTCCTGGACCGCTGTTGCCGTGCAGGGAGGGAATAAAGGAGGGATGGAGGGAGGAAGGCAGGCGGACGAGGGGCACACGCCATCCAGAGCCGTTTCCAGGAGTCTGAGGGGCGGCGCGATCCCGCGGCTCCCGCCCTCCCTCCCTCGGCGGCCGGTGCTGCACGGGGGCGGCTCTGCCCCGTCCTCCCACCGCCTGGGGCCCGAGCCTGCAGGGCCTGCGAGGAATTCTGCAGGGAAAGGTCCCCGCTGCCCAGCAGAGGGAATAACCTCCTTGGGAAAGTGGGGGTGGCCCTCGAGATGCGTGTCTGTAACTGTGGCTCTCAAACACGTTACCCATTGCTCAGGATTGTACCTCAGGTCCTGAGGGAAGGCTGCAAATTCCGAGACCGATCTCGGAATTCTGAGTAGACAAAAGCCAAAGACTTGCTTCTTGATCAAACTGAGATTCATTCCTGTAGCTCTGATGGTGATTTCGACAGACCACTTAAAATTTATAAGCTTATATTCATGAGTGAGATTCCACGTGGTAATGGTACCTTTGGTACAACGTTATTTCTTCCAGAGCGCTGCCATTAATCCTCCTAAGGAAGAGAAATTGTTGTGTTGTTGGAAGGTCTCTGAGTTATAACTATTCCCATTTAACTACCACTTTTTCAATTTCTAGATTAAGTGGCTATGCTTGTGGGATAGAGAAAAACTTGCCATGGTCTGAAGGAAAAGGTTGATTGTATCTTTTTCCTATATGAAGATGGCAGAACAACCTTTAAATGAGCCAGTGTTTTAGAGGCTTTGTGATGTTTCAGTAGTGACTCAAAGGTCATTTTTTCGGTGACTTAGTTGCAAGAGTAAATGTTTTGTTTCAGTCACAGGCCTGATGTGGACCAAAAGATGTTTTGCTGATTGATGTGTGATGATTCCGTTGTTCTCTGTCTGCCCAGAACTGAGGACTGTTTGGAGTCTTGTGTCAGGACTTGCTGCAGGCAGAAGCAGCAGTTGCTTCCAACCCCTCCTGATCTAACACCACTGCTCCTCTGCCTCAGTCCTGTCCTCCATCTTACCCAGACAGCAGAGAAAGCATTTTTTATCTGATCAGTCAGTTTTGCCAGGTTAGCTAGCTAAACCAGCTGGGAGGGAAGAGTGAGGTTTGGTGCAGATTGTATTTTTTTAGTAGCAGCAAGCCTAGCAAAGTAAGGTGAAGCTTCAGGTTAGACAGGCTGAAATATAACACTAGATTAGATTACTTGTCAAGTTCCTGATTTGTTGATTCTTGGTACCATTTCTTACAAACCTGAAAATCATCCTGAAGCTGGGAAGATAAAACTTTTTTTTCTTACTTCTTTCATTTATTCAGTTACTGCTGCATCTGCTATTGCCAATATTGTAAAGAGTTCTCTTGGGCCAGTTGGTCTGGATAAGATGTTGGTGGATGATATTGGGGTAAGTAATGTTACTTTAAGAAGTGTCAGGAGGACTTGTATTCCTGTGTGAAAGTGCTTCCAGTTAGTGTGGTCCATAGACCTAATGTGCCTGTGCCTGTTAGTTCAGTGGTTCTGAGAGGGATGGAACTGTGGTAAAATTGACTGCTGTGTAATGTGTGTTACATCATTTTAGTTTCATCTGTTGTGGTGGTAATTTATGTGGTACAGTTATTTCATTTCTATAAGTAAGTTCTTGTAACCACTTAAAATACAGGTCTGATTGGAAGAAGTGAGTCTCACCATGAGCGAGTCTCAGGTTTAACGGGTGCTGGCTTCTATATCCTGGTTTCCACACTAGGAGAAATAACAAAGAAAAAAAAAATCAAGCAATTCATAACAGATTTTTAAGTAATGTTTTGCATTTTAAAATATTTAAAGCAATAGAAGAAAGTTTGTCATTTTCTACACTGATGGAATAAAATAGTGTGTTGGAGGGAGGTCATTGCATGGCTGCTACTTATCCAGTATTTGCAAAATGTTTGATGAGTTTCTGTAACATAAAGGCTTTTCTGATCAAAAGAAAGTGCAGATTCTGCACTGGTAAGATTTCTGTTATTAGAATGGGACTCCTGGTTAAAAAAGAAGCAGGAAAGTTTTGGTATAAATAGTTATTTTATGGACAGTTGCAAAGTGTAATTAATTTCTTTTTGTATGAACGTTGTGAAATGCAACGGTGAAAGCATGATAGAAATATACCTCATATGCACATTTGATTTCTGAAAATTAGGACGTGACCATTACTAATGATGGTGCAACCATTCTGAAACTGCTAGAGGTGGAACATCCTGCTGCAAAAGTCCTTTGTGAGCTGGCAGACCTGCAAGACAAAGAAGTTGGTGATGGGACCACCTCAGTGGTATGTAGCAAGTTCTACAGGCAGATAATATCAAAAGTCAGTGTTTAGATTTGGTATTTTCCATAGATGCTAGTTTCCATATGCAAAGTGGTGCTCTGGAAGAGAATTTGCTTACTTCTGTTTATTATTGATGTTTTCCTGTCATGAAGGTTGATGATAGAGGCTGAATTGAGGTTTTTCATTTTTAATGACTGCAAAAAGTGAATTACCAATGAGAATATTGAGTGTTGAAAACTTGCCTGAGACTTTAGATATCTTGGTGGGGGTTGGAATTAGGTAGCTCTCACCTCACATCAGAAACTGTTTTTAATTGTGTTGCACAGAGTAGTTATTTTGCTTCTGTGGAATGCATGTATTTGGTGTTTGTATTTCAAACAGGTCATTATTGCTGCAGAACTTCTCAAAAATGCAGATGAGCTGGTGAAACAGAAAATTCACCCTACCTCCATTATCGGTGGATACCGACTTGCCTGCAAGTAAGAAACTGATCCAGTTGAATTTCTGCGTTTTGTGGCTGCATTAGTACAGACTTTTTGGCACCAATTGGAATATGGTGGTCAGTTGCAGGGGTGGTGGGGTTTTGTTGGTTTGGGTTGGGTTTTCCTGTGGATTTTCTTTTTTTTTTTTTTTCCTAATTGTATTTCTGTAATCATATAATGGAATGACAGTCACGTTACTGTCCTTGGAGAGCAGTTTATTTTATCCCTTTGTTCTTGGAGGTAACATATAGAAGAGCTGAAAACATGTAAGTTTTTGTCTTTTTGTGGAGGTGGTTCTTTACCAGTTTGTTTGTCTTTATTTTACAGGGAAGCTGTTCGCTACATCAATGAAAATCTTGTTATTAACACAGATGAGTTGGGCAGGGAGTGCCTAATTAATGCTGCTAAAACATCAATGTCCTCAAAAATTATAGGAGTGTATCCTTTAACCTGATCAAGTGAGTGAAGTGAGAGTGGTTGATTAGAGAGCTTCAGTAGCTAGGCTAGTGTATCCTTGGCAGCAGGTTTCGTGAACAGGACACAGTGTTGAAGCTGTTATGTTTATAACAGGTGTTTTTCAGATACTGTGACCTGACATGGGAAAGCATCTTCAAAGTCTTCCCAATTTATTTAAATCTGGGTTGGCACATCACAATAACTTTTAAAGCTAAGAATAGCTTTGCTTGTTAGGGAGACTAGACAGTTGAGTGAATGGAAGAATGTGTTACAGAAGTACCTGGGGAGTGAATCTGGAGGAAAGAAAGTTGAATTTTACTCCTTGGGCACAGAAGAACCTGCATTTTTAGCTTTTGTGCAGACTGAACACAGGATATATATTTTTCTTTAGCAACGAAAGGTACATAAAAAGCAGGTTTCCTACTAGTCTGTCATCATTTTCTTACCAGTGTTTCATCTTCTAGAATGACTCATTCCTTTAAGATAACGGTAAGGAGAGCTACTAGCACTTTTGTGCCTTTCTGAAGCTTTTTTTGGAAACTTAGCTTGGGCACTGTCAGGTATTTCTGTTCATGGTTTGGTTTGTTTTTTTCTTTTTTCCTTAAGCATAATACTAGTTTCCTTCTTCAGTTTTAACCTTAACAGCCTTTCAGTGATGGTGATTTCTTTGCTAACATGGTGGTGGACGCTGCCCTGGCAGTGAAATACACAGACCAGAAGGGTCAGGCTCGGTACCCCATCAACTCGGTTAATGTTCTGAAGGCCCATGGCCGCAGCCAGAAGGAGAGCATTCTTGTCAACGGTTACGCTCTGAACTGCGTGGTGGGCTCACAGGGTAAGGACAGGCTGTGCTTCTGAAATACTTGTGTCAGCTCAGTCCTCTTTGTCTTTCTGCACTGCTCTTCTTACTGGCTGCTTGCGTTCATTGCAAGTCACCTGGGTTTTCAGTTCCAGAGCAATTAAACAAGAATACAAAATACTGCACCAGTGTTTCTTAGACTAGAGCTTGCCAGCTAGCAGTGATCCACATAGTGTTGGTGAGTTGGTGTAGTTTCCTTAGCTCAGTGTCAGCAAGGTAGCATTGTGGTCTAGTGGAACTTAAATGCTTCCCTTTTGGGGAGCCAGAGCCAGGTTTGTGGGGAACTGTTCCATTCATCACAGCTGTGCTGTGATTAGATGACAGAGGATGTGAGGCTGATAGGTTAGATTGTCATGGTCATTCACATTTTGATGACAGTGTGTGTAAAAAGGTAACACAGAAAAGTTTTCATTGGCATTTTTCTACAGTAGGGCAGAACTGGAGGTGGAAAAGCAAACAGTAGAAATCTGAAATATGAAAATAACAATAATTTTAATCTCTAATGTTGACTTGTTCTGTTAAATCAATTTGACAAAATCCTTCTTGCTTATTTTTCCTCATCAGGTATGACCAAGAGAATAGTTAATGCAAAGATTGCATGCCTTGACTTCAGCCTGCAGAAAGCAAAAATGAAGCTTGGTGTTCAGGTTGTTATCTCAGACCCTGAGAAGCTGGACCAGATAAGGCAGAGGTGTGTGGAAGCTTGAATAACTGAGGCAGTGGGGTTTCACAGGCTTGATGTGCTCTCTTCAGTTGAGGTGGCTCAATGTAATTTTGGCTGAGTGCAAGAGGTAAAAAATGTTTTGACTATTAACATTTCCCAGTAATACCAAATAGTAGTGGAAGAAGTCTTCACTTCTGGAGGCAGAACTAGTATTAAGTCAGTTTTCACAAAATGCAAGTATGTTTGTGCAGTGGTCCATTCTTGCAGAGCTCTGCATTAAGGTTTCAGGAAATTGGCTGACAGGATGTGATGGTATATTTTTTAATACCTTTTTATAACTTTGACATTAATCTTTGCAGAGAGTCAGATATTACCAAAGAAAGAATTCAGAAGATTCTGGCCACTGGTGCCAATGTTATTCTCACTACTGGTGGTATTGATGATATGTGTCTGAAATACTTTGTTGATGCTGGAGCTATGGCAGTACGAAGAGTTGTAAAAAAGGACCTTAAGCGTATTGCTAAGGCATCAGGAGGTATGTCTGTATAAGAATAACTGCTTTATAAATTTATTCTTCAAAGTAGAAGCTGTTGTTAGGGTATTTCTTACCTGATTTTTAAAATACAGCTTCTTTACGTTCAAGATCAAGATGAGTTAAGCCGTGTCTTTTTTAGCTTTAATGTTGCTTTTAAGTGACCTTTGTCAAAGTAGTAGTATTGTAAGTCTCGATTGTTGAAGATTTGCTGTGGAAGGAGAAAAAGCTGCCTTGCACTGTGAAGATTGGCCTCTTGTAGAAACAGGAGCCATAATCTGTGTTTATTTAGAAGTCTTTATTATGCATGCATTCGTAAGCCTCTGTTTAGATAGTTAAGTATATTGTTTAGATAGTTCGAGACAAATAAAGAGCTCCTAAATCACTAAATACATACTTTAAAAAATCTGGTCTTGTACATACTTTTATCTGCCTGTTCCTAAATTTGTAAGAAACCATTGTCATTGTGGTAAAGCATGGGAACTTGTACTGGCTGTGAAAAAAGTGCTGTAAAAGTTGAACAAAAGGAGAAGTCCGTTTATCAGTTATAAACTGAAATACTGAATTGCTGCCTGAGAACTGGAAGTGTTAAGAAAAATCTGTTTAACACAGCTTTTATTTCTTTTTTACTTTCTGTACGATGTCAATGTTAACTTCACTTTTTTGTTTGTTAAAGCAACCATATGTTCAACCCTTGCAAACCTTGAAGGTGAGGAGAGTTTTGAGGCATTAATGTTGGGACAGGCAGAAGAGGTGATTCAAGAGAGAATCTGTGATGATGAGCTGATTTTAATCAAGAAGTAAGTATCCTTTTAAAAATACTCAGTTTTGTATATGTTCTCTACTAAGTTTAAGATAAAATTCTATTTATTTACTTCATGCTAAGTGGTTGGAGTAGTTATAAACATGGGAAAGTAGATATCACATCCAGTGCAAAGTAGAGGTGAAAGTATCAGTATTTAATATCTTTTGCTGTAGCTGGATACATTTTGTGAACTGCAGTATATGAGACAATCAGATTGCTAGACAGTTTTACTTAAATTTTTGTGTGTAAGTAAATGTTTCTAAATGGGCTTCCCTTTAGAGATGGTAAAGAGAAATAGGTACCATCTGAGTAATTTCATCTGAATAAAGAGGTATGAGCTAAATCTTTCCATTTGTAGTGAAGACTTAAAATATCAATTCATTTATTGAGAACATACTTTGGAAAATAAGTTTTCCACTGCTTCAGTTTCCCTTCTGTGTTCACGTTCCTGTGGTGTCATTTGAGTGTGAATGAAATGCTTTGCTCTGCCCCTGGCACTTGTGTGTCAGCTGCATGGTGACAGCCTTTTCTGGAACACTGGCAGTCATTAGCTTACTTGAGGGCTTGAGTGCAAAAGGAGTCTTTCTTACTAAGTACACTTACCCCTCTTTGATGGGAAAATGTCTTGTCATCACACTTTGACAGGTAGCTTTCTTTAAAATACTAAAATTCAAACTGGATGCTCGCATGTTTGAAATTAAAATGGTGACTGAGTTACAATGTATGTATCCTGCAAGGGTTCCTAACAATGTTAAGATTTTCTTTTGAATATTGAAATAATGAGGCTCAACTGAACTCAGCTTTAGAATAAAAAATGTACCAAGAATTTTAATATAGATTCCATCCAACACAGCTGACTTCTGATTCGTTTTTCTCTTAGTACAAAGGCTCGTACTTCAGCATCCATTATCTTACGAGGTGCCAATGACTTCATGTGTGATGAAATGGAACGATCTATACATGATGCTCTCTGTGTTGTCAAAAGGGTTTTGGAATCCAAGTCTGTTGTCCCAGGTGGTGGTGCTGTAGAGGCAGCACTTTCAATATATCTTGAAAATTATGCAACCAGCATGGTAAGTCTTGCACAAAGAAGCAATGGTGTGTATGTGTTAGACTTGCACAATGAATCTCCAAGCGTTTATTTTCATCTACAGGAAGTCATTTCTGTGGTTCATGAAAACCTAATTATCTTACAGAATCTAAGATGGCTCTTTAATATGGAGGGATATGGATTAATTATTTCTCTGATAATTAGACTCTATGGTTCTTCGACCCAAACACAGGTTTTGCATGTGAAAACCCCTGCCTATTAGTGCTTTTCTTGATTGTGGCTGTATTTTTTCCTCTCGTTGTAGCTATTGGTTTGAAAACTTTTTTTCCTCTTTCTAGGGATCACGTGAACAACTTGCAATAGCAGAATTTGCAAGATCCCTCTTAGTAATTCCAAATACATTGGCAGTAAATGCTGCTCAGGATGCTACAGATCTTGTTGCAAAGTTGAGAGCATTCCACAATGAGGCTCAAGTTAACCCAGATCGCAAAAATTTGAAATGGCAAGTATCTGTTTCTTAGAAAGCTAGTAAAAGTTACGTGGGTTTTGGTGACCGAGGTGGAGAATTGTTCTCCCAGATTACTGAACCATGATTTGCATAGTAAAAAAAAAAAATATTATCAGTGAACTCCTCTGCCCCTGCCCTTCAGTAGTGTGTATGTGTAACAAAGTAATAGCTACACAGCGTGCTCCCAGCTGTATTTCTACTGTTTCTCCCTCTCCATCTGACAGCATTTCTTCTT
The DNA here is from genome assembly GCF_965231275.1 of Zosterops lateralis. Taxonomy (NCBI): domain Eukaryota; kingdom Metazoa; phylum Chordata; class Aves; order Passeriformes; family Zosteropidae; genus Zosterops; species Zosterops lateralis. The sequence goes on along the minus strand of NC_139764.1, from coordinate 56,643,820 downwards.
TGCAGGATTGGACTTGACTTGATCAATGGAAAACCTCGTGATAACAAGCAAGCCGGTGTCTTTGAACCAACCATGGTCAAAACTAAGAGCCTCAAGTTTGCAACAGAAGCTGCAATTACTATTCTTCGAATTGATGACCTTATTAAACTGCACCCTGAAACTAAAGAAGAGAGAGGAGGGTGCTATGAGGATGCAGTTCAGTCTGGAGCACTTGAAGAATAACTTAGGCTTTATTTATGTTTATTTCACTTACACTTCCCACTCTTATAACTAAAATGTTAATAAAACAAGTGGTTGAATGTTGCTGCTATTTTCTTGTGAACAAACTTAATTTTTGAAAGCAAGCTTGGTCCTTGCAAGTGAGAATTTAGGCTCTAGTGTGTGTTAACAATTAGCATGCCTACAGCAATTGCTGACCTCTTTGTCAAGTCAGTAATTGAGTGTCAAAAAGTAATGGTGTAAGCTTATTCACTTTTAGGCAAAACAAACAAAATGTGAACTCCATTATTGGAAGTTTATTAGTAAAACGTTTCAAAGCTAGTTCACATTAGCCATTCATTCCTTCACTTTTATCTCTCAACACACATGGCTATTCCCATTCCTCCTCCTATACAGAGAGCAGCAACACCACGTTTTCCACCAGTTCGTTCCAGTGCATACAAAAGAGTTACAAGGATGCGACAACCAGAGGCGCCCAGAGGGTGGCCAAGAGCAATAGCTCCACCTTGGACATTGATCTGAAAAAGAGAGAAAAGTCAATATAGACAGTACAAGAACATTTAACTGGCTTAGCTGACTTTCAACATAAATGACTTCACTGGGATCTAGCCCTTGATTATTTGTGAGCTTGAAACCCCAAACATCACTTCATACAAGAAAATGCATGAGTGCAACAGCTGGTAGTAATCGGTATTTCTTCTGCAAGGGTGCTATCTTCATTCTGAAGCTAAGAGGTGAATTGAGGGAGGGGAGAGTAATACCCATGCTCTTTGCCATCACTGAAAGAATAGCATGGCAAATATACTTACAGCAGCATTTTCAAATTCTGAATTAAGTATGCTTGAGCAGTTGCCTAGATTTGCATAGAAATCCACTGCAACAACGTTGGAACTTGTTCAGCTGGGAAACTCTGCCAGCAAAGCCAGTGGACAGAGAGTGTGAGGAAATGCCTGCTGAGGCATCCCACCCTATTTGCTTACAACAAAGGGATTGCAAGAGAGCTGTGCTCACCCTTACAATCCAGATGCACAGAATGGGACAAGTTTGAATTGCAGGAGGCAAAATAATGCCAGCCTACAAATCATTACCTTTTCTGGATTTACTTTCAGTTCTTTTGCTATTGCAACAGATAGTGATGCAAAGGCTTCATTAATTTCAAACAGGTCAACTTGCTCCAGAGTCCAGCCAGCTTTGTCAATCTGAGAAAACAATACAAATAGGACCTTATTATGTTTTAGGTCTTCCTTAGCACCAAAGGAGGCTTTTTATAAGATGTAAATTGGGTGATTTGAAGCTACCACTTCAAAAAAATTGAAGAAAAACAGTTATATCCAGCATTGATGACAGAATTCTTGAAGACTACAGACTGAGGTGTCAGACAAGTCAGGACAATGAGCTGCAATAGTGCTGGCTGCTCATAAAAGTCTTGACTAATTTTACAAGTGTAGCAGTGGTTGGTGCAATTATAGGAATCAAACTGTACCTGATGCCCTTAACTAGAACAAGCATTGGATTCAAAAGCAGCCTTTAACAGATTAAAAGCAATTTTTTTAGGACATAGTCTAACTCCATTAGGCAGTCTCTACTTAAACAGGCTTTTACACAGGAAATAGTGAGGTGTCAACCATTGGTGATCAGTGCTACATCTAATTTGTCCAGTCTCTCCTGCCTTTACATTGAAAGCTGCCACTTTAGACTTTTCACAGGTGACTTTTGGAAAAAGATTTGGCTCATGTTTTCACTTGAGAAACTTGTGATGTAATTGCCTGCTCTGGTACAGGCTTAGGCATGTTTCACATATGTACATTTTTACTTCCACTCACTTTGTTTCTAACAGCAATACTTTATCAGCAGAGTCATCAGCAACAATGTTTCACAACCTAGGCTAGCCAGACTGGTGCACCTCCAAGGCTATAGTCAAGGAGGAAAGTTTTTTCTACTAGATAAAACAGATGGGATAGAGTATCCCATTCTTCTGGGAAAAGCTTAGGATACATTGTGCTATAGTCATTCTCTCACTATAAAGTACTCTAAAATTCTGAAGTGATCATACATGGAGGGTGTGAACATTTGATAACACACATTGCAAAGTTTATCACAGAATCAGAATATTCTGAGATGGAAGGGACCTGTGAGAATCATTGAGTCCAACTCTTAAGTAAATGGCCTATAAAGGCATCAAAGCCACGACCTTGGTGTTAGTAGGACCATGCTCTATGAAGTAGCATGCCCTTTTTCATAGTATGTATACAGTTATAGGTACAGCTTGTCTGTCCCACAGTTTAAACTAAAACTATGTATCAAATATGTATGTATATGCAGTTACTGCACTCTTGATGTAAAAGAGCAGTTTGAGATATGAAAGAAGATAAAAGCTTTAGCATTACAGTTCTGATTTTCTTGTCAAAAGCAACACAGCTTGGGTGAGTTCAACTCAGACTTCCACATCACCAGGACGTTTCAGAGGTGAACAAAATAAGACCTTTACACAATATTAAAAAAATAAGGAACAGTAAAGCAAATTGGTTCTTAGCTCTTTTCATGCTCAATTTGATAGCTAAGCTTTAACACATAATCAGCTGGGGCTGCATGGGTTATGTCTGTACTAGCAAGCAGTGTAGTAGTGGCTACTCACTGGGGCATTGAGAACCTTGTCCTGTGGACTGAACACTGAGCACATCAGTGGGTGCAGTAATGCTCTGAGCACATTAGATGTGGTTTTGGAATGCACCATCCTGTTTAGTTACACCTGAAAGGAATCCAGCTTGTAAGCTCCAAGCTTTTTGCAGCCAAACTGAAACACAAAGGGCACTGTCCCATTTCCTAATGCAGATGGCACTCAGTGGCCCTTCCCTCAGGGTTGTGCTACTGCAAATACAAACAGGCAATGATCTGAAAAATAACCTGTCCAGACACAGTATCAGAACCGTATCACTCAATTAGGTTAGTTACACACATCCCTGAAATTTGATCTTTAGCTTCCTACATGATCTAGGACCCTTCCACAAACTTGACTAGTTTATGCTCTAAAGTCTATTTATACACATATCCATTTGGGTTTTTCTTTTTCCAACAAGTAGGTACTAGCCTAGTAGCACTAGGATTCCTAATCTTACATACTATAATATTTTGAGCCCTTTTTTCCACAGTTTACTTTTTTCCCACTAAGTTTTCTTTAGAACAGAGCAAAACCAAGGCATAGCCAAAAAAACAAAAAACAATTAAGAGCAAGAGTTTTAACATAATAGATGCATAGGTAAGTGATTACTTACAGCTTTCCTTATTGCTGAAATGGGCCCAACTCCCATAATAGATGGATCTATACCTGTCTGAGCCCAAGATACAATCCGAGCCAAAGGCATAAGACCTCTCCTAGCAGCTTCAGATTTCTTCATTAGAAGAACAGCTGCAGCTCCATCATTTAAACCTGTGGGATAACAAACAACTTGTATGTATTTGTTGGACTTTATGACCTTTACTGTACCACTTTCTCCTGCTTGAAAACAAAAACCATAAATCATTTATTGGTTTAGGTCAGTACTGTTCATATCAGCCAAGTCTGTTCTCTGCCACTTGAAACTATATTGCTGTAAATGTGACACATCTGTGATTCTATCTAGAAAGAGCAGGTGGAAGACTCAAAGTACAATCTGAAAAAGAAGTACATTAGATGTCTTTAGGCAGGCTTTGGAAGGTGCAGAATAAGGATGCAGGAAGATGTTTAAAAGCTGCTCATGGCAGTCCCACAGGAGTAACATTTTCAAACATTAATTGTTTTCTGTTGTCCAGACCTGCAGTGTCAGAAACCCTTAGACAGTTTTAAAAGGAAATATTCTTTCCAGCCTATCAAATATTGCTGTTATTGTCCAAACTCTTGTATTGTTTCATAGAAAACAAAAAAAACAAAAGAAGACTCTGTAAAGACATCCTCTACCACATCTAAAATGGAGTTCTACCTATGTTGTCAAATACTGCCATTTCCTGCAAAGCAGTAAACACACAGCAGCCACACCCCATGCAGAGACCCTGCCTTGAGCCACAAGCAGCTACTGTTCTTTTCCATTTCATTTAAGCCAGATGGACCAACCTGAAGCATTAGCTGCTGTTACTGTCCCAGTTCCATCTGTCAGGAAACAGGGCTTTAACTTTGCCATTGTTTCCAAGTTGCTCCCATGTCGAGGGTGTTCATCTATTTTAACTTCTATAGGACCTGCAAAACAGAACATTATGCTCACAGGTGGGTCCAACCACACAAACACATCTTGAACAGAAAGACAGCAAAAGCAACATGCTGAGAGGGAATATATACCATATTCCTTTCAACCAACAAGGCATTCTTACACTGGAGACAGCTGCCAACTCAAGGCAGTTTAACAAATGGCTGTAACCCTCCAGCTCCTTCTAGCAGTGCAGACAGCTCAGGTTTTCTAAGACAAACACTAGCAGCCAAAATACTGTGTAGTTGTGCAAAAGTCAGTATTGTTCTTGCTGTTCCCAAACCAATAGCTTCTCTTTCAGCAGGAGCGTATATTTCAAATTATACTTCTAGTAATCTTGTTACAAAGAGTAGTCAAGTGTCATTAAATGTTATCATCTAAACTGGTATCATGAAATAGTTTGTAGCCAGCCTAATTCCAGGACTTTTTCTGTGGGGTCTGTCCAATGGAATTGTTGAAGAACTGATTCCTGTTTTCTTTTTGGAAAATTCAGGTTTTGCATCTACCTCACAAGGAGCTGAGGAATTCCTGGATTCTAGAAACAAACCTTTAGCTCAAGCTTTGTAATAGGCCTATTTATATCCCTCACAGATCTAAAGAGAAAGATACCCATAATATGTAACCTTACTACATAATTAACTAGTAACCTTAATTATTGTCACTCTGTATTTTACTAGGTGGGCAAGATTTGCCAGATCAGTATGACTGTTTTAAGTTTGCTGCAGCAGGAGTCTTAAGAAAATTAAAAATACTGATTATGGTACCATATCCAAGCCTGTGGTAAGCAGTACTGTGTCTAGGATGTTATTCTATCTCCAATAAAACACACAAATAGTATTTGCAGAAAGCTACACTGAGATATTCCACATTTGCATTGCTTCTCTTTTACTTAAAATATAACTGAAAGCTGAAAAAAGAGAGCAACAGGCTACATGCTTACAAAAAGGCTGTGTAAGTGGGAAACCATCCACTGATTACAGGAGACATAGCAGAAAATAGATTTTTTTCCTTAAAATCAGCTTTCATTTTCCATTCACACCTACCTTTTTTAGAAGGTACAAGAACAGGAACAATTTCTTTTGTAAAATAGCCAGCTTTCTGTGCTGCTTCTGCCCTGTTTTGTGACTGTACAGCAAGTTGGTCTTGTTCCCCTCTGCTGACTTGCCACTTCTTGGCCACATTTTCAGCTGAAACAGGAACAAAATGCAAACTGCCATCAGGAAATGACAAAATTTTATGTTGCAAAATTGTACACACAAGTGTAGTCATTAATGTTTGCTGTAGCAAGCACCTGAGTTTGTTGAACTGTTTTCATTCCGATTTCCTCATTTTGTTTACTCATATAAACAAAAATAAAATTTTCACTTGGTGAAAATTTCTGTTCTGAGGATGAAATCTCCTCCCACACAATATTATCAAACTAAATACAAATGCAAACAAGCTTTTGTAGTTTATTGCTTCTCTGAATTACTATGCTCAGATCTCTCTACAGCCACTTCCAGGAAAGGGAAGAGTTCTGAAGTCACTCTGTTTCATCAGCAGGGTCTGGAAAAGCATTTGGCTGACCATCCCGTCCAGGGTGCAATAACCTGAAGCTGCAGAACCACACATTATCCACAGGACACTTTACGTAACTCCCCCCCAACTGTAAATCTGTGCTGCTGAATGCTGTATGCAGTTACATACAGAGATTATTTTATTTATACTTTTTCTAAAATAAAGTTCTCAGATGTTGAAGAATGCAGAGAGATTAGCTCAGACAAGAAAAACCCAGAACAGTAGCTTTACAAACAAAACAGAACATGCTTTCAACGCCTTTCAATATTACGTCTGTCTTTCTTTCTTTCTTTCTTTCTTTCTTTCTTTCTTTCTTTCTTTCTTTTTCATGACTACAACATAAGAACAGCTTGAAACAGTTACTTGTAACTTTAGATTTCTGAAATTTCCTGTCAGTGAATTCTTTCAGTTGACCATTTCATTTTATTGACTGTCATCACTTACCTGTTATGCCCATATGATACTGATAAAAAGCATCTGTAAGGCCATCAAGTATTATAGTGTCCTGCAAGGAAGCCTCTCCCATTTTCACCCCAGCTCGCATATGAATGACATGAGGAGCCTGCAAAAGCATATTTTGAAAGGAGTGAGATGTTTACATCTCCAGGACAAAATTCAGACAGACCATTGAAGAGACAGGCCCCTGCCTGGCAGCTGGAGGCACCCATCTTAAATTCTGGCAGTCTCTCCAGCTGCCCACTCTGCCTGTCCCCCCAAAAGCCTGCCAGCTGGCGTGCCATTTTGCCTGTGCATTCCCCAGTAGCAGATCACCATACTGCAAGTGTTGTTTCCTCTCCGCAGACCAAATCTATCATTCCTGGGACCACATGGCTGTGGCTCTCCCATCCTACTAGCCTGCTCCAGGTAGTTCCCAATTGCATTCTGCTGTCAAGGAATGTCAACACCACTCTCAGCACAGGCAGCTGAGCCCTGGCAGAAGAGGCCATTTGTTTCTTCGGCATCAGATCACCAGCTCAGACCCATTTCTGAATACGGCCTTGGGATGAACATCTCAAAGTAAAACTGCTTTGCTTTCTTTCCAAGCTCTAATTGCTTGGTGAACAATAACATTTTCAGTTATTCCTTGGAATTTTAAATGGAGTGTGTGTTTGCAGAGCAGCTTTTCAGTAGCTGCAGTATGAAGACTTTTCCTTATTTTAAAAGAAGCATGCTACTGAATGTGTAAATTCATTCCCAAGCACAGTGACCCTTTCAATCTGCCTCCAGGTGCCAGCTTGGAAACACAGGATTTCAACATCAGGCTCGTTGCCCCCAGTACGTCAGTGCAATGGGAATCTAATCCTCTGCTTTACCTTGCTCATACTTTCCATGCCCCCTGCCACCACGATGCTGGATTCCCCCATCAGTATGGACTGAGCAGCCAGACACACGGCCTTCAAGCCTGACCCGCAGATCATCTGGCAGCTCCAGGCGGGCACCGAGTACGGGATTCCTGCGGCCACGCTGGCCTGCCGCACGGGGTTCTGCCCAGCACCTGCAGGAACAGGCAGCACTTTGCTTTTCTTTGTTCTTAGAAACACAAATGTCCTCCTTGCCACTGTTCACAACGATACCCCAATTCCACAAAAATTTAGAGCTCGCTCCTACTTTTAGCTGGTGGGTAGAGAAATGCCCAGCAGTAATGTATAAACAGAAACCTCTCTCACTTATATTGATCAATAAATACCTGCTACTGATAGTTTTACATCTACAACTCTACTTTTGATGCCAAGTCAGAGGAAATGCTACTTCAGATCAGCCCTAGGCTGTTGTATGTGTAAGATGAGAATAATTAAAATTGCTACTTGCTGAAGAGTTTCTTTTTGACATCTTCTTCACTTCACCAGCAGTTAACTTTCCCTGAAAGTTCCTATGGAAACCAAAAGCACAACTGTGCACAGATGGACCTGAAAGCTTCCAGTCTTTGATGTGATCCTGATGGAGATAACAAGAGCACTACATTCAAAGAAAACGATCTTCATCTGCATCTCCCGAGGCCAAAGCTCTTTGTACACAAAGAAAAGGACAAGGAGAGCACATCATTCAGCAAGCTAAGAATATAGAGGAATCTGAATCATCTTTAAGACAAAAATATATATTTCCTTCCACCACATTTAAAATACAAACCGGCCTATGATTCTACTGATTAAACATTACCCTGGAAAAAGCAGGATCAAGTTCAAAACAAACAATTCCCTGCCAGTTGCAATTTCATTAAATCAAAATATTTGTCTCCAAACAAGTGGCATCGGAGACCTTGCAGGTCAGTCCTGCAGATAAACACAAATGCAGGCCTAGCTCTTAAAACCTCAGTTATCATTACTTAGGATGTTAAATTTAGAAGCTGAGATGATCAAGGTGGGAAGACTGCTGTAACAAAGAAAAAACCTGTCATTCACAGGTACACTGTTGGCTACTTCAGGGATTAAAAAAAAAAAAAACAACTGAACTATTCCCCACAACATTCTTTCCAAAACCCATCCTTTAGGTAACCCAGAGCGCATGGAGAAGAGCCACGACGCTTTCCAAGCCCTTTGTTAAGGAACCGTGTTCCCAAAGGGCAAGGGATGAGGTCCTGGCAGGAGAGACCCGCGCGGTGTCAATGGGACAAGGCCGCAGAGCGGGATGGGGATGTCGGGCCGTACCTGCGGTGAGGACCTGGCCCAGCACCACCTCGGACACCTCCTCGGGGCGCAGCCCGGCGCGGCGCAGCACCTCGCGGATGGCGGCGGCGCCCAGCTCGTGCGCGGGGAGCGGCGACAGCCCGCCGTTGAAGGAGCCTGTGAGGGGGGGACACAGAGGGCTCAGCGCCCGCACACCCGGGAGCCCGGCCCCGCGGGAGCGCCCGGCCCCCGCGCTGCCTCACCCACGGCGGTCCTGGCGGCCGACACGAACACGACCGGGTCCGCGCTCATGGCGGGAGGCGGCAGAGGCGGCGGTAAAGGCGGCAGAGGGAGCGGAGAGGAGCAGCGGGAACACCGGCGGAGCGGCGGCGGCGGCCGGAGAGAACGCGGAGCCGGCGCCGGGCCCGCCCCTCGGCCGCGCCGGGCGGGGCGGGAGGACGGAGCCCGGGCTGGGGATTCGCCGCCGGGAGCCTGAGGACGGCAGGGGGCCGGGCCGGCGGTGGCGTGGCCGCACCGCCCCGTGGGGCGATCGATAGGGCGAGGGTGGCCTTGTGCCGCTCCTTCCCCCGCCCAGCCCCTTCCCAGCCCCTTCCCGGCCCAGGGAGGGAGGAGCGGCTCCTCAGGCCAGGCCGGGGGGGGTCACTCCCCGCGCCCCCCGCTCCCACACCCGGTGCCAGCTCCCTCGGGACTATTTATTTACAAAATAAAGCCTGCGGGTCAAGTGCTCTCTTGTCAGAGCGTGGCTCTAAGGACAGTTTGTCTATTTCATAACGGCGTTTCTTAGTACCTGCGTGAGCAGGAAGGAAGAATAATAATTTGAATAAAACCGTACAGAACTATATCGCCGGTCTGATCTGCTCAGCAACTGATGCCCAGAGATTAACCAACACCCAACTCGGCCTTTTTTTTTTTTTTTTTTTTTTTTTTTTTTTTTTTTTTTTAATATATATTTTCAGTCGAAGCCTGACATATATATATTAGTACAGGTGGTGCTCCGCTGCCGGCCCAAAAGCTGTTCTATCTGACCTGACGAAAGAGGCAAGCAGGAGGCTGTTCCCAGGCTACTTCCATGGGAAGGGATGCTGCAAGGGGAAAGAAAGGCGAGGTGGCCTGGAAGGGCGCGGCGCTGGCCGCAGGAGCTCCTGGCAGCCAATATTAAGATATCTGGAGGAAGAAGGGACAGAAAAAAGGGAAGAACCAAGAAAGTAAGTCAAAGCAACTAAGAGTAAAAAAAAAAAAAAAAAAAAAAAAATTACACGGGCTGAAATAACTGGTCAATTGCACAGCCTTGATCTTCAGTCCTTACTCCTTCCTTTCTCATTCACAGATACCTGGCCTAAGGGACATGCCAGCCAAAGCACTGCATTGAATTTGCATCTGAAGGCCAAGAAAATGGTTGGAAAACGTGTTGTTGCTCCTACCTTAGCTACAAAGTCTGGAGACTTTTTTTTTTCTATCCAGGTAGTAAAATTCTGTAGGTTTTCACAGAGAAAACATAAGGACAAATTACGTCCTAAAAAGCACACAGTATATGATGACAAACACCGACAAACATAAATGTGGTTAGATATGCAGTAAATGCACCAGCACACCTGTGGTCACATCCTGCATGGTGCCTAATCTGAACCTGGCAATATTAAATCTGCATCCACAAAATGCATCTGAACCTTCTGTGTGGGCACAATGAGCAACAGGAGGACTACAATACCTGAAGTTGGATTTTTTTGACTCCTATCAGCCTCTATTCTTGTATTACAATGTAAAAAGCTATAGCTTTATTAGATAGGAAAAAAATCCTACTTCAGCTACAGAGAGCAATATTGGCCTAGATGTCACCAATAACTCTGTTAAATCATGCTGCAGGACTCAAACACTCAAAATACATTCCTCCTTTTAGATACTTTGGTCTTTGTGAAGGATAAGGCCAAAGCAGAAAAGCACGTGTCCTAACACATTTCTTCAGTGACTTTGGGGTTTCCAGCTTTCAGCAAGAGAAGAATCCCCTCAGATCTCTTCAGGAAAGGAAATCTCTGGAAAATCCTGCAGGCAGACTTATGCTTAGGTGGAGTGATGTACCAGTCTCCTAGGGAGATGCATTAAAGGATGCATTATTTGGCAACATGCATGCACCACTGCTTTTCTTTAATGATGCTGTGCATACAGAGCAGCTGATAACACTGACAGAAAAGTAAGGTTAAATCTGGAGGGGAAAAGTGTGTTTTGTGTCTTTTCAAAAGGCTATCAGTAAGCAAGTAGTAGAACTAACATACAAGGAAAACTCAGGAATGTAGGATTTTAAGCAATAGAGTGATTGTTTTGGAAAAATATTGTACAATTCCTGAGCAACCCTGTATGACTGAATGTAGTCCCTGCACATTTTCAAAATTCAGTAGAGAGTAACACAGACATATGAGGGCAGCACCAAGTAACCTTGTTTATCAACTGTACCATATATCAATGTGTCATTCTTAATGTAACATTTGACTGATTACAACTTAAGACCATTGATGGAAATACAAAGTCAATAATGAGAGATGAGCTCAGATTAAATATCAGTGGGTGTTCAAAGTCCACAACTGGCACTACACCTGAGGTAAGCCTTATGAATAAGATTGTCTTGAATTTAGAACTACAAACATCACCACAAATATTGAATTGAACATAAAGTGAGGCTTCAAACCCTTCCCTCCCTACAGTCCACTAGCAGACAGAAAAAGTTCAAATATGAAGCAGCCTTAGGGACTTCAGGCCAGCTCACTCCAGTGAGCTGACCTGCTGCACCTTTGCTCTCAGCCCCAACCAGCAGAACAGTTTTGCAGCTCAACATTAGTGACAAACCAGGCTGTGAGGTTGGGGCATTCACAAACAACAGAGATGAATTTTATCTTGATATGTCTACCAGGTTTGCAGTATTCTATTTAACTCTGCTTGGATGGTGTCCAGATTGAGAGCCAAACGGACAAGAGGGGCATGTAATCTAGCAAAATAATGTAGCAATTGCACAAAGGCAAATAATTATGAAACATGCATGGTACAGATCAAAGTTAAGTTATCTAAATGCAGAAAAAAAACTGAATAGGAGTAGTTGTGCTGTTAAATTCAATGTAGTTAATGAGCAGCACAATACGCAATAGCAAACTATTTCCCTATGCTGGTACATTTTGCCATTTCTTGGAAATCTAAACTCTGAGAAATTAAGTCATCAATTCAGAATAGAAATCTTACTTGATATCAGTTGCACCAAGTTTATTTATTATTTTGCTATGAACACAATCAAATGGATGTGCCTTCCATGAAATGCTCAAGGCGCAAAGATTTTTGCATTTTCATTTGCTAATGGTGGCTTGGTTTTATTAGAAATAGACAAAAGGTTAGAGGTTTTCAGTGTTCATTGATTTACTCTCCTGCTAAATAACTTTTTTCTAAATCTGACCTTTTAAAAGATCAATATTGTTACCAAAATGTGAAGCCCTTGCTTTTTTTTCTTAAATCTGACACTTGGTCAATGAATATTTGCAAAAACAGGTTTGTTTGGAATGTGATTTTAATAAAAAAATAAGCTGTGCCTCTTAAAGGAAAAAAAAAAAAAAAACCCAAACAAAATCCAATTACTTTAAATTCATAAATCTTAATATGAGATAGTTCTATATTTCAAAAAAATAGATTTCACAACTTTCCTATAACACCAAATTCTCTACTCTATAAAGTCTTATACACAATTATCAGTATTAATATCTGCTTAGGGCACTCAGGCTTCCTGGATGCCTTTAGTACCTTAAGGCCTTTTTTCATGTGTAGAAAGACAATTCATTCTTTTTCCAGGTTTTCTTAGCAGTGGACTGACATTCAGTTGTCTATGAGCAGGTTCAGCACATAAGACATGTTTCAAAAACAGACAGACACACTGTTTTCCCAGTGTGGTAAAGAGATATACTTTCTAAAATTTCTCAATCTCCCATCTGACTGACAGGGTCTTTGGAAATCAAGGCAATAAAATGTCCTTGGCTGTATTAAAAGCAATCTGTATTTTCCTTGAATCCATCTTTGTAAGGGAATGTTCATAATCTAATTGGTATTTAATTAAAAAATGTTGTCTTCCCCTCAGACAGAAAAACATTTAAACATTTGCACTATTAAAATCATCTTGGCCTTTCTGTGGCCAAAAAAAAAAAAAAAAGTACAGTAAACACCTGGGTTTATATCCTTAGCAACTATATGCACACCTGTATTCCAAATGCAAGTTTGCAGTATTTATCACACATTCCCAAAAATGAATGTAGCTTGAGTCAGCATTTGGCTGTAATTGTATCTGGATGGATTATCAGTCAGGGACGGTCTTCAGGACAGGCTCTGGAGTTCACTCACTATATATATATGTATAATTGATAAAAATTACTGTTAATTAAAAAGTAATTATTGCAATAGCTTTCTGAAGAAATTTAGTTACTTCTTGCTATAAAGATGTAAGAAAAATAGGTGATAATTCCACTAAGACCCATAAAAGCATGTTAGCAGGGGATATAAAGACAGCATTAATACTGCAGCCTACAATTCAGGAAGTTTCACTAAGAGAGTTTTCTGATGTCAAATTTGAACTTTCCGCAGCCCAGATCTTTACCTGAAGGACCTCTCTGTATCACTTTCCTCTCAGAGCAATCCATAGATTTTATCTTTCTCCCACACCCCTAGGCTGCAGCAGCTTTTTCCAGTGTGCCTGAGAGCTCATTCTCTGCTACAGATGTACCACGAGTTTGCCTTGCTCCATCTCCTGCCCTTGCAAGCCAAGGACAGCCTTTGCAAGAGCTGGTTGGCCTTTCTTTAGTTCCTGATATTTCGAGGTCCTTTAAAATGCCAAGAGTATGGTACTCTAAACTTTTTTTTTTTTTTAACTTTTGAAAAAGGTTTTATGTCATTTTCCCTCTCATTCCTCATTTTCATGACCTGCAGACTAATTTTTTATGAGTGCTTTACACTAGGAAACATCTTCTCTTAGAGCCTTCCCCAGGGACAAATTGCATCCCTTGGACCTGGGAAACATCGTGGTATTTGTGTTGGTCCAGAGGGCTTCTGTGTGAAACCAAGGGGTGGAACAGAAACCCATAACTGAGCTGGTAAAACCAAGGAGGAGCCATCCAGTTAATGGATAATTAAGTTAATGAGTAACACACCATCATTCAAGGAACCTAAAACCCAGTGAGCTGTCCTGCCCACACATTTATAATCTGGTTCCTATTCCATTTTATCATTACAGGTAAATCAATGTATGAATTTGGCTTTTGTGCTGGTGCTTGCATAGATCATCCAAAGACCAGTGCTACTGCTGGGGGTTATGATACTACCTATTGTTTGAAAAGCTAATTTACTCCAATTACTACACTGTAAACACAACCCAAGGCCGGTGTCAACACGTTTGTTCCAGCAGCACTAAAAAGTCCCAGGTTGGTTCTCACTGCGTAAAGTGATGTGCAAACAGAACAAAAGAGTGTTTCTTCCCAAATGTCCTCTTCCCAAAGGTATCAGAGTACTAGTTACCAAACTCTTGCCCTTATTTCCCCAAACAAAAAATTATAGGTGTAGTCTGATAATATACTTACTAACTTGAAAGTACAGAAGGAAGGCAGCCCAGAATATTAAGCTCTGCAGGCTAATTCCACTTATCTCTACATGTCCCTGGCTGCCTGCCTCTTGCTCAGCTAGCATATTTCCCACAAATATAATCTACACTTGTAAAGATAAATTTAAAATAACTAGGTGCTGACAAGGGGTAAAAAATGCAGAAATACTTTCTACATGGTCATAAACACAAACAATTGTGGAAGGTTTGCCATCCCACACCTTAGAGTCTATCTGAGCTAGACCTTTATCTGTACTACTAAGAAGACACAAAGGAAGTTTGGTTTCTCAACATAACAAATAATAGCCAAACTCCAGAAAAAGTACCAGGAGATCTTGGGTTTAAATCACCACTGATACACAGAAAATGTTAGGTATGTTATACATAGAATAGAAGCAGCCCTGAGTGTATGTCTACATCTATTTTGCGTAGAAAAAGTTACAATTTCTTCTCCTGCTTGGTTTATATGCATTTTTAGTACTGTAACATTTACATTTGCACATCAGGAAATCAAGTCAATTTGCTACATTAGTGTTCTTATTAATGCCTACTCTAATATTTCAGTGCATCTCTCATGCTGCCATGTCCTGGGATGGCTTCAGCTGTTAATTGGAATCTTGAATGCTTAAAACAAATATCTGCAAGAAAAGCAGGAGCAGTAATTGCAACGTAACTCTTTTCACTGTTAAATGAGGTAAGATTTCAAGGGCATTTATTCAGGTCCTTTCTTCTGGTGGTCACCTTACCATCCTACCTCGGGTAGCTACGTCAAATCACTTGTAGCATGGTTTTTAAACGTTTGAAGTTCTCACTGAAAATTCTGTGTATTCATATGTACACACACATGCGGGTGTGGGACCACGTGCATTGGGATCTATTCTGTAGTGATTATATTATTTCTGCCACCAGGACAGGGTTCTACAGCACCCTCAGCACTGACACAGTGAGTGACAATCAATTCCATTTGAGCAACCGAGGTGACGAGACTAATTTAGCCTGCAGCAGCTTTACGACTTTACCGGCAAAAATATTTACCCAAAGAGCACAGCTTGCGAAATCACGGATAGTAAGAGGGATAAACTTTATTTTAAAGCACCAGCTCAGTGCTAGACCGCAGTGAATGAAGGGCAAACTTTACTGGATTTTATTCTCAAACACAGAAACTGATGGTTAACTTCTTTGGCAGCAGCTGGAATTCAAGTCCTTTATCTTTCCTTAGTCGCTGAGGACTCGGGCTCGCAGTGACGCCGCCGAGCGGCGGCCGCTGGCCAGGCAGCCCCAGCCCCCACCTCGCACTTCATTTACTGCTGCGCGCAGTTTTCCTTCCCAGAGCTCCCCCCTTTCCCGCCCGCCCGCCTTCCGGGAAGGCGCCAAGCGCTGTTCCCAGGAGGCGCCGGGTCCGCTCCCCTCAGCGGCTTTGGCGGGAGCCGGGCTCCTCTCGCCCCGTCCCAGCGGGCAGCGGCGCCCCCCGCCGGCGGGAGGCCGCACGGCACCCCACGGACGCGGGCGCTGCGCGGCCCCTTCGGCCGACGGGCCTTAAATCGGCGCTCTAATAACCCGTGGGGGCCGCCGCTTCCCGGCGGGGCGAGCGAGGATCACCGGGGACGGCCGCCCCGCAGGCGGGCCGAGGTATCCGGGCCGAGGAACCCGCGCCGGGCCCGGCACCGCCGCAGCGCCTCCCGCCGGGCCGGGCCGGGCCGGGTGCGCGCGCAGCCACAGCCCGCGGGGCGGGGCGGGCGCTCATTTCCTCCCTGGGCGCCATTTTGTAGCGCAGAGAACCCGCAAATAAAGAGCGGCGGGAGCGGCGCGCGGGGCAGCTCGGGCGGGGGGGGCGCGGCGGGCCCGGCCGCGGAGCTGCTGCTGCTTGTGGCGCTGCTAGTTGTGGCGGCGGCGGCCGCGGAGCTGCCGGCGGCGTTTCGGCCCCGCTCAATGTGAGGAGGAGCGCGGCTGAGGCAAGCGGCGTGCGAGGGGCGCGGGGCCTCCGCGCCGCGGGCGGGAGGTGAGTGGCCGCGCGAGCGCTCCGCCCCGGCGGGACGGACAGACGGACCGGGCAGGCCGCGCTCCCGGGGTGCCGGACCCCGGCGGCGCCTCCATCCCTCAGCTCGGGCGCGGGGGGGAGGAGCGGAAGCACTTAGAGCCATTTTGTTGGAGGCCCTGGAGGCCGGCCTGGCTGCGCGGCCGGGATCCCTCCCCCTGCCCTGCGCTGCCGCCGCGCCCCGGCCGCGGGAGCCGCGTCTGCGCTTCCCGTGTGCGAGAGGAGCGAGGGCGGCGCTGCCGGGGCTGGGGGCGGCCGCAGCAGCAGCAGCCGGGGCTGTCAGACACCTGCGGCCCGCGGGCGGGGGGGCGGCACCGCGCGGGTGCCGGGGCGGGTGTGAGGCCCGGCCAGTTACGGGACTGCGGGGCGGCTTCTCCTCTGAAACGTAAAAAAGCTCAGTACGAGGAGGACAAGGAGCTACTGAAGGGGGTCCCGGGGAAGGCCACGAAGATGATTGGGGTCTGGAATATTTCTGTTGTGAGGAGAGACTGCGTGAGTTGGGCCTGTTTACTGTAAAAAAGAGGAGATTGAGAGAGACTCTAATCAGTACGTAGAAATATCCTAAAGGCGGGTGCAATCTTAAAGTGAATGGTGCCAGACTCTCCTCAGTAGTACCCAGCGACAGGACGAGGGTCAATGGCCGTAAAGTAAAATACAAGAAGTTTCCTCAGCATGAGGAAGAGCTTAGGTTGAGGGCGGCAGAGCCCTGGAACAGGCTGCTGTGGTGATGCATTCCCCCTTAACTGCTTTGCAGGCTGAGTGTGATCTGAGAGATTTTTGAACAATCTCAAACACATTCATTCGGGACAGCTGCCCAGGCAGGTCGTGCAGTGTCCCTCTCTGGAGACATTCCTGTGCCACCTGCTCTAGGTGACCTGCCTTGGAGGGGGCGGTGGCAGGGGCAGTTTAGGACTATGTAATCTTTAGAGGTGCCTTCCAACCCTAACGATTCTATGATTCTGTAAATTATATGTTTGTGTGTATATATATATATGCACACACATACGTGCTTTGGGAGCTGGGAGTATGGAAAACCATACTGGGGTTTTCCTCGTAGAATTCTTTCTTCAGTTATTAGCATAACTCAGTTCAGGTATAACAAGTAAAGTCTCCTACCTGATTCAATAATTTTTGTTCATTGAGGTTTTTAAAACCTGCATTTTATAAACGTTGTAGGATAAAATGTGTGGGCTTCTACGAGAGTTACTAAAATAAAAATGTATTTTCCCCATTTCACGTCTCTTTTAATTAAAGCTGCCGTATAAGCCTAAAACATTGAGCTTTCCTGAGAATTCCTTTAGTGCCTCTGACAACGTTATTCTAAGTAATGGACTATGGTTTTATGTTGCTTGTTGCCAGGAGCAGATATGCAGCAGGAGTGGTGTGTGGCAGCCACTGTTTCTGCAAAATCATGAAAGTGCTTAGTTAGGATAGTACAGTTAAGCTGTTCATAATATAAATCACAAAATACAATCGTGTTAATTCCAGTCAGTTATGCAGGAATGTTGTTTACATTGATTCTTTTTATTGTAGAAAGTGACACTTCATCATGTTCTTGCAAGATATTTCTGATCTGGGTAGGAGAGGGATGATCTCTTCTAGAGGAGAGCCGGATGATAAGAAGCGTCTCTTGGTGCACGGTGCTTGAGAAGTTGCTGTTTTAGATTCAAAGAAGGAGCATTTCGGTTGCAGTTGTTGTGTGTGGCGCACAGAGTGACCTGTTCATTAACAGAAGTTAAGGCGGGTCACCGTGACAGTTGCTGTAGCCAGCCCGGTGCTGCTGCTGTTCCTGAGGAAGGTGGAGCACAATGAGAGCAGTATACTGCAGTAATAAATGTTTAAGCTTCTGCTAAACTACTCCAGGTTCCCAAAAAGCTGTTGCACGGCAGTAGCAGGGTGAAATTTATAGGTGTTGAAAGAGCATTAAGTGTTTATCTGTAGATATTGTCAACCTAAGTTTTCCAGAATAACCTACAGAATATTGTTAGCTAGTGTGTTTTTATTTTTAGTGTGTGGTTATATCATGGCAAGTAATAACAGGTGGCAGTAAGGCAGTAACTTCTGTAACGCAGTGGCCCATAACTTGTGTCTTTCATCCTCTTGTCTGAAAGCAAGAGGTGGTTTTGTAAACAGTGATGTGCTGGCTGCAGAGGTTAGAGTAGCATGGGCTGGTGCTGGAATTCTGTGTGAGCTCTGGAGATGCAGGGTTGGCTACCTTTGATTTCTTGTAGTCATTATTGTGACAGCAATTGTATGTTTGTAATTGCCTGTGTGCTGCAGCAGGGGTTACAAGCCAGGTCTTTGAGGGGAAATTCACCTTTTTTGGTATTTGTGTGCTTCTGGTATTTTTGGGGAACACACACATAATTCCTTGACATGTGTGCACCATTTAATCAGTGTTAGCTGTAGTCGTGTGCAACATCTGAAAAGCATGTTTCTCTCTGTCAGGAGCTTAACACTAGCTAGGGTCTTCAAGACTGCTTCCAAACTCCAAAGGAGTTAAAAATTGTAAAAATCTTTGGAAAAATTACAGTGGGAAAGGTAGGCAGTGTAAATACAAGGGTCACAAGCATGCTTTCTGTAATCTCGAGTTGGGCACTGGCAATTGGTGTCAATAGCTTCTTATGCTTGTTTTTTATGTTTAAGGTATGTTTTTGCTAAAACAGTCTCAGATAAGGAGCTGCATGCAGAAGTTCAAGCAAAGTGCTTGAGTAGCTTCTTGTGAGTGGGAGGGAAGGGGGTGGGAGTGGAGGGGACCTCCTGGTTTAGGGAGGCGCTTATGTGCCTGTGTGTTACTATGCCTAGCAACAGGAAGCTGCCATTCATTAGTGAGATGCTTCTGCTGAAGGTTTTCTTTCTGTGGGTTCTAATGTCAGTAGTTATTGTAGGAAGGGAGTGTAAGTGTTGGTTATTTTGTTTGTTGCTAACCAGGACTTGAGTAGGGCACTGTGTAGTTGTCAGTGGTGTCAGTGCAGCTGGAAAAGGCTCTGATTCATTGGAATGTATTTGCTTGTCTTACTAACAGTTTTAGGATTCGGAAAAGTTAAATTGGTTCATTGAGTGCCATTGTGAAAATACTAAGGTAATGCATTAAAATCATTGAGAATATCTACTCCTTAGGAGCATCGTGTCTTTAAAGCCAAGTGTTCACATCCAGGGAGTTGGGACATCCTTTCCCTGGTACATGTGCAGTAGCAGCTTTACAAGCTTGTCAACTCTTAATATTACATGCAACTTTTCCACTGGAAAGCATATTGCAAAGATGAATGCCTCTAGCAAACCTTGCATTTGTTGTTACTTGAATGCCTGTAAGATTTAGGAACTCAGTGTTTTTTACATAATATAGTTGTAGAAACTACTGTGTATTACTCTTTTGAGATAAGGAGAGACGTCCTGTAACTCAGGGCAGTGTGAATATTTAACCTAGCAAAATGCAGTCCTCTATGCTCTGTATGCACTAGAGGAATTCAGTTTGAAGCCAGTTATTTTGCATCTTGCTTTTCCTGAAAATATTCACATGGGTTTTAAAACAACAATACTTCCTGTTTATTAGAATCTTAAGAGAATGAGTACTTGCAAGAACATGTTGTGATGATCACAAATGATTCTCTTTTATTCCAAAGAGGAGGAGCAGTAGTGTAAATTGCTTTCCTCAGACCCTGATTATCCTTTACATTGTAAAATGCAATGTTATATAGATGTAGACACGTACTAAATGTCAGTTTAACACAAATTTGGGTGGGTTTGATTAGTTAAATAGGAAGAATTGAATGATTGCTTTTTAGACATAGAAAATTTGAGGTAACTTTTAGAAAAAATGCATTTGACTATATCTAGATTACAGGAGCAAACATGTCAGAGTGTTGTTTTGTACTCTGGTGCTGCATTGTATGGAACCAATATTTTGGTGTTGTAATATTGCAAACTAAAATAAGGCAAGAAGTACAAGTTTCTGACTTGTTCAGTGTTCTGTTTACACCAGAAACTGCACTAAATAAAACTCCTTTTTTTCCTCTCCCTTCAGTGTTAACAATGACGAATGAAGAACCTCTCCCAAAGAAGGTATGTGTAAAATTACTTGTGACTTCATCCTTCCAGGTAATCAGGACAGCTCAATAAGTTATGCTTTTCTTTTTGCTTTGTAGGTTCGCCTTAGTGAAGCAGATTTTAAGGTTTTACCTAGAGATGAGCTTATCCTAAGGTAACGTAAAAAGTGTTTTTTCCATCTGAACATTTTAGTGAACTTCCATTGGAAAATGTGTGAATTTACTCTTTCATTGTCTTTTAGCATCTTTGTTCTGAAAAACAGTTTTGTTTCATGATGCATCTCTTCTGTAAAGTTCTCTCCTTGTCTCAAATATTTTTGTTTGTAGTTTGGGAGGGATCGCTTTTTCCCAAGAGGTAAAATCCTTAATAGTATTTTGTGAAACATGAGTAAGTGTTTTTTTCTTCACTTGTAACTATAGAAGATTTGCTTACATTCCTTCATAGATAGCAAGTTATTTTAAACATCAGAAAAATGTCAACTCTTTACTTCTCCAGTACTTTTTACACTTTGAATCCATGCAGTTGTCTTCTCAATGTGTTCAGATATTAATGGGAAAATGTTAAAATGAAGTTTTCATTGCCTAGAACTTTGATAAGGAAGAACCTGGCCGTATTTTTTACTTTTTAGAAAGCTTAAGTGTCACCATGGAAAGAATTATAGAAAATCCTGTTGCACAGACCACCTGCTTAAAGAAGCCACCCCAAGCCCCTTGTCTCTTTATGCCTGAATTTCTTGATTTGTAAACCAGGAGCTATCTGATCTAGCCATCTGCGGGGCATCTGTTTATCTGCTGGAGTAGTCTGTGCATTTTGGTAAACATTAGTTTTTGGCTTCTTGTAAACTGAGTTATTAGCATTATTAGGGTCTCAAGGTAAATTTTGCTGTTTCATAGAACAAAGACTAAGTTGTGTAGAAACACAGGGTTACGTGTGCAGCACTTGGTGTATGTGGTGATCAGCTGCCCTCCCTTCTGGGTCAGCTATCCTGCCAGCTACTTTTAGGGTGAGTTTTCTCCAGGGAGTAAACACAGTCTGGCTCCATATGTTTAAGACTGGTTTCTGTCTGCTCTGAGTATCCAGTCTTCTGGCTTGTAAAGAAAAATGTATTTAAACAGTAAGAAAAAGTGCTTCTTTCATAAGTGGTTTTGGCCTTGTGATCCTTTTTATAGAAATTTCTGTACTCAAGATTCTCTCTGGCAGTAGCGAGCTCCAAGCCCTTACTTCCTGGGATAATATTCATACGAAAGTACCAAAGCATAGACTCTGTGCCACTTGCTTTCTGACTGATAGTGTGAAAACAAAAAGAGGCTTCAGTTGTAATCAGTTTCTGTAGCTTGCAATTAGTTGCTACCATGGAAGAGTGAAGTTCCAGCACATATTCAGGAGAAAATGTGATGGAATACACCCAAGAAGGTAAAGTATGTCAGCAGCTCTCCTGTGTTAACAGAGGCAGGGGATTTGCTAATGACAGCTGTGTTGCTATTGAATCATCATCTTAGTGTGTAGGAAAACTAACATCCTCTCAAAAAGGGCACTTGATGGATTTAAGGAGAATAACTGTTCAATATACACAGAAATGGAAATTTAAATTTTGTTTTGGTCATGTCCATTTTATTAGTTTGCACTGATCAATCTTTCAAACACTTTTTTTTGTATTGGGACAAATTATAGATTTCTAGTAACTTCACCTCTAATTGGGGTTTCACATAAAACTAGCAATTGCTACACTAACTGCTGGCTTCATTTGTAGGCTGGAATAAAATATTATAATTACACATATATTTTAATTAATGTCATTTCTATTACTTTGAGACATAGAAGAGCGTGTGTTATCCTCTAGATTGTCTTAAGATTGGGAATGTATTTTTTTGGTCCGTGCTTTGGTGAGACAAATGCTTTTTGATAGAGACATATGTAATCACTTTTTAGTCTTTCAGGTAATAAGTCACCATTGCAGTGAATAAATACATATGTAGGGAAGATTCTTTTTTTTTTTTTTTTGTCAGTTTCTGTGCTATGAGTCCCAATTTTACTGTTCTTTTCCATGAAGTACATAATTTAGGTTTGCCCATTTTAACTAGTTGACTAAACATGAGCAGGACCAACACAGAGCCTTTAGTTCTGACCTCAGATTTCTGCTTGTCTCATGACTTGTTGCTGTGGACTCAGCTTAAACTTTCCCCTCTTTAATGCAGTAGTTACTTAGCTTGACTGTAGGAGCTTCTGAGAGAAAGAAGAGCCAGGAACATGGTAAAGAAATACTCTTGTGGATCATAGCTAAAAATCTTACCAGTATTGCCTTGATCACTTAGCTGAGAGGTTAGCTGGTAAAACACCGAAGCACTCCAATATACACAAGCATTTCTGAGCAAGTACAGTGCTTTTACTAAACTTCAGTCTACAGGGACTTAGAGCCAGTCATTTTTGGAACGGCCTGGGTGTAGTGTTGTCTTAACCCCTAACTGCTTATCGTTTACTGTGAACCCCAAAGCTCAGCATAAAAAAAATAGGTGCTTCAAGAAAAAGTATTTAGGACAACATAGCTTCAGATTACCTCTATAAAGTCTGCTTAATATGTTTAGAGAAGGAAGGAAATTAAGTGACTGACATAATGCTGCTCAGTTACCTTCCAGTTGCAGTGAGACTCTAAGTGATCCCTTGAATGCAGAACAGATTCAGGAGTGTCCTCCCAGTTCTCCTGTTTCTGTTCTTGAATGCCTTTCCAAGTAGCACTTCAGTGAAGCTCTTCAGGTTATTAGTTTTGAACCGTCAGATTATGGACATAAACTGCCATATTGAGTGTAAAGCAGACTGATGGGAGAAGAACATCTGGCTTTTAGCCTTTGTCATTCTTCCCCCACTCAGATTCACCAGTGAGCTGCCTTAGCCTGCTGCAGATGTGCCAAAGGCATAGTCTGGGGCAAGGATGTCAAGGGTCTGGCTGTTCTCTCCCAAGATCTTGCCCATTCCTGGCCTAGTGGTTGGGGAAAATGTTGGAAAATGTGCCTTGGTGATGTGCGAGCACTTCCTAGCAGTGGCTGAAGCACTGGTGTGTTACCAGCACCATTCCAGCTATGAGGGCAAAGCACAGCACTGTGAGGGCTCTGTCTCAGCCCAACCCAGTACAAGTTGCTTGAACTGCAGGACTCTTCACCAGGTTTTTGACAAAATGCCACATCTGAATAGTTGGGTTTTCCAGAAGTGTTGGTAGACACTTGTTGGTATGACTTGAAATTCATGACATGGCCTAGTGTCATCTAGGTTTTCTTTTCCAAGAGTTTGGTTCCTGCCTAAATCCTAGCAGTTTTTGAGAGGTGACTTAGGGGTATTATCTATAACATTCTTGGTGACTGTAGGCTACATGGTTTGTTTGTGGGTGGTTATTTTGGGGGTTCTTTTCCTTTCTTTTTTCAGGTAGTGGTCTGGTGTATTTTCTTAACTTGTGTTTCATGTTCTCATTTCACTTGCTCTGTATATTGCTCCTGTTAGGGGGGTGTGGGGCTGTCATAACTTTGATAGAATCACTGGGTTTGGGCTGTTAGGTGTAAGTGTAACTTAAAAGTCAAATAGTCCTGTATATTTGAAGACCAACTGTTTATTGTATGTAATTTTTTAATGTAAAATTAGGTTCTTTCTTTCTAGATTTGTTTAGTAGACCTTTTCACTTCTGGGAGATTGAAATCTCCTGAGCTAACACAGAATTTTTAATGGTCAAATGGTGAAACTTTTTAGAGCAGAGAGATTAGTTCAAGGGTTAAGTATGAATACTAGTGCTCTCTTTTATAGAGCTTTGAGAGTTTGTTCATGCTGTTGCCATGTTCAGCTGAAGAGATGTCAAATTTTGTTATTGCTTGAAGGAGGAGATCTTGCGCTTTCTTTTCCCACTGATGTGGTCTTGCTTGCTGTTACAGACCTCTGGTGCTTTTTAGACCCTTTAAAGTGTTGTTTGAATTCACTAAATAGTCCAAATTACCTAAAGGTAGATGTTATAGTTTCAGTTAAAGTAGTGGTGTAGGTTAGAGTTAAAATGGAGCAGTTGTGATGGGTCTGGCATAAAATACATGTCAGGGGGAGAAGGTAATTGGGAGGAGGGAACAGACACCTTCTGCAGTAGTAAAGCTATTAGATAACTTTTCTTTATAATGTGCAGTTTGTACCATCATGAGGAACACACATAGGTGCAGAGTGCTACATAAAAATCCCAAAACACTGTGCTGTGAACTTTTTTCATAAAGCATTTTATGCTAAACTTTACACCAGACTTTTATTTTCTACTGATCTGATGGTTTGTATAAAAGGCAATGCTGTTTTGAAGTGATGCTTTTTGACTGCAGACGAATTGCCTAAATAACATGTTTTCAAAGAGTTACTGAACTGTATGGCTTATGGATGATGAATATGATTAGAGAATGGTCTTAACCTGAATGAGCTGATACAACTGCTTAACCTAGACTGGCATTTCTGGGGTTGTAACACTTTTGGTTGTCCTGCTCACTTGGTAACATGCTTGTTGTATTTGTATCACAGTTTCTGTTACAGAATTTTGTTCTAATTACTCTTCTATGAGAATAAGATGTATATAGGGTACTTTACAAACATGACCAAATAAGTAGTGTTTGATCCTAAAGTTTAACATACTAAAGTCTAACATACTGATTTTTAAGGTGTCAGTTTTATGTGTTGTAATGCACAGCTACCATTTTATTCCTCTGAGATGCAAAGCAGATTTAACCATTTCCATGATTAAAAGCTCCTTTTTAAAAACTGGAATTGTCTTTTGTGCAGTTGTGTAATTCCCTCTTGACATTTTCTGATTATGGTATCAGAGTGAGCTCTGAAATCTTAGGAATGAGCTGCCTTGATTGCATAAACAGAGCTTCAGAAAATTCTTTTTTTTCTCTTATATCTGCGACAGGTGGAAACAATATGAAGCGTACGTGCAAGCTCTGGAGGGCAAGTACACAGACCTTAATTGTAAGTTAGCCGGGTTTCAAAATGGTGCAAATTATCAGGATGTATAAAGCAGAGTGATCAAGTAATATGTGTGCTTTCTAAAAATGCTAGAGATAAGAGGTTGTGTCAATTACTTGTCAGGAAAAGAGCCCCTGTTTTTTCTACTGTAGGTTTTCAGCCTCTCCCAGCTTTCTTATCAACTTCTTTTCCAGTTGCAAATTTATCCCACCATCTAAAAAGTCTTATTTTTGTATTTGGAGGACACAGACTGCTGGGCAGGGGAAAGCTTCAAAGCATAACCCCATAAATAAGTGTACTTTCAGAACTTTACTATCAGAAACGGAAACTTTACCTACCAAAATACTCCAGGAATGTCTGTGCCTGTGGTAGTCTTCCAGTATTATAAGACTGGGAGGGGAAAGAATGTTTAGAGATAAATGTCTAAAGTGAGTTCCCAAGGATTATTTGACCTGATTAGGCAAATTTGATAATCATTCTTATATAGTCCTTAAAATTTGATCTTTTGGAAGATAATATGGAGAAAACATCCTACTCTGAAATGAGACTACTATGAGTACATTCTGGGCGTGACTGAACAGCCCTTCCTAAGTTCTTTTAAATTATGTTGGCAGCTAGAGATGGTATATTTCCTTTCTTCCACTCACCCTTTCAGCCTAAATACTTAAAGATGCAGTACCACTGACTTTGAAGGGTATTTTTCTGTCAGTCTAAATGGATGTCCTCTCTTTTGCTGTTGTTACACCCTTGTTCTACTGCTGCATCAAAATGTTTTGGGTTTTGGAGCGACTAAAATACAGCAAATGGAAACAGGTGGTTCCATTCACATCTCAAACTGTCTAAACGTAGATAAATTGTTTCAGTATTCCTGGTTTCTTGATTTTGGAAACAGTACAGGCTGTAGTAATCAATGTTAATGAATTATCTGCAAAGATGTATTTAGAAATCTTTGTCCTGAAGCAATTAGTGATGTTCAGGTTATATTTGCAGCTGATTATTCTCAAGAAATTAGAAAAAAAAATGAAAATCTAAATTATTCAAATAATTGTTTTATTTTACATATGACAAGTAGCAGTGTGAATGTGAACAGTTGGTATCAGGTTGTTTGCATGTGTTTTTGTTTGAGTAGTTTGGAAATGTTTTGCCTTCTCTCATATTTCATGTATAAATTTTCATAAATGTCCATGGATCGGAGTTTGAGTTGTGACAGAATGTTCTCAAATGTCTTACTGTTTGCTCATGGAGTTGAGAGCAGTTTGAGGATTGCCCATAAACAGAACTATTTTATAGATTGCGGATTGGTTTTTGCAAGAGTACAGACTTTCCTCCTCTGCCACCCTGGCCTCAGCTTTTCATATTCATACCTGTGCAGTTCCAGCTCCCCAAGTTTCAGACTGCAGGTTGTAGGAATATTTGGTTAATCAAGCAGTTTAGAAGTGATTTCCTATATAAACATGGAAATAACTTCAAAATTTTAGTGAGTATTAAAGAAGGACCAGGAATATGGATTTAAAGCCACCTGTTGTCAAGCTTTTCTAATACTTTAAGATATTTTGGGTTTTGTTTATGCTAGTTATAAACATGACTGCCAAAAGCATAACTGTTTGACTTCTGTTTATGAATTTGGTTTTTAGATTCTTTTAGCTATCTTTGAAAAACATCCTATGAGAGGGTAGAATAAAACATGCTTTCTCTGTGTTGTTGCTTGTGTTAGCTAATGATGTGACGGGGCTGAGAGAGTCTGAAGAGAAGCTGAAGCAGCAACAGCAAGAGTCTGCCCGAAGAGAAAATATTCTGGTGATGAGGCTGGCAACTAAGGAACAGGAGATGCAAGAGTGTACTGTAAGTATTTAGAAAGGATAAGCATGTTGAGACTTGCAGCAATATCAGCTGTTGAGCCAGTACCTATGTGATCTGTTTTTGTGTATATGCACCATCACATCATTTTCTGTGTTTAAAGACAGAAAAGAGTACTTTAGCTTTTACTGAATTAGTAAAGATCACATCTTAAAAGTTCAGGGTCTTCTTAATATTAGTTATTTTTGTTGATTTTCAGCAGCAGTTGTGATTGGAAAGGCTTTTACTTCAAAGCAAGTGAATTCTTGCATGTGCCATGCTTACTCTCTTTTAGCATTTATCTCCAGTGCGTATCTACAAAAATGTTACTTCCGAGTATCCTTAGAGTCAGGAACAAATAAAAGTGTAAGGATATGATTGAGTTTGTTTTCATTTAGGAGGTTTTAGGCTGATACTTGCTTTGCCTTTGGATAACAAGGTATTTGTAAACCTCTGGCTGGGTAGGTGAAGTTGCTACTGACTTGTTCAAAGTTCTTTTGAAATTTGGCAGATCTGCTTAATTTCTCGTGTTCCAAATACATATTTTGTTGTTCTTTTTTTCTCTCTCCCTTGCTTCTGACCATTTTCTGTGACTTTTACCTCTGTGTTTAGTTTTGGTTTCTTGGAAACTATCTCATTTTGAATTACCTTCTTAACATAATTTTCATTCTGCGTGAATCTGTCAGTTTCTGAGAGGACTGTAAAAAGCTTATTGCTAATTTCAGTAATATACTCTTCAGAGCTTCACTTATTAAAAATACAAGCTCTGTGCAAATCTGATAACTAGTGTTGTAGCTTTCTTTTGCTTTTTAAATCTTCCTTTCTTTTTTGCCCGAAGTTTATCAGAGCTGTCAGGTATAGGTATAGTACTGTGACTGAACTCTGTACACAGTATTTTCACTGCTCTTAAGACCATAAGATCACTTTAGTTCACAGTAAATAATGTTATAAACAGGAAGAAAATAAAGGAGATTAAGCTTACTTTGCAGTGGCAAAAAATGAAGCCCAGAGTCACTGAGGTTGGAAGAGATGTGCAGTTTCTAGTCCAGCCTGCCTGTTCACGGCAGGGTCAGTTGGACCAGGTTACTCAGGACTCTGCACAATTGGCTTTTAAGCATCTCCTAAGAGTCCAAAGCTCTTTGGTGACCTGTGCCAGTGTTTAACCACGGACACAGCAGAATGTCTTTTCTTACATTTAAGTGGAACTTCCCTGTGTTTCAGTTTCACCTTCTGTGCTTTCAGTGGGTGCCACTGGCTTTGCTTCCTTTACTTCCCATCAGGTATTTGTGCACATTGGTAGCATCCCCCAAGCCTTCTCTTCTCCCTAACACTCTGAGCCTCTGCTTGTGTGGCACAGCCCCTTAATCAGCCTCCCGGCCCTTCACTGGCCTCACCCTGGTGTGTCTGTGTCTCTCTGGCCCCGGGGTGTCCAGATCTGGACCCAGGACCCCAGATGTCTCACCAGTGCCAAGAGAGAGGAAGGATCATCACCTCTCTCAGCCTGTTGGCAGCACTCCTGCTAATGCAGCCCAGGATGCCAGTGAAGATCTCTTCTGCTGCTCTACTGCTACACTTGCCTAGTTGTAAGGCTACTGTATTGGTCCTGCTTCACCTGTGAAGTTTTACTGATAAATTCTGTCATCTGGAACAGCAGTAATAACAGGGATTTTTTTCTTTTGAACTTCTAAGCATATAGCTAAAGCAAGAAATACTAAAAATAAATAAATAAAAATGTAAATTTTTCACCAAAACCAAATTTGTGTGTACTATATTTGCCGTTCTTCCTCCCTTGAAGTTATAAACTTTGAGTATTTAATGCCTTGAATTTGACAATATCATGAAGAATATAATGGTTTTTGACTGCACTTGGTTAGATGTTTATAGCTGCATAATATTTCCAGAACATCTGTTAAGAAGAATCTCTTCAGAAGAGCTTTTATTTTCAGTACTTTAAAAAAGAAAGAATGGGTAACAACCTACCAAAGAGAAACAAGAAACAGACAAATGTCCACACATTCAGGTGGCTTGTATTTCTCTGGCTCTTGACTGAAGAATAACACCAAGATGTAATCTCCACAGTGTATGGAGGTAGGAAGATGCATCCTTGAAGAAGAGGTGTAAAATGGATACACTGGAGGTGTATAATGGAGACATTGTCACCTTTAGGTATTTTCAAGTTTAAAAATGCACATAGTTTCAAGAAGGTCTGAAGGACTATTTGGCTTTGTATTACTAGAGAGTTTTTTTCCACTACAATAAGAGTAGAAAAATATATCATGTTGAATAAGATGCAAAGTTAAGCTATAGGTTGCTAAATCATCTAATAAACTACTCATCATGTGATGTTGTTTGATGTGCCTGATTTTAATCCATAAAATAATTATTCATATTTTTATTATAGTTAACAATTTTTTTAGAATCCACACTTAGGTGTAAAATATACCAGTAATATTTATATGTTTGATTATTATATAAGCCTTCAGTGTTTCCTGTAACATTTTGATTAGAAAGACTGAGCATTTATGGTGTCCAGTTTCTTGAAAACTACAGATGTCTTTTTGGGACATTTTATTCTTACAAACTTACTGCTTTCAAATTTAAATGGTTAAAAATTTCATACCATATTCAACTGCTAGTAGTTGGCAAAGACTGAGTTTTCTGATTACTTGTGTAGAACACCTTGCTTATTAAAGTACACTAGGTCTGTTTTAAAATAAGGTGTGATGAACTCTATTTTGGTGTTTTAATTTTCACCCTTGTTAAAAATAGTAGCTTTTTAGTGCATTTATGAAAGTCACCAGTTGTCATGTTGAAACTGTGGGTGTGCATGTCAGAGTAGCAGCAGCAGAATCATTGCCCTTATTCTGTGTAAGTGCTGTTCTTGAGGAAACAAGGCAGGAGGGGAGTGCATAGCTCCATCCTCTCTAGTGCTCTGTGCTGAATCTAGCAGGAGAATATATGCATTTCTTCAGAGCCAGCAGCTTAGTAAAAGCCTGTGACAGGTGCTGCAGAGTTGCTCTGTGGTTTTAAGGTGACTAAGGGGCTACCTTGAAGTTCAGGTGTTTAACATCTTGTGTGCCCCGTTGTCAGCAGCAGCCTCGAGGTACCTTCCCCCAGCAGGAACAACCCCTAGAAGAGGTTGCTGCTCTTAGGGAAGTGTGGGTAGGGTATTGGCTATGGTATCCATAGAGCTTTATTTCTGGCAGAAGTGGTGGTAAAGTTAATGCTCCTTCAGGGAAAGGCCTTAACCTCCTTCCAGGCTGCTGCACAGTTACTGAGAGTCAGTAAGTGGGTAGACATTTGGAAACACTTGCTGCTCAAATATGTTTTTCATGGAACAGATAACTATGAGTGGAACTTTCTGTGGGTGCAATTGGATTGTAGCACTAGATAGTCATTACTCTTGTGGTTTAGGTTACAGCTCTGTTGTGTTTTTTCTCTTCTTAGTTGTGCACTTTATTCCTTCCTATTCCTTCCTTATAAGAAGGATATACAGTTGATCTGACTTAGATTGCTTACACTTTCTTTTAGGCACCTGTGATCTGTTTCGTAAATTCTTCATGTTTAGAGAGTCTGTTCTTTGTAGTTATCTTTGGATAATTTCAGCTGAAAGCATGCAGCTGTTTCCAAGAACGTGAGAACTAAGGGGATTGAAAATGTTTTTGTCTGTCTTAAACAAAAAGATAAAAATCCACATAAACAAAACCTCACACAGCCTGATGTCCTCTAAATAGACTGCTTTCAGGGCTTTCCTTCCTTGGGTTGGAACAGAGAGAAAGCTGATAGCAAGACTCTTACTCTGTTTGTCAAAATGACCTCTGCTTGTCCATCTGATGGGCTTTTGAAAAATACCAGCTAGTGTGTGGCTTTCATGTTTGGGAATATGAACACTTCATAGGCATTTCAGATGTTAGAGTGTGCATTCCCTGGGGTCTGGCACTGGACATGACTATTCCTGTATGTTCAGCTGTACCTGAAGTTGGTCCTGACTGCAGGCAAACTCTCCTGCTCCCTAACCCTTACCACCTGGAAAATCAGTGGGAGATGACTCATACCAGAAGGTGATTAGAGGGAGCAAGAATGTAAGGTTGGGACTGGCTAAGCAGGAAGACAATTAGGAAATCGGCAGAAAAGGGGGGATCTTTGGGCTTGCTTTGGGAGCAGGTCATACTGCAAGGAGGTTGCTAGGTCTTCATGGATGAGAAGTCTGACAGATGAGAACTCTGGAGTTAACAACTAGAGAGAGCACTTGTGGAGGGATTGAGAATATTTGAGTTGGAAGAAGTGGAGGGAAAGACTGGTCTTTTAAATCTGGGGAGGGAATGAGCAAGGGTTGTTAAGCTTAGGTAAGTATTTTCTACATGACTGCTTTAGAAAGGGTGGTTGAGCTGAAGTCCTGTGCAGGTGCCATCTGCTGGAGAGACCCCGCTGAGACTGACAAATAACTGGCATTGCACAGCATTGGCTGGCTCCTCCAGAGTGCTCAAGTGTATTTCTGGCGTGACTGAGGAGCAGTAGCAGCAATTCTGTGTGCTGGTAGTGATCCAAGGAATCTGTTACCGGTTTTAGATTTACAGTAGAAGAGGGAGGAATCTGCGGCCTGGTAAGACAAGGAACATGGCCTTTTTCTTTTTTTTTTTTTCTTCCCCTCACAGTTAGTGATGTCTCTTTAAAAGGGGATTGGGTACACTGTTGCTGTATCATGATTATATTTCTGAAATACGCTGCCAGTGAAGTTGTCCATTTCACTGTCTACTAGCTCTAGCCATCACAAAGCATTGGCAGGTTGTTGAAATACTTCAGTAGCAGAAGAATCAAAAAAATCGCATGGATAGAAAATGTTCATTAATAACAGTAAAATTGATCTTTATTCAGTGAGCAACATATTGTTCACTCAGTGAGGCAAAGGACCCGAGAGGTAAAATGCCACCCAGGAAATGCTAGCATAACCTTAATATGAACTTTCTATTTCTAGGTAATGTATGTGGGTTCTTAAGTGCTTTATTTCTTGAAAATATTAATATGCAGTACTTTATTCCCTTCATATTTCTTTCTGGATGCATAGAACTTAGTAAATTTAAAATTTAAAGTATGATGATTTCAATTTTTTAAAGTAGCTAAGTATTTTTATTGTTATAATATCAAATTCATCTGTCAAAGGAAATACTTCAGTTATTCCAATATCTTTGAATCCACTTACTTGAAATAAAGTCCATGATTTTTTGCTACTTAATAATATATAAATTAAAACATGTTATACTCAATTTAGAAGTGACTGAGGTTGCTACCACATACTGAAATTGCACAGGACTTCTCTACTCCTTTTCACCACTGCTGTGTAAAGAGAGTAACTGCATGTCCAGGGACATGGTTAAGCTGTCAGTGCTGCTGGCTGTGCTGTGTGTGCCAAGGAAAGCAGAGAGTGCAGGGAGACTCTCCCTTTGGGGTTTGTCAATGAAATTCTCTTGCTCTCAAGTCTGGTTGCAAGACTTCTTGCACAGGAGACAAACCATCTTGACTTCCAGATAATGTCTTTTAACATTGTGTGGTTCTATTCACCTCTTGCTGATGGAGAAATGTGTGAGATACAGGAAGCACAATAAATTGAATAAATAATTGAATATATTGAATAATAACTTGAGTTTAAGAATCAACACATTCTATGCAGGCTGATGCAATATCAATGATTAGCAGTGCTCTAAACACCTACTTCTGGTACAATTTAAGACATGTCTGTTGTGATGGGATTAAAATTGAAGAAACTCTGAAAGTTAATCCTATTTATTTACATTGATGTTTTGAATTATGAATACTATATTTAAAAGAAAACCTCTCAGTTATTACTTCTGAAATTTTGACTGTTGCAAACTATGTTCTAAACATACAAAATTGTAACTCCTTTAGTTTGTGGTTCTTGCAAGAGAATAAAATCCAACCAAAATCTGTTTTACTTGCTACTAGTATTTCTAAATTATTTTGTTTAAAAATACACAATTTTGCATCATCACTGACTATTGCAGTTGCAAAAAACTTTAGAAGGTTCTAAAAGGTCCTTTTTATTATTTGCTTGTAAATATTTCTTGTCAATTTTAGCTGTAATGGTCCTTAATAACTTCCACTGAACTTAAGTGGGAATTAACTGTTTTAAGCAGATAATTCTTTCCATATGGTCTTTGTTCCCCAGAAGAAGTGCAGGCAGGTACAAAAGAAAGGGAGCATTCTAATGCTCCAGATATTGCTCTGACAAATGTAAATTGACACGCAGAAAATAATCTGGGATCTGGAGGGAAATGTTAAGCATGGCAGATGCTTAGGATGGGGGGGCTTGGCTGAGCAGGCACATGGACAAGGGTGCAAGGTGTGCACAACTGATTTTTATCCTGCATTTTTCAGGTTACAGTGTGAAAAAAAGGCAAGCTACCTTGATGTTGACTTTGGAGTAATTACTTGTATTGAAATGACTTAAAATTTTTCTTTAATATTGTATGAATAAGTCTTTTTTTTTCTTATTTTATGCAGAATCAGATTCAGTACCTCAAGCAAGTCCAGCAGCCTAGTGTTGCCCAACTGCGATCAACAATGGTGGACCCAGCCATCAACTTGTTTTTCCTAAAAATGAAAGGTGAACTGGAACAGACTAAAGACAAACTGGAACAAGCCCAAAATGAACTGAGTGCCTGGAAATTTACGCCTGATAGGTAAACAAAACAAATACTCCCCAGTCAAGACTTCCCTGACAGTCCCACTACGAGAATGCTATGGTGGGACAGCCAAGTACTCGTTTCCACACCAAGACTCAGACGTTTTGAGGCAAAAGCCACATTCTTATACTGTCCAGCTTGTAATGCTTAATGTAAAACTTACCAGATGAACCTTGTGTTTCAGCTTTTTTCTCCCCTTTGCTTCAGAGGCCTGACAGCGTCGGACTATTCTGAAGAAATGGCCGTCTTCGAAAAAAATCTTTTCTAGAACATGTAGACATTTGCAAAATTGTTCTATTTGAAGAAAATAGAGGGAGAAACAGAAGTCTTAAGTCTGTGGCACATTGTGTCTACAGACAGTTTGGAGGAGAGAGAACCTAGAGATTATAAATCATGAATTGAACATGTTAAATTCCCGTAAAATGTAGAAGTGGAAAATGCTTCGCTCTTAACCTTGAGCCTAGTGACTTAGAGACACTGTAAGTCAGTTTTGGCAATAAGACTGTGGACTTCCTGCTTGTTCACTGAACTGCTGGGTCAAAACTCGATGAGGTGAATTTTGCATTAAAGAGTTTACTTGCTAATCAGTTTTGAATAGCCATGAGAGTGCTATTTGATATCACAACAGTGGTACACACAGTGGTAGTGTACACATATGACTGTTTAGCCTTTGGGCTTTCTAGCACTTGATGCAGCCTTAAGTCACTGTTGCTAAATAATGAACTGTTTTCTGGATGGTTGGTAATACTGTGGACGCCTCAAAATTAGGACTGTACAAAAATGTACGTTCTCTCTAAATGCAGGTTTAAAATTGTTTGAAGCAATATATCTTTGATCACAACTAGCATGTAGAAGAAAAACTGGTTGTGATAAGAATCTGACTGCATGTTTTCATGCAGAAATGAGAATTTTTCCATCTTCATACTAAGAACTGATCTCAAATGCTCAATACAGAAGGCACATGATGGCAACTGTCTTCAGTGTTGGTGGGGTGTTTTTATTCCGTTGTACACTTGGGTTTTTTTGTATTGTGCTTCTCTATAAAATGTGCCTTGAAATAGTTGTAATACATAGTTCAAGGAACACTTCTGGTTATACTGTTGTATCGTGAAACTCCTGGGATGAACGAGAATTGAACAGGTTGTTATTTCTGAATTGTCTCGTTCGCTGAAAACAAAGTCAGTATTTTAACAAACCAAAAATACCTTAAATGCATGCACTTTTGTTGGTGGATTCAGTGAAGGAGGTTTTGCTACTCCATTGATGCCTCTGTTCTGTTGTCCCAAGTTACTTGTAAGAGTAGCGATCTGGGACAGTTGGGAGTGCACGTCTGAGGTCTGTAAAGCAAAATGTAGATTTGGTGTAGCATTTGTGTATTTGTTTTTTTCCAGTAGCAAATAGAGTTCTATTTAGTAATCTGAGGGGTTTTTTTCAAAACAGTTGGGCAACGTTTTATGACTTAGTTAAAAAAAAATTAATTTTTAAATTGAAAAGAGATCTTCAGCTGTCACAGAAGGCGATGTATTCTGTTTTGGTGACTTTTATTAAGATGCCATTACATAATTTTGACTTGGAAGTATCTTTAACTGTTTGTGCTTCAGATGATTAATATGGGATCAAAGAGTAGTATATTTATGCAGGCTTATTTTTTTTTGCATGAGTAATGACTTAACAGCAAAAGAAAAAATCCACTGAAAATTTTTACCTTTTTAAAAGTGGTACATCTGGAATGATTTTGCTATAGCAGTATCTAAGATTTTATTGATCTAGCATCAAAACAGAGGTAAGACTTATATTAATATAAATTGTCACTGTGTTTGGATGTTACCAATCCATTTGTAAAGCTCACTATAATGTGTTGAAAGAGTCAGATTGCGTGTTTCTAACTTGGTTCAGAAAATTATTTAATACATTTAGATACAGGTTGGGTGTTTTCTAAAGTCCTCAGAGTCTGAATGTGTGAGTATAATCAAGGAGAGATGACTAACTTGCCACTTCCTTTCAAATCTAAGTGTCAAAAGAAAACGTTATTTCTGTAGCTACCACATATACCCTAATTTGCATCATACAATTTTAAGTCAGTGGAGTGAATGTGCATAATTCATACATGCAGTGGCTGGATTTTCTGGTAAATAATTGAGGCTTTGTTAACTGGGTTAAGACTTTATTGGTTCTTATTTCTTGAAAGGTGAAGAAATTGCCTCATGTAAAATATTTGTAGGGTTTTTTTTGCATTCTCTTTGCATCTTGTTCCCCCCCCAATTACTTTAGTTGTCCATCTTTGTACACAACTGCTCATTTCATGGCATCTGGCCTACTTTTTGAAAGAAGCAATGGCCCTATTCAGGTCCTAAGCTGATGTTCTTGGGGTGGATAACATGTTAACTGCAGCCCTAAGCAGAGTTAGTTCTGGACCTTAATGGAGATAAGGCTGTGCAGCATAAACATTGCTGATGTCTGGAGGGGGAAATAAAAGGGCTCGTAATCAAAGGAATGGCTATACTAAGCCATTTTAATCATCATTAAGCAGAGTATAAACTTGGAATAAAAATTAGTTGAAATGTCATTTTGCAGTAAGCCCAGTACAACAAACTTTAGCCTTCTGAAATTTAACCACTTACATTCTTACAGGTTTTATTGCATGTATTGTGAAAACAATGCTGAACTTAGTTTTACAGTTCATAGGAATTATTTTAATAGTTACTGAAATTAATGTTCTTGAATGTGTTGTCTTTTTTGTAAATTGCAAGGATTATTCTCTACTAGTTCAGAACATCTGGAAAAATTTTGATGGGAAGAAATAGCATTATAGGTAACTATGCAAATTTCTATACAGGTAATAAATATTTTACGTTTTGGCAGGACTTAACCTGAAGATATTAATGGGATTCTAAATTTGTCCCAATTTCAAGGTAACTGGTACTTGCTGATTCTGCAGATGTTGGTTTGTGAAGAAAAAAGCATTAAATGACTTAAGCAATTGTAAACTTTTTCTACTTGTAGTGATGCTGAATACAGTAACAGGAATTTGCAAATGGCTAAAAATCATGTCTGCCTAATAACTTTTGGGATCTGTCACATTGGTTATCTCCAAAGTGGTCCTGCTTTGCACAGAATGAACATCTCTAAGGAAACTTGCATCTTAAATGTGCGACTTGGACTGTATTAGGTCGGCACAATTTAAACTTCAAGGACCTGGCATTGGACATCACATCAAGAAAGAAAACAGGCTGCTGCCTTTAGCAGATTTTCAGGCCTCCAGGACTTTACACAGCCAGATTCCTTCTGGAGCAGCCCATCTGAAAGATTTGGGAAAGTCAGTTGAAAAATGTTAAATGGGGCAGAGTTGGCAGAGAACTTAAAAATTGTCTAAGGCTTGAGTGCTCAGAAGGTAGTTGATAAGGAAATTGCTGTTTTAAATTCTTCTGGTTGGGTATTTTGGTTGCAGGAGAAAACTGTGGCTGTGATTGTAGCAGAAATTTCCTGTTCTATTTTTTTAATCCTCAATTTCTTTTCAGTTTTTGTCGCTTGTTTAAAAGCATACAAAAAATTAAATGGCCTTCTTGGTCTTGGAAAGTAATGCAAGTCTTGCTTTTGAATTCACAATAAAACTGTGGAAGTTTGGGGGTTTTGGCAGAGCTTACACTTCTGTAGAAAAGATGACAGCTTCATTATGGTGCTGAGCCTATTAAAAGGAGAACTGTTGGGGGATGCTATCCTGACTTGGCAGACTAAGAGTCCTAAAGGACTTAATTTTTTTTCTTTCATTGAGTCAGCTGTATTGCCTATATATTAATTTGCATACTACTTCCTATAATGCTTTACAATGAGATTTTTATCACAAAGATTAAAGATGTGTAATGTTATCCATTTAGTAAAGAAAATCTTGTCAGTTTCTACCTGTTTCACCTTTCTTTCAGAAACTGAATGTCCTAATAGTCATTACTTACTTCAGTTGGTCTTTTTAAAGGAAGTAGATAATACACCCCATCCTGTATGTCCTTCCAATGTTCAGCTACATTTTTATTTCTCTTCAGCATACAAGATGTACTTAAGAAATGCTGACCATAGAAATCATGAAGCAGACTGTGCATGTGACTGTGAAACATATAAGTTGAGTTGAAAAAGACATCTGTTTTTAAACAAGAGTACCTGGACATTTAAATGAATGTTTAAACTCCTTTAAGAAAAATGGTTGTCAGTATGAAAAATGAACATGAAATTTATTATTTCCCCCAAGCAACTCCCTTTTCTTCATCGAAATTCAGTTATTAAATTTCATTAGTACAACAGATGGGGAGCAGTTTTGCTTATAATTTGCTTGTGTAGTTTCTATGCAGTCCTTGATCTTTTGAATTGCAAAACACATCTTTAATCAAATATTTAACTCCATTATGAATTGGCACATGCAAGATTGTGCATACTGATAATCCAGATGTTGGTATCAAAAAAAAATACAATATGCTTATTCATATTTTCAGTAATAAAACTTCCCTTCCACTTTGTGAGACAGCGACAGAAGATCAACTGCCGTTGGAACAGCACGTGGTAACTATAGGGAGACTTTCTGCTATGACAATTATGTTGAGGCATAATGTTCCTTGAATTGTGACATGCAGAAATTGCATCTCCTTTTTGTCTGTAATTGTGATTGAGGAAGATGACTGAAGGTTTTATATTCATTTTGTGATAGATGGCTCTTTCCTTTGCAGCCAAACAGGGAAAAAGTTAATGGCGAAGTGTCGAATGCTTATCCAGGAGAATCAAGAGCTTGGAAGGCAGCTGTCCCAAGGACGTATTGCACAGCTTGAGGCAGAATTGGCTTTACAGAAGAAATATAGTGAGGAACTTAAAAGCAGTCAGGATGGTAAGGGATTTTTTAACAAAAATAGAAGTTGCCTTGCACTTCTCTAAGTTTAATTTTGTGATAATATACATAATACAAATTGCCAGAATGAAAGGGCAGTATTGAGTAAAATATGACAATAGTAAGTATTAACTGGTAATCTTAGTTAAAAACAAAATCCTTAACTTTGGGGGAACTAGTGGGATTCACAGCTCCAGTAATGCAGTGTTTGAAATCAAGATTTTTGTACTGTAAGTTTTGCTGTTTAATAGGGAATGTTTAGACCGCACACATTGCTGGAGAATTGGCATGATGGAAGCTGTTAACGTTACGTAAAGCCTAGGCATGCACTGAGAACAGAAAGCTTCTTGTTAACTCTGACTCATTTGGAATTCATTTTAAAAAATCAGCAACTTTTCAACAGCGCCTAAGAATGTGAAAAACTGATTTTTTTTTTTCATTTGGTAATTCAGATGAATGAAAATACCATGTTTATAGTCTAAATTTTGTGACACTGTAAACCTGAATTGAAATTATCTGAAATTATCTAATACTCTGACCTCTTGCATAATTTAAATGGAGGGGAAATGCAGGTTTAAAAGTCTTCAGTCTCAAATTCTGTGTAGTGTCAGTGGCTCTTCACAGAATGTTACCTTAGGTTATCTGAAGTTTGGGAATAAAACCGATCTAGACATCATGTCGATCTGAACATCTTCTTGTTTGTTTTGCATCTGAAGATTGTAGGATACCAGAAACTTGATACGGCATCACATCTGAGTTGCTTCTTCCCCAAAGATGAATCAAGATGATGATATTCCTGCAGTTTTCCTAATGATTATTTTCCATAGCAGCGAGAACACTTTTTTTTTTTTTTACAATATTAAGCAGTTTGCATTTTATTTCCTCTGTCATACTGGTCGTGCAGTTGAATTGAAGACTTGAGTCAATGTTTCTTATACTGTTTTGAGGTCAAATTTGTTTTGTTCCAGAATGTAGTACTAATTGTAAAAACCTTTTTCTGATACATAAATACTAAAACATCCTGTGAAATTAGTTAACACACTTGTTGGTAAGAAGGTTTTTTTATGTCCTGTCTTGAAGGATTTAAAGGATTAAACACAGTTAGAATTGGAACTCCTTTGAAATATGATGAAAAAATACTTTTTGCTCCTGAACAGGGTTTTGCAGTAACTCAGATCTGTTACATACAGGACATGGTTCATGGTCACTTTTACAGTATTTCTGCCAGGAACTTATACTTCAGTAAAAGTAGACACATTAGTATCTACTTGCAAAATATTAGTTGTTGTAATTGAGCTTTTTTCTGAATAGATTCCTTTCTTGCCCAGAAATTAAATTTTTCTCACATATTTTCAATAGCAGTATAGAAAGTAGGTAGATAGCACAGTTGTTAAGCATTTTCTCCCTCAGAGGCAGAGTATCAAAACCAGTGCATACCTGATGGCTGAGAAGTAGTTAATTGAAAAAATTTAGCATAAAATATTGAGTTACAGGATGTTAATTTCTTGTCTGAGATTCAAGCTATATATGGGCTATTAAGTGTTTGCAACAAATGTGTTTTCTTTACATAGAATTGAATGACTTCATCATCCAGCTTGATGAGGAGGTAGAGGGTATGCAGAGTACCATTCTAGTTCTTCAGCAGCAGTTGAAGGAGACCCGCCAGCAGTTGGCACAGTACCAGCAGCAGCAGTCGCAGGCCTCCAACCCAGGTACCAGCAGGACTCCATCCTCTGAGCCCACAGAGCAGGGAGAGGCTGTGGGCAAAGACTGCAGCCGCCTGGCAAACGGACCAAGCAATGGCAGCTCCTCCCACCAGCGGACGTCTGGGCCTGGATTTTATAGGGAGGGTAGCAGCACGGAAGATGATTTCCCAGCTTCTCCAGGCAATGGTAATAAGCTGTCCAACCACTCTGAAGATAGAACTGGTAGAGGAAGTGGTAGCTACATAAACCAGCTCAGTACTGGGTATGAAAGTGTAGACTCTCCCACTGGCAGTGAAAACTCTCTCACTCACCACTCAAATGACACAGACTCCAATCATGATCCTCAAGAGGAGAAAACAGTGAGCATGAAAGGTAACAGAACTGTGGGTTCTCGTCATGTCCAGAATGGTTTGGACTCCAATGTAAATGTGCAGGGTTCAGTTTTGTAACATTTTTCTGCAAAATTTTTATACAGTGTCATTGAAATTGGGAGAGGATACTGTCCAGAAGCCGTTTAAATTAGTGCATACTTGTCACAATTTTGCCTTTTTGTGGGTTTCTTTTTGCTTCAATACCTCTGCCACTTTGGAAATTTTAACAGTTAATTACGTTGAATGTTGCTAAAAGGACGTTTGTGTAGCTCAAGTTATTTTTATATGAGTTAATGTGAAGTTGAAATGGAAATTATTTCCATAAAGTATAACATAAATGATGTCTGTACAAATCTGTGTATATCTAGAACCTGTGCTGTGTAAGGGCATTCTTACTCATACTGTTATACTTAACACCACCTTCAAGATTTGTCATAATAGCTGTGGGTTTATGACTGCCAAGTTTGCCCAGTACAGTAGTTTTATCACTAAAAAGATGGACTTACTGAAGGAGTCCTGTAGTAGTTTCAGTGTTAATTACAGTTTTTCCCACCATACATCTGTGCATTTTCTCCTTAGGTGACCGAATGTTTCTGAATTGTGTGCATAGTTACTCAGTTTTTAAGAACTGTTGTATCCTGTTGATGCATATTGCTCTGTGACTCCAATATTATCTTACCTGTACTGACCAAACCTAAATAAAAACTTTTAATAATGTAATTTCCTCATTGTTCTGCATTGGCTTATGTGGCTTATTTGTATGTGGTGTATTTATAGTCCTTGCTTTTGAAATGAGTTTGTGTCAATCCTATGTGA
The DNA here is from genome assembly GCF_965231275.1 of Zosterops lateralis. Lineage (NCBI taxonomy): Eukaryota > Metazoa > Chordata > Aves > Passeriformes > Zosteropidae > Zosterops > Zosterops lateralis. The sequence goes on along the minus strand of NC_139764.1, from coordinate 56,602,239 downwards.
TGCAGCCTGTGTCAAATACATGAACTTGTAGGTGTGTACTTGTACTAATTTCAGGACAAGCCTGGTAGTGCTTTGTCCTTATTGGCAGAAAAAGGGTGGGGGTGGGGGGAAGGTGGAAAGGAGAAGTTAATAAAAGTAAACCTTAGAGTTTGAACCTGGTTTTATTAATGATTACAAAAAAACCCAGAAAACAAGCCAAACCCAAAAACTTGAAGTACCTAACAGGTAAATGCACAAACTAAACGAAAAAACTTGAAGGAATTAGCAATTCAGCCTTTTGAACCAGGTAACTTTGTTTTTAAATGCCTGCCTGAGGAAACTGATTCCTTGACAAGTGCAGAGAATGAAGGAATTCCCTTTAATTAAACATAGTTTTATTGCTCAGCAATGAGCTATTAATTTCAGAACTTGGATTTCTAGTGTTTATTTTCTGTCTACTGGTTTAGTGTTAGTAGCACATGAACAAGATGAAAAAGCACTGTTCAAAAGTTTAAGACAAAAGTACTTAGTAGTGTATTTTAGGGTGGACTTAATTCCAGTTTCAACATTTTTCTACCTGTGAGTCTTATAATTACCAGATGAGTAACAAAATTAATGCATATATAGCTACTAAAATAAAAAGAAATAGCTTAACTGCTTTGCAATTCACTGTGGAAACAGACTTGTTGAAAGCAGTATTTCTTAAAAGCTCTACAGCACACTTGACTTTGTTTAAATTTACAGTTACAGTAAACTCTTACATTATAGAAGGCTTCTGCAGTATTTTTAAGTGGCATAAATTAGTGTCTGCAGTAATGCTGTCCAAGACAAATGGAGGTAATTAAATTGCTGCCATCTATGCTTGTCTGTATTAAAAACATGCTAGTCCATGGCTTGCACCACTGCTATTTTAATTTCATAGGGTTCACATCAATGTTCGAAAATCACTTGGTAGTGGTCATTGGAAATACAAATTCCACTGGTGATACCTTGTTGCATTTTGAATAGTGCTTCAGGCCTGATTGCTTGAAAAAACAGCAGTTGGATGGTTGAAGGCATGAAAGGGAAGTGACAAATACCTGTACAAAAATGATGCTGGCATCTGGCACCCAAAGGAATTTTTAGATCACAGAAGTCCCTGTTGATGAATTTTATTTGATCTTAGCATCATATTGCTAGCTTATGTAGTATGTGTTTGTTTGTACATCCTGGATCCTGTAGATGGTTAAATACAGTATTTGTAAGAAGCTTCAAATGCTCATAACACAATATAGTAATTGGGCTTTATGTGATCAGATGGTAAAAAGCCTTGTGAGGAAATCTGTGGTCATTAAAGGCATAGTTCTCAGGTGGTGACTTTTTACTTAAATCAGGTATTACAGGACATTCATGACTTCAAAATCATCTTCACATGAGGCTTTTTTCTGAAGGGTGGTATGTTATGTTTAAATAGTAAAAAAATAATCAGAAATAAAAATTACACCATCAGACTTGTACTTAATTTGTTAAAAAAATGGTGTAAGACAAACCGTTCCCCTTGTCATCCTCTGCTAGAAGGTATCTTCTAAATAAGTAGGGTGGAATACTTCGTGTGATTTTTTTTTCTTCCAAAATGAAGGCAACCCAGACAGTGTGCCAGTTAATAAAATTAATATATAATTACATAATTGACTTGCTTTCATGGAACACTTGCTACAAGCAGTGAACTGCAGTGTATGCAGTGTATTTATTACTACATATGCAAGTGCTAAGCCTGTAATAATCATAGTTTTGCCTGGCTATTGGCACCTGTATTATGACACTTAATAATCCTGGATGCAGTTGGTTCATTTTAACAAAAAATGACATTTTAGTGATCCAATAAGTACAACATATTCCTCTTTAAAAGTAGATAGAAGCTATAGCTTGGTGTATGTATTTTCAGTAGTCAGGGGCAAAGAACTTGCTGATTTTGGACAGTTTGCCTTACATCTTAGCTACTGCTAGAGCAGCTCTTTTCACTGTTCAGATTCCCGCAAGAGCACCGCTGGCTGATCAGAGAAATGGAATTACTGTCCTTTTCCAGCCTGCCTCGAGGAGTGAGGAATGGAAGCACTATGTCTCCCAGTGGGCTGGGATTCCCTTTGTGGGGTCATTCCATGTGGATTTCTTCCAAACTGGCAAGATGAGGTTATTTATTCACAACAAAATGGTTCAGGCTTAGCTCCCACTGAATTTTTGTAATTTGAGTTTTTATAGTCTGGTAAATGTGGGTGCTGTATTATCTCAAAGTTTTATGTATTTATTTAAGAAGACAAAATATAAAGATAGAAGGCTTTGCGGTAGCAGAGATTAATTCCCCACAATTTAAATTTTACTTAATGTTTGTCTTGTCTGCAGAGTCTGAAGACTGAGCTGCTCCTCCCTGACCTGGCTGGAGACCCAGTTTTTAATGGGTCTTTGGACTCACCTGCATTAATCCTACCGGTTACTTCATTTGAGGGGGTTAAGGTAATTGGGTAAAGGATTTTCGTGAGCACCACGCTCAATTGCTACATGCAGGAAAGCAGATGTTGGGGAAAACAAGATGCCCAAAAAAAACCGGGTAAAAGAACATAAGGGAACCAACGAAAGCAAGTCGTAGGGAAAAAAAAAAAAAAGGAGGCAAGCCGAACTGGTAGCGTTAGAGCTGCCGGTGCCGTCACTGCCCTGCCAGAACCTTTTCAAAGCCGAGCTGTGCTGTGCTGCTGTATCCCCTCAGGAGCACAGGCAGCGGGCGGCATTTTATCTGTTTCTTGGGGCGCTGAGACGGCCCCGCTCAGAATTACCGCGGGCTTGAGTGTTAAGATAACAATTCTAGGAGCGGTTGCGTTCACAAAGACAAGCTACACCCACTGCTCAGCAGTGGTATTCTCCCGAATTCGAAGGCCGGCGGTGCCCGCGGGGTGTGTCACCTGCGGCTCGGCCCAGCTCGGCCCCGCCGCCGGGGCAGGACGGGCGGCTGCGGCTGCGCCGTGAGAGCCGCGCCCCGCCGCAGACGCCGCCATGTTGTGCCGCTTCTCCGCCGCGGGCAGGTGAGCGCCGCGCCCCGCCGGGACAGCCGGGCCGGGCACTGCCCGCACCGGGGAGCGGCCGCACCGCCCTCGCCCTCCGCGCCGGGCCGGGCACGGGAGGGCGGGAGCGGGGGAGCAGGCGGCGGGAGGGTGGTCTTCTCGCCCCTCGGTGTGTGCCCCCTCCGTTTCTTGCGCGGAGAGGTCGCGCTGTTGCCGGCTGCCCCCCCGGCCCGGGCCGTCCTTGGCGGTCGCCCTTGAGCGCTCCCGGCTGTGCCCGCGCCGGCCGCCGAGGAGCTCCAGGGGCCTCACACGGTGCTGCCCGAGCCTCCTGTTTTTGCTGGCCGGGGTCGCCCCGCTCGGCCGCTTCTCAGAGTCCTCAGAGCTTTATTTTGGTCGCGCTGTCTCCCTGGGTTATGTCAAGGTCACCGGCGATACGGCGGCCCCAGAGTGACCATCCTGAGGGCCTGGGATTCTCCCTCCCCTCGTCGTGGCCCTTGTCATGTGGCATGACAAGTGCGAGGTGTTACAATGGGGAAGGGTAACGCGGCCTGCGCGGTGTCTGTGCCGGCCCGGGTGGTGTCCCTGTGGGCCAGGGGAGCACACGTCCCTGTAAATGCTGGAGAGATCCGGTCCTGGGAACCCGGGGACTCTGCAGGGGGTTTTGCCTTTTATTTCCCAGTACAGGGGTCTTGTGAATAGCGAGGAAAGGACGTTTCAGCGACATCTTTGCTTCTATTTTTACTCTGCAAAGATTAGGTGAAGCTTTGAAGCTTCTTCAAGTTACTCCGGGCTTTTCATTGCTGTCCCTGCTTTTCCCTCCCGTGCGGGCTTGGGAGGATGCATGGGGTTTGTGCAGTGGCCTGGGGGCTCGGTTTGAGGAGCAGCAGCTTCACAGTGCAAAGCCCTGTATTTGTGACCTTTGTGCAAATTCATCTTTGCAGTCGAGCTGCAAAGTGTGCTTGCTCTAAGCTTGAGAACTAGAAATCTGATTTCTTTGGCTAAGATACCACCCCAGGTACTTAAAGCAGCTGATCATAACATCAGTGTATTCAGCCTATTTCACTGGTAAAGCCCGAGTTTTGCTGAATAAGACTACTTCCTTCTGTATGTTTTTCTTTTCCAGAAGCAGTGCTAAGCTGGTGGCACCCTTGGGGTGCTTGGTTTCTAGACAAAAGCACACTCTTCCTGACTTGCCATATGACTATGCTGCTCTGGAGCCTCACATTAATGCAGAGATCATGCAGCTGCACCACAGCAAGCACCACGCCACCTACGTGAACAACCTGAACGTTGTCGAGGAGAAGTACAAAGAGGCACTGGCAAAAGGTTTGTATATCCACAGTTAACAGGTGAGATGGAAACTTATGGGCATAGATGATACAAGAGAGCAAAAAGAAAAAAAGAAGGGAAATATTTTCTTTTAGAAGTTTTGGATTATGTCATGGTGGTATTGTTAGGGGAAAGCCTTTTGTTGTAGCTTCAGTGGTGCTGATAATTGGAAATTAAATTTAAGTAGAAAGCATGAATTCTGTTCTGTAGTGCTGTAAAACTAGAAGATTTATTGATTGTTGTGGGTTTAGTCCATACTCTGTTAGTAACTTGAACCGTATACTAAGAGTCAGTAGGAAATTGCAGTAATTTTGCTGAGCAAGTACGTTGCAATAAAAGGTTAGTAGCAAAGTTAGATAAAGTGAAAATTGTGTGCCTTGATAGTTTTCACATCAGACACTCTGCTCAGTCTTGGTAAATGATCTTGGTTGCCTACAAGTGGAGGTAAGACAAACATGCAGTTTATGTGTACAACATACACTGGAGAGACCTGAATTAGTGTGTCAGTTATGTCACTGGGTCACATTAAGGGGTTGTGTAGGTCACAGGCCCATGTGAGGCACTAAAATATGCAGGAAACCATCATGGAATTTTTGTTACGATCTCAGACTTTGGGATACGCTGTGTTCGCAAAAACTTCGCAGGTGTAGCAGAGCTACACTAAAACATGAGATGCATTCTTCTGAACTTTGAGTCTCTCAGTTGAACTGATGAAAGTGTGTGAAACAGTGTGTATATCTTTTTGAGAAGGTGGAATATTTTCTGGTTTTTTTTTTTTTTGCTGTGGTGATAATTTTTTTAAAAGATATCAATTTACCTCAAAGAAATGATTACTGTATAGACTCACTTCTGTCTGCTTGCCCCCTGGCTTCACAGTGGAATTTAACTGCTTTTACTTGAGTGACAGTGAGAATTGCTGATATCTGAGTAAACCTATGTGTATTCTGTGGATGAATTTAAAAGTGTCATTAAGGCATGCAAAATTCAGAGATAATGTCCGAAAGATGCCACCTGAGTGGCCATGAGAGATTTCTCATCCTTAACCTGATACCTAAATCCAGCAAATAGTGTTTTTACAAACTGCATGGGATGCTTTATTCTAGTGCTGTACCCCTCTGTGAAGGTCGTGAGGAAATGCTGAGAACGTGGAATCCTGAATTAAAACCATAGTAACAGATGTGCTACTGCTTTGAGATGTCTGCTACTGCTTTGAGGCTTGTCTTCATGTCTGTGTTATTGAGGCAACTCGGAAAATTTCTACCACTCAGTCCTGAGAGTGGAGGAAGCAGGTCTCCCACTGATTCCTTACTGAAGAGTGTATTGGAGTGGTGGAAAAAGCTTTAAAAGCATTGGAAATGCTTCAGCGTTTTTAAAAGCCAAAATAGTAATGAAAACACTTGTACTGAAGTGGTGCAACACTGTTCAGACACAAGGCACCAGTGAATTCTTCAAGGAGTACAGCATTTTGTGGAGGGAGAGGAAGTACAGAGCTGTTTGATCTTGATTTCAGATGCAGGATTCTGTCGTGTAATAAAGTGATTTGGGTTGCTTTTGTTTTTTATGGAGGGAGGTGAGTACCTCCCTCCATAAAAAAACCCAAATGAAACAAAAGATAGGAAGGAGAAGAACATTTTGTGTATGTGCTCACTGTACTTACTGACTTTTCTCAAGCACAAGCTGTTTGCCCTGTAAATTGTTTTAAGAAGTTTAAAAATGCTTAGTTTGCAAATCAGTGAGCTAACAGGTGAGTAATATTCTTGCCTTGTAGTGATGATACTGAGGAATTTACAAGTGCTGGGTCCTCAAAGAGTTCTGGCTGTGCTTGTTGCTTTATTCTGCTGTAGAATGGCAGTTGGTCTTACGTGTGTGGTATGGGCTGCCTGATAGTTGCAATATTGCAGATCACTTATTACAGCATAAAAAAAGGTCAAAGATAATAAATCTTTAATAGAGCTTGTCTGTGACTGTTTAAAATACGGGTAACAGTACAAACCTTATGTTGTCCATTGATAAGTTTTATGCTTGTAGAAAGATTTTGGAGATCAGTGGAGGCCTAATAGAAACTTACTGCCTGTTGTGGTGATGATACTGTTTTTATTTATGCATTTCTGCTTTCTGTATTCTTAGGTGATGTTACAGCTCAGGTGTCACTTCAGCCTGCACTGAAGTTCAATGGTGGGGGTCATATCAATCACACCATCTTCTGGACAAACCTTTCCCCTAATGGAGGAGGGGAGCCTAAAGGTTAGTGTGTGTTACAGTGGCTTATTGCATTATTGATGAACTTTCCTCTCTTTGAAGGAGTCTAAAGTATCTTTATTTTTCAGAGTTAATTCACCTTTCTGTGTGACAGTTACCAAAATTCTGAGGTATTTGGGGGGTTTTTGGATGTAAGCCAAAAGTATAAAAAACTAGTCATTTACAAAGTATTTTTAATTTCTAGAGCTGATTATGTATACACTGCAGAATACCTGGCTACTGCTGTATATATCCTTTCCACCTTCATAAGAGAAAATAGTTGTACAAAGCCATGCTAATTAAATTGCTGTATGTACTCACTTTACAGAAAGGGAAGAAATGTGCTGCATACCCACCCAGCCTCGTGGCTGGAATTATGCTCCAGTTTGGATAGGGATAGTTTAGCAGTTAAAGCCTAAAGGAAAGAATCCCTTTGGGGAAGATAGAGTACTGATTACCTGAAGTGACCTGCAATTAAAGGCCCTTTAGTACAGATCTCACAAAAGGTGTTCTGATAAACTTGAGAGGTTTTGATTGAGGTTTATATTCCTGTGATCTTTCTGTGCTTTTTTTCTGTTAAAGGAGAATTGCTGGAAGCCATCAAGCGTGACTTTGGTTCCTTTGCAAACTTCAAGGAGAAGCTGACAGCTGCATCAGTTGGTGTTCAAGGATCAGGCTGGGGGTGGCTTGGCTATAACAAGGAGCAGGGGCGCCTACAGATAGCAGCTTGTGCAAATCAAGACCCTTTGCAAGGAACAACAGGTCAGGTTTCCTTCCTTCCCCTCTGCTCCTGTAGGTTTGATAGGCAGGTGTATGACATCTGAGAAGTGGTTGATGGATAAATAGATCTGAAAAATCAAATGTCTCTTCTAGCAGAAGTGAAAACACAGGTTTTTTTAGAGCAGCATTTGTAAAGCAGGACTTAAAAACTGTGAAGAGCACAAGGATTAAGTGTCCTTCTAGTCTGAGGGAAAATAGATGGGCCATATTGTGAAAGTGCTTTTTGCTTGGCAAATATTTTAACTTCAGCTTCCTTGGATTTTTGAGTAACTGGAGTAACTTGCACATATCAAGCAACATTAAGCCTCTTACCTTCAGATTTTTTTTCCTCTGGCAGAGGAGCTATTCACAGCACTGTCAGTGCACTGAGGTCAGACAACAGGAGAGGGGAAGATGAACATAATAACTCTTGTTCCTATCTGGACTGGGTTTAAAATGGAGCCTTAAAATTTGTTTCCAATATATTGATAAAGAGTAATGAGTGTCAACCAAATTAGTCTATGATGTGGTTAAATGTTACAGCTGGACAGGCAGCACAGTACTGGCAATGACCTCTTTCCAAAATATTCTTACTTCCTTAGAGACATGTGGAAGTGGTAATGTCAGGCTGGACACCCTTCACAGAGAGAAGAGGTCGTGACCAGGGAGAGTATGCCTGCAGTGTCAGTTTGTCCAAATCATTTTGCAGATACCTTTAAAACATGTTCTGCAGAATTAGTAGACAATGGCAAGGAATTTCATGTATTACCAGCAGTCACTGTATTGCTTATCATTAGGATGAAAAGAAATTATATATTTAATATAGGGACATAGAGTATAATGGGAGTAAATTTCACCCTCCTTCCTGTGAAAATTTACCATTAAAAATTCAGTGATAAGGGTATTTTAGCACAAAAACAAGGAGGTAATTAGACACTGAACGTATAGCCTGTAATTAAAGTATTGGAAGCAATCTGGCGTAGCAAGAAACCTTTATAATGGAATTTTTCATGCAAGTGCTTGCATATCTCTGCAAAAGATAAAAACCTTTCAAAAATTACTTCATCTGGTTCTGGTTATGTCTTCAAGGCAGTTCCAGAATATTTATAGATGTATTTACCCAAATCAGCTCTTTGAGGTTATGCAGAGTGTGTGTGTGTATGTTTGAGCAAGCACAGTTTTGTAAAATACTGCAGTAAGGACCAGTATGCTGCAGAGCTCTTTGTCTTCCTGCAGATTAAGGCTCAGAAACTGGGTACAACTTGGGGGTGCAATATAAAACTTTATATGTACAGTGTGTTTTCATACATTTACAAAATTTATCCTCTTTTTTCACAGGTCTCATTCCTTTGCTAGGCATTGACGTATGGGAACATGCTTATTATCTTCAGTATAAAAATGTTCGACCTGATTATTTGAAAGCCATCTGGAATGTGATCAACTGGGAGAATGTATCTTCAAGATACGCAGCTTGCAAAAAGTAGAGTGGGATTCTTGCACAGACTACTAAAATGTCACCAGTTCTACTATGATACCACTCTTGTAGTAGTGCCTGTGGCTTACAAATGAGTCGTTCTACTGCAGAAAGCACTTCACTCATCCAACAAGCATTTCATAATCAAGCAAAGTGTCTGCTTGTTTAATTATTTGAAAGGTATTTACTTAGAGTTCTGAAGCTTTAAACTGTTGTGCAACAAAGGGAGACACTTTAATCTGTTCCATTGCGTATAGAAACATAGGTCACCTTGCTGAAGCTTAATGGATTTCCTTGTTGCACTAAAATACCTAAGTGGAAATATGTGCTACTGTTGCTGTAAACAAATAAAACTCAAAAGAAGAATCTTCTATAACTGTCTACAAGAGACTCATTTTTAGTAATATCTGGTCTAGGTTGATCTTAAAATGATTGGAAGACAAAAGTGCTTTTTGTAATTTTTTGTATTACAAGCTGTAGAGCTTTTATAAAGGTTGAAAAGGTAAATGAAATGGGAAATAGGTGTTGCTATGCCTGCTTGAATTGACTGTCTTCAGTCATCTCTACCCCTTCTTGCATCTGTTCCGTGAGATCTTTGTCTATCACACTGATGCACAAGCACTGGAAGCATTACCTTGGGCAGGAAATTACAGTGCTGGCTCAGACAGATGGTTCACGTTGAGCCTGAATGACAGCGTGTGACACTCACTTCATACTAACTGTTCAGGTGTGTCTTAGACCATCCTTTAACTAAAGGGACTGATTCCATGCATATATCAAGTACAAGTTGTCTCTGCACAGCCCTGCTGCTGAAGCAGTAGTATCAAATTAAACTTGATGCTTCAAGTAGGGATGAACTAACCTCTGTGGTGTGACAGAGCATGCCCATGATCTTGAAAAAGGAATGGTTGGCATGTTGTGCCTACCATGGTGTCTGCTTGAAGGTGAAGGAAACTGGAGTTTTTTTCTGTTCCTTATTACATATGCTGAAGTACCACATAGCAGAGATGAAAAACTGGCGGGGTACTCCTCAATATGAGTGACTGCTGAGGTAGGGCTTTGTTGGCAAGTGCCATAATGTGTGTGCCAGACATTCTGGTACTGCACACTCCGAAGGAATAGGAGGTAAATGCCTGTAGACTGGTGCTCTGGAAAGGCATGCTTAAGCTATGGAGGTTGAGTTAGCTCCAGGTGGTGAGGCTTTAAACCACGGAGACCTCCTCAAGCACAGCTAATACATGCTGAGGCTCTAAAGGCAACAGTGAGACCCAGCACATGCTGGTAAGGCTCAGTTTCAGCTGTGCACCAGGTTGAAACTTCTTGTCTCCTGTTTCCAGTCAGCTGGTGAGTCAGTCCCGCTACCTTGTGTCCTATCCAAGTCTGAATGTGGAAAGTCCTCAGCTCTATACAAAAAAGAATGTGGAACAGAAAGATGAGAACTTACTAACTGTTGAAGGCAAATAGGGACAGTGAAGCAGTGAAAATTATTTAATGTTTGTTCTAGTGAACAACTAAAGGAAAAAGGGTTCTTATGTGGTTCATTTGAAGTAAGGGCTTGGTTAAATGGTCTTAATTCCATATTGCTGTTAAATCTGGAAAAAGTGGTTCTTGTGGCACTATGAGGTGGAGTATGTGCCTGTAATTTAGCAAGTGTGCTAGCAAAGCTATTGACTGGTCAGTGAAAGTGTGTAAACCTCTTACTAATCCGTGTTAGGCAGTAAACTCAGAATTGCTGCTGAGAACTAGCACTTTGTGTTACAGTGGTTGCTGTGGGGGTGGGCAGGTCTGTCCCTATATGAACTGAGAAACGGGAAGGGAAAGCCTTACAGCTGATCTCAAATGCCCTGTCCGGACAAGTCTGAGACCCATTAGTTTGTTCTACCTAGACTTCCTAACCCCAGTGGTAAAAATAACTGTGTGTAAAGTCATCTCCAACCTGAGCTGTGCAGAGTACTGTCAATGAGCATGGAATTATTTGCAGACTTGATCTGCATGATAGGAGCAATGAGTTTGCATATTTCAGTGTTGGATTAGTCTTTGACCTGGACCAAACAGAAGAGTTGCAAAATTGCATCCTGACAGACTCCAGGGCTTAGTCATGTCACTGATGAAGATGCCATGTTTGTAGACACAGTTAATTTGTGTGTAGGCCACTTTATGTTAAAGATAAAAACTTGGAATAATTTTCAAGAGGGGAACAAAGTGCAGTACCTAAACCTGGGAAATGATAGTGTGTCATGGGCTGAAAGAACAGGGTGCATCAGGGTGATCCCATAATAAATACTTGCAGGTGGCAAAGCTGCTGCACACAGAGACTTTGGTTTGCACATCGCAGATTTTGGTGGCTGGATGTTTTTCGGAAACATGCAGTTGGGTCCAAAAGGGCAATATGCTGCTGGAAAATGGAAGTGCACATCTGTGACTTTTTGCTGACCCATAAAAAGATATTTGAAGGCTAATATGAATCACAAAGTGTATGTATCTCATTGTGTACCAGAACGGATTAAAGTAATTCAAGGCCAGCCAAACCGAGCTCTTGCAGTCTCTCTGCTGCTCCCCATGGCAGGCCATGGGGGTGATGCCATGGCCAGCCCCAGTGAGTCCTCAGGATGGTACCTTCATCCTGTTAGAAAACAGGAGGGGTCTGTGAGTATCTTTACTGAGTCTTTAGAAATGGAAAAAGATCAAATAGACTTTTCCCCTCCAGTTTCTAATTGCCACCTTACAATTTTTCTATTTTACCTTTATCTACAGCATGTATTAAAACCCCCCTAAAGTACTGAACCCCTAAACTGTCTCCAGAAAATACTGACGGTGACGCATCTTGTGTGCTGGTATGCTCTCCTAGATATTCAAGCCTCTTTATTTACTGAAGACATACTTGTCTTTATTTTGCATTCAAGAATTTTGTTCTCTCTTATGTAGCAAAGTAGGTTTAAAATGCCACTGTGCCATTCTGCTAATATTTTACGTGCCTGTTGCATTGACCTTGCAGAAGTTAATCATTACACTACTATAAAGTTAGAGTTGTGTTTGCAGTCATGTCTAATACTGAGGAGATAAAAATACTGGTGACTTGGTAGGCTTAAGCTGCCTTTTCTTTAATTATTCTGCTTAATAATTAAAAGTTAGGCTCTCAGGTTTCGTCATAGCTGTTACTCTTGTTGATTCAAAAAGCAAAGAGTTCTGTGGTAGGAGTGTGTGCGTCTGCAGGGCTGAAGCAGCTCCAGTCCCAGAGACACAGAGCTTTGCCTTCCCCACTAGGTGGGAGTGTCTGTCTGTCTTAGTCTGTTGAGTTTGGGCTGCCGAGTTGAATTTCCAAGAGTCGAGCTAGGAACCTGGCTGGGTGTTCTCACTGCTCAAGAGGGGATCTATTTGGATTTCCACTTTGTAAATAATCAAGGTCACCCTTTTCAGTGGACAGTATGTGGGGAGGAGACGGTGCTGCTGGGGAGAAGGCAGTTTATGGTAAGACATACAGTCAAGTACAGAATTTACCATAACAAGAGCCAGGCAGGCAGAGGCTAGAGGGAGGTACTCCTAATTAAAATGAAGATACTTCTGTGGTTGCCGTCTGCCTCATCGGGCTCTAAGTGTGTCTGTGTAGGGACACATGACATGCTGAATGGTTTTTCAAGTCCCCAGACCGCAGATTTAACTGCAGGGGATGAAGCCTGTCACATTGCTGTAATTAAGCCAAGTCTGCAGGTAATGCACAACCTGAGGCACAGAGCTTTGCAGTTACAACTGTGCTGCTTTTATGGGACTGCTGCTGCTGCTGCAGCTGCAGCTTTTCACTGGATCTTCTCACCTAAAGAGATGGATAAACTAATTAGCACAAATTGGTAAACCTGCTGCCTGGACCTGACGGAGCTGGTGGTGGACCCACACAGCCTTGTGACACCACAGAAGCAGCTTTGACATATCCTACAGCAGTGTTTTAAAGCATGTCTGGATTGATGGGAAATCCCTGGAGCTCAGAGAACTCCCTACAGCACAGTACTTGGGAAGTCTTGACATTAGGGCTATGTGAAGTGACTGACAGTCCTCGTAGTTGTGGGCTCCCATTGCATATAAATTTGAAGAAGAAACGACAGTTTTCTGAAAGTATTAATTTCTGTGGAACTCTGCAGAAACATACAAAACTTCCTGGTTATTGCACATGGTATTTGCAGACAGGTTGGAGGCTTTCAGAATCTGACTTCATGTGAGGGAGTTTTGTCCCAGTTGGAAGGGTAAAAACTTTGAAAAGTCCAGGTTTGTCCTCAGTTAAACTATAATTCCTTAGTCCATTCTTGTTTTCATCACCTTTTTTCTGAGGAGGAACCAAGTCTATAGTTCCTGGCTTCTCCCTACCTCTCCTGAGGTCCCTTGTTGAGCTCCAGTTCCTTTGCAGTGTGCTCAGCAGTTCTGTTCCTTGCAGCTGTGTTCTTTCTCACCAGCTGCTCCATAGGGCTGCATCTTAAGGGCTTGTCCTTTATGCTACTGGCACTAGGACTGTAGCTTTAAAAGGTCAGATCAAGGAGCAAGTAGCGTGGTAATGCAGCTACTTTTATCCATAACCTTTGCAACAATCAGAAGATTACTGCACAGGAATTTCAGCTTTGCCTTGTTTTTGTAAGCGAAAGTTGAAAGTTAAAATTTTTCACGCAGTTACTACAAAGAATAGCACTGACACATCAGAGGTCTATAAATCAGAAGGCAAGAGAAAAGAACATCTGTTCATTTAAGTGCCATGATTTGAAGGTAATCTCACAATTCTGAGGAGGACTAATTTATGCTATTTCAATATTTGAACTTGACAGGAAATTGTGATGTTGCAACCCTTGTTTTGCCTCTAGAAATTCAGACCTGAGGTAGCTAAAAGCAAGGGCTCCCAGTTTTCAGGAATTTTGAATTTTGGCTGTGGTCAAAACTGGATAGAATTGAGAACTTGTCAGTGTTTCCAGGAATCCAGAAGCTCCCCAGGCCCTACAGCTGTCAGGGAAGTCTGGTGTCTTGTCTGTCAGGGCAGCTGTTGTGGGCTTCAAGCCTCAGGCTTCTCCAAAGGTCATTCACATAGAGCTGTTTCAAACAAAACATTTCAGGCTCATAAAGGTATTGTTTAAGAAAGCTCTCTGTCTCTCTAGACATGGCATGCCTTCTGACTAAATGCTTCACTAGGATATTTCCAGCCCCTCTTATCCCTCTAGCTGAATTGTGTTAAGAGGCTGTAGGGAGGAGAGGAAATGCAGTTTTTCAAAGGATGCATCATCAAGCTGACTTTGATTTTTTTCCTCTGTAAAAGATGGATGCAAACCTGGCCAGCCTTCCAGAAGAAGAGCTTGACTCTTGGGTCCCTCGAGTGTTCAAGTTTGTTTCCCAAGTCACTGAAAGGAACTTGTGTCAGAAGGACTTCCATCTGGGCCCCCCCACCTCTTCCTGGGCTTAATTGCAATAGGTTCTACTGGTATTTACAAGGAAATGTATTCATTAATTTCTGCTTATTTATTTTTCTTATGAAAGAATAAGGGTCACAAAACTAAAGCTCTCACCTGGGCTTTCTGGGGATGGAGGGATAGTATTTATAAAAGCTTACATATAGGACTTGGTGCTTGTTTGCATAACTAAATAAAATGGGAACAATCCATTGGAATTTAGCCTGTCTTAAGGTCAAATGCTCCAATGGGAGTTTTCACTTGCCTTTGTGAGATCCAGGTCAGTTAAAAGCAGCTCAGGGCCAGAGTTGCTGCTTTTCTGTATTATCTAGCTGGGAATTAGAGTTGTTCCTGGATTTTGTTTTATTAGAATGTAAGTCATAGCAGTTAAGTGTTGGTTGTTCTCCATCTGCTGATACTCCTTACTGTCCCAAATGCATTCTCTCCAGCTTGTGTGAGACTGTGCAGCGCACATGGAGTATGTGAGTGGCAAACCCATGTCTTGTATAGGGAAGAGCACAGGATATTAAGTAGAACAAAATGTTTTTGTTCCAGATGTGGCTGTCTGGCATAGACACTGTGGAACAGATAGAGGTGTGGGCTAGTGATGAGGGTTCAGCCTTGAAATTAACATCTGCACCTACTGATTCTGAACTGACATGCCCAGATTTCTTTCCAGCGGGCTCTGATGTGAGCTTCATTAGAAAGTAACATGTTTTTGTGGCCTCAGAGAAGTATCCAACAGCTTGATCATGTTGGGATGTAGGACTATCCCATCAAAGCTTTCTTTCCTTTGCCTGGGCATTTTGCATCAGCAGCCAGTGTGTCACAAATATGCAGTGATGTTCCTGCTGAATTTTTTCATTCCAAATCCCAAGCAGTTCACTGTAAGGCAGTTTTGCATGGGTAGAAAAAAAGCAAAGCTTCCCATGTCCAGCCGATGAGTTGTCCCCATGTACTGCACCCAAGAGCATGTTTTTTTAAGTGGTTGCAGAGGGATTCTTTGGATTGCACCCTTGGGCTGATCCTGACATCAGGGCAGCAATATGAAGAAGTCCTAGTCTGGCTGTTACTCACTTGGAGCTTCTTGCAGAGTCTGAGCAGGATCTGAAGTCTGAAAATGCTAGTCCTGCCTGTAATCCTTAGGGATTACAGTTTTAAGGGGGCTAATATGTGTATGTGTCTAAATATACAAATATGATAACAAAGTTATCTCTATGTGTGTCATTCTGTTAACGTCTTCTGAATGTTCGGAGAAAAACATGGCAGAAAAACCATCTGGTTGCACTCATTCTTGCCAGCCAACATCTGGCTGCCAGACTTGAGAGGCTGTGTAATCTCTGCTCATGTGTTTTCCATGCTTTGATTCCCTGTTACAACTGAGTGCTGCAGAGGAACTCATCCCTTGTGGCAGAGTGTGGTCTGACAGCATGTTGGAAGGACAGAAGGTGTCGACCATTAAACTGGTGTGTCACCATTAGACCACGTGGAAGTGCTTCCAGGGTAATTCAAGTGCCAGTATATGTATATGGTTCTCATAGTGCTTCATCACTAAAACCTTGGCCTTAAAAAGCTCTTGCTTGGGCTGGAACTGTGGTTCCAGTTACACAGATATATTGTAGAGGTGAAATGTCAGTCCTGCACTATGAATGTGATAAAAGTGAATGCTTCCATTTGGCCTCTGAACTGAAATCCAGGAACATATGCTGTGCTTGCCTTACACACCACTCACACACACCTGCAAGGAAATGACACCTTGTGTCTTACCTCTTTGATTTATTTGTGAATGAAGGAAAAGGGTGGGATGACAGTGCAGTTCATGCAAACAAGGAGGACATGGGTGCTGGAGCATTGCCTCTGCTGTCTGGGTAGGCACTTCAGACACTTCAAAATAGCATGGAATTCTTCCTCAGCTGACATGGTCCTGAACATGTATCTCCTGGTGGTGTGCCCTGTCTGCCATGGCAGGAGCATTTCAGAGGTGATGTATTTTGAGTTCCTGCAGCCAAAATGACTGAAATGTTCATTAGCTGAGGTAGTCAGGAAAGAGTGATCCCCGCTCCAGACCAGTGCCCAAGGTATTCCCCTAACGAGGAGAATCTGGATATCAAAAAAAATACTGTGGGGAGTATCGTGACTGCTCAAGGGGAACCATCTGCCCTCAGCATGATCTCGTTCTACTAACTGAGCCCCACATCCTCCTTCCAGCTCCAAGCATTCGGTGACTTTGGATGAATTGGCGAGACATTCTGAATCAGTCAACACCCCATATTCAGTAAATAAGTTATTTGCTTCTCCCAGTCTTGCCCAAAGCATTTTTGCATTGCATGAAACTATTTTCTATTGGCTTGAAAGGGGAAGAGGAATGAAATAAATTTGTTGACTGAGTCAGAGAACATGTAACAGCAGCTAAACAAGAACTCTGATTTACTGATTTTTGTCATGATCAAATTTAGACTCCATCTCCCACAGATATTCAGGCTGTGGATTTTTTTTTTCCCAAAGGAATTCATAATGAATTTGTTAATCTCAAGTCAGAATGACTGTCTTGGTGGCAGTTGGCAGTGACATTTGGGTTATGTTAATGACAACAAAATTAAATATAGTGCAAAATTAAATTTAGCACAAAGTAGGGACCAGTAACATGAAAAATAAGTGAAAAAGGAGAAAGAACTACCTGTCAGACTGCAGACCAAAGGGAGAAAATTATTGGAAAATCCCAACACTATTTTTTTGTAGTTTGGGTTTTTTTCAAGGGAAAAAACCACCAAAAAACTATAGCCTGAAAACTGCAGTAACAATTTTCCTTTTTGAATCCACATAACCTCACCTTCTGTAGGAGGAACAATCGAGTTTTATCCTTCACCTTGACCAGAAAAATAAATGCAGTGGAAGAAAGAGGGACAGGAAAAAAGCTCTATTTTTGTCTTTCATACTAATTTGCAAAGTTCTTGACAACGGTGAAAATTTTGTAAAACTTGTCTGAGAAAAAAGCCCAAACAAAGTGTGAAAAACGAGGTTCACTTTTTAGTAAATTTTAAGGAATATGTTTAATAAAATAATTAAGACAATTAGGAGATAAGAAAAAAACCAAAAACGGCCGGCCGGGTGACTTGGCACTCAGCCAAGTCCACACCTTGCTTTCTCAGAGACACTCGTTAAATACCCTTTTCGTTATATCAATATATGAAATTCCATAAACTAGTTTCCATATTCCAGGAACTGCCCTGCATGGTTCCTCCCTGGGTCCGCCTTTTTAGAGCATGCGTGTTTCGTGGCCGTGTCCTTTCTATCGCGTCCAGCTTGGGCCTTGGTCCGTGCCTTCTGCGGGTGGTAGATGCTGATAGTTGGTGTTATCAGTAGCAGAGTCTTCTTTACATGTTCACTGGATGTTATCCCAACCAAACAGACAGTTTAAGCAGCTGCTACATCAACTGCTCCCTTTATATCTAGTCTTACCAATAGCAGAAATAAACTTATACCTTTATATCTTTACTATGTTATTAATCATATAGCACACATCTTGCGAAAAGCCAATTTTATAATACACACATATAACAAACCCCACCTCTTCTTTTTATAATTCATTTGGCTTTGAGCCATATTTCTTGTTTTCTAGCTTCCATTATTTCCTCTTATAGACACTTACTTTCCAACCAGTCACCACTGGTCCTTAAGTTTTCCACAATTTAATATTTTCCCAATTATGAATACAACTATCTAATTTGGATGGGTTATAACAGTGACTGTCGATACGGGTATGTGTAATAAGAAAGGAACCTCGGTGTCTTTTCATATAGAACTTTCAGTAGTATCTGTAGCATGATTTTGCCAATATCCTTTAAGGCAAAAGACAAAGAATAAGTGAAGTGACAGAAAAAGGAATAACAGAGGTCTGGTATGGCTTATACCTCCACCCTCCATGCCTATGGGGTTGCTACCCACAGCAGGAGTAGATGATCTTCTTGGTGGCAAGTACAGCGGCCAACCCAGTCTTGCCCTCTATTTCCTTGTTAATTCTTTTTGTTTGTTTGTTTGTTTGTTAGTTTTCAGACAAATTGCCTTTGACTTTTTTTTTTTTTTTTTTTTTTTTTTTTTAAACCGTAATTCTCTCCACTGTTCCTCAGGTATTTCCCACTCAACAGGCACTGGTAATCCCCATTTACTGGGATATATGTACACATGCATCACTAAAAGGCAGTAAAGTCTTTTAATCCAAAGGCCAGCTGCAAAGCCTTTTTAGAACTGACAATTAATTATGCTGGCCATAGCTGCACTTCGAGTAAAACTGCATCTTTAGTTCAGCTATTCCATGTACTGTGATTTTTCCGCATGATCATTTTACTGAAATTAGGGTGTCATCTTCCTCTCTGAGGAATCACTTCTGCTACCATTTAATTTTTGAAAGCTTCCACCTTTTAACTGTAACTAGGATTGAGGGACAGGTTAAAAAGAAATTTAAAGAGAGAAAAAAATTTACTCAACAAAAAATAACTTAAAATACAGAGTGAAAAGAAGAGAAAAAAACCAACAAAAAAACAACAGAAACTTCTTTTACCCCTTCTGATGTTAGAGTTTTATCATATTGAAGGTTTCTGTTGGGCCAATCCTCTGCTCAGCCTATTCTTAGGGCAGGAAGACAATGAATTCTTGCTATTCTAGAAGATTTTCCTTCACTATTTAGGAGAACTTAGAAAGGTACATACACTATAGGATTTATTTCTATCTAAGGCAAACACATTCACTCAATTTGACATGCATTGGTTTGAAAGATTAGATACTCCTTAGAAACTTCGATAAGAACCCCCTTTGACAATCAACACCACCAGTTTTGTGAGCCAGGTCTTATCTGCAGCCAGCTGGAAAACTAAGAAAAAAACCTTCCAAAACAGTTTCTGCAAAATTCATAGTAACTTATCAAGCAGGGAAATAAATGAAACTACTAGAAAAATTTTGCATATACCACAATAATATTTCCAAGCAGCAAGTATCTTGTCATTCATACTATCTCTCCTTATATTCCACAAGAAAATCTGACATCTTCTTATATAAAAAAAAGAAAACCAAAACACCTTCAAAAGTTTCTTAACAAAGACACACAAAGAACTGCCCATAGAAAAAGAAAAAAACAAACATACAACAAAAAAAAACTTCTCACCCAATATCTACATCTCAACCTCTGTCTAAGAGGCGAATGACAAAGTTTTTCCACCTTATAAAGTTATATAGTTAGTACCTTAAATTATTTTTGATCCACCCAATTGAAGAGCAAATCTTTATATTCCTTCTCATGACTTCTAAATAGTAGAAGAAAAATTTGCTCTTGAGAATAAACCTGACAGAACTAGATTTCTATCAGTAATTATCTGTACCTTTTTGTGGGGACAACGCTGCCAGCGTAACTGAAGAATGTCCTGTATTGGTTACAAATGTTGTGTGTGTACACAAAGGAATCACAGCTCCTGTATTAACTTTGACACAGTACCAGTTTAGTTGAAAACTCTTTCCTTAGTTCCCACTCTGCCGGGTAGTAGTTCATCCTATATTTTGTGAGCACTAACATATCCTCTTGGTATTTCACATAGGCGCTCTTCTCTGCCCTCCTTCTTTAAACAAAACAGATTAATAAGTAATAAAATGTCTTTAAGTTAGTATGAAAGAAGTACCTTAAACACACACAAAAATAAGAAAAATAAAGGAGGCAAAAACATATTGTTTGTTCTGTAAGATATAAAACCTAAAATAAATTAGCCAAAATGTTAGGGATATGGAGCCCGTCTTCTTCTTGTGATTTTCATGTACCTGCAATATTATACAGTGGAGTGACATAAACACTTTCAAAAAAAAACCAATATTACATATTTCAATTTCAACTCCCCACACTAGAATTACTTGAAAGTCCATTTCCTTTGTAGCTGTGAAGAAACAGAGGTAGCATTTGACAGACCGGACTGATTTTTAGGTGTTATGCAGAGAAGTAAAACAGAGAAAGTCCTTTGTCCATAACTTCCAAATTTACTTGAGTCTTTTCCAGTTCATGACCACTCAGCTCTGTTTAAAATTCAACTTTGTATCACCTGGTTTAGATGCTACAGTTCATTCTTGGGTTCTCACACCGGTCTCTTGATTTTGCTGACGTTGATTTAAAACTTGCAGCTTTAGCTTTTCAGCCATACCGCAGCTTCAGTTGCCTGCAATACCTGAAAAAGCATCTTCCCACTGTGGGGTTAAAGAACTTCCTCTCCCATTTTTGCAATTGTAAAGCTATACCCTTTTAACATTAATTTCTCTTTATTTCATAATTTAAACATTATCTCATAGGGTGTTACTTTCAGGTTCCAATCTGGGTTGCATCTGGACTCCCAACATACATTTTACTCATGGCATTTGAGCATTAATTTTGTTTAAAAAAATTCCCAATAACAAAAGATCTAATTTCATCCATAATTCCTTCTTCTTCTAATTCCTTCTTATCAAACACCAGAACTCTCACAACTCTTTTGACTCCAATCTCCTGTTCCATTAAAACTATTCCTTCCTATTTCTGAGGTCACCCCCCAGCATTTGATGTCTTATAGCTCTCTTTAGGCAATTTCAATGCACTCCAAAAAAAACCAAAAAACCAAACCAAACAAAAACAACTTCTAAGACCTCTAAGAATTTCCAAAATTCTCAAAAAACCTTTCAAGACCTCTAACATAAGACTCTCCAATCTTCTGTCCCACCTTCAGGATTCCATCCAGTCACTGCCTGGTCTCCTCTCTGCCATCCAACAGCCTGAACACCACCCCCTCCCTTTTTCCCCCGAGGCACAGAAAACTCATCAGCTCAGCAGCACAGCACCATGTGCTGCATACTCCATCTTTCAAAACAAAAACTCCTGTTTTACTTCAGCAGTCTATATTATACATACATTCACTCAAGAACAACAATAACAACAACAATAAAAACTCTTCAAAATGAATTTCCCCATTAATCTGCAAAACTGCACCAATTCTCTTTTTAGACAGCCCTCTTGAACTTGAATTCTTCATTAATTCCCTTGCAGTTCCCCCTTTTCCATTCAGACATTTTAACCGTTTCAACAATTCACTTCTTTAACACAAATAAACTCCACAACAATCACACCTCTTCAGCTGCACTTACTTCCACTTACACAAAGACAACACAAAAAGATTGGTACCCTTTTTTAAAAAAAAAATTGTTAGTTTTTAATCATAGGTATTTGACTAACCCCCAGATGTTCTTAGATTATCACACTTTTCAAGCCTTTAGTATTCCTCAACCTGGCAGCCTTTTCCAAAGCCCAGGTGTCTTGGACCTTACACCTGCAAGGCTTTTTTGTGTTTCTATCCTCAATCTGGCAAAAACCCCAAAATACCTATATTTGGCCAAACCCTAAATGCTCTTGGGTCTTACGTAACCCTTTTAATTCAGCAGCAAGTCTAGGTGTCCTTTGCTCTCTTCTTTTAAGGGATCCAAACCCTTTTCCTGGGACCCCGTCCCAGACCAGGGGGTTCAAACGTTTCCCCCCCCCAGTATCCCGTTTTCCCAGTGGGTTGTATAGGAAAACTATCGGCTCCCTTCCTGAGGGTCCAACCCCTCCCTGGGACCGTCCCAGCCACCCGGGGTTTTTTACAACCCCTCTTTCCTCTGGGATCCCGTCCCAATCACTCGGGGGTCGCATTCACACTTTTTATCTTTTGCTTCACCTCTGTGCTAGCCGTTTCCCTTGCGAGATAACGAACAGCATGAGAAGCCACACCACACTCACTTCACCAGTCTGGTGTATCCAGCCAGTGTCCCATTCACACAGCACACAGACCCCCCTTTTAACCCGCTCCCCTGAGAATTACTCACAACCATTTTCTTCCTCAGGTTCTTCGTGCACGAGGTTTTTATGGAGCAAAAATACTGCAGTTTTAGGGAGCCTTTTCCCTTTTCCTTACTTGCTTTTTTCTTTCTCCTTGCTTGTCTCTTTGGATGTTTACCTGCAATCCCCAATTCTCACCAGGAAAAACAAAGTTTTGGGCCGCCAAAAACCCAGGCGGGGCGCCTCCCTCACTCTGCTTTTCCTGGGGTTTCAGGGTCGAGGTATATCCCGGCAAGAGCCCCCAAATTGTGAAAAACGAGGTTCACTTTTTAGTAAATTTTAAGGAATATGTTTAATAAAATAATTAAGACAATTAGGAGATAAGAAAAAAACCAAAAACGGCCGGCCGGGTGACTTGGCACTCAGCCAAGTCCACACCTTGCTTTCTCAGAGACACTTGTTAAATACCCTTCTCGTTATATCGATATATGAAATTCCATAAACTAGTTTCCATATTCCAGGAACTGCCCTGCATGGCCCCTCCCTGGGTCCGCCTTTTTAGAGCATGCGTGTTTCGTGGCCGTGTCCTTTCTATCGCGTCCAGCTTGGGCCTTGGTCCGTGCCTTCTGCGGGTGGTAGATGCTGATAGTTGGTGTTATCAGTAGCAGAGTCTTCTTTACATGTTCACTGGATGTTATCCCAACCAAACAGACAGTTTAAGCAGCTGCTACATCAACTGCTCCCTTTATATCTAGTCTTACCAATAGCAGAAATAAACTTATACCTTTATATCTTTACTATGTTATTAATCATATAGCACACATCTTGCGAAAAGCCAATTTTATAATACACACATATAACAAAAGGAATCATAAAAATAATATAAGTGCAAAACAACAAAACAAAACGGTGCTTGTAGAAAGCCAGTATGCTGGATATCTTTTGCTGGATATTTTTGGTGAAGATTTAAAGCTGCCCACAGAAGTTAGTAGTATCACCACTATCCACTCAAAACAACCCGTCAACTCCATTGCCATCCTCAGTCAAATTCTCAGGTTTCAGTCAAGGATTATCAAGCATTCCCCTGCCTTGTTAGCAGTAATCTTAAAAAAAATACGTCAAATAACAAAGAGGCCCCACTTAGACTAGGCCATTTCCTATTGACACATTATTTTCACTCTCAAATTGAACAAACATGAAACTAGGCAGCATTAATGTATGCAGGAACCCTCTGCCCTCTTCAGAGGTAGCTGCTCCTTATCACTAAAGGAAAAGCTCACAGAAGAGCCTGTAGCTGCTCGTGGGGTTTATTGTCTGATGTGTTGATATTCCAGCTTCCAGCATCCACCTTTCCTCAGTGACAGCAGTTGCACAGCCCAGATCCTCATGACTCAAACAGAGCAGGCAGCTGGATGAATCCATCAGACAGCTGTATGTTAAACCATGATCTACACAGGCAGAGAGGAGCATTTCCAGCAAGAGATGGTATTTATTCCCATAGAAACAAAATAATCCATTTAATGTCACTTTCTTTGCCATGTGGCAAAAGAGAGAACAGATGATGGTAACCCCATCTGCTCCTTGTGCTCTCTCACATGTCAGCATGTAGCGATCTAAATTCTGAACAAATGTATTTCTCTGTGATTGATGTCAAATTGCTCACATGTGGGTTCATAGCCAAGAGTGTCATGGAGTAAAAAGCCTGCTGCATTTCACAGACCTCTCTGTCAGGGAAGTCTCAACACATCTCTAGAGCTGCAGAAGTCCTTGAGGTTGTGCCTGCTGCTCTTGTCCTGCATCCTCAGCACGTAAAAGTTTCATTCTTAACAAGTGCTACAGGAAACTTCAATTGCAATTTCTTTAAAACACAGGACATAAATACATTTCAGAAGGAATGTAAGCAGGAGAGATCAGAAAAAAATGCTGCTGCTTTCTGAAAATACGTCAGGTTTGTATGTATTTGGAGAAGGCTTGACTATCTTGAGAAGTGTTTTTTTTTTTTCCTTTGGGAACTTTTGGAGCCCCAGCCGCATGACAATGGTCTGTGAATGTCTGACTGATAACGCTGCGTTAGAACAGCTGGGACCTCGTGGCTTCTCACTCTTCTTTCAGTATCACTTAGCGGATTAAGGTTATGAAATTTAATGTGGCATAACAGTCCAAGTAATTATTGCTGGGGCTGTGGTGGTGTCTAGAAGGTCATTGCCTGAACCCTTGGCCTGAGATAAAATAAGTATTAAAAGAACCCTCTGTGTAAGTAGGGCCCGGGAACTGCTGGCTGTGTGTGGGATGGATGAAGCTGTCTGCTTGCTCCCCTGAGGCACAGCCATAAATATTGCCGTGATAATGAGAGCTTGCAGAAAAATCTGAGACAGTTCTTCCTCAGAGGGATGCTGACTTAGAAGTAGTTTGAATAGCAATATATGTTCTCTAACAAAGAGATTTGGGAAAGCCTATATTCTTATGACATGCCCTAGTGAATATATTAAATATATCTGAGGTATTTTTGCACAAGTTCACATCCAGCATCTGGAACAGGATATAGGAATATATTCCCAAAATGTGAATGGGTGATGCTGGTAAATTCTGCTGTATTAGCATACAAGTAAGTGGGTTTTTTTCTGAAAACACCTGTAATTACAGCTGTAGAGGAACTAACCACCTATTTATTTGGAGGTAATCAATCATGTTGTGGCCTGGCTTATGCAGGAATCTATACAAAACAGATGATCACAGTGTCTCTTTGTGTTTTAAAGCCTGTAAATTTCACCTTTTTCTTCCCATTTCTGTTTGCTACATGATTTGTTTACTCTTTCTGTCTTTCTCCTTGATGAGTTGTCTCTCCTTGTAGAAGGTGAAACCTTGGATCAAATCCTTGCCTTCCTCTTTCTAATGTGTGTAACCCAATAGAGAAGGATATCTGTGGCTACCCTGAGCCTCTGCACTAAAGTGTATGAAATAACCAGGTTTTCCAAGGCTAACCAATTCTGTGTGATACAAGAGAGCCTCAGAAAGACATTATGATCTCTTGTTTTAGAGGCAGCAATAACTAATCTCCCTCTCAATCACACTGATGTATTATAATCTATTTTTTCCTGCAGAAGAAAAGTTTGGGTAGGAAACTTTCAGGGAGAACTAAGGAGCTGTACTATTAATGTAGGCAGGAGACCTGGGTTGCCAAGATAACAGATTATACATGATGAGCAATAGGTTTTTATATGGACTAAAAACTTAAGATATTCACAAACTAGTTTTGTATTCCCATACTTTGCTTTGTTTAACTGAGCTCTCTTTCATGCTCTGTCATCAATTGTATGAACAAGGACTCAAGCAAAGATGAGGTTTTTTTCCTGTAGCAGATCTATGAACCTGCTTTATTTTCAACATCCCTTTGAAGGAATGGTTGTGAGCCTGGTACTTACATCTCTCCTTGTCCTGCCTTCACCAGAACTGTGTGCAGAGGGTAAAAAGCACCTCTGAGTGATGCTTAATATCCTGTTAATTAATCACAGCATCCCATTAACTCTGTGGAGAATCTCAGGCTGTTGTTTTTATAAAGAAGTAAAGTTAAGTTGAGGCGGGATATATTGTTACCCTTGAAGCATATATACCAGATGAGAATACAAATGTAGTGGTTTTTTTTATCTTCAGATAACTTCAGTAAAGATTGAGGTGAAAAGCCACAAAGTGGACCCTTTAAAGTAGCAAACATTGCCTAGGAAAAAGCTCCACTGCTGTAGAGGGATGGCTGAAATGATAGATGGGTTTTTGTTCCTAGTACAGTGACCTTCTCCTCTAGTATGCTGGGAAGGGAATTGTATCACACCAAAACACTTCCCTCCTTCCACCCCAGGGCACGTGGCCTGGGTGTTTTCTTGCATCAGCCTGCCATATAGGAAGCCAGGCTGTAGCCTTCTCCTGTGTTTGATAGATTTTTAAACTAGGCTACAGGGGAAGTTGCAGATGCTGCTGATTCAGCTGATGGCTCTGTAGGAGTCCAGAGCAGGGAAGAGGGCTGGCCTGAGTGCATCCTTCTGCAGATCTGAGAGAGTTTCATTGCAGCAGGTGGCTTCCTCTTGTGGTTCTGGGAACAAACCTTAAGTGAGGCCATGAAACTTATTTTGCAGCCTTTCAGGCTACTTTCTCCCTGAGCTTGTGCTGTGCTATTTCTAATACCATGGCCTGTGTTCAGATCCTTTACAATAGCTTCAGGGTCACGTCTGTCCCTCTCCTCTGGGTATGAGAAGAGCCAACAGCTGGCGCCAGAGGATTTGTTCCCTTGGTTGTTCGCCCTGCCTGGATGCAGGGCAGGCACTGGGGTACCAGTTAGGCTTCCCCAGGTGCTCACTCCTCCACAGCCCAAGGCTGCTGTTGCTACTCCTCCTGGAAGGCCAAGGAGCACAGGCACAACCTTCCTAGAGAAGGGGAAGCAGCTGCATTTAAATCCCTTATCCATGGGGACATCTTTTCCAGCACTGTAGTGATTTTGCTAATGCTATGAGGATCAAATTCCAGCCGTGTGTGTCGCTTGTGACTCTCAGGGATGCAGGATATAGATGTGTATGTACATTTAGACACTCAGGAATAGCAGTCCCTGAATCCAGCAGTGCCATGGTGTCAACACAGTGCTGGAGAGGAGTGTGCTTGGAAGAAAACCATTTATCCAACTGTGTGTTGTTGACTCAAAGCCCTCGAACAGCCAAACACTTCAGCAGATATTTGATTATAAACAGAGGAACACTCTCTAAATTAAAGAGCAACCAACCATGAATTACCTAGATGGGCAGTGCCAGTAAAAGGGCAGCAGCTGGCCAGCTGTGCCCTTCAAGAACATCACAGGACTTTTGGTGTAAAATTACCTTTTTGGCCAACATTTTGTCACGTATGACACTGCTTCTCTTTGATAGCCAGAGCGGACTGGAAGAAAAACTCAAGAAAACCCTAGAGAGATGAAATGATGAGGGAATCTAACAAGTGTAAACCTAACTCTCTAATATTTCTAATTCTGCAATGGTGTGACTGTCAGTAATAAACTTTGCATGAAAGCTGAAATTTCATTCTGGATTCATTAGAAGATTCTGATGCTGCTGAGAAAAAAAAAAAAAAAAAAGAAAATTACACTCCCTTATGAATTGCCAAGGGATCACACAATAGCTGCATTTATTTTATTAGCCTTCTGACCTTTCCCTTCTCTGGTGAGATTTCTTTTTCCTATTAGCTCTATTAGAGCGTCTACTGAGATGGCAACAAAACAAACACTGTTATTGTTGGCTAACTTGCTCTTTTAGCAGGGAACAGGGATGCACAGGCCATGAGCAGACACTGGCCTTGCACATCCAGCCTGTGGTAGGCATGGGAGCCACACCATGCCTGGGACATCAGGCTCTGGTTGGAAGTCCTCGCTGTGGACACCACCATGCTGAGAATGCTACATCTATTTTCATAAAGTGACTTGAGAGTGATTTATTTGCCTGCAATGGAGGAGCATTATTTACTTTTGCACCATTCATGTATTTTTGCCCAGATATCAGGGGTTTTCCCCCACTCTTTTTCATAACTGCCCCCCAACCCCTCTTCCTCTTGCTGTCATCAGTGTTAGATTACGTGGGGATGGCTGGATGCTTTATGCTCCCCATGGTTTCTAAAGCAGCTTGGTTTGCAACAAAGAACTGAAGCTTTTGGAGAGATGGATGTGATTATTGTGGCAGCACTTTCCCAAAGTACTATGTGGATTTTGTGCCCTTAATTTAACTGGCTGCTCTACATCAGCGGAACTGAGTGTTTCAGGAATTTATACCAAGAAGCAGTAAGGGTCGACTGTCATGCTGGCACAGACCAGGACTATGGAATTTTTGGACTTATATGGAAGTTTGAGAAAACTTCAGAAATAATTCTGGAATATGCCCAGCAGACTGCATGGTAACAGAGGAGCTGGCTGAGGAATTTATAGCTGCAGGGAGAGAATAATCATCTTTTTTCTAAAGAAATTTTGATCCCAGGAGGGGAAAAAAACAACTCAGAAGACTAGTGGAGAATTTGTCAATTATCTTTTCCTTTGTGGTTAACTTATCTGGGACCTATATATATAAACCATAGTAATAACACAAACACTCCTGAAATTAGCAGCAGCATTTAAGGAGAATTTGGGTATAGGATCTCACCAACTTTCCAGAATGCCAAGACTGTAGTGCTGTGTTATTCTAATATTAGTCACTTACAGTAGATAAGATTGTGTAAAAACCTCAGCCCATCTCCAGTTTCAGGAGGGCTAAACCAAGCCAGTTAGGAACAGTTAAATTGCTAGTTCTTGAACATAAGTGGCAGAATGATAAATGTGACCTGTTAACTCCAGGAAAGTGTAGCCAATTTTTCTTTAGTTTAGTCTTAGGGAAAAAGCATATTAAAACTTTGCGTGTTGGCATTTGAAGTCTTCTATCTTTAGACAAGTGGCAGCACAACTCTAGAGTTTAAGGAGGAAGGCTGAATCGATTACTCTTACACATTTGCTCCATATAATTACTTTGTTCTCCTAATTAATTTCCTTATAATATTTTATCACTTAGGAGACTTAGGTACTTGCTATAATCCATGGGACTAGACACTCTTTAAACACAGAACCATTACCAAAAAACTCCCACCTTTCTCTCTTTCTGTGACTATCTAGGTACTGGGAAAGTGTTTACAGTAGCTGTATTTCTTGTTGCACACCAGGGGTGTTTGAAATATTTCATCAGCCCAGTACTGGGAAAGTGTTTACAGTAGCTGTATTTCTTGTTGCACACCAGGGGTGTTTGAAATATTTCATCAGCCCAGCAAAGAGGCAGCTGGAAGGAATCCTGACACCCCGACATGAGTTGTGCTTGTCTTTAGCAAAAAAAAGGGTAATTGCAGGCTCTCTCAGGGAAGCTGTACATCTAAAAGTGAACAGATGAATAACTGTGCTATTAGAGGAGATGTGATAAAAAAGGAGACACCTCAGACAGTGAGAAGAATAGAGAGGCATAGGGTCAGGGCCCATCCAGTTATGGGATAGGCCCTTATGGTATACTTTGAGATCATGCACCACCTCAAGGTAAAGTTATACCAGCTCTTTGCTGACAGTCATCAGGAGATGATCTGGTACCCTAGATTTTCAACACAAACAATCAGGAATTGGGACTGTGGTATTGCAGTTAAAATAGTAACAGCTGCACTGTCACAAGGGCTTTGCTTGCAGCTTGAAGAAGTGACGTTCACCTCTCTGTGATTTCACACTGATCCCCATCACCAGCCATTTGAGCATCCTGTGATTTTCCACAAAGCTAATCATGACATGCAGAACAGCAGAGACTGTGAGGCTGTTCTGGGCCCCATGGCACGAGGAGTTAAGTCAGGACCAGGGTGAGCACAGTACAGAAACATAGGTATGAACTAGAAACTATCTTCTAACTTAGCATCCTACTGTATTTTTCACTTTTTTGCGGGGCACAGATGTTTTTGCAAAATCACAGTTAAAAGACAGAAAGGATGAACAATACCTGCTTCCAGGGCCTCACTTAGACCCAGGCAGTACCTCTAGTTACCCAGTTTGAGCCACAGAGTATGTCAAGAATGTATGTACCATAATGGATTGGGAAGATGTGTGCTCCATAAACTCTGAAGCCTTAATTGGCTCAGCTAGAAATATCTCTAAATGAATATTGCCAAACAGTGTATGGTTTTCAACTGGCAGTTAGTATTTTAATATTTTTTTTTGATCAGGGCTAGTCAGGAGAATAATGGAGTCAAAGAAATTCCAACCCAAGGCTTTCATGGCATCATGTTTAATTATAGTAAACTGAATAGCGCAAATTACCCTAATGATCACTTTCAATTTAATTGCTGGGCTACCTCTGTATTTTTCAAATAACTGAGGTTGTAAAGTTTTCTACTTCTTAACTGGGTTGCTTTTTGGTGTCAGTTAATGTTATGCCTTATTAAGTCAATATGGTGGTTTTCCTGCCAGTTTTATTTCATGTTTAACAGACAAGTCATCTCTATAGGGTACTGTTAGAAATTATGTTATAACATTTCATGTCTATTTGCTAACCACAAACAGTCTCTCTGGTGAAACAAAATGCATTCAACTATCTTTATTTTTGCTAATTTCACTTTTCTGTGAAAAGTCCCTTCTGATGTGGAGAGCACAGCTGCACAGGATGAAGCCAAGAGGAGCCCAGAGAGAAAACAGCAGTGCTGGCAGGAGCCACTGGATGGGGACCACACTGCTCCCAGAAACCCAGCCTGTGGGAAAGGGATTCCCAGGCTCTGCTCTCCTCTCTCTGCACCCAGGGCAGGGACACAGCTCAGCCTCCACCAGCTTCTGCCCCTGCTGTTCTAGAGCTGTGGCCTAGGGAAGGACAAGGCAGCTGTCCCACCTGCAGATGACAAGGGCATGGATGGATCTATGCCACCAGTGAGCAAAAGCAGCATCCCTCAGCACTAGCAGGCCCCCCAGCAGCCTGCCTGTAGAGGCTGTGCTTGTGCTCTGGAGCAGCAGGCACTGAGCAGTGAGTTACACAAAGTGATGCCAACAAAAGATGTGCTCTTGCTCCACTTCTTTGATGGTGTGGGTTGGCACAGTGCTGCTCTTTGTGATGAGCCCAGGAGGTTTTCAATGCTTTGTTTTCTTGAGCACAAGGGTGGCTTGAATGTGTTGACCTGTTAAAGCTGGTTGCTTTGACCTTAAGGTATATATTGTATGTATTGTAATGTTAGGAGGCTGGTTAACATCAAACTGGGATTATGAAGGGAGTTGTCTTCTATTTGGAGATTTGTTTGGGATACGAGTCTTTACCAACTTCTTCTGCACTGTCCTTCGATAGAAGTCAGCTGCTTTAAATAATGTATTTTTGAAGTTTTAAGATTCCCAATATGTTTCTTTGCAATGTATTTTCCATATGATTTTTTTTCAAGCATCACTTATGGCCTTATGACCAGAAGAGTTTCTCATCTCTGCAAACACGTGCATGTAAAATAACCCTGCAAGGTTCAAGCTCTGAATTGTGTGCAAGGTTGAATCATTTTACTGGAAGCAGGGACAGACAAATGGAAAGAACAATTTTAAGCACATTCTGTCACTGCAAGGAGTGAAGTATGTGTTGGGTATAATTCCTATTTATACTTATATTCAAAAACAGTCCAAAATCCAAGTTAGGTTTGCTCTCCTTACTGCAGTGGAACAAAACACTCATCCCATATGGGGACTGGATGCCTCGAAGGCATTCTGTTACTTCAAGCAGCCTTTCCAGGGAAAAGATGTCTCTCCACCTCCTCAAATCTGAGGCAGGAGTGCAGAGTGTCGATGCTGCAGTATTTCAACCCCCAACAACCAGGGAGGGGTTTGCTGGAGCCCTGTGGCACGCAGAGTGACATGCCAGAGAGAAGCTAACATTGTATCACCTCTATACAGTCTCTCAAAAATTTCTGTCCACAGCTGCAGCTGTGGTTTCATGGTGCTAAACAAACCATCCCCAAGGAGGTGCAAGAAAGGTCTGTTCTCCATGCAAAATATCAGGGATTAATTAACATTGCATATTTTAGCTGGTGTGGCTATATAGGACAGCATAGGTGTAGGCTACTAGGGGAAAAGAGTGGCTTATTCTGATTTGTTTTCATTACATGAAAAAAAAAAGTTCTAAGTTCAAATAGAGTATTACAGTAGTTTGTGCCTATGTATAAGCTTTCATTGGCTCATTCAGACTCATTAAAACACTTAATAGCTACTACACTGGTGGAAACTACTGTGTAGGTAACATCTGATATGCTCTTTCATGGAAGGAAGGTCTTAACGGAGGGGTGGAAATGACCTACCAATAATTGACCACACCTGCCATAAAATGCATCTTACAGGAACATAAGTCCAACCAAGTGGTCAGAACAGAGGTTCAGCCAGCCCAGCAAGATGAGCCCTGCCATTACTCATACTCAAAGCCAGGGAATGGTGCAAGACTGGGGCAAATGCACAGGGGTGCTTCCCTATCCTCCAGAAATTTGTGTATAAACTAGAAGTGAATATGTAATAGCTCTTGATGTATTTCTGGCTCATAAATGTGTAAAGTTGTTACTTGAACCCAAGTAGACTGACATAGTTGAGACAGCCACCGTGCTCAAAGTTGTTCATTAAAAACATCAGAAGGCCTCAAGTATCAGTACCTTGTTATTCAGAAGTCTTTCATACCTTTTCTATGTAGCAATCCTATGGGCTGTTCCTACAGCTCTGTCTCTTTCTCTCCTTCTTCTCTCTTCCTTCTGCAGTCCCAGCTCATTGCTTCCTGTCCCTAGCACAGCCACTTGACCCCATCTGTCCTCACATGACCTCCTGTCCCTTCTTCCTCACAGCACGGCCAGCAAACTCCAACTGACTCTCTACCAACTGACTCTTGTATCACACCCATAGCTGTGAGGGCAAGGCTGTTCCCACTCTTTGGTAATTAACACGGCTGCAATATATTGGAGGGAGCATTGCCTTTAGCACTATCTCTGTCTTTCCACAGAAGACTTTCACACCTGCAGCA
Source organism: Zosterops lateralis (assembly GCF_965231275.1). Classification (NCBI taxonomy): domain Eukaryota; kingdom Metazoa; phylum Chordata; class Aves; order Passeriformes; family Zosteropidae; genus Zosterops; species Zosterops lateralis. The sequence continues at coordinate 56,569,663 of NC_139764.1, read as the reverse complement.
TTCCATGCCGAGTTTCTTTGGGGTGGAAAGATATTGATGGTGGAGTCCTCATGTCATGAGCAGAATTAAAGGTTTTATCTGCCGTTCTACAGTTGTCAGCAGTGAGATCCAGAGAGCTGCTCAGTCTTCTTGCAAACATTTTCTGTAACCAGACGTTCCAAGTGACCTGTGATGAAATATTTAGTAATAGTAAATTATGCCAAGCTTCTGACACACGGTGTCTACAACTATGTCTGCCTTTGGTGATCCAGGTATACAAGAGAGACATATTTCTTGCTGTAGTGATTCACACTGTATTTCTGTGCTGTGATTTTCCCATCTGGCATCCTTTATTTATAGCAGCAGCTCTTCTTCTCTTCCAAGATTCTGTTTGCTTTTACTTTGTTCTTTTTCCTTTGAGGTTTCTCACCAGTTCAGGGAAGATAAATAGATACGGAGACAGTGTTGCAAAGGGTGAGAGGGAGCAAGCATCTGTTGTCATCAGCTTTTCTGATTTCATTGGAGCTCTTGTGCTTCTCTTTAGCTGCCTTCATGTAAGAAAAAGCCCTGGAAAACAACAGAGCCTAAGGCTCATCAGCTGTACACAGGTGCTGTCACAGTGCTGATGCTCTGCAGTCTCAAACTTTTTATTCAGGATGCAATATTTTCAGGCACCAGAGGGAAAAATCTATGTGTTATTTCCTAAATAATCTTTAATGTGCTGCAGCCACTGTCTGCCTACAGCTCATAAATTAAAACCAGTTAACCGTACAAGACATGTCAAGTCACTGCTTCCTGCTGGCATGCCTCTTCCTTGTTGCCTGGTACTGTCAAGCCATGAGGAGGCAGCTCCTCTGGCAGGAAAAAACCCCAAACCAGCAACAAAACCCAAACTCCCAACTCCCCAAAAGTGAAAGAGAAAAAAACACATTAGGGAAACAAATAGAAACACAGGAAGACAAGTCTTGTGACCCATTAGCTCTCTCGTTTGCTGCATAAATCATTCTGTAATAATCACAAATTTTGGGACATAATTGGACTACATGTCTAAATCTATTGCCAGTGATTACAGGCAAAATGCCTTGAGCTGTGAGGCCTGCAATCCAGCCCTGTGTGGTTTGGGGGGAGGCCTTGGGGAGGAGGAAGGGAGCTTTTGCCATCACCAGAGTATTTTCCATGAGCAGCTTTGTAGCTGGAAACAGATGCTGCCTGCTGCCGTCCAGCCAGCAGAGTAATGTAAAAAACATTACAGAGCTATCCTTCAAAGAGATCTTCACTTTGCTCGTTGTCCAGCAGTGGCCTGACCTCCTCCTTGCTCCTCACGGAAAGCCCATGTGGGTATCCCGAGGGTGTCTCTGCCTCATCGCTCTGAGAAGGGGAGAATGGCCCCAAAGCTGCAGCAGCCCTCTCTTTTGTGGTGAAGATGGGTAGTGTTACTGTTCCCTAGTATCAAGTCCTGGCTGACCAGGCTGACCTGATCCGCTTGGCAATTTTTCCTGAGCAAATGTGAATGCTGTGGCTTCAGGAATGAGAGTTTAAACTAATTTCCTGCCCAGCCATTTACCTGGGTGCCGTTCTCTGCTGCCCCAGGGTGTGTTTACCCTGTGCTGCTCTCTGCTGACTTCAGTTCTTGTAGTTAGTCATGTTGTGAGGACACTGGGAGTGTAAAAGTCCTGTCGTCATTTTGATTAATGACCTTTCCCCAGATGGAAAAGACTGGTCATGCAGGGCAGCGTGGGCTAACTTTGTGCCAGCCATTTTCAGTCAAGACCCAATATCTGGGTGCAGGGAGGAAGTCACTCAGCGGCACAGTTGTCCTTTAGAGGGAGGATGTCTCACCAAGACCCTGCTACAGCTGGGATGTTGGAGCATTTGCAAACTGTTTCAAGCCTGTGAATAACACGCAGATGATTAACGGTGAATTTTTCCCTGCTCTTGACACTTCTCTCCTGTGTGTGTTCCTGCATATTCTGCCTATAAGTGTGTTGATTCCCCAGGGCATTCCCCATGTGCTGGACACATGGCAGCTTGGAAGCAAGCTTACATGGACAGGGATTGTTTACTGCTGGCTGCAATGCAGGTACTCTGTAATGTAACTTCTAAGTCTGCATGTGACCTTAGGAGCGTGTTTCTGCCTCTGCTCTTCTACAAACAAAGTAGCCAAGATGAGGTAATGCTGCTGTGGGGATGCCAAGTGAGAGGTAAGACTGCACAATGATAGGCTGTTGCTCCACTGGGGTAGGGTTTTGTTTGCTTTTTTCAGTACCAATTTTTGACTTGGAAAATAATTTTCCTCTTATTCCTAGTCTTGTATGCTTTCTGCAGTAGATCCTTAATGGTGTTTCAGATGCTGCACCCCAGAACCAGTGCAGCTGATCTTCCAACCCTCAAAGAGCTCACTTTGCTTTCCAGTTCTGGTGTCCAGACATGCCTGCTACCTGCGTTGTGATGACATTTTTCTTGTTCCTTATGTTTTGTTTAAATGCAGTATTTTGAGCATCTAGGGTTTTCATGAAGTAGAAATACAGTGTTTTTTTGATCTATAGGGAGGCATCCCCCATGTTGATAAGCTTTTGAGCTTCAAACTGTGAAATCACTCTGTTCTTCCTCCCGTGGCATTTCCTGCTCTTTTAGTAGCATACTTAAGGAACTTCCATGTCTAGCTGTATCTTACATAGAAAAACGTCTTGTTTTCCAGCTTATCTGCTGGACCTTTTAAAAATTTTGAATCTTCCTTAGGAAGTGAGAGCAAGTGCTAGATTTTCTTAACCATCACTTCTTTCAAAATTACTTTTACCTATGGTAAACTGTCTTTCAAGTAGATTTTTACTAAATTTGCATAGCACACAATATTTTCTTTCACGGAACTTGCATTTCCCTCTATTAACACAATATTTCCAGTCATCATCAAACATCCCCAACTCTCAAACAAGCCTTCTGGGGCTGTAAACATTGGGGAGGGGAGGGGAGGGGAGGGGAGGGGAGGGGAGGAGAGGAGAGGAGAGGAGAGGAGAGGAGAGGAGAGGAGAGGAGAGGAGAGGAGAGGAGAGGAGAGGAGAGGAGAGGAGAGGAGAGGAGAGGAGAGGAGAGGAGAGGAGAGGAGAGGAGAGGAGAAGCACAACCATTTTTTGGAGGGAGTTCTTAAAACATTATGACTTATTTCACAGCTGCTCTAAGAAAGTGAAGACAAAAGATGAGCATTAAAAATGAAAAGAGAGCATGTTCCAGCCCATGGAGCACAGTTCATCCCTTGCAAAATGGGCTCTGTCAACTCCCAGCAGCACCTGAGGAGTCTGTCAGAAGTTCTCTCTAGGGAGGGCTGGCTTTCACTCACAGGATATCCACTTCTTTCAGGGTGAGGATATAATAAAATTTCTCCCTGACCCAGGCAGGGAGAAATTCTGAAGATCACCTAGTTCAGCCCTGCTCTGTACTGACACCAGACTAGGTTAGTCCTCGGGAAACTCCCAAGGAAGGGAAGCCCACCCTGTACCTGAGACCTTCTCCAGTACTGCAGTGCCTCCTGAGAAAAAGGTTTTTCTTAATATTAGAAAAATCTCCCAAGTCCCAATCTGTGGTTCTTGTCTTCTATATGATTTGGCATCCATGGGACCAGTTTGGCTCACAGCTCCATTGGCTCTCTCTTCTCACAGCTTTCTGCCAGGGCAGCTGATGGTTTTTGTGCCTCAGGCAACACCCAGCACCATCTGAGGGTTCAGGCCAAGGCCACCATTTGGAGAGGGAATGCTGATGATGGTGGGGCCACACAGCCACATGAATTTGTTTCTTTATTCTACTGCTGGATTTCCTTTGAAATCAAGTTATTGGGGCTGAATCAAGTTGCTGGGGGGTCAATGTGTGTGAGCACAGGGGAGGAGAAGCACCCTTGTTCTTTCCACCTCCCTGAGCTCAGGCTCACTTTGAGCTGTCAGTGAGTAGAGAGGGCAGGATAATCTGTGAAGTACCAGCCTCTTTCATGGACTGTAGAATGGAGTAGGTGACCTGCTCGTATGAGGTGTCTAACTTACAGACAGTATATCCAGATGAGATAACACCTATGTTTTGCCAAGTTTTTCCAACCATGTGGTTTAGAAAGACAGTGTGTTTATAACAAATGAAGGTTTAGATCTTCATCTAATCCAGATGCTTTCGGGAGTGGGGACTTCATAAAAAAGTTCAGTGTTAGGGACTATGATACAATTGCAAAAGTTGGCAGTGTCATATTTCTGTTTGCCAGTGTTTTTAGAAGCCAAGTTGTGCAATGAACAGTGGAAGGAACTGCAACATTTCCCCCATTTTAGAAATGGTTGTAGCTCTCTGTAATGTCCATTACAAACATTCTTCAGGAGCCTCTTCTGATAGATTACTTTACACAAGCTCTCTCTGGATGATTTCTGGTTTACTGATGACAAATTCAGAGCAGAAAACAGCTATCAGTGCCCACAAAAGAAAAACAAAGAAGCTAAATTATATGCAATTTACAATAAGATGAAATATTTAGCTCTGTTGAACATAGTTGAACATGTTAGTGATGAGGGCAGTGGATATTAAATTTAATTGAATCCAGAAAAATGATGAGTATTAGTCCCTCTGGAATTATCCTTGGTGAATCTCCAGGAAAATTCACAAGTATTTTAATAAATTAAAAGCAAATGGGAAAAAAAGGAAAGGAAAAGAATCAACCAATTTCTTTTTTTCATCTCAAAGATTCCAGTTTCAAATCCTCACAATAACACAGATAATGCTCTAGAATGCTGCATTCAAGCAAACAAAAATAATATCCAGTGACAGCAATGACATCCTCTGGGTCTCTAAGATGCTAGAATTTCTCTCTAGCATTCTGCAATGCTTTGGTTAACCAGGATCAGCTGGATTGCTGGGGTAGGGCTCATCTCTCAGATGCAGAAAGACAACACCTGCCACAAATCAGCTCCAGGCTCTGCTGAGAGGTGCCAAAGGGGCTGTGTAGCCTCAGCTGCCAGAGCAGACCCCTTTGGGGAGCCAAGGAGACTCTTCTCTGCGTGTCAGCTGCTTGTCCCAGCAGAGCCTGGGGTTGTCCTTCATCCTCATAGGACTCCAGTCCAGGAATTTCTCCCAGTTTGCAAGCTAACAGTATTAAGATCAGTTTGTCACCCTTTTGCTGGTGTCAGTGTCACCTTTCTCTTTGGGCAGTTCTTTCTCCCTGTTTTTTGCCCAGTTCTTACAGAACTGTTTTATCCTTTCCATATGTAACAATTTCAAATTAGCTAAGTCAATTGCCTTTAGTATATAAACTTGTTTGAGGAAATCAAAGTCTGTTTTTCTGATCTTCCTGTATTTGCATGCAAACCAAATCATTTAGCACTTTTTAAACTATGTGTTTTGACAGATGCAAGGGAAGGTTTACTTCTTGTTCTCTGTTTCAAGACAGATTAGCAAGACAGATTTTCATGCCTCTCAAATCTTTGGAAAAAGAGGTTGTATTTCCTTATACTGGTAGTCTGGAGCTAAAACGCAGTTTGTCTAGCAGTTGTGACCATCCTGGTGGCTTTCTTAGTGAAACATAAGAAAATTCCAGCTAAAAGCTGAGCTGTGAAGAAGATCTGAGGATAATTTTTTAATCTTAAAGCAGATATTAACGGTTCTTTTCAGGAACTGGCTGTAAAACAATAACAATAACATGGGGAATGATGCCCATTGGACCTGAGAAAACAGCTTTTGGGCCTTCACTATCAATTTTTGTAATTATTTTCTCTTCAGAATAGGGAACTGAACACCCACTCTGTTCACTCAATGGGGGTGTGTAGAGAATCAGCCACTCTGTGAAGTCCAAAGGACATGACATGCAGTACATTTTGGCATTTACTGTTTGAGAAAAATAAGTAAAGTAAATGGAGACAGCACATGGTGGACTGTTAGAGGGAGCAGCAAAAGATTGTGGCTTGTACATGGAAGAGGAGAAACAAGGTGACAAGGGGAAGAGTGAGCAGTGAAGATTCCAGAATGGTCCTGTCTGGCATGTGGTGCAGATGGGTTTTGGGGCAGTGGGAAAATTGGTTTGTTACAATGCAAGAACCAAAGGAATTTCTGCCTGGAGTTGGGCTGCTTCAGGGGAAGATGGAGTGGAGGTCTTCTTTCTGACATTGCACCAGTGCCAAGAACCAGAGAAGCCCACAACAGTCAAGAGAAGAGGCATTTGCTAAAACAGAAGCTATACACTGAACAAACCAGTGGATCAAAACCTGATAGAGAGTATTGCACGCTGTGAAGCAAAGAAATGAATGTTCCTGCTCCAGCACCTTGCTATGAAATGGGAGGTCACTGAGGGGCCAGTTACTTGTGGTGGGATAAAGGAAGAGATTTTAAGAGTGAGCAGATGGTGACATATTTTAAAGATATTATAAAAGGGGAATCCTCAGGGCAGATGTTTTCTCAAAGACACCGGAACACAGCACCGCAATGACAAGAAAATATGCAGAAAATGTGTGGCTGTTAGAGGATGGCAGCAGCCAAATGGTTCAGATTAACTCAGCAATGACTGCTAACACAAAGTGCAGCAGCAGGTGGGTTAAGCCTCAATGGAGCTGCAGCTGTGTGACAAGCTGTGTATCTTCCATCCTCTTTACAGCAGTGGAAACATCTGGCCATGGGACTTAATGGAATCATAGAATGGTTTGGGTTAGAAGGAACCTTAAGGATCATCTAGTTCCAATCCCTCTGCCATGGGCAGGGACCCCTTTCACTAGTTCAGGTTGCTGAAAGCCCCATCCAGTCTGACTTCCCCAAGCCTTCAAGGAATAGGGCATCTCCAACTCCACTGGGCAACCTAATCCAGTGCCTCAATGCCCTCACAGGAAAGAATTTCTTGCGTATATCTGATGTAAACCTGACTGTTTTCAGTTTTAAAGCTATTCCCCCTTGTCCTGTCACTACACACCCTTGTAAAAAGTCCCTCTCCAACTCTCCTGTAGGCCCCCTTCAAGTATGAGAAGGCTTCTCAAGAGTCATCCTAGAGCCTTCTCTTCTCCAGAATGAAAAACCCCAACTCTGTCTTCAAAGGAGAGGTGATCCACCCCTCTTATCATCTTCATGGCCCTCCTGTGGACTCATTCCAATAGATCCATCTCCTTCCTGTGGTGGGGACCCCAGAGCTGGATGCAGCACTGCAGGTGGGATCTCATGAGAGCAGAATACAAATGGAGAATCCCCTCCCTCGCCCTGCTGCTCACGCTTCTTTTAATGTGACCTCACACTCTTCACTGTATTATGTTAAATTCTTTAAAATGCTCTGCTTTGAATACTTAGGATAAATGTAAGCCTTGTTGTGAGAGAGATTGGTTCTGGTTACATGAGAAAATGATGAAAAACTTGCAGTTTCAGCTGGTTCATGAAAGCAGATGCACCTTGGCAGATTTGACGTTTGCCACCCAGTAAAAAGAATGGGATGACATAAATTTGCCAGCAGCCAGACAAGGGATCATGCATAATGAAGGTTTTTGATGGAGCAGCTAAGTCCTGGACAGTGTTTGAGCTCATACAGTCACAGGTATAGTGGGCAGGAGGCCTGTGAAAGAAGGAAAGAGAGAAGGTGCAGACTCACTTGAGAAATAGGAAGGAGGATAAGCTTGAAGATATTTTTTTATCTGAAGACCCCTAAGGACGATAGGAAAGGGGAAAAATTGTTCAGAGAAAGGACATGAGAGATTTTAGAAATAAACAAAGGTTATGAGCCTGGAGAAATATAGAAGCACTGCTCTACAGGTAAAGCCATGTGATGAGGGCAGCCTCTGGCCCTGTCGCAGAAAAGATGATGGTGCTGGCTTCCAAGTGCACCTGGAGGGAGTGCAGACTCTTAGGATCTCCAGGTAAACAGCACAGGCATTCAGGGTTTGGCTAGCACTGCCCTGTGGTTTGGGCAACAGGAGCTGGGGCAGAGCAGGTTCCTGAAGACTGCTAGACATGTTTAGCTTGGCTCCTCTCAGGAAGGTCTGTTTTATAAGTTTTCCTCTTGTACAGTGCAATTTTATCTTTCATTTTTACTGTATAGGAACTATCTGCACATTTTGGAGAGAATGTTTGCCAAGAACAATTATTGCTGTTGCTTCAAAACATAAGAGACTTAGAAAAGCCTAAGAAGTTTCTTAGCTCTAGTGCTGAAAACGTGGCACTTCTGCAGAGAGTATGTCCTCTCTGGAGACACAGCAGTGTGGGGATGTGAATGCTTCAGCAAGCAACTGGACTTCTAGGGCTTTCTCTTTGCAAGATCATCAATGGGACCTGCTTTGCCTGAAACATTTCCTATCAACAGCATACTATTAATCATTAGTGACTGGCCAATAACTTCTTTTATTGGGTTGGCTGAGGCTTAGCTGGAAGTTCAGTCGGGCAATGGACTTATGAATGTGTTTCTAGGAAAAGGTTTTATTGTAGAGGTTTAAAACTGCTCACACTCTAATCCCCGTTTGAAGTTGAAAAGTGAACTTTAGATGAAATGAAACATTTGAATGTGGATGCATGACATTGACACAACAAACTTGTTGTGACTTGCTGCCAAAATGTTGGAATGAGATATGTTTTTTGATTTAGAGCATCTGCTGACTGATATTTTATAGCTATGCTCAGTGGCTGAAGTAGGAATTCAGAAACATGAATATCATGAAATCCTGGTATGGATACTTTGAAGTCCTGTTATTAGCCTCTTCTACTTGCCTCCCCTTAGAGACTGTGTGAGTGTTTTATTTTCCACCACTGCTTGCAATTTATTTTCATTTAACATATATCTTTGTGGTATGTCTGCTGCTCCTGAAGCAGGTTCTCTACATCCCTCTGAATTTATCCCTCAGGTCTCTTCTGGTAAAATCTCACACTGTGTCCATTGATTCTCAGCAACTTCAGCTTATTTTTTTTTCCCTTTTCTCTTTAGAGAATTATACTGCAGCAATCTCATGGTGTGGGATTGATCATCAATTCCATTGATGATGTTTTCTGAGGGGAATTTTGTCCCCACCTTTTTTTCAGTTGAAGATTTGGACTATAATTGTCATGTAGGTTAAAATTTTCACTAGTGCTCTAGGCTGTATCATTGTGAATTACCAAAGCCAAAATGTGGGTTTGTCATCTTTCACTGTTATCAAAACCAAACTCTTCCCTGACTTACAGAGAAAACATTCTCCTGTTTGATTCTCCTGAAGCTGCAGTGAACAGATAATTTAATAAGAAGAATTGAAGTAATTGCACTGAAATCAGGGTATTTAGGAGCATGGTTGGAAGCCTCTGCCTGTCATTTTAATTTAGAGAGCTGACTGTCATCTCCTATCCATGTAGCCTGATGGTGGCTTGCAGGAAAAAGCAAAAGCTTTGTTGGTGTGTCCCCAAGGAACATGGGACATGAGGAAGGGAAGACCTGGACTCGAAGCAACGACTCCCAGGGTGTCCCTCCATTTTTACCTGCCAGATTTATGCTTGCTGAAAGTAAACTGAACAGTTGGAAGGTTTTGGCTGGGTCCAGGCCATAGCAGAGAGACCTTTGCTTTTGTTACTGGGCTCTTTTGGATTCATTAGATTCCTGTCCTTGTTGATCTCTCATGTAGCTTTCTGTGGGAGGAGGAAGGGGCACAATACTTCTTACAGATACTTCTGTTTATCCCGTTAGGGAAAAATTCAGCTCTGGACAAATGTGTTTTCATGGTGCTGCTGTGACAATGATTAAGGAAGTTAATGGAATTGGCATATTTGCCTTTCACGTGGGACCTCCAAATATTTCAGTATTCTTCAGCTGAAGGAGGAAAACCCAGCCTGTCACCTCAGCCTATAGGTTGGAAAAATAATGTTCTACTTCTTTATAGACGTGATCTGAGCCAAGGTCTTAGCGTGTTCAAACAGTGGGACTGCTCACTGATGGGTTTGCCATCTATAGAAATCTCTTCTATATTCACATGGATATAGTTACGTACATATAGATATATTTATAGATACATATATGATTTATGTATAATCAAGTGTATCTGCCCATGCTTATAGCTCTATACCTGACTAGGAAGTCTGGAAGGTAAGTCATGCCATCCTCCTCACTGTCATCTCCCACCCCAAAAACAGGTCTTGGTAAGCTGGAGAGCCATGAACAAGACATTTGTCTTCAGGTCTAGCTTTGTTGCCTGAGCCTGTCACTTAACTCTGCAGTTGTAGGACAAACACCTCTTGCCTCAGCTGCACTTTCCCCAAATGCTGCCTTGCCAAGGGAAGGGAAGGAGAGGAGGTGTTTGGAATTGCTGTTTGGGTAAACCAGAGTGACTTTGCAAAGAGGACTGGAGCACTGATGTACCACAAGCCAAACAATGCTGATCCATGTGGGCAGCCACAGCAGGATGCTGGAGTGGTCACTGCTGGAACAGCCTGGATAATGCTCTGTAATGGCATGGATGTGGTTTCTAATGTAAGACAAAGGTTTTTCATGGCTCATTTCTCAAGTCTGTGATGTTCCCCTTGAGGACTGGAGCTCAGGACTGGTCATTTGCTGTACTGCCCTGCTAGCCACCAGATTCCCGGGCTGGAGGCTGGGATGTCTGTCAGGACATCCCCTGGACAAAGCAATGCTGCATGGTGAGGAAGGGCAGCGGAAGTTCCTTGCTGATCCCTGCAGCAAGACATCTCCTTTTCCAGGCTCCTGGGTCAGCATTAACATTCTAATTACAGTGATCTCTGTAATTACTAGGGTTGCCTCAGCCAAACCATTTGCCCTTCCAGCCACAAACATTCAATTTACTGACTGTTCCTCTTCAGTATCAATTACAAACCCTCTACCAAAATCCCAAGCACCCAGATCCTGAGACAAGCATTTTATGGAGATTCCCTCTAGAGAGAAAAGACTGGCTACTGCCCTGGAAATTGCTTTTCCCCCTTATGAGGTGCCTGCACTTAAGCACAGGCTACAAGGCTGTGTTTCTCCTGAGCAGCCAGCAGTGCAATCTCCTGGCTGAGGTGGTTGTAGTGATGCTACCAGATATGCAGCATAAGAGAGGAAGCTGCTGTTTTACCACTTGGGAGATGTTACTCTCCTTTCTGTCCACGCCAGGGTACCTGTGCCAGGGCAGAGGCACCCACAAGCTAATTGGAACACAGAACAGGGTTGGCAGGAGGAAGCTGCCACTGTGGGTCCTCCTGCTCATTGTGGAGGCTGTTCTGCTTGCAGACTGGGGTGGCAGGAGCTCCTGAGGGGATTGGGACACAAACACCTCCTAAGCAGCAAGTAATGCTGCTGTGTATTTGTGTGAGATATATCTTCCTCATCAATGCACCTCAGAAACGTCCTTGGAGTTTGAGATTGATATGTTTCATTTGTAAGAGAGAAACAACTGCTGATGGAGTTAAATGCCAAGGTACAGAAATGATGGAGGGCAGCTATCTGAGATGTAAGAAACTCAGTAACTACTACCAAGATTCTCTTTATTACAGTCAGTATGCCAGTTTTGTTTTAGTTTCTGGCATATCTGAAAAGAGTTGGTCTTCCAAGTCATTGTCTCATCCAGGTGCCCATGAGATGCCAGACACCACATGAAGATTCATCATGGAATAAAGGATGAGACAAGCCCAAGTCAAGCAGCATTTGGAACAACAGCCCTTGCCATAAATTTGGGGACCAGGACAGATTTTGTCCACTCTTGTCACTTCTTCAAAGACAGGAGGAGTCAAGAGGGTTGTGCTCATCTCCTGCCTCTCCCCTTACACTTGAACTGTTGGTGGAGTGGAGCACGGCTCTGCTTCTTGTTCTTCATGAGGCTATGTCAAGCCAGATGAAGGGAAAAAATTATTTGGCTTTGGATTGACGTAGTGCAGAAAAGGAAGTCTGGTTTCTCACCCAGTGAAGCAGAATCAAACTAAGTCTACATAGTTTGGCAGGAAATACCCCTTCTGACTCCAGATTAAATATGTTATTTCAATAACTTGCAAGAAAAGAAAGGAAATTAACAGCTACAAGCAAAATGCCTGAGAGGAAGGCAATGGACCCCTACTTTTTCTGACTCTCAGGAGGTGAGGGTGCCATATTCAAATAATTTCCATCCCTGGAGCCACCCACCTGCATCTGCTGAGAGGATGACTAGGTGACAGATGTTTTGCACCTGTAAAACGCTCTTACACTCTCTTCCAATACTGCTCACTTTGTATAAATGTCTTTATTAAATCTCATTAGCCTCAGTTACATTGCAAAATATCACAGAAAGAAGAATTTTTGCTCAGATGTCTCAGACTGATGATCTGACAGTATGTTTTAGTATTACTCATAACCGCAGGTGAGTGGAAAGATTTTTCAAATAAATCATTACTGTGAGTATCAGATTTTCCTGTTATTCAAGAAAAGGGAACAATATTGTCATTTTGAAGAAGCTCTATTAACTTTTGAAACCCATTGGGAGGGAAAGAAATAGTAATGGAAAACTAAGGACAACAGCTGGATTCATCTTTGAAAGAGTAGCTGATGTGTAGGCACATCAGAAATGCACACCTGCATCTCATTTTCATGAGTATCTCTCTGGAAGTGAAGCAGTGTTACAGAAATTTCATTTCTTTTACTACATTTGAATTTTCTTGTTAAAGTTAATGAGCCAAAAGATGAGTGCAAGATATTTCACTGGGCAAAGCTGAGGGAGGGAGGGAGGGAGGAAGGAAGGAAGGAAGGAAGGAAGGAAGGAAGGAAGGAAGGAAGGAAGGAAGGAAGGAAGGAAGGAAGGAAGGAAGGAAGGATTTTTTTTGAGAGCAGCTTTGTAAATCAGTGACAGCTCTGCATTCCTCTGAAAGTGTTTTAAGCCATCACCTGACTATGATGTACAGCTTGTATAAAGTACACTGGTCAAACTTGGGCTTTGTTGCAGTCACTCAGGTCAGAGAAAATTCCCAAGCTGGGAGTTGGGAGTTGTGTATGGAATCTGAACTACCTCTGGGATTGGTGTTTAAGTCACAATGCACTTTTTCTGAATGTGGAGTTCTAGGCAAGGAAGATAGATGGAGATCTGCTGCCATTCTTGCATAAACAGCCATTGCCACAGAGAAGTCCAGCAAAGTATCAGCTCAGGACTTGGAAAAGCAAGGAGATCATATATAATGGTTTCTGCATAATGATCATGCATAATGAGGAACTGAGAAGGAGCACAGCAGTCTATTCTGACCCAGCACAACTGTTCTTATATTTAATTCTGATGTTTCATTCAAAATTACATTCACAGTCTTTAATCAATCAAACCCAGCAAGTCTTACAGCAAACCTTTGTTATACATGGATGTTTCTTCCTTATGCTCCATGTGTGCCTGCTCTGTTTTTTTCTCTTGTTTTGATCATGGACTTGAAGTGAGGTGGAGAATCATTTTATTATGTGTTTAAATAACACCCTACCAAGATGTGCATCAGTCCATGCCTAGAATTTCTAGGCACTTCCTTGATATAAATAAATACAAATAATCTGTACTCTCAAAAAGCAAGTTTGATGTTCTTGTGAACAGCCTAAGTAAGAAACAGAAGAGCTCCAGCCTCACAGGCTGTGAGAATTAGCCAGATGCACTGTTAAAGAAATATCAACAAGTAACAGCCTAAATAGTTACAGATTCTGTGATGCAGATTTTAAATCCCATTTGCTTACTGGGAACATGGCTCTGGATAGGCACTGATGCTAGGTGAGATGAGGGGTGAGGTATAGGGGAAGAGGCTGCTGTGGCCAAAACACAAGTAAAGGTCTAAGCAGTGTCAGCACCTGCATCCAACAGATGCTTATGCCCTTCTCTTACATCGGTGCTGTATTTAATCCAGCATGACCTGCTCATGGCTGCAGGACACAAGGACAAGCATGTCCCACTCCACATCTCCACGAGACAGCACCTTTGTATCGTGCTTGCTGAGCTCTGACCAGATTAATCTACTGCCCATAGTGGCACAGGGTTGTTGCACACTCTTCCTCCACAAAACACTCTCCCTTTAAAATTACTTTACACATACACTGGTAAAGACCGTGTGTTGGCAGGATACGTCAGGCATGGGAATGCTGGTGGATCACAGAATGCTTGTGTTTAGTCATAGTGTTTTCCCTGCAGCAGGGAGATGGAATTCTCCTTTTCATGCAACAACACTGGTATCTCCTGTTCCATCCTTTCTGCAGGAAGAGAAGGGTTGATACACGCATCCTGTTGGGGACTGAGTTGTCTATGGTATGTTACTTTTCAAAGAAAAGCCTGGTTTTAATGTTAAAGAGGCAGAACTGCTGTGACATCATGTGGGGAACTGGAGGATGATCTTTGCCTTTGTCATATTGAAAAAAATTCTGCACAGTTCTTCAGATAAAAATTCCTAAATGCCTTTCCTGCAAAGACTGAATAAACACTATAGATTTTCCTTCTGATTTTAAACACGACAGGAATCAAAGATACCTGTCCCTGAACAAAGGGAAGACCACTAAGCCAAACTGAAGTGAGGAAGGGAATGTGATTTTGCTAATATCCTACACATTTAATGTCAGTCCATGCCAATGTACAGATCTCTTGGCTCAAAGGCAAGAATGTTTCTGTATATGAGAATCCAGCTGAGGATGGATGTGAGTAACCCAACAAGAGCCAAACAATACACCTGTTCTTTCCAATGTTTGCCTCATCTGTGCTCCTGTCACTCTGCTGATTTTGCAGGATGGAAAGCTGGTTATGTGCTGTGCCTGGCAACAGTGACAGGCAAGGGTGAGGCTACCCAATGAGTCAGAAAATCCTTGCAGGAGTTAGTTCTGGCAGCCAGTCCTGCTGCAAAGTCACATTTCTTTTATGCATCTGCCATTTATGTTGTTGGTAACCATAATTTTGGCAGCCCCCTAAGGGTATTAGTTTTATGAGCAGTTCTTCAAGGATTTCTGAAACATACGAGAGCACCTTGAGGCTCAGGTTCTTTGGCACCTTTCTGTGGCTGAGTTGACACATATCGTGAAGAAGAACAATAAACCTGAATTTATTCTTTACTTGGTGAGTGCAAGTGTAAATGTGGTGGGGTGAGCCCAGTCCACAGGACCAGCAGTAAGGATCAGGCTTCAGTCTGGAAAGGGCAGTAGAACACTTGTTCCTCTTGCTTAACCCTTGACAGACATCAACCTCACATCACACCCCCACAGCCACAACTGCCCAGGAAACTGCTTTTAGCAAACTCTTCATAAATGAGTAAAAGTCACAAATACAAGGTACCACAGGAATAGAGGTGGAATTGGGGCACTGACATTTGGTCCCCACAGTGGTTTTTCTGTACAAAGATAGTTTAGGGATTACTGGAGACTCTAGGTCCAGACTCTGCCTCAGATAAACATCTTCTTCTCCCTAGGACAGTCCCTTTGGGCTGGATGCATTATGCTAGGACTGCTGACAGGGGTTCTCACATTTGCTTTGGAGTGTTTGAGGGTTCTCAGCTCACCAACATTTTTACACTCACTTTGCAGGTTAAATGTTTCCTCTAATTTGCCAGTCAAACTGAGGTAATACATTGCAACAGAGATGAGCATGTTCTTGAGTGTTCCTTTTTCATGTAGTGGTCAACTGCTCTTTGACCTTGGCTAAACATGGATTTTTGCTATGTCCTATGAGATTTAAATACTTAGATACTGACAGCAGTATCTTAAATAAAAAATATATTTATACAAAAAGATACTTGTTTGGGGACATATCTTATCTTTGTCTTCCTACACATCTCCTGAATCATTCTATTTCAATCTACTCTACAGTGCTGCATTTACATGAAACCAGTCCTAAAACTGGGTGACACCTCCTCCCCCATAATGCTTGTCTGGATAAAAGAGACACTTATCTGTTTGATGGTTTCAGCATAGCTAAAGGCTCAAGTCTTCAGTGTGTGTATTTATGTGAAGCAAAGGAGATATTCTATGGCACTGGTTTCTCAAAACTTGCAAGTGCCATCCCTTCAGGGTAATATTATTTCTCTTACATCATATATAGAGGAGTTGCACTGAAATGACATCCCAATCCCTGTGTTATGTCCCACAAGATCTATAGGTTTGGATAAACAGTGTTTGATATCCCTTTATAGCAGATCCACAGGGTATTTCATAAGAAATAACAAGTGGGCTCCTATTCCTTCTCTCGAAGACTTTGATCCACGTCATAGAGTTGGCTAGGAGTACAGAAAGCAGGAGATTTATGGATGATAAAAAGGATGACATCATGTTTCTGGACCACTTTCCATGTCACTGCTGTCTGTAAAGAAGTAGACAGAACCGCTCTTCTGCCTATTTCAGTGCCCTTGCCTGCACCCAAGGAGGGGATGTACCACAACCAAGTCCAAGCCCTGGGACACCTTATTCCCCCTGTGCACAGCTTTTCCCTCCATGCTGGCAGGGCCAGGCACCGGACAGCCTGGAATGGCCACTCCTCCATCTGTAAGCTGACAGGTTTTGGGAAGAGTCTCAGGTTTGAAGTGTTTGCTGAGATAGCTGTCACCTAGTGCTTGCCAAGTTCTAGTAAACCTTCCTACAGCTGGGCTTCACCTTCCAGCTTTGCTGATGTGGCCAGAGACTTAAGGGTATTTGTGAACACAGTGAGTAGCACTAGGATCCTTCCAGGATTATCCTTCCAGGATTGTGAGTTTGCCTTTGGCTGGCTGAGGGGGCCAAGGTGTAAAGGAGGAGGAAGGAGGAGAAAGGCTCTTCTGATGCTCTTGGACCTGACAGCAAGTTTCTCACAAAGCTTTGCACACAGAATTGCCAGAGCAAAGCCCCTGTCCCCAAGGGTGGCATCAACTTAGTGGCATTGCACAGGAAACAAGAGCCTGTCTTGCACTGTCAATGTGCATTTAGCAATTTCTTGCTGCCAGATCTCACCAACACTTGCAGTAACCACTGATAAGCAGGTAGTAATAGGCTTTTACAAGCAACCATAGAGATTGTGGAGCACAAGTCAAGCAAATCACTGCAGTCCCAGTGCTCAGCCCCTGCTCTACTGGTGTGTAGGGGGGGATGTGTGTCAAAATCCAAGTTTGATCTAAATAATTCTGTGTGCCAGGCTTATGACATAGGGCACTTGCTTCTTGTGCTCACAGGGAACTCCTCCTGTGACTGTTGGTATTGTCAGTAAATGTAAATTTGTCAATGTACTCAGAAACTCCACGTCTGTTCTCCTGACAGAGAGTGTTTCTGGTGTCAGAATGAGTGTCACACCTGGGGAAACCTGGAAACCAGGGGTAGCTGGTGATCACTAGGTGTTGGGACTTTCAGGCTCCAGCAAAAAAAAAAAAAAAAGCTCGCCAGCTCCTATTAACCCTCCTTTCTAAATTAATGGCCAGCTTGTGCTGACTTCTCTCGGTGTGTCAGCCTTTGGGAAATGATGATACTGTTACTTCACCCTTCTATCATCTAACACTTCTCTTCCAGTGTTTTTCCTATCGTGATGCCTGCTTTAAAGTATTTGTGGTAGCAAAAAAAAAAAAAATCTCACAGAGAGCATATTTAGAAACTTGAATGTCATATATATTAAACTCAGACAGTGAAACCCATGGAATGCAGGGCTTTCCAAGAGAAAAATGTGGCCTGAGCTATGGAAAATGAGTTTCCTTCCAACTCTCATAAGTTCTGCAGCAACCTTTGTAAATCTGCAGACTGCTTATTGGATGACCAGCTATCTACAGAAAGTCCCAAGAAGGCTTGCCATGGAAATTCCAGGCATTTCTGAGACAACTGAATAAAAAGCATCTGTCTGAGCTAGTGCATAATCTCTTTTGATCTAAGTTCAGATATGAGGTTTTGTAGTGGTTTATGTCAATCAGAGTATGAAACTATCATAAAACATGTCAGTAGATAATAGTAAATTTATTACATCAAAGTCAATAGCATATAATGATTTAACTCTGTAGGACTGCATCAAGACCTACTCAAATATTTTTAGCACTTATAAAGGAAACAGACTTCAGTGTGGATGCCTTCTCTGCTATGTATTTATGTCTGCTTTTGTGTTTTTGAGTCAAAAGTGACGAATTCTGTCCTCTCACAGAACATTTATAACATCAGTAGGACTAGGTGAGAAATCTCCAGTCAGATATTGATATATCAGTGTGACATACCAAAAATATCAATACTACTGTGAAAAATGACCCACAGGCTTTGTCTGTCAATGTTTTTGATCACTCTGAGTTGGAGCTGCTTCAGAGACAAAAGTGCCAGCTTTTCAGCAGATGTAGGTCAGCATTTCTCTACCTGCATCACAGAGCTGCTGAGATCTTAATGGAGGGATGTAAGGTGGTGAACTGTATCACATCTCATCACACCTGCTCAGGTGTTTCTTCTAGAGGTGTCTCATATTATGGAAATGACTTGGTGAACCTCAGTTATCATAAATGTATTTTCTCCTGGTCCCCTTCTCTGCATCTGTGATGGTGTCACCTGTACAGACGTCCTCTGCAGGGGTGGCCTTGCTCCCATTTCACATCAGTGGCTGCCACCACTTCTTCATCCCAGGATGCCTGAGCAGATTGGAGTGGAAGTTGGTGTGAGAGAGGAAGATCAGGACAAAACACATCCCACCAGTGTTGCAGCCACCTCTGCAGAGGAAGGTTTCTCCATACTGTTTCCAAGCCTCATATTCCTTCAGAAAGGGGACTTAATGATTGGAGAATCACCAGGTCCAAATAGCATCACCTACCATGGTGTGTATGCTTGGTCATAGTTATGTGTGAAAGAAAAGAGAACTAATCATTGTCTAAAAGCTTAGTGGTTTCATCTCACTTAAAGACTTTGTTCACAGGAGAGAAGCTGCTCTGTCCTAAGGACATACACAGAGCATAATGGGCAGAGATGTTCCTTGCTTGGATTTCTGTGTTCATCTCTAGGGTAGGTCATGCTTAAACAAGCCTGATGCACATTGCAGAAGTGTCTTGAAATAGTTTCCCTTACTTTAATTTTTTCCCTACTCTTAGCCTAGTGAAACACGAGTCAACGCTCTCAATTGTTTGTCAGGGTAAACAGCTCATTACATTTCCTCCAGGAAATATTTTAGATTTAGTTTTATTTATCTGGTACTTGTAAAGATGTAATTTGTTTTTCTATTGTTTATAAGATTTCTCATTAAGGAGGAAAAGGTTTTTTTCTCACATTTGCTTATTTGACTGAACACTGAGGGAAGGCACAAGGAATTTATTAGCAACTGTGATGCAGTATAATTTCAGCAAGCTGAAGGTCTTTCTAACAGACAATAAAGACTTTTGAGCATGCCAGTAAATGAAATAGATACTGGGTGCAAAGCCTCATGGTTCAGGACTTTAGGAGGAGAAGCAATTTGCATTACAAAAAGTTAACTCTCTGCTTGGCCCTGAAGTAACTTGCCATTTAAGAAAGGATGTACTTTTATCTATTTCTGAAGATTATATAAATTTCAAGTTTGCAAATAATATGACATGTGGGCTAAGAAATACGCTTTCTGGGGAAATTTCTCTAGGCATGATTCCTTTGGCAGCTGGATTCCTGTCTTCCATCTGCAGGAGCCTCCTTTCTAGTTAGCAACAATGCTGTCTGACAGAATGTGTGTGACAGAGTCACCCTTGGCCAGATGTGATAGAAGCACAATAGTGGTGGCAGATCCAGAGGTGTGAGTCTGATGTAGGCTTGAAGTAGAGACTGCCCTTTAATGACCTGACTGCAGGTGAATATTTGAGCAGCTGATAAAGGATGGTTGAGATAAGTACATTGATTGATTGATTGATTGATTGCTGTAGACACACAAGATAGGGTTTGCAGACACAATCTGTAGATTTCTTTTG
The DNA here is from genome assembly GCF_965231275.1 of Zosterops lateralis. Lineage (NCBI taxonomy): Eukaryota > Metazoa > Chordata > Aves > Passeriformes > Zosteropidae > Zosterops > Zosterops lateralis. The sequence goes on along the minus strand of NC_139764.1, from coordinate 56,549,935 downwards.
AAAGAGATGCCCCAGGGTGTTGGACCTATTCCTGCTGCATGAAATCCTGTTCTGACTGGTGCAGGGAATGTGACAAGGTGGGATCTTAAGCTCAGGTTTCTGCACAGAGGAGCTCTACCAGCACAGCCACTTTTGGGGATTCTGAGGAAGGAGCACACCGTGCAGCAATTGTTTTAGGCAGGCAGTGCTGGTCATGCCAGCAGAGTGCCACCAAGGCAGGCCAGTGCTCCATCTGGGGAGCAAGGTCCAGTTATCCCAACAACAGGTAGAGTTGTACTTGCATCAGCAGCACCTGACATCCTTGCAGTGGCATACATTCCCAGGGCAGGTCTGTTTGGAAAAGGCAATTCTTTATGCTGCTGAAATTATCTGGGACCCTCTGACTAAACAAGTCTGTTGAGGAGAAGTGCAGAGGAAAGAATACAACTACTGGTTTACATACTGTAATGAGAATATGGGCCACAGGGTGCAGTAGCTCTTGTTGGGTGGTCAGGCTTCATTGCCTTTGCCTCTGCAGGGTCTCCTTTTTCCAGCCTCCGTATTTCCCAGTATGCCCACCATTACTGGGTGAGAAGATGTAGGCAAACTAGAAAAACTACATCTCTGAAAAGAAGGACCTTAATAAATTAAAAGGGCAGCTCAAATGGGAATGCTGATAGAAGCATCCCATGAACATCCACTCTGCTGGACACCCACCATCACTGCTGGATGTTGAGAAAACCTGCAAGGCCACCCAGTGACCATGGCCTGTGCATGTGGAGACCCACTCCAAGACTCCCATGGCTGGGAGCTCCTTCCCTTATCCACATATACAGCTCCTGCCACCACTGACAGTACTACAGAAATTTCAGGACTTTTCCTATGCGTAGTGTATTCATTCTATATTTTTCTTCCTCTATAACACTGTGGGGATTAGATTATTCCTGTTTTGGTTTTGGCTTGCTCTGAACAAATTGAGTGGTTTTGCTTTGGAAGGAGTACTGTCTCTTCTGTTTTCTTTGATTGTTAACATCAGAATTAAGTCTGCAAGCAGGCTGTTTTTCATTAACCCCAGTGCTTCCTTCCTTGTCTTTTATGTCTGCTGGCGACTCACCCAGAGCAGAGGAATGACAGAGGTGAGTCACAGGATTGTTTGCAAAACATGTATTGGGGATTCCTAAACACATCCTACCTTTTCCATCCATTTGCAAATGATTAGATGAAATGTAGAGCATTTCCTAAGAAAACAAAATAAAATTGAAATAAATCCCAGATGACTCGTAAATTTCATTTCTATCAGAAAAAAAAAAGCGCCTTTGAAGAGGTATTCTGGGCTGCCTGTGCTATTTGTGTCAGGCACACTTGTTGCATGCTGCATTTGCTGTATAGTGGTTACCCTTAATTTATGCCTTTGATTTTCAAGTATTTCCAGCCATTGCTGGATCTCCATTATTCCATCCCTTAGATGCCTCTTTGCATCCTCCCTGACCAGCACATCACATGCAGCTTTCTTCTTCCACCCTCCCTGTTCCTTCCAAGAATTCCTTTCAAGGAGTCTTCTGTTCTCGGCTTCAGCCAAAAACAAAGTCACAAGCTTTGGGCTTGGTTTGAAAAACTCGAGCACAGCTGCCTTGGGTGGGGTTGGAACCCAATGACCTTTACAGTGAAGTAAGAGCAGCAGTTCTGAGGTAACTTTTTTCCTACTGCATCTTAATCTCTCCTCTCCTCTCCTCTCCTCTCCTCTCCTCTCCTCTCCTCTCCTCTCCTCTCCTCTCCTCTCCTCTCCTCTCCTCTCCTCAGCAACTAGTAGATTAAGTGGATCAGGCCTTGCTTTAAGCCTACATACCTATCCCAAACCTTTTTCCAGAGCTGACTGCAGGAAATCCTGTCACTTAAGGACCATTTTTATTGACATGGGGTTTTGTGCAGTCATTAACCTTTCTTTAAAAAAAAAGGTATTTTCTATCCCTGGCGTGTCACTTGATCCCCCACAGTAACCTTGCAGTACAAATTAGGTGTCACAAGAACTTTGTGTAATCTCACTGATTCATGAGTCCTTGTATTCAAAATACCTGTTTCATCTTGTGATCACATCTGCTGTTCTAATGGATGCACCACATTTTTGGCTGGATATCATCCTAAATAATACACTTCAGTCTGTCTCTTCCATCATCTCACACAAACAAGCTCCTGGGATACAGCAGAGATCCTTCCTACTAGACATTAAGTATATGACTTTGTACTTTTAATTTAATTTCTGCTGTCCCAGACTTCAAGGTCATCCAGTTTTTTCCCCAAATGACATTGCAGTCCTTGCCTCTTGGCAGTTCCTTTCTATGTTGCATTAGCAAAAATTTCATTAACACATGAAAAACTGTAATAGGTCACTCAAGTCACTTCTGAAAGTGTTGCTATGAGATCCAATACTTTTCACTGGATGAACTTCACAAATCTCTTCCAACACAATCTGTTCTCTGCTTTTAGTCTGCTGTCACTTGCAGCTCTCCTCACAAGAAATGCAATGGGAAATGTTTTACTCGAGGTCAAAAATAGCAGGTCTTTTGCATTTTCTTCTTCCAGAAAGCAGTTGTCCTGTACCCCAAAAATCATGATAGCCCTATTAAATGCATGTTAGATTTCAGTGCCTTTTCTGCTTGTCACAGTGCTTTTCGTTACTGTGGCTTCACCCTTTTCCAGTTGTAGGTTCTCCAGGGTTGTGGGGCATGCTTGTGCCATCAGCATTTCATGCATTATCTTCTTTCAAATTTACTTGCATCCTAGTTTTGGGAACCTGCTCTCTCCAAGTAGTGTCAACCACTACATCTTTGTTCCCATGTTTGAGAACAGCATCTTTATTAAAAACTCAGGTTGTTGGACTTGTCTAGATTATCCCTCATTTCAACCTTCTCCATTTCACATATCAGCCACACTTTTCATTCCTTCTACCTTCTATACATGGCAGAAAAAATATTTCATTTCTTTACAACTATTTGCCTTTTAAATTTCTACACTTGTACTTCCTGAACTTTTAACCATAAGCTTCTCTACCGGCTTATTAATCTTTCCCATACTCAACAGACTGTGCTTGCTTGTGCTTACCCTTTTTTATGGTAATACTAATTTTTGTGCTAGCATTTTGCTCAGTTAGATATGCAGTCCTTCTGTATAATATTTTTTATTTAAATAACAGTCTGAGAGTAGTTTTTGTACCTGAGTCAAAAAACTTTCAAACCTATAACTAGAATACTTTTCATTTTATTTTATTTTGTAAAAGCAAATCTTTGCCCTTTTTTGTGGTTTGAGGTTTTCACTGTTCTTCACATCAGTTTTTGCTGGTTTCTTAGAGTAACACTGACATGCAAATGCAATAAACATCAATTAAATGCAGTTTAATTGAGCTGATCAGCTGACCATTTATAAGTAAAGTATGGAGATAAATGTGATTTTATAGAAGGTAATTAGGGTTGCCATACACCATGCAGGTTTCACTGCTCAGTCCTTTGATAGAGAGTTAACATGGCAAGTATTTTGGCAGACACTACTATTGTTGCTTATTAAAATGATCTAATCTTAGAGTTAGACCACCTTTGCACAGCACAGCATGTGTCTGTTCAATTTCCACACAGCTTCTCTCCTAGTGTGGTATTTTTTCTCCTCCTAGGGAAATGCTAAAAATGCATTCATTCTGGACCTCACACCCTTGTGCAGTCTGGTGAGCACTTCAGTGGCCGGTGTGAGTGGAGGCAAAGCCCTCTCTGGCACATCTCTGAGCTGGGATAGGAGCTGGTGGCCTTGGCATCCCAAGGACATTGGCCCAGAGCCAGGCGGGGGCCAGGAGGGTTCTGAGCAGGGGTACAGGGTGATGGTCCCCACAGGAAGGGGGATCATGTGGCTCCACTGGAAATATCCTCTGCACTAGTGGTGGGGACACCTGGATCCCACCTCCAGCAGCAAATGGCCTTGCTGATGTCAGCACTTGGAAGGGACTGGGTACCTCACTGTGAGCACAGGGTGCTTTGGAATGGAGGGAGAACTCCTCCTACTCTCTGGGATGCTGCAGCAGCTGTGCTGGTGGTTTTCCCTGTTGGCCAGCCTTAGTGACACCCAGGTTAGAACCTGTGGGAATGGGGCACTCCTTCCTGACACCCTAGCAGTGGGATGAGGTGCAGCAGTCCCATGAGCTGCCCCACTGTAGGACCTGCATCCAGCAGGGCTCTTCTCTAGCTCATTCAGCAACCTGTGCTGGGCAGCAGAGGAGGGATCTGGTGTCACAGGACTTCCACCAGACTGCCCTGATACAGGGAATCGTGGGCACTCTTGCCAGCTTTTGGCTACAGTAATTTGAGCTGTCACTTTTATCCTTGTCTTACATCACTGTGGTTTAGCCCCTGATTTTTTCTGTACATGGTGAGGAGAAAGAAGAATAGATGTCTGGCAGGCAACCTTGTTATCTATGGCACATCAAGGGTGGGATTTCTGTAAGGCAAGAACCCTGCAATGGACTTGATTTCTGCATATTTGCTCAGATAGTGTATACACTTTTTATTTTGTAAGTCCTCTAGCTTATGATAATTTTTCATTTACTTCAGATCCAACAGGGGACAAAGTACTTTGAAATACAGGCTGAGTAATACAAAATTAAAGTGACTTACTTGGAATAACAAAACTGAAAAATCCTAAGGCCACAGGAGTGTTTTTATTGAAAGCAATAGGATGCTCCTTCAGCTCTGGCTGCTGTTCTTTACAAGGGCATAAAGGTGGGGAGCTGCACCTGAAGGATGGTGCAGAGCCAAGCTGCGGCTTAGTGTAACTGAGTGAATACAGAAATCAGCTCACGATATGAAAGATTAATGCAAGCCTCTCCCTCCAGACAGGAAAAGGCATGAAGGAATGAGAGACTGGATAAAATTCCAGCCCTGCTGAAGTGGGTGGGAATTTTGTCTCTGATCATGCAGTACAGGAATCTCCCCTACAGACTCGTAAGAAATTTTGCAACTGTGTAGTAATGTGTGCCAGGGAAAAATCAGTGCTTGGCCCAATGAGTATTTGATATTACATCTGTTTGCATGCTTTCCACCAAAGCTATACTGTGTCATTTCTCCTTCAGGGACAGAGAAACCTGGAAAGGCCTCTCTGAAGGGAAGAAGCAGAAGGATCCCTTTTTTCTGCCCATTTATGTTTGTCACAAGCCAAAGAGGTCCTGGCACCGTGTGACGCTTGTGGTTTTTCTTCAAAGGGGCTGTACTGGTACAGACAATTCCGGCTGACTGCCCCCGGTGTACACTTTTGTTTTCTAGCACAACCTCCTTGGAAAATATGATGTCACAGCATTGGCCAGTCCAATCAAACTTGTCCCTCTTGGCTGGTGTCTCCTGTAGTAACATGATGAACAAGTGGTGGAGGGTTTTTGGGGGTTTTTTTGGTTGTCGTTTTTGTCTGGTTTTGTGGTTTTGCTTGGTTTTGGTTTTCGTCTGTTGGCTGGGGGAGAGTGGTTTGGTGAAGGGTTGGAGGGGGTTTTTTTGTTAGTTTTTCATCAGCTCTCAGAAAAATTAATCTATGAAATGTTGACTTTCTCCTGAACCTTTGCATCCCATTGGTATGTCCTTTCTGCTGGACCAGTTCATCCCACTTCCCAGGCAGTTCCCAGTATCCTCTGCAGAGATACATCCCTGGGTTTTGTCAATCTCTTCTCCTTCAGACTGCACAGAATATCGCACTTGCTTACAAACATAAATGGAGTAATTCCACAATAATATTGTCAGATAAGGAAGCATTATCACCAACCCTCACACCAAAAGCATGGGAGCTCTTCTAGTGCCCAGAAATATGGCAGCTGCCAAAGACCAGCTGATTTCCCTAGCATGCATCATGTTTTTGTCTGGAGAAAATGGTTCATTTCTGAGTGGGGTGGAGATGTCTCCACTGACACAGGGTGTGGCAAAGGGATGATGGGGAGAACTGCTAATTTTGGTGATTGACTGGAAGGGACATTCTCTGTACAACCTTTGGCGAGCAAGTGCAAGATTAGCTTAATAAACTACAAGGATTTTTTTCTTATTTTATTTTTTAATTAAGAGAAGGGAGGGATGTGTTCAGTTTGTAAACACAAATGTAAACACATTTGGTAACTAAGCAGCTTGGCCAGCATGTTACTTGTAAAAGCTGAAGTTTGCAGTTAGACTTTGAAATAATAGCATATAACAGTACACTGAGTATTTGTCATTAAGTGATTTCATCTTTTCTGTTAATGCAGTTTACCCAGTGCTGAGACTGATGTTTTTAAAAGTCAGATGTGACAAAGGAAAAAGTTAATCCTTAGGAGAAAGAATAACTTGTTGATTAGCTTCATTACTAAGAGCTACATGAATATGCATTGAAAACATGTTAGACTGAATATCTCAAGGATTGAGTGCCGGTTGTCACAAAAATCATCTGCAAAGAATGCAGAAAATGCTTTTGTTTTAAAGAAAAATAAACATTTTCTGTGATTTTATGACCAAAAGCTTTTAATATTAAAATTTAAAGATAAAAATAATTTTGAAATAGCTTATGGCAGTTGATACTGTATGTTTACATATTACATTCTTTTTCAGTTTAGACACTGAAAATAAATGATGTGGTTCCTGAGTTTGTTTCTAGAAAATGTCAGCTTCACATTCTTATTAACACATTGCTAAAGCTTTGGCCAACTATGTCTAAAACAAATCATCTACCATGAGATGTAAAGCTGAAGGAGCACTGTCACAGTTTGAGGCATGAAATTTCTGCACAGATACAGAGTGAGACCTGAAGAAGAGACAACCTGCAAGATACAGGCAGAGGAAGAAATCCAGAAATGAGAGAACCAGCCTCCCTCCTCCCAGAGATTGCTGTCCTGCTCCAACAGATGGAGCCTAAGGGCACAACCACATTTAATTAACCAAGCCACAGCATGGATCTGATAATGATGTGAGTAAGAGCGTCTGTGTGGCTGCAGGGTCAGTCCCCTCACTTGTTACTGAGAGCACATCAAATAGGAGTGACTGTAAAGCTGAATCCCAGTGGGCATCATCTCAGAATGGGATACTGTTTTCCAGGATGGTATGTGGTGTTGGGAAGGGGAAAGGCTTTGCACCAGGAAGAGCTGAGATGTTAAACTGTAACAGCTCCATATCCAGCTTCAAGACATCACAGGTACTATGGATCTGAACAAGAAGGGATATATTCAAGTGTCATGGTGAAGAAAGATTTCTGAACTGCTGGTACCCTCTTACAGCCTTGTAGCCTGCAATGATGAGGTAACAACACTGAAACAGCAGAAATGAAAAACACTCTGCTTTTGGGGTCAGGAGGGTCATGACTCTCCTTTCTCCAATGCCAGTGAAGAATTATTGGGAGCTCTTTATAATCTTGACTGGGAAACATTGGAGAAGTACTGCCTTACAGCATCACCCCTCTACACCTTCATCCATCAACCACAATGCAACAAACCACACCATTATCTAACATAAGTTACTTCCCTCAGTGCAAGGTGATTTTTTTAAAAGACTGTAAAAGAATTTAAGAGACTTGCTAATCTAAGAAATACAAGATAACTGTATGTGTTGTTTTTTCTTGACACAACACTTGTACTTTTTCTTTACCTGTATATGTGTGGGTCTAGAAGGATGTTTTTCTATCTGATGGAATTTAAAAATCTTCCCTCCTCCATTTTATGCCTATAAATGCCTTTATGTTCTCACTGCTCTGAAACAAAATGACCCCAATCCTTACTAACAGTTTAAAAATATTGAACCAGTTACTCTACTTACCAAAACCCTTCATTTAGTCAAGTCTAATTTGCATGTTATTGCTGCTTCCCTGTTGGTTTTTTTTTCTGGGACAGATTCAAGTAGTGTTTTAAACCAAGATCTCCAAAATGGCTTAATGGATCAGAAATAGTGTTTCTATTGTAACTGTCTTAATCTCTTGATAAGTTGTCTTTTCATTAATGAAGAGTCTGATTTTGTTGTTCCAGCTCAGCCTTTAATGCTAAAGATGTTGTTGTGGCTTAACAGTGGGCACTCAGGGGCAGGGCTTCATGTGGTATAAATTCCCACTGCTCTCTGAAAGCCATTTCTGAGGAAGTCAATGCTAATTCCTTCATAGGGATATCAGTTTACGGCAGCTCTTAACTTTTATTATCTGTTGTAATTTGAGGATGATATGCTTTTACTTAATATTACAGAATCACAGAATCATTAATGTTGGAAAAGATCTCTAGCATCATCAAGTCCAACCATTTACCTGATGCTGACAGGTCCATCCCTAAAACATGCTCCTAAGCACCACTCCAACATGATTTTTGAACACTTCCAGAGATAGTATCCATCTCCCTCGGCTGCCTATTCCAGTGCCTGACCACTCTTCCAGTGAAGAAATTTTTCCTATGACTGAGGAAGCTTTTTAGTGAAGAAATATTTCATAGCTAAAGAGTCTGCAACAGGAGTGTTTCCAGTGCTCATGTCAGGCCAAAACATAAACCTTGTTTTGAAAATTTGTTTTATTTTTTTGGAATGTAGCAACTGGATGGTTGGCAGTAGCTGGAGGCAGTGAGAAGCTGGTTTCTGTCCACAGTTCTGCTCCTGCATTGACACAGAGGCCAGGATCCCACTTCATGTCTCCTCCCCTGGTTTTTTTTGCTGGCTGTTTACCAAGGATGTACAAGCACAGTTTGGTGAGCATTTTCTGATTTGTGGTGCTACTTCAGAGCCATGCAGGCACCTATACTCTGCTAGAAAGCAAGCAGAAGTTCTTTTAAACCCCTTGGGATTTTTTGGAAAAACTTACCCTAGGTCTTGCAGTTTAGTAAAATCTCCTTCCAAAAACCTGTGTCATTAGTTACTCTGAACACAGAGAGCTGAGATTCAAAAGCAAAGAGCCCATGGATGGGCTCCAGCATTTTCTGACCTAGCAAGCCCAGTGTGAGCCAGCAACCATGTGCTTCATCAGGGAAATTGTCCTCACAGGGACAGCAGCAGCAGTGCTGTGAACTCCCTCAACCTCCCTGTACAACTTCTGCTCCCCATAGTCATGCCTACAACCTCTTTCCATGTGTGGAACTGCATGGAGGTAATGAAGTCAGAATTGGGTTGATAGCCTGTGTATCCTCAGAAGGTTCTAAAGAGAATAAAGTGGGGTTTACTCATTTCCTCTGATTTGACATGTAATGTATCAGCATTTCTTTCTTTTAGTGTTCTTTAAATTGGTAAAATGTGAGCTTTCATTATAAGCTTTTCATCTCAGCAATGAAAAAAAATACATTAAGCAGAGTCCAAGTAGACTTTTATTTTGTGAGAGACCAGCTTTACAACTACGTTGGAAGAGAGCACAGGTCTCTGCCTGCAGCACATATTGGCCCCATGTCTCAGGAGGCAGAAAGTTTTCTTACTGGTGTGTTGTGAACTCTCTGTGCTCCCCAGGCGAGTGCAGTGAGCAGGACATGGGCACAGAAACACACTGCTGCCAAATTAACCAAGCATGAGTTTGCAACAGATCAGCTCTCTGATAACTGATTTAATGACCCTTTCCAGCTTGCAGGACAGATTTTGCCTCTGATCCTATTGTGGTAACTCCCTCGAAAGTCTCTTTGGATGCCTTTGATCCTGCTTGTGACAAATGACTGCCACAGCCCCACAGAAAGGGCAGCATCTGCTACCTCCTGACCTAGCTGTTTACCATGTTCTAGCAAAAGGCTTTCTCTTGTATTGTTTATCTGCAAGATGGGGACTGCTTCAGCTACTATTTCCTTTTTTTACTTTCTCAGTTTGCTGTTGCTTTACACTCTTTGTTCTCTTTAGGTTTTCTTCCCTTCTTCTCTGTACTTGCTCATCATCTGCCTTCCTTATTTTTCATTTTCTGCCTGTTTTTCACTATTATAAGGGGTTTTCTTCACTGTTCTCTTCCACTTTCTTCTCTCCCATTTCTTTGCTCCCTATTGTTTTTCTTCTGTCTGGCTCTTTCTGCTCATCAATCACATTATGACAGCAGGGAGCAGCTTGCAGAAAAAGGACCAGCTGGGTTATGTCCTGGTAAGAGCACATGCTGCTGATGACAGGACTCAGAAGATGGAGCAGTGATGCCTCCAAACTGTTTTGGATTTGAGCACATGATTCAGATAGGGAGGGAGAAGGGATTTTTCACTAGCACTGCTTTGTTTATATACCTCTGCACACATGGGACAGGATTACACTGCCACGGGCATTGGCACAGCCAGGGAAGGTAGCAGCAAGAGGACAAGCTCTGCATGCATGATGAAAGGAAATCACTAGAGGAGTTATAGCTTTGCTATGAAAGGCAACAAGCCAGGGAGAAGCATTTGAGAGGAAGACAGAGTTCTCTGCTGTACATGTCACTCCCATGATGAGAATGATTTTATATATGGAAAGAAGCAAATATTGAGCTGCTTAACCCTGTCCAGGTTATGCTTTCAAGGAGAAGGTTCCCTGGCTTGCTTCTTATCATGTCTCAGCCATGGGCCTCTCAAACAGGAAAGGCAGTGGGCACCCATGCACTCCATGCAGGAATGTGGGACAGCTTGTGTGCAGTCAGGCAAAGGACTGCATCTGAGGAACACGCAGAGGTGTTGCTGGGGGTCAGTTAATAATAGAATCACCTGCCAGTGTAAGGCTGTTCTGAATCAGCAACACCAGCAGCAGCTGTGCCAGTCATGACAGGCACTGTTGGCCAGGGACATTTTTGAATGTTCACAAGCCATCGGCAGTGTGACATGGTTTGTGTGTTGCTAGCAGTAATGGCATCCATTTAGAAACCCTTGTGCTGACTTTCTTATTCTTCTCATAGATAGTGATACAGAAAAGCCTGTGATATCCTGGGGTGAAAAGAAAAGGCAGACTGAGGTACATTTGGTGCTTGATATTACACTACTTGGTGTGGGAAAGCAACAAGAAGTGCTGGGACTTGGCTCATGGGCTCCATTAAGCAGGATGGAGCACCACAGAGAGGTTGCTGGAGGGAGGCCACTGGGGATGCTGAAGTCCAGGGAGGCTTTCAGCATATGTGAGTAAGGGAGAGGATGTGCATATCCAGAGGTCTGCAATGCAATGGCATGCTTAGGCTAATCTCTTGTTGCTAAGGAGCCCTACACATGTTTGGTGTTGGCTTGGGTCCCCCTTCCTCAGGTGGCCTCCCCCTTCTTCCAGTGAAGTCCATCTGTTTGGCTTCAAACCCCGTGAGTTTTGGCTCTGAAGCACATGGCCCATCAGGAAGGCCCAGACCATGCCTTTCACAGCCCAGAGGAGGCTCTGTGCCCAGCACCCAGCACAGCTGAGTGCTGCCAGCTGTTTCCTGACGGTGACTCCTGTGTGAGTCAGATCTCTTCACTGGCTCTGTCCCAGAGAGAGCAGCTGGCCTGGCACGCCGTGGGCAGGGAGATGTCTCTGGCTCCTGCAAAGACATTGCTCCTCTGGAAAAAGCTGTAAGACACTGTTAAAACAGCAGCAGTGGGTGAGGCTGGGGGTAGGGGTGCCTCAGGGTCTGCTCCATGCTCTTGGCTTTCTGGTAGCACAGTCTCTGGCTGGTTAAAAGGGGCCTAAGTGCACACCACATGCTGCTAAACTGGGTTTGTATCAGCAATGGGAAAAGTTAGATACTTGGTCCTGGCCTTTCTCAGCTGAGGCTCCCTTCTGGTCTCTGAGGAGGGTGTACTGCAATGCTGATCCACACAAGTATCTCCTACCTGGTGCACTGATAAGGAGGCACCATGAGGAGCTGCTTGTTTAGCTGTGGGAGCAGCAAGCTGCACAGATGTCCATCCTTTCTTCCACCTCAAGGGAGATGGTTTCTGGCACATGCCTGATCTGAATGCAGCTGTTAGCAGGAGGAAAGAGTCAGCTTGGAGTCCCTGGGAAGCTATGACCACATGGATTGAATGATCACTTTGGTGCCACTGCCTGCTCATTTGGGGTCCTCATCTGCATACCATCCATGCTGCCTCATTTGTGTACACTCCTTGCCCCACAGGGGCCCTCAGGTGCCACCATGAGATGTGAAAGACCTGTTTTAAGGATGGTACACGGATGGATGCAGTCCTTCCAGTGGCTGAGGGAGGTGTGAGGCTTCTCTAGCTGTGGAGTCCTTCAGCCCAAAAAAGGAAATAAAATCCACGGAGACAAAGGGTACCCCATACCCATCCTGCCTCAGGGGATCACGGCTCAGAGCAATTGGACTGGTGGCTTTGCAAGCAGGTGCCAGGCTGCAGACAGTATGCATGCCACTGTTCAGAGAGCCACAGAGAGCTGTAATCATCAGGCACTGGCAGAGAGGCCAGCTGGTCACCGGGCAAACACCTTGGTCTTTGTGACTAGAATGAGAAGCAGCACATTCTGGGCCATTGTCGTAGTGGTGGGGAAAGACTCCTTTGAGCCTGCAGATCCATTATGAGGTTTCTGATACAAGAAAGCAACTTACTGCCTGCTCAGCCTTGCTGCATGCACACTCCCTGTCCTCTCTGCCAGGCTCTGGAGACCTACACCCGATGTGGCACTGCAGCCCCTGGGGCATCTCTTTGTCTGCAGGTGCAAGGGGAACAGCAGTACATGAGAACCCTCCTGTTGCTGTGCTCCTGGAGGGGTGGTCACTGTGGGGATGCCCCCTTGGGGGGAAGCTCTTCAGCATCACAGAAGACACACAGGTGTGTGGCTGGGCTAAGGAGAGCTTTGTTCCTGTCCTTAGGGCTCCATTCCTGCTTGGCATGTACTTGCCAAGGCACTTAGCTGAGATGGCCTGCTATCCTGGTGGCTTGTCCACCTCAAAAGTCACAGCACCCAGACTTGGATGTCAGCCCTTGTGCAATCATTACATGTGAAGTCTACTCTAAAACAGCACAGACTGCAAGCCAAGCATTCAGTACTTAGGAAAAGCCAGGTTCAAGGTTTCCTGTGCCACACCAACTAGCCTTGAGGTTTTGGTAGCATCTTCTCTCTCATAGGAGCTTGTCACTGACTCCAGCCTCCTGTTTCTCTTAGTCTGAGCTTCTACCTCTCTTGCTTTGCTGCCAGCTCTAAAACTTTTCTCTCTTCCACATTTCAGTCTTCCCCTCATCCCAGCTCCCAGTCTAAGTTTCTTTTTCTATCAGGTTATGTGCTCCCAGCTGACCCCTAAAGGTGCCTCACAGCTGCCTCTCCCCCTTCTTCCTCCCAAATCTGCCTCCTGATTCAGGTAGTCAGTCCCACATCCCCAGTTATTCCTCAGATCTTTTTCATGATCTGTTTCATTCATGCTTCCCCAACTTTTGCATTAAAACCATGGAGTTCGTTCCTAATCTTTGCAAGCCATTCCCTCTGCATCCTGGGGAACCCCTAAAACTATATCCTTCTGCTGTAGGATGTGGCCTGGAGCCTCCTCACAGCCATCAGCACCCAGAAACAGCTGCGGGAACAGGAGGAGCTGCACCTTCTCATCAGCCTTGGAACAGAGACACCCAGGGAGGACAGCACCAGCTGCTCGCAGACAGCTGTCTCTGAGTTGGGCTTTTCAGCCTGTCAGACAGCCCTGCTTCCATCTATTACACCAGTTAACCTTGTTAGCTGCCTAAAGCTCAGATGAGGTCAACCATCTTCACAGCATGGAAGTCTTGGTGAAAGTATTTAAAGGCAGGCAAACTTCTGATTAAACTGAAGAGGGTTTTACAGTGGAGACTGTCAGGGAAACACAGTGCGTATGTGTCTGACTAAGCTACTGGCTTAGTCAGCAATAACTCACTGTAAAGGCTTACAGGGGGCTATATGAAAAGTGAAGGCATTCCTCATTTGATTTATTTGCTTCTGGAGATATAAACTCATAGAATGTCACAGCAACTGCTCTGTGATTTTTACAGTGTATAGTGGCTTTCAAGGCCGTTAGTTCTTGTTGGCACAGCAAGTTTTTGTGGACATGCCATTGCATGTGTAATGCTTCAGTCTTTTTGGCAGAATTCACAGACAGCAAATAGAAAGCACTGGTTTATCTTCCTGCCATGACATAGCCTGCCCTCCAGAGTAAAGGAGTTTGGCTGGTCAGAAGCTGCATAGATGTCTTTAAAATATTGCAGTAAGAGTTTCATTTGGAACAACTCTGAGCACCATTTCTGGCTTTTTGGATAACTGGATATCCTTGTCCTCATATGTCATCCAGGAAAATGTAGGAAGAGCACTGGACAGCTTGGCTCTTTAGGAAATATTTAGAAACCATGGTTTTAAACTTACTCTGTCCAAGTAAGTAAAACTAATTCTTTACATGACTTTATGCTATCCCTTTAAGCTACAGAAGGAAGAGATCGGCTATGTGGCAGCTCAGAGATAACACTTTCAATTCAGTTTTCTGAAATTCCTACAGTCTGGTTTCTTGAGAAGTTGCTATGACATCCAAGTAAGCAAGTTCTCTCCAACATGTGTAGTACTGGATGAAAAAAAACCCAAAGAGAAAATGCAGCCTGACTTTGGCAGGCTGCTGCAAGATTAATTGGGTGAGATGTGCCAGCTCAGGAAATTAATTTTTGTGTGGACAGCTTCACTATTGGTAGGGATGATTTTCCTCTGCTAAGCAGAATGACCAGCCCTATTCTTCAGAATTGTTATAGAGGTGCAGTAGAGTTAAAGAGAGATAACATTCTTCATACCTGGCTAGCAGCTTGGTGACAGGGGACAGGATGCAATGTACTCAGAGAAGCTTCTATACAAAAGTAAGCAAGTTTTGGCTTCTTTCTACTTACCTTTTCACGAGGAGATGTTCAGAGACAGCAGATGCTGTGTCTCCCATGGTGAATTCTGCACTGTGGTGCCAGTCTTCAGAACTGGGTCAGGCTTAGGGTAAATCTGAAGAAAACCAGGGTCTAGAAAGGATAAGAATTCACAGAACCTTGCTGTGGTCTTTCATGTTTCCTGTGTCCTGAGCCTTCCCACAGCAGATGTGACAGCAGGTTAGACAGTCCCCCAGAGTTTTGGGAACCAAAGGCTCAAGAGAAGCCTGAGGTTTGAATCTGTGGCTTCCCTTGTATCCTATAGGGTAAAATCCTTTTAATTTGATTTTGCTTCAGCATCTCTGTGCTTGGCATTCTGTAGGACCACATATAAAGCAAAACAAGCTAGTCAAATTAATCAGCATGACATTTTTTGTTGCTGCTGATTTATCAGCAGAGGAAAGCACAATACTTATCTTCTGAGAGTTTCCCAGAATGCAGGAAAGGGTGTTTATACTATATACATGGTATTGTTTGGCAACAGCTTCAGGAGGTCACTCTCCTCAGATGTCTGGTCTAACTCAGAGGTCTCTCGTGTGGGTCCTCTGGATTTTTTTTTTTTTTTTTTTTAATCTGTCTTCTCTGCTACTTAAAGCTTTCTCCTCGAAAGCTTGGAGGAGGAAACAAGCAAGAGAGAACCCTCAGGATTTGATGGCTCAAAGAATAATAGTCCCCTGCTGTTTACCTCCTGCTTCTCGAGACTCTGATTTACCTGCCCATATCTCCTGCTCTGTGCACCTTTTTGCCTCTGGCTCTGTGCCCACACAACCTTCCAGCCACATCTTTCCTTCAAGTCAGAGCTCTCACCCACATCTCTTTCATCAGCTCTTCTCTGCCTGCTGAAGAGGCTGAGCTTGCTATACGTCTTTTTTTTATTATTATTTTTTTTTGAGTTTAGTTTTCTTATTTCTGATTATGACACATTTTTTAGGACAAAAGTCTCCCACATGACAGCTGTTTTTCATCCCTGAACACCCCAGAGCCACCTGTGCCTCCTGCCTCCTGCTGGCCACACCGTCTCTCCCACAGCTCTGTCCAAAAGGAAGCTCTGTGTCTGTGCATGAAGGACTGAGTGGGACACTCGAGCACCATCTAATCACTCTATATGTCATAATGGTTCAGCCCCTGAACTACCAGCACCAGTCCTCCTATGTGTCATTACACAGCCAACATAATACCATTTACTGTCATTAATTTGACTTTGACCTCAACTACAACACCAGCAGCGTTGAAAGAAAATGTAATTTTCTTTTAAATTTAATGTAATTTCAGTAATTTAATTATTCCTGTAACTTTTTATTACAGAATATTATGCATTGTTTTGAAATATCTGGCTGTGGATGTTACTTTAACATGCTTTAAAGTCCATAGTATAAAAGCATTAGATGTTCCTCATCCTCACTTTCCACTGTTGCTCAGACAAGTCAAAGCCAACAAGTCTCTGCAAAGTTTAAATAATTTTCCCTTTAGTGTTATGTTTTTAGTGCATTTACAGTAAGACTACATTTTTTTTAATGAGTTCCTAGGCATAGTACAGGGATTTTTGTACTTCAGTATCTGCCAAAAATGATGAGGGTAGCATGGCTCGAGCAGGTCCCATCTCACACCTGTTCTTGTTTCAGTCTTGGAGTCTGGGACTTTTATCAAACACATTTCTAAAATCTGGCGGGCCAGGGATATGTTCCTGCAGTGGGGTGTGGCTGAATGCTCCCAGCTCTGTGACTCCTGAGCAGCAGTGCTGGGATCAGTGACAAAGACCATGCTGTGTGCTCCTTTTGCCACTGACGTCCATGCGCCTCATGAGCTGGAGAAGGCTCTCTGGTTGTTGCCTTAAAGGTGTTGACAGGACTATCTCCAGTGCTCAGCAGAACATTGTGCCAACATACTGAGAGTAGGATCCTGCAAGCAACACAAAAAAGTGTGTTCACTGACCTTCCTCTGTACCACAAACATCCTCTCCTAGAATTGAATCATACCACCCAGCACTTTAAGTTGTATTTGTTTTAGCTAAATTCCACAGGATACTCTTTCACTTGTGGCTCAAGACATCCCTGTTCCCTTTGACACCAGGCACACTGAGGTATCTGTGGTGGGGAAGTGATGCATGACCAGGATGCTGGCCCTGTTCCTGCAGAGCTTCCCAGCCCTGTGGTACAGGAGGTCAGCAGAGCCCACACAGATGGAGTGGAGTTACTAATCCCTTTGAAATGACAATTTTCCCTTTGTTTTGCATGTTTTCCAGATGTCACCTGCTGGCTTCAGGGGGAAGGGAAAAGTTAGTGTGAAGAAAGTATTTCAGTAATTTGCCTGGGAAGCCAGGTGCCTCTCTGAGCAGCTTGAACCATGTTTAAATTAAAACATCAATAGAAAGAGAGCTGTTGCTTTGCTATGGGCAGATGTAAAATAGCAAGCAGCTACTGAGGTGTCTTGGGGGGAACTAGTTTGCCCATGGGCAGAAGTCAAAACCCGTTGATCCCTCTTTGCCCATCAAGTGACTGCAAGACCAAACTCACTGTGGCAGGCCCCCAGATCCAGCCCTGCTCTCACTGTTCATGGCTGCAGTCAGGTGTGGGAGGCCACTGAGCTCTCTTCATGTCTCTGCTTTTGGCTCATGCCTAGATGGGCCCGGATCCACATTGAGCAGGTGTGATATTTTGCAAACTGGTTATCATGTTTGGGGTGGACGATGCTGTCCTTTGCATATGAACCACTCCTGGGTTACTCCCTTTAGAGAAAACAGGGGCTGCTGGCTCGTCCCTGCAGGAAGGTAAGTCTTGAGATAGCAGTTGTCGCATTTGGGTTCACTTTTATGAAGCACCTTAAAAATCTGTCTGTATGATCTCTTTCTTGCATTTGATCTGTCTCCTTTTCCTTAAGCCAAACAACTTTTGTCATTCTCTAAGAGCTCCTTGTTGGTGAAACAGAATGGGGAGAATACATCATATTTTAGTATATTCTTAGAATAATAAGCTCTTTTTTAATGAGGAAATAACAGATAAAAGACTTCTTGAGTAAAAAGGGGAAAACCAGGTCAATAATGTTAAAAAAATGTACCTTAAAAAAAACCTCAAGCCTTTAGAGAACATGGAAAAACATGTCTTGTGTAGCAGGAAGCAAAGTAATAATTTCCCTTATTAACACATACTAAAACAGAGCTAAATGATTGCACCACATCTAGATGAATTTGTTCTTAGGAAGGTGAATCTCATGCTGCTTGACAAAAGGTTGCTAAGCATTCTCCTGTATTCATTAGCTATGTAAACAGAGATGTAGAAGAGCCCCTTTCTTGTTAGTGCCTAAAGAAACAGAGCTTGGACCCTGGCAACTAAAAAAATAATCCCCCTGTTTCCTGGAAGTCTGTCAGACTGATGGGATTTTTTTTTTATTTTGAGTAGGGAAATATGCTATTTGGAGAGAAGAAAAAAATATCCTTGAGTTCTTGGCTCCCTTCTTGGCATGCAAGGAGTGCAGTGGGTTTAGGTATTTCTGCGTAAATGTGAAAAATATTGAAGGGGATATGTTACTCCAGGGATCAAGGTACACACTAACACTCACTTCCATTCTGTCCCCAGGCACTACTGTATTACACAGTGTTACAGCAGTGCATGAGTTTCAGAGAGAAAACATTGTAAATATGAGCTAGAAAGCATGTGTTTTTCTCTTTCTCTGGTTACCTCTTTGAGAAGCCCTTGATGAAGTCAATTAAAAAGAGAAAATACTCCAGCCTCTTTCTCTCAGTAGAAATCAGTCCTTTTCTTGCAAACACACACAATATGTGTTCAGTTCTTGCAAAGAAACAGCCATATGAAAAATGGAAAAAAATCGTAGTCCTTGGCAGTTAACCTTTTATTTAAGTTCAGTAAGTACTTTCAGCACACTGTAGATTTGCAAACACTAATTTCCATCCCCTTTCCAACCTGGCAGATTGCTCTGCTCCTCCCATTTCTCCTTGACAAAGCAGACTATTAGCAAAACACTGAAGCCCTGGGCACAGATCATTTGGTGATTTCTTTATCAACCAGTGATGACTTTTTCCTGCAAAAGCAAAGCTGCACTCTGTGTTATTTTATAGGGCTTTCAGGAAGGTTCTCATCCAAGTGGAACAAATGCAGTCTGGCCCACTACATATTCCTGAAGATTTAAAAAATATTTTGTAAATGGAAAAACAAAAAGGGTCAAGTTTAATAAATTAATTGCTGCTTCTTTTGCACTTTCTCTGTTTTGGGTAGTTTGTTTGTTTGTTTGCTTGTTTGTTTGTTTTCTCTTTGGAGTCAATTTTTATTCCCTCTGCTCATTTACACAAAGTGCTTAGGGATAATTTGTAATTCAACAGAGCCTAAGGTTCCATCTCCTCTTTGGGGAGATGATGAACTACAGGTGACTCTGTTGAAGGGTCCTTGCTGCCTGTGGGAGGGGAAGGAGGCCAGGAGCTGGTGCTAACATGCAGGTTCTGCACTGCACAGTGAGGGTGCACACCTGCTATGATGCAAACTAGCATAGGTAGAGTCACATCTGTTCCCATGTCATTAGCAGAGGAGGAAGGAATTAGTGTTTTTAATTGTCTTACTAGATATTTTAGTTAATAGGAGTCCTAAAATCGATGGATAAAGAGTGTGGTGTTTAATTATATGTATATTGACTTTCACAAGCAAATACAAGCTTATAGGGGACTGTCATCCACTAGGGCTTTCTCCATGTATTTCAATGGTCTGTTCTTCTTCCATATCCCCATCTTTAAGCATGTCATCCATATTTTTCTAACTTTTGTTGACTCCTTGGTACTCCTCTACAGCTGAAATGGAACAAATGGGCCTGGAAAAATTTCCTGGGTTGTGAAGGTCAGTCATCTACAACCATTATATAACTGCGTGCAAAGTCATGGATGGACCCCTTAGCCAGGTCCATCCAGGAAGCAGGGACACTTCATGTCCTTGCTGCATATTTGGGAGATTGCTTCAGCACAGGGCTACCATAGATGTGAGGAACATGCTTGTGATCTCTAGAGTAAAGTATAGTTACGGCTGGTTTATACTCATTTGAACTTTATACTTGGCTCAAGGTGCTTTTTTCCCCTCTGTTTTTTAATCTACTGCTCCATTTACAAAGGTCAGTCATGTCTGTTCTCAGCCTTGGCTTTCCTTTGGCTCTAAATCCCAGCTTGTCCCATCTGGTATGTCAGTACAGCCTCCCCAGTAAGCCCACAGTCAGCATCCTCTTCATGTTCACTGCTTCTATTTCTTCAACACAGAAACAGCTGAGGAAGCTGTGCATAGCAGATCTGTGAGGTCTCCCCAGGGCTGTCCATGTCCAGTGGGCACTTCTCTTTATCTGTCTTCTTTGGAAATTTCTGTGCTGCACCTGCCTTTTCCCAACTTCTGCTCAGTTTGGCTTCAGAAGCTGAGTGACAAGAGCCAGGTCAGAGCTCTGGCTCCTGACACAACCTATATACACAGGTCTCCTCCCATGCTCATTTTCAGCTGGCAGGACTCCTAATGATTGCAAACACTTGGGTAACTCATCCCTATGTGCATGAGCTTGGATTTTGTAAATGATTCATTTTTGTTTGGATTCCTTAGCCTGGCCTTCTGGGTCATGAGTCTTCGCTACACTGATAATGCCACCAGTTTTATATCGGTAAATACTACTGGGTGTTCCCATTTTTTCTGCCAGTGATCATGCTGAGTTGGTGCTTAGCCTCACTCCTGAAAGGCCTGTTTCAGTTTTTGTTATATTTCTTTGTGAGAGAACCCTTTGTCATCTCCTCAGGAATGTCCACATCTCCTAATCCATTTCGGCGCTGATTCCCATTTTTGCAGTTTTAGTTAATAATTCCTTTGTGATACCATACAGATGTTGAGAGAGATTTGGCTGACTTGTATTCCTCTGTCTGAAAGTCATCCATCTTATAAAAAATGGTATCATGTTATTCAGGCGCATTCCTGATGCATCTTGTCCCAATTTTAAGTTACTTTCTTAGCCCTCTCCTTTTTCACATCTCAAAGCCTTCCACAGATCAGTTTCCCAATCTCCTGCATCACACCACAAGCTTGCTTGTCATTTCAGATACTCATTTGGGTTTAACGGAAATCTTTGCAGTGCCACTTTCCTGGCCCATCACAGAGCTGCTTGATTTAGGATACAAAATGTGCCTTGGGGGGCATGCATCTAAATGTCTGAAGTGCAAACATAAAGCAGCTTACATTATTGTATTAAGAGAGGTTATCTGAGCTATCAGACTCAGTATTTGCTCTTCTGTTTTGGGGGACTGTTTTTCAGGTTTTTTGGTCACTAAATCATTTAATGATTTATCTGTATGTCTGTAAGCTATAACATTGCTAACAGAGCAACATCGGTGCCAAAATTAATTTCCAACCTTGCAAAAGCAAACTAATAATTGAAGTGAATGCTTCAGTGTAAAGATGCCACTTAGATGATTCATGCTTTGAATAGTAACATAAACCAGGCTGTACACAGCATTAGCCAGACACACAAGATGCCATTATACTGTTTTCTTCTATATTGAGATTTTAAAAGAAAGGAAAATGTTCAAACAACATCTTAACCTCTATTTTAGTGGAGTTATACTTGCTTCTAACCCTGTTATCCTACCTTTTCTGGTCTGTTTCTGAGATCTGGGGTCATGCTTTTCAGGTAAGGTTTGAGTTCAGGCAAGAATTAGGAGGCTTTTGGAAAATGGTGGGACTGGATTCAGTCCCCTAAGAGTCAAAGGAATAAAGTGACATGAGGCAGTCTGATGTGAGTTGACACTACCTTCACTGAAGGTTTCACACTGCAAACTCTCTCTTCATAAAAAGCCCAGAAAGAAGCCACTCTCCTGATTAATTCATAGGGACTATTGAGTAGAAATTAAAGCAGTCAGTGTCAGACCAGCTATGCAGACATGGTAGCTGGACTGAACTGTCTGAAAGTGTGGAAGAAAAGCATTTATTTTTCATCACCTGCAGTTAAAGCCACTGTTTCCTGATGTATATGGACATTATGAAAATTATTTTTCTTTGATCATCATCAAAAAAAAACAACATTGGAAAGGAATAACTACATGTAAAAGAAAACACTTGTTTTGGCGTCTTTCAGTTGCAACAAATTGTACTGGGAAAATTCAGTTTGAAAACAGTCATCTGAAAGGTAAGTGGGTCAGACTCGAAAATTTTGGTTTGGAAATCTTTGCCTTACTATTTGCAGTGGGCCCATAGATTAAAGTGCCCTTTGTCTTCATTGATCATCAATTTAATTGCAAGGAGGAGATTAAAAGTTGATGAGAATTCAGAAACGTTAATAAATAGCATCTATAAGGAACACACCCTTTCAAATACACACTCAGACAAATATGCCCTTTATAAGTCATGTAAAATAGAAAGCTGGGTTATTCAGACTAGACTGCTTCCTGCTGGAGTGACTAGGTGAAGCTTGTAAATGACCCCAAAACCTACTCAAAATTCAATGGCTGACCCAGCCAATCATAACATTACAGCCTTTTAAAAAATGGTTAACATAATGAAGTACCACTTGAGTCAAATTAATCTGTTATTAGTGGTGATTGATCTTCACCTTCCCTGAATGAAAGATGGAAGAAGCTCAGAGGACTCCCATTGCTGGACCACTTTACATGTAAGGAGGGGTTTGTATTAAGTCTCTCTTGCAAAGAAAGCAGCTGCCAGAGGAGAGTCACCTGAGACCACATATGGTCATGAGAAAATGGTTTTAACTCTCCCCAGACTCCTGGTGTTCACATCTGTGTTCCTGTAGATATGGCTTGAGTCTTTCACAATACATATGCTTGATAAAGGTATTAAAGATTGATGACACCCAAGAGATTGATAGAAGTGAGGTAGGTAAGTGTCTCTCCACTGACCCCTGTTCATACCTCATGATGGATGAGGACAGCTTGTGGAGGATGCTGGTGGCAGAGAGACTTCTTCCTTAAAATCCTAGGCTTCTGCTCCTTAATCTAGTAAAATCCTGTTCCCTTTCCTCATTGCTGAGCAGCCACACACCAAGACTCTCCTTCCATGGAGTAAGAGAGGTGGGAGAGAAGTGAGGACACCATGGGAACAGATGTTGCAAAGTACAGGAAAACTGAGTTGCAAAAGGTGGCATTAATCCTGTGGGGATTAATTTTATTATCCCAGATTCCACGAAAGTATCAACAGCAATAAATTTCATTATTGCATACATTGTGTATTGCATACAAGATCACTGTACTGTCATGGTATTGGCAGATTGCTTGGGATGACTATGGATGTGACTTGTAAGAACTGATGGTAAACTGAAACCACTCTTGAAAAAGAGGAGGAGAGGAGAGGAGAGGAGAGGAGAGGAGAGGAGAGGAGAGGAGAGGAGAGGAGAGGAGAGGAGAGGAGAGGAGAGGAGAGGAGAGGAGAGGAGAGGAGAGGAGAGGAGAGGAGAGGAGAGGAGAGGAGAGGAGAGGAGAGGAGAGGAGAGGAGAGGAGAGGAGAGGAGAAAAAAAATAAAAGAGAAGAGAAAAGAGAAGAAGAAACAGTGATGCTTCATTCCTTTTTAACAAGCTCCAAGGGAATAAGATGCCTTTAATCTAAATCAAAATAATAAATGAGGTAGCACATTATATCCAAGATGTGGTGAAACATCATGATGTTATGAAATCTCAGAGGCACCAGCACTTGCTAAAATGGGGAAGCAGCAGAGTGAATCCCATATGCCTCTTTCAGTGTCCAAGGACACCTTTTGCTTGCTATCTGCTACTATGAGCTAGAGGCTACTCATTCCTGCCACTCTAAGTCTGGTGCTCTACTACAATGTAGATTAATAAAATAATTAAATGCAAAGGGGGGAAAAAACACTGCAAGTTTAAATTTTTTATTATTTTTTTCAGGGGAGGGAAACTGAAGAGAAGCACATGATTAATCTTTTGATGGTTCAAATATTCTTTTATACATGAGTCATATGTCTAAATATTCAGGGTCAGCACTGACCTCCTCTTGGCCAGATTTATAAACTTTCTCCCTCCTTGGTCTAGCTGAAGTCTAGATACATTCACTCCTCTTATCTTTCTGGACTTTTCTAGCATAGGTCTATGTTTTAGTTTTACTCTTTGGGGACTAGTGATATGAATATAATAACAAAGACAAAGAATTTTTTTCCCCCTGTATGGCTTGCATAGTCCTGTGTCTCTTGTGGGTGTTTTTGATAGGCAGCATATAAAACATATTTTATGTGGGAAAAAATCCTACTCAAATATTTTTGGGTGCATTCCCTGCATTATAAAGATTTATAGAAATCTTGTTTTGAAGCAAACTGACTGAGATGGAAGCAGTTACAGAACAGTATTTATTAAACTACAAGACAGCCAAATATTACTTCATAAAACCTACTCACAGCATCTCTACTTCCTGTATAATGAATAACTACTACACTCATTACGACTACAAGATGCAAGTCAAACCTGAGGACTATATTTTCAAAGCTAGTGCTTATTTTCTTAGGTTACTGTGACTATCTGCACATCCACATCCTCAAGTGATCCACAAATACATGCTCTAAACCCTGCCTGTGCCAAACGAGGGCAGGATTTAAGATCCTGCTCCAACAGATGCTCACAAGTTTAGGTGAGAGAGCTGCTAATAAATAAAAATTCTCTGTAGATTTCTACAAAAGGCAAAGTTAGTTCATAATAGGCATATTAGTGCTCTGAAATATAAGTGTAGCAATATTTAGTCTGTGGCTTGGTCCTGACAGCATTTCCTGCTACTTTTATTACACTATTTTTATTACTGCAGTTACACCATACATTTGCATGGATTTAATTCCAGTTTAGGTCTTAACTTATCAACACATTTAAACAGCATTACAGGACAGTAGGTGAAGTTCATGATGTGTCTCTAAGGACTGAAAATTCATTAATTAATAACCTAACAATAGGGTGTTGTAAGGAAAATGGAAAAAGCCCACAACCAGTCTTGTGCTGGTCTTCAATAGCAGATGTGTTGTGTAATCCACAGGAGGCAATTTTTCAGCTTTGCGTAGTGTGGGCAAGGTCTTTCATGGAGCAGTGTGTCTGCTTTGGGGCCATGCTTTTGATGACAGATGGAGGCTAAGGGGAGAAGGGCCAGAGGAGACCAACATGGATGATGATAAGTTTGGAAAACATGACCTGTGAGGAAAGATTCAAGGAACGGATGTTTTTGGTTTGGTTTTCTTGGTTTTCTTCTGCTTTTTTTTTTTTTTTTTTTTTTTTTTTTTTTTTTTTTTTTTTTTTTAAATCTTGGAAAAAAGCATCCTGAGATGGGACATAATGAAAGGCTTCCAGTACTTTAAACATTACTCTGAAAGATTATGGTGCTCATAAGGATATGGGAAGAACTGGTTTAATTTATGTTAAATGTGATTTAGGTTAGGCATTAGGGAACACCACTTACTGTTAGGAAAATCCAGGAATGGAGGAGAATACCTAGAAAAACTTGTTGCTCTAGTGATTAGAGGCTCTTAAAGACACATCAGGCTTACATCTGCCAGGAGAGGCCACGATACTGTTAGGTTGCCTCTGTGTGAAGGGTGGGGAAGGTTTTCTCTTGAGGTTCCTTCCATTCCTGTATTCCTGTGATTCATGGTCTCTGTGGGACTTAAACCTCTGTTGAACCAGGGCTTTGGACTACAGTCAGCTCTTAGATATCAAAGGCTTCATTTGGGAAGACTCATAGGCTGGCCAAGTATCAAAGAGCTTTTTCTGCCCTCTGAGGAGAAGATGTGTGCCTGGCTGTCACTCAAGTCTCAAAAACTGACAGTTTTGTGCCTTGCTCATTAGTCACTCAGCTGAATCAGACCTGCAGCAGCACAGCAAGAGAGCAGGCAGTTCCTGGAAAGATTTTGCCAAAGAAGAACAAGTACAGGATGCATCTGGAGCTATTCCTTTTCACATGGTCTCCTCATCCCATCCTGCACTCTTCCCGCCAAGGGCTTGGTGTTGGAATACCCTTCAGGAACACCATTCAAGAGGCAGAAAAATGCTGAGAGGACAGATGTGTAGCCAAAATTTAAAAGCTGATCTTTAGCCAAAATGAATGTAGAACAAGTGTTGTTCAAACAAACAGAACCCCCCCTCCCAAACAAAGAAAAAACCCTACAAAACAAAACAAAAAAGGCAGGCAAACAAACCCTGAGCACAACAAACTTTTCTTACCTTTCTTTCACACCCAATGCAGCTGTCCTTCAGGGACTCTATGATTACTTTTAGAGAGGAAGGCAACATGAATGGTGGTACATAATCAGAACAGGATCACTGTACTAGCACCCATGTTTCCTCTTAGCAGTGCCAGAAAGGTCAAGAGGTGAGATAAGACCAAGGGCCCTTGATGCCAGATTCGACTCTGATGTATTTTCTACTGGTTTTTCTATGAACGCTGTTACTGGCCCGCTGCCTTGGGCTTTTAAGGGCACTGTTCTTCCTGCTGTACGTAATTTTATTTGGTATGTCTTTCTGGACACAGCACCCACTGCTGACCTTGGTCTCCTGTGCGCAGGTGTCACCCCCTGGTCTGCCAATGCAGGTCCCTGGAGCTGCGTGGCAGCTGTGAAGGTCCATGTGACCACAGGAAAGCAGTGCTATGGAAGCTGATACTAGAAAGGAAGAAGACAAATGCTAAGTATCTGCAATAGATATGCTGCTATGATGATAACAAAGATACCACTATCATTTAAAATATTCAGCAGGCTGATTTTTCTTTCTCCAAATTTCTTTTGACATTACCTTTTTGACCTATGCTGAGATCTGAAATCCCATCTGGCCACTGGAGGGCAATCCAAACTTCACCACAGATATTTCTAACCCGTGGTTTGCCAAGTAGCAGCATTCCAGCTGTGCCTCAGGGACTGCAGTTTGCTTTTCTGCCCCCATCCCCACTTCTCTTTGCCCCTTTCTTTTACATACACCACCAACAGGCCTGTGTCAGTGAGGTTTTGTAATTGTGGGAAGTCTTCTTTCCAGCAAAGTGCCAACCATGCCAAAACAAGTTCCTCTACAAGTCCCTTCCTCACCAGGTGTGTAGGGAGTGTTCCCACTTGGCTGACAGACTCCATGGTAATGTGTCCATGACCACCAGCCGTGGGCATTTGGTCAGTGCCAGGCACAGCAGTTGGACATGTTGGACAAGGATGAATTTCATACTGTGAAACGCACAAGTGCTGCATTGTATGGACTGAAAATAAAATTTATCTTGGGGAAAGAGAGGTGTGTAGAAGCATCAGAGTGGGCATGCTACACCCAGTGCTACACAAGAAACTCTGGGCACTGCCATCTTTCTGCATCTTTTAGGAAAGTCAGGCTGTTGCTGCCAAAACCTTCAGGGAATACCTGTAAGAATAATGCAGAGAAAGTGTTTCACTTCATGTGTTCCACGTTTGAATCCCTTGGGTTTATGTCAGAGTATGTAATTCTGATCCAAATAGGGTCAAGGACACCTTGCAATGAGTGCAGAATCACAGCATGAGATTTTTTTAAAGTCATTGCTCGCTCCAAGATCTACTGGAAGTTTGAAGGTACCTGGAGATTTTTCAGCAACCAGTCAGCAGCCCTCAGTCTCTCACTCAGCAGATTCCTTCAATTCCAATAGGCATGAGCACAACAACAGTCTCCCAGATGGAGCTCTCCCTCCCTAAGAAAGGTCTGGCATCTGGAGATGTTGAACAGCAACCTCTTCAGGAATGGAGAAAGTCAGCAAACCAAACACATCCAGATCTCAACCTTGCAACTTAAAAGGCTCCAAGAAAACTTGGTCCATCATCTCAGTTGCCCATAGATCCTTCCCTCAGGCTCACTCCTGTATGCATTGTTCAGGCAGCATGTTCCTGTGTTTAACATGATCCTGTAGACAGGACCCGTATAAATAAAATTATGTTTATATATCATTTTCTATAAATAAAATTACATTTTACAGTCCTTTCTTAAACTTTTCTTTTTGAGGTCATAGGAGTAAGTATTTTTCTATAGGTAAGACAGGACATGTAGAATTGCCAGGGAAGTGGAAGATCCACAGAAGTATGGACAAAAAAACTCTTTTAAATTTGATTCAGGAAAGGGTTGTGCATTTTCCATCAGACAGGCTTTAAAGGGACTGGGACATAAAACAAATGCCAAGCCAAATACTGAGAGCAATGTAACCAGTGAAACAATGGGAAAGTTATTTAGCAACATACACAGCCCTGGAACAGCCACGCTGTAAGTTAAGCACGCACACCAAATGTGATTTGGGCTGCTGGTGCCAGAGCACTCAGCTAACCCTCAGAAAACTAAAATTGTACACAACATGGTTACATTTGCCTCTCAACAACAGCTTGTGAGGCAATCACTGTGAGGGGATATACAGCATTTATTTGTTTCAAACAGCTACTCGGGCAAGGCAGCTTGGGCTCTGATCTTAACCAGATGCTCTTCAGTCATCCCACATGCAAGGTGCATCGTGCAGCTTCCACGTGCATCCCTAGAGCAGCATGTCCTGCTCTCCCACTGCCCTGTACTAAGCACTGTCAACTGCCAACCACTCTGTCTGGAACTTCATCTGTCTCCTGAGCATCAGCTCTCATAGTTCAGCCAGCACAGGATGATTTCTGTCACTGCAGAAGAGAACTTGTCCCTGCTCCTTCAGAGAGTATGCCCATGCTCACTGGTAAAATAAAGTTGTTACCAAATTACATTTCTGCAACAGATACATTGTGCCTCCCTTCAACCCAAATCCTCATTGCACCAGGTTCCCTCCTGAGATGAAATATCCTTGTTGAGGCAGCTGTGGGAGAACAGGTTCCACAAATCTAGTTAACCTTATCAGATTCACAGATGATACTTGCTCTTGCCTGAGCTCTTGGGGATGGTTTAGCTCAAAGCATGCCTGTGCTGATGTAAACTGGACTCAAGGATGACTTTGAAGGTTGGAAGCATAAGGGATGAAGAAATCTGGGATAAATAATCAAGCAGAAAGGCTTGGGTCCTTTACCATGATGCAAAGGTGGCTGACATAAGTTGTGTGGAGGCTTTAAAAGCAGCCCACATTTCTTCTTGGACTGTTTCCTTGGCAGTGTTAGAAGATTTCTTTTTAAAGTTCTTAAAGGATCTGCAAGCAGAAGAATGCTGACAAGTGCTCTGATTTTTCTGTCTTTTTTCCCCATGATTGGGGAAAAAAAAGCTTTCGTGTTTTCTTTCCAGTTTCCCACAGAAGAGCCTTGGGAAGTCTATGTCATCCTGGGTTTGGAGAGCAGTGCAGCATGCAGTGTCATCCCCAACACAGAAGATGCTGGATGGGCATTCTGCCTCCTTGCAGAAAGTAGGGAATGAAGGGAGCACCATGTTTCCTTCAAGTTATAAAAGTATTCCTTCTCTTCAGAAGGGTCTTCCTTCTCTGCACTTGATACCCAGAACCTGCTGGCTCCCAAAGGCATGTCCTTCACGTGACTTGCTGTTTTTATTTCAGAAAGTAAAGCATTCAGGATGGTTTTTCAAGGACTGAAGTTTTTTCTTAGTGCTCCTACCACAACCACCAAAACTGCTCCTCTAAACACTTTGCTGAGAAAGAAAGTTATTTAGATGAAGAAAAGAGATTTGATATATGATCACCATTTGGTCTCATCCAGGAGAAAGGGCATCAAACATCTCTGATAGGTTTTTTATTTACAAGTTTTCTTTCTCTTGTTCACTCTTTGGAATGGCAGGGTCATGTGCTGAAACATGATATAGAAGTACGTGTGTGTGTGTGTGTGCGCGCGTGTAAAGAGAGAGGAAAGCATCAGAAACTTCAAGTAAAAAAGAGGATTTTTAAACCTTCAATTTCACCCACCCTGAATTTTAGGACAGATTATTAGAAAACTACTTTTCTATTCTGTAGCAGTTTTCTATTTTGTTTGGGTTTGTTTTGTTTTAATAGCTGATAGCTCTGCTTGCCAGCACACAGTGAAATCAGCTGGAGTTTGTGCTGTCAAAAACAAAAGGGTTTCCCATTATTCCATTGATTTCATGCTATTATATTAATAAATCATGTGGTTGGCTACCAATGACATGAGCTCAGAGTACACTGAGCAATGCTTCATCCTGTTGCACGCTGAATCTGCTGAGGAAATTTGTCACTGAAGAGGCAATAATTTGCCCCTGTTTATTTAAATTTTCTGGATCAAGGTCTTCTCCCAGAGGAGTCACAAGCCTTACTGCAGCTTTGGGGTGCCACTGTAGCTTGTGCAAGTCGGTATAACTGCATAATCCTAAATGTTACATGGAAATGAGTTCTGCTGAGCAGGAGAAGAGAATCCTGGACCAGGGTCCCGCCAGATCAGCACACACCTTGGCAGGCATTTACATTTGCTCAGCATTTTGACTCCTGCCCTGCACCCCTGGGAACTGTCTAGCTGGGTTTATTTTAAAAGAAACAGGAAAAAGTCACACACTCCAAGAGTCATGAAGAAGTGTGAGGAGCCAGCTGGTCCCAAAAGATTGATTTTGAACACTGAGTCCGAGAAGTCATGTTTGGGCTTGCCTGGTGCTATTAGACTGGCCTGTGTTTAGGACTGGCCTCTGCCATAAACACTTTCTCAGCATTTTAATCTTTTCAGCAGCAGGCTGTTAGGGGCACAGTTATGTACACACAGCTCTGCCACCACTTGTCATTTACTGGGTCACAACCAGCAATTGCTACAGAACGTCCAAACATCCCACTCTCCTTCCCTGCCTCTCCCAAAATCCTCCCCCAAAACCAGATCAGAGCTCCATAGTTTCAGTTTGTGCTTCATTTTCTATTATTGCAGTTATTTTCTCCAGGTTGCTCCACTGACCCTGTCTACCAGACATATGCAGGGGGGGAAAAGATGCAAGAATAAAATTTATGTATTGTGTATTCTATGGGCTAAGAGGGAACTAAATGTCATCAGGAAGCCCAGACTTAAGACATGTTGGGAATGGGTGTTGCCTTTGTTCCCATGGTGGCAGTTGCCTTAGCCCAGTGATAGGATTGGTTCATTTGCAGAGATCACTAAAGCAAGTTGCTTCAATGTGTTGTTGTTTGGTAGCAGGGGGCTGTGCTGACAGCCAGAGGGATCTCCATAAGCTTGAGAATGGGCTGAGAGGTCCCTCATTAGTTCAGCAAAGGGACATGTAAACTCCTGCCCTGGGGAACAAGCCCAGACACCAGCAAAGTCTGAGTGATCTCCAGAGAGATATTTCAGGCCCTGGCATTGTGTCAGTCTGTGATTGTTGCAAAGCTGTAGTAATGATGCTGGTGCAGCTACAACTGTGATCCCACCAATGTCATTTTATGATGACATTCAGGGAACACCCAGCGTGGAAAAAACACATCCTTGCACTTCAGGTCAGGATTTAGTTCAAAAGCTCACTGAAAGAAATGGCACAGAGCAAAAAGTGTGGCAACCAGGGTATTGCTGCTGCAACTCATGCCTGGAGTGGATTTCCACCTGCCCAGATTCCACATGCACGTGGCACTTGTGGTGGGGTGATAAGCATCAGATTTTGGTGCAACTGAAAGGAGTTAAATTCTGCTGAAGGGGTAACTCAGGACTGGCTTAGCTGAGGCAGAGTAGGGGCCTGGAAATGCAACTTCTGAAGGAGGACTGCAGTGTTACAAAGGACCAGCTGCCTCAGCAGATTGTGAGGAGTTTCCACTATGGCAAAACAGATTATTGCTAATCTAAACTAAGTCTCCTTCTTTTACACCTGACCAGGGATCATTTAGTGCCTCTGTGGATGGCATTAAATCAATCAGGGTGGTAAAGAAAAATCAAATGTTTTATCT
Source organism: Zosterops lateralis (assembly GCF_965231275.1). Classification (NCBI taxonomy): domain Eukaryota; kingdom Metazoa; phylum Chordata; class Aves; order Passeriformes; family Zosteropidae; genus Zosterops; species Zosterops lateralis. The sequence continues at coordinate 56,518,423 of NC_139764.1, read as the reverse complement.
CTGCCCTTCATTTGCTCATACATGTTTTGATGACAACCGATGAGAGGGTGAGTTTGTCTCAGGACTCTGGACAAACAGACTAATTTTGGAAGATGGCATAAATATTCTTTAGAGGTTCTGAGATACCTTTCTGGAGGAAAGGAACACAAAAGACAGTTGAGTACAGAAGCAAATCAGTGAGTGTCTTCAGGCTCAATAAATTTATCACAACTTAACAACAAGGAAAACAATTTGAAAACAGCTCGCTTATAGCCTGCAAATTCTTCCTCAGGGAGAAAATTCAGGGCTGTGAAGAGTAATTTAATCCTGTTGATTAACAAGAACCAAAGACTGGAAATCAAAACCAGAAAAATTCAAATAGAAATGAAGCCTAAGGGGAAAGGAAAATGCAGAAGTTCTCATTGTTCCCTTGTCAAAGCCACAGGTGTCCTGTAGGCAGGTAAGGGGGGCATGGATGGAGGGGAAAGGCACCTGGCCAACAACTCAGTGTTGTCCTGGGGTCCAAGTGTCAGGGCTGGAAGTGTATCAAGTAGGTTGCTCCCTCACCTGGGAGATTGGCATTGCTTCATCACTGCTCCATACACACAGACCAACCCTCCCTTCCTCTGGAGACAGTTACTGACAGTCCCCTGGATCACCCAGAGTGGGGTGGTGAGGTCTGAGAGGACAAGGGGACACCAGTTATCACTTAGGAAGGCTCATGGCCAGCAGTGGAGCAGGACACAGAGATGCCAGGAAGCTGCCCACCATGCACAGAGCAGTGCCCTGCTGCAGCTCAGCCCTCCCCACCTCTGAGAGGAGCTAAGGACCTGCTTCTGCACCTCCATGTCTGACCCATATCCTGTCCCATGGATCTAGCATGGTTCTTCTCTATGGTTCTGACCCTCTGGTGTGGCTGTACCATGAATCTGAAGTGGGGCACAGCCCTCCTCACCCCACTCCAAGGCATTGGCTTTTTCAGAAACCAAAGCCTTGCCCAAAGACCTCTGTCGTTAAAAAAATTGCATTTATGCTGCCTGCAGGTAGCTGACTTACTGGCTGGGCTGGGTGAGATGGATATTTGGTAGGTCCTGCAGGAACCTTGGGCAGTGTGGGTGCTTTGACTGTGCAACCCTTCGTTAATTAGGAATGTTTCAGTGCTGTGTTTTTACACATGGATCTACTCTCATATGCATCTGGCAAATAGTTTATTCCCAAGAATGTGAAGTAACTTTTGGCTTTAGAACTGGAAGCACGAGTGTCTGCTGTTTAACTCTTTGCTACCACTGGGATGCTAGAGGAGCCTCTGAAAGGCAAGGAACATTCCCCTTTTGCTCACTGGGGATTTGATAATGTGACTAGCAATAGCTGCAGAGATCAGGTTCTGGAACCCATGGCTTATGCAGTACTGTTGGAAAGGCTTTTGCATTGTAATTAGTTTCAGAACTCAAAAAATCACTTCAACACAAGTCTTTTGCTATTTTAAAGTAGGCAGGACAGGATCCTGGACAAACCATAGACAGGTTTGGCTGCATTTTACAATGATGTAGCAGTCACATCTATGTAATATTATATATATATATTTTTTTTTTTTCAGTAAAAGAATTTTTTATTTCTGCAGTCTTTGTTTCTGTTGACTTTGGCTGGAAGACCAGTTAGATCTTAGTGCCACCTTAAAATGCTTTATTACACTTCTATATGTTCAAATCAAATTCTTGACATGAAGCTGGATCAGCATTTATTAGTATAAATCTCATGATCTCAGTCTCCCAGCTCAGGTAGTTTCTCTGTTGCAGAGAAAGATAAGGTTTAACCAGGTAATGTGCACAGGAATTCTTTTGGCAGCAGAAAGAATATCACAAATCCTTGCACGTTTGAGATCCCATATGTCCATGTATTCAGAGAGACAGCTGGATAATTTTCCTGTGGGTGAGGAGATTAGAGCAAAAGAGATGAAATACTAATCAGCAGGTGGTTTGGATGTCAGTTTTATTTTCCTCTCTCAGTCTTTAAAGCAATGCTGTAAAGAGAATCTGAACACGAGGTGATTTCAGTTGAGGTGATTTGTAGTATAAATAAAGGCAATTAATCTTTTTGTTGTCATCCATATTAAGCACAGAATAAAACCAGTGATTTGATTTTGAAGTATGACCTTTTAGAGTAACAAGTGTTCCTGTTTCCAATGCTCACTGCTGCATATCATGTGCTTTAAGTAACTGAGTAGGGCATTTTTTCTGTTCTTGTGTTTCACAAAATGGAATAACTCACTAAAACTGGGTTGTCATCAAATACCTGCCTGGAACATAGAACAGAAATTATGCAAAAAGGAGAATAATTCATTTTTCCATCAAGAGACCAGACATCAGATGTCCTATCTGTCAGTGATTGTTTCCTTTATCCTTGTGAACTTTCATTTTGTGAGAGAGGCTGCAGAGGAGACTCTAGAACAGAATGAGTGAGAACAGAACAGAGATCTTCAAATTCTTGGTCCTACCCACAGAAATTTGGGTGAAGAGACAGAAGGAGTAGAGACAAACATATTGATTTTCTGCAAACCACCCATCCAACTCTGTTTCTCCAGTTTCATCTTTCTCAACAGTGCCCAAAGGGCCTAAAGTCATCCTGATCTGGTGGTACCCTCTTTAAATTTTGATGTGTGATGAGGTGCCAGGCTGTGGAAAGACACGCCTCCTTAGTTTTCTGTATGGCCAACATCCTTTCTTTCTGTCCTTCCACGGTCTAATACTGATTTCTGATCCCATCACAGATTAAAAAATCATACTGCAGCCCACCGAGATTGCATCTCTGAGGTATTCAGCCTTGCTTGAGTGGCAGCTGAAAGCATCTGCTGCATCTGCTAAGGTAACATGGGACTTTACTCTCAAATGGGACAGGATGATGAAGGTTAAAACCCAGCAAGCTTCACTTCTGCTAATAGCAACATTTGGCTTGACATCAACATTATTATAAGGTTTCTATTCCAAAGATCTTACAGTGATGCCAAATCCTTACCATTACAATGAAGTGTTTTGGGGATTAATCTTCTGAATCAGCATCCTGTCTGAGGATCATCACAACTATAAGTGTTCATAAGCCCTCATTCCTCCTTCTCCATGTAGGGAGCAGGAGGAAGGGCAGTGAGGGAGCTTTCCTGCTCACCAGCTTTAGCATGGAGATATGGCTTTTCTCCTCTTTTGTGCACTTCCCACCACACTGCCTTGTCCTCGCCTGACCTCTCTGGCAGTGTCCAGCTGGCCTTCCCAACCCTTTTGTGCTGTACAAACAGCTTCCCTCGGGGGGATCTCCATCTCTTCAGAGGGGGAATGGCAGTGGTGCAGCTCAGCATTCAGGGCAACACACAAGCATTTTTGCTGTGGCTGAGAAAGGACCTCTGAAAGCAGGGCAGTGAGATGTGATGGTTCCTATCCTAACACACCTGGTTTTTCTGAGTGGGCCAGGGTGGTGGATTGCTCCCCTGTTAGTCATCAGCCACTCCCTGGCATGGAAAGAGATGAAACTGGAAGTTTTGCATTTCTAGCATCTGTGTAAATTTTACAAAATTGTGGTATGACTCCTGTAGACATTATCCAAATCCAGGGTATGAGTGTGAGCCAAAGCTGGAATAATCACCTGCAGCTTGACACTAGAGCTGTTATTAAAAATAAGCACGTGGTTCAAAAACTGATCTCTGTAATAAATCGTTTCCTACTTTTCAGGCATGTGAAGCTGCTAGTAATTGGACTCAGTATGAAAAATAACCCAGGATTGTGTCTTAATTTTACTAAATCTTTAGCCACCAGTCTCCCTTTGTTGTGGTTGTTATTTTGTCACCTGTTTATCAAGTTTTTACCTTGGTAGTGATCCAAGTGTCAAAGTTGTGTATCCACAACTTAGAAGAAGAGACCACAACCGTGAAAATTTAAGTTGAAAATTGTTAAGTCTCTTAGCTATTTGTGTTTCATGTAGTGTGAGCTCTTCTGTTTGGCAGGTTTTGTAAATTGCTGCACTTGAAAATGTACCATGATGCATGGGGGGGGGTGGGGGGGGGTGCAGTGTGACTTATGTTCCCTGTCCTCATCCTCTTGGAGGTGACACCAGGTTCCTCTGGCAGCACAGCAGAAAGGATGTCATGGACTAGTCCTAGGGCAGTCCAGAGGCAGGTGGCAGTACACCATGCCAAGCACACATGCCCAGCTCCCCATGAAGCACGGGCTTCAGATCCTGGAGCTCAAGGAGGGCTGGAGCATCATTCCATACTTTGTAGGCAGTGGGGCTGCCCCGACCCCATACTGTCCTGGGGATGAGGGCCATGGAGCTGGGCACTACAAGAAAGGGAAGGGCTGAGCTCACAGACCAAGCAGCTCCTCATTGTTGCAGCTTTTATTTGGGTCAAGGGTCCCTGTCTGCTCCTTGGTCACACGTGTAAAGTGGTCACCCTGTCCTGGAGGCAGTGGGCAAGGCAGGAACAGAACTAGTGAGACAAGTGCAGGCTCAGGAGACCTATGGAAGAGAGCACTGGTGTTCACCCTGTTGTTCACAGTGATTATTTGGGATCCCTGGGACTGGACGATGTGGTTTTGCCCATCTTGGGGCACCCACATTTTTTCTGTGTGTGCACAAATAGCAAGGTCAATAACTACAAAAGAGAAAACAGGACTATGCAGTACATGAGGCTTCAGGAAAGTGTGTTCCTAATCCATGTGCATGAGAAGCTCCATGAATACCATGTAGGGCTGATTCTTCTGTTTTGCTGAACAAGGAAACAACAACAACAAAAAAGGTATACAGTTTTTATATTATTTTATTCACATTGGAGAACTTCTGACACCGGAAATTTCTATTGTTCATTGAACAATAATGCCAGATTTGAAAACCAATCCCACCTCTGTGTCTAGAAGGACTGTGTTACCTCAGACCAGTTGTGGCCCACACAGACACATTTAGGAACCTCCCAGAAAATCTGAGAAGTGGATGCTATAAATATTTAAGATTATGAACAGTTTTGTGGACTTTTCTGGAACTGATAGTAAAGCACCAAATAACAAGTGCTTGCAGAACTGGGAACATTGTCCCCATTACATAGAAAACTATATTTTTAGAAAGATGAAAGCCTCACTTATTTTGGAAAAAAACCCAAAGAAGCACAAGATATTTAAATGATCTGAAAACACATTTACGGCAGCCAAAGCAAACAGAGTTTTAGATTTTTTTGGGGGCAAGTTTTACAAAAAAGTTTGCTCTGGTATTCTTACTGAAGCCATTATCAAAACCAAAAGAAAACCCCATTTTGCTTCTGAAAAACATGCAGACTTTGTTTAGTAGCTCACTGAGGTTACAGCCCTTTCAGCACTGGTGTTCTTGGAGCCCTTGGACTAAACCCAGCACAAACGGGCATTTCACCCCAACTTAAAATTCAAAGTGAAAGCTCAGTATCAGGATGGGTGTGGGCAGGAGCAAAGCTGGGGGACCAAAGCCTGGCTTACAGAAATGTACAATCATGATTAGCTGTTCAAGGAACCATTCTGCAGCTGTCAAATAAATTCCTGCACTTGCTAAACATTGTCTGTCTGTGCTATTTCTTGGGTTAAATTTCACTCCTGTTGCAATTGTAGTCCTGTCAGGGGAGTGACTGAAGTGGCTAATTTGGCCTCTTTTATTTCTTCCTGCTTCTCCTCTCAGTTTGCATTTAGGCTTTTCTAACGCATCTTTTTTGCTGCCTCCGTCTGGCATACATTTGCTACTCAGGAAACCACAGGCCAGTTGTTAGGAGAAGAATTTGCCTGTCACCCACGAGTGCTATACAAAGTATATTTATACAGCATTTTGGAATTTATGCAGTGGTTTGGGAAATGTGTAGGCATCCAGATGATTGTTCTTATGACCACATATATGGTGCCATAAAAGTATTTTAGGTGCAAGACATGTAACAGATACAGTTCAGTTCCTGCCACTCTAAACTGTTACTCTGGACTGGCATGACATAAATGTAGGATGCCCAGTGATCTCTTTGCAGCTCCTGGACAATGTATCCAGTGGCACTGGTCTGGGCTTGGTGGGTCAAACCTTGAATTTGATGACATTCACTCTTCCCACTACTCTGCTGTAAACCAAATGATGGTTGGTCACTATTTCAGGTGTATCAGTCTTGTAAGGGCTGCTGTAGGGATGGAAAGGGCAGGACTCTTGTGACTGATGAGATGCCAGCACAGCAGGAGCATGGCTCAGCATCCTGACTCATTAAAAAGCATTGTCCCTCCAGCATGCTCACCAGCTTGTTCAAATGTACTTCATTTTTGCTGTATGCTGCCAGAGATGTAATCCCTCATTAACTGGAAAATATTTTATTGTTGCTTATTTCTGCCTCTGTTTTCTCCTAATGTGCGGCACACCAGGGAAACATGGTGTGTCAGGAAGGAACAAATCTCAGAAAGGGACATTTTGAGATGGGTGTTTTTGTACTTGCTGAGCACTTACACCTGCCTTTTTCCTTACAGACTGCAGTGTAGGTATATGCAGCTCAAAGTAGCCAGGCCATTGGGAATAGAGGCACTGGCTGGGGTTTTTTTTAAACCTGCTTTCTTTAGTTTTAACAATATACACACTTCCTGAATCCTACTTGACTGAAAAAAGCACTGAACTTTACATCTATTTTACCTAGTTTTTAACCTGCCTCTGCCATTATCCATGAGAAAACAATTTATTTATTTTTAAAACAAAGTAACTTTGGGAGCTGCTGCCTGACAGAAAGCCAGGAGGTCTGTGGGAGATTCGTAATCTAAAGCCTTTTGTTTTTTGCTGTTAGCCTTTTATAGCAGGACACTGCTTAGTCAAATCAACCACATTAGACCACATGTCACCATTATTTATTCCAATTGTTCATGCCAAGGGTTTCCCTAATTTACCTGCTTGAATATTTTTGCATAATTTTTTACAGGTCTTCTCTAGCCATTTGTTCAGATCATCTTTCAAAGGAGCAGCAAAGAGTTTGACACTCACATAACCAGGCCTCTGTAAGAGATTACATGGTTGTTAGAAGTTTAATTTTAACTGACATTCTACTTTTCCTATATATGTCTGGAAGAAAAAAGACCCCAAAATTGTCTGGAAAGGCATAACACTGATGCCATCTGGAACAAGGTACATTGCCCTCTTCCTGATGGTGACTCAGACATTAGGTCTGTACAAAAAAATCTACTGCTATTTTTTTCCTTTTTAAATTTTTTTTCTGTGATATAAAATCCCAAGCCATTGGAAATGACCACACTGTAGGAACAGAAAAATTTCCTCTAAGGGTGAAAAGAGAAACAAATGAGTTAAGAAAAAAGCAAGGACTCCCTGACCCCGTATTTTTCGTGGTATACTACAGCAGGCATTAAGATAATGCTAGCAGATGGGGAAAGGAAAAGTTTGTTGCTGCTAACACTGAGGTGGTACTGCTCTATACAACTGTAAAAGCAAGGACTGTTTCCATTTCCCTCAGCACATTTGTTTTGCTTGCATTTTCCAGACTCATCTCCCAGGCATCTGCACATGCTTGGCCACTGATACATGAAAAAAGCTAGGAAAGAAGCTTTCTCTGCCCATCTCTCTCTCCCTTTGGTATGTGTCCATTGCAGCAGACACTGCTGTACTTCTGTATGACTAAAAACAACTCTCAGTACTTGAAAAATAAACAAAAATATCCTTCTAGGCTGGTGTTCACAAGCCTCTATTCAACAAAATATTTATATGTCTGCTTAAATTTGTCAGTGAAGCACTGAAGCATAAGTTTAATGATATCCACATGCTCAGTTCCATTAGGTTTAATGGTCTTTAACCCCACACTGAGAATCAAATGCATGCTGATGGATATTGAGGAGTGTTGGCTTGCCTACAGTCTCATGACTCTGGGAGCTGGGGGTGTCACACTTGCTGGGTAATTGCTCTTCTTCTGTCAGCAGCAGTGATTCAGAGTCATGACTGTTAACTTAAAAGGACCAGTGGTCATTTCCATCTAGCAAAAGGATGTGCAGAGTGGAATGCATGAGCACTGTCTTTCTGAGACCTGTATTTGGTGGCTGAATGGCTGGGAGGAGACCTTACTTTTGCTTAAAGAGAAAATGGAGACAAAGGCATTGCTGGGAAGGTCTTGACATCTTTCCCAAGAACATTTCTCGAGAGGATCTGCTGTTCACTGCAAACCTCTCCAGCATAAAGCCAGGCTGAGAAATATTTCAGGGTATCAAAATACATTATCTCAAGCAGGAGTGATTTTGTGTTTGGAAGGAGTTAGAAAGGACCCAATGCACAGGCAGGGTAGGAGTCCCCAGGGACTGCATCCAGCCATGTCAGTGCACTGCTCCTGGGGCAGGATAGCAGCCCTCCTGGAGCACTGATGGACTTACCTATGAGACAATGGAGTTTTGCCATTCTTCAGTAGCTGAGGATATGGTCTGAGGGGAAATGGAGGAATGCACATGACAAATGAGGCAGGAAGGGAGGGAGGGCATTTTTGGTACAAAAGGAGCCTTGACTTTACCAAGTTTTCAATTTAAAAAAAAAAAAAAAAAAAAAGGGTGGAAAACAGAGAGATGAGGGGAAATTGCCCACTGATTACCAATATAAATAGACAGCCAAAGAAAACAGACTTTACAAGAGGGTTATGAAGAGGTTACCATAAAGTTTCTCTTCACTTTTTGACCCATATTATGAGTCACTCCAAGATAAGACTTAGCAGAGAATTGTCATATGGGAAACTAAGCAAAGGCAGCTCTTCTCCTAAATAAATAAATGTTCTGCCCAAGGGGAATTACAGACATGTAAGTGGATTTCTCTTTCTCTCATGTCCTTTAGCTTTGTGTTTCTGGGCACTGCTTTAGGCACTTGAGGAGCTGGAAAAGTTAATTGTCTATACAATCATCCCCTCTCTGCTTGAGGTCCATCAAGCAGCAAGCAACTTTATAGAAAGAATCCCATGAAATTCTGGGGAGTTTCTAACAGGCCAACTGGAATCCTTGGCAGTCTTCTCTTGATGTCTGTGGTAGGATCCATCCCACGATCTCATGCTGATCCTGGGTGGGTGTGCTGTCTGCCACTAGGCAAGCCTCTGAACTACTGATAGCCTGTGCTCATATTTGGGTTTGCAGAAGTCAAGTACAAAGCCATGGAAGGCAGAGCAGAGCAGAGAGATGACTGGCTGCTCTCCACCTCTCACAGGTGGATTTTGCAGACAGCTATTCTGGTAACAAAACTAAGCTAATTTTTAGTTACTCTGAGGGTATATCTGGATAACAACATTATGACCTGTCATGAAGCTGTGATTGCTGTTGGATACTTCACTGCACAGAGTGGCGCTTTGTACAAAGGCAGTGAAAATGTCTTGAGCTTGTCCTGTCATGCACTTAGATATGGCCGTATCTGATTCTTTGGACCTTGACACATAAGATAGTATTGCACTCTTTTGGTACTGAAGGAACCTTTCCCATGAGATCACATTCCTCTCTCTCTCTGAAAAAAGTAATTTGTCTGCTAACTGAGGGCCCAGCAGTTCAGCTGTCACCGAGCTTGTCCCAACAGTGTTAGAGCAGGATGGGGGGATGTGCAGAGCTGAGTGCTGTGATGCCAGGCTGTGAGGAAGTGGTGAGGTTTGCTACACAGATGTGTTTTTGGAATGCCACTTCTTTATAAAGGATCAGTGATGATGAGCCAGAACTAAAGAACCAACAAGTAATTCAAGCAGATGGTTTACCCCATACTTCCAGTAATTTCTCTAACAGGGCACTTCAGCAGTGCCTGATTTCTGAGGAATGGGCATCATACATTGATAAGAAATGACCTGATTTTATTTTTAGTTGTTCTCTTTCTTCATACAAGGAGTTTAGTTTTATCTGCTCTGACACCATCATTGGACAAATTTCAGTTCAATGAGTTTTGTTTGGATTGGAAGAGAAACTTCTACATTTTCTCCTATCAAAATTGGCATTCATCACCTTGGAAAGAGAGACTGTATGAATAAAAGCCTACCAGTGCAAATCTCCCTGTCCCACCACCTCTCCCCTTCAGTTCAACCCCTTGCAGGCAACTCACTGCCTTCCCTCCTGACACCTGACAGCTGTCACACGGTACAGTTCATGTATTACTGACTGCCACCACACCATTGAATTTGCCTGTTTATTTAACTCAGCTCTTCTCTTCTGCATTATCTACTTGGACAATATCCTCTGTGGGATAAAGGATTGGAACAGGTCAGCTTTCTTCCTTGGCAGTACTTTGATAAATAAAAAATAATTCCAATAATAGTAATAAAACCAGTGCTGGTAACTATGGCAGCAAAAACAGAATAAGCAAGTTATCAATTTCACTCTTTAGTAAATACAGGTGCTTGGAAAATTAAATCAGATGAGTACCTTATGAACAGCCAATCGGTTAAAAAACTACATGCACAGGACTAAGGTACTTGCCTGTTGTCATGGTTCTGCAGGTGCTCTTGGAGCATGGCAGACAGAGAGAGGTATCTTTATACAGTTCCAGGAGAAAAATGTCCAGGATGAATGTCATCACCTTGCAATTCCTGCTGATACGCACAGGGTAAGTACCACTGCTCAGTCTGTGCCAAGAGGCCTGTTGGTCTGCCATAGAGTTACCTTGTGCACTGGCAGCTGGTCACAGACCTGGGCCTGGATGAGGTGTCATGAATAACCCAGGATGCCTTTGTGCACTGAGATGCCAGAATTCCCTCAGAAGTCCAGGGTGTAGCATTTTAGTAGGATTTTACTGACAGGTGAGAACCCGTGTTTTCAAAGCAATTTTGCTGATCTAAAACCAAATGGAAGGTAGGCTTTCAGAATAATTGAAAAAATCCTTGCACAATTCATAAGTTTGACCATAAATGCCCCCCAAAATTTCTTTTTATTGTTTTGATGAGAGAAAAACAAGCTAGAGGCTCTTTCCCAGACACATAAGGCCAATTTTAACCTCAGCATGAGGCCATCTCTACTAGCAGATGTTTAATTTATTGCACTGAACTGCTGGAGCATCATGTTTGAGGCTGCTTCTTTGATTGATATGTGAAAGTTAAGAAGAACCCAACCAAAATACCACAAGCCCAAAGGAAACAGATCTTGTTTTGCTGTCAACAGCCTGACAGAGGATGAGGCCCCATTTTCCCTACAAGCTACCAAAGACTAACTTGATCAAGTCATATGAGATAAACGGAGATGACACGGTCATGCTGGGACAGGAAACACGCCTCCAGCAGCAGCAGAGTGTGCGTGTTTGCTAAGGAAAGGGCAAGGATCTGGTTGTCTCATGCTGCAGCTTTCTGCTTCAAAAAACTTTTGTGAGCAAGTGTGAACATGCTGGGTCTTTGCTGTCCTAGCCACTGATTGTGGTGGGAAACCAGGACCTTCTCTAGAGACAGCAGCTCATGCACTTCAGGGAAAATAACTCTGTTTTGGGGTTTTCATTACTTTTTGTAGTAATTAAGCTGAAAACACCAGTCTGTTTGAAACTTTTAATTAAAACACTCAAATGAGCCAGAGATGTTTTCTCAAGTGATAGACATCCTTAGCAGGGCCTCAAGAAGTCGGGTCTTGTCTGTTCTGAGTTCCTAACTGCTCTGGCTGAAGCCAGTACTGAAATATGATAATTGTCAGGCTGTTCTGGCATTACAGCTTTTCTCCAGCAAAAATTCCATCCTGGACATAAGAAGAGGTTAGTCAATGGTGACATGCTTCTGCAAAGCTGTTTGGTTTTCAATAAAACAGAATTTTTGAACAAAAATATTCTGAAAAGCATTTCCTTGGGTCAGGTGCTTTTGCAGTGTGTCCATAAGTGGATAGTAGTAAGCGCTTTTCCAGCAGTACAGTAGTCTGCATTTTTCAGTCAGATATCTGGGAAAAAAAGCATTTAAAACTTGCAAACTATAAAGGAGAACTTGTTTCTGCAGTCAGACAAACCTACACTGAAGACCTGCTTTGAACATTTAAATGAGAGTTTTTATTTCATGTCCAGATACTGATTGGAGGGTGAAAATGTTTTGAAAATGTATTTTTGACAGAATAGCTCCTGAGGCACTGAGATAAAGGCAAATATTATGGAGACAGGAGATGTGACTTCATTCTGTTTTGTGAAAGCATTTTGGCTTTCTCCCAGTCTGGAACAAAAACAGCTTTAGGCTCCCTCGTAAGTCTGTCCCATGGCAGTGTCACTTCCTGCCTAGTCAGATAGCAGTGTTGACCAGGTGGCTGATTTTTTTAGCACTTTGGTGGATTATTGAGAAACTGTGGAAAGAGCTATGAAAAGGAATAACACCGCCCATGCAAATCCCCTGATGCCCTCATCTTTCACGTTATATTCAATTCATCTCACCCTGACTGTGATGCTTCTGTTTCCAGCCCGCCACAGGCATTTTAATTGATGATAGACAAATGTCCCAGAGTTTTCCTGCTTTCAGCTCTCTCAAGAACACAGAGATAAAAGAACCCATCATCTTCCTGGAAAAGATTATGCAGCCAGTGGGAATCAGAGTCTGTCTGCAACATTTTTTCAGAGCCTCTTGTAGCTATTGGAAAGACTTCTCATGGGCTAGAACAAGGACCTTTCAATTCCCCCATGCAAGTGTTGAGAGCTGTGTTCAGACTCAGGACAGCATCTTTCAAGTGAGAAACAGAACTTTGCATCCTGGATATGCAGGATTAGAGGCATCTGATGAAAAAAAGAAAGCAATTCAGATAGTGTTTTCAGGTTACCATTCTTAATGTTGAAGGAGTTTGACCATAGGATGTAGAGCTCTCACATGCAGGGCGGGAGATGGACTTTGTCATGGAGAAAACTGCTCCCTTCCTTGAGGTCATGGGCAATGGGAAGATCCACATCTCACCAAGTTGTCTACATTCATGTGGGGACAAGCTGGGCCCTCCAGACTTCCTGCAGAGTGGGAAATCTCAAACATCTCAAGGACTGGTGAATCTTCAACACCTTCATAACCAACTTGGACGCAGGACTAGAAGGAATACTAAATAACCTTGTCAATGACACTAAACGAGGAGAAGCTGTTGACTCCCTCCAAGGCAGAGAGGCCCTGTAGAGAGACCTTGAGAAATAAGAGGACTGGGCAATCACCACATGAGTGTTGGATTCTGCACCTGGGGTGGGACAACCCTGGGTGTACAGACAGACTGGGGAATGAGATGCTGGAGAGCAGTGCTGTAGGAAGGGACCTGGGGGTCCTGGTCCAAGGCAAGTTGAACATGAGCCAGCAGTGCCCTGGCAGCCAGGAGGGCCAACGCTGTCCTGGGAGACATCAGGCACAGCATCACAGCTGGGCAAGGGAGGGGATTGTCCTGCTCTGCTCTGAGCTGGGGTGGCCTCCTCTCCAGTGCTGGGGGCAGTTTTGGGTGTCACAATATAAGACATTAAACTGTTACACAGCGTCCAAAGGAGGGCCATGAGGATGGTGAAGGGCCAGGAGGGGAAGCTCCAGGAGGAGTAGCTGAGAGCACTTGATCTGTTCAGCCTGGAGAAGACAAGACTGAGAGGAGATCTCATTGCAGTTACAACTTCCTTGTGAGGGGAAGCAGAGGGACAGACAATGATCTTTTCTCTGTGGTGACTTAAGGAAATGACCTGAGGCTGTGTCCAGGGAGGCTTATGTTAGATATTAGGAGAAAGTTCTTCACCTAAAGGGTGATTGGGCACTTGAAGAGGCTCCCTAGGGAAGTGGCCACAGCACCAAGCTCAACAAAGTTCAAGAAGCATTTGGACAATGCTTTATGGCACAGGGTGTGGTCCTTGGGGTGTCCTGAGGAGAGCCACGAGTTGGACTTTGATGATTCTTCTGGGTCTCTTCCAACTCAGAACATTCTATGATCGTATGAAACCTCTCTTGCAGAAACAAACATTAACCTTTCTTAGCTGTATTTGACTGCTCGTGAGGTAATTTTTCAGCCTGTTTTAAGACTGGTGAATTTCAGTAAAATCACAACAGCTACCTTGCATTAACCAACATATGATCTGTAGACAGATCTGAAGTTTAGGATTTATTCTTTCCCTTTTTGAGTGGAAGATGTCTGCTTAGTCTTCCTTCAAAGATACAGAGAAAACCACTCTTTTTGTGAATTTTATTATGGTAAAAATATGTTCATCATGAAAGGAAATGCCCCACATGTTATCTGTGCTTTGCAGCACACACACTGTAATTCCAGGTAGCCAGACCTTTCTTCTGGAATGAAATTAGGCAATGGCATAATTCATTCCATACACCACATGTGCTCTCTTTCATTTCGAGGATTTCATTGCGCTTTGCAAATGTCAATTGCTTAAGGCACACAGCTCAAGTAGGTATAATTTATGGTTTTTCATGATATTTATTACCGAGATCATTTAGGTGGAACCCAGGTGTTCTGGGATAGAAACCCTTCCTCCTCAGCAGGCAGCACTCCCTGGCCCTCGGGGAGAGACTGTTCTCTTCAAAGTGATTCCCAGGAATTCATTTCCTCAGCCTGTGATTAGGTTTTCTAGCTTTCCTCAGTTCTGAACTGCAATCTTTCACATTTATGCAGCTGGGCATACATCTGAGTTCTGGGGGCATGGTGCACAAAGTGACAATCCTGATAAAATTTCTCCTTATGTGTAGAAGTATGACATGAGTATCTACTTCCCTGTTGACTCCATATCAAGTGGGACATTGTTCAGTCCTTTCTTTCGACTGAATGTAAGATGATAAAGAATAATGTTTGTGCCCCAGAGCAAATATTGCATCTGCACTTGACTTTGCAAAGTGTTTAGGCTACTTTAATTCTAACTAACCTCCTATTTTTGCCTATTCATGAAGGTAGGAATTGGAAAAAAGATTCCTGAGGCTTTAAAAGTGACTGAATTGCATTGATTTTGTTCTGGTAAATTTTATAATTCTTTTACAGAAGTAGGGTAACTAACTGTTTCAACACTGTTGTTTTCCACATTACTAGTTTTAGTTATCCTTTCAAGTGAATACCAAGCTGTGTTCCAAGCAGTGTCAGTGCAGTTAAGTCCCAGTTTAAAAATCTATTATTATTGACAGCAACGTGCCTCTTTTAGCACTTGTCAAGATGAATATGAAACATCAGAAGTTAGGCTACATGTATGGCTGTCTTCTACTTACCCATTTGAGTTTCCACATAGAATCTGGAAAAAATACCACTTTCCAATATTTGGCCTCTGTTATGTTGAATGGAGATGGTAAAACATCTCCAGTGTTTTGAGTGATGTCTTGGCAAGGGACCAGGGATTCTGGAAAAATCGAAAGAAAATATGAATTGAATGGATGGATATAAAAATGTTTTCCTTAGTTTTATGGTTTAACTGATTTCCAGGTCTTCTGTCTTTAATAAATGGCTTCATTTCACTGCAATTCCCCCTATGAGATCATCTGCATTTGGATCAAAGTACTGAAATATGTTTTGACCAACATGACTATTTTGAGATATATTTGCAGAGTACATTGACAGAGGCATGTTCTTAACTTGGGTTTTGGCACTATAACATGTTCATGGAGAGGAGAGAAGCAGAAAAGTTTCCACACCATTATTGGCAAGGGGAAGATAGAAGGAAAAAAGGGCTAGAGTATCTCCTCACTGATTAATAACTTCAGGCAGAGCTTTGGGACTTGACTGGCCCTGCATTTTTGTGCTGGGATGTGACTTGGGATCCCTGATCCCCAAAAGAAGGTGTCTGTAGCTGGACCATTGGCTGTACACTGCTACACTGGCTGTGTAGCATAAAGAAAAGTTCTCCCTGATGGCACCCTTGGGGATAAAAAATAGAGAGGTTAGGCAACTTGTCTAAGACAGACTTGGGAAATCTTCTGTAGGTTCAGAACTAGCTGACATCTGTAAAATAAAAGAGAGAGTGAGAGCATCTGCAATATGATGTGCTGGTCTTGCCTGTAGGAAAGAGCTCAGCCTCAGCAGTTAATGCTTTGACATGAGTAGCCTTGCAGACTCCCTGTTTTGTTTGTGCTCTCTGACCCTGGGCATTGTCTTCTGGACCTGGTCACTTTCCTGTGCAGCCCAGCCTGGCCCTGATGGGACCCTCCAATGCCTTATCTTCCTGGTATGAAGTGAGCTGCATCAGTTAGACTGCTCAGGCTCATTGATAGCCATGTGGAAATAATCAACTGCTACAAGCAGCCTTCGGCACAGCAAGAGCTGCTGTTCAAGACACCAACTAAAACAAACCAGCTTTCCTTGTGAGAAATGTTTAGGGCTCAGCCCTTATCAAACTAGGCTTAAGATGAGTGCAGCAAAGGGCAGAGTTATTTGTAGGTGATGAGAAATAGTGCTGTGACACCTTTTTCTCTCTGGCATGGGGCCAGTCAGAGACTAAAGTGGTTTCCAGCACTAATCAGGGGGCTGGCAAACCTCTGGTCACACATCTGCCATCTCCCCTGCTTGGAGTTGCAGCTGCTGAAGTACACCTGGTTCTGCCAGCCATCATCATTTGCCACTCATGAGCAACCTGCAGCCATCCCTTAGCACAGGCTTTCTGGTTTCAATCCAGGATAGAGACTTTGGTCTTCTTCTGTACCAGGGCCTCATGAAGATTCTAGCTGCCCTGCCTCCCTTGTACAAGAGGGCAATCTGCTTGCTGGAGAAAGAGCCACCAGTCCAGTCAGAAAATACTGATGGGAACTGGCCCACCATATTAGAGGGGGGAGCCCCACAATCTGTATTTAGAAAGGACAGGAGTAAATCTCAAAATCTAAAGGTGTTTCACTAATAGGGGCCAAAGTTCTGACTCATTCACACAGTGCCTTAAATCAATAATTGCTTCCTGTGTCATATGCAAGTCACCATCGCTTCACTGAATTTCAAAGTCCTGTATAAGCTCATATATGGGCAAGCAAAAAAGAAATAATTTACATGGCAACTTATGTCCAGACAGTCCAGGGCTCTGGGAAAAAGTGGTGTGGGAAGATAACTGTCTTGTATGTTGCTTTCTGTTGACTCAGAAAGCTAAAATTTAGGGCATTATGTGCAAACATATGCTTGCCAACATTTGTTTTTCAGAAAGCAACAGATTTCAGTCAGTTTTGGTCCATCACTGAGGCACATCTCGCTCCTCAGGTGTACTAATAAGTTTATCTCGTGGAGTCACACGAAGGAGAAAGGAGAGGCACAAGCAAGAGCTCCTTGGTGCTGTAGTTTTGGAGGTGTGAACCAGTCAATGAGCAGGAAGTGGCACGCAGGGACTCAAGGTCCTGAGGAGACACAGGCAGGGGAGAGATACAATAATGGACCTGCCTCTGTCACCTCTGCAAGGAGAAGATTTAGGGTAGAGATGACCATACAAAGAGAGTGTTTTAAGCAATTTGGGGAGCAGAGCTCCCCATATATTATACGCCAGAGTGTGGGGATGGAGGGTAAAAAAGTGGAAGCAGGAGGAGAGGGACAAGTGACTTGTGGAGGCAGCTGTCAGACCCAAAAGGGCCGGGGCTGGGAGGTCAGCAGGCTTATTAGAACTCCATCTCTCAAAGGGTGAGCTTTGATCCCATGCTGTTGAAGTCTTAGTATTGGCCAGCAAGTAAAAAGCAGGCCAGAAATGTACAGCTTTATTGACTCTTGTGAAAACATTTACACAGACCAGTTTTCATTCTTCCTTCTTGGAAACATGTTGGACCAGATCTCTTCAATTTAGACAGCATCTTCATTCCTGAGGCATCCTGTGATGGGGAGTATCAGCTCTCTTGGTCTCGTGAGACCAGGAGTTAGCTGTGTTTTGCTGCTTAAAGAGAGCCAAGTCCTATAGCTTGCTTTTTCCTTTCAGCTCTGTACACAAAGAGCAGATACAGATGGGTTCTGACATATCAGTCCCAGCTGTTGTGCGTGACAGGCAGGAGAAGGAAGGGACCAGTGATCATTCTGCCAGCAAGGAGTTTCTACGTAAGAAAATCCTGTTTCTAGAGCACTGGGAATTGTAGTTTTGCCCATTACAATAAGAAAGCAGAGTGTCTCTCTTGTGCAAAATTGGGAAGGAGAGTGAAGAACAAATTTTGTCACGTATCCCAAAGCTGAGGGTTAAGTTGTGATCCTCACAGCATTTCCCACATGCACAATCCTGATAGGACAAAACACACGATTACTGCAACAACTATAAAGACTGGATGACTGCACCCAACCCTCGGGTTGCATGCTGGATATTGCAATATTGTCTTAATGAAGGAAGATATATTTAAGTGTCCCAACCCGAGTCATATGGCAGGCTCCCATAGTAAGGCAACATTTAGGAAGAGCAGAAATTAGTTCTACCAGTGTGCTAAAGGAAAGAGCATTTTGGAAAACACTTGAGAAAAGTGATCTTGTGTTGTAGGAGTCCTCTGATACAAGAAAGACCAATAAAACAAAGGAGGACAGGTACAGCTGTTACTGAATAAATGGGGCTTCCGGTGAATGAAGAGCTTTCATTGCTTTGTTCATCAAGAAAACATTACCCATGATTGTACGACATGTTTTAATCAGAAAAGGTCAATTAGGCAGTGTGGCACTATATTAATTGCAGACAAAGCTGCTGAAATCTTTAGAGGTTCAGCTTGTGCGTGGAGTACAGTTTAGAAGTTTGGCACTTTCATCTCTTTAATCAAGTATCTACTTGCTCTTTTGAATATCTTTAAATTGTAGCAACACATTCCTCACTGCTAGAAAAAAATAGACTTAATCTATCCCAGAAAGTTTACTTTGGGGATTCTTCAAATGATTTAGAACAAATCGAGTCTACTTCTTGACCAAGATGTTCAGTACTTAACTGGGTAAAGACATTAGGAATAATTTTGACCCATAATGGACAGTAAAGCTTTGGAGCATATTTCCCATGGAGCCCATAGAGCTTCCATCACTTCACATCTGTAGGAAGGGATTGGACAAGTGCCAGTCAGACATTACTTAGCTCTCCCTACCCAAGGGTATGGGAATGGAGTGGACAGTCTCTCTGCTCTCCTTCTACCAGGGCAACACACATTTGTCCAGGAACAAATAAGGCAGAGGTTTCATGTGTTGTTCTCATCAATGATCTCATTGCTGAAAAGGTCCTGAATAAGCAAGAGGATTATTTTAATGAGTATAAAACATAACTTTAAAGTAGTTGAGCTAAGTCAATAAGTATTCTTTAAAAGTTGCTAGAATTCATTCTGTGTGATGAGATCCTTAGGGAAATTTTGCTCACATGCTTGATTAAGCATCATAGATTCTAAATAGGCTTTTGAGTGAGTTCAGTTGAAAGTCATGAAGTATGGTGAGGTTAGAAGAGACTTGGGGCCATATTTTATGAAATGAGCCTGAAGTTTATGTAA
Organism: Zosterops lateralis; assembly: GCF_965231275.1. Lineage (NCBI taxonomy): Eukaryota > Metazoa > Chordata > Aves > Passeriformes > Zosteropidae > Zosterops > Zosterops lateralis. The sequence goes on along the minus strand of NC_139764.1, from coordinate 56,499,141 downwards.
GTGGCCAACTAATCTGAGGGAGCAATTCATCAGGTTTTTCCTTTGCCTCTTTTCCATGTCCTTATGTTAAGGGAAAAAAGCTGATGTGATCCAGATGCATTGAGCATGCTAGTCAGATTATCCCTGTGGATGCCCTTCATCTGCTCACACTGCTCAGTCAAAAAATCATCTGGCACACCGTATCATATTCAGAAAAGCAGGAAAATGTGTACAGGTCAACTATAATTTAAACTTTTTTCTGAACCAAAAATATGTAGGGTAGGTGACTTTTCAGGTAAACACGTTCAGATATTGGCTGCGATATCTAAAGAAGAAAGGTTTGTAATTCCCTATTATTTTAAAATACCTGATATATTAAAAAAATTAAAAATAATTTATAGATAGTTTATTTTATTTATCCTCTTCTCTCTTTATCCCTCTAATCAAAACTGTACACAAGTCTCTGAAGTCATCTACCTTAAAGAAATCTTTTTTTGCAGATTTCATATGGCCCCACATCTCAGATTCATCTTGCTCATACCTGGAGCTAGGTATTTTTCCCTATACCACCTCTAAGAAATTCTGATTGATGAGAGAGATTGTCAGGGCTTTTTCTTAGGATTTACATTCTTATTTTCCTAGTATTTATACCCAGAAATCTTGATCTTGGAGGCAAAAAACCAGCTGTTGGCCTTTTATACAATTCAATTAATGAATTTAATTTTAAAGCACCAACAGAATAATGTCATAAACTGTACTGAATGAATTGTTGTCTCTTTCAGAAGGGCTGGCTTAGATCATTGGATCTTCAAACGATGGAAAAGTAAGCACCTCTATAGCTTAGACCATAGTTATAGTATTTTCCACCAGCAAAAAAGTCGTGCAGTTTATGCTATTAAAAAAAAATTAAAATGAAACAATTTGTTCTTGTATTAGAATATCTGTTTCACAATGGATGAAACCATGAGAACGTGTAATTGTCCAAGATTAACAGAAAGGGTGCATTTTTCTCCACTTCTTGCCAAATAACATTGCTGGATCTGAGCCGAGAGGTTTGTCTGCTCCTCTGGGAAGGCAGCCTGTCTGGCTCTGCTGGGGCAAAGAACAGTTTGACCCATCCAATCTCCTTTCAGAGAAGAGCCCCCTGGAAATGATGGGAGTTGACCTAAGATCGCATATGTCTGTTCTGCCATTTTTAGCTTGACATTAATTGATGACACTGTCAAGAGCAGTTGCTCCAGACTTGATAGGACCCTTGGTAGACATGCTGAATTGCTGTAAATGCAACAGCTATTATTGAAGTTAATAGCTTCTCCTTCTGTGTAGTTATGCAGAACACGTGTCTGTACATCAGGTTTAAGAGTTTAATTCCTCCATTACCATTGCATGGCTTAAAGAGAAAAGGCTGAAGAGACTTTTTGGTCCAGTGAAACTGCATGTGTGGCTTTCCATTAAAACCCAAGAGGATGTGCCAGTAGAAGGCTGGCTAACTCATTGGCGTAGTTTTATGATAAGGATTTGCATCCTTATCATGCCAATTTTGTGATGTGGATTTGCTAGAACGCTGTGATCTCTGGGAGAGTGATTACAACAGGTTGTAAAAGAATGAATTCATGGGAGTGCTCAAAATTGAGCACTGGAAGGTACAGATCACTGAATGTCCTGTCTGAGGCCTCTGGAGAGAGGAGGAGACTGCAAAACAGAGACATTTACTCCAAGGTAGTGGCCTGGACACTAGAGTTGAGCATCATCAGTTTGGAGAGCAATGAACACTTCAGAGTTCAAAAGCTGTGCAGTCCTGAGCCGCATCCAAACCCTCACAGGGATAAGGTGGAGCTGTCAGATCTTAAGCATGTGTTTAACTTCAAGATTGTGAACAATCCCACTGACTGTGGGGTTAGAGTGTACTCCAGTTTGCTGTGTGCTGCCTGCTGAACAGGCAGACCAGAGGGAACAGTGCATCTCCACCACTGCTCCTCACTGGAGAGTGGCATATCTGGCTATGGCTGGGCTGGCACCAATACTGTGCATCAGCTGTGCCTCCCTGTCTGCACACACAGCAGTTTACAGGAGCTGCAACAACACAGAGATTTAGCTTAAAAAGCAAGCCTGCTGGCAAGCTGAAGAGGTAATCTCCCCTCTCTCTCCCGTTTGTCTTTCAGCTGGAGGGAACCATGCCAGTCAGTATGTTGTAGATTATTCAGATCCTGGCAGGAGCATTCAAAATGAAAAGGCAAGTGGATAGGAGTGGAAGGGGAAGGTTTTGATTCAAATATACTATATTCTTTTTATTGGGTGCCAAGAGCTCTTGTGATCTGAGTGAAAGCTGTTATTACTCAAACCTTTACTCAAAGTCCTCCAGAACTTTCTCTACACCTGGCAATAGGATGGGTGGAAGTTCTGTTACCTCACTTCTGTACCTAAAATTAGCCATGTAAACCCAGGTCAGTCCCCTCGAATCTCCTGGGGAGAAAATGCCTCATTCAGGTGTAATTCTTCATGTCTTTAAGGCACCTGGATACCCATTTTTCTTCACTGGGTGTAGAAGAATGCCTGGGGGATTAGAGGTTTGGGTGTTTAATGTCCAGACCACTGTAGTTTTATGTGTCTGAAGTTAATAAAACATTTTCTAAAATTTTTCTAAATTGTGATAGAAAAACATCAGTAGATATGCTGGATCAGACCCAAATTTCACCTACACAGATGGACTATTATGTGCCTTTGTCCCATGTCAGTGGCTGGGAAGAACACAGAAGCACGGTGAGAGTTCAGAATATTTTCATTCCACTGTAATTTCTCATTGGCACTTTGTGTCAGCAGGATTCTCAATCAAATTTTTAATCAAGAAGTTAAAAATCAATAGCCTCAAGACAGAAGGTGTTTGCCCCCAGTTCTGCTTTCAAATACCTGTTTCTGATATTAAATCAGAGGTCTTTGAGTAGCTTTGCATGTATCCTGATAAAAATTTGTAACTCCAGTCACAGTGCTAAACTACATGCTGCTTTTTGATTCATTTGGCTTTAAAAATTAATTAGGAAATTAAGATAAAAGCTGTATAGTTAAAGTGAGAAAAAAATGGAAAAAAAAAAAAAAAAAAAAAAAAAAAAAAAAAAAAGGGTACAGCCAGTAATGTTAAATTTACAAGGTTGTTTAAAAAGGTTAATTCCAGCCTCATGTGCACAGATGTATCCCTACTCAATAATGCTAATTTAAAGGAGACTTGAATTTAATCCTGCATGATCCTGATCCCTGCATTTCCTTTCCACATCACTAAGCAGCTCCATATTCCACTGCTTACACAGCATGAACATTTACCACCTGTGCACTCCATCTTCACGCTGTGTGATTCTGCACTGCTGCTTGACTCTTCCCAATATCTGCAGTAAGGGGATTTTATTTCCCCCACCTAGAGTTTGTGTAAACACTTTGAGCAGTATCTCTGCTGCTCTCCCTTGCTCTCTGTGGGTAAGGCCAAGTTCTGGAGAAGGGGGTCAGCAGAGAAGGGAAGCAGCCAGCATCTCACTGATGGCTGATCTCATGCTGCTCTGTCTAAAGGGCAACTTAGCTGCAAGTTTTGTTAGTGTGACTTGTCAGCATCCAAGTGGTTCAGATATAAGAATGAACATTATCTTCTTTTTATCTCCAAGAGTCATCACAGGACTGTTTAAGGGTTTTTCTTGCCAGAACTCCCCAGGTTTTGTTACATAGCCAGATGTGGACTTTATTTTTACTGCATTTATCAAATATACTTGAAGTTTATGTCTCCACCTACATTTTTTCTTACATCTTGCCTCCTTTTACCTTCATTAAGGTTCTAAAATCTGTTTTATATGGCAGGTCTAGAACCTACATTTCTTGTTGGATGACATTTCTTCAAGCTAAGTGAATAGACAGTGTTATATTCAAGAGAATCATCTAAAGGTAATTTATCCACTATAGCAGAGCCTGTCAGCTGACACAGAAGTGGTTGTGTCAGGTTTGCTCCTGAAGCAACACAAGCCAACTCTCCTTTTATATGTTATAACTTCCCCTTTGTAAGCTGAAGATGCTTATGTGCAACCTAAGTGTATATGTGCTTTATAAACATTCAGACATCTGCTGGGAAAAACAATTGCACTGAAAATCACTATAATATCTTGGGATTCCCAGTTTTCATATTATATAGAAAACTGGAGTCTTCAAAGCAAGGATCTCTGTACAAAAGCCTTATCCAGTGTTCAGAGTTGAGTGTCTGGAAAACAGAAGTTGGGGACACCATGAACAGATAATTCCAATGTACTAATTCATTAGCCTCTTTCAAATGAAAATCAATGATCCCTTAATTTCACACAGATTTATTCATCTGGAGTTCTTCTCCTCATCTTGTTTAAGTCTTTTTTGCCAAGAATTATAGGGAAAAGACAGAAAATGTAACAAGGTCCAAAAAATTTATCCTGAAACAAAAACAAACTTTTCTTTCCCACATTCCTCATCCCCCCAGAAAATTCAGCTATCCATTACAAAATTAACTATCTTCTTCTAATTTTCCTCCTGCAAAAATAAAAGAACTGTGTGAGGGATAGAGGAAGGGTAGAGAGTATCTACATGCAAATGGAGCAGTGGACAAAGGACCTTGGGCCATATGTCTGGAAAGAGTTTTTCCCTCTTCCAGGGAGAGATGTGTCAAAGAGGCCTTTCCAAGACCAAGAACAGCAGGGTGTTCTCATCTGTGAAGGATCTTCTTCAGTGTGATGTTTGTGCAGAGCAGGGTTCTCTGTGTGTGGGCTGGACAGCCTTCCCACACCCCAAGTCCCCCAGCAGGATGTGCAGCCAGGCCTCCCAGACTCTCTGCTGGGGCAGGGGGTGGTGGTCCTAAGGGCAATGTGACTTTTGGCACAGGCTCTACAAGTCAGCCAGAACCCTCTGTGCCTTCCTAGGGGGTCCTCAGGCTCCATCCCCCAACTCACTCTTCTCTACAGAGAGCTGGACTAAAGGTACCTGTCTGGGTATGTATGTCCCAAGCAGCCATGGAGCTTGGTACTGCTGGCATGAGGCTTTTGGTGCATTCCAGGGAGGGTAGGATGCACCTCACCAAGGAGCTGAACAAGATGGTCAGGCTGCCTTCACACAGAGAGAAATGGGCACAGCTTAACTCCTCCTGAAACAGAGATGGTTTGCTCTGGGGACGTCTAAGGCAAGGGGAAACAAGCACAGGTTGAGAAGCCCAGCTTTGCACATCTGCTTCCCAAAAACTTTAGCTGGAGTTTGCAAACACTGATCCATGTTACACTGGATTCAGTCCATCCGTTTTCAACCAGCACAGACTCCAAGGGGAGGAAATGTGTTACAAAAAACCCAGTCCAACATACGTTACTCATTCTCAACCACTTCAGATTTTTATGCTATTATTTAACATCCTAAGTATGGAGGAGCAAGAAACTGAGTGTCACTTCAAGTACATGAGATCACAAGAGCAACAGCAAAAACCTCTGGAAAACTTACTGGTGTCTGAAACTAGATGCACGTTTCTCTGAAATTAACAGGTTTGTCTATAAACAAGGCATCTCTGTTTACATACAATCTCTAAAAAAATATTATAAATCTATTTAGCTTATAATTAATTGACTCTATCTAGCTAGGATCTTTCTGTCCTTCTCAGTTAGAAGCAGTGAGTTCCTCTCTTTGAGCTGCTTATAAACTCATCTCAAAGATTTAAGTCCCTTTCACAAGGCATCTGCCTTTGCTGCACGTGTATGTACCGCATGAACAAAAACAGTAAACACGAAATTCACTTGGAGATTGATCACTTTCCATAAAAACACACATCGTAAAAATAAACAGTAAATATTTTTCTTGTGGAAGAAGTTTACATTCTTAACTTTTCAAGTATAAATAAATTGGGTTGAAGGAGGCTATTACATTAACAACTGGCAAGCTGTTCTTTCAATCCCTCATGCTTCCATAACTCCAGATCCCATAGAGCAAGGACAGACCCAGGGCACTAACAGCCTTTCCTCTCTCGGTTGGGATCCCATGTGCAAATGTGTGCCTGTGGATATAACCCTTGTGTAAAGCATATTTTATTTACGGAGCTTGCTTAGACCCCTGAGCAAAACCAAGGTCTGTCCTGGGGCATAATGTGCATGTTCTGTATCACATGCCTTTTCTCAATGGGCTTGTATGGGATACCCACCCAAGCCAGGGGGAAAAGTGTGACCTCAGCTCAGGTCCGAGCTCTATGTTCTGCTGGCTATGGTGATACATAACTACTTGACTTTTCCATCTCTAAAATTCTATTGTTTTAATTTATCGCATCTTACAAAAGCCATGTATCCAAACATGTTTGTGGCAGCAGTGTTTTTATAAGTACTCCCCATAACATCTTAACATGTCAGAGGACTAATCTGGCCTTTGAAGGACTTGGTCAAAAACCTCTTTTCCCCATTTTGTCTGTGTTACATCTTTGCAGGTCCATTGCAGACCTTAATTCTGGAAGAGTTTGCTCAATTTGTTCTGTTTTGAAATACGTGGAACAAACATTCCAGTGAGAATTCAAGCCAAACAGTAGAAATACTGCTCATGGTTTTCATTTTTCAGCGCTTTCACATTCACACCCAAAGGGTGTTGCAAGATTAACTGAGGTCCTTGAGGCTGACAACCTTCTTTAATTTAGGTCTTAAATCTTATATCTCACTGCATAGTTGAAGAAAAAAATCTAAAAATCTATAGTGCTGGTGGAGTCACCTACCTCCACTAGTGATTACTTGTTCTGGAAAAGGAAGCCATGCCAGTTAGGCAGCTCACTTGAACACTGTGAACAGAGTTTTTCATACGCATTGCACATGTCTTTATTCTCTGAGAAGTTTCCAGCATCCTCAGGCAGAAAGTACAGCAACAACACTCCATTGAAAACTGCCAGGAAGGAAACAAGTATTTTGCCAGATAAAAAGGGTAGTAAGTGCAGGTTATAATTAACAGAAAAAAAATGTTTTGCAGTTTAGTCCCCTCTAAGTCAATACAACACTTCAGCTCTTTTAGCTGATAAGTTTATATATAATTAGGCTTTGTCTCCCATCACTGAGTATAATTATCTCACAGATAGTACATGGCTGTCTTATTTTCTAGTAGGATTAGCACCATCCTGTCAGTGAACAGAAATGACTCCTCCAAGTGCTGCTCAGTCCTCACATCTGTTAGCAAACACCTCCTACAGAATGCTATTCCAATGGCATTTGTTTTGGAAGTGCCTGCACAGAAATACTTCTGTCTGTCAAAGGGTTGGGGTTTACTGCATTATTACAGCTCTGAATCTGCACAAAAATTGATACTTGGTGACCAGTATTTTCTTATCTGTTGAGGTTTTCACCAGCAAAGATTCACAATAGATTTATTTAGTCTATAATTTGATTTTATATAATAAATAGAAACCACATAGATACCTCCATATACACGCTCAAATTCCCTTTTGTTTTGGCCTAAAACAGAGCAGTGAGCAATGTAAAGAAGTTCTCAGGCCAAGTTAGGAGGTCTGAAGCACTGCCCACACATTCCAGGCTGTAAGGATCCTGTGTTTTAGGGTGTTGGGCACCTTCCCCCCCTCCCCACCCTCCTGTGCACCATCCCATCAGCCAAGCCTCTTGGCCAGACCTGCACAGCAAGGCTGCTGCTCTCACCGCTGTCTGCCTGTCTGTCTGCCTCTGCCAGGACACACAGCCGGGGGGAACACCAGCTCATGAATGCAGAACATGGCACGGGGCTCCTGCTGTCCCTCTGTCCGTCTGCCAGGCTGGCACCCATGGCCACAGCACAGCAGGAGCCAGGGATGGCAAGCACAGCCTTGCAGCACCGAAGAGCCCTCTCTGTCCACGCTGTTATCCCCAATACCCTGTTCCCATCTGCCAGCAGATGGCACTCCTTATATGTTTGGATTGTCCACAGCGCGGGTGCGCTTTGCAGGGCACAGTGAACAAAGGTGGGACACTCGGTGTCATCCCGAGTGTCATGGGCCGTTTGTCACCTTTCACGCATTTGTCTCATAAGGAAGGGCTATGATTTCAGCAGGGCCCATACCCCAAGGGAAACCAGAAAAATGAGGAACCAATGGACAGAAATGCCCATTGGTGGCTGTGGCATGGGCTGCAGGGGGGCTGGGACACCATTTGCCTGTGTATCAGGAGCTGTCAGCCACAGCATGCCACCTCCAAGCTCTACACACCCTCCCACGGCTGAGGTAGCCCTGGAAAAATGTCCATGGGGCTAGAGGTGGCCAGCGTGGCAGGCATCAGTGAAAGAAGACCACTCCTCCCTAGAAGGGTCTGTACAGCTCAGTGACACTGCTAACAGCTGGGCTTGAGCCACCTGCAGGCATAGATGTCAAGAGACTGTCAAAGCACATCTTTTAGAAAAATACCCAATATCTCCTTCAAGACGTTGGGCAATAAAAAAATCTCCACTCTAGTTACCTTCCTGCTTCAAAAATAGGGACTTCTTTATTTCAAGTATGAACTGGCCTGCTTCCAACTTCCAGCCATTGATTTTTTTCACACTCCACCAGAAAGGCTGAATACGCTGATCTCCCACCACAAAGATCACATCCAGCCTTCAGACTTGTGTGGCTATCTACACTCTTCCTGCTTCTTTCTCTCAGGGATGCCCAGGGCATTGCACCATCATGGACCACCTGCTGTCTGTCCCCATGGCACAGTCCCCTGGCAGGGTCACCTGCATGCTCTTGCCACCACTGGCCCTTCAATGTTGTTGTGGAGAGGACTGCCCACTCACTCTTGGTTTCTGAAGCAGGGAACTTCTTGTTCAGTTTTCACAAGAAACATCCTGAGTGGAGGGTTGATCAATAAGAACATCTGATCCCCACAAAAAGAAAATTTTAAAACACAAATTGGAAAGTTTTTTTGACCTCCTCAAGGTAAACTGAAGAAATTGCACCTTTTAGAAAACAAGGTACTGAAGACCTAAATCACTTCAACTCCTTTCCTACAGCAATTGCTTTACCAGAAGGTACTTTTCACTATATGCAGGAGTTGGTTGGAGAAGGAGCAGATCATAGAGCTATCTGGGACAGCAAGCCCTGTATGATGTGTGCTAATCCTTTCCAATATTTTTAGGAGCTACAGGAATCCTGCCACTTAGAAAGGTGCTGGTTAATTGTAGCTAGACCTGAAGCAACAGGAGACTTGTGTCCATCCCTATAATTTACATTTTGCTTCCCAAGTTTTTCCCCTTTTCCATCAGTTCATGCCTCTGCTCCAAGTGGTCAAGATCACTGTGAACTCTGACCCTGTCTTCCAGTGTTTTGGAAAGTTGGCACCAGATTTAAATTTAATAAGCATGCTTTTCCTTTCATCTTTTTGGTCACTGAGGAAAGCAGTGAATACTGTGCTGTCCACAGGAAGGGTCTGTTTCTGTACCCAGCTTCTAATGCAGTGTTGCACCACTGATGGCTACTCCTTGTATATGGCTTCCAAACCAGTTCTGCAACCCCTTGATTCCTATTTCTCAAGCTGTCTTATAAGAATATGTTGCAAAACACTAGGTGAAAATCTTACAAAGCCATGATGTATTGCATATGTGCTTCACCTCCTTCTCCATACCTGTCATTCTGCCCTTGAAAGGATGAGGAGTGGTTTGAAATTGTCTTTGAGATATCTGTATTAATTGATCATGTACCCCATACAGGAGATAGAAAAGCGCTTGCGTTCCATTTTCTTTACCACAAAGTTCAATTAGCTGATCCAAGTCATTGTGGTAATCCTTCAGAATTTTTTCATCTGGACGACCAGCTCTCTTGGTGGTCTGTGGATTCTATGCTGCCTATTCCCACTTGCTGCTTTGTTTGTCTGTTAATCACACCCACTTCCTTGCTGTAGGGCTCCCCAGATGAAGGGCTACCAGCATATTCCATATACTGTGTGCTGGCAGGGAGCACAAGGGAATTACAATCTTGCAACAGCTAAAGTGGCATTTTACCGAAAGGAAAAACATCCATAAATGCTATGGGCAAGCCAGCACTCAGAACAAGGACATGCAAGCTGACTTCCTATTTCCCAATAAACCAATCTCATTTTGTCCCACCCTTGAAGACTCCATGCAAGCTGTTGTGTTCTAGAGGAGGGGATCTCAGAAACCCAGGTCTGAGTGTCTTCCGGTTGGGGGTGGCCTTATATTGAGGTCCCTTGATTTGAACCAGCTCATCTGGTATTTGACTCCATTTCATGCCATCCATCTGTGCATGGTTGAAAGAGTTTGTGCACAGGAACCAAGACAGGCCTCATAAATCGTATTATTTGCTATGGAAATACTCAGTAGCTTCAGAGTTATACAGACAGTTATGAAGGGAGCCTGTGAAGCTGACGCCTAAATAAATAACCCTCTCAAATATTTCACTCAGTCAGTTCCTTGGGATGGCTCAGGTTCAGCAGTGAGTAGTTTTACAGCCACTTCATAAGAGAGGAGGGAGGAAAACAGTAATTAAACTATCTCCTCTTGGCAGTGCAGCCTCTGTCGCTCAAACTAACGAGGATGTTTGGTGCCAGACAGGAAAGCACATGGGAGCACAGGCTCTGCAGCACTCCCCTGGCATGCCCTGTCTTCAGATACCTTTAAAGGACAGGCTGTACCTAAACTGAATTCAACCTCACATCTCTCCTACTGAGCCTGAGGAGGAAGCAGGTGTTGGGGTTCTAAAAGAGAGAAAAGTCTCTCATGCATACACACACTCTTCCAGCTTTCTGGGAAAAAGCTCTGTGCAGCTAGTTTTGGCTGGACTCTCCAATCTCACAATTATTTTATATAATTTAGAATATTTTGAGGCTCAGTAATTTGTGTTTCTCTCAGAGAACTGCCAGCATACTGAGAAATCTTGATCAGGTTTCCAAGAGCTGATGTTTCACTGATACTCTTCTATCCTCCTCACAGCCTGCTTCCCAATCAGCCATAACCCTGGCCAGTTTTGGGTTATAGCAATGTTTCGGTGGCTACACAAACTAGTAGATATGGAGATGTTGGACTGGGACACCAGTAGAGGCAAACTACTGTGTGGACAGCCACTGGGGCTCTCTAGAGACACAGGGCACCACCACTTGGACAGTGTTTGGCTGAAGGGTGTTTGTGTCTCAGCTGTATGGGGCCCATGCCCGGGACCACACTCACCATCCATCACAGTAATGCTGACAGCACTCCCACAAGAATTTCCTCTGACTTTCCTTAGTTTGCTAGCTCTGCCTGGAAGGCTTTTGTCTTTTGTCTTCACCCAGAAGTGTATACTGAGCTCAGGTCTGCTCTTTCCACTGGCATAAGTTAACACCACTTACCAGCAGGGGCTCAGAGTGTTGTTTGCTTTCTGTTTGTGTTAGAAGGCAAGCCAGCTCCACTGGAACTTCAGTGAGGGAACTGAACCACCTTCTGCCACCTCTTCTCTTTCTTTCTCTGATCTGCAGCCAAGCCCCAATGCCCAGAAGTCCTAGGTCAGATCAGTTTAGGAGACAATGGGAATTCAGAAATAATATATGTGGTGGTTTGGTTTTGTTTCCTTGTCTCAAGGTTTTTGAGCCTTCAAGACTATATTTTGCTAGCCTGCATTGATCTGGATCACCTTTTAATGAAGATCTAGACCAGAATTCCCTCACTCTCATGGAACAGTATCTTGAAAAAAATGACATTTTTTATTGCACTAAAGTAGTCACTGCTCTTGCTGTTTCCTCTATTAATTTTTTACTGTGGAGTTGCGGGACACATTTGTGGAAGGTTAGTCACATTCTTCTAGTCAGCTGAAACCTCTGATATTTGTCATCATTGGCATGAATAAAGTTGGCCAAAAGGAAAACCTTTGTTCTGAGGTCTGCAACCAGCAAACCTGCCTAATTTACTGCAACTGGCTTTCCTGCAAAAACAAAAGGCAAAGAAGACAAAGAGGTTTCCAGCATTCCAGTTTTCAACAAGTTTACCCAAAAGCACCAACTAGTTTTCATTTTATGAGACATTAATTTGTCTGTGACTACTCCAGCACCCTCCATCATTGCAACAGCCTGATCAAGACCCATGGATCCCAATTACTCCTGTTTAAATCCACACAGAGTGAGAATACTGGCTTTATTTCTTGGCTCTGGTCACAAGCTGCATGGTTTTAGAGACATTTGAGTACCAATATTTGTTTTCAGTTTTGCTGTTGATGTTTTCCAAAGAGTGTATATACAGTTAAACTGCCATTAAATGTAATATTTTTCAAGTCTGTCCTGCTCATTGCACAGTAAGACACAAGCTGAAACCATATCATCTATGAGAGGGCTGTGTGCCTGCTGGTATTGGGTAATGGAGCATGCTGAAGATACTTCCACATTGCCAAAAACAACAGCAAAACTAAGAAACAGTGCGTCACATTTCTCTTACAGACAGATCCAGCCTTCTTGAAAGCCTGGAAAATCACAAGAGTGAGGAACCACAATAGTTAGTTTCATCAATGCTACTAATTTGAACCAACCTATACAAACCTTTGACAGCTCTGTTCTACAGACAGGGAAATGAGAACTGTCTTGAGTGCACAGTTTGCCTCCCACCTGACCCAGGCCTCTTGCATGAAAACAAGAGCAGGAAGGAGGGGATCCCATTAATTTTGCCCCAGTCTGGCCCCACCTGGGGAGTGCTTTTGGACTTTTCCAGTGAAGAATACCATGTGGTGGGCTGAGCATCCTGGTGGTGTTCTCACCTCTGGTCCATAGCCCAAATGCCTTTTTTCTTTCAGGGCAGATCTTTCAAAGGCTTCTTATTTCATGGATAGCCATGACTTTTGGCAACATCCATGAACTGCAGAGTCTTCTGCCCTCCGACCCCAAGGTTCTTGTTGCCAGCAACGTTTTTCTATTTACAGTGATTTTGCAGCCAACCAGCGTCCTGGCGTCTACATTAATTTTATTACATGGCTACATGAGTTTTGTCCTTCACAACACAAAGCATCAACAGAAACTGGAGAAATGCACCAGGGAAAGTAGGGTCTCTGTGGCTGGGTTACAGCTACTGTTGGCAGAGCAAGTGGTGCAGCCTTCCAAGGACTCCCAGCCAGGGTCCTGTTAGAGAGAAGCTTCCATGGAAAGCACAAAGTAAGGATATTCTGCTTAAACTGAACACCCACTTTGTGATCAGCTGTGAGTTGCCACAGTTTGGAAAACCTGTGCAATATCCTTAGCATTATTTGGACATGCTTCAATTTCCTGCTCTTAATAATTTCCTTCTCCAGTTTTGGGACACTTCACCAAGAACCTTTCAACCACAAACACAGAAGATCAAGAAAAGCAGCATGTTTATCACACCCTGGAGAAAAGACAAAGTTGAATAAACTCATGCATAGTTACCAATACATCAAGAAGAGGCATATGTATTGGAGCTTTTTAAAAGAAAAGTGCTGCAACGCAAATTAGCCAGTTCCTAATTTACTTTCAATCAGAGTTGGAAACCAATTCAGACTAAACATTTTAATTGATGAATATAGTCTCTTCATGCCAGAAATTGCCTGCAAACAGACTATGACTTCTCCAGAAATATGTACTATTAGCTGAAAGTTTTCCACCAGTAAACACCTGTCTGTGACTGGCTCACAAGTTGTTCACCACAGCTATTTGTTCATGTATCTGAGCTCCAATACTTGAGCTCCCCAATTAGTTGGCCAAAGCCACATGGCACTGTGGGTCTCTTCAGCCAATGCTTGCTGAAAATATTGTATTTGCATGATTAATCAGCACGTAATGGCTTGCAGCAAATGCGGTCAAAAACAAAAGCTCACCCCACCATTGATTGCAATATTAGGAAATATAATAAAATCATAATAGATTTAGCATTGACCAAAATTGTAGAAGAATTCTTCACTCAACTTTGGTTTCAGCCTAATTTACCACACTTTAAACCTGTGTTCATAAAGAACTAAGGCTTCTGTAGTCACAGCAATATAGGTGTATACCTTTGCATATATATCCAAGACTTGAATCCCTGAGCCAGTTTTTCTCAGATTTGACAGAGGAGAGATGCAGACATAAATTTCATATTTCAGGGAAAGACATGACTGTACCAGAACTGCTGAATTTATTAGCACCCCCAAAAAAGACAACACTTCAGTACAGCCTTTTCCTTATTAGAAGGAGCCCAGAAACTCCAGGTTTGAGCCTGAGCAATCTGAAGCAAATCAAGTTTCACTGACACTATTACCCACCAACTCATGGGTTATCTTCATTTGCAGCATACATTCCTACACAAGAGCACTAAAACTAGAGGCTGAAGAAAAGATGAAGGATTTTTCAAAATCCTTGTCTGGCTCTGACTTGTCTTGCATCAAAATGCAATGCAATACAGGAAGGAACTCTGTTAAACCTTGTTCAAGTATTTTTGAAAACCTCACCCACATTTTTACAGTGTTAGTTTATAATATTACAGTTTGCCTAAAACCTTAAAACAACTTCTTGGTAATTACACAAGTCTCAGGACATCATGACCTATGGAATGAACTATTGAACCTCCTTCATTTTTAAATATTGCCTTTAAAGATTTTTTTAAACTTTATGTTGGAATCTGCTTTCCCAGTTTTCCAGCCTTCACTAAATATTATTATGATTTTACCATTCTTATGCTGATGATGAGGACACAGGAGTTGAGGCGTGGTCTCAGCAGTGCCAAATGCAGGGAGACAACCAGTGCCCTGGTCCTGCTGGTCACACTGTTTCTGTCACAGGCCAGGATACCATTGGCTTTTTGGCCACCTGGGCATGCACTAGCTCATATTTAGCCATCTGTCAACCAGCACGTCCATGTCCTTTCCCCCCAAACCTTCCAGGCAGGTTTCCAGCTATGCATCCCCCAGCCTGTAGTGCTTCATGGGATTGCTATGACCCAAGTGCAGGACTCATCTTATTGTATAATTGAACCTCATACAATTGGCCCTGGCTCAGTGATCCAGCCTTCCAGATCCCTCTGCAGAGATTTCCTACCCTCCAGCAGAGGGACACTCCCACCAGCCTTGGTTTTGTCTGTGAACTTGTTTGGGTGCAAAAAATCCCCTCGTCCAGGTCATCAATGAAGATGTTAAACAGGACTGGCCCCAATACAGAGCCTTGGGGAGACCCACCACTGACTGCCCACCAGCTGGATTTTAGCTTCATTCACAATCAATCTCTCCCAGCTATTCACCCAGAGAAGAATACATCCATATATAACATGGGAAGACCATCTCTCCAGGAGAATGTTGTGGGAAATGGTGTCAAATGTCCAGGTAGACAACAGCCGCAGCCTTACTCTCCACTAGGTGGGTCACCTAGCCATAAAAGGAGAGCAGGTCAGTCAGGCAGGACCTGCCTTTCACAAACCCTTGTTGGCTGGGCCTGACCTCCTGATTGTCCTGTACTTGTTGCATGATGGCATTTAAGATGATTTGCTCCATGACCTTAGCCGGCATCAAGATCAGGTTGACAGGCCTGTAGTTCTCTGGATCCTTCTTCCAATCCCTACTTTGGTTGGTACCACATTTCCCAGCTTCCAGTCCCCTGGGCCCTACCTGGTTGACCAGGACTGCTGAAAAATGATTGAGAGTGGCTTAGTGAACTTTTCTGCCAGCTCTCTCAGTACTCTTGAGTGAATCCTATCCAGTCTCATGGACTTGTGCTGGTCTAAGTTGCATAGCAGTTCACCAAACAGTCCCTCCTGGATTGTGGAGGCTTCATTCTGCTCCCTGTCTCTGTCTTGCAGCTCAGGGGGCTGGGTACCTTGATGACAATGGGTCTTACTATTATATGCTGATGTTAGCACCTGAGGGCAAAGGTATTGCAATACTTTAAGGGCAATGGTTTTAAAAATCTCCAAGCATATATTAGATCTCCAGCTTCTTCATGACTAAGTAATTATGAGTGAACATAAGTAAAATCACTGTTTGAAAGATTAGTAATTTTATTTTGGAAGTGCTCCTCATTTTAGTATTCCTCTCAGAAAGACACTGGATCAGTTGTATCTGCATCGGAGAATGTATAAATTGAGAAAATCTTAGAGAACTCTGCAGAGGCGTGTCTCCAGAAGCCCCCAGTAGCAGAATTTGACACCTTTCCTAGAGATATATTGTTTTGGTTTTGTTTTCTTTAGGTCCCCTTCCCAATCTCTCCACACTTATGAGGGCATTTGCTTCTGAGTCGTTTTGAAAAGTCTGGATTTCAGTTCTTAAACATTTCTGGTTTTTAACCTCTGAGAGCTTTGCCAAGGTGCTGGCAGCCTGAAAGCCAGTCATTCAACTCCACAATTCAGCCTCAGCAAACAACAAGTGATAGAGAGTATTTTTCAGCTATAAGCCTCTGGGAGTCCAAACCTCTCATGGCAGGGTTTAAGAAGGGCTCAAAAGCAGGGCAATTGGGAGGACCAAGACAGCTTTTTGTTTCATGGCATAAAAAAGGGGTTGCAGATTGCTCCTGTGTTGTTCTGTGCTGAATGGGAAAGCAGTCCCTTCCAGTCTGGAGTGTCCCCAAGTAGTCAAGCCAAGGGGCGTCTACAAATCTGGTAGTTATTCTGCTCCCCTTGGTCTAAGAGAAGGGGACAGGCAGAACCTGGGCAGAAAGACATGCTCTCACAACCCCATCCATATGCATTCAGTAGTTCCTGCTACAGGAGTCATCCCTGCACTGCCTTCCCAGCTCCTCCAGGAACTCCAATGGGATAGGAAGGGAAAGTCACCTGAGGGACAACCTTACTGCTTGGAAAGAGAGAACAGAGGCCAGTGGCCCAGCCCCAGCCCTGCTGCTCCTCCCCTTCTTAGCAGGGGGGCCACAAGCATGCTGAGCCTTCCCCACAGATCAGGATGTACTGTGCAGTGGATTTTGTGGTGAGCTGGATAAGTGCTCTGTACTGGGGTGATTCAGAGAACATGTCATCTGTGGCATGAAAAGTTGTTTTTACTTGGGAGACACTGCCCAAGACAGCATCCTTCTGGAGAGAACTTACCAGTTTGGAAGGACACTCACAGTATGCTTGGGATGCCACACAAGAATGTGTTAAGATCCTCTCTGATGTTCATTTAAGCTGTGGCTTTCTGTTGAAGTAATGAAGAGTCATGCTCTGGGTTTTATTAATTTTCTGGTGCAGCATACGGCCGCATGCCTCATTCTATCCCCTCCTGCTCTTTTGGCAGGTGCTTCACGAACATCTGTTGTCTTAGACCCAGAGGACTCAGACCCCTTCATCAAAGGACAGCAGTGGGAAGCAGACAATCATATGCTCTTTTAATGACTCAGACATCAGCATGATGTCCATCGCACCACAGTTGTTAACAAAACAATTAATAAGGCTTGAAAGAGAATGATGGGGTATAAAATCATCAGCATGACCTTGTGAAGAAGTGGTTGTCCCAGATCAACCTAGTTTCTTCCTCTGAAGGGATAAGCCATCTGGAAAATAGAGGGGAAACGAGCAAAATTTTCTTGCTTTGAGCTTTTTACACACTCCACCCTGATTTCTTTTTGTGGAAAAAAAAAAAAAAAAAAAGTGAAATAGTCTCCATTGAACCACCATGCACAACCAGTTTTACAGCCAAGTGCAAGGGGCAGTCATCTGTGTGTCATGCTGTTCAATGAAACAGATATCTTTGAATAGAGAATCATAAGGTCTGATCTGTATATTTTTCTATTTTCTATTTTGATCTTGGCATAGAGAGAAGTCCTTTATTCACAAGACAGACAAGGGCAGCAACCAATCTAAAATATTTTTTTTATAAAAAAGAGAGACAGTACTAAAATTGCATTAGACTAATTTTTATTTTTGATTGTGTTTAGCTATTTGACCTTTCTCTGTTACATTCTTGCCTGGCTGAATGCTTTCCTCTTTCCATCTTTGCCTTTCACTTCTGCCTCATAGCACTTTCTCTTTCATAAGTTCCCTATATAACTTAAAGTGGAGGACAAGAAGAAATCCACTTGATTTGTGGCAAAGGAGGTTTTGGATCAATATGAGAGAGGATTGTGATGGAAAGATGGTGGGATCTTGTCTCCTGGAACCTCTGAAGAGCAGATGTGATGAACATCTGTCAGGCTTGATCTCCCAGGGCTAAACTAGTCCCACATTCCAATGGTTAACATTAAGAGAACAGCTGTGGATCCAGCAGTTGCAGCAAGGACGTGTCTCTTGAAGTTGCAGAGCTATTGACTGTATTATAAAATCAACAGCTGGATTTTATTGAAAATAGACAATATTGCCCATCTCTCCCTGCACAGAGGCATACAAAGCATGCTGCATCTCTGCTTTGGTCAAAGAGAAAAGCTTCTGTCATTAAGGTATGATTGTATTAATTTAGAAATTCTTCACAGGTACGTTCATGTGTATATATGGCTCTAGGTATATTTCTAGTTGATATTTCAAGAGAAATTAATAAAAGTGGACATTTTGCACACCCCACTGTAGAGATGGAGCAAGTCAGTTTAGACCAAGTTTTCACCAGCTGAACTATTAATGCCAAAGCTTGCGCTGGGCTTCCTAGTAGTGGAGGAAAATTCAAAGCAGTTGCCACAGGAAGGAGGAGCAGGTCTGGTGCCACAAGACCTTATCATGCCTATTACAGGAGAGAAAAAGGGAAGGAGAAGGAATGGAAAGAAATTATCCCCATATCTGTTACATTCCCATCCCTCCTGTCACATCCCTTCAGAGGTGGCAGACTCAGCACTGAAAAAAATGCACAATGGAGCCTTAACCACTTGGCTGCAATCTTCACTTGACTGCTGCTCTCCATTACTAGTGTCCAGAGTCTGACTTGTCCCACTTTCCTTTTTGGTGAATCATGAATTATCTCAGTTAAATCCTACTGGAACATTTGCATGATCAGAGCCCAACTGCAGGCTACAATGCCAAGTGCTGGCTCTCTGAAAGCTCCCAATGGGACACCAAAAACAAATACTGCAAATAGCATGATTCTCTGTGTGTGATGCCTGGCTGAGTAGCTTCCAAGTGCTATATCACACTCTGAAGGAATGGTGTTTCTGCAATGGGCTGTCAGCATCCTCAAATACCAAATTCTGGAACAGCAGGTTTTGGTGACTTGCATCCTGGGGGGTGGCAAGAGCTCTGCCACGCAGGACAGACACCATAGCTTTAACCTCACTGTAGAAACGAAGAATTCCTTGATTTCCTGATGAGAAAAGTCTGCTTGCCAAATGCTTGTGGTGGCTCAGAAGAGATTAATACAACTCACTCCCATTTTACTGCTGTTAATTGTAAACCATTCCATGTTACTGGGACTGGTGGAGTATAAAACCTCACAGAACTGAATCATTACAGCAACACAAATAAGCCTGTGAAGACCATTTTTCACCTATTTCATTAAGTTTATAGCACAAGAAAGCAGCCTTTACATATATAAATCCCTGTGTTCTTACAATTAGCAGAAGTTTAATTTATTTTGTGGGCCTTTGTGGATCTGGCCATAATACTCCTTTAGTATTAATCTTTCCTTGTTTGCCAGCAAAATATTCAAAAAGCTTTTTTAAAAATGAGAGCAAACTGGCACATCAGACCAATCTCACCTGTTAAAAATAAGGTCTGTTTAGAACTTGAACGTCTCAAATATGATGCAATCCATTTTGATATCTGAAGATGCTTGTTCATTAGTTCAGAGCTAAGTTTTTCAAGTTTATAGAAAACTTGGCAGCACACTAAAATACTCTAATTTAATGTCATTTCTTTCCTGCTCTGCCAGCTTGAAATTTAAAGAGGATGGTGCCTCCATGGCTGTGCCCACGGATGACTGGGTGTCTCAAGGGACTTGCCAGCAGATGACACAAAATCCTCACGTCTGGAACTCAGCTCATCACTGAAGTTGGAGTTATGGGAGGACCATTCAGTAGCTGTCACTAGCTGGAGGAGCACCAAAGATGTTGAAATGAGGGTTTGCAGGAAATCATGTGGGATTTGGCCATCTTCCATTCACTGTAAACTAAGCTATGGAGGAGATGCTAATTACTGTTTTTGCAGCCTTTTGGCAAACTTGGCAGCCTGCTCTGAACCAGTCCTGCAGGCTGAGTGCTCCTGATAGAGGCAGGATAAACCCAGCCTGAGTCAGTCACAGCACTGCATGTGTTCCCTCCCTTTGAGACCACAGTGGTGGCTTTGCTCCTGCCTGACCAGGTGGTGATTGCTGTGCACTGCTTGTCATCCCCTGCTTTGGGTTTTGGAGCCCCATATGCTTGTCTCCTTCAGTCTGAGATCTTTCAAGCTGAGACCATCAGGGAAACCTGGAAGATAAGCTGTACCCTGGGAGCCCTAGATAGGGGAACAAATTGCAGAGCTTTCTTCTGAAACAACCATCATCTTTCCTTTCACTCCATGGTCCTTTGCATATGGACTGCAGGGGCTTATTGCCAAAAGGAAGGCATTTCTCATACCCAGCTAGCCCACCTTCAGCACATCTTAACACTCCACCTCAGCTGCATGCTTCTCCTCCATTAATCTGCTGGTGTCAGCAAATGGAGAGGTTTAGAGAGAGATGGCTGTGGCTGACCCAACACACAAACCAGCTTATTTTAGAGGGCTGCTATTAACTCTGTGGTTCAACACTGGCAGCCAGAAAGGGCAACAAAAGAATGAAGAGGATTATTTCCAAGTGAATTCCCAAGAGTGCATTCAATTAGAGATGTTGTTTTTTGACCTTTCACAGGCTTCATTAAACCCCCTAACACTTTTCCAGAAAAAACAATTTTGGAAACAGATGGGAATAAATGAAAAATTTATTCCTTCAATGCCACACAGCCCAAAATGAGCAGTCTTGAGTGATCTCTGCTGAGTACCAGTGTTCAATTAAAAGGATGCTTATGAAGTCTTCATACTGTGAAACATAACTACTTGCCTACAACCTACTGGGAGCTGCCTCATGAGAGAAAAAACATGCACTCAATTAACTCAGCTGGTATGAAGTTTAGCATGTAGGCTATAAAGTGACCTAGAAAGGGGAGTTTATAGACACTAGTATTAATCACTATGTGATGACACAAAGTGAGAGAAAACAGAAAAGAATTATTCCTTAGAAATAGCTTTAAAATATAAAGGAAATTTCCAAGAAAAAGTAGGAAATAGGTTTGGGAAAGACCTGAAAATTTATTTCAAGGGCCTAAAATCTGAGAAGTTCTGGGGGAAAAAGGCAGTTTTCAGAACAGTAGTGCAGGCTGGTACTCAAAAGAGCTCCCATTACTTACAAAACTGAAATACTCCCTAATAAGAAATTGTGATCCCGAGTTGGTTTTTAGCCCATGAGTGACTTTGTTTAAATCCCTTTTGGATCTAGCCTTGAGGGCCTTCTGGTATCCGGAAGAGTTGTTTTCCAGCTCGCAGAGCTGGAATATTTTGTTGGAAGCACTCTACAGCCCACCTGTGTGGTGCTGTGTGCTGTACTTGTCACATATTGACAGCCTTCTGATATCCGGAAGAGTTGTTTTCCAGCTCACAGAGCTGGAATGCCTTTCTGGAAGTGTTCTACATCCCACCTGTGTAATGCTGGCTGTTGTGGCTGTCACACATTGACAGCTGTGCAATGCTCCCCAGTGTATGTCACGACAAGCTGTCCTCACTGAAAATGACTGCAGCCCATTTCTACATCTTCATTTTGAGATGAATATAACTAAACACTTTAGACTAGGGAATAAATTTAGATTAGGTTCCTTTAACTAATTTTGTCTCTATTCCTATAATATGCCTAATACCCTGTTTGTATAATAAGCTGTGGCGGAAATAATTACAGTAATTTGAACCAGCTCTCCTGACTATTTGAAACATAAGAGAGTGAAAATGCTTACAGTCTGTTGCATTTCAGCTAACTACTGAAGAGCTTTTGGGTATCAGAGCAGGAACAAAATGCAGTTCTCCTTGTGGAAATCAGTGTGATAAGACCAACATAAACCCAGGTGACCAGCAGCCAGTGCTTACTGGGCAAGCCCAGAAGTTCAGCTCCCTTGACAACATATGAACCAATTTCCTTGTAATCCACTGCTTGCTTTATTTCTCTGCAAATATTCTTTTGGAGACATTAGTGCCCAGATGATGGAAGGCACAGCTAACATTATAACTAAACTGAGCTTCATCTGGAATGAGAATAACTGTGGTTATTTTATTATGCCAGTCACAGTCTGTTCCTGTTGGGTGAGATGTGTTTACTGGTTCTGCCATGACCAACATTACTTCACACTAAAACTCTTGACATTTTCAGTTGTGTATATTTCTAAATTACTGTTCTAAATAAATAAATTAGCCCAAACCATGTCTTCCTATGGAAAAAGATACTTTTTAAAGATTGCATTTTTAAGGATCTTCACTTTATTTAATGCATGAACACTTGAAAATCATTCCCTGACCTACGACTTTGTGTACTTTACAAGTAGTTCTTAAGTAAATTTTAGTGAGGACAAGAGAATGGGGTTTAGAGTTGACCCTAGCACTTTCTTTTACTGCTTATATGAGACAAGTTACACCAAATGGACACACACTCTGCTCTGTGTAAAAACATCCACTTCTTACTGAAGGACAATGATAGGAAGGAGGGAAGGAGGAATATTTGAACCTGCTTGTGGAGACTTACAATTTCAAGCAAAGCTTTTAAGCTTATAATAATTTCCTGCTGCTTCTATATATCTCCCTGTAAACTATGCTTTAAAAGGAAACAAACAACAATGACAACGTAAGTTTATAATTGACACCATCAGTGAAATCTGCTCCTCTAGAGATGATGCCACAGGCATGCACTCCCTTCCTCAGCCCTGCAAGTACTCAGACACACTCTGCCTCTCTTATCTGATCACCTGATGCTGACACAGGGCTGCTCAGGCATAAGGTGTTCTACAGCTGGAGGTGCATTGTGTTGCATCTCAAACTAAATTTGTAGAATCATAGGACGTTTTGGGTTGGAATAAACCTTAGTGATCAACTAGTTTCAATCTCCCTGCCATGGGCAAGGGTGCCTTCCACTAGACCAGGTTGCTCAGAGCCCCATCCAATTTGACCTTAAACATTTCCAGAGATGGGGCATCCACAACCTCTCTGGGCAACCTGCTCCAGTGCCTCAACCACTGTGTCTCTGGTTCCATGGGTTTACCCCACGGAGAAAAATCTGCATCTAGGTAGAGCAGACCTAGAAGAAGACCCTTGTTGTCCTCAATGGATCTATCCAGAGGCTTGACACTTCTTTCCAAAACATTTTCCACCATGTTCCTCATTAGGGCTTTGTGTGTCAGAAACCATCCAGGAGACAAGAAATACGAAGAGAATCATTAAAAGGTGTACCCAAGGCTTTAGAGGAAAGGTAGGTCAGTATTAAAATTTACACAACCAAGCAGCTTTCTACTCCATCTTCATTTCTTTTCAGAACAAGAAGTGTTGTAGTTTAAGAGGGGACACCTGCCACTACAGAGCAAGAAAAAGAAGTTGCTGGTTGGTAGATGAAATTGGCAATTGAAATTGCAAGAAGATGGAAGAAAGAAACATGAATATTCTCTGGTGAGATCAAATCCCCCTCAGCTGCAGTGGATTACCACTGAAGTCGGCAATGTAGCCTTGCCCACAGCTGAAGCTACTTGCAGTGATGTTCTCTTCTGCAGGCTTGAGAAACCACTAGCCCAGTCTCTTCTCCTGGAGGAAAGCATGTGTAGCCAGAAGAGATGCAAAGCTACTTAAAGAAACACTGTAAAAAGATCAGGAAAACATTTATTCTGTGCATCTAATCATTCAGCCTCTTCTGTTTACATTAACCAGGACTTTGGGGAAATATATAAAAATGGGGATTTATAGTTGCATTAAGTCCGAGCAGCATAAAGTCACACTTCATGCCAGTGTTCCCCTCCTTCAAATGCTTTTTCCCTGCAATCCAGAAACTTTGTGACAACCACTGCATTTCAGTTTCTCAAAGAAAGTACAGGTTACATTAAAATTATATATTTTTTATTACGCTGGTACTGCTTACTGTTGATTCACTTAGTAACTCTTGTCTTGAACTGAAACAAATGGAATTAGCACAAATATGGTATTGCTAAGGTTCAGCATTTGGCAAAATAAGGTGGTTTGTTGCTAAGAGAGCAATTTCTAATAGCACATTTTTAAACCAAAAATTAATGTTTTATCCTTCACGTGTTGATGTCCAATGTCATGTGTCTCTAGTAATCCACTTCTTTCCTTGCAGCAAAATGTTCCACTCCCAGAGTCCAAATTTTTCTGTCTGCTTGGGAGCTATGAGAATACAGCATACAGGAAAAAGTGATGCTCATCCAGAAACCAGCCATTCCTCAATGTTAAGGCTGGATATCGATTGTCTTCATGCTAAAACACCTCTGCAAAAACCAGTATCCTTTTTTTAGTGAGGAATCCAAGTCCCATGTCTCTGATCCAGGAGTGTCTTGCTGGAATAACTAATAGCTCATAACTGAACAAGTCCAACAAAAAATACTTGTGAGGAGATCTGGAAGCAGTCATGTTACTCTCCTGTGGGCCATTTGGAAAACAACCATGAAAAATTAACAGATCAAGTCTGATTATGCTCTCCAAAACTGAGGTCAATGAATCTGCTGACAGGACATGATGAAGGCAGAAAAGGGCTTACTATGTACCAGCTAGGCTGAGAAGAAAAGAGGTTAAACAGACATACCCATGCATGGATTTATCTCAGAAATCAGAGATCTGACTCCAGTACTGCCACCAAAAGCCATGAGGTCATGCAGCTCTGAGAGAGTGTGAGTTCTGCAGCAGATACTTTAAACAACAGTGCTTTGTGAGAAATGACTGACACTAGCAGGAAAAGCTAGTGCCACTCAAACGCTTTGGAAACAAGTCCTGCTGACAGGTAACAATATACCTGACAGCAAATTAAAAACAGGGGGGAAAACTGTGTCCCATAACACCCATGCAATAGTGCCCAAAGAGCAGTACAGCCTTCAGAGCTGAGCTGTTCCCTGGCCATAGCAGGTGGGGGTAAAGAGCATCTCACTGAACTGGGCTTCAGCATTCAGCCACAGCTCAGCCCCTGCACACAGGGGTAGATTGCTGGGGCAGTCTAGTGCTGGCTTTTCTCCCCTGCACCTCAACTGCTAGCAGATTTGAACTGCAGGCAACATATTGCTGCCCCTCACAGTATGTCCACCATGTCTGTTCCACTGGGAGTAATAACAGGACAGCTGTTCAGATGGAGAACTGCTAAAAAACCTGCTTGTCAGAGCTGGCAAAAGCAGGGCCCAGGGGGTTGGTTCAATTCTACTTTGCATGGGGCAGCTCCAGCCTGCAGTGCCACTGCTGTGCAAGCAAAGAGCAAATTCATGGTTTTAACATGAGGATGGAGGGTACTTTACCCACCCCAGGGCAGTCATGGAAAAGCCTTGTTACCAGAAATGTGTTCTTATCCTGGTCTCCAGCATGGCTGGCACCTTCAAACTGAGGCACTAGCCCAGGGATCCATCCACACAAGCTTAAAGGCCATCAACAGGACACGCCAGAAACAGCCACCTGATCAATTGCACAAGTTCTGCATGGGACAGGAGCAGAATCCTGTCTGCCTTGTACTTCCTGGCTTGTGTGTGATGCTGCCCATAAAATGCCTTGCCAAGTGACACAGCTGGTTAAGCTTCTTTCCACAGTCTCTCTTCTCCTTGACTCCTATCTTGTCTCTGTTCTTTGAAGTCCTGAGGGCTTGAACAGCATTAACTCTGCACCTGTCAGCTCAGCCAGCAGCTTTCAACTTAAAGCCTCCAGATCAACCTCCTTGCTCCAAAACTGTGGGAGCTTGTAATGCAAAAATCTTGCCTGGGCCTTGGACCCTACAGGGATATTTTTGTAACACTGTTATTATACAAAAGGCCCAGAAGGAAAAATAAAAATTAGGCACCTGCACAAATGTAATTTATCTTGGTAGAAACGCTGGAGGTCTCTGAAGGTCTATGTCAAGAAGCCTCAGAGAATTTGCAATCCTTACAGCTGAGTTCAGTGTACCTGAGCAAACTAACCATCAGCTGGTCCCAGCACTGAGATTGCCAGAGCCTGACTGAACAAAGAAATTTGCAGAGTCCCTTAAAATGTTGTCTTGCCCAACAAAATACAGCAGTAGGCCATTGGGTCAGGAGCAGAAACCAGCATTTCCCAGACTAAAACCAGCAACATGACCAGCAGCACACCAGACCACCATGAAAGCTGTGGGTGCTTTGTGCCCTCTGACGGCAGAGGACACCCCTGTGCTCAGCTCTGGCTGTGCCATGCTGTGCCTCAGCACTGCCTCAGCTGCTTTCCTGAGGGCTTTTGATGCAAGGCAACCCCAAACTCGACGCAGACCTGCTTCTCATCTTGTGAACCCAGGGCAGAGTAAAGCATATCTTGGCAGTTGACCCTCCATGTCAAATTACCTTTTTGCTCTAATAACCCGCTTCAAGCAGAATTAAAATTTTTCTTTTCTGTGAGGAATTCTAACTTCTAAAAATCATCTCAGGCCAAGCAAACCCCAGGGGGGAATGGACTTGATGTATAAGCACATTGATACCAACACACAGTCATATATGCCCTCATAGTTGGCAGATTTTCTCTGAGGCTGTATCCAGAATGTCACAAGTTTTGTGAAAGAAAATTGGCTCCATTTTGCTAAGATGTCTTTCTTTTCTGTCATGAAGTGGCAGAGTTTGAGGCTCTGACACAGCAGAGCACTTAATCACTTCTCTGACTTGACGAACCTTTGTAATGGCTTTGCAGAGCTGAAACTGTTTTCTGCACTTGGAAAGGCTCCTGGCCTTCCTTGGGCTGTTGCTTGCTTAACAGCACGAGTCTTCTCTGCTGTGGAGCTGTGCCTGTGTAATTCAGTCAGACTGAAAAATGAACGCAATTTAAAAATCTACTCAGACTGACATCTCTCATTTGGCTGACCTGGCTCTGCAGGCAGGGCCATTGGGCATGGTATGACCAGCACCCAGCTATACTGCATGCCCTGGGCTGGGGCTGTGCTGAGAGGGGAATGCACCAGGCAGGGAGGGAGATGGCATCTGGTACCCCTAGGAAGGAGTGTAGGGGAAATCTGGCATTATGGGGAGGCAGGGGAAGGGAAAGCCATATGGACCTCTGCAGGAGCATGGGGTGATACCTGGAGCCAATGAGGAGAGAAGTAGAAGAAAGTCACAATTGGGACTGTGGGAGAAGAGAGAGGGAGAGGGAGGTCGATTTGACAGGCAATATAAAGACCCCTTCTTTTCCTATCCAATTACTGCCTGCTTATACAGTCCAAAATTAACTACTGTAGTCCATAACAATTACAGGCCTCATTAAAGCCATGGAAGAATGAGCTGTCAGACTGAAGAGCTGTCAAGCCCTTTCGTCTAAGGAAAATATTTGGGGGCCCTGGCTGGTGCAAGCCACACCACAGGCAGCCTCAGCCAAAAGGCAGGGATTTTCCCTGGAAACAGGCTTGGGTGTGTATTGGAAAGGCAAACCCAGTCCCCCCCAAAGGGGGATTTATGCCCAATGTGGGTGGCAGCTCAAGTTTGACAAACTGCCATGTTAGCAAGTTTGGGAACAGCTGAGTTGAAGACACTTCTACTACTCCTGCCTCTTTGGGAAACAGGGCTCTCATACTTCCCTAGGGATACATGATGGGGTCATGTAAGGTATCCTTCATTTGTATAACTAGTTCTTGCCCTAAGGGAAACTCTCCTCCAAGTGACTCCCTTCAGTCACATCATCTGGACAGTGTCATTGACTGGGCCATGCAATGCAATGCCATTCAGATGCATTCTTTCATTCATTTGTTCATTCATTCAGATGTGTTTCAGCCTACAAGAATATAGATTTTATGTACCTTGGGGTGTGGAGGGGAAGGCAGGACTGATCATATATGCTATGCCAAGGCTCACTGTCATGTACAAATACATTACTGCATGTTGGCATGAACACGGTTGCTTAAGCCAGAATTCAGCTCCATGGTCTGTGCCTGCCAGATAAGAAGTTCAACAGTGTGTACTCAACACAATATCTCTGATCACCCATGGTACAAAGGTCTCCTTGCAACCAGATTGCAAGTCACCAGTTCCATCTCCTCCATCTTCCCAGCATTTGGCCTGTTTATATTTCCTCTTTTCTGGGAGATGGAATGAATTTTGAAGACTATTTAATGCTTAAAAAATCCATGCAGCCGTGTTCTACTTAACAGAAGTTTTACATGGAAAATGTGTTGTTTTTTCCATTATGTTAACTTCTCACAGCTCTGACTGCCAGTGGTAGCTCCCTGCTTTCAAGCTACTGATGAGGCTCAGCATCTGTTCTTCTGGGCATCTGGACCATTTGCAGATTCTTAAAAGCAAAAGCCATGACATGCTCTTTTTAGAAATGTCTGGATGTCTTCCAGGGTTAGAGTCAATTAGTGAAACAGGCCCTCAGTGTATTGCTGATATGATGTTGCAAGAAGAGTAGATTGACAGCTTGTCCATTCACTCTAAGGCTACTCTGCCTTCTTCAGTTCTAACCCCACCAGCAGAATTCCCCCAGGCACTGGGAAAGGGTTGGAGAAGTCAGTCTTTCTAGTACATGTCAAATTGAAAAAATAGTTCTGAGTAGTGCTGACATCCTAGATGCTCTTTAGACCTGCATTAGAACAAGGTCTTGGAAAACAAATAAAACTTTTAACAAGGCAGAACTGCAAGCAAAATCTCTACATAAAACCCTGATAGCATTTTCCAGCTAGCAAAACTAGAACCTTACATTTTATAGCTGGAAAGGGAAGTATTCAACAGCTGTATGGGAATGAAGCCAAATTTTCGTGACAAATTTTTACTTCTTCACTGTCCAGCCAAGTTTTACCCGTGGAGCTTTTTGACAGTATTGCTTTTAGTCTTTGGCGAATCTCATACAGAAAGAGCACACCTTATCAATTGGTGTTAATATCCAGGCAGGCAGGAGAGTCCAGAGTGAGAGATTATCTTTTGCTAGTCTTCTCCAAATGAAGGCTCAGAATTTCTCCTGGACAGCAGAATTGAAGGTTTTACTAAGCAATGCATAGAGCTCTGCACTTTCATAACTGCTGAGGTGTTGTGTTGTTGGACATGTAATGTTTTCATACTACTGCCAAGCCTGGAAAAGAGACAGTATATGATGCCTAAATGTGAGTGAGAAGCAGCTTTCAGTGACTGCAAAGTTTTCACTTCATTTCTTGCTGCAGCAGTTTTGACTATTCATCCTGGGCCACAGTAACTTCAGGGGTACAAGAAACTGGAAACTAGTGTGATAGGAATGGAGATGTAATGCCAAAGTTTATCAGAGCCTGCTCCCCATCCTTGTCCAGATGTCTCTTGAGAAAATCAAGGAAAGAGAGATGGCAAGCAAACATGAGTCTGTGTAAATCTCCTCATCGCTGCTGGCGTAGTGTCAGTGTGCACGTGGCATGAGACACCCAAGCCCTACCTCAGTGTGCCTCAAAATGGGAAGTGGACAGGAATAAGTCAAAGTGCTTCTCAGTGTATGTATCTCTCAGTGTATGTATCTCTTGGCTTGGATGGAAGTCCATTAATCAATCTCCTTTTTGATCTTTTTTTTCCCTTTTCATCAAGTTGGTCTTCCAAAGACATTTTGTCTCTTTCCATTTCCCCCCTTTTAATCATGCAAGTGACAACAGCACTAAGATGGATGTGTTTACAGCCTACAGCTGGGCTGGTATCTCAAATTCCTCTGTGTTGCAGACAATTGCATGACTTCACCCACTGGTCACACAGCAAAAGGCCAAGGGGCTGCCAGCCAGCAATGTCCAGGAGTGTGCAGAGTGGCTGTTCCCAGTTCACTGGCACCTGAAGAGATGAAAGGGATGCAGAGGCAGCATACCTCTGGCAAGAGGAAAACCATAGGGAGCAGGTTGGGGATGGACTGTGTCTGTGTATGTCTCCACCCCCCAGTTCATCCATCTGGAGACTGAGCAGGCTCAGATGCAATGTGAGTGAATTTGCACCATACCTGGCTAGCCACAGTCTAGCACACGTGTACACTCACAGTGTGTGCCACACCCTGCCCCAGGGCACTTTAATGTGGACTTAAGTCTTGCTCCTCCTCTCTGCAGGACAGTCCTATTAACTATTTCTGATGTCTGAGGCAAAGAGAGGGAAACAAGTTCCCTCCTGAACAGACCACTATGGGCCCAGCTTGGTGAGCATCAGTATCAAAGCCTTGCTTTCTCCGGGCTTGAAATTTATACATGGCAGAAGGGTAACTCCAGTTGTTTTACAGACTGTTTCATTACAACTCTGGAGAAAGGTGAAATGCCCATCTTCATTTTAACTTCATAAATTCTCTGCTGTTCCATTGGCTGAGGACATTGACAGTACCTGATCTTGGCTTCTGCTTTCCTGAGGCATATGATGAATTTCTGGCTTCTGGCTTTACCTTCTGAAGATCTGAAATTTTCTGCAAAAGGGTTGGACAGTACACTGTGGCTACCAGCACTCAGTATGTGTGGTCTGCCACCCATCCCAGCACACACAGCCCATCCCCACTCACCAGCCAGTCCCAAAGTCAGGACCCAGAAGCCCAGGTTTTACCTGACCCAACATTGATTAATTGTCCCAGAAAAGTAGCAGGGGTGGGTTTCACTGTTTCAGAGTCCTCCAGAGATTTAGCAAGGCAAGTCAAATCAACTATTACCGTCCCAGTTTGGGGAAGACAATTTTATAAAGGGCGTTGAAATGTCCTCTAAAGCAATTTTACATTTCAAGTAGTTTAGGAATGCTCAGATTTCATCTCTGTTTTCAGACTCTTCTGCCACACTGAGGGAATATAGTGAAGGTTGGTTTGCAATGAGCCAAACTCAGACAGCTGAGGCAGGGATTTTTGCTGCCTCCAATAGATTTCCCCATGGCAATTTCCCCATGGCAATTTCCCTATTTCCCCATGCTGACCTACATATTTCTAAGAAAATCTTCTCTATGAGGCGTGATCTTGAGACGATTTTTTTGCTTGGCTTTTTCCTGGTGGTTTTGTGATCAGATGTATGGACTGGTTGTGTGTTTTACCATCTTCATTTAGTATGAATTGCCACCTCAGGAGCACACTACTCAGGAGCTGGTCCCAAAACTGACTTTCCAAATCTTTTTCTCTTCCTGAAGCAGAGTTGGAACTCTTGTAGTGCCCGCTTCTTGGACAGTCCCAGGTCAAATGCACATTTTAATGGATGTCACACAAATGCAGAAGATAAACCATATCATATTATCAACTGGCTCAATGTATACTCTTTCCAATACTAGTTCTAATGCTGAATGTGGTGTGTGAAAATATAGCACACCACAGAGAATAGAAACCAAAACTCCCTGCAGATGTATGCTAGTCAAAAGGCCAAATCTAAGGTGCAGCTTTGAACACCCTTCTCTCTCATCTTCTGTTACAGGAAAAATTTTTTTAAATAATTAGAGAAACACCTGTGATTTCACCTGATAAACTTCATCCTTTGTCCTAGGGATTTAAAGTGATCACAGCTTGCATGGTAGAAGGATGTTCTAACAGGTATTATGAAAGAGATTATTTCCTACTCTGTTGTTCCCCTACAGGAAAGCTGTTGCAAATGGGTAATAAAGGAAAACTGAAACTTTGCACAAATAGGTGAAAAAATAAATGGAAGAGAAAGAGGTGCATGGAGTCAAAGAGCTACAGGGCTGCATGTCTTTTCATAGACCTTTCCTCCACCATTGTGCAGAACCATCAGCTCCACTCCTGAGGGCAGCTAAAAGTGTTTATAAGCCATTTTGGTACTAGGCAACACAGAATTCCCACACAGAAAAGGTCAAATCCCAGCACGAAAATCACACTGTGATTAAAGTAAGCGTCTATATTAAAATGTACATAATTCCAAATTGTTATACATGTCAACAAATTATAGACACTCTGCTGACGTCTCACCAGTGCCCCTGTAACAAATTGTAATTTGTAATTCAAAAGAACACTGTCATTTCCAATCTGATCTCCTCCAAGTTTTCTTTTCATATCCAGAGCATAAAATGTGAAGAATTTAAATCTGGAAGAGCTGAGGGGGTTTTTTGTGTGTGTGCACTTTCTCATCTTTGCTTTAGATACCCAAATAATAATTGCTTTGCAAATGGAGCTTTTTGCATTGTTAAAATAATTGGGACCCATAACATAGTGAGCTGAACCATGCTGTTTCTAGTGGGAATGCCACAAAAAGGGAGAGCTGATGATCAATATTTTAAGGTTCAGATGAGCTAGGCGAAACAGTCCTAGCAGCAAAGAACTTGGCCTCTGTGTCTTTGCATCCTGTAATTACAACCCTTCCCAGGGCCCTTTGCACGAAAAGGTCTGGTGTCCACACTCCAGCCTCTGCTTTTGGGGAAGGGGTGATGGGACTGAAGTGGAGTATGTTTGCCCCAGAGCTTATGGGGAAGGGGGAGACAGCCACCTTCACCTCAGCTGAGCCAGGCATCTCCAAAACAATTGATGGCAACCTTCGTGCTGCCGTGGCTGCTCTGTTTCGGGCACAAGAATCACACCATGTTCCTGAGAGCTTCTTGAGAACCTTCTTGAACTCTGCCAGGTTTGCTGCCATAACCATGTCCGTGGGGAGTCTTTTCCAGTGCCCAGCCACCTTCTGGGTGAAAAAACTTGTCCTAATCTCCCCTGACAGAGATTCATATTTCCTCAGGTCTTACAGCTGGTGGCTGGAGAGAAGGAGACCAACCTTCCCTTCCCCTTGTGAGGAAGATGTAGACTGATATGAGTTTTTCCCTCAATCTCCTCTTCTCTAGACTGAATAAACCAAGGTCTATGCAGATGTTCCTATGGAAATCTAATTTCCTGACTTAGGAGAACAAAAATGGAAGCCAGACTTAAACTTTTCTGAAATTACTCCCTAGTTATATTTAGTTCTGCATTCATTTTGCAAAAACTCAGTTCAGTCTGCAATTACACCCCGTGACCCTTCCAAGGAAAAGAAACCAAACCAGAATCTTAAACTACTCTTTGAAATTTCTGCCTCCTTCACGGATCTGGCAAGACTAGGTCCTGCTTGTGAAATGTACCAGTCTCCCAGTGTAGGACCACTCATTTGTTACCATCTTTTCCTCTAGGATGGTATAAAGTTTAAAATTATGAGAGACAGACATCAATATATATTATTTTCTCCCAGCACTAATTTCCCGTTCTCTTTTCATGTGAGAAATTTCCTGAACAAAGGACAATGAATGATTTGCCTGGTGTGCCTTTCCACATTATTGTAAAATATGATCAGATCAGAAGGTATTCAGGGTAGATTAATACCAAGCAAAAACTAAGGTTTACTGTGGAGAGCATCCAATAGAAATTTCCTTTTTCTCACCACAATTTTATATGGGATTAAAATCATATTCATCAGCACTTCTGCAAATATTTTTCACTGACATTGCAACTGATGTTTTCTCTTACGATTTTAAACAGCTTGATCAATTACCAAGCACAGTAAGTTCCCAGTAATTCCATCTGTGTTATGAGAAGGAAGGTGTTTTACTAAGGTTTGGCAATTTCTGTTTACCACAGACGTATGTTCAACACATCCCTTCCAAGAGTTTTGGAGCCACAGTTGTTAATTTCCTTCTTCCTTGGAAGGATGCCTGGTCATAACTGAGGTTCTTTTGCTTGTTGCACTGTTGTTACCCAAAAGGACTAACGCTGCTTGTATAGATTTGCAGAAAATGAAAGCTTGGAAAGGAATGGATGGAGAATGTGGTGGTGAGCAGGAGCAGGGTATCCACTGCAAGGAAAGGGAGAAAGCTCAGCTACTTTTTTATGTAAAAATGTGCTGGTCCTTCCCCTGTAGAGCTTGTTTCTAAGTATCTGAAGTAGTCTGTTTGGGACTATTGCTTCTCAGTGTCACATGGATAAAATGTGAAAGCATGTGACATTATTTCCACTTACCACCAGCAGCAGCAGGCTAATGCCTGGTTTCACTTCTGTGGTCCAGACAGAAGGATGGGAGCCAGGTTTGCCCTCCATCTCTGTGCATCAGACTATCTGGTTCAGGCAGACATTTACACTGGGCATCTGAAGGTGCCCTCCTGTCTTCTACCTTGTGTAAGACGATACCCACAGTTGAGTCAGGCTTCAGGACAACTTCAGTGTGAGACAAGTTTATGACAGCAGGTTTGAATGCATGCTGGGCTTCTGGCTTCCCACCACATTCTCCTGGATGTTGAAATATTTATGAGGAAAATAATCTTGTGAGCTGAAAGAAAGAGATAATGAGCTACAAAACTGTTGATTGCCATAAGGACTCATCCTCCTCTGGTGGACTTGAGTTTCTCCCAATTATTTGCAGAGATAAGCTTTCTGGAATGGAAATTACCTCAGTCCAGTATTTCACTTGTTTGATGAAATGGAAATAAACACCTCACAGCTAGTAGCTCTTTCCAAGATTCATTCTGTCATTATTGTCCTTTCCAGTTCAGAAGGGTGAAGTCTTGTGACATAAACTGGGTGAGATTTTCCTTAAATCTCCAATCTATACTTGCTTTCCAAGTCAAAATACTTTCCAAATTTTACATGTTATCCCCTGCTTTTTTTCCTTCTTTTTTCCTTTTTCATCTTCTTTTTGTCTTTCCTTTTCCATTCCTCCTTTTTCTTTTTTTTCACAGTGGCAGTAAATGTTCCTTTGATTGATAGCAGAACTCAGACTTCATCAAGGTTCAAGTCACAAATTCCCTGTGGCAGCCAAAACCACTGTGTAAGGGAGCCCAGCTTGGAAGGATTTTGGGGAGAGCAGTTCTGGGAACTCAAATTTGGGATGCCTGGAAGATGCTTGGAATGGAATGCAACTCAGTTTAGGGCTTTCAAGATGTCATGAATTGTACTTCAGAGGAGGCAAGATGGAGAATCATTGATTCTGGTAGGCAGGTAGATAAAAACAATGAAATTGTTTTACATATAATTCTGAGATGCAATCCTAAAGCTAAAAAATCCCATTCTAGGATCAGTTCAGAAAGTCTTTTATATCATTGAAACCCAGGTGGCTACTCTTCCCTAAAAACTGAGGATGCTTCCCTGCCAGCTTTATAAGGTTCTGCTGGCTGTCAGACCATTTTGCACCCATTTTCTCTGAAATTATACAGTGGCAGCCAGTGTGAGCAGAGAAGCCCCCATCTCTACAGCAAGTGAACACGTGGGTCATGTCTGAAAAGAACAGGATGCCACACCTGTCTTTTAAGAGGGGTCGATGTGGTCAGAAGCAAACTGGAACAAAATGGGGCTGTTGAGAGACGTAAGTACCCCCTGCTGACACAGCTGCTGGAAGGAAGACAAGTCCTTATGGCTTTAGGGCAAAACCTCACTCACACTTACCTTCCCCATGGAGTGGGAGGCCACAGGGGTGGTGGGTGAGGGTCCTGGCCTTTGTGGGAGCAGCCAGCACCAGCCTGGCCACCAGAGCCATGCCATGGGCAAACCCCTGTCTCTAGCCTTCCCCACATCTTGACAGGGAGCTGCCACTGCACAGAGTCCTCACACCCCTGTACAGCTCAGTGCGAAAAGAAAAGCTGGGGAGTAGTTGGATCATTTGGATTCTCTGGCATCCCAAGGATTTCCTTTCTAGCATTTGAAATGGCATTCCATTTTGAAAGATTTGTTATTTGAGAAGAAAAAACATTTGGAAATATTTTTAAAAGGTCAAAATCAAAATAAAGATTTGGAAGATAGAGAATCCAGTCACTCAGTGTGAAATGTTCATTTCCTTTGGAATTGTTATGTATAATTTTTCTTTTTTTCCCAGGACTTCAACATTTCTTCTTTTCTGGTCAAAAAAGGATGTCAAATCCTGACAGTCCTTATGAGGCTGGAGGAGGCTCTCCCACCCAGCCCTTGTGTGCACACATCATTCATATCAGGAACGGGCCCTTGCACCATAAACCAGTTGAGCAATTTGCTTCCAAAAGGAAACCACCACCAGAGCAGAAAAAGATGCTGAGAACAAAAGTTATTGTTTAATGTCTTAAAGAAAATCAGTGTTGAAAACAGCTTCCACTGTATTCCATTTCCTACAGCTGTATCATTCGAAAACAAAGATTCTATTCTCTCTCTCTTCCACAGGCTTGACCTAAAGCTTATCTTTCTCCCAGTTACGCATCACCTGAATTGCACCAAGTTTACACTCCCTCTCTGACTTTGCTTCTCGGGGCCACAGAGCAGGGGCACATTTGTTAGCCACTTTCCAAAGCACAGCAGGCTACTGCTCCCTGATGCAAGCACTATACCAGTACAGATAATAAACAAAGAGGAACATGCCAAGCCATACAAGAGTTAGGACTTTGAAGTTTTCTCCCTCTGTTTTTCTCATTACCATTTTAATGGAGTTATTTAGAAGTTAATATGTTTCACCCTTGCTGCTCACTAAATATCCTTGACTCAGCAGAGATGTAGAGCTGCTGAGCACACTTAAAGCAAGGAGAAATTGATTGCCAAACAGATGCAGAACATTATTACTAATTTCTGGGTTTTCATCATTCCTCTCCAGACAAGAAAAAAAAAAAAAAAAAAAAGTCAAATATCTGAAACTGGTAACAAAGCTTACAGCATTTGGATTCTGAAATAAAAGAGAAAGTCTGTGTCTGCAGTCATCCAGCAATTTGTCCTCTAGCCTAAATGTGTTTGTTGTCCTTGGCATTAATTTTAAGACATATCTATTTCAAAGGTGGTCCTCTGACAAGTGGGGATTTCTAAGGTATTGGTGGTGCCCTCTCTCTGACCCTGTGGAGTCAACAGTCTGGGACATCTCTTGGTTTCACTGACCAGGTTATCGGCAAACACAGGCTAAATTACCCTGCCTTTATTCTCACCGTGCATCTGATACATGAAATGTGATGAAGCCACAACAAATATTTTGGTCCTGCCATAAGTGCAGGTTTCACAGGGACGCTCTCTGAGTGTTATGGGTGCTGCCAGGAAGAATTTTGGCTTTGTAGACCCCATGCATTCACCTTCACTCCCTTGCCTAAATAGAGGTGCCTAAGGATGGGCACTCTGTGGGGCTGGGGGGTAAAACACCAGACCTACAGGTGATCCACAGCTTTGCATGATCTTGTCTAGGGACCACACAAGATACACTACTGCACCTTGGGGAGAGGCCTGTGTTTAGGAATCTGAGTCCTACCTCTAGGAAGCAGCAGGCACTAGCTCTCAGGTGTTTGCCTAGAGCTACATCCCTCCCCCACTTCAGGGTGAGTTGAGTTTTTCCACAAAACCTGTCACTTTCTTTTCTTTGCACAGGAAATCCACCCAGCTGTGCTGCAGGTGCTGGAGACTCCTTTTCTAGGAGAATGCTGTGACCACCACCACTACCACACAGGTGAACATTGAGGGGTTCTTCATGTTTGTGTGGAAAAATTCTTTGGAAGCATTGACTTCTTTCCAAGGAAATGTTTTAGTCATTTAAGGTGGGGAGAACAGAGGGAAATTATTTTGTTTATTTTAAAATAAATATCAGGTTGACAAATTTCTTTAATACTGACTAGCATGCATGTCTTTCCAATTTTAGTTTGGAAGTCTGCTGAAAACTTTGTGACTGCACATTCACTCCTCACAGTGATGTTAAAGGCAAGCAGTGATGTAGGCTGAAACCTCATCCATCTAAAAAATTATGGAAAGTCTCCTATGAACTTCAGTAAGGGCAAGATTTTACCCCTAATTTTTGTGGTCAAAATATTTCCATGGACTCTAGTTCTCCAGCATATGATTGTGAGCTGGACTGGATCAGGCACCACAGAGAAAATTCAGACAAGTTGCTCTGAGATCTTAAAGTGGGGCAGAAATAACCTCAAAGATCACATACTTGTACAGGGATGCTACAAGGGAATTTTAAAGCAGTAGAGCAATAAAAAGCTACAGGAGACTCTCAGGAGTAGAAGTGGTTCTGGAGGAGGTCGAAGGAGGACAAGGTGAAACTATTTCTCTGAACCGTGTGAGACTGCAACTTGAAACTCGGTGAAAGTTCAGGGCTGTGCTGCCTTTATCCAAAACAGATTTCCTAGATTCACTCTCTGTGTGCAGGATTATTTTTCAGTTATTATTTCCTAGCTTTCCTGTTGCTGTACATAACCACTTCAAGAAATGCTCCGCTATTTTCAAAACTCTGTGCTTAATAACCCAGGTGGATTTTTGAGGAGGCCATGACTTTGTCTGCACCAACATGCAGTGTAGCACAGTTGAAATAGGTCTGGGAGTGGGTCAGTGCTGAGGACCCACCTCACATCACCCAGGTCTCCTCCAGCCTGGTTCAGATGCCCATGAAGATGTGGCACATGCTACAAGGACTCCCAGGGATCCCTCTCAGCCTCATTTCACCTGCCAGTCTGAGTTTCCTGAGGCCAGTCTGCAGTACAAATCTTTTCAGGTTGTGCATGGGGAAGGCAGATACCTCAAAAACACATTCCTGCTGCTACTGAATGCTGGTGTCAGCACAGCCCCAGGTTTCTGTAATGCAGGGGCAGCAGAGTAACTTTCTTCTTTACCTCCATGACAGCACACAGCACCACAGTGCTCCTAGGCACAGCCACACTGCTCAGGAAGTGTCAGTGGCAGCAGAAGTGAAATGAGCCTGTAGGGCTGGATGTGACTGCTATTAGGACGTTAACTATATTCAGCTCCATACTTTTTTTTTTCTACAAGCCACACAAACCACGCTGATCCAACCCACCCAAAACATCTGTGAGTACAAAAATTAGTGTGTAGGAAGTGATTAACAACTAGTTAAACATTAAGCTGTCATCATTAAGAAAGGAAGAGGGAGAAAGCTCCTTTCCAGCAGCCTCTCCCAAATCAGTGCTAATAAGCTGAGCTTGCACTCAGGTGCTGAGAGCTACCTGTTGGGATGTTAGTAACACCTGGCAGGATGCTTGCAGTTCATCCAGCCCATAAAAACATAAATCACCCAATAGCTGGACTGAGCTTGGAGTCAGTAGTTCAGGCTTGTTTTAATTGTAATTTATATGACTGTTCTTGCTTGGAGGAGCAGGCACCAAAGAGGGAATACACTGCAGCCCTGTCCTCTCTGTGATCACTGGCCCATCTCTACCCACACAGGGATAACAGATGCAGTTAGTTCAGTGGAAGATATAGCTGTCATGCAAGAGCACAGTGCTGCCCAAATGCACCACTGTCAGCTCTTAGGGACAAGTTTCCCATCTTTGAGGACAATTCTTGTAGTGCTTGGTATTCTGCTTGCCTTCTAACTTCTGAAATCAAAGTAACAGAAGGGTATCAGAGGCATTCTATTTCTTGAGCCCAGCTTTTGCAATCTCGTGGGAAACATTGTGACAGCAAAATGCTGCACTTCAAGAATGTAAATGAAGGGAACTCTAAATTTGTTGTTTTAAAAAAAAGTTTCATTTACACAACTATCTTTGAGGTGAGAAATAGACTATCACTTGGTGATTTTGTGTGAGTTGCAATATGTGAATAGCACACTCTAAGGCTAAGGGATATCTAAGCTTTTCACTCTTTCCAAACTCTCTTCTGAATTGAGTACTTCATATGTGCTTGCGCTCTCCTTGTTCAGGAATGGATTTTCATCCCTGAAAAGAATTCAGAATCTTTATCTTGAATGACCTGAATCGTTTTCCGGGATCCATAAAGACGTAGCTACTCCATTTAAGTTGGAAATTTCTAAACTACAAACATTGCATGTTCTGAACCAGCAAATGCCCACAAGTAAATAAATCATAGAATCATGGAATATGATGAGTTGGAAGGGACCCAGAAGAATCACCAAGTCCAGCTCTTGGTCCTGCACAGGACACCCCAAGAATCACACCCTGTGACTCAGAGCATTGTCCAAATGCTTCTTGAACTCTGTCAGGCTTGGTGCTGCCACCACTTCCCTGGGGAGCCTGTTCCAGTGTCCAAACACCCTCTGAGTGAAAAACTTCTTCCTGATCCTATACTAAACCTCCTCTGACTCAGCTTCACGATGGTTCCTTAAGCCCTCTTACTGCTCACAAGAGTGAAGAGATCAGTACCTGCCCTTCTGCTTCCCCTCCTGAGGATGCTGAAGACCACAATGAGGTCTCTCCTCAGTTTTTTCTTCTCCAGACCGAACAAACCCAGTGACCTCAGCCACTCCTCATATGGCTCGCTTCTTCATTCCCTTCTTAAAGACTGGGACAATCTTCACCACCTTCCAGTCAGCTGGAACCTCTCCAAATGCCCAAGACTACTCATAATTCACCTGTGGAATTTGCTCTTGTGCGTAAGGGTTTCAGATGGTTTACCTAAAAGGATGTTTTTAGTAATGGTCAGCAAAATGCTGGTTATACTTACCCAAAACTTGTGGATCGACATGCTTGGCTGCAAATACAAGCAGTAAGAAAGTGGAAAGAATTGTAACATTTCTGCTATTAGTCAGACCCCTGAAGAGCAAAAAGCATCATGAAGAAGAATAAAACACTGGAAATTAAATTAACCAAACTTTGCTGAAATTGCAGTCTGTAGTTGCAGATGGAAAGAATATGATACATTACCAGAAATGGCCAACCTTTCCAGGTTCATTGCAGTCAACCCTTCAGCAGATTTGTAACTTCAGTCTTCTTGTTTTGTGAAATGCAGCACGTCACTGCTCCAGGCTTCTGATCAGAGCAATGCCACTGTCCTGCTGGCTGGTGGCAACAGTTGCCCCAGGCCTCCAGGATCCTGTAGGCAGATGACCTCAAGCCCATGCAAGTGTTTCCCAAGCAGCACCATGACCATAAGTGCAAAGTATGTGAGGAAGGAATCACAGATGTAAACAGTTAGCTCAGCTAGATGAAGGAATACAAACATCTTCCCTTGGCTCTCATTGGCTTCACAAAGCCAGCATTTCACCACCTCTTTGAATTTCTGTATCAATCTTGTGTTTTGCAATGCTGGATACAGCTCCACTATAAGCAGGGACTCTGCATAGTCATGCAACTCAGTATATGGCACACTTGCAAGGGAGCTTGGGGGCCTCACAAGGCAGAGCTTTGAGGGAAACCTAGAGGGTTGGTGCAGGTCTCTTAAGTCCCAGAAAACTCATGGGTAGTGTTTTGTGCACCAGTTACATGGATGTGTAGGAAAATGGATGAGCAGTTAAAGATTCAGACTGACACCACCATGGATTTTGGTCTTGTGCTAGACAGGGAGGAGATGCCTGCCCAGAAAGGTCTTGGTGTAGGGCTGGGAGGTGAATTTAATTGTATGAATCAAATAAACAGCAGTTTCCTCTACATTCATCCCTTGAAGTTTTAGTAGTTAGCAGTTTACAGATTCACTGGGGTTTGTGGTTCAAGGTATTTTAGCTATGTCTTTTTTAAAAATTAGTTTCTGCATCCCCTGTTGCTCTTCTCCTTAACTCGTGATGGGAGACAAAACCCAAGTACTGAGGCTGAAAGCTGTTGACTCTGAACCAAATTCTGCTCTCAGGCTTGCCAAGATAAAATTGGTGGCTAATTTAAGCATGAACAAAATCAGAACTGTTCTCTTGCCCGTTCTGTCCATAGGCAGCAGAGAAGGCCAGCAGCACTCTGGGCTGTGTGAACAGAAGCACAGCCAGCAGATCAAGGGAAGTGTCTGCTTTTTCCACTCAGCACTGAACAGACCACGTGCAGAATACCACGTGGAATTTTGGAGTTCCCAATAATAGGTACACATCAATAAGCTGGAGAAATTTGGAAGGCCACCAGTATGGTCAGGACTAAAGCACTTGCCTTGTGAGTAGAAGCTGAGGGAGCTGGGTTTGCTCAGCTTGCAGAAGAGAGTTTTGGTGAGACCTGAGAGCAGCCCCCCATACCTTCTGGTCTAATTTGTGAAGGAAGGTATGGGTGACCAGATTGGCTAGGGAACAGCTGTGGTCTGTGACATCGGTCTTATGGTCCCCAGCTGTATGCCATTCCAATAATGGACATCATTAAGGGACCTGGCCTGCCAGAGTACTTGGGTCTACTTGGCTCTCAGCAAGGAACATGTTCCTCACCCCTGCTCTGAAGAAAACATCACATTTCTAAAGTGTTCAAATAGCTCAGCATTTCCTTGATAGAAGGTGCTAAATTCAGAACAAGTCTTTGTAAACACTAGATTCACAGTGAGACTTAATAGAGATGGGGGTGCTGGGGCTCTTTTGGTGATTGCTGCACTCCACAAATTTCTAAAGGGCTTGTTATAGTACCTCAAAGTGCCAAACAGGGTATTTAACATGGGCCTGCATTTCAATAGCATTCTAGTTTCGGCATTGAAACTAGAATGCTATTAATTGTATTTATAAAATGAAAAATGAACTACAGTTGTAGAAACTACTTACTACAGCACACTTATCTGTGACTTGCAAGAGGCAAGGGAGGCCTGGACCTGGAATAGGATGTCTCTATCACAGAGGAAAGTGATTTGGCTTGAAAAGCACAGCATTGGAGCTGCCCTATACCACCACGCTGTGCTGTACTGGCAGTACAGAGCAGGCACGAACTCATCCTGGCCAGCCACGGTCTGGCTGTAACATAGATACCCACCCCAGAATGTTCTGGTTCTATTAGGGCTTTGCACTTTCCACTCTTGGCCCTTTCTCCTACTTCATATATTTGGGAGGACTTTTCAAAACATGGATGAGGGAGTAGTGTTCTGGCAGTGGCATTAGCAGGAGCTGTGTACTTTGGAATGCCTTCTCAGCACAGGCTAAACAGTGAAACCACTGAAACCCCAAACCATGCTGATGACTTTTCATTTCTTGAGGGATTTTTATCCCTGTCCCCAACATCTTGGAAATGGCAAGGTTTAGGAATGTAAAATTATTTTTCAGTGAAAGATATTAAGGACTTTTTCAGTGTTCTTTAGGAAAAAAAAATTCTGATGCTTCAGTGCTTTGAAAGGTTTATTGGTGGGGGATGGGGTGGAAAGAGCAAGTATCAGCATATGAATAATGTGTGTATTACAAAAAGGGGAATATAAATTGGATTAATTTTTTTTCTTATCTCTAGCTCACTGCACTTTTGTGCTCTTTCCAGTTCAGCAGGATTTTTAGCTAGCTCAGATGTTGCCTCAGAGACACATAAAAGTTCTACAGCCCAGAAAACCCCATAAAATAAGTAAAACCTCCCAGTGTGAAGTTCTGCCTCCCTCCCACTCAGCAATTAACCCTTCTTCCTTCCACTTTCATAGCAGTTGGCTTTTCACACACTGGATGCCAAGTTTTCTGCTACTTCTTTTTCACACCAACCTCAAGAGAAACACAATGGATTTTTAGTCATCCTGTCCTTGGACTGTGCTGTGTTCTTCTCATCTCCAAATCTTTCCTGGGACAACTGCTCTCTGCTATGGACCTGTCCCAGTTTTATTGGCCATTGAAGGACACTCTAATCTCCTTGCTTTCAACTGTTTCTCTTGTGGGATTATGTCTTTACCATACCTAAATATCTTCCTCTTTCTTCCTCTTCCTCTTACCATCTGTGCTAATGGCTTAGAGAAAAGCACTCTGGCCACTGGAAGCAAAGTTCTGG
Source organism: Zosterops lateralis (assembly GCF_965231275.1). Lineage (NCBI taxonomy): Eukaryota > Metazoa > Chordata > Aves > Passeriformes > Zosteropidae > Zosterops > Zosterops lateralis. The sequence goes on along the minus strand of NC_139764.1, from coordinate 56,455,723 downwards.
AGAAGGTCTTGGCATTTGGCAGCTCTTTTGCTTTGTGTCGGGCACATAGAGATGTTACAGTAAAACAAAGTCCATTGGTCTCAGATAACTCCCACATCTCCCTGTGACACAACCCCAGCACTGCCCTAGCTCACATCTCTCCTTCTTTGTTAATGGCAGATCTCCAAAAGGTCTCTTTTATCACCCACATTCACCTTCTTAATTTATTTTGTGCCCCTTTTATTTTCTGGAGGATGAGAAAGCATTTTTACCATCCATTTCCTTTTCCTGCAGCTCTAGATTATAATAACTTACTGTCTAAGCATGTTTGCTCAGAAATTCTGGAAGCACAGTGCAGTTTGTTTCAAAGACCATTTGCAAGTGGAAAATATCAAATGTTGGTAGTGGTGCCAACATTTATTATATGGAGTTTCCCCTGTAGCTGGTTCATATGAAGTATTCATCATGCAGCATTGAAAAAAAGCATGTGATTGATTGACTGGCTGTTTTCAGGAACAGTAGAGTCTGTTCTGTAGCTGGCTCCCAGCCCCTCAACAGCTGGCTAGTTTCTTCTAGCTTCATAGCAACAAACTGGATAAGCAAATTCATGTGTCTGAATGTGGCTACTTAAGCTCTGTACAAAAAGTTGACAGCTCCGGAATACAAGTCTAAGCAAGCAGGACATATTCAGATGTGGATACACCATTCCTTGAGTGCATCCTTGAGCTTCCTGGAACTCTAGAGTGGGTTAAGCTATCCATGTCAACACAGACACCAATGAGACCATCCACACATCATGGGAGCCAAAAGTAAACCTGGCATTGCTCTGTTGGCTTCTCTGTGGTCCATTTCCTACCTAAGTGCAAGAAGTGCAATTCATCTGAGGGTTGACTGTTTCTGTCAAACCATGCCTGTATGTTCTGGCATGCATTATTTCCCATTAGATCTTGAAGGATCTTCCCACTTCAACATCTTAAAACACAAAGAAACATAACAGTAGCCAAATACACGACTCACAAAATAGGGGAGCACAGCAATAGCATGTAGAGAAAGGCACATTAGCTGTGAGACTAAAACCAATGCCTAGAATTAGTCAGGAAAGGGGGAAATGGCAAAGAGACCCTTACATGGCACTGTACATTCTTTCTAAAATATTAATTTCTATTTAGTTACTTCCGGCCTCAAAGTAATGACCCTCTCAGGTGAAGCTCAACAGAGGCATCTCTGCTGAGCCACAGCATGAGTTTGTGGGCACAGCTGCTCTGCTCTCCTGCCAGCACATGGGGGCAGAAACTACAACGTGAGACCAAACAAAAGCATTCAATTAATTGCATCTGTAAACAGTTGTCCAATTTTATATACCAATTTAAATTCAAGATCCCTAAATGTTCTTCTGTGGAAGCTGAAAACTGAAATGTAACTATAACTTGTCCCTAGTTCAGTACTGAGTCAACTAACTACTAATTAATGCCCTTTTTTTATAAGAAACCTCAGATTTTCAGAAGGCAGATTTTGCATTTTCAAGAAGTGAAAAGGTCTTCAACGGCATTATAGGGAAGGAGGTGGGGATTAATCATCTCCAGCCTCCAGCTCCAGACTGTCTCCTTGCAGCTGTTGGCAGCTGGCTAAACCACACCCTGATGACCCAAATGAAGGAGGAAGTTGCAATTGCAGCTGGTAGTTGAGACCCTGAAAAGAACTACAAACCCATGTGTGTGAAATGTGTGGAGTCTGTACCAAAGGGCCTTTTTACTAAGTTTTTTCAGGCTCAGTGACAACAACAGAAACAAAAGCTTGTGGAAAAGACACAAGATTGAAAACAAGACTCCATACTGAGGGTCTTTTCCTATAACTGGGCTTCCTAAACAATGTGCAAGTCTCTACGGAGCAGTGAAACTTGGAGAAACCCATGACTAAATTTTGTCCCATGCTGAGAATTCCCCAAGATAGCCAAAGTCCGGTTCTGGGAAGCATCAGGAGTTAGTGAGAATTCCAAAGAATCCCTTTTATACTTCTGTAATTGCATGAAGCAACAAAAAGACAATGATAATATTGATCAGGGGTGTTTCTTGTAGAGGAAAACCCTCAGAGGTTTTGCCATTGACATTCTTGCAATCTCCTTTCCTGTTATTCTTCAGCAGAGTGAGAACCGAGAGGATCAAATTGGCATTGCATTGGTGTACTGCTACTGAATGAAATGTGTTTAACATAAGGAGATCTCAGGTTTAGTTGCGTGCAAGGAATGAACAAGGGAGACTTGGCAAAGTCAGTGAAACCCCAGAGGGCACCAGGCCATTGTACTGATTCTGGCCTCTTCTTCTCTTTGGAAAAAAAAAAAATGTGTTGGTTTTGATGTGGCTGGTGGAAGATAATAGCTATAGAAAAGGGAATGTCCACCATGTAGAAGCATGCTCACCTCCACAATAATGGAGCCAACAACCAAAGCCTTAAAGGGAGAGAGGCAAGTTACACAATCTCACTTGTTTTACACAACAGCTATAAAAATCTCAACATTCTACGCGGTGCAGACATTAACCCACACCACAACATTTTTACTTCCCAAGTGACACATTACAGGATTATTTCAAGAAAATGTTCTTTCACAAGTCTGAAGCTCTTAGGAACTGTGACCTCTCAAGTGAATGGAATGTTTGTAAAAATGAAAATTTGGATGACAAGAAAGGAAATCTGCAGTTATACACCAAGATGACAGGAACACCTCCCAGCACAGAGAAACTAGACACCTGTCTTCAACAGCTTGCTTTTGCTACACAGCAAATATCCCTGAACCAAGAACATTTCCATTGGCAGACTGTAGTCTATCTCTTCTTGAAAAGGAAGCCAAGGCCTGGGAATTTCAGAAGTTTGAAGGATCACAAAACTGCATCACATTTTGATCACTCAGCTTAATTAACCTCAAGCTGTTTGGAATAACTGGCAGTACCAAGGGACATTTAGCCTCTTGAGAGAGCTGTAAAAGGTGAACCACTGAAAAATTTCGAAATTTTTTCAGATTTTTCCAAGTTGTAAGCATCATAATTCTTCTAATACCTACTTAATCCACTTGTTAGAAACATCAGTGTATCGCTGGAACTCACTAAGAATTTGCTATACACCATGTGTTGTTCATATTATATCCTTCAGTGCCATACATTTTTGTCCTCAGATGCAACTCAAACTATCCTTATAAAACATTTTGTCCCTATATCTTATATGCTGTCTCTTTGAAGCAATTCTGTTTTCAGTACAGGTTGCTCAAATGTCTTGTGATATATTGATTGATGTATAAAATATTATAATATCCTACATAATGCACATAAGAATTTACTAACTGTATGAATAAATGGCATGTCAGTTACTCTGAGCAACATGAGTTTTTTCCTGGTTTCTGAACCTTTGGTGTTTTAAGGAAAAACAGGCCAAGCAGATTTCTCAGCACACAATTCTAGAATAATTTTCAGAAGAAAATTTCAAAAGGAAGAAACCAAAGCAGAGTTTTCTTTGCAATAAAAGCATATTTCTAGTAGGGGAGCTTTAAATCCAGAAAAAGAATATAACCTTAAAATGTAAAATAACAACTGCAGCAGCAGTAAAGGTAACTGGGAAATAGTTGGTCAGCCCTGACCTAACCTAGACCATTGCGGTGTAAAAAGCAAGTGGTGTAAAACTGGAAATTACCGGCCTTCCCATCAGAGGAAGATTCCCCATCCTCTTAAAAGTCATTCCATGTTTGTTGGCAAGCTCAGTTTTGAGCCTTTGCAGGCTGAGGACCAGCAGAGTTCCTGGTAGGAAAGCAAAGGGGCTTCAGTGTCACCACAGATGATCTGTGCAGGAGCCAGGCTGATGCAGTACAGTGGACAAGATCATCAGTGTGTAGTTTTGCAAGGTAGTTTCAGAGCAGGAGGGTACCAAAAAATGAAGAGTAGATGTAATAATAACAACTCATAATGCTACCTGAAATGAATGGACAAGTCTTCATTCTGGTTGCTTACTTCTCTGTTTTGTTTAGATTGCACTGCCTAAAGCTGATGTTGACAATACTATTCATTTGGTATGTTTTTGGGGTTTTTTTCTCACATTTAGGGAGAGGAAATTGTAATATACTCAGAGCTCAGAACAATTTTCTCTTGTTTATTCACTGGTGATTAGCAGCATAAACAGAACAGATCTCAGCTGACTTGTATTTACATACTCTGCTGTTTCAGTAGAGAACAAAAAAATACACAGTGTATCTGCTCTGGGCAACCTCTCCTGTGTATGCTCCTGCCTTTAGGCAGCTCTGTCTGCATGGGTCACCATGGCACAGGTTTGGGCTCTCACCCTGCCCTTCTCTGGAGGAAGGGACTCCCAGTATTTGCCCTGAGATGTCTGTCAGGGTGACAGCTGTCCAGCTGTGCAGTTGGCCTCTGCCTTTCCCAAGGCTGTCCAACCAAAGAGCAGCACTCTGCAACACTCTGAGGAGCCATTTTGAGCAGCCCTTCCGTCCCCTCCAAAGCTGGTCTATGAATATCGACCTTCCAAGGCAACCCAAAATGATCCTCATCATCCAGTGCGATGTATTCTGCGTATTCTGGGAGAAGGTGACTCACTGGTGACTGACTCCAGCTCATGAGCTTGCCCCAGTCAAGACCTGCAATGCAGGCACTCAGTAGGCTCAGCAGGGACACCCATGGGCAGCACAAGAAGGGCTCACATAGGAGAGGTTTCGAAGCCTGGACCAGGCAAGACAGGGGCCAGCATGAAGACAAGGATGCTGGGTGAGGGGGAGGAGCAGAGAAGATCTGACCCCAGGCCCTCTCCTTACTGCCTCCATTTTATTCCCTCGTGATGCTACTGATCAGAGGGAAAGGGGAAATGCTGCTACATTTGTTCTGAAGTTTCTGGCATTAACATTTGCTATGTTTATGCAGGAGAGAAATGTGTGGGCAAGGCAGGTTAAACATCTGCTAGCAGACATTGAGTGGGACAATATAGATCATGCCCATGGGTGCCAGGGAGAAACACCAACCTCTGAGTGAAATCATGAAATATTTTTGGATATACCTTAGATCATACTTTCAAGACATAGTGTTTCAAGAAAGACACTCAGCTCCAAGAAAGAATCTCCAATTACCATAGGAAGAAAGGAAATTAAAAGGAAAAACAGAGGTAAATTATGGAGAATGAACAAAAGCTTCTGGGTTTTATCAACATTTTAAACAAAGGCAGCCCATATTTTTAATTACGAAGAAGACCTTCACATAACAAAAACCTTTGGAAGGATGGAAGTGTGGAAAGCAATTAGGTGGGCAGAAACACTACTGTTAGTACATTCAAGAAGACTTTGGAAGCCTCCTGGAAATAGTCAGTAATGCTTTTATTCCTACTGCAAGATAAACTGGTTCTTGTTGCCCACAGTACTCCTGAGAAAACCACACTGCCTGCAACCTTAGGAAAATTATCACCTGTGAAAGCTCAGCAGGACCACACAGTGTTTTTATACTTGTTTCAACCTAGAACCTTCAAAAGCTTCAGACAGAGCGGGCTGCAAGTTCTGTCTTGTGAGGGTCGGACTTCTTGAAGATTCTCTCTAAAACCTGAGAATGGACTTTGCTCCTCCTGAACCAAAACTGTGCCTTCATTAAAGGAATTTTTTCGCAATGTGTGTGAAATGATGAATGCACACAGAATAGAATCACAAAATACGCTGAGCTGGAAGGAATCCAACTCCTGGGTCTGCACAGGACACCAAGAGTCACACCCTATGCCTGAGAGCATTGTCCAAACACTTGAACTCTGCCAGGCTTGGAGCTGTGACCACTGCCCTGGGGAGCCTGTTCCAGTGCCCAGACCACCGTCTGGATGAAAAATGTCTTCCCTGATATCCAACCTAAACCTCCACTCCTCTGCCCCTCCACTCACGCCCTGCAGCATGGACCTGCTGTAAGGCCAAACAGTATCTCCTGCCATCTAGAGGCTTTCTGCAAAACCATGAGGGTACTGCTCACAGTCATGCATGACCTGATCCTCAGGCTCAGCTGAGAGCTTCCACAAGTCACATCTGGAAAGCATGGGCAGGAACTACTCTCAATAGGAAACCAAGGTCAAAAATTCTTCATGGGAGCCTAGGAGACTACACTCCTTCCCTGCTTTTGCCCTCAGAGCCTCCCTCACTTCCTCACAAATGATCATGTATTATCGGGGAGGCAGCTTGCAACTCCCATTTAGGGAAAAAAAAAAAACCCCTTTTTTTTTCTTTTTCTTTTTTTTTTTTTTTTTTTTTTTTTTTTAATTGAAGATGTTTATTTCCTCTTTATTCAGTGTTCCACACCTGGAGTCCTCTGTGTTCAATTACAGAGTCTCCAGTACAAGACAGATATGGACATAATGGAGAAAATCCAATGAAGGGCCATGAAGAGGATGAGGGAACAGGAGCACTACTGATATAACAAAAGTCTGGGAGAACTGTGACTTTTCAGCCTGGAGAAGAGAAAGCACAGCGGAATCATATCCCTGACGTGATGGACCCAAGTTCTTCTCAGTGGTATTCAGTCACAGACAGAAATCAATGGGCACAAAATCAAATACAGGAAATCCATTTAAACAAAAGAAAAATATTTTTTATTTTGGGATGGTGGTTAAACACCGACCCAGGTTGCAGAGAAACTGTGACATTTACATCATTAGAGATCTTTAAAATGCAAGAAGACATGATCTTGCTATAGCTAACCTGGCTTTCAGCAGGATTGGACTAGATATTTCTCAATGGTCCCTTCCCATCTCGGCCATTCTGTGAATTTATGGTGAGTTTTGTCCAATAAATAAATCTACTGTGGAAGATGTGTGGAGATTGAACTTCTTTTTTTGTGAAATTTTGGTTCTGGTTTTGTCTGGCTGCATAATACAGTGGTTGGTATCATTCAGAGACTTGTATTCTCCAGGTTGGAGGAAGCTTTGAAAATCAGATCCAGCACACTTGAACCTCAAAGAAAGGCCAGCATCAAAGTTAGACCAGGTTGTTCATGGAGCTGTCCAGGCCAGATATGAGCACTTTCAGGGATGGAGTTGTCCCTGTCTCTCTGGGCTGTCCCTGTCCTTGATAAATTTGATGATAGACACATTTTCTTAGTATTTCTTGGAATTTCTCATGTTGCAGTCTGTGTCCATTGCCCTTCAGCCTTTCAGTGTGTGTATTGCTCACAAAAGTGTGGGTCCATCTTCTTTATGATTCCATTAGGCCATTTGAGATATCAAATCACTGCCAACCAAGCCTTCTCTTTCCAAGTCTGTACAAACCTAGTGCTCAGCCTTTTCCTGTATGTCCTGTGCACCAGCCCCCTAACCATCATGGTCATCCTCTCATTGATGTCCTCCAGCTGGCCTTCCACAGGAGGGCAGAAGATACTCCATGTGCAGGCTCTCCTATGCTGAGGAGAGAAGTACTGGGCCCACTGACTGTGTCCTGCTCATGCACCTCGGTCTGTGGCTCAGCTTCACTGACACAAATATGTGCTTCCTTGGCATGTGACATGGAGGTTCTCCAGCTCTTCTTCTGCTGGTCAGGCTGTGTTTGGAGCTGGGTGACACTGGCACTGGTGATACAACTGGCCCTGAGGAGTTATGGCAACTGATGGTACCTGAGCACCTGGCCTCCAAGCTGCTGCCTTTGACACTTGCCAGTGTTGACACCAGGACTTTTGCACTCAGCTACAATTCCAGAGTTATTCTCTCTGAGTGCTCATTCTCACCAGGGTCTTACATTATTTCACTAACTGTCATGATGCAGTTGGCAGAGTGATGTGGTAGAAGTCCTGTGGGAGTGCTTCCTACTTTATGGGACACACAAGCATAATGAGAAAGGGAGCAGCAGTAGAAGGCATGGCTTTGTTTTCAAATGTTACCAGCTAAGGGCCCTCAGGCAGGCTGGCAGGACTCTCTGGGTGGGACTTGAAACATCCATGGATGCCAGTTTTGCCTTAGGAAGCAGAGCTGGGCTAGTGCCACACTGACCTCATCCCTTTCTGCATTTACCTCTTTCTCTTCTGCCAGAGGAAGACAGCTCTTCACTTGAATAACATCTATCTGCCTGGTAAGAAAAGAGGACATGGGTTCTGCAGACAGAAAACTGCATAGTTCCTCATAGAGAGGAACTGCAAGGATCATTTCACATTGCTCAGAGGGTTGGGTTACCTCCCACAAAGGCCTTCTATTATCTTTCCAAGTGACACTCAGTGCTTCCTTCATCACCAAAGAGTTCCTCTGTTCACATGCTGGGTCCACATGCAGGGCTTTGGCTGCCCCTGAGAACCCTTGGCATCTGTCACATGTTGGCAATTGTTCCTGCTGTCTTTGAGGCAGAAATCCCAATTCTCACAAAAATATGGTACAGTGATCAGAGATTAGCATCTGGAACTGACCAGGCCAGACAATGCTTTGAGCAGCTTGCTTGTCTTTTCCTCCCCACCCCTTCCTCTGTTGTGTTTTTATCCTTTTCTTTTTCAACTCTGTACAATTCCTCACTAGGCAGGGCCCTGGCATCCCTCCACCCCTGAGAGACTTGGACCGGAGGCGATGCAGGCCCAAGCTGTGTGAATTTTCTCTCTGTGGGGATCCTCCTTCTCCTCCATCCTGTTCCCTCAAGGTCACTTAGACAAGAAAGCAGTGGTGGTGCAACACCCCTCAGAGCCTCTGAAGGGACAAGGCATTCTCTGAGCTGGCGCCAAGAGCTTGAAAACCAGATGCAGATGTGTTGCCAGTAAGAGGGGCATGGGAGGAGAGCTGAGAGAGGAAAAGACCCATTCCTCTCCCATTAGCACTACCCAAAGTCGTATAATCACTCCCTGATATGTAGTGCAGCCACAAAGCTGTACAGACACTTCAGTTGAGAGGCAGTTCGGCTCCCAAGCGGGTGTGCTGGCACGGCAGAACCAGTGTGTCATGGGGACAGCAGGGAAGTAGGCAAGGAAAGGGGAAGATTGCCTGTTGTTCAGGACACTGGCAGGGCCTTGGAGAGAGGATCTGGATTGGGACATGACTTTCCTCACCGGCTTTTAGTCACCTCTGTAATCCCACCACCTCTTAAATGACCAAAGAGCAAGATCTTCAAGAAACCATCTAGTATCACAATAATATGTTTGCCCTACGCATGGAGCAAAGGATGCAAATGTGTCAATCAGATCACCTCATACAGCACAGAGAACTTATCCAGACCTCAAGGTGAAGGCAACAGACTGCATACCATTGTATTTCATGTGTTTCCCTGCTGTGCTCTACTGCTGGCTCTGCCTTGGTTGCTTTAGCCTCAGAGAAGATTTACACTGGAGGGGAAGAGTGCACAATGCCCTCCACCTCTACCCCAGCACCACCCAGTTCCTTCTCAGCTGAGGCTGCAGAAAAAACAACTGTCTCAGATCTTCATCCCTAGTGGCACCTCTGAATGGGACTGTCCCACCCCAAAAGTATTTCCAGCAGGGAAGGAACTATGTCTTTTCAGATGAACAAATCAGAATTTACGTGTGTTCTCTGAAGGTATAATTAACGCAGCTCTTCTGCAAAGCTGCTCTCTGGACAGTCATCACAGACTGTACATCTCAGTGTATTGCCACAAGGACCAACATGTGGGATTTTTCATTTCCCTTTGCTGAACTTCATGAGTTTCCTGACATCTCATTTCTCCAGCCCACAGAAGTCCCTCTTTTGAGCAGCATTCAGCACATAAACCACTCCCCAGCCCCAGTTTAGTATCAGTGGCAAGCTTGCTGATGGTACACTGCATCCATGCACTCCATTCCCCTCTCCAGGTCATTAGACTGTACTGGATCCAGTACAGGCCCCTGGGAGTGGTACTTGCAACCAGCAATTTGGACTTAGCACTATTTTTGATCACAACCTTTTGAGCTTCACAACACAGTTAATTTCACATCCACCTTAAAGACCAGCTCCCTGAGCCATATTCCACCAGTTTTGCTACAAGGGGATAGTGGAAGACCACGGCAAGTGCTTTACAGAAGCCAATGACATTCCCTTTTCTCCCCTGTGCATGGTAGCAATCATTTCAACAAAGACGATGATCAGGCTGGTCGGGCATGATTTGCCCTTGGTAACACCACACTACCTGCTAACCATCTTTGAAAGAGAACAACACACTCACGTGCTTCCAGTCCCCTACAAAAGTTGACACTTAGTCCTCTCCCAAGGAGGACTTTTCAAAACACTTAGGTTAACACTTAGGTTACTTGACACAGATGACCCGAAAGGATAAAATAGAAATGGAACCATGTATCATAGGTTTATTAGGGAAAAAAGTTATACTTCAAGACCATATATTTGGCACTGTACTGAAGCAAAAATATGTGAAAAAATTAAAATGTTAAAACCCAAATCACCATGAAAAAGAAAATGCTCTTTTAATTACTTTAATTCCCTTTTTTGCCCCTATACAATTTAAAATAACTACAGGAAGCAACCAAAGAGGTGTTAGACCTACGCTACATATAAGCTGGAACAAAAGTGAAAGATGGACCAGATGGAAAGATGGATCTGTCCCCCAGGTTGCTGCTACTCTCCTAGGCTGCCAGAACAGGTGAGTCTTACCAACATGAGCAGAGATTGTTGAGTTGTTGCCATGAAACATTACCGCAAGCTTCCAAATGCTTTCTAAAAAAAAAAAATCATAATACTTTTCATTCATGTCACTTTCTGCTTTCTGGTCTTCTTGAAAGAGATGTTGGTAGTATTTAAAAAGAAGCGTAGTCCAATTTGTCACCATGGTCAAATGAGCTTCCTGCTAGCTGACTCCTGTATCGGTGGCTTGGGCTTCTTTTTGGACAGCAAATAAGTTAAAAGCAGTTTCTAATTTCCAAATTACTCATCCTATGCCTCTGCACAGTAACATGAAAGATACTGACAAGGAATAAATAACATACAAAATAAGATGAGAATTGATTGAAGGAAGTTGGACTAAAACCTTTAAATAGTAAAGGATAGAAAGCTTAACTGATGCTGATGAACTGCTGTGTGTGTGTTTTTGCTGGACTATACAGTGCCACTCTGACATGGATAGAGGGGTAGAATCCCATTGAATAGCCAGTCCAAAAGGCTGCCAGGGAAGTGGGACACAGGTTTTGGTCAATAATTCAAATGTTACATCAACAGTACTCACAAGAAGAATACAGCTCTTTCCTCGGTTAATATATTGTGCATAGCAATATTTCAAAGAATTAACAGCACCTTTTACATAAAAATTCCAAACATATTTATCTAGTGAACAAGAAAATCTCAGCATCTCTAAGAAGTATTTCTGCAGATGTACAGTACTGTATTTATATAGATATAGATACAGATATATCTCAAAGTGAATTTACACTGTGGCCTGGTGATTAGTCCAGCAGTGGGTGAACCCACAGAGTAAGTCTTCAGGAGAATATACTGCCTTTGGTGGGTGGCCAGTTACATGGCATGATTGCATAGGGGAGCCCCATTGGGTAGCAAAAGACAGTTTTGCATCTCATTAAGCAAGCACAGCATGCTTAGGTCGTTCCTGTAAGATATAATAAACTTCCAAATTTTCATGGCTAATACAGTTCTAATATTCACAGGCTGCACACATTGCAACCTTCTCTTTGTGCCTTAAAGACACAGAAGAGGAAGGCAGGACACCAAACTTATATCCTATCCCTGCTTCCAAGCAGAAATCAAGTAGCACCACAGATTTAGGCTGGTAAAAGGTGTCCATGTTTGTCTTCATGAGGGTTTCTTGAGCAGCTGGTCTTAACTGGTTTTCCCCATTTATCTTTTATTTTTTCCTTTTCCAAATCAGTTGCTCACAGTCCTCTGGTAGAAATAATTTGAAAAGCACAGTCTACCTAAGACGGGAAAGCAGACTGCTACCATTTCCCTGGGATGGGCACACCACACTCATACCAGCCCACGTAGTAGTAGGGTGTTGTGTAGCCAATGCGTCCAAATGATACCGGCTCCTGGCGGTACTGGCGGTAATACCCTGTCGGGAGAAAAACACCCATTGGTATTCCACAACACAGACACAGCAATTTAACAAAAGTAGCAGATGCAGTGAGAGTCAACCCCACAGCGCAAACAAAAATTTATAAACTGTCTGGCAGGGAGTTGTATCAAAAGGGTATTGGCTAGCCCTGGTATTTGGCTGAGATCTTTCTTCAATAATCTAACTCTGGTCCTTCGTATTTCTTGTAGTTTTGATTGGTTTTACTGCGCAAAACCTCTTTAACTATTGTGTAATGCTGTGGTCTGCCAAAGAGCTTCTGCATTTCACTCCAAAAGGTGGGCATATTTCAGCTGTGTTTATGAAGCCTTCTAAGTCAGTTTAAATATATGAAGGACTTTGGGGCAAAAAATACCATCAAATCACATTATCTCACAGGACTTAAGAGACTATCAGCAAAAGTCAGCTTTTCACAAAACAACAAGGTATCATTTCACGCAGTAAATACTGAATTAAGCCCTCCCTTCCCCTTTTAATTCATCTGCAGAAAGAATGTGACTGCTTAAAGCATTAGAAGACGTGCAGCATTCTTGTCTGAATAGCTCGTGCATTGGAACATCTGAAACACCCATGGCTTGTGCCAACAATAAAACTTCTGTGTGCTCTCTATCTCTGTCTCCTAGACCTAGTATATACACATCTGGATTAATCATCTGTCTTCCGAGCTAAGAAGTGCAGTACTTCACAGTGATATATATAAATATCAATGACTATTTCAGTTTCTTCCTGGTAACGCCACCATGCAAAGAATAGCAACACACAATTTAACATGGAAACCACTAAAGCTAACTGAATAATTTAAACCAACAGACTTACTGAAAAGACTGGCTGACTTCCATGATTGGTTTCATTTTGTAAAGCAACCTGTCTTCTACCTGGTTATGTGAGGCGAGCAATTTGCTTAGAGGAGCTCCTTCAAGGCAAGAATTTTCCTTTTGAGACAGATATCTACCAGGCCAGAATAAAAGTACTGACCTTAAGTCACTAGACATATTTCTTTGTGTTTTGCATTGAATGAACTAATAGAAATCATTCAGAAAAGCTGTATTTGCAAAGATGTAGCTGGTCCCTTTAAGCACATGGAAGAGGTTTTGCATCTTGATTCAATGAAGCAGGTCTTACTAATGAAAAAGATTTCACAGACCTATACAACTATTTTTTGGTTTGTTTTTGCATTTTGTTGCTGCATAGTACTTGAGTCATATGCCCCTCTTTTTCTGTCTCTGTCTCCCTGCACCCACAAGTCCTCTGGGACTTGCATAATCTGTTCTCAGCTACTGCATCAGCTGGACTCCTTGGAGAGCTGCCAGCAGCTGTGGACAGAGCTCCACTCTGTGCTCTGCTCCTTACCCCTTAATCCTACAGGTGGGATAACAGGCTCCTGGCCAGCATCCCACTCCCCCATTGCTGTACCTCGGATCGTGGGCAGGGCTTCAATGTACGACTGAGGTCCTGTTCTTCCATCCAGGTGTGAATCCACAAACTGGCAGTGGTCCTCACCCCTTCCCCAGCTATCCCCAATGCTGTAGAAGGTATCTGAAGAGTGATACAGACAGATTACTTAACTCAGCAATATTTATGTTTGGGATACTCTTTACCACCAGGAAAGTAGGTGTGGAAGAAAGCAGGAAGAATGTTGCAGTGACAGACACAGTATTACCAATGAACAAACAGTGACTGGAAAGAGGGAGAATGCTAACTTCATAGTATGGAAGCAGAAATTATGGAAAATAAATGTATTACAACTCAGTGAGGAGTAGTCCCCATTTTGCAAGTCCATGGGCAGTGCACCACAGGTGACAGGTGGAGAGAATTTCAACTGGATTAGTTGAAATACATCATGTGAAAGTAAAATCTCTCAATATGCCAATACCATTAATTTGACTTCAGTCTCAAATGAAAATTAAGAGCTGTGGAGCTCTCTTTCTCAAACAGACAGGACTCTTTATCACTTATTATTCAAATACTGTATTGAAACTATACCAAGGCACTACAATAGCCATTAGCATAGTCTGAAAGATGATCCCATTACCCCAGCTCAACAATATGGGAAGTTTTTTCATTATCTCTCAGGCAATGCACCTGTATAAGGGCTGCTGCTAATTCCTCTGGAGAGCAGGACTCTAACACAGTGGTCACACATTTCTGACACATATGAAATGAAGAAAACCAGAAGATGAAGAGACAAGTAATCAAGTAGCAGAAAATTAATCTTAGTGCCTACCTTTCAGGTCATCACTGAGGTAAATTTTATACCTTAAGGAGTTGCAAAGAACCACTCCTACAAACTTGCGGTACCAAGTTCGTTTCACGTACTGCTTGCCAGTGCAGTCTGAGTACGTGGGGTCATATTTAAAAGTGAATGGGATCCAGATAGGCTCACCACCTTGGAGAAAAAATAAATTCCACATTAGGGACAGACTTTAACACTTCAGTACAAATTTTGCAGAGTTTAACATCTAATAATATGTTTCACAAGACATATGGCAACAGATTAACGCATTACTTTTTTATATTCAGAAATAGTACTTCAAGAAAAAATATTTATTATTAATAAAGTTACAGATTTTATTAAATCTCTCCTAGGCAGTAGACAAAAATAACTTAAAATTATTAAAATATGATTTCATGTACTGAACCACAGCTTTAAGTAAAGTCTTATTTCAGTAAGACTTCTTGTCTACCTAGTTTTACAATTTCTCTTCTTAAAGCAGCCTGAACTTAGGTCTGACAGTGACTTGCATTTTAAGACTATAAAACATAACCCTTTTACAGAAGAACAGATGTTAAGACCTCTGTGGTTCATAACAGCCTGTGAAGCCTCTTCTTGCTATTTGGTTTAAAAGATCATATCACAAATGTACTTCTATGTTTTGTTTTCCCAGATTACATAAAACAGATAGTTTCCAATAATAGACAAGTGAGACCTTTCCTGGGGAACGCTGTTCAGAGCATTGCTGCAGATAAGACTGCATAATTGTATTGCAAAATAATAAATACTCCTACTGGCTTACCTGAATATTTGCTTTGTACTACCAAGACAATATAATTTATTGTGAAATTGCTGTTGTATACAGAATGACACAAAAAGCTTCCAATGTGATAACTGGTATTTTTCTCTCTAGCTACAGCTCAAAGCCCTGTTTTTACTCTGCTAGTTCTAGGTGGTTTACAAATGAGACTGGAAGTTTCTTCTGTTAGTCACTCTTCCTCTCACTAGGCACATGGACCAAATCCTGCAAACACTTGCATGTGAAAAGCAATCACTGATCAGAGACTTCTGAGGACACAAAGAAACCAGACCATATACTGGATACTGTTTTCATAAAAAGTGTAGCAAAAAAATCCAGAATCAATCATTTTAACTCCTTAGGAAGGGTGATGGAGCATAATAACCATGAGGCCTTTTTTCCTGCATCTCTTCTAAGAGCACATACTGCCTGGGGTTACACTACTGATGGGCATGTCAGCAAGGTTAGTCCCAGCACCAGGAAACCAGATCTTCTGGTTATGGCCCAAACTAGCTTATTGCAAATTTGGAAATACAAAGCAAGCTGAAGAGCTTCGTGGCATATTATTCAGGTCAGTAACAAATCCTTGAATTTTTTAGCATTTATAAAGGCATGATGATTTGTACAGATGAGTACCAGAACTTGAGAGAGAGAAACCTGATCCTGCTATTCAAGCAATGCTTAGGCAACTGAAGGACACAGATGCTGAAGTAACACAGTTTACTGCTTTTTACCAAGCAATTAAAGCTGTTGTACCATGGAAAAAGATGTGCCAAAATCAAGTGCTTACTTGAACATATCTTTACAATATTTCTTTTCAGAAAATAGAATGAGTCCTAAGACAAAAAAATGTTTTATGAATTAGTCCCATTAATTACTACCTGTTCCCACTTAAAACTGTACCTAAAACTGCATGTTTAAATGTTTCCAATTCCTATATTCTAACTGTTTTGCACAGGCCTTATACACTTCATGAATAAAACAACAGATTAAGACTTACCAGGTGGCCTGACAATGAGGAGAGGATTGTCTAAAAGAAAAACACACAGAAAATTTAGTATTTTGTTCCAAACCTTGTTTTACAACACAAAACATACGGAGTCACTGATTTAACATTTTCAATAAGGTGCTTCATCCTATGATGAAGCATATGATGAATATTATTTATTGAATATTCCCATCAGCTCAAATCTTACACTTGCATTAGAAGAGCACTCTGAATTAGCAATTTCTTTTTCTTATGACCTATTCCATCACTGTAAAATATATCTTGCATTTAGCAACTGCAAAGCCACCTTTTGCCATGACAAATGAAAGATCAGTGCTGCAAACAAAAATTTAAATTTGGTGTATTTAAGATGTCAAATAAAGCTCACAAAGGAGCTGGTTTTGGGTGGGGAAACTAGGCATTCAGGCCCATATGCTGGCAGCAGGAAAATGATCTGCAAGATACAGCACAGAATTGTGGAATTGTTTACATTGGAAAAAGGTCTTTAAGATCAGTGAATCCCCTGTCAACTCAGCATTGCCAAGTCCTCCACTAGACCGTGACCCTCAGTGCCACATCTACATGTCTTTTAAATCCCTTCAGGGTGGGGACTCCACCACTTCCCTGGACAGCCTGTTCCAAAGCTTGACAGCCTTTCTCTAGATACATTCCAGCACCTCAAAGTCTGCCTTGTAGTGAGGGGCCCAAAGCTGAACGGAGTCACGAGGTGCGACCTCACCAGTGCTGAGTACAGGGCACAATCACTGCCCTGGTTCTGCTGGCCATGCTATTGCTGATACAGGCCAGGATGCCATTGACTTTCTTGGCCACCAGGACAATGTCAGATATTATGCTTGGATTAATACTGGAGTCTCTTAATCATTTAATGAAAATCTGAATACGTTATCCAGGACCACTGACTCAGCAGGCATTTCTGTCTCCCTTTCGTGATGATTTACTTCCACAGTTCTTAGTGGAGCTTCTGAAGTGAGCACTACAGAGTGAAGTCAAATGAGCAAGGGCAGAGACTGCATAAACTCCATACCGTTGAAAGGGCAAAATTTGCAAGAAACAACATGACCTTTCACTCAACTAAAGACTGAAAGTTGTTCTTTACTATTCAGTGGAGTCACTGTCCTCTGGCTCAATGGAAGTAGAAATAGGCAAAAATTAGCTCATTTAACCTACTATTTTTAGAAGGGGGTATTGCTCTCGAATTAACTATTAGCCCTGTGAAACAGCAGCATGCCTTGTAAAAAAAAAAAAAAATAAAAAAAAATAGAGAACTTTGCTTGTCTGATGAAACTATTGCTTTCTGTATTTCTTCCATAGACAACTGCTTCCAACTGTTTAGCTGTCCATAAATAGGAAACTAATTTACTAAATGTTTCACCAATCTATCAAAAGCCTTTAACTTCCCATTGCTTCTGTATTGCTGAACATTAATAGCCTTTCGCATTTGAAATTCAACTTCCTGCTCCCCTGGAACTGACTTTAACATCACTTAGATTTTCATAGTGGCATTAGGAGTGCGTATTATTTTCTTAGCTTAACTGAAAATAAATAATTAAAGTTTAAAAAACCACAACCTAGTGTGAAAGCAGCAAGTCCAGAATAATCACTGTTATTGGCATGCTGGTTTCAGTCATTGCCCTGCCACATCTGTTATTATGAGTTTTGAGATGAAAATAAAAAGCAAAACATACCAGATTCTGTGATAAATGAGACTGAAGAGCTAACAGGTCCATAACCAAAGGGATTCTTTGCTTGGACTTTAAAATAATACCTGAAACAAGAAGAGAGGGGAAATTATATTGAAACAGGTTCCATTGCAATGGCTAAATCATAAAATAATACTAAAACAGGGTAAGAATCAACCAGAAGAATTCCACTGAGTATCCTTTGCATTAAATGGAGTTAGACACTGAGCCAGAGTATGAGCTGGCTGTTACAGACAAATGTCTCCTTTCTGCAATTGCTCCCATGCATATTTTTGGAACACTTATTTATATATCATCTCCCTTCCAAAAACCACATACAACGACGTCCACTTTCTATGAAACAACTAATAGTGAAAGACTAAAAGAAAAAGTTGCAAGGAAATCAAATTCTGATCTCAGGAACAGTTTTAAACCAGATTAACTCCTAGGGAAGCAGTGGTGCAAACTGCAAACTGAAACTGCATCAGATTTATATGAGATCAGAAGCTAAGCTTTTGACCTTTCTGTAAAAACTCCAGCATTAAGATCACAATACTTGAGTAAAAGAAGAAAGCATCACATGATGTCTTATTGATTCCTCCAAAGTATTTAAATCACATGCTTAACTCAACGCGCATGAATCACCACTAGAACTTCATTCTTTGCTCAATAGAAGCAAATTTATCCTCACCCTTAGAGAATAATACATATAAGTACATTTTTAGTTCATTTCCAGAAACAATAATTTTTAGTTGATGCCTACCCTGACATTTTTCCCTAGATTAATGTTTTCTTCTTTTCCTTTTATATTTGTATCAGTCCAACAGAAACCAACTAGAATGGAAGATTACAGAAAAATTTCCAGCACAGCATTTTTTAAATTCCTGAGTTTAGGAGTTTAGGTTTTTCCTTTCTTGCCTGTTTGCTCAATTTCATTCTTGTAAAGATTTTTTTTTTAATTAAACTACTGTGCCCCTGTAATATCCACATAGCATTTGGATCTTGATTTAGCCTCTCATCCAAAAGCAGACACATCCAAAATCTCTACGTACATAACAGGGCAAATGATTACTTGCATGGATGATTGCCACCAAGCACTGGATTACCTCACATGACAATGTCCCACCTGAATGGCAGGCCTGATGTATCACAGCTGGAGAAAGGGAGTCTACTCCATCAAAAACATCAGGCTGCCCTTCCTGGTGAAGCTCTCCCCATCCTGAACAAAAACCTGCCAGTGCTGCTTCATTTGCACGGGCCACCCTGGGCTGAGACACAATGCTCTCACTTTACCAGACACCAGGGAAATTCAACACAATCCAGATGCAAGGACTTAGGTGGCTTGGCACTTCATATTTAGCATGTGCACTTTCCTGTATCATCAGCTGTATCTGCTCCTCTCAGACTTAACCACATAGCAGGACCTAGAGGTCACTCTTGAAAGGCTTAAGCACAGCTAAGCACACATGAAACTTCACAAAGATAAACCAGAGCAGACATGGTTGAACCAGCCCTTTGGCAGAACTGATTTATTTATTTTTTTTTTTGCATTAAAAGGATATCTTTTGTCAAGTAAAGTGAACTGCTTTGCCCTAAAATCAAACTGATCTTTATAAAAAGGGACAAGGCACAAGACAGCAATTCCTCACTCAGGTTCCTAAAAGAGCTGCAAGACCAAGTTTTCCTGACTTAGTTCAGTGTTTGGTGTAACTGCTTCAGAGCAGAAAAAAAATGTTTTCCAGCCCACACCTTTCCCATAACACTTCAAAGCATAGTGGAAAGTACGGATGCCTGACTTTCCCCTGCCTCCAAAGTATAATCAGATACCACCTTTCAACACAGTGGCACTGTCTGAGTAACTCTAAATACACTGATTACACATGTTTTCATGGTAGCCTCAAAGCATTTCCATCAGACATATCAAGTGCCATAATCCCCCTCAAAGCAGGAGAGAGAGAATCTTGTGCACCTCTTCAACTGGGGAAAACCACACAGATTTGTATCCAATTGATAATGCAGGAACTGATTACCTATGAATCCAGGACAACTATGCATTGAGCTATCCTGTTACACACATAGAAGCGCATCTAGGGCATATGATGGTTCATGTTGCCTGCCTGACTGTTGTAAAAAAAACAAAACAGTTATGAAGTCATGAGTACATTTTTCTTTGCTAAATTGGAAAATTGATTCCTAAGCCTTTATATACACAAGAAGGCTCTAGTTGTACCAGAAAGAGAGCCAGATCTCATGACTTGCTGACCTGTGATTTAAACATAGACAATGCTATGACTGCTGTATTAAGAATGTCAATAAAATAATGCAGTTGGAATATATTTCTTTCTCAGACATGACAAATAAAAAAAGAAATTGCCTAAGCCATTTTACGTCCAGGAATCTGACATTTTCATTAGTCAGAATCCTTCAGCTGATGAATTTGCCAGGAAATCTCAAATCAGTATAACTCAACTGGTTTTCATTCACATAAATCCATGAACAAAATTTGCAATATATAATTTGATTTACACTTTGCTTAGACAGAAGTGTATGAATTGTTACCATTAGGCGTAGAAGAATGTGCATCACAACAGATGCAGTACCATTTGTCATTAATTTTCAATTCAGACAAGAAAAAAGCGTTTCCTCCTAAGAATAAACTTCCTTTGAGATTTTATATACCAATTCTAGTGATACATCAAGAAAGGACATAGTGAACTGCAACAGGGCATTGAATATATAACATTTTTTCATTTAGACTACATGACTAATTGTTCAATATACCTGTCAACTGGAGCAAAATTATTCTTTGACTTAATTCAAGGTATCTCCCTTCTGTTGGAATTAAATAGCTGGCACTGACAGCACAAAGTGAGATAATAACTCAGCATGATAAGTTTAAAAAAATTAGTTAGCTGCAAATTCCTTTACCAGACTTTCCAAAGGCATGCCTGCATGGATCCTCAGCCCTGCACTCTGTTCATTGGCAGGCTGAGATGGCAGGATATACCCCCATAGCAAGGGCTAAAATCCTCTTCCTACAATTACATCATTCCTCCATAAGGAAAATATGTAAATCAGTGCTTGCAGATTCATGGGCTAATGCAAAGTGTCTCCCTCCATCTAAAATGGCCCACCACTCCATCCCTCATCAATATTTACAACTATTTTCATAATAAGACATTAGAGCCAAGCTGGTAGAGGAGCTTCCTACAAAGCTGGTGTGAGGCAGGTATGTGCCACACAGGTCTACCACTTGCACAGGACAACCATTTCATGGACATTTTAGCTCTTTGGTGTGGCCCTGGTGGCACAGAGCAGCCATCTGTGGTTGATGCTGCTTGTTGGGCATACCAGGGCTTTATTTTAATGGAGATAGAGAAAAGAAATAGAAATTTTTGGTGCATCTGGTCCCCTGAAACAGAAGATCCAGGCTCTGTTTGCAGTTGTAAGCCCTGAGTAAATGTTTAAGAAATTCCTATGAAACACTCTCTACAGCACTGGAATTGGTAGCAGGCACCGTGGCATTGAAATATCCCCAGATGGAACAAAACCCTATGAACAGAGAGAAAGATTTCAGAAGACATGGAGATATGGGGGTAAAGGTTTTAAATCATGAGACTGTCTAGCTACTCTCATCAGGCATTGACACAGCTTTCCTGAAAAAGGCAGGAAAACGTCTCACCATGCTCAGGAAGGGGACTGAAATGTTTATGGCAAGGATTATCATGTTTCTGACTGCAAAAGACTGGATTTAGTGATTGAGCAGATGCTGTCCAGCCCTTTGCATCATCTTCTGTGACTGAGAATTAAACTTAGGGAGGGGACCTTGTCAAAACTACATTTAGAGATTTAATACCATTTAAAGTAATTTTAGTGTTTACAATCACATGTCACAAGGAAGCAGCTCCTGTGCCCACTGAAGCTGACCAGAGTTTCATTAGTGGAAAAACTTCCACTTCTCAAATGGAGGTCAGACCAGGCCTCAGAAGAAAATTTATGACATGGATTAAACATAGATTTCTGTTTTGTTTGTAAAACCTAAATAACAGGCAGATGTTTCCCAGGATATGTTGACAGCTTCAAACCTTCTCTGGTGCTGACTTCAGCCAAGATGCCAACCTGCTTCTCATACACTGTGCATACTGCAAAATTGCACCACCCATAGGCCCTTTTGGGACACCCAGCAGCCAACAGCACCTGGTTACAGTCAATGACTTAATCAGACATTTCTCACAAAATGCACTAACAGTGCAGACACACAGTTTTTAACTTCAGCTTTCATACCATATTTTCTTAGGCATGGTATCTTTTTCTAGTGGTTAGGGAGTTATTTTTAGGACAAAAGGTATGTAATCAATTCAGTCTGTGGGTTTGGTGAATGTAAATGGGAATGCTGATACATACAATTTCTGCAATAAAGATCCTTCGTTCTCCACCACAGACCCCACATGAAGCCTTTATTGCCTTCACAGAGCATACAATAGGGGCCAATGGATTATAACATCTTCAGCAAGTTGCTGGTGAAACAATATGCTTAAATAAATAGCACTTGCTTGAACCTCCCTATCATGAAACAGAACCTTAATTTGACAAGACAGTCACCAGGTTAATGGAGATGCATGACTCTATAACTTTGCTGTTCCTATAAAACTCCATTCACACACAGACAAATTGTGACCTGAAGCCTGGAGTTAATGCACATCTCAGACACGTTGGCAGCTCAACTCCCACCAGTTCCCCTGCACTGAGTGTAGCATGGACAGCAGCTGCAGAACTCCTGTGAGCTTTCACTGCAACCACTCCTTCTGGTGTTCTGGAGCCCTTTAGGTGTTGGGTATGAGAAGCAGAGAGTTATCTCTGACCTTCAACACTGTCCTTTGGGCGTCAGGAGAGGTAGACTTGACTGAAAGGCTGACGAGGTGAGGAGCTTCAGGGAGGTGGAAATGGCACAGAAGTAAGAAATGGGGGGCTGCAGCCAGGAGAAGCTGGGGTGTAAAGGCTCCCTGGCCTGCATGGGGACAACATGAGAGTGGAGGAATGAATACTGGTGAAGGGGAAAAGGGCTGGGAATACAGGGGAGTCAGGGATGTGGAGGCAGGAATGGGTTCTAGCAGCAAGAGGAGAGTTGTCTAGGGAAAGGGAGTCTTCAAGTCACAAGGAGCTAGATGTACAAAGGCAGGATGGTCTGCAATTCCTTCCTTCAATAGCTAGGAACAGGAGATCTCAAACCTCTTCCAGCTTGTTGAAACAGGTGAAACTCACAGAGAGCTGTGCCACATCCCATCCTGTATACATTTGGAACAACGTTTTGTAAGGAAAATGCTAGCAGATGCAGAGTATACCACTGAACCTCTCCACTGTAAAGTAATTTTGCTTTAGCATACCATGAACCATCCTTAAATACTGTCACTAAGGTGTAGATTACCTTATTACTCTGAATAATTGGCCTTTTTTTGGCTCTTGGATACGTAAGAAAGTGCTTCATGAAGCCTGTGATTGACAGTACTGTAGACAGAACAGGAGAGGATAAGATGGACCATGTTTTCCTGTCACATCTCATTTCTGTACTTTTAACACTGTGGGTGTTCTGAATGTGCTTATCCTACTTCTCCACAATTAGCATTCCCCTACTAATTTTCCAGGTCTTTGACACTGCAGGTGTCCTCTGCTGAGCATGGTCCTTGTGCAACTGAGTAAGGAACTGCTGCTGAAGTTGCTCAGGCTCTGGGTCTCCCAAGGAGATGTCACGTCCTCAGAATTGTGCTTGGAGGGAAGTCTCTGTGGAGGAGAGAGGGGAGTGCAACCCCTTCTTTAAACCTACGGTGATTTCTTGGTGCTTGGATGTTTCCCAGACAGCAGGAGCAGCTGCAGGGGCAAACCTGTGTGAGCCTACACTGAAGTCTGGAGAAGTATCATAATGTGGTCAAAATGAAAAATATGCCTCATCATACTTGACACCCAATTGGCTACACTGCACTGGCTTTTCATTAGTTATTTATCTTATCATTTTGTCTATTAGTGCTTTAGATGAAGGCCATGCTCAAACAATTCTGTTTTCTAGGCTGAGGTTCTCAATCAACTACTTTTAACACTCAGAACTTTCCCTTTGTCTATGAATTGTCTTATAAAGAAAAGATACTTTGGCTGACTCTGTATCTTTCTTCTGTGTTGTCCTAGCACAAACCCTGTGTGCCTGTCCAAGCAGTCAATCCTCAGATTTCCAGCTCACTATCAAGCAACACATGCTAATTCCAGCCAACAATCCCAGTGCATCTCTCCATTGTGTGAGCAACACCTTCCACCAGTGCCTAAGAGACTGCAGACAGCAACATCTGAAGGGCCTAGCCCAGGGGAGCACCAAAAGAATTTCAGGCTCAGAATATGAGAGACAAGTTTGTGAGACACTGAGCATCTCTCTAAAGGAGTACTTTGAATGTGATCCCTCTGTAGCTGTTTACTTTCCCCACAGTTGCCACAAATTATTCCAGTATCATGTGAAGTATGCATTCTTGTTCTGCTATTTCAGTCAGACTTTTCCTAAGATAAAGACCTAAAGTTCCTGCTAAACTGACTTCTAAACAATTGCCACAGCCTCACTTTATACCACCAAGCCTTCTCTTCCAGCACTATTTATGTAAACAGAAAGCAAAAGCAGATCAGTGGGCAGCACTTCCCCAGCAGCCTTGAGGCATCAAATCTTGGCCACACATCTGTTGGAATGGCCAACATCACATCAAGTCACATTATGGGTATATTTTAGTATATTGTAGTATATTTTAGTATAGTTCCCCCAAAAAATTTGATTCAGTTATGCAAAAGACTAGAAAATGCATTTTACAACAAGATTTTCTTTGTTACTGATATGTGTTTTCATAAATACAAACATATATACATGTACACACTGCCATCTGCTCCAGGGCTAATGTGGTGAAGATATCATATTGTTCTTGTGCAGTTTATAGAACAATTTGCTGTCCAACAGAATGAGTAAAATCTAAATCAGATGTAAACATTTATACTAAGACCAAGAAAAACAACTGACAATTCTCAAAATTCGTTTTATTTCCTTAACAGTACTGAAAAGGAGTGGATCAAATCCTTACCGTGTGTTGGGCTTCAGGTTCTCAATTGGCAAGTGAGTAGACCCTGCAGTCCTGGTTGACCACTTATTCTTTAAAAAGTCATCATAGGATGCACTGTAAACCAGATAGCCTGTAAACAGGAAAGAGAAATAGTTGTGAGGATTCTAATTAAATCTTAAATAAATTATCTCCCTAGGTGTCATGGTAAATTTTAAGGATTAAAAGGAGTAGAAATATCTTTGAATATGAAAGTGATTCCATGCCTAACTCTCCTGAAAATCCTGGCCTATAAGAATTTATTATCATTAGCTCATAATGATGGAGCATTACATCAGAGGATGGCACCCAGTTGTGAATTCTGATTTAAAAAACAGTGAAGGCAAAAAGATGACAGAGGTAACCTGTCATTCACTGTTCTAAGTGATACACTGACTATGCAGATACTAGTACAAATGGTCATTTAGGAAAACCTTCCCCTTCTCCACTCTCCTATCAGGAGAGGAAACCCCCAGGAGAGTACCTGTTACCATGTCTCCTTGAGCAGGTTTGGCCCAGTCCACAATGACAAAGGAGTGACAGCCTTCAACTGCCACAACTGTGATGTTGTGAGGGGCTTTCAGGGGACGCTGATCTTTCTCTCTGAAGTCATTGGGAATGATTTCATCAAGGCTCTCCACTTGGAAATGCTCCAAGGCCTCTGTCAAGGAGCAGGGGGCTGCTGGATCCTTATTGAGATAGGTCACGTAAGGAGCTAGAAAAGACAGGGAAGAGTGGCATTTAGTTAGCAGTTTGAGGTATCCCAGAGTAGCACACAGGCTGGAAATTTCCTAAAGAGAGCCAAGTTTTGTGGTGCATTTTAAAATTCCTCACCTTCCAGTCCAGAGACCGCTGCCAACAAAGCGTGGCTTATAGTCAATTTGATTGATAAGCAGGGGGAATGGGATGCCAACATTCAGGTTTATCTACCCAACCCTCACAACTGTACCCAATTATGCAAAGGCAGAAGGACTGTCCTTGCTACAAGAGGCAGGAGAGAGCAGTCTGACTGCAGCACCCTCTGCACATTACCTCCAGCTGCTCTGGAAGGTGGGATGAAAATGTCACCCAAATTCTGTCTTTCCAACATGAGGATAGAACCCTGCAAGGGCCTTCAATCATCTAAGACTTTACAGGTCTAAATGGTTGGTTCTTATACAAACATTCTGAAGCCAGAGTAAAACAAAAAAATAAATGTGAAGAGTAATTCCAAGGTGAAGTCCAACCAAGTTTAAAGGGATTGTTGTGATCTCCTGCGTACTAAGGCACCAGGAGCCATGAGTCCCTACCTTCCAGGCATATGCTCTCAATCTGTAACTTCTATTTTTAAAAGCTTTATACTGACTGGAATTGCACTTCAGTTCAGGAAAAGATTAAACCATCTTTTTATTGCCTTAAAAGTCACCGTAACATTCAAAGTAAGGACTATAAAACTTGCTTTGGAAATGTTTATTCAGTTGCAATAATACAATTCATTGAGATGGTAATATTATTTCCTTAGTGCCTTGAAATGTTCATAAACCAACGTTTCTTGGTTTATCTTACTGGATTTCATGCCCTAAAGGAATTTTTTCCAGATCTTGCAATGAAGTTAATTTTAGCCTCTCCAGCTAAATGAATCAAGAAGCACTGTCAGTGAGAGAGCCGAATAGAAACATCATGAAATTGTTTGGACAGGGAAACTGAAGATGCACTGGAAAAAGTTTTGGCATCTATAAAAACAAATATTTTACTCCAGCAGCACAGTTCTACTCTAAACCACATGAAGCTTGTGGATATTGGAAGGGAAGCCAAGATATCTCAAAGATGATTCTCCATCCCCTGAAATCTATTCTGAAATGCCAGGTGAGTCAGAAGCTGACCTGACCTCAGTTCAAGTGCCAGAAATATGTAAAGGGCTGCAGGGGGTGTAACCAGCCTGGGGTGGAGGCTGGAATGCAGTGCCTTATGATCTCCATATTCCTCTGTTCTGCCCCCCCAGCTGCTTCTCTGACAAAGAAGCAGAGCAGCTCTGAAGTCAGTGCTGCAACTCCAACCTACACACTGAATGGCTCGCGTGCACAGGAGACATGGCTCTTGTAATGGGGGTTCCTTCACCAAATGCCTTCTACTGAGAAAACATTCAAAGACCAAAATAATATTTATCTCTACTGGATTTATTTTTTGGAAAGTTCATCTCCAAAATACCATTCATTCCTTGACTTTGAAGCACCCTTTTGACTTACATGCTTGTGCAAGGTGGATGAAATTACTGGGGTTGAACAGATCAGTGAAAAAGAATCAAGTCCCCCAGAGGAACACTCACACCTATGTGGAGACTTGCCCTGCTGGAATTACTGGTGTGAAGTTAGATGCAGTTAAGCTGAACTAAGCACTAAGCACTGATGTAGACACTCTTGCTCTCTTACTAACTTCAGCTCGACCAAACACAATGCAGAACACAGAGCATAGCACTTACTCTGAAAGAGGTTTTTACTGGTTCAGCAAAATCATTGTGGGCCCACACAGAGACGTGCAAGCATTGAAGCAAGGAAAAAAGTACTGCTGTTCAGGTTTCCAAGGTGGCAATCCTTAAAAGGACCACACACATGTCTACTGGATGTGTTTGTACAATAGCCTCAGCTTAAGGGCTGCCCTTGCTGGAATGAGAATTCTTTGCAGCACAAGTAGTAAGGTACATAAACCAAAGGACTTCCTTACCAGTGAAGCGTTTCTTCCCAGCAATATCATATTCTGACACAGGGCCAGTGCCAACAACACTGGTCTCAGGATAGACAACCTCCAGTTCTGCTGTCGTAGAAGCAGTGGTAGTGGTGACCGTGGTGGTAGTAGGTGGCAAAGTGCTCTCAAAAAATTCATAGTCTTCAGAGGAAACATAAGATGAAAATGTTAGTATGCTTCATCTAATTTTAGCTTAACTACGAGAAGGGAAACAATTCTGTCACCAGCCCCAGTCCCAAAGAAGTGCTACACACCCCACCTGGCCACTGCACACTCCTTACAGAGCTCTGTGTCAAGGTTGGTCACGCTTCAGCTTTGCAATGGTTTCTACCAAACTGATAGACAAGAAGAACAGTCTTTGCCCCAGAATACTCATGTCACTGCTGATTTAGACCTTACTCACACAGTTAAACAGGATGAAAAGTAACAAATGTATTTGTACAGCAATATCCTGAACGTGCATCTGCCACCCCCTCTCACAACCCCCAAGAGAAGATAATCCACAGTAATTGAATCCCTGGCCAAAGCCCTCAGATGCCAAAGGAAGTAGAGAAGGGAGAGAAAAAAAATGGCTTTCTAAGAAAACTGTGTTGCAATTCTAAAGCCCTAGAGGTAGTCCATACTGCCTCCAAACCCTCCTTGCAACTGGATGTGAGTCCATTACTTTCCATTTGTGGTCCTTGCAGGGCCATGAAGGAAAGCAAACTGTCCCACACAAATCTCATTATGTTCAGCCCTATTAAATTCAGTGCTCTTTGCAAAGCTACTGTGCTACTTGATTTGGCAACAAAATGAAGGGAAAGTAGCATTTGGCATCCCTGCCATGACCTCATGCAGGCTGAGAAACTCAACTCATGTCTTTGAATGTTTTGTGCTTAAACTGCTAAAAAAGTATGTTTTCTGCAGGTGACCTGTACCTAAGGGGAGGCCTGGAAAAAGACCTGTGCACTGAGGATATTCTGCATCCATGGAGATGTAAGGAATGTGGGATAGATATCTTGTGCAGTTTCTCATTCATCCCTCCCTCCTCACATTCTAAATGTCAGTTTCAGTATGACGTGATCGTAATTAGAAGTAAAAATGTCTATAATATCTTCCACTCAGCTGCTGCAGTTTTGAAATGTTTTTCTGCTGTTGGTAAGACTTAAGATCCCAGCACTACAACCACAAATAATGAAACTTTCATTGTTCTAGAGCCATAAATTCTACTAAAAAACTTTTTGTTTGACTGAGGTCTGTACTTATCCACTTCCATATGTGGGGGGAGGAGCAGGAATTTGAGGACCAAAAGGGATAGAATGTCACTGATGGCAGAAAGTGATTTTCAGTTCCAGTAATTGAGAATTTACATTCCCTATGCAAACTTACAATCAAATGCTGTGACTTGATGCTTCCTCTTCAGCTAAGTTTTTTATGTCCTTGATTATAGTATCAAGATGGCACGAATATAACTGAAAAAAATATTTCCCTCTTTTCCTTTCATCTGATTTCAATTCCACATGAATTAAGCAGATTAGTTACTTCATACATAGGTGATGTCATTTAGTATGAGCATGCTTAATTGTCTAAATGCAGACTACACATTAAAGAAACAACTCACTAAGGTACTTCAATTATTCAGGGCTTGAATGTTATTTGGATTTTTTATTTTAGAGGAGATAATTGGCTTTGACTGGGCTGGAATTAGAAGTTGTACCAGACAAAGTGAATCTAGGATTGAAGCAGGGTCTGTATGACACAGCTCTGAAAAGTAATTTATTTCCCCAACAGGTTCCTGTTAGAATGCAAGACTGATAGAAAGGGACTTTTATGTCCAGAAACAAATGGTTTTGGACCCTTTCTCTTCACATGTAATGCAGAACCATTTTTCAGCTCACCACCACTTGATTAAGCTCCCATTTACCAATCTGCCTCCTTGAACTCAGTTCCAAAAAAAGAAAACAGACAAAAAGGCAACATGCCACTTGCAGTAGACTTCTACAGTTAAACCGTACCGTCATCATATATTGCATATGCTTCTGGAGTTGCTGTCACATCTGAATCCAGTCCTGAGAATGTATCTATTGACAGAGAAAGGAAAAGATGCTATAAGAATTCAATAAAATAATTCTGGAATAAAGTTTAAAATAAAAATATTTAGCCAGTTGAATTGTAAATAAATAAGATAACTTCCTGGTTTCCAGATAACGCAGTGACAGTCCACTCTACACATTAGGAATAACAGATGAGAAGCTTAGTGCAGTAGTCAGGAGTTTTGCTAGAGGAAAATGGGTTCAGAGCTGCTAGACAAAATTAAGAGTAATCACCTTCCAGAAGCTCTGCCCCAGGCCCCAGCTGCTCTGGAGCAAAGGTAGGCTGCCAGAAACTACATAATGATCACATCTGGATTTGACAATATTTTATAGTCTCAGAAGCAGCAAATGTGAAAACATTATATGCCAAAGAAACCAACCAAGCAATTAAATATTTCTACCCAAATATTTTTGTGGAGGTATAAAAACAAACAGCCCACAGAGGCATGATATTTATAGACCATGTCAATGGTCTTGTAAGGAATGCAACCCAAAAGGAATGGATTTGTAGAATGAAGTAATTAGTGCTGAATTTTCTGGGGTTTTACTCTGCACCAGCTCTGCCCTGACCCTATGGAATGGCTCCCCATTACAGGTTGGGCCACATAGGTGTAATCCTGAAGCACTGCTTCTGCATTAGTTCCATCCAACATGGATTCAGTTCAGGAAACCAGAGTGAGCATCAGATTGCTCCAGGATGCAAATGAAAGCATAGCAAGGACAGATGATTATGAGGTATGCATCAAAAACACTTTACTGATCCACCCCAAAATCCAATGCAGATGCATCAATACACTTCCCAGCTGACCATCCCTTTATATTTTTTCATTATCTCTGCAGGACATGAATGCAGCACCAGATACAACAACCACCAGGTACCTCATCTGTTGAATCCCAAAGGCTTTCCTGCACACTCTGAGGAAAGCATTTCTCCACATTATTCAGGGAAGCCAAAGAATACACAAAGTTCAGCACAGTCATAAAAAGCCATGCAAACAAAGCAAAAGCACTGTGCTGTAACCTGCTGCAGGTACCATCAGAAGTCTTCAGTGCAATGCTGGGACTGGGGAGTGGCCAGCATGTGAACAAAGACAAGAGAAAGACAGTTTTAACCTCAGGACACTTCACATACATTGGTCACATTCCTGCAACACTCAATATGGAAGTAATGGTGTTATTTTTACTAAACCAGAACTCCTAATAGTGCAAAGTTTCAACTGCAGAAGTTAAATAGTTCACAAATATAATCTGAATGATACATTTTCATTTTGCTGATTTTTTTAGAACTGACAATTAGTGTAAAACTGCTTTTTTCTCCTAAAATATTTTTTTTTAAATACACTGTGATTTTAATACCAAAACAAGATTTAAAACACAGGAAATGGGTTTACTCTTCTCAGACTTTCCTGTATTAGAATCTGACATTTCCTTATGATAGACTTCTGCAGCTACTTTTCAGGAGATCATCCCCTTGGAAGTCACTTGACTTTTCTGAGGGTAGCCAGTCACAAAGTAGATTCTTTACTGAATTCTGCAGACCTACCCACAACTGGCCAACATCTCTAATGTACGCATTTACCTTTGACTGCCTATATCCAAGTAATCAAAAGGATCAGATATGCAGAAATTCAAATATTTCATGGGCAGATTTCAATTCATCCATGCTTATTAGCTAGTAATTCTTTGGCCTATCTACAGTCCAGCAAAGCCAAATTTCATTTTCTACTTTTTCTACTCAATTTCAATGTCTGTGCTTGTTTAGCATTAGCTGTTCCATGGTGACAATAAGAGTACTTCCCAACAGACCTCTCATTTTATTTTATTTTTGTACATACTCCAGCTGCAGGTCTTCACCTTGCTCCATCACCCTTTGCTGAAGCTCTTGAGCAAACCCTGCCTGTAACAAATGGTGCCAAACCTTCCTATGACTACTTGCTGCAGACTTTTGGCATCTGTAAGGACAGTCTTGTTGCCTTACTTGTCTTACAAAATCCATCACTTGATTTTATCACATGTAACACGTGGTTAAGTCTCCACTGTTTTTTTCCTTTTTGAGTTTGTGAATAAAGTTTAGTTGATTTCACTGACAAATCACACTTGTGTGGCCAAACTCCTCCTTGAAAGTTAAAGACTGCTGAATCTAGTGAAAAGCTGATAATAAATTCCGCTGGATTGAGAAAAAATCCTGCCAGAGATAAAAGAATTTTCCAAAGCTTAAGTAGAACATTTGGAGCTGGGTTTTGGCACTTGCAGCTCCTGTCTGTTTGTGAATAAAGCACTTAGCAACAAATATCAAGCTTTGGCAGCAAAAGTATTTCACTAAACAATGTGAAGCAATTTCTAGACTCAGATTAAAGGGAAAGACACGATAAATATATAATCTAATATAATTTGGAAATGGTCAAGTGAAAATTGCATTGTTTTTATAGTTCAAGTAGTAGTTGTTTACTCCTTGTGAAATATACACTTTCCTTGTTAAACAATAACAGCCATCATTAAATAAATACCAGAAAGATCTTTCTTTTCCAAGCAAGTTCCTTTGTGGAACAGGTAGGCTGTTTTGCCGTGTTTATCTAATCCTGAAGCAGGTCACTAGGATTTAAAAAAACAACAACAAAAAAAAAAAGACTGCAAAGAAGCTTCTAAAATTCCCAGGAAGGGACTAATATTGCTCAAGCTATAGGTAAGAAGCCTTAAGGACCAGGTAAGAAGCAGAAATCCAGCACCATCTTGTCCTTTCTGTCTTCCACTGCGATGCATTTGCAGACATACTGTCAAAATGCCAAGTAGTTTATGAGTTACTTAAAGGCCATTGTCATTGAAGACACAGCCTGAATAAAAACTTAGTTTTCATTTGTGCCTCTATCAAGTTCAAAGATTCAGCAAGCCCATCTGGTAGAAGGCAAAGAATCCAAGCAGAATTTTTAATGTGTTCAGAAAATCACATGAAAATTCCCCAGCCCACAACTCTACTAAACATAGCACTGCAAAGGATTTTGTTTCTCAGCTTCTGGATCCTACTTTCATTTTAACCCCAGATATATGTCATGAACTTCTACTGTTCTTACAATATGTATTCTCAGAAGAGGTTGTCCAAACAGCAGAGGCTAAAAAAGAGGAAACATTACAGGATATAATCAATATTTAAGATAAGCAAAAGGAGCTGAGGGGTGTGGGAAGGATTCTAACTACCAAAAATCATGGTTCCTTTTAGGCAACTTTGAAAGTATGAGAGTGACTACACATAACAATATTTGTAGCACTTTTGTAAGTACAGTTAAGAACTATGAACTTCCCATAGGGAAAAGGAAAACTCTTCATACTAATATTTAATGATTATGATTTTTACATACATATGCTTGTGTGTGCACACATCTGTGCATATCTACACATGCCAACATGGCTAATTGTTAATAAATACTAACACTATAACTCATTGTAATTTCACCTGCACAAGGAACTGACATTTCTGACTCATTAGTTACCTAGGGCTGCTGGAAGGGAATTTTGTTTTCTGCTTCTGAGATCTTCTCCCAAGATGCCATCCTTAGACTCACTGTGAGTTGCTGAAGCCACACCTTTCTATATCACTGTGATGCCTTAAGGCTTAGCTTTCATATTTTTTAGATTCTGTACTGCCTGAGTGTGTAACTCTGAACTTCATATAAAGTATTAGCAATCTCTCTTCACAGTGTAGTTAGACAAAACAATCCTTTTACAGCCTAAGAACCAAGGACACCATTGCAGCTTTGAGCCCAAAAAGGTATAAATATCTGCAAATTGAGGAGAGCAATCTGGGAGTGTGGGACTTCATAACCTGAAGCTGTAATTGGACAATTAACCCCAATATGCAAATGGACCAAAACTCATGACCAGTCATCCATCTTGCCACCATCCTGGGCAGAGCCACAGCCAGGCTCTTGTACTGCCCAAGGTGTATCCCTGGAAGGCCTTTTAATAAATACCTACCTGATTCCTTTAATTCCTTTCTTCTAGCCTCTGTTCCATGTAGCCTCTCTCGGCATCAACTGCCCTTTTAAAAGTGATAGTTCATCTTTTTAGGCCATGGTTTTGTGACCTACTTGTAAATCTACTTTGACTTAAGAAATATAGGTGTATGGGAGAAAGGAAAGTGCCTTCATTACCCATTAAACCTAGCTGCTGCAATTGTCAAATGTCTGACTGCCAACATGCTGGTAAAGTTATGGCTGTGCTGCTATTGCCCATTAGTAGACTGAGTTGAGGATTACCTACAAATTGGAAGGGTAAGGGCTACCACGGTGCTTCCTTGATCTGGTTTGGCAAAACAAGCAGCTTAACTCACTTGCAATGCAACATCCAGGTGCTGAAAGCATAACACACGATAGGGAACAGGCTCAACACCCAAAGACTCTAGTGCATTTATATGTGTTTACTTTGGATTTTAGTTTGGCACCACAATCTAAGCTTGCATAACTGCAACAGGGAAAAATTACATGCACTGAAACTGGTTCGCATCTTCATACATTAAAGAAATCAGTGTACAACTCTCTGTCTTATCTGTGCAAAACCTGGGTTGCCTTTCACCAGCTTCATCTGTGCTGTGCTGCATTCCTGCTAGACATTCTGTCTCCAAGGGCTGGCAAGAGAACAAGAATCTCACTTTGCAAATAGTGTTTCCACCATGGCTCAAAAGAGTGACTTTTCAGAATTCATCGTGATAAGCAAACACAAAACAGACAAAATGTATAGCTCCTCCAGGTCCTACACTGGCCTGAAATGGAATGAGAAAAACTTATAGGAAAGTGCTTTGACCACAAAGCTACTGCCTATACTTGTACCCCTATTAATATGTGATAAAATATAAATAAAATATGTGATAATATATAATCATATGTAATATGATCCAACATAATGTAAGAAATTTGCTGAAAACAACACAATTCCAACAAAAAAACTCAGTTTTGGTGAAAGTTGGCATTTTCCAGTGAAAATCCAGTTAACATCCAAACGCTTCTTCACATGCTCTAATCTCAGCTCCTACCTTATCAAACAGACCAAAATCTTTAGAGGTAGATTCCACGCCACATCTGTGTAGCAGCCATGGAAATTCAAACAGCACAAAAGGAGATTACCTTCTGCATTGCACTCTGGCAGGCCATCGAGGCCCAGGAGCAAGTTTCCTTCATCATCATACTCTCCATAGGTGCCTGGAGGACAGGTTGGTGCGGGTTTCTCGGTGGGTGGCTCAGTGGTGGTCGGTTCAGGGGTGGTGGTGGTGGTTGTAGCAACAGTTGTTGTAGTGGTTGTGGTAGTTGTCGTGGTAGTTGTTGTTGGTATTGTTGTAGTTGTAGTTGAAGGAGTGGTTGTTTTCTTAATCATTTCAAGACCAATCAGAGGCTTTCCTCCAAGGCTTATTATTGGTTTATCTTGCGCACTCGCTACAGGTTTGCTAAATCTGCTATTCCCAAACAAAGGCAATCCATCAGGACTCACCATTGGAGCACCTTTTTCATCTAAGAGAAAAGAACAAAACCAAAAAATCTCACCATTTATCCACTTCAGGATTATAGCGTTAAACATTACTGTGTTTTATCACAGTAGATGCCACAAAAGCACTGAATACAGCAAATACAGCCTCCTGTAAGTAAACTGACAGAGAAGGAGGATGTTACATAGAAAAGAGCCTAAGGAAGCTGGGAAATGGTTCAGAAGAATCTCAGAGAAACCACAGTGGTGTTCACATTTTTCAGCTGTTTGATAAACACTCTGGGGAGGTTTCATTTCAAAATCACAATGAGCAGACAATGACAGCATTTCATCTAAGTCAATCTCATAACTGTTGATGAAATGTATGATGAATCCATATTCTACTCCTTGATGTCAAACATGTGCAAGGAAAAACTGGGATGAGCTGGCAAGATGTTGTCATTGCAGATAAACTTGTGTGCCAAATTCTGGGTACTGTAAATATTCATGGTAGCCAGGTTAACAATAGGCACTAAATTTGTATTCAAGAGATCTGTACAGATGGACTGACATGCAAACAGCAGTGTCTTCAGAGAACACAAACAAGGTTTCTTACTATTTGCAGTCAGTTTTAGAAGAAAAAAATGAAATAAACACATCCATATGGCTGGTACAGTGCTGGCAGTGGCAAATAATTATTTCTATATACACAAAGATATAAACAATCATCATTCCTTATTCTAATCATCAATCCTTACTCTAGCTCAGTTCTGCAGTCCTTTCTAATGCTGGTACAAGTGAGATGGACTTGAGTGATTTTTACTGCCTCGTACTCTGGAGTCCCACAGGGTGACTCAAAGCCTCCCCAGATCCTGCAATGTGCTGACTGCCTGACGGAGACTTGAGGTACAAGCAATTCCAAATGGCTTGCATGGGACCTGGGGATGCCTGAACCATTCAACAGCTCAAAGATTTGTTCTATGTATACAAAACCTGTTGAGCTTTTTTCTGTAAGAAGGAAGCTGTAACTTACCAACAATTGTACGTCCATCCCCTCCTAATTTCACTCGGAGAGGGTTGCCTTGGGAGTCTTGGAGGTATTTTCCTTCAGCATTTAACACTAGCCCTCGGTCAAGATCTACAATCTAAAAGTAATAGATGCACTCATGTTTAGCCAACCCAAGAGGAGGTGAAATGAAATTTCACAGTAACAGAAATCCTGGGGAAATTCAGACACTAAGTGTGACGTTCAGGACACTACAGCACACTTGAACTTTTAATTAACTAAGTGTAAAGTAATCACTGAAATATCATTGCTGAAGAAAGCATATGCCCAGGAACTGGGCTCCAGAGTTGCACAGCCATATTCATATCACCTACTGTAGCTCTCATGTGGAAATGAGCAAATCCTTTGATCTTCTTGGGCTGTGCAACTGCTAAGGTGAATTCCTGTAATACTGATTTCAGTATGACACTGAGTCATTTTGAAGATGGGATTTAGAATTATGTCTAACTAAACAAAAATTAAATATTAGACTACTTACTTTATATTGAAACAGCAGTGAAAACAAAGTAGCTAAGATTTTAATTGGGCTAGGAGACTGAAGAAAAGCCTCTGTCTCATAAAGCAAATATGTCTGAGAGCTTGGACTGAATTCCAGAGCTAACTGCAGTTAAAATTCAGTCCTTGTTGCTATTTCAACCCAAAATAGCTGAACTGTATGCTGTTTTAACCTGAGGTAACAGACACAGAGCCACAGAACACAAAAATGCAAAAGGTGTTAAGTGCTGTGAGGAAACTGGGAAGGGGACAGAAGCAACAATTCCAGGTTGGCAAGACAGACTTACATCTGGTGCTGAGGAAAAGACTGCAGCAGAAAAGGCAGCAGATGATGAGATCAGTCTCTGAAGCCCTCCAGGCTCCAGATTTGGCATAGATCCTCTTGTTTTACAAGGTGTTCATCCTGCTTGCAGCAATGCCTTCCCCTCAAGAGGCAAAGAAATGCCTTCCACTCAAGAGGCAGAGAAATGCCCCGTGGCATTCCAAGGACCTTTCTAGTCCACTTTCTGAAGTCCATTTGAAGGACTTTGGGCATGCTTTTCAAAATGCCTCCCTTGAATGTGACACACCTGATGCATTTTTTAATGTTCCTCTAAGGAAAATGGTAAGATTGAAGTGGCCATATAATAAATGTCTTTATGTATCATGCCATGTGAAAGCAGCTCTGCTGATGCCAGGGTGGTTGATCACAGACTCCTACTGCTCAGCACTTGGGAAAACATCCAGGAAACACCAGCTCCTTCCCTTTTCCTTGGTTAAAAACTCATTGTAAACGATTTCAAAAGACAAGGTGTGAGCATGTACACAGCTTGTGGGTCTTTCCTATCAATGGCATCTGAGCTCTTCTACATATAGCTCTGGAAACACGTCTCTAAGAACAGCAAAACCTACATAAGTGCCTTTAAAGCATTGTGATAGTTATGGAGTCACTTTTTATTTCAGAAGTCTTGCTCAGGAGCTTCTACCTGGCATGCGAGTCTGGGAGAAGCATTGCTGAATACATCTTTCACAGCAGCTGTCCCAGGTAGTCTCCACTCACACTGCACAGCTGACAAGAACCCGCTGGGTCAAGAGTCCCTGAGTCACTGGGGAGCACAAATCTCACTGACTTTGATGAAAAAATGTTTCTCTAAATTTTATAGGAGTAATGTTATAGTTTAAAATTCAACCCATCAGGCTTTAAATTTAAAAGGTTAAAATAACAAAACGCAGAATTTGTCATTAGATTTCAGTGGGACGGTGGAAACCAAACCACTAAGTATAGCTTCACTTTACAGCTGCATTGACTGAGGACACTGCTTGCCTGTCTTTTCTTAATGAAAATACAAGTACAATAAAAGGCCAAAACATCATAAGTTTTGAGAGAAGGTCACCCTACCCACTTTGCTCCTTGAGGGCCATTGATTACTTTCTGTCCACTTGGTCTTCCATTATTACCAGGGATTACTTTTCCATTTCCATTTTTCTTTGTAAGATTCGGTCTGCCATTATAACCTGAAACAGGGAAGAAAAACACGCTATTCTGAAGAAAGCTGTGCAACTTACAAGCTATATTTTAAATTGCAAGTAAAAGCAGTTTCTGGCTGATCTGAATAAAAAAAAGAAAAGAAAGAGGCCTCATCACACTCCACCAACCAGGCACTCCATTTCTTCTTGGAGTAAATGTGACACTGTCAGATTTTTGCAACACAAGAATTTGAAATTGTTTTTTTCTGAAGAGGTTAAACACTCCTTGTTTGTCTCTATCATGTTTATTTGGTCTCTCTATTCCCTCTTTTTTGTTTTTTTTTCTAAGAAAGCAGGGCAACATTTCTTCATAGCACTACAGTCATTAAAATGTTTGTGATCTTTGCAAGCATTTCAGAAGTGCTACCTTACAGATGACACAGAAGATATTTACTGAGACACTCAGGGCAGTAATACTATTTTGGATGTTTGTACATTGGAGGGAGAAGAGGCATTTCTACCTAGCAAAGTCACTGGGGCTGTCAGGGATTTTCCATAGGTGACATGAGGAATCAATACCTTGATGTGTAGTGGACCCGCTATTCTACTTACCCAGGTCCACAGATATTCTGTCAGAAAGTAAGTTTCTAACTTTTGGGGTAAATCACAGCCATAAAGGTATTAGATGCCCTGACTGTGATGGGCACAGTCCTCAACAGGTATGGGCAATCCTGAGCTGTCCCTTAGAAAAAAGAGGAAAGTGGCTTAAAAATTCATCATTCATCACATGGAATGCCCAGGCATCATGAGGAAACACCTCACTGTCTAGGCATGGGCAAGGTGGTACTATGGAACCTACAAAAGTCTTTTAGCAATCCACAATGAAGAGCGAAGTACCTGAGAGTTTGTCATATTCTGAGTACAAATGGGCTTTCAATGAGCATTCGGTGAAGTCACTGCTCAATAAGGAACTTTTCCAATTTAGCATCTAACTCTGTAACCACCTTTGTGAATCATGGGATCCTTTGCAGATCAGACTACAGGAAAAAGGGTCTGGGGCACCACATTACACCAAATAGGCAATGTCCTGAAGAACTCGGCTTCCCACCAAACACCAAAATAAAAAATCAACACATAATACTAAATAATTGAACCTGCATCCTGCTGGAGGACTTTTCATCTAACTGCTGTGTTAAGAAAAACACAATTAGTGACATTAGTACAAGGGCAGGATACCTGGTCTATGAGGAGGTCTCACAAACTGCCGCTGAGAAGGGCTCCCTAGCCTGGAGTTCAATAGTCGCTGACGAGGAGACAAAGTGGAAGAGACTGCTGGAGAAATGGTGGTGGTGGATGCAGAAGAACGTGGCCAGACAAAGCTTGGTTTAGATGGGGTATGTTTGTTAGAGGACTGAGTAATCTGTGATGCTACGGCAGAGCTTCTTGGTGATTCAGGAGAAGACATTTTTAATATTAAAGGTTTTTCTATCTCTTCTTCTTCAGAACTTACTTTGTGAGGTAGAAGAGTGTCCATAGATTTTCTTTTATTGTTAGCAGTATCTTCATATGCGTTTTTGTTACCTCTAGAAACAGAAGGGGATCGTTTTGCTGCCAAAGATGTGGATTTCTCTTCCATTTCTTTCTGATCATATTCACTGTAATAATCATCCTCTTCATTAGAAACTGACTGATGAGATTTAGATGAAGAGGGGGAAGGAACTTTTTGAGGAAGTTCAGTGTTAGACATTTTTGAGGGCAACGGGCTATATTTTTTCTCTGTTTGGGACGCTGTTCTTGTAACAACTCCTGAGCGAGTGGGTAATGAAGGACGAGCTTGTCTCGAAGTGGGTGGCGATCTTTGATTATACTGGCTGTCTTTTGCTGTATCACTGGCAGAACTGGAGTCTGGCTGAGTATGTTTTGGTTTGTAGGAAGGTACCTGAGAACCTGGCTGCTGTTGCTTTGATTGAGATGAACTTGAGCTTCCCTGAGAGAAAGATGCAGATAATCCCCTAGACGAGGACACATCTTTAAGAAACGCAGATCGCCTGCTTGCTCTGTCACTGCCCTCTGTTCCATCCTCATCATCATCTTCCTGCAACTCCTCATTACTTTGGGATGAGATGTGAGATGGGAGGCGCCGGCCCCTTGAATGCAGTATGGAAGGCCTGGTTTGTGCCCTCTGTGGATGCTCTGAGTGGGAGATCTTCTCCACTGGAAGACGAGAAGAGAATGTCTTTCTAGGCAAAGACTCGCTTGGTTTTGATCGAGCAAGCGTTTCTTTTACCTCTCGATTGCTCTGCTCTCCTGGTTTGTTTTTGGAAAGAGAAGACTGCAAAAGAGAATGCTTTTCTGGAGCAGCTGTTTGACTTTGTTCTTCTGACTCAGAGTGGGGTGATTTTTCACCATGTGTCTCTCTGGGGTGAGAATCAGAATCAACCTGAGGATTTCTTCTCTTGGAGTAGATTACTGAAGAAGACTGCCTGGAAGAGGGCAAAGAAGGAGATAAGGGGTTTTCATCTTGTGAGTCCTCCCCATAATTCTTATCAACATCCTTTCCCTTGGATTTGGCACTGGTGGAAGAATGAGAGTGAGGTGAAGTGTAACCAGGAACAGCAGCCCTCGATGAAACTGCTGCCACAGCTGATTTTGAATCCTTCCATGGGCGGGAACTGGAGCCTGAGGATAGCCTCGTTTGCTGTGACCTAGAAGTGGGCTGTCCTACTCTGTCCTCTGCTTCTTCACTGTCAAACTCATTACGGCTGTCATGAGCATGGGAATCTGCTGATTTGGAAGCAGGTTGATGTGAATGACCTAGAGAGCCAATTCTACTGCGATGGCCTAAGACACCCTCATGAGAGACAGCAGACTGCCGACTTGATGGCAAGGCCTGGCGACCAGGCTCTGAAGTTTTAGAAGACCCTTTCACCACCATGGGGTCAGGCTTCCCTTCCACATTACTCGCAAGACCATTATTTTTGGCGAGTAGAGGATGGGAAGAGGTCTTAGAAGGCACATTGTTGTTGCTTTGCCTCAATTGCTTTGTTTCGTTGTCTGTGTATCTGGGAATGGACGAGGCAGAAGAATGTTGTGCTGATGATGGTAACAGTGCTGCTGGCTCACGTTTCTCTGTGCTCATCTGGTTTGGCACCTCAGGTGTGTGGGTTCGAACAGACATCCTCCCTGAGGCAAGGACAGGGTGGACTGGCCGACTAGGGGACAAGGGTTTAACATTCCTCCTCTGGTCCTGGGCTTTTGGCGGTGACGCTGTAGCTTCCTGGGAAGAATCATGATTATCTGTGACCTCCGTGGACTGGAGGTCAGGTTCCAGCTCTCCGGCCTTTCTAGAAGGTAACTGAGATTTACTTAGGACCCCTCGAGGCAAGATTTTGTTCTTATATTCAGAAAGAAGACTCTTTTTATCACTAACACCAGGTGAATGAACAGACAACTGCTTAGAAGAAGGCAACAGCTGGGCTTTTGAAGAAACAGATGAACTTTGAGAAGGAGATGAGCCAGCATTCCCAGTCTTTTTAGCCTCTGAATTATCTTGAATGTTTGTCTTTTGCTGAGCAACTGAATCCTCATGAGCAGCTAGAGGCAAAAAGAAAAGTGTTCATTCACAACAACAGAAGATTCACAAAACTGACCAAAAGCAGAAACCACACAGGTAGCAAGAACAAAACAACTTATGAGAATATGAGACAATAATTATTTCTGTATTAACCAGGCTGTGGAGTCCAGCCAAGCTAAGTCTTAGGTTGTAGGAAGGTATCTATTTGGAATTACTGTAGCTTGGGTAAAACATAGACCAACTACAATGAAATCTCTAAAATCAGGGACTGCAACACCCTTTCAGGAGAACCAAATCTTCAGCAGAATTTAGTTGTGTTGATGGCATGCTGCTGCATTATCCCATGTAAGGCTGTGGCCTTACAGCAAATATTCTGCCCCTACAACAGTAACTTTTTGGCAAGAGTCAAACACAAGAAGTAGTATCTGAGTAAGACACTAAGTGACTTTCAAGAGCAGGAGCTGTCAGGAACAGAGCAGCCGAAGACCTAGAGCATTGCATTCTTTGGCCTTTGGATAACAAGAGCACATAATGTTGTCATAGATTATGGCATGCATTTATTTAAGAGACTAAAACATCCATAAAGATGTCCTTTTACATGCTGAAGAGAGACAAAGACTTATTTGGACAATGTAATGATGAAAAGAGCAATTGAGGAAGTCAAATCGCACAGGTCAGACAGAGTGCAGAGGAGCTGAGTCAGAATTAACACAGCTAGGACCAAGGCAAGAGTGGGTGAACTACAGCACTGTTTCATGGCTTGGTGCTCACCTGCTGGGATGGCGACACTGAAGGCTTTTGACTGAGGACCCGGTCCCCTCCTGTTTGCTGCACGAATTTTGAAAACATAGCGCTCCCCGGCCTGCAGACCATCTATTATGGCTGATGTTGTAGCTCCAGAGTAGGTGATGGACTTTGCTCCAAATGGCTTGAGAGCCGGGGCGTATGAAAGAATGTATTCTGAAATGATTTGGCAGACGGTTGGAAGGAGGAAACTGAAAACAGTCCTGTTTCCAGCGGACAGACTGTATGGGTAGGATGAATTAGAACGTGCATTACTAAAATTAATACACTA
The DNA here is from genome assembly GCF_965231275.1 of Zosterops lateralis. Taxonomy (NCBI): domain Eukaryota; kingdom Metazoa; phylum Chordata; class Aves; order Passeriformes; family Zosteropidae; genus Zosterops; species Zosterops lateralis. The sequence goes on along the minus strand of NC_139764.1, from coordinate 56,413,029 downwards.
GCAATGCACGCCGAGTCAACAGCTGGAGTATAAAGACATGAGAGAGAGATACACGTATATATGTAGGTTAAGTTGAATATCTGTTTTCATTCAGAAGAGATACTTCTGTGAGAAAATATCAGCACTGCAGATTTGCCAAATGGTAGCAACATCACGTCTGTCCAACAAAATCGATATATGACACACTGTGCTTAACCAGAGCTAGGGCCAAACACCACAGTAGAGAGAACAAAGCAAGGTCTGGTTGCCACTTTGAAGCTCACCCTGCTCTCACCCTCAAGTTTTGAATTACTGTGATACTTGTGCTCTATCTTAGCCTTCTGTATTGAGAGAAATTTCACCCCTATAGGAACAATTCTGGGCACAAAGAGGAATCTTCCCATAATACTCCCAAAGAGTGCAGGTGAGATCTCAGACACAAGCAAGCTCTGTTTTCTTTTCAAATCCTCTGTAAGAGGCATAGGTACCAGGCAAAACCAGGGTTTTGATAATAAATTTCATGGGTTGCCAGCTTTCTCTCTCTACAAAAAAAACCCACAATAATACCTAAGGAGCCACAGTGCCACAATGAGAAATCTCTAGAACATAATGGCATCTTCTTTTTTTTTTTTTTTTCCTGAAAGTGAGCCCATATTCATTGTGTTAAGAAATAAGCCATGCAAAAAAATCAAGGAAAAAAATCATCAATATTTTAGATGCAAATACATTTAATGGTCCACTGAAAAACAAATCAAGGCATCAGAAGGCATGAATCTTCTTTCTTGGAATGGTTTTTCTTTTCCTTTTTTTTTTACACAAGAGTTGCTTCCATGTCAGAGACACTGGTGTAGCTTTTGGTAACTCTCAAATGGCTACTGGAGAACATTTTTTCCTCATTATTTTAATATGTGGTATAAATATATAAAAGGACAGGGTTGAAAAACAAACGGATCAAAAGACTTTTAAAAAATCCTGATTACCACATGCTATCAAAATGGCCATGCTAATTCAGTGATTTTAGTTAGCCAGTAAAAATATCTTGTCATTTATTTAGTTTAAAAATAAGACCTCTTCTGTAACACTTCATACTCAAACAATGATATATTAGATGTGTATAAGCATTCAGCCCTTGAACATTAGGTATCTTTAAAATGATTGCCTTGGATGAATCATTTAATAACAATGCAGACAAAACTGCACAAAGGGCTACAGATTGGTCAAAATTAGGAGCAGACTTGAAATTTAAGATAATGTCCCTGCATGACCCTTCTTACAGAAATAATGATTCTTGGACACAATTGCAGCTCCATTGAAGCAATTGGCCAGACTTCTACTGACTTCAAAAAAGGAAGGAATTCCACCACTGCCTTGAAGAACACATAAAGCAGGTCTTGCAGACATGGTGTACCTCCCTCCAGGCCAATGATTTTTCAAATCCTGAGATGCTGCAGTGCTGATAAGGGACCTCCAAAAACTTGTGTAGTTTGAGAACACAATCTTGTTAAACCACTGAAGAATAGGAGGCTAAAAAATCAGCCTCATTTTCAGAGGGAAACAGGAAAAAAAATCCCAGAAAGAGCTTTCTCTTTTTCTTTAGTTCTATGCAAAAACTTAGCCAACTGGCATATTATCTTTATGACTATGTACAATAATACTATAGTACACAAGATTTATGCATGATATCTGCTGAAATCAGATTTGTGTTCACTTCTTAAGCTGAGGATTTCCTTCTGTGACAAACTAGAAATAAAACACAACACAGTCCCACTCACTTTCTTGGCAACTACCCAACTTTTTCCTCTTTGACTAATTCTTAAAAATCTTTCTGGAAACTTCCTTCTTGAGCCTCATTTTGACCTATTAATGGAAGAAGAGGTAAAATAATTTGCATGCATGATACCCCAGGAACCTCTGCGACATCCCAGGCAGACAATGACAGTGGGCTCTCATTGGCACTATGGAGACACTGGGCTGGAAACATGAAAATTTTGTTTGGCTTTAATAAAGAGAAAGAATCGTGGTACAGCAAAGGTTCCAGCTTACTGCAGGGCAGCAGTCTGCCTTTAAGAACATCAGCTCCTTGAGGCAATTAGAAACCAAAAGTGAAGACCCACCTTTGACTTTTCCTTCACTCTCTGGAAGAGCATCCCAGGATGCTGCTACAGAGGTTGGTTTCCCCTTTAATGGCCAAACATCCAAATTTTCAGGTGCACTGGCAGGAGCTGGGAAACAGCCATACACAGAAGAGACAAGTAAGAGTCAACACAGCATACACCTTTTGCTCTATAGCAGAGATCCCTATACAGCTACCTCAAAGATAAATGTGAGGAGTACACATGGCTCAGGTCCATGCTTGTCTCTGTCACATCACTCTCTCTCACTGCCAAAGAGAAATTTTATTCCATATTTTTAGGAACAGGTCTGCACAAGACTGCTATTGTGGCTTAGCTGGAATGACACAGTAATTTGGTTGTTATGGATCACTTCCCTGTACCAAAGGGGCTTGACAGCTTCTCCATGGAGGAGGGAGGATTTAAATTTGCTGTCCACAGAGAGGAATGGAAGCCAGGTTGCTCTTCTCAAAGGAAGGGGCACATCTAGCTGCAAGGGTCCAAGGTGCTGACCCGACCCACAGAAATACCTAAGCTGCGTCCCCTTGTTCTCTTTGCACCACAAGAGCAGCTGGGTGTGCTCCCCTGGTGTGCTTCACTACTGCAAGGATGCAGGCAGCAGCACTGAGGCCTTTCCCATATCTCAACCCTCTGCTGCCCCAAGCAATCACTTGGCTCATTCTGGCTTTCCCTCAAGCCAGCCCTATTCCACAGCTCAAGCCCTACAACTTGTGTTACCCCAAGGACCCTTTGAATGCATACCTGCCTCTGGGGTCCGTTGGAAAACAGACACGCTCCATTTGCCTTCCCTTTCTCCCTCCAGGATTTGGATGGCAAACTCGTACATCGTGTCTGGCACCAGGTTCTCCACCAGTGCCCTCCGGTTGGGCACCTGCTTGTAATCCCACCTCGCCGATTCCCCCTTCTCCCGATAGCGAACGTTATACTGCCTGGCATCAGAAACACAGCAAAATAAAAGTCTTCATGCGGAAACCTAGCATTAACAGAACCAGAGTGGGACAGGGATGCTTTGCCCTCAAGTAGCCTGCTGGGGCTTAGGGAGGAACCTACCGAAGTGCAAACAATAAGGTGCCAACAACAAAACCCAGCGTATTTTTTTGTAATTGCTTTCACTCCAAAGAGTGGATGGACCATTCTTTCAAGACTCTTACTCAAAACACCCTCTTCCCTGGGGTAAAGTTTCAGGATTTCTTGAACTGAGCAGGCATCCTGGGGGTTTCCACACCACCATCTCACTGCCCCCATGGCCATGAGCATGGCTGGATTGCTGGCAGGCCCTTGCTCCCAGAGCAGTATCAGTGGCTCAGTTCCCATCTGTCTGCCTAAATAACTACTTCCACAAAGAAATAGAGAACATCTAAAATTACTAGTTTTCCTGCTGTGACTCTCAGGGTATTTCAGCACTAGTTTGCACAGCTCTTCAGTGTTCCCAGGCTGAGCAACACAATCCAGTGCTTTCAGATCTTTGGCAGTTTCCAGCCCATTTCCTTGTTTGCTTTGGTCTCTAACTACTGCAGCATGCTGCCACAAGCCAAGCTCTCACTCACAAGAGCCCCAGCCTGCTCAGCCTCAGCTGTGTGGGGCTTTTGGAGGGTCAGAGGATAGAGGGTGCAATGAGTGTCTTTCCCACTGCAGCGATGCTTCCTCCACCCACAGTATGGTCATCTCAAAGCTGTAGTCTATTTTGACAAACTCAACACCTCACCTCTGTGGGCCGTGCCTTGCCCCCCACTCCTTCTTTCCCCATGTATCTTTGGGAATTTGCTGACTGTGGTGATATACTAACACTGGAAGAGCCAAATACCCCAGCTGGTGCTGGCAACGTATCAGAAGAGATGTAAACCCCTGTAGTGCAACACTCACACAGATCTCTAAATGCTAACGAGCAGGGTGCTAGGAGGCAAGCTAAATTATTCTCATAACCAACAGCAATTAAATAAATGCAAAAGCATTCAGTAGAGCATTGGCAGCAGTCCCCCTTCAGCACTCATTTAAAAATCCCAGGGCTAAGTACCTATTTGCTGCAACCTTCCGCTTTTCATACAGTGGGTCTGTCCAAGTAACAAGCACAGACTGAGAGGACATAACTCGAACAGTTATGTCTTGTGCCACCTCCACCTCTTCCTCCTCTGAAATGCCAAAACAGAACAGCATATCATTAACAACATTAGAGTTCTCATAAAAAACAGCAAATGTCTTCAACTGACACTGTAATATCCACACAGCACAGTTGATTTAGAAATACGTGTGGGAGTGGAAAACTAATTACATTAATTACTGATGGTATTTCAAGGAAAGGTAATTTCTTTTGTTAGCTGTGTGCCTGCAAGACCAAAGTATTAATACGTTCTATGGTCCTTCAATATTCTATTCATCCCCGAACTGTAACTCACAGCAAATGTTTTACTAACATAATGATATTCACCATCTCTGGAAAATGCACTGCTAGAGTTACCTGGAGAGCAGAAATTTTGTCTTAAAGAAAATTCTGTGATTTTAAAATCAGGTTTCATTTTGAAGGGCAATAAAACCTTTTCAAAAATTTTTTCACAAGGGAGAATTAGTGTATATTTTATGGTTCTGAGTGCTTCAAACAGTTTATTTGAATTCAGCCTTAATTTTTTATGGTATACAAGAAAAAGAATGAAAAAAATCATTGAAGTGGGCTGTTTTGACATATCAGAGTACCTTTTGCAAATAATTCACAAAAATTTAAAATTAAGTGAAACTACTTTGATATTTTTACGTTTTAAATTTTGATCAGGTTCCTTTTTCTATCTGTCCATCAGAGTTGTTTTAGTCTCGTCTATCTTACTGGCCAATGAAAGATTTATTACTTTTCCTTACTAGTGTAATAGTAACTGTTTCCAAGCCTCCCAAAGGCACAGAATGTACAAGGCACGACCTTCCAGACAAAGTTTTATAGACAAGTAACATTGGAAAAAATATCGATGTCTCATGAAATGAAAGGAGCCAATAAACTCTGGAGAATGATCTCACACTCTTTAGGGATCTTACTCATCTATGCCTGAAATTCAGTGAGAGATTGCCCTTCTCTTCAGCAAGTGGCCCAAAATCTAGCACTGCCTACACAGATGACAGGCAGCAGGGAGGCACATTTCTCCTCTTCCAAATAGGTTTTTAATGCAGAGGGTTTTCAGACAGTTCTGGGTTTTCCAAGCCAAACAGCTACTATACAAAAATGGCCAAGAGGATCCATCTACTAATCACAAGTAGCTTAGGGTGCCTATTTACAAAGTTTTGTAATGGAAGCACCTGAAGAAAGAGAGCATGAGAAATGGGTGAGCATCACCTCTCCAGAAAAGGTGTGAGATGGGATGTCAACAGTTCAATCACAGTTATCAGTTCTGGCACAGGCATTCATCACCACCAAAATCTCCTAAGCACTTTGCTATTCCCATGCCATTCACATCACAGTGTGAGGCGGTGAAAAAGCACACTGTCATGGAGATGACTCAGAATCTCACTCATCCTTTTCAACCATGGCAGCAGCATGTAATAACTTCTTTCCAAAGAAAGTGAAAACTTTTGCTGACCAGGTTGACATTTCTGGTAACCAACTCTTCAGAAAAGGGGTTATGGATCTGAGAAGAAGAAGGCATATCATTTTGGGGGTCCTGGATTTGATTTAATCAAGTCTTCTCATGCAGTTACTGCAATGCATAACATTTGTCAGTAGATAGAAAGGAGGAGATTAAAGAAAAAGCCAAACAGGACCCCAGAAACTCAACCAATCATATTACAAAGTTGCATTATTTTATTAATCCTGCTTGAATTAGAGAATTAGAAACATCCATCAAACTCTTTACCACACAGTGAAAACCCTAGTAGCTCCAGCACCAAAAGATTTCCAGTGTAAAAATCAAAAAGCTATCTCTTTTCATACAATCATCTCCACTCATTGACAGTAGATTTGAAAGAAACATACCTGTCACTTTTCTTTTAGTTAGAGATGACCTATAGACAGGTTGGCTCCGTCCTTGTGAGCTCCGTGATGGCAGTGAAACCACATGAACTGATTCAGAGGCTGCGCATGCAGGGGAAAAAAAGAAGGTTTCCTGTAACCTTTTTCATTTAAAAGAAAGAATGGATTTCAGAGGCGTCCCCCCACATGCAAGCAGAATCTGAGCTATGGCTCTTCTCTCTACTCTTTTCCTCTGCTGTTAATATGACAAACTTGTACATGGTGTCTCTTTAACATAGCATCAAGTTCTCCCACAATTTCTACCCTATTCTCTATGTAATACCCTCCCTCTGCTAATATACAGAACACAATTATAACAAGTATTTTCATTTATAGGAAAAAAGGGGTTTTGATAGCTAGGACAGCATGTGGTGTGTGCTCACCTAGCAGCCACAGGGGACTACAGAAGTGCACTAGCTAAGCCAGGTGCTATCAGGGAAATTTCACTCACCTAGTTTTCTTGCTTCCTGGTTCTGTCGCTCTTGTGGCATTGGAGCATAGCTCATCCTTCGGTTGCTCTCTCCATATCCACGGGGATAACCTTGGGATCTGCTGTGTGGACCTCTGAGGCCTGCTCCATAAGGTGGTTTCCACCGGAAAGGTAACTTGCCATCTGGAGATCGGGCTCTCACTCTCAGAGGTCTGCTTGGCATGTCTTTCTCTGCACAAAATAAGCAAACACACACACAAACCCCAGGACAGTTACTATGAAGCACATGACACATACTGCAGTCCACATATACCTGTTGCAAGCACATCTATCAAGATCAGAATAAAGGGCATCATTTTACAGCTTTCTAATTTTTTCTGTAAAACCAAATTGGAGTAACAGCGAGCTTTCCAAGAGTGATGTACAATACTCAACAGTGTCTTTTCCCAGGCCCTTCAGACAGACTGGTGCAAGACCTTCAAATTGAAAACATATCGTAATATAAGGACTCCTGCCAGAAACTGAGGATGCTTTGTAGCTTTCCTGCTTAAATCTTTTCCTTTTTTTAAACCCCCTTTCTCTAGTTCAGGCCCACCAGTACATTATTTTTTTGGGGAGACCTAAAGTTCAGTGTAGCACAGAACAGTCTTACTCTTAAAAGTAGGTTCTTTTCTCCTAAACCCATCTCTAATGGTTCTGCTCCCCAACAGTCGTATCTAAAATGTCTGTTCTGCACATGCCTCAACTTCTGATTCCCCAAACTCCCATCACATGATCCCTTGAGCACTGTAAAAGGTACTTCATTCAAGTTAGGTATTTTTTAACATTTGCTGACAAGTCAGCAGTGTTCTTTTAAGAAGTGACACTGATGCAAGGCTCTTTCGGTGAAAAAAAAAAATCCTAGTATCCAATCTAAACCTCCTCTTGGGCAACTTGAGACATTTCCTCTTGTTCTGTCACTTGCAACTTGGGAGAAGAGACTGACTCTCACTACGCTACAACCTCTTCTCAAGCAGTTGTAGAGATTAACAAGGTCTCCCCTGAGACCTTTTCTCCTTTTCTCCAGGCTGAACAACTCTAGCTCCCACAACGTTCCTTTATAAGACCTATGCTCCAGATCCTTCCCAGCCTTGTTACCCTTCTCTGGACTTTCTCCAGCACCTCAATGTCTTTCTTGTGGTGAGGGGCCCAAAACTGGACACAGAACTCAAAGTAGTTGAGTATCACCAGTCCAAGTACAGGGGTTCTGCTGGCCATGCAATTTCTCATACAATTTCCTCATGTCCAACCCAAACCTCCCAAACAGCTACCTGCAGCTGCTGCCCAGCATTACATGTGCTCCCACCAAGAAGTGACTTTCTTGCAGCCTCCCATCAAGGAGCAGCCCTGTCCTCCTGTTTGTCAGACTGGGCCAGCCCCGCTCCCTGAGGCTCTCACTGGAGCCCATGCACCATTGGTAGCCACCACATCCCCAGATCTCAACATTTCTCCTGAGCATCCCAGCCCTGGCTGAGGGCAGTAACATCTCCCCTCAACCAGCCATGCTCTCCCAGGTGCCTGCAGTGGAAGCACGCTGTGCTGCTATTCTCTCAGAAAAACCCTGTATGTCCTGGGAAGAACACTGCAGCCCAACAGCTCTGCTTCCCCAGTCAAAGCTGCAGCTTTCATCTCCAATTAAAATAGAGAGTTGCAAGGGATGAAGGATACAAAAGGAACCAGCCCAGCCAGAGAGCCATATGGAAAGTATTCAATCTAAAACAAATGTGGTTTTAGGGAAAGAGAATTGTATAAACCCTAAGGCTGAATGTGGTGGATCAGCAGAGATTTTAAAACCAGGGTTTTCCAAGGCTTCATTTACTTTCCTCATGGTAGTACCACTGTTACTGGTACTACCCACTGTTCCCATTTCACTAGTTAGTTCCAGTTTCTATTTATCATTCCTCATCACGGTTTGACTCGCAGGAGCCTGAAGGCACCTGAGATGGAGTTATCAGCAATTGTTAAAATGGCATTGCTGATAAGTGCTGATCCATCAAAAACAGTGTTTTTGTGTGAAGTCTGTGCCAGGCTTTACAAGAAAGGGACTTCTCATTAAAAATGAAGAGCAGCAGCAGGAGCTTACCAGAGCCCAGGAGCCATCAGTCTGGTCTGGGATAAGGCTGAAGGTCCTGACCTCAGCCACACAGGGGATGGTGAAGTTGGATTCACACCTCTCCATGGAAGTACCTACCAAGCTGCTGTCCCACCAGGTTTAGCCACGCCAAAGGGTTGGCACTTCCCAGTCAGAAGGAAATTTCACACTCCTTAAGTCTCCAACAATGTCACTGTCTTCTGCAGTCACAGCCCCTGCACCTCAGCATCCCCCTGCCCTCATCTCCTGCTCTCATCTTAACTCTGGGAAAAAAAATCTGAATTTCCACAAGGGTAACCCTGGGACTGTAGTGAGCAAGCAACTAGAAAAACTCATTGTATTCTAAAGACAAGAGTTTTGTTCTCCTGGCCAGGCTTATTCATGTTCAAAAAAATCCCACAGAACCACCACCATCACCACCAACAAAAATCACACCAAAAAATTAGAACTGTCCTAAACAAGCTATATTCATCAGAGAAGGGATGGGAGGAGGAAGTAATAAATCCCATGCATAATTTAAGTCATTCAACTCCCAATGTAGCCCCTTCCTGCATGGATACTAAACTCCCCAGGAGCAATAGTTTTAAACAGTCTTAAAAGAATTAACTACCGTGTACTTGACTGAACTTAAGGTTGAGTCTTCCTCATCTGCCCATTATCTACCCCTGTAAACACCTCTACGTATTTTTTCTCTTCTGTTCCAAAACTGATTTAACAGCCTTCTGGACTTCCTCTCTGGTCAAACTAAACCAACTGATAATCATCTTCAGAACCCATCTAAAGAGCTACCTGCAATTACATTAAAATAAAAGTTTTTTCTATATTCTGGAAAATGAGAAAGAGTCACCCCCTTGTACTCTCTTCAGTCTAGAAATTCAACATTACTTAGAACTGCAGGAATCTGTGTACAGTATCTTGGCCCCAAAAATTCAGGGCTGATTAAAGCCTTGGTATAGACTTTTCACAGATGAAACATCCACTAGTAAAAAATTTCTCCGTGTCTCAGTACTGTAGGAAAGCATTTTACAAATTATGTAAGCCCAAAGCACAAGGTCTAAGCTAAGGGTAAAACATCCTCTGAACAACCACACAAGGAGGCAGCTTGCACTTGCCAAATCATACAGATTCTCCAGGAAGTATCATCAATTATCTACCAAAGGAAAACACAAAATAGTTCCAGACGAAAAGGAAAGTACTGACCCCTAGCAATCAATCTATAACTGCAGGGGGAAACATACCAAACAACTCAAACTTATTATTATAAAAGCAAAAAAAGCAGTTGAAATCTGAGGTCACAAAAAATCAGGCATTTGAATTTACCACCATATCAAGGTACAATTTTTTCCTTTTGCCTTCCATAGTCAACAAAAACTTTTCTATACTTTGTGCACCATAACTTCAGGACTGGAAAACTGGACCTATAAAATGCACTCTGCTGCAGAGATGACACATAACTTGGCACAGTCAGTAGACAATATCCATATAGTTTATAAACAACTATCAATCTCTCTGTTCACTTCAGGGAGAAGTCTGGGAGACTCAGTTCAGTGACCCAGCCATGGCCAAAGTGACAGCTTGGAGGCAGAAATTGTAGCTGCTAGGAGATAACAAAGTCATCAGAAAAGGCCAAAAATGGTAGCTGGTAAATGAAATCCTGCAATGGGCAACTTGACCAATAATCATCAGAATTTGCACTACAGCAGCAAACTGGCAGGATTTTTGCAGGGTTTTTTAGGGGAAAAGTGGTGATTCGGTTTTTATTATTATTTTAAATTAAGTTCTGGGCATCAAATGAGACTTACAGATTCTGAACCCTGTACTTGAGACTACTGCTGCTTTACCAGACAAAACAGTATGAAAGGTTAAAGAAAAAGTACTGAAATGCTCAGTTCATTCATCCTTCTCAAAAAGTAGATTCCTGTCTTAAGAAGTCCTTAACTACTCCCTAAGTGCAATCAATTGTCCTCTGAGGTAAGAACCTTGCACCAACAACAATCTGCAATCCAATTTCAGAGCTGAGCAACTCAGTTTACAGACACCCTGCACTTTTCCACTCAAAACCATCACCAGGACTAGAAAAGTACCCCAGCCAGATGGGGTTCCTAGATCTCTGAGCTATTTCTTTGGGAAAGAACACTCTGTATACTATGTACTTCCATAAGCATCTAAGCCCTACCTCCATGAAGATATCAACTGTACTTGTACCAAAAAATAATAGTTAATTAATGAACAGGAAAAAAAGAGATATTATATTTCAATTCTTTAGCTGGCAATTCTAAACTTACTTCCATTTGTGAGGTAAGACTCTGTAAAACATTCATACTCATAAAACCTATTGTATTGGCCACTCCTAAATGCAACTGCTTGAGCAGTGACACTCAAGTTCAGGACACACATGGCAAACACATCCTAAGGCAACTCTACAGATGCCCTTTTTGGACAGCTTGTGACACCAAGACCGGATTCTTCCCAGGAGTGCAGAAAGACTGAGGAATGCCAGCCCCGCAGAAAGCACCAGGGAAGTCAGAGAGTAAAGCCCCATGCTCACGTGGCAGTGTTCATGTACTGGCTGTATCATGGCCAGACCTTCACCAGGAAAAAGTTTATTGTATTCAAAAATACTTTGCAACATGACCACTCCTTTCTTCTTCATGCCCCCAACAAGTGCTGTTTTCCACATGGTACTTTACCATCTTCCAGTAGGTAAATCACTTTGTATATTGGTTTTAAGGGTTGGGGCAATTCAGATACACCATTTTATTTTTTCACCTGCTTTGAAATAGACTATGAAACACAGTGTGTTTGACAAGGTGAAAGCAGAGCTTAACCAGCAAAGCCAGGCATCTAAGCTCTGTAGTTCTTTGTTCAACTTAAGGCTTTCAACCTTTGTTGTTTATTCATGATCAGGACAAGAAAAATGTCATTTTACCATAACTGAAAAGCACAGGGGAAAGAAAACATCTCACATTTCTCATCCAACAATCCACGCAGGCTGTCCTCCTCCCCTTCACATATGCTGACTGTCACCAGTCACTGTACAGCTATCCTCAAGCCATATCAACAGAAAAGAAAGGAAGAAAGAAGACAAACACAATATCACAGGAAGATGGTTGTTTTCCACCCAAAAATTAATGTCCCATGTCACTTTGGCTAAGTGTTACTGGATTTCTTATTAAGTTGATGGTTTGACCCAAGTTCAGTTAAGAAAATGTGAGCAATCCCACCAGCTTCAATGAGGGCTGGATTGGGGCCATCCCAAGAAGAGTTCACTCTGCAAAGATATTTCCTGCAGTGGGTGAGCCAGCTCAAACAGTGCTGATGTGGCCCTCTAAACTGCGATGTGCTGACTGCTCTAAACGCACAAGACTCTGGGTTCAATGATTTCCCTCAGACCTGCCCTGGCACAGAGCAGAGCACGAGCTCTAGTGAGGATCTTCAGAGTACTGCAGCAGTTAACACGTGTCAAAGTCTAAGTGTATGACCAGAGAAAGTAGGACTGAAATGGAAAAACAAATCCACCCAGAGGCTTACTGGGTTGGTAAGTCCCCTAGCATTTAAAAATGCACTGTTAAATTTTTTCCCTGTATGGGCTGATCAACTCTTGTAATGCCACTAATTTATATAGTCAACATCAGATCTCCTCCTGGAAATAAGCTAATCAGTTAAAGCAGTAGAAACGAGCAACATAAAAATCCTTTGTTTCTTGCAGAAAAAAATAAAAAACCATTCAGCACATTTCCACACACTTCTGCTTGGCGCAGAAAGCAGGGACTGGAACGCTTCAGTTCCTGCAAAGCACAATGGAATCTGTGCCATAACTCACTGGGCTTTGGTCAGGAGTTTTGGGCAGAGGACCAGTATCCAATGGTAATGTCTGACTTAAGGAAAGCAATTCATTATACATCTGTAGAGGAGTTACCTGGCATCCGGAGGACATTCTTTAAATTGACAGCGTCAACAGCAGTTTCCATTGCTCCCTTTGAAGAGCCCTCTGAATGCTAACCACAGTGGATCAGGGCATTTTTCAAACTCAGGAATGTAATTCTACACGATTAACACATGTATTACGACTTAGGAAAAACCAACAGCAAGTTATTGAAGGCTTCACGTTCTCCCATTGACATCAATGCACAGGCTTCCTTCTGCATCAGTGACCTTTGAAGGGAGCCCACTGAGGCTGGGCTATGTCTGTCTCTCATACTTACTGGCTTTGGATGCCTCACATTTGGGCTTCTTCAGTGATCAAACCACTGTGCAAAGGCCCCCAGGAACCTCACAAAGGTTGTCAGAGTACACTGCAGCCCTGGCCCTGGTCTACAAGTGCCCATCCAGGGTGTTGTCCAACACCTGCCTGTTCACTGAGTTTGAGAAAAGGCAAAACTGGAGTGACAACAGCTTTGGGGGTCCTTGCGGGGACAGAGTGGGTGAAACCAGCTGGCAAAGGTACAGGGACGACCTTCACCCACAGACTGAGCTGGCAGACTCTTTTCCATTAACTTATTGAGCTATAATTGTCTGTCTTGTCAGTGAAGACTGCACCCTTGGTATCTTGCCCTAGTCATGATGTTGCTCATCTGCATCTGCTAGCGTATTTATACAGCCAAAAACCTTTAAACTGCAAGACATCATTGGTGACCACGTTGTTCACCAGGCAGGTATAGGCACTACAAGGAACTCCAGCATCAAAACAGATGAAGTGCACAGTCACTGCAACCACATGTGAGGTACAGACAACAGGTATGTGGTTGTGCACATTCCTTGGCAGGACATCCTCCTCTTGTCAGTCACCATGAGGACAGAGCTGCCTTCTAACCCCACTGCCTTGTAGGTGTGACTGGTTGGCTTGAACAGGCATCACAGGGGATGGAAAAGCATCATTTGTATCAGTGCAACCCTCCAGCCCTAGCATATACTTGGATAAGGGTTTGTCAGTCAAGACTTCCAGAGAAAACAAACAATGTACCACATAGAGAAATGCTGGGATGGATTAAGGTCCACCTGTGGTTCCCTCTAAAATGACAAGTACAAAGACATGGATAGTGTCTCCAGCCAGCGTGATACTTGGCAAGGGAGAACTGAGACTCAGTAAGCTGTGCTTTGCTGCATGTATTAACCAAGCTACAAAAATTTATGGAAACAGTTCCTCCAACTGGGTCCAGAGCTGCAACAGCAAAAGCCATCCATTCTGAGCCATACAGCTCCCAGAACACCACTGTTATAATTTTAAAACTTGTGTTTTCCATCTTTCTCTTTCCACATTCTCCTCAAGAGATGCTGTGGACAGCTATGCCTTAAAGACAGCCCCCTTGCTTTATTTTACATCGCTGTGCTACTACAGCATACATTTTTCACTCATAATTGTCACTTGGAGACTGACATTAGTCTCATAAGCACTTAAAAATATCCCTCACCACATGCATTTGAGTTCTTGGATTCAAGACTGCATTCAAAGCTCTTCACTTCTCTCACAGCCCAAACCTTCCTAGTTTCAAACCTACCCAGCTGAAGCCTTGGCCGCACACTTTGTGTGGCAGCACCAATTTATTTTGAAACCTGCTCCTGCTCCAGACGTAGAGGCATCAGGTCGTTGCTCCTTTAGGTCCAATGAGAGGACATAAGAACTGAGCAGGTGGTTTTCAAGCTCTCCTGGCTGCACAGCTCTGGCCCTGGGGCTTCTTGTTGCCACCCACACTAATGTGCGTGGCCTGGGCTCCAAAACACATGGTTTACATCAGGCCAGTGTTTCAGTTCCTGGAGAAATACAGCCCACTGCTCAACTCAGCAGCCCCTTCTGGTAGAGCAGAACATGAAACCTACTCCAGCAGCAGGCCTCCTGAAAGCTTCCAAACATCAGGCAGTGAGACAGATATGGATGGATATAGCATACTCTGTAAATCAGGCACAGTATGTAGGGGTGTGACCCTTCTAAAATAAAATCCTCAACCGCTAACAGAAAAGGGAGCAGCATTTATGAAAAATGTACTCTGTATGTCATAAAAACTTTAATTATTCCCAATTCCCTAATAAGCAAAATATGGAAAAAGTTGAACATTTGGCAGACCCATTTCGGAAGCGTTTTTGAAACCAGCTACTCCAAAACCAGCACTGTGAAAGGTGGCTTTTAAACCTGTCATTCAAACTATCCCTTTGACTAGATGTATTTTCTCCACCTGAGTGTCTAATACTAACTCACATTGATATTAGTCTATTTTTCTGTGGTATTATCATCAATGCACCTTTCAAGGTCCTGATGATATTAGCTTGTTTACATTTGAAGTCTTAGAAGTTCTTCATCTGGTGAAAATAGTTTTGTTTCTGGTGGATTTTTCTTCTTGTAGAGGACAGAATCACAATTCTGACTCCAGCTGTTCCTTGAGAGTCCAGAAAACTGGCAGAGGATTAAGTGGTATCATCAGCAGAATTAGGCTTACAGCCTTTGAGTTTTTGATAACAAATAAAAATCAGATCTATAATATTTGACTAAGTTTCAAATGTCAATACAAGTATCCTTGCAGTCTTTGTTTACTGACTTCAAGTCTAACCTTTCCTAAACTTAAAAATGGAAAACTGTAAGGAGGGACTGGATGCCTGTGGTACTCCAGTTTGACCCAAAGGTCCCTGCCTTCAGTGGAAACCTCTACTCTATGAGGCCTGACACTGGAAATTTGATTTGCAAGAAGAAGGGCTCACTGATTTTATAGAAAAACAAGTTTATAGCAAAGCTCACCTATTTCTTTTACATCAACAAGGAGGAATAGCTAGAGGTGTCAATGGATCTGATAAAGCCATTGATCCCAAATGACTCCATATACACCCCTTCAACTCCTCATCTGCAGGATAAAGGGAATATTAGTGCTTCTGTGCTGACATGCATCTGAGGTTTCCCAGTGCTGACACCACACTGCCTTATGAGACTCCTGGCTGTCTCAGCTGGCAGCTCCTGTGACACTCAGATTCTTCCTAGTGTGCAAGAAAGTCACATTTCTTGGCTTCACTGGACATTCAAGTGTAGAAATAGCACAAATATCAACTTAAAACATTTTAAGCCCTGTTTCTGAGATAAATCAGAGCCTGAGGCTGCTTTAAATGGTGTGGTCTAATTTTAATCTGACTGCAATCACAAATATAACAAAAGCACAGGATAAAGTTAGAACCAAGCTTGTTTTCCCCTAGATAATCCTTGTACACGCTGTCCTTTAGCCCTAGTCAGAAGTTCAGTGGCAGGAAGGAAACCTGCCTGAGAAAATTAGAACATGAACCCACACCAAGCAACTCACACCATGGCCAGACACTGTCAGGAATAAAACATCCCCCTTCAAAGTCTGTGTCTTTCCACACTGTGTTCATGACTGTAGTCACCACATTGTTTTCACCTACACTTTGTTCTTGTTTTCATTCTTATGTTCTTTATTTACTACGAACTGTGGTGACTTCTTTGTTTCTAACAGTCTAAGATGAAGCACACACTACATCAAAACCGTGTCAGGAAAGTTAAGAGCAAACATATCATTGCCACAAAGATAACAGTTTTGGTTAGTTTCCTCTTTAAAATTAGGCACACCTGACTCATACTACTTTTTATGTGCATTTTGTTGTCAAAGCAAGTATTGAAATCACACTGTCTATTTAAGAGAAGTGGACAGCAACAGAAGAGAAACCCACAACAAGGCTCTGGATACTTGGAAGCTACATCTTCCCTGGGACATCCCTGACTTCCACTTGCACACATGCACCATCCTCACACTCTCCCCACAGCCACCTCTACAAAGCCTTTAACAGCATTGGCCCTGGAAACACAGCTTAATCAATGTTAAAGAAGCCCATTGGTATCACAAGTGATAATGCTCTCCTTGGTGGGGAGAAGTGGGTTTTAAGCACAGTTCATATTGCTCTCTCTGACTGCATGAGAAGGTAGGAGAAGAAATCCCTGAGATATTCCAAAGGCAGCAGGATCTCCCTGAGCAACTCCATGGCTCCTGAGGGCAGACCCAAGAGCACACACACATTGACAAAGAATTGACTGCTGGTACAAATGCACATGGTAAAATCCAGCATGGCAGTAGGAAGAAATAACATTAGCTGCTAGCACCGCTCCATTTAACTGAGGTTTATGGTGGTTTCATGAAAACCTGGAATAAGACAGAATATTTACTCAGACTGACTTAGTCTCAGTGGCTTTTTCATATTCTATGAAGCTGCCACCAAGGAAATGTTTCATTTCCACATGAGGAAATACATGCAGAACTTTCTTTAAGTTGAAGGTGAAACTCCAACCACAGCTGATACTCACAGGTATGGCTAGATGGGAAAGATGACAGGGTTACAAGCCCACAAATGCTCTTCTCTCCAGCACTGACACCAGCATGGTGCTTGCATGATGCTGCTCTGCCCAAACTGGATGTGGGTCCTGGGTGTGTGTTACTGCACTGCTGTTTGCCACCACTGCTGATTTATCATCACTCCCATGCAGGCTTGCAGATGAGACAGCTTATTTCTCTCTAGCTGGACCTCAAAAGATGCCCACAGGTGAGGTAGTAAAAAAAGAGAGAGTATTGTTTCTAGGCTGTCAGGCATCCCCTCCACCACTGCTCCCTCCCCCTGTGCCTGCAGCCTGAGGTAGCTTTGAAGTGGGTTGGCAAGGGACACAAGTCAGAGCCAGGGCATGTGCTCCTGTGAGCCAGCCTCTGTCCTGTTCCCCACAGCTCTGGCCATAGATCTCCAATAAGGAAAACACACCTATTAAAATTGCACTGCTCATTAGGAGGCTAACTGAACTGTGGCAGCATCTTTATGCTGTGCACCTGGATCATTTCTTATGAACCTAAATCTTCACTCCATTGCTCTCCTTTCACATCCATGTAATCTCATTAAAACCAGTGACATGTTATAGAAGCACTCAAGTGAAGAACAAGGCTCTGCTTGTTCAAAGGCTGAAGAAAAGAGTGTATGTAATTATCCTGATGGAAGATATGGACTAGGCTTATGGAAAGTCACAGCAGGAACCACAGTTCTCTTTCTGCACCAGCTTTCACTTCAACCTCATCAGAGAGCAGTTACCAACATCCATAAAGCACAAAGCTTCACATGCTTCATTCATATTGTCCACTTTATCTGAGAATTTTATTTTTAATTAAATATTTCTATCCAAATACCAAATTTTCTTCCAAATTTTTCTCAGCTGTTGGTTGCTCAGATGTTTCATGGCCCATCCTCAAAGCAAGAGACAAATGGTAGCCTATAGCCTACTCTGTATTGGTTTGTTACAGACTGGGGAAGGAAAGTGGTAACTCTCAGTCACCTTCACATCCCCTGAAAAACCTGTTAATCTCAGCCAGTTTAATACTCAGCAAAGGGATTACATCTGTCATTTGTGGACACGGCAACAAGTGTTAACAAAGCCACAACTAGTAAAAAAACTCACTGCTTCAACTCTTACTCAGAAATCTAGGATTTTGAAGATGTCAGAAAATTGATTTTCTCTTATACAAAAAAAAAAAAAAAAAAAAAAAAAAAAAAAAAAAAAAGGAAAATTATGATCAGTAAGATACTTCTGAAATGAAGATTGGGTTTGAATCCAAAAGCTTTGGCAATCTGAATGCTGTGGCTCTGCTCTTAGTTCACTCCTTTAGGCATATCACAGATTTCACCAAATCGTCCTCAAGCATCCTACTTACATTTGGGGTGGTTGGTTTACACCTCCCTCCAAAACCACCTCAATATAGATAAACTTTCTTCCTTACCCAGTGAAATAGCACAGATTTTTTAATCTACTGGAGATTCATATGTTTATGTAAAGTCTTTCCATTCCATCTCTAGCTGAAGTGCATGTTCAACTTTCCATTTGAAACTGCCAAAAATGCCTCAGACACACAATGTCAGAGAGTAAGAATTCAAGATTCATCATGCATCGAAGGAAAATAAAATTTAAAACTCTCAATTTTTATTTCACATTTCAAAGCCTTTTATAAATCAGAAAAGTTAATTTCCCAAGGTTCAGGTTTGCTAAGAACAAAACTCAGGCTCAACATTAGTCTCTGATTTCATCAGCAGCTCTCAAAGATTAAGTTTCTTTACAGAGACTGGAAAACATAAACCTTAAAATAACAAAGTCTTTGCTGCTTCCTCTTAATGGAAAATGCAAATAAAAGCCACTAAAATATTATTTTTCTATCTCTAATATAAAAAGGTTCACAATTCATGTCTTGAAGTAATATCCACTCTGATTCTTCTAACTAACTTTATTCCACATTATTACAAAAGTTCTTTCAAAAAGTACACATGTAGCATTGTTCCCTAAAAGGGAAGCTGGTGGCACACCCTCCAAGGCTCCAAAAGTGCAGAACTCATAGATCCTAGATAAAGGGCATGCCAGGGAAATGGACAGAATACTATGATCACTATTTTTAGGAGTTCTGTATTAGGTTGGGCTCAGATAGGCACATATCTTCACTATTGATACATAACTTTCTTATTTCATTTCTTTCTCAAAGAGCAACTTTCTGCAGTCATATCCAAAGCCCTTCATGCAAAGCCCTGGGCTGTTTCACACATTATAAGCAGTTCTATCACAGCTGAGCAGACACAACTGAGACACACAGCAGCAGCCACTTGGATTTGCCTCATCATTATTTGTCAAGTACTGGGACATCTGGCAAAGATTTTACCCAATTAATAACCTTGAAAAGCATCTGAACAGATCAAAAAGATGCAGTCACAGCTCTGCAGGTTTGTAAAAGAGAATCTATGCCATCTTCCAGGGATATATATAACTGAAAAGACATATATCTACATTGGCTTGGTCTCCAGTGTTGAAGTTCAAGACTTGCAGTTTCTCCCCACAGGGCACAGAATATCCCTGACCAGTGGGATGTACAGCAAGAGGAGCCTTTGGAGAAGAAAATCAGTTCTTCCTGTTAACAAAGCCTCTGTAAAAATCAGAAGAGCAAGTCTCAGGAAGCACTTCCAGATCCTTTAACATGCCAGAGCTAGCAGCCTGCTAGAGCTATGTGCCAATGTTCATGGACTCCCATTTTACGCTATTCATGTTTGTGTTTGAACACCCAAAGTGGGAGATTTGGAAGGAAGGATGGAGTGGAAGGGTGTATTGATGCAGTCCAGCCTGACTTCTGCTAGGTGACCTACGACACCAAGCAGGTACTGGTGCAGTTCAGAGGAATAAAGCTTTCCAATACCAAAACACCCAGCCAGCACTGCCCACTTTGCTTGTGAGCTCTGGCCCACCCATGACCAAAGCCAGTGACCTATAATGATGTGGCGATGAACAGTAATTCCACCTCTCTTTGAACCTGAGCTTCTGATGAAAACCAAATCTTATTTCTGTGGCAGTGGTAGTATCCTCTACTGTCACAGGGCTTTGACTAGATCTGCATGGCAAGGACAGGTTACCCAAAAGAGTCATGGGCAGCCTGAATCTGGGTGTTCCATGTGGCCAGTGCTGGGGAAGCAGCCCTGTAGCAACAGCCGAGGCAAGGTCCGAGCTTGGATCCCTCAAACCAAGGCTGGCTGCTAAGAGCAAGGCAAGGAAATATGCACTATTTTACAAGTAGCTTAAGCAACTTGCTACCATTTTGTGGGTTGGCCATCTGCTACCATTCAGTAGCACAAACATTTTGCTGAAGCTGCAAAGCCTCCTGAAACACACTGATTTCCTTCCATACAAAGGGGCCCCAAATTACTCAAAAGCTCCTATAGAGATTTTGAAGTTTCACTGTTTGCCTTCTCAGTTTTTATAGGGACTACTTGCAAGCATAACCAAAGTTTGGGGATTTTAAAAATACATTTATACAGCACAAGCAGAGAAAAAATATATTTGCAAAAGGTCCAACTGCTGAAAAAGCCAAATGGTTCATTTCACATTGCAAAAAATCTTGCAAACTCTATGTCTAATTTTATAAGGCTCTTATGTTTGGATTCATAGGGTCTGTTTCTGCCACCCTTAATACAATTACCAGCAGCTTGTTTTGTAAGGGTCCAGTCCTAAGAAAAATCTTGCTTCTCCCAAAGGAAAGCAACCAGTAGAACAGTAGGCATGTGCTAAAAATAATTCCCCATCTTCAAACACACCACCTTCTTTCAGAAACATCTATACTAACTCATCAGATACTCTGATACTTACACCCACCAGACCCTGAGGTCCATCAGTTACCTAAGCTCTCGCTTCAGCTCTCTCCCAGGAAGGGGTGAATCCTTCCTCTCTCCCTGCTGGTGTTAGGAAAAAAAAAATCTTGTTTTTTTCTTTTATTTCCTTCTCCCTTCCCTCTGCTGACACACACGTGGTTCCTTCCCTCCACTCCCAGTGGGAGTGTGGACACCATTCTCTCCCAGACACACTCCCAGCTGTGCCCACACCACACTACATGTGACTACCCTGTGCTAGCATAACATGGGACAGCCGGCTTGTCACCACCACAAGGAAAGACTTAAGCCAGTTCAAAGCCATTTCTCTTTTAATTTCACTTAAGCAGTGGTTTGAAATCTGTTTCCAATCCTCCAAGGTTTCACACTCATTCCCATTCCCACGTCACATCATCAGCTGCAGGTTTCCAGCCCGACCTGCATGATGTGATACTAAATACAACCAGAATCCCACAATGTCTTGTACCACTCATCATTCCTCCCTTAGGGTAATTTAAACAGCTGTTTTTGCAGAGGAAAGGAAATCTATTTGCAGAGGTGACTGGCACTCAGCAGTCAGCACTTCCAAGGGGTATGGCACATCCTGCACTGGGAGCTGACTTGCTGGGAGGGCAGATGAGGAGCACATATGATCTGAGACATCTTGTGGCAATAAATTTGTGCTCAGCAAGTGAAACCCAGAAGCTCTGACCTGCCTAGGAAGGGCTTTCATGAAAACATGTACAGCTTGTACACTGAGCATTCAGTCCCCTGACTCCCATTTAAGCATGTAGTCAGGCTCTTGGAGGACTGGTTTGGCTTACAGTAGCCATTAAGAGTCAAAAAAAGGAACTCGGAGCCCTGGTAGAGCAATCACCACATTGCAAACAAAATAATACCTCACTTTACACATCTAACATGGAAATTTGGCTTGCTAAGATTGCTGTTTAAGGTTTAGACTTTCTAGGTTTTCAATATTGTTGCTGTGCTATCACAGAAGAGTTTTTCTGGTTAACTTAATTTTCTTTCGGCTTTGTTTCTTTGTAAAAACAGCAGTTTTGCTTCTGCATACATTCAGCTTTGGGCAACTGGGCAATTCACAAGACATCAGTCATTACTTCTTGTTTGAAAAAATTCAAGTGGAAGAGAGTAGGGTCTGAGCTTGGGCAGTTCTTCAGCACTGCAGCATGGAAAAAGATTCAACTCATTTTTAAAACAGGGCCAGTGGAGCTCGGGAAAGGTGAGATGTCACTTTCAAAGTTTGTTTTAGACTTTTGAATGAAACCAGGCCTTGTGATCCCCAACCCACCTCCCCAGTAACACAACCTTAGCCACTTACCAGATACATATATTAAAAATACATGCAACCTGAAATCAGCCTGAAGTCTCAGACCAGCAAAGCCAAATGCAGCATTTCCATCACTGCCATTTGGTTTTGAATTGTTTATGGCACTTCTGCTTTGGGAGACCAGAAACATCAAACCAATGGCACAGCTGGGACAGAGGCTGACATGAAGCTCAGCTGATGCAGACAGCAAGGCTGCAAACACATAACCCAGAGCACCTGCTCCTGCAAAGTGCAGTGAGCCCTCGGCCAAATCACCAGATCCATGTTGGCTTCACACTGCTGCAGCCTCTTGGCACGTCTGCAATGCATCCCGTGCTAAAGACCACAAAATTATGTCACCAAACTCAGCTTGGCTTCAGAAGGCAATGAAAGAGAAAGACATGCAGGCTATGTGAAAGTGCAGCTCAGTTACTCATGCAAGGGCAGATTCTGATGCTGTTAGGCACTTCCATGGGGCTGCCACATGAAGCGAGACACTACCCAGCAGGAGTTACAGCATCTAAATCCAGCTCTCCATCTATCTGGCTACAGCCTGCATCCTGTAGTGCTCTCAGACCTGCCCTAAGATCTCAGCAGCAAAGGCAAAATTGAATGCTGTACTCCTGAGGCTGAAAACATGAAGCCTGGCTACTTCTCAGGCTGTGGGATGGGTGCTAGGATTGGGAACTGGGTGCTGCTCCTACAGTCCCCTGTCTCAGCAGCAGGAGCATCCAGGGGCTCTGAGAGGGCTGGCCAGGCAGCTGGCAGGGCTTGGGCTGGTCTCTGGGTACCACAAGCTTCCAGCCATGGCAGCAGGTTTTGCCAGTTACATTTGCTGCTTTCCATTGTGAGAATTTTAAAGCACACTCCTTAGTTTTTCCCTGGTACCAGCTAAACCCTTCTGTACATCCTTCCAAGGATACTGCTCTGAAAGAAGGGATTAAGCACTTCATAATAGAATACCAAAACTAATTACTTTGACTATTCAATTTCTCTTATTTTTCTCTCTTTTTTTAGAGACAAGGAAACACTAACATTCCACCTCCAACAGTCCTGCACTTTTTCCCAAAACAAAGTTTCAGCCAAAATATTGCATTCAACTCTACAGTAAACACGATAAATCACCATTTGAAGAGTGGCCTCTTATTTTAAGCAAATGTATATATTAAGAACAACCAACTCCTTCAATGGAAAAATAATCAGTTTAGCGCAGGAAGAATACAACAGTTGGAAAGATTTGCTGGAACCAGGACCATTGCAGGATGCCCAAGAGGACTTAATAACTATGTAATAGTGGAATAGCTGCACTGGAACCGTGAAATATGAACACACTCCACAGTCCTCAAAGAGCAATTTACTCTGTTTAATGAAGAGCTGATTTGATGACTGAGTTACTCACTGAAGAGGAGTGATTTAAAATGCACACTTCTCCAGACCCCTTTTTAATGTGTACATAGTTAAATTTGGATGTACTTTTTATGTGTTCTTCCAGGATGAGGAGAAGCTTGGACTGCCTTCCTAACCACTGGATTTCAGTATTACATCTGATGTAACTAACAATTTCTCTTTGTTTAGGAAAAGCTCTTTGTTTAGAGAGCACAATTTTTGCATGTCTTGGGTCTTTCTTCCACTTTTCTTTCCTTCTCCACTCCTTAAAACTATTTAAATACAGATCTGCCAAATGCAAGCACCTAAACTAAAATGGAGACACATGCAGGCTGATTTCAGAGGCACTGAAGAGTGGTCAGCGCTCACCACAGCACAGAGATGTGACACAGCCAGGATACACAACTCAACCTGGCACGTGGGAAAAGCTGCTGTGTCCCCCTGCACAGATGTCATTTTTGAAGAGCTAAGAGTGGGCCAGAGGTTACAAGTTCAAGAGAGATTTTGAGATTTTAACCATCCTGAAAGTGCTCTGAACAGTACAAGAGATGCTGAAGTTTAAACACGCATTTGCAGAAACTCTGAGTAAGAGAAAAGATATCCCATATGACATCCCAGACAGCAGTTCCAGGGGACTGGGGAGGAGAATTTGCCATTTCCAGAGCTACATGACCCAGAAGATATGTGCCTTAGGAGGGCAGGACACGGGACAAGAAGTCTGGAGAGAGGTGGGCACCAGGTTACATCCAGCAGAGAGGAGGCATAGGGAGCTCAGCAGCCTGCACAGGTCTTGCTGGGAATCAGAAGCACACGAGCTGCAAGCGCAACCTCTCATCTCCCCAGGCAAATCAAGATCACACAATGAAGGGGACGCTGTGTAAACACTGTTTGATGTTGGTCTTGTTAACTCTCCTGCCAGTGTAGCAGTTAAGCACTCAACCATGTGGTACACTGTGGAAAAAGTTATTTTGCATTACAAGCTTGTCTAAAGTTTAAAGAGGAACCAGAGAAAGCAGACACTTTCCAGGTGCTTGTACATTCCCCAGAGGAAATCAATCCAACTACAGAGGTGCTGCAGGCAAAAGCTGCCGGTGCGTCAAGTAATAATAAATGTGAGAACTGTGATCAGAGTGTCCATAGCCAATGTAGCCAGGTACAAGGGCAGTGCAAAATCCTGCTGGTCTAAATGCTTCTTTGGTAAGAAGCAAGCAGTGTAGATGCAGGACTAAACCACACCACTCCTCTAAATCCCCAGGCATCCAGGTGTGGAGGAAAGTTAAGAAACATGTGTCCCAAGACTCAGAGAACAGACAGCAAAGCAGATCTTTTTGGTTTTCTTTAAATCTTGTGCAATTTAAGCCACTGTCTTGATTCTGGCAGTGCTTATTTTGGCACTACAGTTTGTGAACATTCAACACAGACTGTAGCCAACAGTGCAGCAGAATAAGCAGCAGTATAGCAAACACATATAAGAAAATGCAAACATGATTTCAAAGGGTTTCTATTGGGTCATGCACAGCAAAGGATCTTTCAGACAACCCCACATTTCTTCAAGACACCCATCACTCCTCTACTGACCTGAAAAATGTAACCCATGTACTCCTCAGGGGCTATGATGTTAGTACAAACATAGCAAAAATGCAAGTTCTTAACCCATATGGAAGCAAAATACTTGGGCTTCTCATGAGATAGAGAGAAAGGATCTCCCCATCTTCAATATCTGCTGCTCTCCTCTGTATTTCACTGCCTCACAACCCAGCAGTTCATCCCTCCCTCTTGTGCTGGTGAGTGGCACTGGCTGCAGAGGTGAAGCCATCTTTCTCATCTTGGGAATAGTGAAAATACTCATAGTTCCAAGTGAATTAAATTTCATGTGCATTCAAAGGAATAAAAACAATCCCACAGTGCAGAACACCAGTGAAAGTGTTGCTGCTTTAGGGAGCTGTAAAAGAAAAATGACACGAGGCAATTTCAGGGGTAGAAAAAACCAACAGGGAGTGCTGGCATCTGCCTGAAGGATCAGTACAGAGTCTGCAGGGCTGGAAGAATCCTTTCAAGGCTGCACAAAAGTATGGTACACCTTCAGCTTGGAGGAGAAAACATCAGCATGGAGCTTCCCAAGAGGAAGGCACATCAATGTCCACACCATTTCCTCTGGAGAAGTGGCCACTTCTCCTGCTTAGTGCATTAGCAGTCTGTGGGAGACATGCCTATCATCCATGCTCCCTCCTCTTTCCCAGCAGAAAGCACAACAAAAGGCAAATGTTCCCATGATACATGCAACTAGCTATGATTCACTTGGGCAGGCAAAGGGGGAGCAAAGAAATACTAATTTCTGAAGATAGATAACTCAAGTTAAACAAGATAAGCAGATCCTGACACTTTAAAATTGAGGGGGGGAAAAATGTTGATTTGGCTGCAGTTTTTTGCATATTTGGGATCATGCCAGGCTACTAAACACAGGTTCACTCTAGAGGTCCCTGGTTAGGAAGAGGTTCCAGTCCTGATTATACTTGAGCAGCAACAGCATAAATTTAAGAGCTCTAATGCCAGGTGCCAGCACATCCCAATGCCAACTTAGCCACACTCCTGAGCACTTCCTGGGTGACAGACAGAGATGTGTTACGTAACTCCCAGCTAGAGAAACCATGGGTCCTAGACATGCACCAGAAACTGAGCCTGATGGAAATACTGCTATGCTTCCCTCATGTGAAGACAACAGCCCACCTGCAGACAGCTGCAAACAATACCAAGCAGATATAAAGCCCAACCTAAGTTACCTTGAGAACTTAGAAGTCACATTTCAGTGTCCTGCATGGGAAATATGATCACTGCATGTGTCTGAGCTATATTTTTGGGCAACTGAATGCTCACTCAGCACACCGGATCATAGACACAAGATCCCATTCCCCCTGCTGGCGTCTTTGTCTTGTTGCATCACCTACTCAGCCCCCCCTCTAATTTCTTTCTCTATAGATCAGCTTCTGAAAGCATCTTCTTAACCACATGTCCAGCCAAAATCAGTCCATGTGCTGTCTGAAGAGCTGGAATCACAGACTTGGACAGGAGCTTTCATACATCTGACACACCCAGAGGCTGGTACAGAGCTATACAGTTAAGACCATTACAGCACTGTCCTAAATAACTGAGAAGATACATTCCTTAGAGCTAAATGAGATGGAAAATTCCTTTAGAAACGCTTCTGCTCTCTCTGTTTATGTCAGACAGTCTAGACAAGAAAGGAAAATGAGAGTTAGTGCTGCTGTCAGAAAGGCTCTTGCTCTGAGCATAGGCTCTTCTTAATGTTTCTCCCAAATTCCCTTCACTTGCTGCAGGTGGTGCTTGAATACTGTTTGTCTAAGCTAATAAGGTGGGTGGGTGGGTGGGTGGGTGACTACTGTTTTCTATAGTCAGTATCCATTCTTCCACACATAGGATCTGGCAGCAAGCAACAAATCTCTCCTGGCAATACACAAATAGGATCTGCCCCCTAAGTTGGCTCCAGCACAACACCCTTCTCTTATGCTTTCTTGGCCCGAGGACTGCCACAACAATCCTGGGCACAGGCCCCACACTGACATTCTATTTTGATAAACAGAACACAGTCAATGAGAGCACCAGCCCAGTGCCAGACCCTTACTGGGGAAAAATCTTTCTTTCCACAGACAAAATTTGAAGGGCTCTTTCACTTCATTGGAGCCTGTCTGCTGAGCCAAGGCAGCCTCCCTGTCTCACAGACATGGTACTTGGACAACAGCTCCAAAGTGCAGAGTGAGTTTGGGACAGGCCCCCTAGACAGAGCACATGCAGTAAAGGTGGTCAGCAGGACCATTTTAAACACAGCTAGAGCGTGAGAAAGCAGGACCAAGGGCAGCAAAAATACTCAGCAGTGGCTTTTACACCCTGAGAAAGAACTCCAGAACACACCAGCCCTCCTGCCTGAGACTGCACTTGCTCAGGTCACAGCCTGTGTTTAGTGGTTTATAAACTACTCTCCAGACTGGGGAAGGAATGTGGTGTCCACTCAATGTAGCCAGCACACTAACAAGGACAGGGAGCACACATGCAGCCCACATCCAGTCCTGTCCAGCCACTCTGGGGTTAACAGTGCAGTATTCCCACTCCAGCAGGTTTTGGTGTGCTCCAGAGTTCCATAGCTGGGAAGCACGCAGAGCTCTGTGGAGCACTATGCCAACACATTTGGGTTTGTTCAGAAATTGGCCTAATTTTTACAGTACGTTGGTGTGAGACTGCAAACAAGGAAAGACTATATGGATATCACATGCAAAAATTTTAGTGAAGTATCACAATATCCAAGAATCACTCTTAGACATTGCACAGTCAGGGAAGCAAGAGCCTGCATGCACTCAACAGCCAACACTCCTCCTCAGAGGCTGTGACATGTCTCACGATGTTTCCCTCACTAGCAGAACACAAACTGCCCTGCTCCCTTCCATCCTCCTCTCCCTTGCCAGCAGGCAGCCCCAGAGATCCAATTCTCCCTCCTTTTACCACTGCCACAAGGGAGCACTCTTAGAAAACCGCTTCCAGCTTTTATAATAGTGCTCCCTTGTGGCAGTAGTAAATGGAGGGGGAACCAGATCCCAAGCTTAACCTGGATGGGCACAGCAAGTTGCAGAGAAACTACAGCTCCAGGTCAAGCAGATCATTTCCAATCCGGTTGTTTAGCTGCACACTAAAGCTCACCAGGAGCCACGGGTGACATGAAGTGACAGAGCTGCAGGGAGGGCTGGGGAGGATGCTGTCGCCCTTGGCTGGCTTCTCTGTGATTACAGCACGGGGCTGGGGATGGGACAGCCTGGAGACTTGTGTCCCTGTGCCGCTCTGGCTACTGTAACCCCAACAGATACAGTCTGGCTGAAATGCCTCCGGTATGTGTGTCTATATCCTGTCTTTAGCCGTGCTCTGGTGCAGATTTTGTGGCCACAAGCTAAGGAGGTTCGGTTCAGCATTGCCCGGGGAGCAAAAAGCGCCGCGGGGGCTGCAATGATTGTGCGCTGCTCCCAACAGGGGAAAGGACAGGGCACATCTGCCACTGCCACCTCCAGAGCAGCTCAACCTGATCCTGCGGGCCCGGGGAGCTCTGACAGCAGCGCCAGCCTCCCCCAGGCTGGTCCAGGTTGGAGCCACAGGATTCCGGCAGCGGGAAGGAAGGCAAGGGGGATCTGTCCCGGCTCCCCGCGGGATGCAGCGCCGGCTGCCCGGGCTCAGCGAGCGGGGCTCCGCAGCAGAGCCCGGACGGGCCGATGGAACGAGCACGCGGTTCCACGGGGGAAAGGCACGCACGGGCTGAAGGTGAGCGGGAGTGGGTCACCCTCCGGTGCCATCGGCTCACGTCTGGCCACGAGAGTCCTTGCGGGCGGCAGCCCTGGCTCCGGAGCTGCCCGAACCGCAGCGGGCTGACCCACGGCGGGTCCCGGCCGCCCCCCGAGAGCGGGGTGACCCTGGGTGCCGAGGCTTGCCCGGCTTTGCGGCTCCCTCCCCGCTCGGCTCTCCCTCCGGTCCCGCACATACAGGGGGCAGCGGCAGGTGCCTCCGCCGGGGCAGGAGCTCGCCCGGGGTGTCCCCGCGATGCCACCGCGACTCCCGTCGCCGTGCCGGGCGGGGGCAGAGAGCGGCGCCGCCGGGCATCCCCGAGCCCCGTGTCGCCCCCCGCCCCGCGGCCCCTCCCGCCCCCCGCCGCCGGCAGCGACACGCGTGGGGCAGCGGCTCGGCCCCGCCGGGGCGGCTCCCGCCTACCTGACAGCGCGGCGGGCAGCAGGGCGGCCAGCAGCAATAGCAGCAGCAGCGGGGCGGCCCGGGGGGCGGCGGGCCCCGCCATGGGGCCGGGGGCGCGGGGCGCGGGCGGCGGGAGCGGCGGGGCGCGGAGATGCGCCCGCCCGGAGAGCGTCTCGGCGGGGCTGCCCCGCTGCCGCTGCGCGCCCCGCCGTCTCCTCCTCCCGGGCTGCCGGGACACTGCAGCGGGGCGGCCCCGGGAGAGGGGAGCGGCCCTCCGCCCCCCGGCCCCCTCGGCCCTCCGCCCCCCCCGGCCCGCAGCATCCGCTGCCTTGGGTGCGCGCACCTGGCTCCTTCGGGAAATGCCTCCCCAGGGAAACTACGAGCTCCGAGCCTGCCCGTCGGCACCCAGGGGGATTTCAGCCGGCCCACGCTGAAATTGCGTGGTGTGTTACACCTCGTCTTCTCCCCTTGTGGCACTGTGCCCTCCCGGCTGGGGTTGGGATTGTCCTGCGCGGGCACAGGGTTCACTATACAGAACTTTCTATACCAGGTTGTCTTTCCTTCTTCACATCATCTTTTGTTCTTTCTGAACTTCCACCCCATATCTGGCCGGGATTTTTGCTTCAGAAGCCTTGCACTGGAGAGATGCACTGTTAGACCCACAGGGCACTTTGCAGTCCAACTTGTCTGGCTCTTCCCGCAACCCTCCAACCCATATCCCCCATCTACTTCTTACTACATAGCTGCATAATTGAAGGATATTTCTGCAACAATTAATAATGGGTCCTCTGCTGTGGAAACGAAGCAAAAATAAAGCAAAAACAAAACTAAATTGGGCACAAAAGTTCTTGCTGCTATGAAGGGAGAAGAAAGATACTGGGATAAATAAACACCATATTTTTTTGGGGAAAACAAAGACACAAATGGACCAAACAAACAAAAGCACAAATCAAAGGAAGGCAATAACGGGCAGGCTTTGCGCAGGAATCTGGCTCCACACCTCTTCTGCCCAGAGAAGAGTTGGCTTTGGCATGGTGCTGCACAGCTCCATGGCTGAGCACACGGAGGACTGGCACAGAGTGGCTCCAGAGTCTCACCTACATCTCTGCTGCTGGATGTACCTGCTTCTGGGACTCTGGCCCTGCTCACCACTCTGGCCCTCCTGGCCAAGCTGCTCAGGGTCCCACAGGAGCACACTGGCCATGTCCCCACTGGTATCAGTGAGTAGTACACAGTATCCTTCATGCCCTGCATGTTACATATATGCATTTTCATCGTTTGCAGCATCCAAAATGACGTGCAGACAATGTTAAATGATGAGCTGATTGTGGGCTCCCAGGAGAACACTGCAGGCTACACACCCTGTGATGTTACAGGGGGATGGTGTTGGAGAGCTCTGTGGGACATAGGGAGCCAAACCTGGCAGCTGCTTATCTATGCTGGGTATGTGTGGAGTCCCTTCAGCCACTCAATGTAATAGCCAGGGTCTGGCCTTGGCAAGACAGGCTCTAGCTACCCCTCCTGCCTGAGGGGATACTTCCCATGTGCTCTGTACACAACGGTTTGCCCAGTTGTCCCCATCTCAATGACCTGGGCCTTGTGGTTCCTTCCCCCTGGGTGTGTCTCCATTGGCTTCAGGTCAATGCCCTCACCTGCCCTTTGCCCCACCCCCAGACCTTCTACTTAAGGGGAGAAGGCTGGGGTTCTCTCTCTCTCTGCCTTCTCCTCCCTCCTCGGCTCAGGCTGTGAGGTGGAAATAAAATGGACCCTCGTGCTTAACAAAACAGAGACTTGTTTCATCTGTTTCTCTGCTGGCGCCTGTACCTCCCTGGACACGATGATCACAGTAGCCACATGATGCTACAGGTATGGGGCACCCTCCTGCAGAACTACACTTGAGTTTTTGTGTCCTTGCAAGGTGATCTGCACTCTGTAAGGAAGCCCGGGAGCAAGCTGAGACAGGAGCAGCCATGCACAAGGTAGGGACTGTAGTCCAGAACTGAAGCAGGAAGCCACACTGGGACAAGCAAAGGGAGTCCTGAGTTGTGGGCATCTCCAGAAGGCTGTCTTTCACCACTCCTGGAATATTTCCTCCTAGAACTTAACTGTTTCTGCCTGGGAGAGGCTTTTAAAATCAAAGCAGCATACCAAACAGAAGGAGTCTCTAGATGACAGGGTTTCAGGAAGCTTGAGTTAAGACACATCTGTAATACCACATTTTGAGTAGACTGCTGTCTGTTGCAGCCTCCTGGCTTTGCATCACACCAGGCATCACTGGTCCCTTATTGCTCTGAATGGTGTCCTCCTGCTTGAGCATCACTGCTTCATTATCCCCTTTCAACTTTGGTTCTCTCCTTCCTAAGTGGCATTCTCAAGGCTGTGGTTCACAGTGCAGTAGCATCAGTCATATAGTGAGGAATGGAATGCCAAAGTGCAGCATTGAAAGGCCTTTTCTGGATTATGAATCAGGGACTGACTTGAACACTGACTGGTTGAAGATATGCAATTCTCACGTGGGACTCCAACTGTTTCTGAGAGAAAGTACACTTCACTAGCAAAGCATGACAGGTAGAAGACAAAAACAAGCACACTGAGAGACCTGGATATTTGGGTCAAAAGTTTTAGCAAGTAAACCTGGGTAAAGAGTATCTATTAGAGTCAGGGATCTCAGTATCACAGAAATCCAAATCCTGCCTGTTATCTGCAGCAAGAGCTGTTTTTTGTGAGGGAGATATCATTGTACATGGTGGGCATTTGGGAATTGCAGTGGATGTACTCAGTGGAACAATGTGACTGTGTCAGTACTCCCTGACAAGGATGTCTGAGCTTGCCCTAAAACAAAATGGTACCTGGCAAGGCAGGAAGAATGGCCTCAATATGCTCCTCCAGCACTCACACATCCCCCCTCACCCCCCAGCTGGTCATAGGTGGCAGAGGGATCCCCCATGGAAGCTGACATTACTCAGCAGGCTCAAGCCCACTTGCTGCTTTTTAAATCACAGTTCTGAAAAGGGAAAAAACATTGCACTTACTAACTGGAGGCAAAATGGTATATAGGTGTATTGGAAAGAGTGAATCTTTGCAGAGTACATAAATCTGGACAGGGTTTTATTTTCCTCAGTTGTTTCTTCATTGCTTGTTCCGTGAAGTGCATCCAGAAGAGAGAGAAAGTTGAACATGCAGGGGTGCAGCCATCTGTCTGGATGAAACGATCCACCATGCTCACCTGTATGGGCTGTGCAGTCTTGGAGGTTTTTCATTTAAAAGACAGAATTCCATTGAGAATGTGGATTACTCAGGAAACAACCAAGATGCCATACTGCAATGAGTATGGACTTGTTTCTGTGGCAATGTGAAATTTGTTTCTTTGCAGGAAAGGAATTTTCTGTAATTAGCCCAGCTAATATTAGTGTAGCATTTCAGATTAAATTATAGCTTAAACCAAGACAAGAGATATTTGGGATTGCTAATTCTTTCTGTCTTATTTATGCAAATGCTTCTCTTGAAGCCATATTAGGCCAGACAAATAATCACTATATGCTGGAAAATCCTGAGCAGAGAAGGTGCAATGCACCAGCAGTTTGCTTTCTAGATTTCTAGAAAATTCCTTAAAAGAGGTCTTTGTAGGAGAAGGAAATACAGTTGACCTTGTCCCTGATAAGTAACAGCTGTGTTAATTACCAATAGAGCCTCGCCCCTGATGAGCCACAGCTGTAGCCAATAAAGAGAAGTGTGATAAAAGGGAGTGGGCTAGCTGGTTAGGGGGATCATGAAGGGGGAGGAACCTTGAGGAAGAGGGACTCATGAAGAAGAAGGATCCTGGGGAGAGAGAATCATTCCAGTGAGGTCAGTCTAGGTCTGCAGTTAGTCTGTTGTTGGAATCTGCAGTCACAGTCTAGCCAGGTAAAAGCCTTCAGTCAGAGTCTGCAAACTAATACATGCAGTCATAGTTTAGCAGGAAATAACCAGCAGTCAGAGGCTGCAAGGGAAACCTACAGTAGGAGCTTGCTGCAGCTAGAGCCAGTGAATAGTTTGAGTCAGGATAAACTGTAAGGAGGAATAAACCAGGACCCTTTTCATGCTGTGAGAAACAAAAAGTTTGTCTTGGCTTATTTCTACCCTCCAACAAAAGGGCTGCTGCAACAGGTCTTCAGCTGGCATAGTCTAGCACAGCTTCTTGCCTCACCTCCTTTCATTTCTGTGGAGGTCTTTTATTTATACCAGCTAATGGAAACAGCTTTTTGTATTTGGTGAACAAACTTACTGAGTCTTGACTTCTAGAATGTTTGTCATTGATGCAAAGGAAAGGCAGCTGCAGGCTGTGAGACAGAAATGGTACTCCCAACAGTTTGTAGGGGTAGGTTTACAAATGGAGGACACAGGCAGAGAGAGACGTATAAAGGAAGAATTTTAATAAGCCAAATTGTCCAGATACTTATAAGAAATTTCAAGGGTTCTGTACAGAGATTTTCTCTTCGCTGTAGTTCTCTACAGCACTGGCTGCAGCTCATTTGGATACAAGCAAGCAAGGTTCAACCCAGCATCAGCCCAGGTATGGCAGCATGGGCTACAATACAGGCAGGGTTCAGCACCCAACAGCTAAAGCCACACATGGCGTGGAGTGTCTTCTACGCAATCTGCACAATCTGCAATTGCAGCTTCAGATCCAAGTGAAAGCATAGCAATTTTACTAAATTCCAGTGACATTTGCTTTATTTATTCACAAGAAAGGAGGACTGCCCTATTAAACACTGCCAAGAAAGTTTCTGACCACTTACTCTAATGGCAACCACCATTCCACACAATTTTCTTTAAATGACCTAAGATCCTTGTCTTGTAAATGTTTTGCATCTGTTTAACACTAAACCTTCACAAAATGCAAGGAATATTTAAATGCATAACCCTAAGTGTCTATTTTACTCCAAAATGAACAGAAACTGTTTTAAGTAGGTTAATCGTGTAATTCTTGAGTTGAAGTGTATAATTCTGTTGAAGGCCACTAACAGAGAAAAGAGGCTGAAAGAAAGCCAGTAAATGTCTTCCAGCAATGTAAAACTACATGCCCCTGGTAACCACTCCTTTTCGTTGCAGGTTGCCCTAGTTCAGTGTTAGCTATAGGTTGTAAAAGCACAAATAGCTGCATCATGTAAAATAAATGCTCATTTCTAAAAAAGAAGACAGTGTTGAAGATATACTTGTCATGGGCAAATCACAGTAACCAATAATTTATTTGCTGAATTTTGCCTTTTGTTCTGGTTTACTTGCCTGGAAACAGTTTCTTTAATGTATTTACATTTGTATGTTTTGGTAATCCTCCCACTTAAACCAAAATAAAGATTTCTGTTTTTTTTAATAGCAAAATGATTCAGGCATGTGCTCTTGAAGATATGTGGGATATTTACCCAATCCAGCTTCTAAGCAGAGATTCGAAAAAAAAAAAACCTTCCAGAAGAAAATGAAAAGCTGCTTAAGTTCAATGAAATTACCAGATGAGTGTCAATGGAATCAGAATTCCTGTATGCCCATCTGGTAGACTCATTTAAACAAAAACTAAAGAAGAGGCAATTACGTCATTAAAGAGTGCTGCAAACAAACAAGTAGCAACCGAAGTTTTTTAGGCAGCTGTAGAGCTGGCATGCCTTGTTTCTTGTGTTATGTCTGAAAACATGTATTTTCCATGCCATTCTTCTATAGCAATGTCAGTGTTCTGGCTTTGGATGAACTTGATGATCTTAAGGGTCTTTTCTAAACTAAATGATTCTCTGATTCTCTGACTTTTATGGACAAAAGTGCCCAGCACTACATTTTAGCAGCTCCTCCTGGATGCCAAGTGCCCACCAGAGCCACTCTATCACTGCCCTCCTCAGCTGGACA
Source organism: Zosterops lateralis (assembly GCF_965231275.1). NCBI lineage: Eukaryota > Metazoa > Chordata > Aves > Passeriformes > Zosteropidae > Zosterops > Zosterops lateralis. The sequence goes on along the minus strand of NC_139764.1, from coordinate 56,377,911 downwards.
GGGGAGAGAAAATATAGCAAAAGGCTCATGGGTTGAGATGAGAGTAAGGAGAGATCACTCAACAATTACAGTCACAGGCAAACAGGCTTGACTTGGGAAAATTATTTTATTTATTATAAATCAAATGAGAAATAAAACCAAAACACCTTCCCCCTACCTCTCTCTTCTTCATCAGCTTACTTAGATTTTTCTCTACCTCCTCTCCCACTGCAGCACAGGGACACAGGCAATGGGGCTGTTGTCAGTTCAGCACATTATCTCTGCTGCTCCTTCCTTTTTTAGAGCAGGACTCCTCACACTCCTCTTCTGCTCCAGTGTGGGGTCTCTCTCCCAGGAGACAGTCTTCCATTAACTTCTCCAATGTGAGTTTGTCCCACAGACTGCATGAATTGGTCCAGCATGGATCCCCTCCACAGGATACAGTCCTTGAGGAACAGACTGCTCCAGTCTTCTGGGGCTGGGTCACAAGTCCTGCCAGCAAACCTGCTCCAGTATGAGCTTCTCTCTCTCCCCTTGGGTCCACAGTTTCTTCCAGGTGCGTGCTCCAGGGCATGCTTCTCATGCTTCACAGCCTCCTTCGGAGTATTCTGCTCTGGCATAGGGTCCTTCATGGTCTGCAACTGGATCTCTGCTCTACCACAGACCTGCATGGACTGCAGTGGGACAACAGCTTCACCACAGTCTTCACCAGGGGCTTCAGGAGAATCTCTGCTTGAGTACTTGGTACCTTCTCCTTCTGCCCCTTCACTGACCTGAGTGCCTGCAGAGCTGTTTCTCTCATATATTCTCATTTCTTTAGCTGAAGCTGCTGTTGTGCAATTTCTTCCCCTTCTTAAACATGTCATCCCACAGCTGCTGCCACTGTCACTCATGGGTTCAAGGTTTGACCACTGGCAGATCTGTTCTTGAGCTGGCTGGCATTGGCTTTATCAGACATGGGGAAGCTTCTAGCAGCTTCTTACAGAAGCCATACCTATTCTCCCACTCCATGTCACATACCTCAATACAGGGTGGCAGTAATGCTTTTCCTCTCCATTAAACTGCTTCAGCTTCTGGAGCAAATTAATGTTTTCCTTTGAGTGTTTATTCATATGGATATAGCTGTGTTATTCTACCATGCAGTTTTGTCAGAACAGTGAATGTAATAATGCCATGTCATGATCCCCTATTCCTCATCTCTTGGTGAGACTGAGTTGATATAATTCAGCCATTGCTGCTTTGCCAAACATCTTTCAACGCTGCAACTAGTCAGCATTAAAATAGCAGAATATAAGTGCTACTTATGAAAGTCTTTACATAATTTGTATTTAAAGCCTCAAGAACAAGTTCCCTTTGTTCCTGCCTGGTGTCACAAAACTCAAGTCCAGCTTTGGAAATGACAAGTTGGGTAAATGAAGAAAGCCCTGAAGCATGTCAGGCCTGGGTGCTGTTGACTGCCTGAAGCACATAATCCCCAATGGTATGGGATCTCTGCCAGTGTGATGCCTGGACATCAGTGTTCACACCTTGGGAACTGTCAGGAGAGAGACTGACACAGGCTTTGATGATGGGCACCATCAGAGATGCAACACTATCTGTCCATGTTCCAGGCTTATGCCTTCTTATGCCTTCTTATGTCTTTCACTATCCTTTCTTTTCTTTCTTTTCTTTCTTTTCTTTCTTTTCTTTCTTTCCTTTCTGTCTCTTCTTATGTCTTCTGCTAAAGCTCAGTCAGCACAATGAAGTGTTGAGTCCTGAAAGCTTCATCATGGCAAGCAGCAGTCTAATAAAACGTGTGTCATCTTGGCCACTCTTACCATGGGTTCTTCCAAATTAAACACAATTGTGTCTCCTTCTAAAACAGGAAAAAATGCCTCATCCCTCTGTACTGAGCCCTCCACACTGGAAGACCACTGAACTGGAAAGGCATGTGGAGCAATTCTAAGCATCCTGAAGGGTGTTTGCACCCCCACATTGCAGATGGTGGTAACTTTGAGATGTAAAAAAAAAAAAAAAAAGGTTCCAGTAGAGACTTGGTGTGTTTGAGGCTCTACACAAACCCCTGACCTTTGCCATTTTGCCAAAATAAACAGACTTTCATGACAATTCCGAGGGGTGAGGGCCATCTGAGTTGCATGGATGGGCCCTGCAGCACAGCCTGCCTACGTGATGGAGAGTTTAGGACTTCTAGATGCCTGTTTTCACCTTCCTCTCCTTAAGTCCTGCAGTAGCCAGCCACTCTGACAGAAACTAGGAGCATTAAGGACATAGTCCAGGAGGGGCTACCCTTACTGCTCCTCTGTGTCTGATGAGACCATGGCCAGCAGCTCAGAGCAGTGATTGCAGGGACACTTGCATGCTGCTGGCCCAGGGAGGGTGACTGGCAAGGGAACGGAGACAGAGGTGCGGAGCTCTGGTCCTGTGAGGAAAGGGCTCTCACCAAGCTCGGCAGTCACAGATTGTGAGAGGACGTGCTTTGTGAATTTGAGAACCTCAGATGATTCATCTCCCAACTAATAAATGTCTGCTGGGCCCATATAAACGCCACTGATTTACAAAGCTGTCCAAGCTTGTTTGCCCCAACATTCCCCCTGCCCCACCACTAGGAGCAAGTGACAGCCCATTTCTTGTAGGCACCTCCACAAAACTCCGGAGTGAGAAGACAACTCTAATTTTACAGCAGTAGAGGAAATTTGTTCTCTGAGATCCTTCTGTTAAAAGAGAAGGCTATTGTTATGGCTGTATTTGGCAAGAAAAGAATTAGGATTGGTCAATGGCTTAGGCTTATTGTTTCCTTAATGACTACAACTGCTTTGCTCTCACAGTGTTTTGGGGTTTTTTTTGAGATATTGTTTGCTTCAGCCTTACTCAGGATATTTGGAATTCAAATAAACTGCATTGCACTGCATTTTCTGGCAAGTACCCAGTGCAATGAATTTCAAACTAGTGTTTGATTTTGACAGCTACGAGGCAGAGAGGCATCTCACTAGTCAAGACTAATTCTTCCAGTTGCTACACAGCATGACCCTATGAATTTACTGTCAGTCACATCGCCGAGGTCACGTTATCCCTCAGTAACAGTAACCTGAAAACATGGTAAAGGGCAGATGGTGATCTGCAGAGTTAGGTGACTTTGCATCTGTGGTATTTAAGACATGAAATTAACTGTGGATGTATCTACTTATATTTGGAAGAAAGATAAACGATTTTCAACCTTTAGGGTGACTTGCATATACTTAAAATATTTGGAGCTATTTGTGGTTACAGATCTTAAACAGATAATTGAAAAAGTGTGGGAGAGACATGACTTTTCATCAATTAAATAGAAAAGAAGAATAAATGAACTCTCTGAGGTCAAGAAATCACCCCCAAAATATTATTCACAATTCCCCCCCAATGTTATATATTTTTTCAAGTCAGAGTTTCTCAAAGAGCTTTACAAAATCCTGCTTGATGAGCATAAATTATCACTCTGACCTATTAAATACTCTGGCCCATGCAGAGAGAAGGCTATTTAAGGCTATCTTTAAAGGGGAATCCTGGCCAAGGCATCCTCCTCCTGCTCATTTTGCATACAGGAATTAGCCAAAGCCCCACAGGTTCCTCACATACCCCAAGCAAGTCTCCAGCAACACTGATATGCTTTTGCTTCATCATCTTTTTCAGAAAGGTCCCTCCTGCTGAGGAGCTCCATTGCCTGAATCTTCATGTCAGTCTGGTGACTGGAAACAATGCTGCCATTGCACAAGCAGCACTCAAAACATTGAAGGGTTGTGCGTAATTTCTTTATGAATGGTCTGCCTGTCACCAGGGTCATGAGGAAGGCCAGATCCATGTGCACCCTACAAGAGCTGGCTGCTCCTGCTCCTGAGCTCAGCAGCAGGCACTGCTGATATTTGGCTCTTAGGACTTCTTGCCTGAAGGTTTCCCCGAGACAGATGCCCCCAGAGTGACCCAGTGTTGCCTGGCTGATCTCACAGGGGCAGCTCAGAGGGCAGAACTGCCCCTGGGCACACCTGGGGCTGCCCAATGGGGCTGGAAGACACTACCAACACAGGGCAGATGTGCCTGTGTCCCAGGCACAGAGGCTGCTCTGCTGAATATGATACTACCATGCTTTGAGGGGTGCAGCTCTCTTGCTTTTGTAGTCACTGTACTCCTTTCTTTTCTTTCCCACATCTTTCTTAGCAATTAATTACTCCAGGGATAAAAAGTGGAAAGAGGTTGCTGAGCTTTTCGTCTCATCATCAATAATTCCAGCACCTCCCTGCTCTTTCTCACCCTCTTCCCATCCAACTTCATCCAACCTCTCTACATGTCCCATCCTGACACTGCTGTGCCATGATAACTCTTGGATAACTTATTTTGGAGGTCACAAAGTGAACATCATCACCTTTCCCTCACATCATTACCTTTTAATCACAGCCTCACTAACTCTTACCTCCACACGAGTGCCCATCTGATTACCTGGTATCTTTCTTTTATTGATTTGCCCCGCAGCTATGGTCTATATTTCATACAGAAATTAATCCACTGGAATAGATCTCACCTTTGCCATGGACTACTCCCTCTGGTCTGCTTGGCTATGTTGATATCTGCTTTAGCACTGCCCTCTGTGTTCGACTGGTCAATACCAGATTCCTCTAAGCCCCCTCCACCCTCTTCCTGGATATCATCTTTCACTTACACTGTCCTCTGGATATGACTGTTTCTATGTCTCAGCTTTCTTACCTTCCTCAGCCTCTCTAAAACTTGTCATTTCTTCTCCTTTCACAGCCCTTCTCCTTTCCAGTTTTGTCCTCTCTTGCACCCATACCCTGCAGAGCATTGCTCCCAATCATTTTCTTAACTCTGTTTTTGTCCTCTTGCTTCCTAGCACCCACTGGCTATACCTCATCAAAGGCTTCTCTTTTTACCTTTCAGACCTTCCCTAGGTAATTGTTCTCAGCCTCTGTCATCCTTCAGCCTTTGATGTTGTCTTGCTTTCTCCTGTATAGATTTTCTGCAAGTGAAAAATTGCTCTGAAGGGGTGATCTCTGCTCAAGCCTCATCTTTTTAACAAGGTACTCAATTCTCACATTTCTGACCCTAAGAAGAATGGTTCCTCTTTCCTTCTCCCAGCCCCAGCCTGGAAAAGAGAACAGCACCATGATCTGTCTACCATGAAAAACTCAAAAAAATCCAGTGGAACACATGAAAATTGTGAAGTCAGACTGGCTTAATGGCATCAACCAGGTCATCTTCACTTTGAACAAGAACACCTGTGCAGATAGATAGAGATTAAAATTAACTAATTTCCTTTGCATTTATACCTCCAGGTAATCTAGGTTACCTCCACAGGCCTTTGAAAAACCCTTAACACATCATGGTCATTTCTCAGCAGTCTCTGGTGCCTTGCTCTTGTATGTCTTTACTTTTTCTGCCTGTACTTCTTTGCAGAGTTAATAATCTCTTTTCTCCTGCTATATGAAACCCAGAAGAACCAGACCTCCACCCCTGTTGGACTCTGGAAGCCTCGGAATGAACAAGGTCTATGGCAGGTGTGCCTCAGAGTAAGGGCTAAGACGGGTGGCAGCACCCCTTCCAAGCCACACTGCAAGGGGAACAGCCATCAATTTTCTGGGAGACAACTCTGTCTGGAGCAAATCTGCTGCTGCAAGTCAGATGCAGAATTCAGTATTTCCTCATACTTGGAATACTTGGCACAGTGATTAAGAAAATAAATGACAATCAACTTTTTCTAAAGAAGTGGGTACAAAGATAATTTTGATGAAAATTCTTTGCAGAAACCAATTTTCCCCATGAGAATGCTGGCATTTAAATGCATTTTAAGAGCTAAGAAAAACACTTAATTTCTTCTTTGTTGCTAGACAGGAGCACTGTGTTTCAGATTTGTCTCAAAAACTTCCTGACCAAGTGGGTTTGCTTTGTTAACCTCACTCTTAGTTGCGATTAGCTTCTGCTAGGTGCCAATAGTGCTTTGAGCCTATTGATTGTTTTTCAGAATAAGAAAGAGATTAATGTTTTGAATACACATCAGAACTTATCTTCACCATTTAAAAAGGACACATAATTGAAATAGAGATACAGCTATTGTATTGAAATAAAATAGGCAGAAAATTATTTTTCATTTCTTTTTCATGAGGACACTGAACCACTCATTCTGGTTCAATAGGTCGAAATTTTTGCCACCCCTCTTGGGTTTTGTTTTCTTGGGCAAATGATTTTGCACTATTCACGGGAATGGTGTAAAATTGAAAGAACTGAATCTTCACTGATCAGTGTTGTCAGCACCTAGATGGCTAACCAAGGGAATCTGTTACAATCAACACTGGAGTGATTTCCAGTGGGTCCATTGCAGCTTCTCAGTTGAGGTGGTGGGAATTTAGCCTTAGGACAAACAGGCCCTGGGAAAACTGCCCACTAGAATTGTTCCAAGTCTCTAAAAGGGCGATTGAACATAATCTCTAATTCAATGAATCTAACAGCTGGAAATCACTGCAGGTCAGAGAAGTACAGTAGGGGACAATTGCTATACATTTGCTCTATTCTTACTCTCTTCACTAGGCATCAGCCTTTGGCCATTCCCAAAGACAGGACAGTGACAAAGACAGGATCTAGTTGAAACTTTGGTTTCACTTAAAAAAGACATTTCTGGTGCTGTGATGTGAGTTGCCACCATAGAGAGCAGCTACTCTGGTCAAACAGTTTCAGTAGAAAGCTCACATAAGGGCAAGGGATCAAAATTTCATTCCATCCACATTGTCCAGCAAAAGGATCTACATGGACTTCCACTAAAAATAACTGGAACCAAGCTCTATCTTTTTGACCCATAAAAGAGCATGGACAAGGGCTGCTTTGAGTCAAACACTTCCTGCATCGTGCAGAGAAGGCAGCTATCCTTCCTCCCAAACTAGAGCTGAGGAAAGCTAAGGGAGATATTATGCTTTTGTCAAGTACTGTTCAGTACAAAGTCTTAATCCTGAGTACATCCATAAAGCAGCTAGACAAATCTATCCAGCTTCCAATTATCTACTAAACATGGCCTAGCATGATCCAGACTAAACTTAACCAACTGGTGTACATAAGCAGAAATCCATGAGAATGCTCCTCTTCATGCAGCCCATTGGTGTCCAGCATCCTGGTAACACATGTCACTGCAGACACCCTTATGTACCCCTGCTGCTCCGTCACAGCCTCATGGAGAATTGATTCAGGTTCAACATCTGAGACACTCGTCCCCGAGGCACTGTGGGGTTTGCTGTCCAAAAGGCTTCCTGCTACTGCAGTGCAATGACTGCAGGTGAAAAATTTACTCCACATCAAGGCAGCAGTGGTTTGGGTGCCAGAGAGTGTGTTCTTTGAGAGCTCCCATGAGCCTAAGATTGCCAAGAGGTGTGTGAAGCCCGGCACTGCAAACCCTCACACGGGAATCAAGCTGACCAGCTTCTGGCCCATGGGGACACAATTCAAGGCCAGGTTGGACAGGGCTTTGAGCAGCCTGGTCTAGTGGAAGATGTCCCTGTTTATGGCACAGGAGCTGGAACTGGGGGATCTCTAAGGACCCTTCCAAACTGTTCTCTCATTCTGTAACAGCAGTGCCTGCTGGGACTGGGGCAGAAACATGAGGCAAACACTCGTCTCTCTCCCATTCATTAGTTTCCCAGTAATCCTAAAGAACATCACTAGCATCTCCAGGGGCACAATGATTCTCATTTTTGGTACAATGATTCTGTTCTTTGATGTGTCTTAGGTGATGATACTTTGGCTTAATTAGATTGTGCTGGTACCAGACAGTCTGGGACCACAAAGATTCCTGAGTGTGAGGTGCTATGGCCTGAGGAACTGCCATGCTGATCCAGGATTTCCTCTGCAAAACAGAGAGGAGAGAATACACGTTTCAATCTCCAATCCAAAGGACTTTGTGAAATTCTTTCAGTTCCAGTTCACTGACAATACCTTAAGCCCCACCTTCTGGTGAATCAGGGAGAGACAACGCTCCCAGTCAAGTTAAAACAAGAGTTTTCAAGACAACACTATTAAAACAGAAAAATGCCTGATTCTTCAGGAGAATCCACTGATCTTCAACAAAGTGTCAAAAAATATTTTTTTAAGGCATCATAGTATTTTTTAAAAGGCATCAAGTGGTTTTATCATGTTGGATTCCATTTTCTTCACTTGATATAAACTGTCATGCTATAAAATAAACTTTATATTTTAAGCAGTTTTCTCTCTCTTCTCAGTAGTGTCAGTGAGCACACACAAACTAAAACTATTCCAGTCATAACCACAGGCTGAACCATACTAAAAATGTAGTTTCAGAAATTTTAAAGTCACTCACCAATACCAAGAATTTTAAGAACATGGTAATGCTTTCATCTATTAGTCCTATTGGAGAGCAACTGAAAATTCCTCTCTTTAAGGGAAATTCTCTAATGATCTATAATAGTCAAGCCTACTTTCCATGTGGAATGAGGCATGAAGATCTGTCAGCACAAATGGAATCAGCTGGCCACCATATCTTGCTTAGAAGACCATGGTTTAGATCATTACATGTTACTTCTGTCCATAATCTGACTTTCAAAGTTCCACATCCACTGCTGTCAAGAGAAGATACCTTGAAACAGAATATAAAATGTGTTGCAACCTCTGCTACCCTCAGAGAGCAAAAGAAAACATCAAATGAAACACATTTCTCTTCACACAGGATGACTGGCATCTCTCAGCCTAAGAACTGCTCCCCTTTTACTGGGAGAAGGCAGCAGGTAGTGATGATCAGGTGATTGTTTATGGCCAGTAATTTTCTTCTCTCTTAGATATAGCTGAAGACAATGTGCATTATTTAGAATATTTATAACAGGACAAGGGCTGTGAAAGATGAGTGACCTGGTTTTGTTCTCACTTTTGTGGAGAAGCTAAACACAAATCCAGTGGATACAACCACAGCATAGGAAATCAAATTAAGGCTTGCAGGTCTACAAGACTTTACTGTTTAGAAAGAAAATACAATTAAATAATGATGTGGGACATCCTCCTTCACTCATGCTTCCCCAGTCTGTCCCCTCAACTCAACTCAAAAGAACTTCAGCTAGACCCAGCTACACAAGCAAACCCCTGGGTTTACCTGCCCTGATGCAGAGGTCTGCTCAGGAGGATGAGCTGTATCCAAATCATTCCAGCAAAGGCTCAAGTACTTTCTCAAAGTTCAGAGCTCTTGCTTATGAATCCCTCAAAGCCAAGTGTGTTCCTTGCACAATAAATTTTGTGGTGCCACAGGGGGGAGCTTGGAGCTTGTTCTGTGGCTAAAGCTCATCACTTCCAGATAAAGAGAAAAGGAGAGCTCAGCAGCATTAACAACTGCAGCCACTGGAAACGCTGTTTTGGAAAGGCTGGTTGAAAGTCATGACACCTGCATACAAACTGCACAAGCACGTCAATAAAGATGTTCCTTTGCAACATGATCTTCGGAGACACTCATTGACTTTGCCTTGAAAAAGCAGCCAAATCCACAACTTAGAGCAGAACAGAAGTCTTATACAGTCTTTATTCACTACAGTTTGAGAGAAGACTATGAATGCAAAAAAAGACTACATTTTCACCCAAATGCACCTGTGAAAGTATCTGTTGATTTTCTTCGAACACTTACATGAGAGGGAAGCCATCACATTACTAACACCTTTATCTTCCTCCCCACCAAAGGAAGGAAGATGTCCCACTACAGTGCTAGGAAATACCTACCTTTTTTCCTACACATTATTTTCTAAATGGTGCTACATTTTTACTGCTTGTTTATTCATTCTTTTGTAGTGGTATAAAGTGTGAGCAGAAAGACACATGATTATAATAACTTTCACAGCAGCTATTCACATCCATTATGAAAGCATATTCTTATGTTACAGCTTTTAATTAGGAAAGAAATATGGTTCCTTTGGACAATGGGCTTGGTTCACAGCAATACCTCTGTAATTAATGCTTTTTTTATTAAAAGAGCATCCCTGAATCAGTATATGGGGCTATTGACTCTGCTGCAAACCACTGTCAGTCTGCTTGGTTACCTTTGAAAATGTAAAACATCTACATTTAATAGGAAAATAGATGATCTGTCCTGATTCAAGCTGAAAAACAGTGCTGTAATCGAAAAAGCCAACCCTGAGCAGCCATTGTTTGGTGCTGCAGGATGACAGTGGAACAATCTTTTTTTTTATTTCCTTTAAACAATACTTTCTTATGAGCATAATACAATAAGTTCATGCTATTTGATTGTGAACTGGGCCCACTGTTTACAGTATTACTATACATAACCAAAGGTCAATGTAATTAACAAAATGGATAAAATTCATTCTTTTTGAAGAAAAAAGAGAGACTGACTGATTTTGCTGGGGTTTTGGAGAGCTGGCTTGGCACTGAGTGTTATTTCTGTACCAATGCATTTTAAACATAAAGAAATCACTGGCTAAAAGACTGATAGTTTAAGACAGCATTTTCAGTGGTAGTATTTTTTACTGCTGGAAACTAAGCTACCAATGATATAACATAAATCAAGGTAGTAGTGCATCAGTTTAAAGATATGTAAATATTAAAGATATGTAAATATTTGAGTGCTGCAGCATAATAGCTATCATTTTTCACTGCTTTGATATCCAGGGATTCCTAGTACTACACAAATGTATTTTATCTGCTTAATTTTTTAGTTTCAGTACTTTCATCCAAAGCAAAGTCACTCCCATTTCTTTGTACTGCACTGAAATAAAAAAAAATCTTGTTTCAGTCCATAATGTTTTTCTTATTCTTTCTGGACTGTCTCTGTCAGTGTTTGTCTCTATGAGCACCAAATTCCAGATCCTAGTCCCTAGGGTCCAGGTCCCAGTACCCTGTCTCCAAGTCCTCTGTGCATACACACCCCAAAGGCACACCAGGCAACACTGACAGGGCACCTGGTGCTTCCATCCAGGGCTCTGCAGAGCCTGAGCAGCACTGGCACTGCTACCAGACCACTGGGACTTCTGCAACATGATCCCTTCTTCTAGCAGATTCCCATTAAGATTCTTGTTGGAACCTGGGAAAGCAGGCCTTACCCTGCATTTTCCATTTCTCAGTTGACTGCCAGAGTCATTGTGATTTTCTGTTGCTGGGATCTGCTGTCACATTCTGCTAAGACCATGGGAGTCCTAAATAAATGAACACAAATGTCTGTCTGATTTCCATCTAAAAAGCTTCTAACCAGGTCTACTGCTAAGTACTTTGCTCTATGGAGACTCGTGTTCCCAGCAGTTTGGAAATGAGAACACTCAGGAGCAGACAATGTTCCAACAAAAAGGTAAAGACTGACGGGAGGTGGGACAAAGTTGAATTTCCCAGCTTAAGCATTGGCCTCAGCAGCGTGTGCTTCTGTAAGAGCTGCTTTCTGTTGCACCAAAAAGGCAACTTTTGACTGCACAGGCCACAGCGAGGTGGGCAAGAACTGGCTGCTCTGTGACTCTGAACAGATTTCAGGTGCAGCAGGAGTGATGAGGTCAGAACACAGAGAAACAAACAGTTCCCATGCAGAGAAGCTTTACCTTAATTCCCAAGCTGCTTAAGTCCCCCATTTTTTTTATAACAGCATCCAGAGCACCTCATTTTCACATTTCAAATGCTTTTTGCAAGACAATTATTTTACTTTATTATTATTATTATTTTGTGTCGATTGTCACAGAAAATTAAGTATACACTTAACAAAAGTCTGCATTTAGGAACTCAATATTCTTTTCACTTATGCAGCTGCACAACAATCATGTGAAGTCGGAAACAAAATATTAGTCCTGTATACAGACAATGAGCTTTAATTGCTTACTGTGCTCTGTATTGCAACAGTTAGTTTGCAAAATACAAAAAAATTAAATTTAGCTGCTGACATCTATTTTCATGTTAAATTTCCCTTCCAACTATGCATCTTGTCTACATAGATATGCATGGAAATGTTCAGATGCATTCCATGAGAATACAAAAAAAATTTCAACCCCATTAGCTGAAAAGAAATCAGCTTCAATGTCACAGCTACAGTGCAGGACACTGCCACTGGACTGATTCACAGAGAAGGAAAGGATTTTATCCTATTCCCTGCTTTTGATAGCATCCAACAGAATTTGCACTCCTGTGGAATGAGATGATGGTGATATGGATGGGGTCCCTCTCCATTCAGGATCATATGCACTAGAATACAATGAGTAACTGCTTTTTATGAGACTGCCTAGTCCTAAACTGGCCACCCTTCAAGTAAAACAGATGATGCTTACTTACAATACTATATTGTTTTTAATAGGACACGCCCTTTTCAGAGTTGATCTCCATCTCTTATGCAGGACATACCTTTTATTAATTAAAGTAGGGCACCTCTTTCGAATGCATAACTATCAGCTTGTTGCACATCAAGTAATGAGTCTGATTTTGTGGACAATGCTGTGAGTAGGCTGCCAGGGAGCCTGTCCTGGAGGGGATGTGGAAAACGAAAGACACACACCCACACTGCCCCAGGAGCAACCTCCTATGGGAGAGTACACATTTTGATGTGGATCACTCAGCTTTTGAGCGTGGTGCACACTGAGGGGCCGTGTGTTTATTTTACCCAGTCTATCTCACAGATATTAATTAGAGGGTTTCAAAATTATTAACAGTTCCAGTATTTAATGTGAGTACATGGTCACAACATGACCTGTAGTACTGTGGGCACCTCTGAAAGGACAGACAAGCAAACAGAATTTATTCCCTTCCTGTAGTGCACATGCTGTAGCGTGTTCTTGGGCTTATGTGTTACAGCTGCACTCATCTAAACAGGCTTGTTGCCTTCCAAAGAGGGGATCCTGTTCCCCAGCATAGAGAACTTGTGTCTTCACCTCCTCCCAGACCATGCTCTGGTACTTACCTCATAATGTGTTGGTCCAAGTCACTAATCTGCTGTAAAACTATTTCTCTTTTTATATCACTGAATTTGTTTTCTGCCAGATTAGTGACCTGAATTGACTCACCATACAGTAAAATGGAACCAGCAAAGGGGAAAGGGGAGAGCAGGAGCTGAGAGTGCAGAGGTGTTTGTAGGTTGGTGAGAGCAGAATCTCCTCTTTAAGTAGCAGTAAAAATAATAGCAGATCTAATAGTACCTTTATAAACAGCCAAGCAGGGAATTTACTTTTTGATGCTATACTGCTGCAGGATGGTCCTGGAGCCATAGTGGGCTGGTCCTGGGGCCAATATCTGCAATGCAGGGCATTGTGTTTTGCCTCCACATTGTGCTACTTCTCAAAGCTGTTTGTGCTGTCATCGAGTGGTTGGCAGGGTTGTATTGTTTTTGTGAGCTTGTTCCCAGCCTGTATGTCGATCCAGAATTGATTCAAGGCTGGTTTTAAGCCATCCATATGGCAGTTATCGACAGAAGAAAGCACTATAGCACACATTACATTTATTATTCTGAAACTTTAGGAGGGATGTAAATGGTACATCAGTCTCATGCAAGTCTGTGCTGCCTGAAATTTAACTATTTACTTGCTACTCTAAGTACTCTCACTTTGCACTTCAGTAAGAAAACATACTACTAAGAGCAGGTTTTTATCACTCGTTGTAGTCATAAAAGAAACTAAATCCGAATTTCCTTCTTCTTTACATTGGCTTCTTCTCCTAATAACCCATGCCTGTAATGAAGGTTCAAAGAAAAAACAGCTTTTCACAATGACCTAGAAAGGTCAAAGACATCACTTCCAACTTAAATAAAAACCCAGTGAAATATAGCACTTCTGGCACACAGCAGCTCAAGCTGTAGTCAGTCTCAATACTGTATACTTTAAAAAGTTACACATTCTAATAATAGTTTAAAATGTCAGGACATGTTCACTGGATGAGCCTAAAAGCCTCACAGCTGAGCCCAAAGGGAAAGCCCTGTTATCCTCCCAGCTTCTCCCAGCACTGTGTAGCTCCTCTTCCACCCAAGGACAGTTCACCTGTGAAACTGATCATAAGTTACTTAGTTACTGCAAGGAATTTTACTATTTATATTGAATAAAACTGTTACAATATTTGTTGTACTGCGAGACTAATAAAAGCGTTGAAATTTGAAGAAAACAGAAATACTTGAAAACACTATTAGTCCATAATTTTTGAAGTTTTAAGTTCCAGAAGAATAAAAGAGAGTGAGAGAGAGGATTGAAGAAAAGAGGGTGGGAAAGATGGGAAGAAAAAGGAAAGAAGAATGGAAACAGAAGGAAAGCACTACCTGATAGGCAGTTTACCAGGAAACTTGCAAACCGAGATAGTGAAAAATGAACAGGCATTCATCTATTATTCCATTTTAGTGAGCTTCTAAACTCCTCATGGTCAGATCAGAACTCAGCCTGAATTTTACTGAATCTATAAATTCTGCAGATCAGGGATCTTTGCTTCCCTCCCTTTCAAAATACCCTGATAACATTAATTATTTTGCCTCTGGTACATTTTGTAAACATTTGAGGTAATGAAGCTATTACACAAAACACTGTACTATTCTCTTGCTGGAAGGCAACCCCCACTCTGAGAATGCTAGAGAATGCAACTCACAGTTAGGAATTTCGGTGATTTAAACTTCCTCCCACCAGCAAATGCAAATGACTGCAAGTACTGACAAGAGCTGCATTCTGACAGCCCTCATATCCCTGAACATGCTCCTGCAGCCGTCAGGAGAGGCAGTAAAATACTGTGTTGGGAAACTCACTCACCTCGAAGTTCTCTGTCTCATGGGAACTGCATCCCTCCCTGCACAGGGAACAGATCCTTTACCCATTGCTTTCAGTTTACCAAACACAACAGATTAAAAAAAAATAAAAAAAAAATAAAAAAAATCTTGAGGGAAAGTATGCGAAAAATTAGGTAAACTAGATTGATGGTGAAGAGAGGTGATGGAAATTAAGATGCCAGATTTTATCCCTTCTTCTGTTGCTGACTTCTGTGGATATTAAAAAGGCAGTCAGCTTCGTATTTTTGCAATGTCTAAAACAGTAGAAACTGCTGATGATAAATGTGTTTAGGGATTAAATATTTGAGGGCTTCATGGAAGTGTGTGAAACATACTTCACAATATATGACTC
This sequence comes from Zosterops lateralis, assembly GCF_965231275.1. Classification (NCBI taxonomy): domain Eukaryota; kingdom Metazoa; phylum Chordata; class Aves; order Passeriformes; family Zosteropidae; genus Zosterops; species Zosterops lateralis. The sequence continues at coordinate 56,362,843 of NC_139764.1, read as the reverse complement.
TCTTAAGTCTCATTTTCCAATGCCTTGTTCCTTGTGCCAGATGTTTGTATCGGTGTCTCGTGAACACGAACTGCATACCAAATAAGAAGTTTCTCTGGATTTTCTGATTTATGTTCATTATCAACCAATAGGGAGTCACAGAGCAATTTAAATCAGGCTAAAGATTGCTTCAACAGGACAGTTAATTTATGGCAGTATTAAAATCTCCCTAGACAAGGTGTTCATAGATTTACCACGCTTACTATTTTTTGCTAATAGGTAAAGGCAGTCCTTCTTGTGGCAAATAAAACACTTGTTGTCTTCAAATCCACTGAGGACTTGATGGTCCAGCTTGTTTTCTTCGCGTTTGCCTCAGACTTCCATGGTTTTGACTGCCACGGGGATAGTAAAAAATGAATAGGAATTCATCTACTATTCCATTTCGGTGAGATGCTAAACTCCTCAAGGTCAGATAAGAACCCAGTCTGAATTTTGCTGAATCTAAAAACACTTGTTTTCTTCAAACCCACTGAGGACTTGGTGGTCCAGCTTGTTTTCTTCGCGTTTGTCTCAGTCCTCCATGGTTTTGACTGCCACCACTAAGTTTCCCACTGCTTTCTCTTCTTCAGGATGATGATCTCTAGCTCCTGAAAACCTTATCTTGTGCTTTGTTCTTTCCGATGACTTTTTGCTCCCTCCTGGAGCAGAAGTGCCTGGAGTACTCTGCCTGCTTTTGCTTTCCAGAGGCCTTTCCCGCAGCGCGGGGCTGAGGGCCCGGCCCGGCCCTATGGCCCTCTCCAGGCGGGGCGGGGAGAGCAGCGGGGACACCACGGGAGCCTCAGGACACACCCGGCCGCTTCACAAACACCTGCAAACAACACTACACGGGTACCTCTCCTAGTGCCTTCAAAGGTTGCCTACGAGGGGTGACGGGCTCCTGAAGGCGCAGCTCGGTACTCGCGCCTTATTCCACAGCGCCCAACTCGGCATGTCCCGGCGCCGCCCGGCCAGGAACACTGACAGGGGCAGGGACAGCGAGCACTGAACAGTGACAGGGGCAGGGACAGGGGCAGGGCCGGGGCAGGGCCAGCCCCCTCCCGCCGCCTCCCCCGCTTCCTCCCGGCCCCGCCTGTTGATGTTTCACTTGCTTTTAATTCCCGGGTCGCAAGATGGAGGCGGCGCTGGGACGTCGGGAGCTGCTGTCGCTGCTGTCGCTGCTGTCGCTGTTGTCGCTGCTGCTGCCGCCCCTGGCCGCCGCTCTGCTGGGCCCGGCCGCGCCGCTGGGACAGGTACCGCCGGGCCAGCCCGCTCCCTGCCTGGCCACTGCCCTTTCCCTGTCCCTGTCCCTGTTCCTGTCCCTGTTCCTGTCCCTGTTCCTGTCCCTGTCCCCGTCCCGTCCCTGTCTGCTCTTGCCCCTGCCCGTGCCCCGCTCCCTCACACGGGAGAGCCGGCCCTGCCGCGGGGCCAGAGAGATCCCCCTCTCCTTTCGCTGTTTGGTCTGTATCGGGTTGGATGTGCCGTGTCTGACAGGTCTGAGGGGGTGGGGGGAGTCACTTCTGTGCAGTGTCGGTGTGTTTGGATTGTCAGGCTCGGCCGCCCACACCTCCATGGGTCAGTACAGCCGTGCAGGTACAGCCGCAGCAGGGCCGCACTTGTGCCTGCCCTTCTCGTCAGCTGAACCACGAAAAGGGGTTTGATGTATTGGTATAGCTATGGTAGATCTATGGTATATCTATAATGACACAAGGGCATTGTGTTGCCTGTTTTTCTATTCTAATATCTATGCTGTATCTTGGTGGCATCAGTGTTAAATTTGGTGGCTTTTAAAAAGAGGGGAAGGAATGTTTACTGCTACTTAGGAGAACTTGCCAGTGTGAATAAAAAGATTTGCCACAGAGCCAGGTGAGTTATGACCTGTCGAATTACAGAGAAACTGGGTACTTCTGCCTGAGGTTGAATCATTATCAGATGCATCCTCTAAAATTGGTATAATTGTGAACCCAAAGTGTAGGATCACAGAGGGAAGAGTCGTGAGGGGGCTGTAAGTCAACTTGTCTACACAGGGTCAAGTTACTGTTACCTGGCCAATTTATTATGTCTTTTTTTCCCTCCAGAGTTATTTATTTACCAGTGTAATTTAAGTGAAACATTTCCAAGAAGGGCTGACAGAGGCCCTGCACTGGCACATCCTGTGCTGCGAGGCAGGATTCATTCCTGGCCTTACTTCCTGGTTTCTGCTTCTCTTTATGAACTTATAAAGAAAGACCTCCCTAGCTCTGACTTCAAAACAGGGATCTAGATCTTCAGACACCTATAAAAGTGCCTGAATGCCTGAAGTGAGGTGTGCTAAAGGGAGCAGAGGGAGCTCAATCCGTGGGTACTTTGCTTATCCCTCTGAGAAAGGGATTGCTGGCAGGAATTTCCCGAAAGGCTTGTGAAGTGACAGTGTAATACAGACTCATGTTCTTCCTCACCTTCTACCCAGAAACTGTCACACTTCCACACTGAAACTACAGCTCGGTAGCATTAAAGTTCTTTGTCACTGCTGGCAGTTTTAAAGGACACAGAGGCACGTTGGTGTCTGCTGCCTTTGGATGTGAAAGTGTGAGCAGGGGCAGTCCCTCGTAAGGCAGCTTGGGGTCAGAGATAGAACAGCTGTGTTTTGGAGTGTGAGCAGGGATTGACTCAGGAACTGTAATGTTTTATGGGCACGGCTCTGCTGTTTGTGAGGTTGAGTTTGTCCGTTTGTGCCACACTGCTCAGGTGGTCTTGTGAGCTCACGATTTGCTAGTTTGGAAATGTCTTCACTCTTTCAGTTTTATACGGGTCTGGTGGCCTAAGAATGTGCAGAAAATTTCTTCTAAGAGTCAAAAAGGGACTTACAAATTTTTACTGTAATGTTTTTTCTTTTTCAATGTTAAACTGAGCAAAATAAGAACTTGTGTTTTCTCCTGCGCTATTTAGTTTTGTACATAGTGGGCTAGTTTTGAGGCAAAAGGAACAGTGTGTCCTCAGAAAGTTTTGGATAGAAGAATCAATGTTTTTTGACACTGGGCTGGTTTTTGGTGGCCTGTTAGGAGCAGAAGTGCCCAGGCAGTGGGAATGGGCAGAGTGGGAATGCCATGCTGTCAGGTTGCTTTCAGAAGCCATGAGTTCAGTGACAGTGGGCAGTGGGGTCAGAATGATGTGTTGTTTCCTTAGGATGGCTTGGGACTGCAGACTGGTTGGGAACAGGCAGCATCAGCATGGTCAGCTTTGCTTTGGCTGGACACCACAACTGTGCTCTACAACTCTGTCAGCCCACTCCACTGACAGCTTCACATTTTGTTAACTCTTCCATGCAGGGGTTAAAGCTGGTGTTAAAGTTTACCTCCTTGCTGATGGCAATGGTGTTAGAGAAACCATAGTGGAAGGACTATAGAGGAAAAACCTTTTGACACTGGAATTGCATTTTGTAAGGCTGAAATGCTGTTGTTCAGCTTTGGAATGTGAACGCCTCAACTGTTGTGCAATACTTGTAGTTTCTTAAAAAAGCTGTTTTGAAATCTGGACTTTTTCTTTCTTTAACATTAGCACATCTGTTGTGGTTTTTGTCTCTCCTCAAAAAATTTGGATATGCAAAGCTGGACTAAAAATTGATTGACTTTAGACAAAATTTGTGGGTTATTGTTGTTTTGGGCTTTTTTTTTCTTTAAAAAAAGTTAAAGGGAATGATGCAATAAAACAGCTGACCTTCACGTTCGAGTAACGTTTCTGATGCAAGCTCAGCATAAGGTTTTGTGCTTTAGAGTATTTTTTTGATTTGCTGATAGGAACTGGCTAAAAGCAGTGCTAACTCCATGTTATTTGCTTATTCTGTTTACCTCTTGATAATTTAGGCTAGCACAGTTCTTTCTAAATAACAAACTTGCCTACCAGACTTTTTTTTCTTATTAGTTCAGTTGCCTGAAAAAAAAGCTTTTGTATTTTTTGTTGCCTGCAAGAAACCTCTGTGTGGATGGGTCATTTCACAGCAGCAGGAAATAATTTTCACTACATCAACCATTTGATGCAGTGAGTACAGTGTCTTTTAATCAGAGAAGAAACTTGTTAATAGCAACGCACTGGAATGTTTCTTCCATCACTTTATGCCAGTTTCTCTATTAGGAGCCTGGCACATGTGAATTTTAGGCCTAAAGGAGCTGACATCATCTTCCTATGTATATTTGATTAAATTGAAGCAGTATGATGCAACTGTGTCTCTGTGATGTAAGACTGAATATTCACTTTTGAAACTCATGATGAAATATTGTCCTATGAGCAGGTTTAATAGGGAGGATACAAAGACAATTCCAGTAGCACACATAGAGGAAGGGGAAGGATAAGCCATGTTATAATGAGTCACTGTAAAACAAGGAAGGAATGAAAGTAAGTGTGCTTGCTCAGAAAAGCAAAGTAAAGCAAAAGCATCATGTTAGATCATTATATTAAGAAAGAGTTCAGTTTTAGCTAGTTAAGAAAATACTGGATGTAGTTATCTTACCTTAAATCCTGTCATACAGTTTAATAATGCCAAATCTTAATGGAGAAAATTTTGTACAAAAATTTTCCGAAATGTGAGGGACAAATTATCATCCTGCAAACTTGTGAAATTCTAACTTGTCAAACTTTTGCCATGGTTACTCCTCAATTCAGTGATGCCTGATTGCAGTTAAGACTCTACAACATCGTTCTGTTTTGATTCTTATTAAAGAATTATGTGAAGCATGGATCATGGAGCCCTGAATTGCAATATATAGTTACACTACTTGGAGCCAGTTATCCATGTCAGTGCCAGGACTCAAGTGGTATGAGTTTATGTGGTAGTTTTGTTTTTCTATTCAGACACTTATTTTCCCATAATCTCTTCTCAAATTTAGAAACATGTTATTAGTTTTGTCTATTTTTTACCTGTTTGGCAACCTGCATCGAGCTTTACATTTTTCAGTCGCAAACAGGATATCATTGTAATGGCTGTGAGGGGATTGTCTGCCTTTCAAGTCTCTGTACAGCTGGACATCTTGTAAGGCATTGTGCCATCTGTTCCTAGGGCTGCCCACTTGGCTTCCCACAGGCCTTGTAGTGCAGAAAGAGCCTTGTTTGGAGAGCCTCAATAGGGAACAGCTGTGCTTCAAGTGGGCCGGCTGCTAGGGGCAGAATCCTGATGGGGTTTATGGGACTGCTGCAGCTGTGTAGGACTGAACAGTTACCCTGTTACTGGGAGAAGCTGAACAGTGCACCCCATCAGGCGTTCACTGCCTGTGGATAAAGTTTTTCCGTGATTCTTTAATCAGATAAACAGATCTGTTTGAAGTTCTGCGTGATTGGACCCATGAGGTTTCTCTTTTGCGGCATTTTTCTTAAAAAGCAGTATCAGGTGAAATGTTCTCTGTAGATTTGTGTGGTGTTAGTCTTTGAGAATTAATGAATATTCCCTTTTAACTTATGCCAGATGCTTTATATTCTTGGCTGACGTCTTTTCCCCTTGTTCTTCTATTGCTGCTGTGATTATACCGCCCCAGTTAACAGTCCTGGGTTCTGTTGCAGCAGCACATAGTGAAAGAGAAAAGAATTAGAAAATGATCACTACCCATTTACCTGTGCTGATCCAAGCTCACCGAAATTCACTAGTTCATGTAACCTGTGCCATCACACTGTCAGTGCTGCTGCCTAGCTGTCCTAGAACAGAAGGACTTACATTTGTGGTAGGGGTGCTGTCCTCTTTGCAGGTTCTGTGGCCAGTACCACTGTAAATATAACTGCTGGAGCACTAAAACAGGGACGAAAAATCATAGGAGAACTCAGGAGAGACATTTACATCCTGTAAGACAATTAAGAATGATAAGACCATTTTTAGTGCAGACTGGAGTTTTGTGTAGGCATTTAGCAGCACAGGAGGGGACAAGGGGCTGCAAAGTATGGAACAGGGTCAATGGTAAGCTAAAAGCACACCCAAATTCTTAGAGACTTGAATTGCTTCTTGGGGCTGTCATTTCATTCTGGCTCTGTCAAAGCTGCTTTCTGAAATATCCCAGTGAATTCAGAACCTTTTAAATTACAGGCCCCTCTGAAACTTACATGATACTGTTAATACTGAAAAGTGTATTGGGAGTTACACAACCAAGTTTTAGAACCAAGTTATACAACTCACAGTTGAGGGAGGCTCCTCCAGCAGCTGACAGTGCAATAGTATGGACTGCTGCAGAGCTCCCATGCTCTACTCTCATGGCTTTGTTACTGCAGTATTGGCTTACTCTGCTTTCACAAAATAAGGGATGTGGGGTTATTTACCTTTCTTGGTACTGAAGTACATAACCACAAGCTGTATCTACAAAGCACTATAAAACACTTTATTCCCTTTCACCCTCAGGTTGTGAATTTTATTATGATAACATTAAAAAAATTCTCCATTGAAATGAAAGGATGTTCTGTAAGTGTGTGAGTCTTCAGCCCTAGGATTGGAAAGACGGGGATTTGAATTATCACTGGAGCACTTTCTAGCAAGTGTGGCTTGTGACCAGGCATTTCATCCTCAGAGACTGGTACAAGAGCTGTTGGCCTGCCACATCTGTTCCCTTCCCCTTTAGGAAGCATAAGCAATGTATGGCTCTTGGGCACTTATCCACATGCAGATATTGAAGGGGTACCAATCAGGCTTGTGATAACAGGGGCAGTGCCATGCATCACTTCTTCCCTGCTGTGGATGAAAGGGGATTAGCTGGGATGGTGCTCTGCTCTCCTGTGAGCTGCTGCTTCCTTTCCCCCAGCACTCCTGCCCAGCTTTTCATTGCATTTGGCATGCATCTTGTTGTTTTTGCCATCCTGTAGACTTTGTTATGGGGTATTTGTAGGGTCAGGAAGATAGGCCACAGCAAGCCCCATTGAGTTTTGAGTGTGACACTGCAGGAGACACCAGTGGGAAGCCGTGGGAAGACAGCAGTGTGAAACTTGCCTTCGAGGAAGGGTTAAGACTGAGCTGGAACACTGCTATTTTCTGTGGGAAGATATGAAGAGTAATGAACAACCTGTTCATAAATTGCATGTGACAACTGAGTAGAATGGATGTACAGAATATGGGAAGAGATCAGTAGAATTTGTTGGATCTGGATGTGAACAGACTAGTCCCAAGAATAGTAACAGTATGAGTTCTCTGTTGTGCGTGAACACAGAATTGCAAGGGTCATGATGCAGCTGCTGTAGGGGAATACTGATCACTGCTCTGAGTTACTGAGGAGCTTTATGAACCTGTCCCATTAAGGAGATGCATCAGTATCATCTGAGATGGTGGTGAGGACAGAGGTCTCCTGAGGGGATGCTGCAAGGATGGACAGATCACGCAGCAGAGGCAGAGCGACAGACAGTCTGTGTCCATCAGCGCAAGGAGCCCAGCTCATGCTTCCCAGCTGTGTTCGTGCATCTCTTCTGCTTGTCCAGCTCTTCCTTGCTTGTTCAACTGACAGAAATATGGTCTGGCAAAAAAGGGAAAGTGTTTGTGCCAATTTAATGAGCTGGGTTACCTCACTGACTTGGGAAGGATGATGTGCAGGAGAGATCTGCACTCTCTCCTTGCAGAGGCAGCAAGTGGTTAAACTTGGTGGTTATGTGTCTGCACCTTACAATCTGGTTTTTGAACCTTTGACAGCACAGAAGTGATCCACTGAAATACTTAATTTCTTAAACATGTAATGTGTTCTTCAAGTGCAAGTTTTAAGTATGTTCCAGAATCCGAAACAGTGCTTGTGGATACTGTATCAACAAAGCCGACAGCTGTTTTGAAGGAAATTAAGCATTGTATATATAGCTAATTTTGTGCATTTAACAGTCAATTGTTGAGCATATCTAGCTTCCTTCATGCCCTTCACTTTCAAATAAAGCATTTGATTTAAAAAAAAAAAAAAAGGAGGGGATTTTCCTATTTTTCATCAGTCATTTCCTTTTTCTTGTAATCTAAGTCCCTTTGTAGATTTTGAAAAAAGATTGTGCAATACTTCATGGGTAAGAAAACCTCAGCCATAATTTGTGGCTTAAAAAATGAATGACTATTAAGACTGCCTGGAAAATGCATCTTTTGTGCCTTTTGAATTCCCAGAAAACAGAAAAATCAAGGATGTGATGCCACAAAGTTTTGGTAATCTGCCTAACAGTTTGGGAGTGTAAAAGACTTACAGTTCTGAATGCTATGAGCTAAAAGATCTAAAAGTTTGGTGGATTTTTGTTTTATTATTAATATACACAGTTCTTAAAATATGAGAATAAAATAAATGGTTTGAGGAAATTACAGGAAGACAGGATAGAATATATCCTATGTTTATACTTTTAATTCAGTTTATATTTTCAGTTACAGACTTCACTTGTCTGACTAATTTGGTATTTTTTTATTTCCTTTGAATAGCTAGGATTTAAGTTTTGAAGGAAAATCAGTATAAAAACCTGTTTCATAGAAGGAGCATTGAGGAAGAGATTTGGCCTCTTTGGTCTCTCTCTGGTGGCTAGAGAGTTTTCCTACTGATATGCCAAATGGGTCTGAAGTATTTCCAAGTCACTTTGAACCAAAAGATTATCTGTGTTAGGTTTTAAACCATTCTTCTCATGATGCCAGATTCCAGCTGAATCGGACTTGGAGGTTGTTTTTCAGTTTTTGACTGGTCTGGCTACTTGAGTGTGCTCATGAACACCCATTGTTTCAGTGATTTTTTGACATTATAATCATGCTTCACAAGTTTTCTGTTCATGAGCCAGGGCTGTATTGTGTTAGATATTGTATATTTCACGTATTTTCTGGCCGCAAATCCAGTGTTGTGTAAAAATACTAAATGAAAAGTCTTTTTGTGTATTTACATTTTTATTTATTTTAAATTCTGAGCATGTTCAACTTCTTATTGAGGCATGACTCGCTTTTTAGCTGTTGGTTGTGAAACAATGGCTCAGTTACAGAGCTAAAGAAGATGCTGAAGGTATGGAGACATTTTCCAGAGAAAACAGATCCACAGAATCACTGAATCATTTGGATTGGAAAAGACCTCTAAGGTCAAGTCCAGTCTTTGACTGGCCACCACCCAGTTAACTACACCATAGCACTAAAGTGCCATGTCCAGGTGTTAATGAAATGAAGTTATAATGATTTAAGGCTCACACAAACCAAATATGGAGCTTAACATTGTTTTTGAAGAGGTGTCTGAGGAAAAAAGTATGGCAATCATTACTTTTGGCTATCTGCAAGCAAGATTTGATGTTTGTAGGTAGAATTTTCAGGGACAAACCTGGGAGATTTAAGGTCCCATTTGCAAAGCAGCCCCTGAAATTACAAGGGAGAAATGAGAGGACAGAATGAGTGTTTCAATAAATTAAAGCAATTGAGGTTTGAAAGAAAGGACCAAACCCCCATTTTCTGTGTGTTTGAGGTGTCTCATGTGGCATAATTTGGAAATCATGACCAAAGAAGCTGGATTTCTGTTGACAAAACTGAATGTTCTTTACTACAGACGAACACGTATTAAACTTCACTTTGAAGACTAACTGGAGTTCTTAAAAAAGCATTTGCAGAAAATCTGATTTTTGCCTTTTGTGGTCTATTATTTTGCACTTAATATGAGAGACTTCCATCATATTCTTGTGAAACAAGTTATTATTATTATTTTATCTTTATTACAAAAACCCACAAGCTATACATAGGGGTTGCAGATGCCATTCTTTCTCATCAATCCTCTCTATTAAAAAGAAGGGTGAAAAAACCAGATTAATCCTTACATGAACCAAGAAAGCAAATTCCTTTTCCTTGTGTCTGCTGGATAGAAAGCCTGGGGATGTGCTCTGGGGGTTAGTAAGGAGTCCTTCTGCTAGGACAATACACGAAAGTTGCTTGTAGTAGCCCATGTGTTTTCTCAAACTTACATCTCTTCTCACTGTTTTTTCCAGGAAGCAGTCAGAGTTGGTGTTATGATGCTGGACACCAGTGGAGAATTTCACAAAGGACAGGTTTGTCCAGTTTTTCTGTTTATTCAATGAATTAATGTGCAGCGAAACAAAGTCTGCAGCAGCTGCAAGTATATCCTTTATTCTGACGTCAGTCACTGTGGAGTGTTTTCCTCTCACAGCAGAATTACAACACAGGGGCTGGAAGCATACACTCATTCTGGCTCTTTCTTTCAGGTTCTTTTTAACATCACCTATGTTAATGGACAGGTTTATCTAAATGACTTTCCTATGAAAAGTGGGGTTTCCCATATAACATGTCAGACAATAATAGGTGAGTATTCTCTTTTTTATTTTTATTTTTATTTTTTTATTTTTTATTATTATTTTTTTAAATTTTACTCCCTCCCCTGGGGTATTTGGCTTCCATGTTGTTTGGTAACCAAAGCTTACAATGGCTATGTGTTCTGTATTTTGTAAACCAGAGCATTGTGGAAGCAAAACATTTCCCAAGGTAGGACAATTCTGGTATTAAAATGGATGAAAAAAAATCTCACCACCTTCATCTCAAGTCACATTAACAGGCTTGTGTGTAAATGGTCTAATCTGAAATCCAGACTCTGCCCATCTTTTCAAAATAATGTTTTGCACTACAAGCCAGACAATGTAAACAGAAGGATGCAGCTCCACCCTGCTAATGGCTGTGTCCCTAGGTTGGTGGCATATATCCAGAAGGAGATTCAATAACAGAAGTATGAATTGTTGTTAGGAAGATTTTTAATAATATCACTTCTGTGTTTATTGGACAAACAAGTTTCTGCTGGATAGGATATTATAGCACAAATACTGCACTTTTGCTAGGGTCCTGCAGTAGTTAATTGCTTCAAGTTGTCTCGAACCTGCTGCTTTTCCACTGAATCAGTGGCAATTTTTTTGTGAAAAAAACCAGAAAACACTGTGATTTTTCTGGAGATTCACAGAGCACACTGTATAACTAATTAAACAAGGACCATTGTTTGATTTAAGCTTCTGTTGTATTGAGAACAGTCTTTCTGCTGCATGAGATTCAGTCAGTCTCTAGGTTGATATTCTCGTCAGGCACTTACAGAATACTAACACCTTTTCAAATTGCTTCTCTGAGCTGTGACCTTGTTGCTTGAACCCTTGTTTCCCAAGCATGATCAATTATTAATTTGACAGTATTTCTTTTCTGGAGAGAGAGAGCAGTAATCAATTTCGCTTTTTCTGGTACAAAATCATGGCAAAATGTCATTTACTTGCAAAATAACTCACTCAAGAAAAATAGATACTATTTTATTGACTAATTCTGAGAGCTCCTGAGTACTCTTCTGTAGTTCCTATTAGTTTCCCAAAGCATAGCTGTAGCACTTGCAGTGACTAGTTTTAAATCTGAAACAGTGAGGAAAATACTGATTTGACCCGAGAGCTAGAAACCTGGAACTCTTTATCTCCATGTTTGGGTCTCAGTCCCCAGCACACTACCTCTCTGTTACCTGTAATGTAATGTTTATACTATTTACTTACTAAATTATTGACAACAGATTTAGGTAGTGTTTGTAAAATGCTAAAGAAATACCAAGATACTTACTAATAGAGGGGGGAAATACTTCTGAGTGTATAAAAAAAACACTTTACCTTAATAATCATGCTTTTGAATATTAGAGACCACGTACTCTGACATGGTTGTCAGATCATTCTTGGCACCTACATCTCCACTTGAAGTTCCCCCAGATGTCAGTTTTGGAAGTGTATCTCACACTCCTGGGAATGTGGTGGGGGTTGAACAGTCTGACACATGGCAAAAGCTGGGAACACAGGGAGCTTCAGCTGCTTGGCATCTTAGAGGCTTTGGGCCTTTAGTGCATGCTTGCTGCTCCAAGTCAGAAAACATTCAGCAACCAGGTTAGTGCCCTGGCTCACACCTGTAGGGAACTTTCTTTCTACCACTTATTTTGGCAATGGAAGACATTAGTAAATTATGCCAGAAAGTATTTTTCTGTATTTTAAATAAGAAAAATAGCTTTATGAGGACAGGGATCACAGTATAAAAGTAGTGGACACGCTGAGTAGTTACTGTGTGACTGAGAGACCCAAGTCAAGCCTTATCCCACATTACCTGACAGGCTCAGCACTGCAGGTGAGCAGTGGCTTAGCAGCAGGGATGGTCTGGTCTCAGTTCACGTCCTGTGGTATCTGCATGCTGGAGAGATCCCCATTTCCACTCCTGTGCTTTTCCAGGACTTCAGTTCTAGCATGCCCTCGCTGAAGCAGAGGTGGTTACAGTAACTGGGAGGAGGATACTAAGACTCTGCAGAAACAGTCAGGGTAGGAAGGCAGTTCTCTGTGTACTTGTAGAATATTAAGTTGTTGAAATAGCTGAAAGCTTTTGGGTAGGAAGAGAGGTTGAGGTGTCACCAATCACATATGAAAACAGAGAGGGGGATAGAAAAATATGTAGGAGGGAACTGGCACTCATCTTGAGCAGGAGATGCAATGTGCCTGGAAAAGAGCATATTTGTTTCTGTATTCAAGAGGAAGGGGAATGTTGTGCAAACCAAGATGTTTACACAGGTGACTGGCTAGGCTTTGGCATTACTCTTATGAACTCCTTTGGACAACTGAAATAAGAATGCAGCAATAACCAAGCCAAAGAGCTCTGCTTAGAGTGCTTAAATGCAGACCTCAAAGGCAGAGATGTGACGTAGTTTGCAGGTTCCCTGAGTCAGGGGATTGATTGTACAGCTCTGCTGTGTTATGAGACCTGCTCTGAGTCTGATTTGGTGATATACTGGTAAAAAAATCATGGCACCTGTTTTAGCTGTTGCTCAGATTACTACTGGTTGTAAAAGCAGTTGCTGGAAGTGTTAAGGACATCAGCATGGTACAGATGTTCTGTACTGCAGTTCTGGCATCTCTGGTTTGATGCTAGTGGTACTCTGACTTCTCCATTCAGGTGCTGCACATGCAAAGGCTTCTTTGTCAGAGTTGCACCTGTTTTCTCTATGGCTGGGTACTGCTTTCTGGTTGAGGTGGTTTCTGTTTGAAAATGATAACATTGTGTGTTAACAGTGGAGAACAGGAGCTTGGATAACTCACCGGATCAGCAGCACCTGGGAACCGTCGGTGTTCGCATCATGGTTCACGAGTGGCCTTTGGCATCCACTTCTGATTTGCAGCTGATTGTAGTTCAGGAGGAAGTGACAGAAATTGATGGAAAACAGGTAAAGAAAAAAGCCCTGATACAACATTCTACTTGGTTTTAATTAAGAAGAGGCAAGTAGTTCCCAAGGATTAAAAGGTTTACATGGATCTGGCTGGTGATTAGAACATGAAGTATGTAATTAATGTTAACTAACACAGTACTGAAGGAGATAACAGCAGAGTTGGCAGTATAACAGTGGGGGTGTTTCATGAGGAAGCTTCAAGTCTTAATGCTTCTATTCATATTTTAATAATTATCATTTACTATATCACATGCACTTTGAATAAGTGAACTTGTGCAAGCAAAGCCAGACTCACAAGCAAGAGTTGATTTATAAAGTAATGTACAAAACAAACAAAAGGTGCACGGGCTCATTCTGTCTCTTGAGGTTTTCCTCATTGTTTATTCCAAGCTAACAAAAGGTTTCAGGCAGGTAGCATGGGGAACAGCTTGCAGCAGGAAACTTTTGGTAAGTGGGCTTACTGTGAAAGCCTCTACACCTTAGAGCTTAGCCTTAGAAGACTTTGCATGTAAAATAATTTGAATCTTGATAATGAACATGGATTATGAGATGAACAAGCACCTCCACCCCTCCAATTCTAACTGTATTTGCACAAATAGCAGTCAGTGTGAGGGGTTGCAATTCCAGCTGAGATTCAAATGTGCAGAACTGAGTTCTCAAAATCACTTGTATGGTGTGGTTGATTTGCTAACCTTTGGTACTGCAAATTCTGTAGAAATTTGCTAACCTTTGGTACTGAGATTCTGTAGAAAAAGTCCGGCTGCTGAAGTCAGCAACTGGCTTATTTCTGTGTCATATTTCTGTTTCTGCACTTCGGCATCTTCCATATGGCCAGAGTTTTTTGAAGCTGGCTTGTGTTCTGCTGCCTTTTTCTTTTTCTAAAGGATAATGATGATAATACCACTGAGCCTTGATGAATTGCATGGTCAGCATGTAGTATTTTTTACAGGGATCTGTATCATGTCAAAGTCTTACTCTGTTAGTGAAAAGCCCCACTGAGAGATCTGTAGCTTTTCCAATGAGGTCTTTATCCCATTGATAATAGCCTAAGATACTGTGGTTTGATTCAGTTGTTACACAACAGTGGCATTGTATTTCAGGCCTCAAACTAGACATCACAATGCATTTCAGATTTTCGTAGAGACCTAGTAAAAATAACCAGAAAGCTACTGCTGTTTCCTTGATTGTTCCTTTAAGTCAAAAACAGTCTCCCATAAGCACAGGAGAGGAGCAGAATCACCTCCCTCAACCTTCTGGCCACACTGCTTTTGATGCAGCCCCAGGCCAGAGTTCGCTTTCTGGAATGTGAGTGCACATTGCCAGGTCATGTTGAGATTTTAATCCACCAGCACTCCCAAGTCCTTTGCTCTAAGGCTGCTCTTTATCCATTCGCTGCCCAGCCTGTACTTGTGCTTGGAACTGCCCCAGCCCAGGTACAGCACCTTGCACTTGGCCTTGTTGAACTTCCTGAGGGGTCACCGCTCAAGCCTGCTCAGCTGCTTCTGGATGCCAGCTCTTCCCTTCAGCAGGTTGACCACACAGTGTCATCAACAAACTTGCTAAGGTGCACTCAGTCTCTCTGTCCATGGTGCCAGCAAAGTTGTTAAATACCCATCCCTGAGGACACCATTTGTCACTGACCTCCATTTGGATACTGAGCAATTGACAGCAACTTCCTAGAGTGCAACCATCCAGGCAATGCCTTATCCACTGCCTGGTCCATCTGTCAGGTGCAAGTTTCTTGTTTGGAGACAAGGATGTCAAGCAGGACACTGTCAAATGCTGTGACACTCGGCTTTCAGTTGTTGAAAACAAGCACTGTTCCTGCAAAAGCAGAAGTGTCGATCTTGACTCAGCAAGACTTTGAATGTTTGCAAGTGCTTTCACTACATACCTGAGTTTCCATGCCCTAAAATGCCTCCCTGCAAGAGGATAGTGATGTACTCTGTAAGACTTGGTTAAAAGCCCATGTATAGACTACCATGTGCTTTTGCAGGGAGAGAGACCCAGTCTGCTCAGCGTATTTCTTGATGTGGTATGGTCTACAGAAGTGTGATATGTGAACAAAAGAATACTAATTCCTGTTATAACAGTCCTATTTGTACATTTTAGTGGCCTAGAGTTTTCTGGGATATACTGGTGTTCTCTGCCAGCCTGCTTCAGTGTTGCTTTAAACTCAGTAATACCATGTTTGCATCTTTTGTAGGTTCAGCAGGAAGAAGTAACAGAAATAGATATTTTAGTAAAGGACCTGAGAGTACTTAGACATTCCAACTACACCGTCCCTTTGAAAGAGAGCATGCTGTATTCCCTGCCAAGGGACAACGATGTGTTATTTACACTGCCCAACCTCTCAGGAAAAGGTATCTCTCAGCTGTTTAGTTTCTTCATCCATATTCAATGTATTGCTTTACAGGGTAAGAGAGCATCATTTATCCCTTGTTTTACATAGTGGAAGAGTTTCCTCATTATCAGGGATGTGTTTTATTTTATATGTCTTGGTTTTTATTTTTTTTAAACGCCGAAATTCAACTCTTCATATTAGGTATTTTATTTGTTTGTTTTCAAATCTGTTCTCCTTTGAAGGACTTGATACTTGGCAGTCTGCGGCCCAGACATCTGATAGGAATAAATTTCTCTCTCAGATCTGCAATGGAAGTTTCTCTACAGCTCCCCCTGTTTCCTGAGAATGAAAGAGAAAACTGTAGAGGAAATACCTGTCTGGGTCAATTCCAAACCACAGAACAGTTTTCTGTTATTAAACTTGCGTAACTTAAAAGCAATAGAAGTTATTTGATGCCTTAATTTTATTTCAGTTTTGTTTAATCAAAAACTGTCAAGGATTTAATTGGAGTAGAATATTTTGATCTAGTCCATCACCTTTTAATCTGATGACAGCTGAAATTTACAGCTAAGGTCACAGCTAAAGGCTGCACTGTAACACTGTTGCTGCTTCTTATCCAATTCACTACTCAAGTCAAAAAAAATGCCTTCTGTGTTCTTGCTGTAAATGTGTGAGAACTGTACCCTCTGTAGAGAAACACAGCATGTCTTTATTCTCCTGCAGAGTGAGTCAAACAAAAGGCAAACTCACCACTAAATCTAGCTTTTCTTCTTCAGATATTCAAGATCCACTGCAAACTACCAGCCAGTACCTCATCCAGCAAGTAGAAACTACAGTGGATGAAGAGACATTACCTGGCAAGTTACCAGAAACCCCTCTTAGGATAGAACCTCCATCTTCTTACAAGGTTGCTTTTGTTTGTTTGCTTGTTTTAATTATTAGTATAATTATTAGTATATAAATATAATTATTTAAAGACAGACAACCACTAAGACAAGTGGATTCCTGCAGAAAAACAAGCCCCAAATAAACTAAAAAATGCCCTCTCCTAAATTACCATTCAGCAATGACAAGTCCAGTAGGAATCCATTGGGCTTCTAAATCTTGCCATGTTCTGGCCACACAGATACTTCATGATAGTCGCTTGTGATATTTACATTATACTGAGCTAAGCATTTATGACAATTTCAAATATTGCTTAGCTTTAAAGTCCACCATTTTCTCCTGGCTCTGCTCAAGTGCTTGTCCCTCTGAGAAATGGACCACTGGTCTCACCTGCTGTAGGAAACACAGTAACATCGGAGAAGTTTCAGTTCCAGCTTAGGCAAGGATGGGTTTCATGGCCTCCTCTGTGGCCAAAACACTCAGAGTTATAACCCTGTCTGCTCTGTTCAAGTGTCCTTTATTTTCCAAAGGGGCCTTTAATGAACAGAGAACTAAACCTTCACCTGTTTCAAACTTTGAACAATAAAAATCTGAGCCACCAGTCAATTCCATCATGTTTTTAGGTATGTTTAAGAATATATGAGTTTAAGTAAAATTATCACCATATAATGTGATTTACCAGTAGCTTAAAAAAACCCCAAAAGCCCAGCAGTTGCTTTGTTTTGCAATCTTTGTATTTTTACCTGTTTTGTAGGTGATGTGCCAGTGGGTGGAAGACTTGAGAAAAAGGCTGTGCAGATTCTGGTTTCAATCTTTACCAATCTTGTTTAGTTTCATGGAAGTTGTTGTTGTTGGAGTTGTTGGAGCAGCTCTTATTATCAAAGTCTTAAAGGTGATTCTCCCTTCCTGTGAAAAAAAGTAAGTAATTTTTGTAATTCTTTTTTTGCTGTGATGAAGACAAAACATTGACTAAAAGAATCTTCCAAGAAGCAGGCCCATTCTGTAGGATAATGGTAGCAAGAATTCAATGAGAAAGCTACTGGTAACTTTCCATTCCAAGTGCACTTCTGACAAATAGGCAGTTCAGTGAGACATGGAAAAGTATTTAATTGGAAATGTCTTTAGCTGAGCATTCATACTGCCAAATTTTTATCAATTCTTCTAAGGACTACATTGTGAGACGTTAATAACATGGTTTTAAAAAAGGAGGGTAGAAACTAGATCTAAACAATTCCAACATCTCCAAATGTTTTCATACTCGTACCGTGTTGGAGTTGTACAGTAGTTCTGAAAAGCCTCAAATTCGGCATTGCAAATTTGTGTGGGAATTCTCCAAGGGGGACCTACCTCTGTAGGCAGCTTCCAAGCCATTGTGACTGGTGCTGGCATAGGTGGCAAGAGGCCACAAATAAAGCTGATTCCCTGCAAGAGCTGTATCCACTCAGCGTGTTACCAGCAACACTGACATTTTTTGGGAAAGCAAGGTCTCAGAACTAGGGGCAGAAAGATGAATTAGTAACTGTGGGTAACAAAGGGCAAGCACGTGCCCTTTAAAGCAACCTAAGTCAGCTCTGGAAGAGTGTGCCTTGGAACTTCACGTTCTTTGGGAAGCAATGACAGTACAACATGCTGCATCAGCCTCAAGCACAGCTGATGTCATCAGATGGAGCTGATCAGCTGTGCCTCTGAATGGCTCTGCATGCAGTTCATTTATGTATCCACTCAGGGGTAGGAGTGGCCTTAGGCCCTCTGACAAACTGGGAAAATGGAGGGCTGGAAGATCAGGAAGGTTGGAAACTGCAGTAACAAAAGAGGCAGTGCTTCCCCTGGCATTTCACACAGCATGCTGTCAGATGGGAGGGCTTCTCTGGCTAGAGCAGAAACAGTGGAGAAACACTCTGTACTTTCCCCAGCAGTAAGAAGCTTATCACTGGCAGTAAGTAGCTTAACACTGCCATGTATGAAACTGAACTAAGTAGAATTAGGAAGAAAATTCTAATCCCAGCAGACTGTTCAGCAAAGCGGATGATGGCCTGTCCATAGCAGAGGTCAGTATGGAGCAGAGGAACCAGCCTGCAGTAATTTCTCTTCCACTTGAGAAACGTGGGGCTTGCTCATGCCTTGATAGAATGTATAAAGAATTTGAACTGCCTCCTCCTCTTTAAAAAAAAACAAACCAACCAGAAAAAAAAAAAAAAAACCCACCAAAAACAACCCCTAAACCACACAGTTATTTTCTTGCTACCTGTGTAAAGTGGTCCTCTAAAGAATGGTAAAGGTTTAACTCAGCATTGTAAACCAGTGAGAATGAGCAGAACATCCCCTCTGGTGAATAACAGTTGCAGATGGGAGTTGGGACCTCATCCTATGTCTTTAACACCATTCTGTGTTACACTGATAAAACTGGAGGCTCTTGCTGAGTTCTGGAGAATCAGTTGTAGGTCCTGACAGCAAACAGTTTTAGGCTACTGTCAAACTAAGCAGATAGAGCCTACGCTGTTGACATTTCAGATGTAGAAACTGGGCAAGGGGAGCCTTCAGAAACCACAGCCAGTACATGTTGGAAGCATTTTTCATTGCAACTCCATGTAAGAGATATTATGAGGGATATTATTGTAATATCCTTTATTCTGTGTAAGGGATACTATGAGATATTATGATATTACTAGTTGATGCATTGATTTAAATGCATCAAACTGTCATTAAAACTAAGATTGGAGAGTTTATGAATTAGTCTAATTTTTAGAACACAGAATCGTTTTGTGTATTGTTGTCTAATGCCAGGTAACCTTACTTTTCAGAGGCATCCTTCTCCTGGATCAAGTCAGCTTTGTACCTGTGACTACCATCAGCCTGCCTTCAGACCTTCCAGACAGGAAAAATGATTTAGATGAGAAAGCATGTACTTAAAACTGTATTTACTTTGGAGTTACTGGTTTTAAAAACACACTTTTAGTTGATCTTATATTTGGCACCTGATCTTAATACCTTGGTTTTTTCCTACTAAGAAAACTAAGTCAGTTGATTAATTGATAAAGGGCCACTCAGGCCGAGGCCCAAAGCTGACCTCCTTGTGCCTCTGCATAAACAAGCAGCCTTTTCAGAAGCTTCAAAATAGAACAGCTGCCTTTTCAGAAGCTTCAAAATAGAGCAGCTTTCCACCCTGAGGGCTACCATTGGTTTTAACTTCTGTGAAGTCACTTCTCCACACCTCAGACAGGATGCTGGCTGCCTTCATGCCCATAAACCGAGTCAGCTGTCCTGACTAACATGATGATGAAATTCAGGGTGTCCTTAAGTCTGCAGATAGAATTCTTCAGAAAAAGATGAGGGAGTATTGCAAACATCAGCTGTGCCTGCAAACCTAAGCAAAGCTGCTCCACCTGGTTCCAGGTCTCATAGGATCGAGTATGTGTTGCAAGGAAGATACCACTACCAAACATTTGTGTTACTCAAAAAGATTTGACATTTTATATATGCAAAACAAAAATTTGAACAGCAGATTTGTATTTCAAGCACTTTACATTTTTATGGTCCCTTCCACTCATAAAAACTGTTAGCAGTTGTAACCAGCTTGCTTTTTGTATCTGTGACAGCAGTAATCTATGAAGCCCCAAAAGAAAAATGAAAATTCCATTAAATTCTACAGAAATACTGGCTTACTGTTGCTGAGTAGGCCCAGTCTGCTCATGCCAGTTTGTACTGTTAACATTTTTCAAATAAACATTTAAATTGTTTATTACACTGTGTTCATGTATGCATTTATAGTTAGGTAAAACAGCAGTTTGCCAAACATTTCAGACTCAGGGCACTATCTGTTTCTTAGCTTTTCATTGTTCTTACTTACAAAAATTGTTTGTCAAAAGAATGAATAGGAAAAAAACTCACAACTGTAACTACCTGGCACTAGACTGAGCACAGTTATCATCTGAGTGATCAGAATTACCTGTGTGCAGCTGGAGTTGTTAAAAGAGAGAGGGAGAAAAGCTGGGATTCCTCCCTCCTCCTGCCCTAAGGAGACATTATCGTGAGTTTAATTTCCAGGTTACTCAGATGCTGGTCCTTACAGCTGGTCTGTGACAGGAGCAACTCTTCATTTCTCACTGAACTGACAGCACTGCAGTGATAAAAGGAACGTTTCTAACACCAGCTTGGCATTGTTAAAACACCAAACCAAACCACCACCCAGTAGTGCAGTGAGTGTGGTGCACTTCACCACAGCAGCTCAAGGTAATGAGGACACTGCTCAAACTTCCCCTTGTTTTTCAGTTTTTTGTTCTAGTACCTTGTGGTGGCAGAGGGATTGCCACCCATGGCTGAACAGGAAACTACTAGGATTAGCACAGGAATGGTGACTGCACAGAGAAGAGCAAATCTTCAAACAGGTGTAGACAAACTTCTCTGTACACGGATACTCCCAGGTCCCCACATTAGCATAGTTCAAGAAGTGATGTACAAGGCTGAAGTTAGCTTCTTCTGGGGAAAAAAAAATAGGATGGACAAGAAACACAATAGTTCTCCCTTACTGCACAAACACAGTAGGAATTACAGTGCAGATGGAAACTTGGCAGCTGTTTGCATGTGCTCTTTGCATCCCTCCTTATGAAACTGGAACCCAAGCACCTGCAACAGCCACAAGATTTAGCTGTTCTAAACAGCTGCAACAAATCCATGGTTAAGCCTGAAAGTGTTGGTACTGCTTCAGAACTTGGCTGATTTCTGCAAAGTTACAAAGCACCAGGAAAGAAATACCACCATCAGGTTAATGGAATTCTAAAAATAGTGCAAATCTTGAACACAGTAACTGCTAGACAGTTTCTGCTGCTTTATGGAGCTGGAGTTACCGAGTCTTTAAAAATTTAAAGCTTTTGTGTTTCTGCTTTAGCTTGCACATGGTTTTCCAAATCAGGAGTCTTGTGCCTTTCAGAGGAGTGCCACTCTGAACTATTTTGTAAATCGATTAAAAAACTGTCTCACCCAACTAAGGCAGTAAGGAATGGGCAACTGTCCTGCATGCCAGTCAGGGTAGGTCTCATTTTTCCAGGACATGAAGTGATCAGGATACATGTGCCCTCTAGGGGAAGGTATGTGGGGGCACTGGGAACTGAAAAAGAAAACCCAACAAAACCCATCTACCCAAAAGAGTGGTAGGTTCATAGAAACAGCAGCATCATCTCTCAGGCACCTCACTGCAGCCCTTCCTGCCCTCAGAACTGTGTATCACCACGTTGTGTGTTTCAAACCAAAATCAACCTCTGAGCTACAAATTCAGCCTTTGTCACTTTTTCTGTCCTGTACTACGCAACACAGACGTGTTAATTTTGTTAATTCAGAGTGAACAGGGCTGGCTGAGTACTAAACTACTGCTTTTAAGTTGAGGTTTACTTTAGGAGTTCTCAAAATGCATCACACTTAGTCTAAGTGGCCCCTTAATGGACTGCTGCCAACTCTCTCTTCTTATGTGGGAGAGAGATTAAGTATTCTGGTTTGTTTGCAGTGAACTGAGAAGAAATCTCCTGCAGCAACAGCTGACAGCTACACTCTCATCCTTACAAACTGAAAAGTAAATATTAAGAGTACCCATATCCTCAAAATACTGTGCATTTTTATTAACTCTGACACATAAGACTTATTTTTATCCAAAAATAATAAATTTGTTTTCCATTCTGGAAATGAAAGTCTGTAAATGTACATACACCTGTGTACTCACCTCAACTTTTGCCTTTCATTTCTGGGTTCATCATCCCAGCTCCACCCAGAGATTTGGGAGCTTTCACAAGATCTCAGTGTCTTGCTTAAGCCTCTCATCACTGACACTGCTGGAAGTCCCTTTTCAGTGTCCAGCTGTCACTCTCAACATAGTGATGAATTTTAGGCACATGAACAAGATGCTCACAATAATGGCATTTACACAGCTGTGTCTTTGAGATGGACTTGCCTCCTTACACAGACTGCAACTTTGTGTTACCATTTGTCCTTCCCACCTACCTTGCAGCATCTGAAGAGACACATGAGCAGGAATTCCACAGACAGCTTTATACAGCATGTTATCTACCAGCTGGAACAAGTCCAGACCTATTGGATTTATGAAAAAAATCATGAAGTTTACCCATAAGCAGAGCTACAGCTGGCTGCACTGGGAGGAGCTAGCAGGAAGAAGTGTTTCCCAAACAGTAGATGATGGATTGAAATTAAAGGTGGTTTAGTTACAATTACCACTGTTCAGCAAAATATAAAATTATTATCTGGATGGACACCACCGAACCATTCTCAGATAATAAGTGGCATGTAGAAGCAATTAAGTAAAAAAAAATGAGAATTTAGGTTTTATGTCAAATGTAAAGCCAGGGTTACCAACTGAGCACAAACACAACACATGCTGCCTTACCAGAACAACCATGTAAACCTGACCCAACTCACCAGTCCAGTGTTTTGCTGCTTGCAGTCAAGAAAGGAACACCTATTTCAGAATTAATGCCAGAAAGCTTTTGATTTCTCAGACTAACAAGGAAACTACACATGTGACAACATCACTGCTGGTTGCACAGAGTTAGTTTACACTGGCTGGATGTATTTTAATATTATTTAACAGCTCCTGTAAACCCATTGCTCAAACTTCACTGACTCCATTGACTGTTCCAGCACGAGGGTTGCTGTTCCACATCTCAGCCTTTGCAAAGGTTCTTTAATAACAGCCTAAGAACAGAATTCTCCAATATCAGCTAGGAAAACTATCTGTGTAACTGCACCTTGTTTGCCCCATTTTTGAGTTCTCAGCATCTCTGAGTCACTTAGCAGGGCTTAGTTTGGCGAGTTTTTTTGACATAACAGCAATTTTTCAAGAGTAAATATAAATACTCTGATGAAAGGAGTTCTAGTATTAAAGTAATTTTAGAATCTTGAAAATCAAATCAGATACCATCAGCATTTGAGAAAAATGGATGACTTCTGAGCTTGTTCAAAGAGAGTTAGGCAGAACTTGCATTTTAGAAAAAAAATTTATTTAGACAGCTGTTGCTCTTAAATTACAAAAGTTTAAAAGAGCATGCAGTGCACTGACACATCACCGATTACTTCTAAAGCTGTTTTAAGACATAAGGTGGTTTCTTCAAGAGAAGACAACTCAACATGATCCAAACTCAACTATCCATTTCTCGTATTTCTCAATGTCCGCAGCAGAAACAGATTTAGAAACTTTCTTCAAAGCTATTTCAAAGTCTTCCATAGTTGTTGGCATGTGCATTTCATCTCGGGGAAGATTTCTTATTTCTTCTGGTGTCAAGCCTTCAATACGCCTCCTCATAGCCATCAATGATGCATCTCTAGTCAGGAGGGTAAGAAAATAAAACCATTACTCAATACAGCATAGTGAGTTCAGTTGTTGGAAAGGCTCAACACAGCATTCCAGTTAAGCTGCTGCATTCGAAAAGATTCAGTAAAGAACTTAAACTTTTATGGGAAGATCTCCAAGTGCTTGTACAAAGCTACAATACCATGTTAACCATATTTTTCAAACATGGTTAACATATCCAGTATCTTTACTGGATATCTGAACAGCTACTATTCACAGGCAAAAGAGGTAAAGACAAACTGGTTTAGCTGATGTCACTGCATGCCTATGATGTAGCTGCTGTTTATAGTACTTTTAAAGAGGAACATGGCAGTAATAATTTCACTCCTCCTAGATATAGAAGGGAGTAGCTGGAGTGTTTTGAATGTTTCCTGGTTTGAACAGGAATCCCATTTCAAAGACAGAGGAGTCAACAGTATCTACCTCCAACCTGTACACTCAAGAACTAAATGTTAAATAACAAAATCTGTTCTGTCTGTAGCTCCACAAACTTCTGGCCTTAATGAGCACTGAATGTTTTTACAAGTGTGTCATTTTCTTTCGTGTTAGGTTTGACTACATTTAGATTTCCAGCAGCAAATCTGGTAGCAGCAAGTGATAAGCTGGTGAGGTGATAATTAGATAATACTGGAAGGCTGAAGTTCCTGCTAATTCATTGTTGTATATCTTACAATAACAAGAAAACACTGCTTATCTGTCTAGAGGTAAAAAAGATGGAAGTGTAATCTGGGTGATACTACAACAGTAAATTGTGTCATATCACAAGGTGAGAATCCAAAGAGAGAAAATCTTACACGTTGTCTTCCAGAAGGATTTAGAAAAATGGTTTGAGCATACTCTGTTTCAGTACCATCTCCTCCCACTAAAGAAAACCTTAACTGTGAGACTTCTGGAATTTACTAAATTGTTCACAGAATCACAGAATATTCCAAGTTGGAAGGGCCCCACAAAGATCGTCACATCCAACTCTTAAACGAACGGCCTGTATAGGGATCAAACCCACAGTCCTGATATTATCAGCACTGTGCTCTGACCACCTGAACTAGTCTCAGTGTTAATAAAATAAAATCTCTAATGCAGGAACTAAAATTTCAGAACAACCAAAAGATTGCCTTGTTGAACTCCATCTCAACCAAGTATCACCATGCTTCACTGTTACAACATCATTTGTAAACCATAAGCCACTGTAAACACAACGGTGTGGTCAGGACATTCCATGCATTTAATTTGCTTCCAGACAGCAGTTAAAAAACCCAGGAAGTCCAGCGAAAACAATCCAGCCAACCAACCAACCAGCAAGCCCATCATACCATAACACACTAACAGAACTGAACTGCAGCTGCCACCACTTTCTTTTGTGAAGTCATTTTGTGGACAGACATTCCAAACTGAACTGGTGCTTTCTCAAATGCACACTTGGTGCCTGGAGAAGCACCAAAGCTCTATTCAAAAAACAGGCAGCCACCCACTGGAAGACACAACAGGTGCCAGTTCTGTTCTAAAGGCCTTTTAACATTGACAGTCCACTCAAAACAACAATTCAAAGTTAGTTCATACTCACATCTAATCTGCAATTTGGATGCATTTTGTATTTCCTGAATGTCATTTGAAAACAAAGGTTCACCTTTGTTTCCCCTTGGTTATATGCTGACTGCTGGGAACTGTAGTATTACCTCTGACTAGTTTTCACTCTGGCTCAGCAAACTTTGGACTTCCCCTCAAATTCTCTAGGATAGGAGAGTCATTTCAGTAAACCAGTGTTCTTGGCCCACTTATTCTTATGTTTGGCTTGTGTCACTAGCAAGGACTGTCATAGTTTACAGGTCTGAACTTAGATGCTTATATACTGAGAGCCTGAACCATGAAAAAGCACTTTTAAATCATCCACATCTTTTTATCTTAATGTAAATGAAATAATCATATCCAAGAGCTATTTCTCCTGACACCATGGACAAAGTGTAAATACACAGGCTAATACAAGTACTTTCTTAGGGATTTCAAACCATGTACATCCAAATCTCAGTTTATCTGGATTTGTGCTTGCTGCCACCTCAGTCATCACTTCAGAGACTGCCACAATTAGAAGATTCAGATGTTTCTTTGTGTTTTTTAATCTGTTTGCCTTTTTTTTGTTTTGTTTTGTTTTGTTTAATAGTATTTGTATGAAGGGGCTTTGGTTAAAAAAAAAATCCGAAGTAGTTGTGCAGAAATACATACGCATATAAAATTCACTGAAAAACATTACAAGTATTTTCATTCTTAAAATAAGTGTATTGACATTCAGTGTAAAATTAATGACAAACAACAAACACTGAACAGACTGGAGGAGACAAACTGCAGCTAAAATGCACAAAGCAGCAGACCAAATAAACTCTCTTTTATATAACATGAACCTATTAGCACAAACTCCTTTCAAAGTAGAACCAAGACTGATCAGAAAAACACCAGAAATTCGTCTCACAAACCTAGAGATGAAACAAATCTCCACAACACAGATCCAGAACAACTAACGTACCATTCTTTTCCCAGACACTGTGCAAGGTTTGTTCAGGAAACTGTATTGAGGCTTCAAAGTTTTAGCTCAGCCTGCAGTGGCCCTGCTGACAGAGCCTTTGGTGGCAGCTTTGTGTACAGGCTACTCGCTTTCATCCCTGTGGCACAGCACATTGTCTTCTCAGCTGTGCTGACACGTGTCTGCAGAGCCATGTTAAGAATCTAGGCAAGAAATGGATCCACATTTGAGGAAGCAGCCAGGTGCTTTTACTCCAGCTCTCTCATCCTGCTCAAAGCACAGCCCCACAAAAGCCCCTGCAACAACCAGGAGCTCAAGCCTTGCCCTGCCACACTTCAGTGCTACCTCTGTTACAGAGGTGCTTGTCAGATAACAACAGCACCTTAAGCAGCTTCAGTTCTCTGTCCTGTACTGCAGATCTGAGTTTGCCACTGCTGCAACTGTGCCAGTGCAAGTCTTTTGATGTAAACAGGAGAACAGACACTTGTCTCTTAATAGATCAATCCTCTCCTTCCCTTTCCAATTTTTCAAAGAAAATATAATGGAAAGCATTAGAAGATATTTTTAGTCAATTATTTCAGAAATCGAGCCTAGAGAACAGGCCCACAAACAGCTGTATGCCAACAGCACAGATGAGACAGGGAAATGAAGGAGGTAGCAGAAAACTTTTGTCAGTCTCATCCCAAAAAACAATGTGCTGAGTACACAGCTCTTGTACCATCACACAAGACTCTACACCTTTTCCATGTGATGAAACAAGAAAACTCCATGTTTTTAATTATTCCAGTCTCTATCACTGTTGCCTCTTCCATATGGATTTCTGCAGAAGTCATACAGCCTGAGCAGAATGACTGCAACTCTGCAAGTTAAAGTTTACCCTCCTCTGGATAGTCCTCATGCATGGAATTTAGCCTGTATGAAAGAAGGTGG
The DNA here is from genome assembly GCF_965231275.1 of Zosterops lateralis. NCBI lineage: Eukaryota > Metazoa > Chordata > Aves > Passeriformes > Zosteropidae > Zosterops > Zosterops lateralis. The sequence goes on along the minus strand of NC_139764.1, from coordinate 56,335,667 downwards.
AATTTTACCTAAATCACAGCTTATTAGATTACTAAGTTGCAACTACTCTTCAAATGGAAATTTAGGTAAATATTAATGCAGTATTTCACCTTTTAGCCATACATAAAAGACAAGTTACAGTCCATTTTTATCCAATAACTTTAATAATGTAAACTGGCTATCTTACAAACAGTTCTCCCAAAGTTTGCAGCAGTAGTAACACAAATGATGCAATGCAACTTACCTGCATACGTTGGTAATGTCTGCACCTGAATAACCCTCCATTTTCTCAGCTATATTTGCAAGGTCAACATCATCGGCCAGTTCCAGTTCTCGCAGATTTATTTTTAGGAGTTCCTCTCTACCTTTGGCTAATCACAGAAAAGAAAAGAGAGTCTGTACAATCTGCTTTCTGAAGATAAATAATAAATTGAAGGAGGATAAGAGGGAAGAATGAGAAAAAGGACACTGTACTTGCTACAAGAGTAAATGTTAAAGCTGGTCCTGAATCCATACGTGAATTTGCATACACACATCAATTAGGCTTTTAAACCAAGCGATCAAAACTAAAGGAATGTTGTTAAAGTTTAGATTTTAGAATTTTTAACCTCCTCTCCCCAGTTTTTCATACCTGATGGTAAAGGAATGTAAATTCTCTTTTCTAGTCTCCGTCTCAGGGCTTCATCAATATCCCAAGGAAAATTAGTAGCAGCAAGTACCATGACCATCTTAGAAGGATCATCATTTTCAGTAGCACCCCCAACACCTGCAGTGGAGAAAAGAGGAGGTAAAATATACTTTTTTTTTGAAATTTCATGTAGAGAGAAAACAGTTCTGCAGTATTAAAGTAGCACCTCTACTGCACTTTAATGAGCCCAAGCATAACAGAATCACTGAGCGCAAGAGAGTTTGCTTTTTCATCTCTATGACAGCCTGCAAGCATAAATGGAAGCTTAGTTTAAACAGCAGCAAGGGCACAGGCCACTGCTCAGACCAGGAAGTTCCTCTCTATCATGGCCAGAATGGTTTTACAGCAGAGTTGTTTGTACTTCTGCCACAACAGTGGTTCAATTTTCATGTCAACATCTTGTAGCAGCAGGTGAGGAAACAAAACAACGCCCAACACCATCACCACACCAAAAACCAACATCCCCCACAGTATTCACCAACTGCCACACAAAAGCAGCATGACTCCCCCACAAGATCTCTTCAATTCTGAAGCCAGGCCAAAGGTTTCTTTGTGTTTTTTGTATGTATAGGTGGACTGTACAAACTGCTGAGGTGAATGTTTAAATTTGGTGGACTAAATCACAACTTCTTAGAGACAGATAGAACACCTGTTTCTAAATCCTATGAATCTGCTACAAGAGGAAGAAAGTAATTTTGGCAAAGTTGCTACTCTCTCTACAGTTTTTGCTTAAAACAACAGGATTGGGCTGTGGGATAGCCACTGTACCTAGTCTGCCTGAGAGTCTCCACATAAAATACCTTTTATGAATGCCTAAGTAAAAGGATTCAAATAGTTCTAACTAATAAAATCACATTATATTCATGCTTGACATAAGGGTATTAGAGCTCTGCTGCTCTTTAAAGACAAAAATAAAAGGATACCAACATCAGAGATGGAGAAATAAATATGCAAATCTGACTCATGGAATTCTATCACAGATCAGTTAATATATTAGCACTTCTCAGCAGTTCCTTTCCTTCTCTCTGCTCCCCAATGTATAAAACAGATGCCTCTATAGCAACTCTGCATTGTTACCTACTTTTGAACTTTGTTGATTTGTGAAATATTAGCCACATATTTGTAGTGAACTCTGTTTTAAAATGAAAACTCTCCCAACCACTTCCAAAGAACAGAAGATGTTCACTTGTTATTTATATTTTTAGGAGAAAAAGAGATTGCAAGGAAGTTAAATGTAATGCTGCCTTTGAAGTGTAAACATAAACAGATAACAGTTCTTTTGAACCATTTTTTACTTAATTTTGAAGAAGTGAGTGATATGCCAGGCAAAGACTGAGAGAAGCAGGATTTTTTTCTGCTGCTCTTTTGAAAGCTTGTATTTCCCACTGAATCTTCCTTATTCTGGGTCACTAATACAAGATGACAGCTCAGAGGCCAAAAGACTGTTAAATAATGTCACTTGTAGCTTTTAACCCCAATTTCATGTAAGGCTTTTAAAAAGCTGCTTCTGGAAAATGAAGTTTTCCCCTTTTTTTGTGTTTGGTTTTTTTTTTTTTCCTGTCTCTGAAGTTTCCTCCAGTCCAGCAGTTCCCAGTGATCAGGTTATTTACCATCCATTTGAACTAGCAGTTCTGCCTTCACACGTCGGCTGGCTTCATGCTCCTCTGATGTTCCCCTGCGGCTACAGATGGAGTCTATCTCATCAATAAATATCGTAGTTGGGGCATAAAATCGAGCCTGAAGAAAGCAAAGGATAAAGCAGAAGCTGAAACAGCAGTTCACTCCCATTTAAGAAGTAACAGCATATTCAGAGCTGAATAATGATGCCTTTACCCCAGCTTCTAAGTACCAAAGATCCCCACCCTTCTGCCTCTTGGACCCCAGCACTCAGGTACAGAGCACTGTGCATTCATTCAGAGCATTTGAGTAGATAAGCTTTTAGCAAAGTCCTGTAGTTGTTTGGGCTATAAACAAACATTTCATAAGCTATAGGCAGTTTCCCAAACTAGGAGTGACATTTTTAACTGTGAAAATCATCACAAAACTTGAATGAGATTTCAGTTAAAGCCAGGATGCATGTAGAGCTGGGACACCATGACACGGAACGCGTCCAAGAGATAGGACAACTGCAAAATAACTGATCTTTTTGAGATCAAGAGCATTTAAAGACAAGGACCCAGGATAGTAAAAGCTATTGTATTAGAGCAGTTAAGATGCTGTTCATTGTGTTATCTGCATTTTTGACCAATCACATTAAATATGAGCTGGTATTCTGTCTAACAAACTGTAATGTAAAAGATGTTTTATTTCCTGCTTTTCAGATTACTGTAATTGCAACTGTGCTCTCCCCTTAAGTACTGGGCCCTCTAGCAAACACTGCACGCACACCTGGTAACACATGGAAAAAAAAGCCAACTATTTTCTTAGCCCATTTCAAGTATTATGTGCTCTGAAGCCAACTACAGTTTGGAAGGCCAGTTCTTTTAACCACAAACAACCACCCACAAAAACAACAAAACACACAGCCTAAATAGGGTTCTCACCCAGAAAGCAATTAATTCCATCCCTAGATTTACATTCAAGTATGTTCCACAGCACTCACCAGCTTATAGTGAGCTACCTCTAACGTAAGACAACCTATTTTTCAGCTTTTATAAATCCATTTAGGAATAATCTTGAAATGCAAATAGGCAAATCAGAAATGCCCCAAGCATTTGAAGCTTGGAGAGCTGTTTGTGTATGTTATGAGTTTGAAACCTTGGTAAGGTTTCTCTGTTCCAGAGGTGATTCTACATTATCCCACTGCTCATGTTCAGAAACTTAAATCACCATTTCAAACAGCAGACGAACAAGTTTCTCAGATTCTCCTCTGTATTTTGAGGTAAGCGTGGAAGAGGAAACATTGAAAAAAGTTGTCTTGCATTCAGTGGCTACAGCTTTTGCTAGGAGGGTCTTTCCAGTACCAGGAGGACCAACCATTAGCACACCCTATTAAAATGAAAAAGAACCACTATTATGACAAGAATCAACAGAGAATTTTACAGTTTGTTTAGTGTAATAGTAAACTACTGGATGTAAACTTCCCCTTGAAAAGTTATTCAAATGTAAGTAATGAATATCATTGCTTACTCACAAACATGAAGACAGCATGCAGGTTACTGTTTATTTTGTTATTATTTACAATAATTTTGTTGTTTATTTTGGTGTTATTGTTTACAATAAATTTTGTTACTAAAACATGGGCAGAATTTATTTAAACTGTAAAACATTTGAAATTTCTTGTTCTGCCAAGATCCAATCCCAAAATCCTATTTATGATCGAAGGAGCAGATTTTTTCATACCTTCCACGGTCTTCTAATCCCCTTGAAAAACTCTGGCATCCACATTGGTAAAACTACGGCTTCCTTAAGCAGCTTTTTGGCTTCTACTAAATCAGCAATGTCATCCCTGCCAAGAAAGTGAAAGTTGTTTGACAGATTCAGACAGCAGGCAAAAGAATCACTCCACAGCTCAAAAAACCACACAATTAAACTTTTTGTTACTCACTGGCTCTCTCATAAATCTAATTAATTTTCCTGAATTATTTACATTCTAATGGCAAAAGCCTGTAACAGCTATAATTGACATCTGCCTGGCAGACTCCAGATGGATGCAAAACCAAAAAAATTAACTCTTTCACTAGAACACCTCTGTCAGTATTCAGAGAAAGGCAAGCAGAAGAAAGCAGGTTGGTTAAACTTAGGCTCACTACCAATTATGCTTTCTTCTTTCACTGAGAGGTTGGATGCCCCTGAAACTTAAATACCATCTTTCATTGTTACAAGAACAACCTGCTGAAGACTAGTAAATGGAGCGGATGTAAACAGAATTTTTAGAATTCTTTTTCAGAGTTACAGAAGTATTAATTCTTAGATACCTTATAGGATGGTCTTATTTCCTTGAAAGTAACTGTCAGGGCATTCCTCTTATCAGCATGTGCCCAGGTAATATTTTGGTTTCCAAACACATCTATATAAAGAATTAGTTTCAAATCTGAAGTCATAATTTAAGATTCAATATAAAAATTGAAACATAAATATTAAACTGAAATACAAGACAGTTGCACACACATAGAGTGTTTTGTGGGACTGTTCAGTTTTTTTTTAAAGCCTACTTTATTTGCCAGAAGATTTTTGCTCATTAAATCCTCACAAAACCACCTAAGCTTGGAAATATTCAGAACACAAAACAACCTTTATATAAGGTTTAATATTTAACACATTTATGTAAAGGTACTGGCACAGGGTTATATTTTATATTAGTGGCCACATGACACCCAGTAACATTTCAAAGGGTTCCTATATTGACATAACTTCTTTGTTAATCAGTTTTCTGTCTTGATATGCCCCAGAGTAGCAAAACAGATTTTCAAATGGAGATTCTGACAGATGTTAGAAACTTTTACATCGCAAAATAGTATCTCAAAAATTGATTTTAGGACTCTCAAAAGATTTTGAGAAGCTTCGTATGGCCAAGCTGGACAAGACTTTAAGCAACCTGATTTAGAGAAAGATGTCCCTGACACGGTAGTGGAATGCTTTAGCTGATCTTCAAAGGTCCCATCCAGCCCAAACTATTACATGAATCTATGGGTGGAAAAAATTTTTTTGAGCTCTAGAAGTATTCAACTAAAATTTAGTTCCCTGTTTAAAGGCAGTAAGGAAAACTTATATGTACTTTTTACATGTAAGTATCTGTTAAAATACTTAATTCTTGTCATATCATGTGAGGGGAAACAGAAACAACACAAGAGACTAGCAGCAGTACTCAAACTTACCATCGAATGTTAGGATTCTGAGAAATTATATCTCTTTCCAAAGCTTCTACTAAATCTTTGTCATATCCAGTACTATCAAATTTCTTTGGTTCAGACTCTGAAATCTCAGATGTGGATTTGTTCTACATATAAAAGATACAACAATGTAAATACATAGCAATGGTTATGCTACTAATGAATTTTTACAAGTCTACAACAGCATCATATTTTAAGAAGGTGGCAACATAAACCAGCATGAAAATTATGAAGCATCTGAATTACAGCTGCACTGCAGGATGGACCTGTGTGTTTCACCCAGATTTCTGTAGTGCCCTGGTTCCATTTCCTTCTCCCCAAAGCCACCATACTGCACTGAAGCAGTTTCTTTGTTTTGGTACCTAATCAAAACTGCATCTCTATCTAACTACACCTATCCCAGTGTAAGAGTTTCTGCCTCTTCTCCCACAGAAATCTGAAACTATCTGAGACAGAGTAGGGGAAAATTGTAAGTAGGGGAAAATTGTGGTCCAGTAAGACTGGACCATGAAGTGTCACACTGAGAGTATCTCAAATTCTCTAAGTGTCATAAATATGCCACGTATGTGGGACACGAAAAAAAAAAAATTAAGCATGACTTCCATATGTAGAATGAGCAATGGTGATCTGCAGGGAGACCACGGGATAAACCCAGAGTTAATTAACTAATACAGAGGCATGGACATGAACAGCAGAGAAGCAGCTCTGCAGCAGAGTTGAAGCAAACAAGCTACATAGTTGAAAGGGCTCAAACAGCAGAGACCATGCAACTGAAAGGAAATAAAATGCACTAGACATACCCTGTTTTTATACATTTAACAGCAAGCACTGGTGATGACAGAATAACTGTAAAAGAGAAAAAGAGACCTATCCTGTCTCTCTGTGGGTATATTTTAATGGATAGAGGATTATTACTCAAAGACAATCTAATTTAGCTCCTAAAAAAAGTAGTACCTTACACAGCTAAACAATTCCACCCTTGTAGATTATACTACCTCCACAGGACATGACACCTTGCCACAACTTAGGATTGCTGAAGCTAACAAACTATTGCATGGATATTTGATTTATTTACACCCTGGGAAACCATGAATCTGCTGTTTCCTGTATGGCCTCTTACCTTGGTCATCTGCTAAATTTATGGAGACCACAGAACAAAGCAAAAATTAAAGCACTCTAAATGCCAAGAACAGATCATAGTTCAAGTATGCTGAGGTTTTGTTTGTTTACAACTGAAGAGAGTATGGAGTTAGCAACATATCTCAAAAGAAAAAAAAAAAAGAAAGAAAAAAAAAGGCAAAGGTCTCATTTAGGGATTAAGTAAATCTTGATATGCTTTGGAATAGGCAATTCAATCTTGGTACAAATTATACTCAAAGCAATTAAGCTACAAGGACATCCCATGTGAATGAGCTTCACCAGGCTCTACTTCAGAAATTCAATGGCATCATTTTAAACAACTGCCTTCAAGTTCCAGTAAACATGTCACGGAATCACAGAATGGGTCAGGCAGGAAGAGAGCACAGTGGATCATCTGATCCAACCTCCCTGCTCAAACAGCATCATCCCAGAGCACAAGGCACAGGATTGTGTCCAGATGGTTCTTGAGTGTCTCCAGTGAGGGAGACTCCACAACCTCTCTGGACAATCTTTTCCAGTGCTCCGTCACCCACACAGTAAAAAAGTGCTCCCTCATGTTCAGGTGGAACTTCCTATACATCAGTTTCTGTGCATTGCCTCTTGTCCTATTGCTGGACATCACCGAGAAGAGTCTGGAAACATCCTCCTGGCACCCACCTTCAGATACATCTCAACTTCCCAGAGCGATTGTTTGTTTTTAATTAATCCAAAAGCAACACTGTGCACAAAGAAAAGACACCTTACAAGGTGAGATTCAAATCAGGACACTGACATGAACAGAAGAAGCATTTTCTGGGCATGTCATTTTATAATACACTCAGTAATAAGAAAGCACAACTGAGTTTCTCAAGTCCATGAAGTTATTTGCAAGTGTACCTTTTCCTCTTTTCCTTTATTTTGCTGATCCTTTTTCTCCCGGCTGCGGACTGCCTTCCCTTTATCACTGGGGTTTCGAGAGGACGGGCGGTGAGAGCCTCTGACAGCCGCACTCACACGGTTATTGTGACCTCTGCAATCGCTGCAGGGAGCAGACTGACGCTTCCGCGGTCCTGGCGAAGGTCTAGTTAGTTGTAACATATGCAAAAAGCCTCAGTGTAAAGCTACTGGTGAGCACTACATAACCAAATCAACTGGTTACAATCTGAAAAGCCATTTTGCTCAAGATAAAAATCCGTATGTCAGAAACAAGACAGGGATTTTTAGATAGTGACTAAAAATCCATTTTCCCTGTGCCACAAGCTCAGGGTCCACCTGCTTAAAACAAGTGCCTGGTTTTGTATATTTCATCAGTAGAAGTAATATGGAGCTTAGAAAAAATTGATAAACAAACAATAATTTGGCAATACAGCTAAAATAATCAATCTAACAGTCACTTTATGTCAAAATGCACAGTTCTGTGTGTGCTTTGTACATACTCCTGTCCCCTCCCTACCACTGGCATCTCTTAGAACCTCCAGTGAACCATGTCAGATAGCTACAACACAAAAAAGACAAAAAGAAACAAAGAAAAAACCACAACACAGACAGAACAATGTCTTTAGCATCCTGAACCAGCTAATTAATGCCAATAGAGACAAAAGTGAAATTAAAACTCAAAACCAAAAACCAAACAACTCGGGCAACAGTGTGTGGGGAAGAAGCCTGACATTAGTCAGGACTATGTAAGATAAAACCCCCAGAACATCCTGGATTAGGCTGCCTCAAAATGACACCTCCTTCACCACAAATGGTGTTGAGCTGCTGGTGCAAGTGTCACACATCTAAGTTCAAGAACAAAAATTACACAACAGGCTGAAGTCAAAGCACACTTTGTCCTGACAAATATTAATTTAGGTCTTCAGGTTTCCTCTTACCTACGTTCAGCAGGTACTGGCAAAGACCAGACTTCCGCATCGTGAGCTGGTAATTCTTGTTGTGAGGCTTTCAATGGAGTATTGTCTAGTTTAAAACTCTCCAGTGTTTTCATTATATCTTTCACATGCTTAGCTTCCACACTTATCTCCTGCCAAACCTGATTTAAAAAAAGAAGGTAGATTAAGCGCATTGGAAATAAGTTTGTAACAGTCCTCTGTTCAAGCCCATGTAATGCCTGGATGGATTCCACAAGGTTTAACAAGCTACCTAATTCTACTTCAATAAGCAAGAATTATGCACATTAGATATTAAGGATGTTTTTCTGCCTTCCTCAGCACATTTAAAGAACAAACAAAGAGATTTTGTATTTAACACTAAAGAGACTTTTGACAAATTTTGCCGATTAAACAGGTATGACAGAATCTAAGAGAGTAAATATCAACCAAAAGTATCAACCTAATGGGCAGATTATCAATGAAAAAAAAAAAAAAAAAAAAAAAGGGGTTTTGTTGAGGACAAACTATCAACTCACTTGGTATTAAGGACCTCAGTCCCACTAAAACGTTGAGGGAAATAAGACCAGGCTAAAAGACCTGAGCATAACAGGGGTACTCATCAGCATAGCTGTCAGGGCAGACAGTGCACTGGCTCCTCAGAGCCATGTTCCATTGACTGTTCTGCCACTGACAGACAAAGAAATCACAAAGACAACTTCAACAAGTCTATATAACAAAAAAGAGGCCTATACATAACAACACTAGTTTATGAGAGAATGGGGTAAGTCTTTTTATATTTTTGTTTACAATAAGATAGGCAATTCTTGCTACTTCAATGCTCTTCCCTCAAGACATCCCAGAAAAGTGCTATTTACCTGCTGCCATTTCTGTTGCAGATAGGTGTCTCTCACAGAGTACAGGTACTTATTCATTTGGTCAAGAACTCCCTGGTAGTAGACCATTGCAGAGTCATAATTTCCCAGTAAGGCATATTCACGGGCCAACTTCACATTCTCAATGATCATAACAAGGCTCATGTTCAACATGAAGCTGAAAAAAAATAGGAAATATTAACAAAGTAAAAAAACAACTGAGTATGAAACATTTTTTTTGCAAGTATTTTCATATGCTTATGACCTCATTTAGCATATCAAAACATAGAAGCTGAGAAAATACTGGTTACAAAAAAAAAAGGCCTAAAATGAATGTCATATATATAAAAATACAATTAATGTTCTGTTAGTAAAAATTAAACTTTTCACATCACAGCTTTTTTTCTTGTCATGGAGATTCTGTCAAAAAGCCCATGTAAGATGTGCAGATATTTAAATGCATTACTACAAGTCACAATTGCATACTCTCCTTTACCTCTTTATTTTACTGTAAGATAAATTAGTATTTTACTGTGCCTGGCCTGTGCTGTGTGGTTTAAAAAAAAAAACCGCAAAAACACCAAACAAGCAATAACTCAAAGTCTTTCTTCCTAATGCATTTTGTTTCGTTATTTTTTTTTTTCACCTTAACATTACGTGCATGTGAGTTTTAATAGCCTGATTTTGCCTTGTGGAAAAATACTATTCTTCCATTAGCTAGATTTTACAATTCTTCAATTTTACATAATGTTTCTTTGAAACAAATATCCACCTTCCATGCCCAGCTTGCACCTTCCTATCACCTTCATTCTTACACCTAAAAAGAAAACTCTGAAAAACATCAAGGCTATTTAAGTTATCACTGAAAGGTAAGCAAAAGCCACAATTAAACATTTAGTGTGTAACTACCCATTTTATTTAATGTATTGTTCAAACCTCGCTGTTTTATTCCCCAAGTCAGTGGTGCTTGTTAGTGGTTTTTTGGAGCAAACATCATAGACTGTGACTACTTCCACTCTGCAGCACTAACAGAATCTGCACTTTTGGATTAGAAGAGCACAGAAGTATTATTTATACAAGAACAGTAGAAGCAGACTCATCCTTTACAGTGCCACTGTCCATACAGCAGTTGTCCCACATTACTGTCAGTGTCTTACACACCTCATCCCCTTCTTCTCTAAGATACTCCTGCTGTCTCTGCTTTTCTTGTCTCTTACACACCAAGAATTTCCTCACTCTCCTCATCATTTCCTGACCAGGCACAGAAAACACTAAAATCAGCAAAAAAACATGCCTGCAAGAGTCACCCTGCTCTCATTTAGGTACCTGTGCCCAGTGACAGGAAGAAGCAACTGCAGACAAGCAATTCCAGCTAAGCCCTGGGATGAAGCATACTTGATACAGATCAACTATTTAAAGAATGTAAGAGGCACTAAATTCACATGCGCAATAAACAGACTTAAGACTGAATATATTTCAAGACCAGGTCAGGGTCGAGTTCGGACACATTATCAGAGGTTTCAGAAGCCACTCTTTGCTCACACCTGCCAACCCATTGCTGAAATGTGAGCTCTCCATTGTAAAGATGGGCTGCTAAGTACTTATCAAACATTATAGGGCTTTCATTCCTTTTTCTGACCCTTCCCAAGTTAGTTTCATGCACAGAAACACAGCTCAGGCAATCCTGAGCCAACATCCTCTTCTTTTTTTGCTTCCTTCCTCTTCCTTCCCCAGCTTCCCTGGGAGCTAATAGCTGCTGTCAAAATTTTCAGTCCAGAACAGCAAAACTCTGGCAGGCAGCAGGAGAGCTGAAGAGGCCTGCGAGAGCCCACACCCATCCCTGCAGAGGGGACCCGTGGGGTGAGCAGGAAAGCTGCTATCACAGAACCTGCACCCTGTAATCTCACTCTGGCCAGAGACTCGCCCAGCTGGCCATGATGTCTACAAGCTGATACAGTTAAAGTGACCACCAACTACAAAGACCAACATATCCCCGGCTAATTAGGCTGTGGAGACACGGTTTGGCTTGGGAGGTTTGTTGGTTTTAACCTCAGAACAAAGAGCCTGAAGATGTTTGTCAGCTGCTGTATGGATCATCACACAGATGTCAACAAAGTTCCCCCTGCTGTATTTAGGAGCAAGCTCTTCCACTCCTGCTCATCCTACCAGATACACCTGTTTGCCTGTCCTGAGAATTCAAACCGATGACTAACACTACTGAAATCACAAGTTGAGCAAGGTGCTAACAGACATTTTAAAAATCAAGTAATAGCAAGTTACTAAAACCAAACTAGACTTTTAAATACAGAAGGAAGTCATAGGTAACTTATTTTTTTCACTGAATGCTGCAGAGCAATCCAAGCAGAACAGCAACTTTATGTATACAGAAAAAGAAAAAAAAAGTTTGTAAGAAGAGTTTTCACCTGGAAATGTGAAAATAACAAGAATTAAAAAATCACAAACAAAAAACCCCCAAGAAATCAAAACCAACAAAACTAAAGAGCCAAGTCAGAAATATATGAAAGCCTGGGACCAAAAGGATAGCACTGCACATAATAAAAGAGTCAATGACATTTTCAGGTTAGAAAGGGCAGAGAATGTAAGGACAGAAAGTAGAAACAGACATGTAAGCAGAAGCTAGCAACTTGTGGGAAGACAAAAAAAGAAAAAAGAAGGTGCTCACTCAAGTTTCTAATGCTATTGGAATCTACCTGTTTCATCAGTGCTATTGAAAATGCAGGATAATTTGGTTTAAACTAGAAAACCAATTTAATTTGTTGCTTCATCTTGACTCATGAGAGCAAAAGAGCTTGAAGTGGCTTTCAAATACAAGGTTCTTCAGTACAAGTGAGGCAGAAAAAGCTGCTGGCTCTGCTTATGTCTGGACATGCCACTGCTGTTGCCACTTCAGGCAGTGTAAGAGCTGATACACTAATGAGAGTTCATGTGCCTGCTGCACTTGTAAGTGAAGATGGTAAAGCACTTCTAAGGGGGAAAAAGAAGAGCTAGAGTACTAATCTGAAAGCAGATTGAAGTTTGTGACAGAAGGTCACAATATACTGGGGCAGCTCAGCAGGGTGGAGGACACAGGAGAGGCGTGACTACACACAAATCCAGAGTTAAACCACAACTGAAGGGATTAAAACTCTCACAAAACTAATCCAGCACTACTTAATGATTTTTAAAGTATTTACAAATACTTAGCAATATCACATGTGTTTACAAATACTTGGTGCTATCACGTAACAGGATGTCAAAGCAGCAGGTCTGCACTTATCAGCCACGACCTTTCCATGAATCATGACCAGTGAAGTTATCTGTGTTCCAACAGCTGCTGAAACAGTGAAGAGCTCACAAAGTTTACAGTGAACAGGATATAAGGAAAATAACCTCAGCACTTTGTCTTGCAAGTTTAATTCTCCACTGTACAAACACACAAGACTTCACAACAAGAATAATCACTCTTCACACCAGCTGCGAGTATATAAGTAAATTAACCCATCTCTAGTTACAAAATACATTTTATCATTTGCTCCAAGGACCTAAAGGATTTCTAGAGTATAGAACAGCCAAGTCCAGCAAGGGTGGAACCTAACAAAAGTTCAAGAACCCAACAGCCTGTGAGAATGAGGTTTTGGAACTAATTTTTGTATTTTATTTGAAAGATACCAGCCTAACCATTATCAAGAAGACACTGGGGATACTTCACGTTTTCCATAATAACTTCAAGAAATCATCAACAGAGATGACTGTAAGTAATTTCTGCTCACAGTCATATGTTAGAATCCAGGAACACTGCATCACACTGTGTCCTGTAATACAAAGAAGTCCTCCAAATTTAAAAAAATAAAAGAAGAGGCTGACACGCAGATATTAAAAGTGAGTATTACCATTTGTCAATTACCATGGTGGACCCGCTGACTTGAAGAACAGCACGAGCCATACATGGAAAATACCTCTAAGGAGTTCTTTGCTCCAACCTTAATGTCTGGACTAAGCCAGAGCTCGGATTTTGGCAGAGCTCACATGTTTCCATTATTTCAGCCTGCTATACAGGCTCTGACATCAAAGCAGCCATGTAATATTTGTAAATGTAATATTTGCAAAGTTCTCTTAGCAAGCCAGATGAGAAAAAAAAACCACCCCAGCCTTCAGGAATCAGTTTTCACAGATGGAACGGATGGCCTGCATCACCTCCAGGTTCCCTTCCGCCTTGAATACTCTTCTTCATCACATCCATGGCCAGCAACACTGGGATCAACAAGTGACTGTGCTGATTACTTGGGAAGAAGAGCTGCCAGACTTACCGTATACTAAACAAAATGGTTCTGGTGCAGTCGCTGTATTTAACAGTAGCAGAAGAACCACCAGCAGCACCAGCCACAAACATAAGTATGGCTGGTAGTTTGTGCAAAATAAAAAACATTAAAAACAATCAATCACTAGGTACAGATACACTGGTGGCTAGTTGAGTTTATGTTTTCCAGGCTAAGCCTTTCAGAAGGCTTTACTGAACAGGCTACTTTGCCCCCACTCCACGGGGGCTGTCATTCTTTCTGATGATCAATGTTAAATCAAAAAAATTCTCTAGAAATTCAGAGAGGTCCGCGACTGAACAGATACCTGGAACTGCTGCCTGTAGCTTCCTTCTGTCTGGAGGGAAAACTTGCATCACCGCAGACTACTGCACATTAACAAAAATCCCCAAAACCCAGAAAGCAGGTGTAGGGTGAAGGGGGACTCAGGAAGCAGAGCCGGGGCCGGGGCAGCGCCAGCAGGAGCCCCCCAGGCGGGCCGGGAGCACCGGCCGCGCACCTGCGGGCAGCCCCGAGCACGTGTGAGCCGCAGTCCCGGCAGGATGAGCCCCGCGGTGGTGTCGCCCCTCGCCCGCTGGCCCCAGGGCAGAGCAGCCGGAGCCGCCCGTGCCCGGGACTCTGGGGGCGGCCCCGCCAGGCGCGGCGCGGCCATCGCCCCCCTCCCGGGCCCGCCTGTCCCCGCGGCCCGGCCGGACCCCGCGGCCCCTCTCGCTCACTTACTCCTCTCCGGAGCCCGGACCCGCGGCGGCGGCTACCGGCGGCACCGGCCACGACCCCTTCGCTTCTTCCGCCCCGTTCCTCCTGCACGCCGCTGGCCCCGCCCCGGCCCTGCCCGCCGCCTCCTCCCGCCGCCGCCGCCGGCAATTTTTGAAGGCAAATCCGGCTGCGTCACTTCCAGCCTGGTGGGACGGGGGAGAAGGCCCGCCCAGCCCGGCCGACGAGGAGTTCGTGGATGTTTGAGTGTTATTGCTAAAAGCTAAGAGCTGGTTCTGGTTCAAATTTTAAAGAGTAGCGGTAAAAAAACAAACAAACAAACAGAAACGAGAAAAGAGCAACTGCATTGGCCGGGAATCGAACCCGGGCCTCCCGCGTGGCAGGCGAGAATTCTACCACTGAACCACCAATGCTTGTGCGGAGAAGCTCTCCTGCCTTCATTACTCGAAGGTAAAAAACGCGAATTCACCCGCCCCATTACACCTACCTGAGATCCCGCCCTGGTGGTCGAGAGCCTTCTTTCCTTCGGCTATTTCCTTCCCGTAACTCACATATACGAATTTTGCCGAGTGAATAGCAACCACCCACTTTCATCTACGTGTTCTTTGCTTGTGAGTTGTCTGCACCTCTTTAAACTTTCATAGATGGTGTCGTTCTGGGGAAAAAAACCGCATCTGAGAGTGCTGAGGAAAACCTGCTGCTGCCGAGCGCAGTCAGACCAGGAAACTGCCCTTAAGTGTCCCTGATGGAGCAGTACCTCGTCACCTGTCTAAATAGACTCAGCTGCTTAGCAACAAATAGGATCTAAAGGTTGGGCACAATGCAGGAGGTTTATGATAGTCCTTCAGGGTGAACTCCAACCCCCCACAGCACTATGTCATCCTTTAATTAAATACATCACATTCATTCTTACTCGTCTTGTTGTTCTATTTCTACCCATTCTTAAACTGGCAGTTTTAGTCTATCCCTTTAATGAGTGTCTACGTTTAAAACGACCATTTCTACATTACCTCAGCTGTAAAGACACAGAAAGCTGCCGAGTTTCTAAAATTAAGTGTGCCACATGACTTGGTTGATGAGAGCTGGAAGAATTTCCTTTCTCCCCTTTGTAGGTGCTAATGAATAAAAAATGGTGCTATACTTCCACAACCTCCTCCCCAAGTGTAGCAGAATTAGGATATAACTCAGTCTCTCCAATAACACATTAGTTTCTGCATTAGCCCTTTGAGATGTGCACTTAAAGAGATTTTCACAGACAAATACAGATGAAAGCTGTGATACATTGTCCTCTTAAGGAACAGCTTCATGGTACAGAATGTATGCATATTCAATAATAAAAATAGTAATTCACAAGGTTTACTTATTTTGATGAAGGAGAGAGCAGAGGACTCAAAGAACACCAACAAATTGAACTCTTGAATCAACATGCATACTTTTGAGAAGCAGTTACAAACATGAGGTGATGGCCAAGTACAATAGCATTCCTGTTGTTACACTTGTGCCACTTTATTGTTAACCAACAGAGCTGTTGCAGCATAAATGGGAACTTGTAGAAGAGGGATGTGAAAGAGGACAGAAAAATAAATGCAGTTGGGCAACTAGTGTTTACATTTCATATTTGAATAGCCAAAATAAGAATGTGATTTTCACTTCTTATAAAGATTCAGTGTGGGGTTTATTATTCCATCAAGTGTTACACTACAGAAACCAATTCTGAGAAAACAGGAACGGTTTCTATTAACTCAAGAAATGTCACTGACTACCAGTAGCTGATAACTCAGGCTGCTCACAAGAGCTGGAATTCTCTTATTCTGAAATAACTTTTAAGAAGGCGTCAGTGCAACCACCCACTCACATCCTATCCCCCAGTTCAAACAACACATGCTGTGTGTTCATTCAGCAGGGGCAAGGAAGACTCCACTGCTCAACTGCTGGGCACTGACGAACTAGAAACCTGGCACCCCTGGATGAAGGGGATGGATGCTCCAGTGTACCTAGTGGAAAAGTCAGCAAAGATGCACATTCTTTTCATATGAACATCAGGAGGCTTGGAGATCATGGTCCAAGCCACCACCCCCTAAGCCACTAAGACCCAAATGTGCCAATAGGCATTCAGAGATTATATGGCACATGTGTAGCTGGATTGCAGGAATGCAGAGACCTGGCAAAAGGGGATGCCCAGGTCATGATCAAGACAAGTAAAGAATACTAAACCCCCCCCAGTGAATAACTTACTATGGCCATGAGATAATGTGAGATTGTTATGTTTACTAGCTACACACAGAATATATGAATGATCCACTTAAGCAGAATTGTGGTCTATGTATTTAATTGGAGAATCCAAAAGAACTGATAGTCTTATAATACAAAAAAGACATTATATATACACATATACACACAGAATTCGTCTATATATATATCTATATAGATATATATAAATCAGTAAACTCGAATAGTGCCTTTATCATGAGCATCTTAAGGCATTCAAACATTTTACTGTGACATTGACCAAATTTATTATCTTTTTGCTTTGGCTGAAATAAAGCAAACAGATTTAAAGGTTGGATCTGAAACACCCACAGCATCTGAAACGAAAGCCTAATAGTATCTTCAGTGATAGCAGCATCATCTAAGAACCCACCCACTGCACTGCCTATCAGCTGAATATTATTAAAAGCAGTCTAAATAAATCAATCCCACTCACAGTTTTTGCAACAGCCGAAGATACATCAGTCTCAAAGAGACTTTCTAGCCATATATTCTATAGATTCTATTACAAATTGAGGATAGAAAAGATACAGCAAGAGGGCCTGCCCGAGGATAGAATGCCACTGAATATCAAATAGTATTTACAGTACAAGTTATAGGATTATAGAACATTTTATAAATACAATTAATATGTATACAAGGGCACATAAAAGAGAAACTTGTTTTCATGCTTTACAAAGTAAAAGTAACCTGAACTAAAACTTACTGCAGAATTCCACCCTATGGATGCTGGCTAGGAGCCTCTCTTCTCCACTGCCTGTACAAACCAATCCCCATCGTAGGTCACCAGCGAAACACCCATGTTTTAAGCAGCAACTGAAGAATCTCAACGGACTCTGATGTATGAAACGTCAAGTTTCAAAACTTGAAATGCTGGAGAGTTGTGACAACATTCACGCGTAACTAACTTTCTCAGAGGAGAACCTGGACTGCAACAAACTCCACTTTTCGCAAGGAAATACATAATACTGCAGCATACAGATGGCAAAATTCAAACAAGGTACAACTTCTAACACATGATATTAGAAAATGCCAGAAGTATCTACCAAATTCTAAAGATGTGAGCACTTCATGTATTTGTTTAAAAAAGGCAAAAGAGTATTTAGTATTTCAGTACTTGCATATGTCCTTAAAATAATCAATAATTTCCTTTAATAAAAGCAATTGGTTATTCTTTTTAGACCAATGGTGACTTTACAGGACACTTTTCTAAAATTTTTTAGAATTATTTTAAATTGCCTAAGATCAGTAATAGTATTTAACATGAATACACCATAGTATAGTGCAGGCAGAGGAGAAATATACTCAGATGAAAAGGCAATTTTAAGAGTCAATTTAATGAATTGACATTATTTTTCTGCACACTTCAAAAATGGTGAGGCAGGCTTGATTAAATTACCTTTATCCAGCAATATATTATACTTTGCTCTCAGACAAGTAGACCAGTTTTACTGGGATACTTACTATGAAGGAGGATAATCTTTAAAGTTTATTTACATGAAAAGCAATCTTTTTTACATAATATATAAAATGGAGTAGTTATGCACTGCAGCCATTTTATAATAATTAAGCTAAATGAAATTAAAAGCTATTCTATTTCAACATCTGTGGGAAAGGCAGAACAGGTAGTGTTTTATTAAGCTGCAAATTCTTTCTCATTATAGAAAGCAACTAACTAACTACTTGTTTGAGAAAACAATTTCTCATAACCATCTTCTAACCATTTTAAACACTTCACAGCAGAGGGGTGAACTTTCACAAACATTTTCTTCTGTGACAAAGTATGTTTAAGAAGTTTCCTCACTGCCAACCTGCTGCAGTTCCTCAGTTATGTCAATATAAATAATTTTTGGACCACACAAGAAACTGGATCGCGCAAATGACCCCACTTACAAGAAAGGAAACTCCAAATGCTAACCAACAAGCACTTTCTTCACTGATCCAGTATTTAGGACAATAGTAGAGACAGTTGCAGTGGCACAGAGAGACACTGGACTGGAGCACAAAGAGAACAAATGGCCATAAGCAAACAAACCAGCTGGTGAGAAAAGTAAACTGGTAACTGATGTTTGCTGCAAGAACAGCTATGAACACCAATTTCATGATGTTTAGATAGTTGTAATGCCAGTGCTATGGCACAGATAATAATTTAGGAAAGCAGTAATGCTTACATGCATGTTATTAGATTATCCATTGGAATTCAATTCCAAGGAAGAAGAAATGTTTTAAAAGACATTAAGTTTCCTAAAAATAGTGCATTTTTTTAACCACTGTGTTTATTTTAGGAAAAATAAGGATAGAGACAAAAACATAGTTCTTTCTGCCTCTCAACACTAACTGCTGGTCTTGTCTCAGTGGAGCTGCTTAGAGTAATGCTCCCATCCCTGCTCCACGTAAGCCTAACAGGCTCAGTACCCTCCCACCACGAGACCCTAGGAGATACCTGAGCATCTGCTGCTGGAAATTATGGAAGCAGTAATGCAGAAGGCTGCAGGCACAGCTATAAGTTCCCAATTCTGTTCAGAACCAGGCTGAGAAAGACAGCATTGAAACTGTACTGCCAATTCAGACAGACCCAGGCACAGCCCTTCTCCTCAGTGCCTCTGTTACCAGGAGGAAAACTGTTCCAGCCAAGGGAAATGGGTCTTCAAAACAAAAGTCTCAAAAGTCATAGTTTATCATCTTTTCCCATTACTATCTCGAATTTCTCATAAAGACACTACTCTAAAATTTAGTTTTCAAACTAAAAATTCCAACTGAAGCAGCACTGTACACACTTTACAGTTTGGTTATAGTCAGAAAACTGAACTAGATTTCAGAAAGTGTTGTTTCTAAGGCTTCTTTTTCTCTTACATCTGTAGGAGGACTAACGACAGGAGACAATCAAGTTGTTTCTGAGTGAGAAGTCTTGCTTTGAGAGTACCAGTCACATGCTACAGTGTTACTAATATCAAATCCAATTACTATTTAATAAAATACTAGTTCTAATGTTTTATCATCTTATGATCATACTATAGCCAAGACTGACACTTGTTTCAAAACTGAGAACTAGGCCACTCCCACAGCAGCTGGAAACATTTCACCAAATAGGCGGCTGTTTTTCCAAGGCTGTGAATAATAAGGCTAAATACAATGAGACTGAGGGTACAGCAGCTTTTTTTTTTTTTTCTCTTCAGAAATGAATCACAGAACTTTACTAGCATAAAGTAAGATTTATATTTGGTCAATGCATGGAAAAACAGTGATTAAAAATTCTGAAGCAGAGATTTGTTCTCTAAAATTATTAAATATCTGTATAAATAGATACCAGGCATCTCAGGAAAAAAAAAATCACTATTTGCTATTTTGAGTACTTAGAGCACAGAGGACCAATAACAATATTCAAGTGATTTTTTTTTCCCCTAACATCAAATCGCTTCTAAATTAAACAATTAACATCACTGGAATAAATTAATTTTTGAGAAGGATTTCCCTGTATTCTGGGGAAACAAAATGTACAGAGAGGGAAAGTGAAGAAATAATTTTTTTAGCATTAAAAAAAAAAGCATGCACACATTTACCCTAGCAACCTTCTTTCAATTCTCTTAAACGAAGAAACTTTCCAAAAGCTATAGCTGCAAAAATGATTATTTCATTTCTGACCTTTATTCCTCTACTAAACATAAACCAGATCACGAGACTGAACTCCTCTACCTGCCTGTTCATCATCATCATCATCATCTGAGTGCTGTTCTGAGTTTTGGGAACTACCATACTCATACTCAATGGGCTTTGGATTGTTGTATGGGTAGCCATTGTCATCAAAAAACCTTCGGAAGGTGAACTCATAAAAAGCATGTTCAGGATGTTTTCCATTTTTGTACCACCCATTAAGGGTATCATTTCTGTTTCCCTCCTTATCATCATCACTCCACAATTTATCTGGATCAACTGGATCAAAGTTTGACGTGTCCGTAGGGTGAGCAATTTTGGGAATGTAGAAAGCAGACTGTCGCCGTAGATCGCTTGAAAAATCAATTGTTTTGAAAAATGGATGAGCTTTTATTTCATCGGCACCGTTTTTGCCTAAACGATCTTCTGGCCCTCGGCAGAGTTTAATAATAAGGTCAGAGGCCTCTGGAGTCAATTTAGCCTGAGGTGGAATATGAAGTGCAGTTTGCCAGTTGATAACCTTAAAAGCAAAAAGATGTGTTATTTATTTATAATTTCACAAAAAGGAAAAAACACATTAAAACAACAAAACAAGACAAATGACCACAAAGAAATAATTCAGTATGTCTAAGGTTTTTCACAGGAGAGGGGAAAGCATGAAACTGCTCTTTCAGAGACACAAGGAGTATTCTGTCTGGAAATCTATCAAAATGCAGGTAAAGTTTATTCACATTCCAAATCTAGTCTGGCATGGACAACCCCCTACTATAAACCAACAAAGATACCATAAAATCCAGCACCTGGAACCTGAGATTAGGCACAATCCTAAAAAGGTGAGGCAGATGAGTTTTGACTGCTGTAAAGACTAACAGATTTCAAGTTAAAAAAAAAACAACAAACAATACTGCACTACATTTGAGCCATCTGAATGCAATTTTGCAAAAATGACATCTGCAGAAGACTGCCTTAATGCCTTCTCTGAGACAGCAGGGGCTCACGAAGGAAAGGACCAAAGTCTCTGAGCTGTCAATCATCTGCTGCTTCTCCACCTTCCCATGCTAAGCACCTGCAGGTACATCACCAAAGGAAATCCTCTGCAGGCAAACAAACATGGAAGCCAAGAGGGAAAAGAACACACAGATAATGGAAGAGGGAAGGGGAAGGGAATAACAACTGCAACAAACAGTGAAAGGCTGAGATGCAATGTGATTTTTAGTTGTCATGTTTACTGTACAACCAGGTAAGTAAACAAATGTGAGTCTAGAAGTCCCTTTATAAATTAAGTGCACCTCCATAGTAACGTAAAATTTAAAACCTCCATGGTTTGTAACATGCTTGGATAGGCAGCACTCTCAAGTATGACCTTTGTTTCCACTACAAATTAGCAATACTATGTAAGTTTCAAGCCTTTTTCAGATCGTTAAAATACTTTTAGTTACCTTCATTTGTGTTTCCAGTGGTGTTTGTGCCAGGAATGGAGGCTGCCCCACTAGCATCTCAAAGAGAATTACTCCAACACTCCACCAGTCACACAACTGTGTGTAACCTGAAATAAAGTTCAAATAAGGTAGTCAAGCCTCTGTATAGTTTTAATCTTGAATTTCTAAGAACAAAAAGTTCACAAGAGAATTCAATTATATTCGATATTTATTTAAGATTACCGTATTAACAACTATTCATTATTTGGTAAAATATTGCATCTTGAGAAAAGCAGGGGTGTGGGAAGGGTGAAGCAGGATACCAGTCACTTAGCAGTGAGACTGCAGCACACAGCTGCATTCATTACCTGTCCGTAACAACACTTCTGGTGCAATGTAGTTGGGTGTGCCCACCAGGGAGTGGGCCAGGCAGCGCTGGTGCTGCCGTGCCGCCCGGCGCTCCAGCGGCTTCAGCCGGTCCCCACAGCGGCAGTTGGCTGGGTCACCCCACTCACTGCTGAAATCCATACTGTCCTGACGGGCGTGATCACCTACCATGGAGTCACAAGGATGGCAAAATTGAGCATCATTGCTTTAGTTCTTATCTAAAATGGAATTTTCTTTATCCATTAACATTTCGTGTTACGAGACAGAACCTGTTTCAGTTTCAGTACTCAACCTCAGAGTTAAAACAGAAATCAACATCAAGATGTTGATTTTTGTTTATGATATAAAATACCAATCTCTGAGGACACAATTTTTTAAGCTAATTTTTTACATAACAATGAGAAAATACAAATTTCTATATTTTTCAGATTTTTCTTAACATTACCACATTGGGTGTATAAGGTGTATATACTTACATAAACACAAAACCTGTAACATTTAAATAATAAAAAAATCAGATTTTAAATCTTTATCTTCTCACCAGAGACTGTGTAACAGTCTGGCCTAAGATATGTGATATTTTGAGAAAAACTAATCAAAAGTAATTTAAACCTTGTTTTTGAAGGTATGTTTTTATTTTTGGAAACTAAAAACAAGTTATCACATAATCTGTATTTTAACTACTCTCAAAATTGTGACTTCTCTTTCGCTCGTTTTCTTCAGCTGCTGTTTAAAGTAATCAAGTAGGATTTTGAAAAGCCTACTTAAACCTTTTCAGGAAGGAAACAGCACAGTCATCTTTCTACTAATTTATAATTTAATTCCTTGTAAAGAATACTTGTATTTCTCTTACCACTCTGGTAGTATTTTGAGTCATGGGTCCATCGAAAACCAGTACAGAGCCCAAAGTCAGTCAATTTGATGTGACCATCACGGTCTATCAAGATATTGTCAGGTTTAATATCTCTGTGGATGAAGCCCATTTTATGAACACTCTCAACTGCACATGTCAGTTCTGCTGTGTAGAAGCGTGCCAGATTTTCTGGAAAGACACCCATTCTAATTAGGAGACTCATCATATCACCTCCTGGAATGTAGTCCATTACAAAGTACAAATTGTCCTTATCTTGGAATGAATAGTACAGGCGAACCACCCATTCATTATCAGCTTCTGCAAGGATATCCCGCTCAGCTTTAACGTGAGCAACTTGATTTCTAAGCAAGACATCTTTTTTTCTCAGAGTCTTTGTTGCGTATAGAGCATTAGTATCCACCTTTCTTGCTAGGCAAACTTCTCCAAATGCACCAACTCCCAGGGTTTTAATTTTTACAAACATTGACTTGTCCATTTTAGCTCTTCTTAGCCGAATGTAATTGGACTCCTTCTGGCACAACATTTTCCTCATTTGATCCCGGGCTTCTGGTGACAATCCAACCTGTGCAGCAAACAAGAGTTAAATCTGAAGACTGAACAGTACTCTTAATTCCTGGCGATCTTCTCATAATTAATTACAAGGCTTAGGCAAAGCAAACCAAATACTTATACACAGCACAAGGAATAATACTTAAAGAGATTTAATTTTGTTTTAATTTACACATTAGGATTCTATGAAAACATATAGGAGTGATAAAAAACTGAAGTGTGGTAATTTTCAACAGCAAAATGCACAAGGTGCCATGCACCAGGAAGTTCTAGAGAAGGGACTACTACATTCTTAAGAAAGGTAACTTACAAATTACTGATAAAAACCACTGCAAATAATATCATCTGAGTAACAGTGTGCATCAGCTGCCTCCCAGATTCTCTTTTCAGGGTTAAAGAAAGCCAAAACATGTCTAAGAGCTTAAAGTTGCTGAGGGCTAAGGAGCTGCCATGGGAAAGGCAGACTAGCTGGACAGAAATCACTGAACTTCCTGACCATGCTCTGGAATTTCAGCTGCAGGAGGGAGCATGCACTCTGTCACTTCCACGTGTAGCTACCCAAAACAGATCCTACTGGCACTGCTCCCTACTGCCTGCCCACACCAAACCCACAAGCCTGGGCCTGATACTCCCTCTTACCACATAATGCACCCCTTCCTAACAGGACTTTGCTCACACTCTCACCACTGCTCTCCACTCTACCCAGGAACCAGCTCAGCAGAGCATTTTCTTTTGAAGTGGCTCACTCGTGCCAACAGTATCTTTTCTTGGCTCCCATCTGTGTACATATCCCCATCTAGACTGAACATCCCTAGTGTTCCAGCCAATGCCACCAACATTCTGACAACTTAAACACTCACAGGCCACACACAGCTCATCACCTAGAGTCTGGAAACCCTTATCTACAAGAACCACACGAATCACTCTAATTGTACTCCAACCTGCATGCCCTCCTGGTATTATTTTTGCTGCTTTCAATTCCCTTAAGAGTCCCATCCAATTTTGGCTGCCATTTTTCTTGGCAAATTTCAAGGCCTGAAATCAGAATAATCCTTCTTTGTTTTAATGTGAATAGAATCTGTCTTCAATTTTTTAATATTTTTTGTCTGTGACACTATCCCCATGTAGCTTGATGTTTATTCCCCTTCTTTTCTTTTCTGACAGCATTTTCAAATTACTATATGCTACCTTTCTCACAGCATCTCAATTATTTTATCTGCCTACTTGGCTTGAAATCCCACACCAGTGATTTCCAAATTCAACCTATAGCATACTTCCTTATTTTTCCATGGACATGTTGATCATAAAGTCAAACAACACAACTGTACTCAAGCACTATTTTAAAAGCTTTCCATTTCTTACTGTCACATCAATTCTTGATACCAAATCTTGCTGCTTCCATCTCTTTAAAGCCTCAGATATCTGAGATACTGCCTGCATAGCAGTACTCAGGACTATCAATAGGACTAAGTAACTAGTCTAGGCCTGTAATAGACTATGCTAATAAATTACTTTGGCCTTGCCTGACTTCCAATATAACTTGAAATAAAATATAATAGATGTGACTAAGAAAAAAGGCACAAAAAATCAGTTAGCGATCATTCAGTATCTTAAAAATGGTTTCACAAGTTATTATATGTCACCTATTAAAGAAAATACTATTAGAACACAGAAAATTGCCTACAGGCATCATAGCAAAAACGCATCCAAAGGAGATGCAATTAGGAAACTGCATACAAAATGCTTGTCTACCCAAATGAATTTCACAAGTTATACATATTTGGTAAAATTTCAGTGGGAAAGGCTGTCTCAAATTTGAGACAAAATTTTTTGTAGACATCAGATAGGCAGTAGTTAGGACTGGTTAGCTTTAGTTTCAAGGCTGGTGGGGGAAATAGGTTCAACTATTTGAATCATATTTTGAATCATATTTGAATCAATATTGTCTTATTGCAGGAATATCTGTGTACTGTCTTCAGAGACAGAAACATCTGAAGTTTTCTATGAACGAGCAGGCTTAAGGCACACTTCAACACAGAAGGAAGGATTTTTTTAAGACTTACAGATGTCAGGACAACTAAAGACCTGAGCCTGGTAAAGTTCAGACAATGGTGGGTCACCTTCTTAAGGCCCACCTGAACCCTAAAGTCTGTGCCTCAATACAGACCCACCTGACACAAACTGAACCCTACCCATCACTGACAAAGCTGGCAAAGAATAAAACCTAGAGGGCAACAACCCCCTAGGAGTGAGACTCATTACAATAATTAATCACTGCAAGACATACAAAGAGTCTCCAGAATCCTTGTAGTTTTGTTGTCTTCTACCTGCTCTCTAGCTCTTGCATCTGAACAGTTTTATCATAAAAAACTAGCCCAAGTACTGCAATTTGTCATCTCTTCTCTCAACCCACCTTCATTTTTCCATCATCCACTAAACCAAATGTCAATTACAAACTTTCTCTATGAATTGCTCTATTTTTCCCTGGAACTCTCCTCAGCTTCAGCATTTGCCAAAAAATAACAACCTGTCAGCTGCACAAACTTTTCTGCACATGTATCTCCCATTATTTAAAGAAAACATCAGACGCCAGAAGTTTCCTGACTTGCTATCTATCATCACACAATGTGCTCTCATTTTGCTTCCTTTTCATCTTGCTGAGTTTTAAAGGATGACTTAAGTTTCTCTTTGCAGGAGAGACACCTATTGTAACTCTTGGCCAAACTCATACATCTAAATCAAAAGTTTTTGAGGCCACTCAACTCCTAGGAGACCTGACGCCATAGAAATATGTCACATATGTTAGAAATACAGCATCCAGCTAAAGCAGGCATTTTCATAGGGAGGCATTCTGAATTTTTTTCTTTTAAAATTCAAAGGGGAGAAACGAAGGGATTCAATACTTGCTTAATCTCTTAAAACTTCCTGAAAATAAATAATGAGCCTCTTTCCCTTTCTCCTTCTCATGAAGACCCAAAATACACTTTATTGTTGTGGCATTCCTCTCTTGTATGTTTATGGAAAAGGAGAGGTCTGCTGCAGCACAATAACCCACCATCCACCCTCCAGCCTGTAATTAAACATCCCAGCTTTAAATCTAGCATAAACTATTAAAATTATAGCATTAATATTATAAGTATTATAAAATACCCCTACTAAGGTGCTTTTAAGGCACAAAAAAAAAAATCAAGAAAAGTTATATCAGTGCTTTCATATAAGTAATACTTATTCTGAGATACTACAGAACACAACACAGTAAGAAGGGAAAGTGAAGTTTGCATATCAACATTAATTGTAATCTTACATTTAAGTACTCAAAAATAGCCAAAATAAATTCATGCTTAATTTTGATGCAGGATTGCATGCAAAGCCCTCTAAAAAAGGATCATGCTATTCTTAAGAAACACTGTTGCTTCAGAATCTTACTTGTCTACACAGGGATGGAGGCTACAGAGTTCAGGAAAGCTTCCCACACCTTAACAGTTTAAATCAGCTGTTAGTGAAGTGAAAAAGGAAAGAGAGAAGACTAAGAATAAAGATCTAGTAAGAGTTCCAGGATGAAATCTTGCTAACATTTATGTATTCGTGATTAAGCAAACACTTACAAAACACTACAGCTTACAGTAAGAATTTTCAAAGAGTAAGAAAACACAGACTTAAAAAACAGCATGTCAAGAAAGCGGCATAAGCCAAATACATACTCTCATAGAATAAATAAAATGGAACATCATACTTTTCTCAAACCTTCAACTACAATTGTTAAGAAATATACATGTGTGACATCTCATTTTCACCTTTCTGCAAATCTTAGTTTCACTGCTTCTCACTGTTTTCTCTTTTGAAATAACACATGCTTGTCAGCTCCAGTTTTTACCCTTCTGATTTGGTTTAATGGAACACTGAAATACTAGAAATAGACCACTGACTCCATCCAGGCACAAAATAGTTGATTTCACATGTATTTGTTTTATAACTATGCGCTTCAATTGCTCTTCAGTAAAAAGATACATTTACAGTGCAGATTACAAAATAATTAGACAAAAGATACCATCTCTTTCATTCTAAAAAAAAACCCAGCTAACCTTTAATTTTTTTTTTTAATTTGAACTTAAAAAAATCTATCCCTACTGGTAACAAACTGAAGAATATAAAGACTATCACTATTTGGCTGTCTATATAAGTGCACTAGCCAGCCTGCAGCTTGTCCCCAATTTGCTTGTACCTTCAGTACTTATTTAAAAAATAATAGTATTTTTAAAAAATCATTAAATATTGCCTATAGCTCAAAAATCAGGATTCAATTGAACCCATAACAAAAAGCTACGAGCCATGTAGCTACATCTCAGTTCATGCAACAATTATTTTGCTTCTGCTGACTGATATCTAGGCCATGTGAATTACCTTTAGACATGCAAAAAACTTACTTAAAAATCAATTTCTAAGAAAATTAAATATGTAAACAAGACAAGGAAGAAACTTGCCACATCTCAAATACAAAGATTGAAACTAGACTTCAATACCACAGTTCTAAATGTTCTACTTATCTGTACTATTTAATTCTACAATTAAGACATATCTCATAGAAGTAATACAGGAACAGTTTAGTCATAGATTTAGAAAGAAGGAAGAGTTTACCCGCATCATTTCATTCTCTAGTTGTTTTTTCCGATGCAAACGCTGCTGGTGTGACTTGAGTATATTCTCCACATGCTGCTCCATGAAAAATTTAAAGGCTTGAGGGGAATAACTTTGAATGCGAGATTCTCTTCTTTCTTCGTCTTTCTTGTTTTTTCTAACAGGAACAGGTGAGGTTGTAATTTGTTTCTTCTCTTTATCTGCTGAATCAACACATTCGTAATTCTTTTCATTCTCATCCTCCCTGGATAAAGGAAGTGGCTCCTCCTTATTGAGCTTGGGTCCTGCCTCATACAGATTGACAGAAGGATTCTGGTGTAACAAGTGTTTAGGGTAAGGCGGTGGGGGACCCTGGTAATTTGGAGCCTCCGCAACAGGAGACATAACTGCCATATTGGTAGAGGGACCGTCGGAGAAGGGAATGGCCTGAACAGTCTGCACGGGCTGCGGCATCCAGGAAGGGTGAGTGGGTGCCAAGGCAGTCTGCAGCTCTGGTTTCAGCACTCGCATGCTTTTCACTGGCTGCTGAATGGGAGCTGGTGTTATGGCTGTCACTGTGGTGGCCGAAGGCTGGGAGCTGCCAGAGTGACTCTGCCTGCTGCCGTGGTGGTTGTTGAAGGAGTTTGACCGCACGGGAACATTGGGCTGCCATGCAGGAATGTCGTGCCCATTGCCTGGCGATGACTGCGGCTGCACAGGGGAAGGCTGTGACCAGGATGCAGGTATTCCAGCTATATTTGTGTTGTAAAGTTCCAGGTTGTGACTATTTCTATTTGGCACCATCATTGCCTGAGGAAGGTTCCCATTGGTGTATGCTGAAGGAGGAGCAGATCCTCCTGCCTGCATCTGTAGTGCTGTGGGACTCTGCCTGTTAGTTGGATTCATTGGGTACGGGGGTGGCTGGCGACTCACCGAATTTCCAGACACCACGTTCTGGTGAACTATGAATTCTGCCTGACAATTGCCATTTTGCATTCCAGCTCTTCCTGAGGGAAAACTAAATTTGCTGTTGGCAGAACTCTGCATGATTATTGGTTGCCTGCCAATGGGGACAGCACTCATGCCTCTCTGACCCTGTGTGGATGAATTCATAGGAGGAGGATTCATAGGTGGAGGTGGATAACCATCCTGCCATGCTCCTGGTGGCACCGGAGAAATACGGGAGATCACATATTCCATGTTTCCAGAGTACCGCTTTGTTTGAGAATTTGGCTCCCAGGAAGGAGGTGGAGGAGTAGTTCCCCTTGGAGGGGGTGTCTGCCCCCGAGGAGGTGGAGGAGGAGGAGTGACACTCCTTATCTGCGGTAGAGGTGGGGGATTCACTCTTTGTCCATTGCCGGGATGAGCCTGAGCAAACGCCGCAATGCCAGATCCAGATAACGGCCTTCCTACATCCGGCTGGGCGCTGGGACTTTCCGAGCGATAAACGACACCCTCTGCCAGGGAAGGGCCGTGCCGCTGGGGAACCAGGGACTCCTTAGAACCCTTCCAGCTCTGCTTGCGGTTAACTGACTGCTGGACAGCCCCTGCTCCCACAAGAAGAAAACACAGCATTTACATTATTAGATATTATTCCTATTTACTGCCTTGAGTATTTTGTTCTTTTTGCGTTAATTACTACAGAAACAGGACTTGAATTCTCTGACACAATATAATCCACTGTACCTCATACAGAAACAGTAATACACAGCACAGCATGCTAATGTGCTCAGTGTACATATAAGAGGAAAAAAGATTTGAAACTACAAACTAAAAAAATTATAGTAGTTTTTTTACAAAAAAACCCTATAATATCAGAAAGCATTTTATAGAAATCACTTCTCTGAAGATGTATTTTGCTTCAGTAAAAATGCAAAATTAACTGAAAAAATTGTAACGTGCAAAATTATTAGTCACACACAATGTATTTTTAATCACGTGTACAAGAGACTCTCAGAATGTTCAGCACAAACACCAAAAAAGTAATAGCATGGAAAAATGTTATATTGCTATCCCTTCCAGTTAACATTTGCAAAACACTTACTGTTCTTAAACTAAAATTTTACTGAATACCATAAAATCAAGCCTTGCATCCTTATATGCATACAGATCACCCAGACTTCTTATATTCCCATCATGCAGAATTTGACTAAGTACTTTAATTTTAAAAGTTGTATCTTTTTGAGTAAAAGTGTTGAAGATAGAGAGGCAAGAATTAAAACTGTATGAATGCAAAACTTACAGAGCAAAACCCTGACATATAGTTCATGTATTCACAGATGCTATTTTGCAGCATATAAACCAAACATACAAGGAACTGATAGTGCAGGCAGTCTTACTGTGGTTTTTATAATGTTAATATATGTGTAAACACATGCAGTACTGTAACTGCTGAAAATCACTCTGTCCTCACTTAAAGAATGTGCTAATCACTGTATTTTTGCAGGTAACAATGAAAACTATGTCTAAATAGTGGAATTTACCTACAAACTTCATACAAGCATGAACTAATCCTGCTTAACAGACTAAAGGAAAATAATGCTGTTCTTTGCAACTCCTGACTATTTTTTTCTCCTACCTATATTGTTAATTTAAAATCCAACTCCAGCATCAGCAGCTCAGCACCCAACTTTAGTCAAATAAAAGATCAGTATTTCTGCTGCATTTTAAAGTTACTCTTTTTTTTCGGTGTATGCTACTAAAAAGGCATCAAGTTGTATTAAAAATGTGCTAGCATCTGTTAAGAAAGCAATAATAGCAAGAGGCAAAATTCTGACTCTGCTAGTAAAGACACAGTCTGTCCTCTAACATCTCTAAGAACATGAAGCCTGCCTTAAAAACTATACAAACAAAATCTGGAACCAAGCAGGAAATTAAACAGAGAGGGATCCTGAAACATAACATCCTAAAATACAAATATCGTAGTCGTATGGTATATAAATACAGGCATAGACACATACAGACACAAAAATACACATACAGAATGCTGTTGTGTGGGAGTGTGTGTAACAAGAGATAAAAAATTAAAAGAATTCAATGCTCAGCATTTAATTTTAAGTGGCCCCTGACACAGAACAAAATACAGGCACCACATCAGCAAGGTAACATAAATTACCAAGATCTGAATGCCATTCCTTGTAATAAATGTTTACACACAGTAATAAAACCATGCAGTTATAAAACAATGCTTAAGAAACTCATGTCAAATGGACCTATCTTTCAGAAGGATTTCATCAGATACATAAAATGCTTTTTTTAAAAGAAAAAAAAAACCTGTATCTCAGCATCTCTGTTCTACTGTGAGCACGTGAAGGCAAAATTTACTATATTCTATTTTTCACCTACAAGAATACACTGAGTGAGTTACTGAGTCACCATGGATACACCTACCTGGTGGTTTCATACCTGCATTTACAGGTCTTGCTGCTGCTGCAACCATCTGTTCCCGACGAGGATCCTGGTAGCTCATTTTACTGATAAATTCAATGGCAGCCTCTATACTACGGTTGTTGGTTTGTCTAAGAGCTTGTATAACCATATCCTGAAGAGAAAATTATATACAAAAAATTATTTACTAGAGAATCACAAAAAATACCCAAAATCATGGTTATTTAGCCAAATAACCTCCACTAATTTTACCAAAGCAATTTTACAAAGTATCTACTTCTCTCAATTGTTCAAAAACTAATTTTATAGTGTTTTCTCCAAAAAAGATCATCCAAAATAGTACTGCAGTCTCGCTGTTTGGAAGAAAAGTTAACTTGTTGAAGCACTGTAGTTTGATGTAAATTATGTCATCTTGCCATTCAAACAACAGCTTGGTCATACAATCCTTAAAAAAGCTCTTTTAAAATAAAAAACTCTATACAATAAAGTTGTCACAATCTTTATAGACCAGCTGAAAAAGCAGATACAGTATTTTCAGCTCAAAAATTTGGTCACCTACATGATACAAAGTATTCAATGTCTCAAAGAGTATCACTGTACACAGAATATAGGAGGATTGAACTTGAACCATAGTAAGCAGAAGAGATAAAAGCATAATAAGCTATTTAGGATTTTAAAAAAACCCAAATACAATGAACAGCATTCTACCCTGATTATTATATGCACAAATACATACATACATATATATTTATATATAAAACTATGTATGTATCTATACACAGACACCTGATACTTATAGATATCTATCTGTTCTACTTTAACCCTTAATACTACCTACTACATGAGAGGTAGGGGGAAATAACCAGAATGTTTGTGATGTGTCATGTGAAAAAAAAAAAAAAAAATAAATAAAATCAATGCAGTTTGAAACCTCTCACTCAAGAAAAATGCTTTCCTGCTCCAGCTTTTTCTGTTCCTAGTGACATATGTGGATCAGTGCCATATGGGCCATTGTGGCAACACAACTGAAGGTTAACACATGGCAGAAAGGGCTTATGCTGGCACCGTGCCTGAAAAAAAGCCCCATATAATCACAAGTGTCATGGGAATTTGCAGTTGTATCCAAGAACAAAGAGCAGGAGCAAAAGGCTTCAAGATACAAAGGATCCAACAAAAATACCAACTCAAGATACCTTTCTAGTTTATTGTTCAGCCATGAACCACAAACTACAGTTTGCAAAACCAGCTGCTGGTTCAATATGTAAAAATGGAGCTGAGAACTGATCTACTTAGGAAAAACAAATGCACATCCCTCCTCTCTCACATAACATAAAAAAACTTCCTCAACTTCAGTAACAAACAACAGAGCTGAAGCAAATTATTACAAAAATCATTTCTTATTATAAAATCCTTCCATTCTTCCTGACACACAGTCTGGACTGTGTATTTTTGATCAAGTGAAAGGAACACGAAAAGCCACTATCAGTACTTGACACTGGGATGCTGTTGAGGAAAAGACAGTTGGTAGTTTTGGAGCAGCTCACTCTTGGTAGAGGTAGATCTCTCTGTAAATACCAAAGAGCATCACAGGCAGCAGAACTCATGAGCTGGTCACTACTGCAAGCAGTGCACGCCTGTAAAGTTAATCCCTATTGTGGTACTGTGCCTTTTTCCTTTGGAAAGATGAGTGGCTTGCTAGCTCTTTTTTAAACATGCTTTTGTACCCCGGTTTACAAAGAAAAACAAGTGAGATTTACTTTGATATGTAAAAACAAGTTAAAACACAGGAGCTGCAAGGGCATTAATTTTTCCTTTCCAGAAACCACATTTCAGATTAATTTCCAAGATATTTGGTATTGCCTTTTAGTTTAGAACAGCCATATTTTATCAACCTATTTTAAGTGATCACAATCCAAAATTACTTTGAGTATCAGAGGCAAAATAGATGCTCTAGAGTGTCCAGTCCTCTCTGCCTAAAACTATACAAATAACTAAAACAACCTACCACCTAAGAACAATCTGACACGATGCTCAAAAAAACAACGCCAAGTCTCTCTAAATCCTTCTAGTCCTCTTCTACATCCCCCACTATTACCAGTTTCATGTCCTAATCAGAAACCTACCAGATTTTGAAGTTTTTGTTTATCATGCTGTTCAAACATTCCCTGACCAACACCCTCTCCAACACGCATTAATAGTTTATAGCTAGCAGAACACCAAATCTTCAAAATAAAATACTTCACCTCATCAAAGCCAGCAGCCTGCAAGTCTTGCAGCATTTGTCGATTAACTTCTGATGTTCCTTTGACAGCTGAGGTTGCTTCATTTGCAAAAGGCAGAAGTGAGTTTCTTATTTCCTGCAAAACCTTATGATATGTTACGAATTTGGGGGGATTTCGGCCTTGTCTAGGATCTTCAGGTAACATTTTGCCCATGCTGTGATCAGCTTTAGCAGCATCTGAGGGTTTAGGCAAATTCCTGAGGCTCTCTCGTATCTCCTGTAGCATCTGCTGGCTGCTGCCAGTATAACTACTGGCAGGAAAAGTTTTAGGCCTCATTTGTCTATAACCTTCTGGCTTCTCACTCCTCTTCATGAAAACATGTATATATGCAACCTCCACCAAGGACTCGCACACACCAGAATTCAAGGAAGACTGGCTGATGTCAGAACTCGTGAACGCAGGGGCTCCTCACTGTGAAACCTTGGTTCCTGTAGCACTGGAGTTTGTCACAACCCAAAACTGCTATTCTGTTAACAAAACAAAACAAATCACAGTTAATAGAGCAGGACAAAAAATTCACAATGTAGCACTGAAATGCTCACATGCAGCACTGTCTTCACAGATATTAAAAACATGCTAAGCAAATTCTTCAGGCAGTCTTTACTCAAACTAATTTAAAAACTGTGCTGGTTTTTTAACTGTTAATAACAAATGTTTTAGGTGCTTCAATTCTAAACAGTCCTGAATAGCAAAGGATGAGGACACAGTAAAGAGCAACTCCTCTGTCTGGTGGACAAAGGTTTCAAGACCAGATATGAACCACTGGTGTGTGCTAACCCAGCACTGCTTCCTTGCCTCCCCTCTCTCCTGTGTCCATTTGTCACCTGTGTTCTCCCCATCAACACCTTTTTAGACAGAAGGGCCAACTCTACTACCCAGTTACTCAGGATATGGGTCAAATAACCTTGCTGTTCAATGACTCTGACATGCAGCTCCAGAAAAAGATGGAAGTTAGAAGTACACCAGTAATAGCATGTAATTACAGTGATTTTATCCATTCTCACACAGTCTTATGTGTTAAAAGTAAACACTTGCCTAGCTCATCACATGCAACTTTATGATTTCTTGTACCATCTGCCACTTGAATCTGTTTAAGGGATCAGATTCTGAGGCTTTCACAGTCTCTTAGCTCAAGTCTCCTTGAACCAGTCTTCATCAATAGTTAAGTAATTTTAAAATTTATTTTACATAAGGGAAAATGAGAGCAGGAAGAGAAACAAAGAAAATTTAATCAGATTTTTTTTTTAAATGTAATATTGTTTAACAACTCAAGCATCAAATTTGCTGAGAGCATAGCTATGACATTTGGTAAGGGAAACAGAATTTTCTGCCAAAAGCCAAATAAAAAACGTTTGCATTTTGAAGGCGCTGACTCATCAGGGAAAGAGCCCCGTGTCTGCAGAGAACTCAAATCTCTGTGTCCAGGCTGGGCACTAATTATTACTGCAACTGCCATGTCAAAGGATAAAGCAACCCCAGTGTAACACTGAAGAAATTGCCCAGCATTTGCCTCGTTAGAGTATCATGAAATAAAACCTTTTCAGTCTCTACTGCTTCACAGAGGAAGATCAGTTACTAAGACAGTGCAAGGTAAACTAAATGTTTCAGCGCTGTCTTTTCTTCACAGGCAACAAAAGTGTTGAACCTCAACTCACACTGTTCCTTTACTACTGTGTTGCTAAATGTTTCTCATTATTAGACATAAATTAAACAAGTATCTAAAGTGTACATAGTCTACAAAAAAGTCACTCTTTCTTCTTTCACATTTCATTTCTGTAATACTTGCACTAACCAATTAGTGATTCAGCATTGAGGAAGAACACAACAAGTTAACAGGAAAAAGAACTCTCTGGAACACATGAAAATTATATTAATTAAATACTCATGGTACCCATATATAAATAAAACCTGAAAATTGGAAAGTAAGACATAAATGAAGACTGTGAAAAGAAACACAAGGGATACCCATTCTCCTTGGAGAACCATTTTAGAAATAATAGAACTTCTCTTATGAACCTTTCTAAATCTTAAAGGGTATAACTGCATCCACAAGCTTTCTTTGCAGTGATACTTTTGAAATCATAAATGAGTGTAGTTGGGTAGTTGTATTTTTTTAATACAGTCTGATAGCATATAATTCTTCAGTGCTCACTGAAAAGAGAAGAGATCATCAGACACAACAGTGGATTTCAATAATTAACAGTGAAATTTTGCTCAAAGCATTAAGAAATCCAGAAATCAGCAGAAATTACAGCATGAGAGCAATTAAAATGCAATTTAATTTTGGCCACTTTCAAAATAGTTTTCCAAACATGCCGTACTTAAGACCACAGTGAAAATACTTTTTCCACAGAGAACTTTTTCCAAAGAAAATGAAGTAAGAACGTGACAAAATACCCATACATGAGCTTTTTAAAAATTCCAAAGGCCTGGATCTCAGGAGAACACAGGGGGTTTGCACCTACAAATTTCATCTGTATTTCCATATTCACTTTATGGTTACACCTCGGGTAGCTGAGCCAGACAAATCTAACACCCCTAAAAGAAATCAAGGTTAAATTAACAGGACACTAAAATCATAAATCAGGAGCAGACTTGGAAAATAAAGCTGCACTCTAACTTAAATCTTTAGCAGCAGCTTAGGTTTAGGAGTGTAAACAAGCCAGTCCAGTTATCTCCCACCACTTACCAGCATAACTGTTTGTAAGGCCACACAGCATGAACCAAGCTAAGGAACTTACCCAAATAAATAACTTTTTTTGGTTGTTCCTTTTGGCAGGACTGATGGTTACCAGCATGTACATGTGAAACTAAATCTTACCTCTAAGAAAACAAATTAAATTAGTCCTCTAGAAAGCAGGAATTACTACAGCTCACATTGCTTTATATATGAACTTCAAAATTCACAAGTGACCTCTGTTTATAGACACTGGCAGACATTTTAAAGGAAAAAGAATGCTGAGTAAGAAATCTATCTCAAATTTGTACTTCTAACTATCAAACACCAACTGTATCCAATGGAAGGGATGTCTATTCCCTCTTGTAGTTTTGTGTCCTTAAATGATCTGTTTGTTAATGCAGCTGTTTGTGCTGATTAAATTACTTTCCCTAAAGGAGTTGAAAAAGATTATCTTTCACTTCTTTTCAAAATATCAGAATACCATATTTTTTTCTACAAGTCAAACTCTAAGGGAAAAAAAAAGCCCACCTTGTGTTTTTTTTACATTATAATCATAATAAATTAGACCTGTATAAATAAGTGCTTGAACACTCAGAAGTGTTGAAGGCCAGGCCAGATGAGGCTTGGAGCAACCTGGCCTAGAAGCAGGGGGTTGGAACTGGATGATCTCTAAGGTTCTTCCAACCCAAACC
Source organism: Zosterops lateralis (assembly GCF_965231275.1). Taxonomy (NCBI): domain Eukaryota; kingdom Metazoa; phylum Chordata; class Aves; order Passeriformes; family Zosteropidae; genus Zosterops; species Zosterops lateralis. The sequence goes on along the minus strand of NC_139764.1, from coordinate 56,298,474 downwards.
AGTCTGTGATGCTCTGAACAGCAACATGCAACTGTCAGTGACTCCCATGATTTTCTGAGGGAAAAAAATACACAGCTCTATAACCTAACTTTAACATTCCTTATAAAAATACTTTCAATGCTCACATTTCCAACTAAGTGCTGAACATCACTTATTAATGTACTTAGGTACCCTCCATCATGTACCTATTCCAACAGCTTATTTTATAATCACATAATCACAGTGTTTCACTGCTAGGGATAACGAAAGTAACAGAGACTTCACAAGTAATAAAATTAAGTTTGTAGGGACGTGGTTCAGACCAACGAAAGGAAGCTCTTCTTTCAGGTAACAAGTCATTGAGCTGCAACAGCAATTTCCCAAAGGATGCATTTCCAACGCTAAAAGTTTTCATGGGATAAGGAGAAAACTGGACCCCGAAATTAGCACATAAGCACTACTACATACGGTCAGAGAAACCACAGCTGGAAAGAACCAGAGGCCAGCTGAACACTAGGAACATTGTGCATTCGCTCGGTTTGTTCCCATTCTTACGCTCTGCTATCTCCTTTAGCAGGATGCAGCTCTCCTGGGTTCACATGCATTCCTGGGAGCAGCAGGAGTCATTTCGGGCGCAGCTCGGAGCGATCTTCACGGCAGGGCAGGCTCTGAGCACCCCAGCCGCGCTGCGCTGGCGCGGGCCGGCACCGATTCCCGCGGGACAGCGGGACCCGGCCTGCCAAGGACCACGCAGGCCAGGAGGGCTCCACCGCCGGGAGGAGTATCCCAATCGCGTCCCGCCGGGACACCTGCGCTCGTGGTCCCCCGCCGGCCCCGGGCCGTGACCGGAGGCCGCTCCTGCCCCGGCCGGGCCCCGCAGAGCGCCCAGGACCCGGGCCGGGCCCGTTACCCCGCGCCCCCCCGCACGGCGGACTCTACCTGCGCCGAGAAGGAGGCGCCGGCAGCGCCCCGGGCGCTCAGAGCTCGGCCCCGCCCGCGCGGCGCCGACGGCCGTGACCCTTCCCCTCCTTGCGCCCTTCCTCCGCCCCTCGGCGATGCCGGCAGCGCCCGCTCGGTCCCTCCGCCAGCGCCCGCCGCCGCCCGGGGCCGCTCAGTTCGGCGCCGCCATTTTGTCAGTGTCCCCGCCGCGGAGCCGCCCGGAAATGAGCGGATCCCGGCCTGCCCCGCGCGGCGCCGGCCGCTCCCGCATGGAGCCGCCCCGCGGGCAGCGCCTGCCTGTAACCCCTGCGCGCCCGGGCCGCACGGCACTGCACTGCACTGCACGGCACGGCACTGCACAGCCCAGCCCAGCACTGCACTGCACAGCCCGGCACTGCACAGCCCAGCACTGCACAGCCCAGCTCTGCACGGCACTGCACAGCCCAACACTGCACAGCCCAGCACTGCACAGCCCAGCACCGCACTGCACAGCCCAGCACTGCACAGCCCAACACTGCACAGCCCAGCACTGCACGGCACAACGCTGCACAGCTCTGCACGGCACAGCCCAGCCCAGCACCGCACAGCACAGCACTGCACAGCCCCGGGCTTCTCCCCCACCGTTGCCGAGCCACACGGACAAATTCCCACTTTCTAATTTACCCATTTTCTTTTAACGAGTGGGAGAAATCTCCGCTGAGCCTCATGTTTCAGCTGATGCCCTAACGATGGATTCGGTACAGACCGACAGAAAGGAAAACCCAACCGGTTGGCACTCGGAGTGATCCATTTCATTTACGTCTTTTGCGTTTCAAATACATCGGGAAGCAAAATTTAAGCTGCTCGAAGGAGCTCACTGGCGAGTCAGTACCTTGTCCTGTCCCCAGCGCCTCGTGCAGCCCCTGCAGGCAGACACACAGGGAATGTGCACCAGGTGTTCCTGCCACAGCAGAGCCTCTCGGCGCCGACCTCTAGAGCGGCTATGCTGAAAATGCCATGTAACACCTCATAACTAACCTGCTCCTGCCCAAATACAGACGTTTCTCCATCCTTCAGATTCAATACTCAGGCTCAATCAAAGTAAGTTCCTGCAAGCACATCTACTGGAATTATTTTAGTAAGTCAGACAACTTGTGCAAAACTTTTTATTAAAAAGAGAAAGGGTTCTTTGTAACAAAAAGCAGGTACAATGCTAATAATAAAATTAGCAGGTAAGATTTCAATAAACCAGATGTGAATTTTTGACAGACTATGTCTCAAGTTTAGAAACTCTTATTCTTACACCTGAAAACACAGCCAACACATCTGTCAATTATGACTTCTTAATTATAAACCCCACTTTTCTGTTGGGAGATTTACTGGTGCATTACCAAGTTTTAACATGCAGCATCCATGATGAAGCTGTAAATAATTCAAAATAATGTTGCTAGAATGCTTAGATTCCTATAGAACCTTTCACATTTCATAGCTTTAACAGTCTTCCTTCCAACTCTCATGAACTAACATTAAAAGTTATGTTCCCCTATACATATTAAAAAACCTCAGCTTAAAAAAAACCCCACATCTCTTTCAGGTGACATAAAAATTTCCATGAAGCTCACAGTTTTGCTTTAGAAATAATACTTGAAAAATACCTTTACAGGGAAAAATAAAAATCCAGGGTTTACCTTTTCTTCTGTTTTCATGTGCATGTGTATAATGGACATCACTTTACAGCAAAGATTTTGCCCTTAGTGACTACTTTCCTGCTTGTCAAAACCAAGCAGGCAGAAGGGAAGAAATGGCGTGTAAGTTTGCTCAGTTACCCATCCTGGAGCATCAAACTGTCAGAATGTGAAGTCTCTCACTTCTTCCACAGCACCAGGAGCAATCTGAGGCCTCTCCCACACACGCCAATAACAGACTAATGAGTAGCATTAAGAATGAACCTGACATTTCCCAGTGGTTCAAGCTGGTCAATACCTCAAAGGGATACCGCAGTCACTTCATGCAAAAAGTTGTCTGTTCACATAAATAGCCTCTGCATCAGTACCATATACCAGGCATGGTCCTAGAACGTCTAAACTATTCACAGACAAAGTCTGGTTTGGAATCAGGTTGGTGATTTCCATGCGGTCTTTGGTCGGATCATTGCTTAGCCAGGCACTTACTACAGACTGGTTAATGGTACTGTGGGAAAGATAGGCAGTGCTTCTTCCTCCTGAAAGAAGGAAAGAGGGAAGACAAGGAAGTAAGTTCCAATTTAGTTTACACATTCTCAGAATTTGGAGAAACACAGTAGACATGGGTCAGACATAACGGAAATATAATTTTACATTTAAGTCAGTTTTCAGATTAGTTGAGATGTCATTTCTTTGGTAAATTAAGATAAAAACAGCTTAAAAAGATCAAGTACTTGAAATAATTACAAAAATTTTCTACCAGCTCTAACCTCAGTTAAGACAAATACATCACAACAGCTATTAACTCATCTCACTGAACTGTGTAAGTACCTGCAAGTTTCTCTACCCAGATACTAAAGCAAGGATACAAGAACACAAGTCTGTTTATAGAGTGTCTTGCTGTATTTGGGGTTTTCAGCTTTGCTGCAATAACACTTATCCCCTACTGCTCCTCCTCCCTACTTACTATGCAGCAAGTGATATACCTATATTTGACTTCCAATTTTTTCCAAGAAACATTTTAGATTCAAACTGACACATAAGATTAGCATTGTCATTCAGCATAAGATTAGCAGGTGTCAGAAATGACACTAAAGGATTTATACTTCATATACTTGAAAACATGCAGTCTAACTTGAATCAGTCATCTTGTAATTTCCACAGATAAAACTTAACTTTGAATGACAACTTTGAGACCAAAGGCAGCAGGTGGCATCTCAAAGTTTCCCCACTATTTACAGTCTAAAGTGGCAAGCACTTAGCAGCCTTTGTGATTAGAATGTGAAAATAAATGCATGCATTAAAAGTCAGTATCACAACTTTAAAATCTTGCCATCATGCAAAAGGATCCAGTTTCATTTATTGAAAAATCCAATTATTACCCTGAATTGTAAATTCATAATTCTACAATCTCATTAGCCTATCAATTATTTTTGTATTCTAACTTAGTTGTAACTCCCTCAGAGACTCACTAATGTCAGTCAGGCTGCCTCTGTCTCTTTTATACATACAGATAATTTTTAAGTGAACACAGTCTGTCTTTGAAATCACAGATGTGCCCCTTCACACATTTGTCAGAGGGTATCAGATTAAAAAACCACAAACCAGACCACGAAAAATCCTGCCCAACTGTTTGCCGTATAAGTAGTTTTCCTCAAGTGCCTATCAGGACTCGCTTTCTAAGAAAAGAAACCTGCTTTTCATTTTCTGTATTAGGATTGTGTTATTAACTGGGTCATGTAAGAACACAGACTGTAATGATGTTACCAACTGAGAAATTCAGTGCAGATGGATTTCAAACATCCTTACCTTGATGAAGAAAAGATGGTTTTTCAGATACATTTGTGGAAGTATCCCAGTGCCAAAGAGATCCATCTTCAGAACATGTAAATAAATGATCAGGGTCGGAGGGATGGAAGTGAACTTCCCACACTGGAAGCATCAAACAAAACCACTTCAGTACAAGTCTCAAGTATTTAGATCAATGCATTTGTATAGTATGATATAGACAAGCATTTACAAGAACCCATGCTTCCATCAAAACCTTTCACTTTTAATTGTGTGTGGGTAGGAAACCCAAAGCTCCATCCTAAGTTATATACTGCAATTTTCCCTCTGCTGGCAGGGGAAAAGAAAAAAGAAGAAAAAAAAAAAGAAAAACACCCTATTTTGTTGCATTTTCAGTACTGTGAAAATTGTTAAAATCTTATCTGAATTCTGCATAGTATCATGTCATCTTCCCTGCTATTAAATCTGCACACAGCATGCATTCCTTCCCAGGACACACATTATTTTGTGTCTAAATACCACAACTGCAGAAGACATTTAAGTCAGTAAAACTTAATGTCAAGAAATATATTTACTCCTTTAATTTAATTGTAGCATCAAATCACAAAATTTTCAGCATAAAATTAATTGCTGTCTTGTTCACATAATTACCAGGAAAGTGAGCTGTTTCAGCACTGTGGAGACACTAAATGAATGTTGAGTCTCCCCTTCTTCCATGTTTTCAAGTTTGTTAGTATCTGCATTCTGTTTTACTATCTGCCTAACACTGCACCAGCTTCCACGACTATTTATACACCTACCCTGCTAGAAACACAGCCATTCTGATCAAATGCATCTAACAGCTCATTGAAGAATTGCTTACTAAGTCTACTTTTAGTTTAGAGAGAGTTCACTTTTAGATAAGAATGGTCTCCTCTACAGAGAAGGAAGCCAACTGGATGAAAACACATGGAGCAGTAGTAGGTATCCTGGGAAGAGTATAGAGACAAAGGTTGGGGATATAGAGTGAGGAAGGCCAAAGAGAAGCTGAACCTGAATCTGGCAATGGATGAAGGAAGGGCTTCTACAGGTATGTCAGCCAGAAAAGGAAGGTCCAAGAAGGTGTATGCCCCCCAGTAATCAATGCTGGAAAACTTGTAACACGGGACAAGGTTGAGGTACTCAATCACAGAATGTGTAGGTTGGAAGAGACCTTCAAGATCATCGAGTCCAACCCAGCCCTAACACCTCAATAACCTGCTTGTCTCAGTCGTCAATGGCAACCTCTCTTCCCATACCTCTTAAGTGGGTGGGCTGCAAGACAGGGTCTGGGGGAGCAAAGTCCCTCCCACTATAAAGGAGGCTCAGGTTCATCATCACCTAAAGACCCTGAATGTACATAAATCTGTGAACTGCATCCCAGAGTCCCGAAGGAATTGGACTGTGTAGTAGCCAAGCCACTCTCCATATCTGAAAGGCTACAGCAGTCAGGTGAAGAACTAGGGGACTGCAAAAAGGGAAAGATGGGCACAAACCCATGTTCAAAAAGAGCAGAAAGGAAGACCCTGAGAACTACCAACCTGTCAGCCTCAGCTCTGGTGGTCCTGGGAAAAACACGGAACAAATCCTCCTAGAAGCTATGCTAAAATGCATGAAGGACATGTGAGGGACTTCCTACAAGGGCATATAGTGATAGGATAAAGGGGAATGCCTCTAAACTGACAGAATAGGTTTAGATTATGTTATTAGGAAGAAATCCCTTATTGTGAGGGTGGTGAGGCACTGGAACAGGTTTCTCAGAGAAGTTGTGAATGCCTCATCCCTGAAATATTCAAGGCCTCTGAGGAACCTGGTTTAGTGGAAGGTGCCTCTGTCCTTGGCAGGGGAAGTTGGAAGTAAAAGAGCTTTAAGGTCCCTTCTAACCCAATCCATTCCATGATTCAATGAAGTAGCAAGTATGTGATTGTTTATTACCACAGTTACAACAACTTATTTTTTACAGGAATCGTTCTCTAAAATGCCACCTTCTTCCCCCTCCATTTTAGATACTTACTTTCTGCTTCATGAGCATTTAGCAGAGACACTGGCATAGTACCCTGCCTGATGTCCCATATACTCAGCATTCCATCCTGGCCCCCCGTGGCCACAATATGCTGCTGATTGGGATGCCTGTCCACACAGTGAAGTGGAACTCTGTCACCTGCCCTGCAAAAAGAAAAAATGAAACAACCAAATAACCCAAACATGAAATTTTTACTTAGCTTCTATTTTCCCCTTCTTAATCCCTAATTTGGCATCAGGAGCATTGATGAGCGAGGTACCAGTGTCGACAGCACCTTCAATTCCTGTAACATCTGACCACCCCAGGCTGAAGGCACATGACATCTACTGGAAACCAGAGGTATGGCAATAACATGAAGCTACAATCGGGTTCTGTGCCCTATGGAATGCATCTGACATCTACACAGCATCTGGCAACTTTATAGGAGAGAGAAACAAATAATACTCTACATATAATAATAATAATAATAATAATAATAATAATAATAATAATAATAATATAATTATCATTTTAGTATATATTCAGAGTTAAAAAGGGAGACTGGGCAGTAACAAAATCAGTCTAGGAACAGCAATGGGAATTATTACACAGACAATAACAGGATTGAAATCTAGCTCATTGTGTTTTCCCATAGTACTTGTAAGGCACAAAGTTACCATTCAGATACATTCCAAATGCCAGAAATCTTAGATTAGGCCTGTGAAGAAAAGCAAATATAAACGGGTAAAGAGTTTGGGGTTGAGGATTGAAAGTTTTTTTCCAAAAAAAAGAAGTGTACAGGTGTAATAATCCTTCAAAAGTTAAATTATAAAACAGACCTGTTAAGCACAATGCTGAGTCACAACAGTGTTTCAGCCATTAAGCAGTCTGCCTTTGCTTATTTAAGTACCAAAAAAGTTAAAATCCTTTAAAAAATTCAGTCATTTACCATCCTGTTGTTAGGGACCTATTAGGAAAGATTTGAATCAGATCACATAAAGTAGCACATGCTTTTCAGTAAAGAAGTAAAAAAGTGGAGGTCTTACAAAGAAAATATTTGAGATGGCTCATTTCTTTGGTGTCTGAGGTCCCATATTTTTAACTGTCCAATTGAATTTACTGTCAAGATCTCAGTTGTGCGAAGGAAAGTCACTGCATGGAGGGTACTGCTATCTGCATTGTCTGCAAGAGATGAGGAAAGCATTCAGGTAAGCCTATGGAATGCTAGTCTCCATTTAATTGCAACAAAATAACTTAATAGAGAATAGAACACAGCTGCTTATGGCTCCAAAAGACTTTTACATAATTTCTAACTTTAGAGATTTTTTTTCCTATGTTAACTGACTACAAACCTATTCACTTTGTACTGCACTGTTAAATCCACTAAACAATAACAAAAATACAAAGGCATTCCTTTGTAACTATTGAGTGAGGTACAAGAGTTCTATTTTCGTGTTAGGGATTCAGCTTAGTGCCAGGGAAATGTCAAGGTGTCAGTGAATTGGGAACCAGTAAAACACATTGCTTACACCATAGAACTCCATCCTGAAGAACCAGAGAGCGTCTTCCAAGATGTTCTCTCTTCCCTCTCTGTTACTATAAAACCATGAACTTACAAATACCTACATGAATATAGAAATATGTCTGAAATATGCTTCAAGTATTTCAGTTCTGGAGGGATACAGGAATAATCTGTAACAAACACGTTCAGCCTGGAATACTGAAATTCATACTCAACTAACATTTTTGTTTTGTTATAATAAGCTGAAAACCAAACAACCCCCTCCGAATTAAACTAATTTTAAAACCCAGGTATTTCACATACCTATAGTTCTTACTGCATCTTTTTGGTCAGCTCTGAAGAGATTTATTCTACCATCTTCTCCAACAGTGACAATTTCTGGGTTGTTGCAGACGACTCCAGTACAGGCAGCTCCACCACAAGATGTGTCTTGATCCACGTGATAATGGGCTTTGTCCCAACGGTGGTTGGCAGACAACGTCTATGTAGTAACCAGACATGAAATGATGGTCTTAAATAATGAACCTGATAGAACAAAGCTTCCAGAATACCCAGAAAACCAGAAACAAGCGCCAGGAAAGCCACACTATTACATGGGAATGAGAGCTTCCTATACAAATACTAATTGAGAGATCTAAATTTTCATCAACTCTTAAGCACACAACCCTTCTACAAAATGTTAATCATTTCTTCTCTGAACCACCGTTTTCACATGATCTAGCAATTAGAAATAACACTATGGACTGTAAAATGTGTTTCAGTAGGCTGATGTCTTCAATATTTCCCCAGGAGGGGGAAAAAAAATACGACCCTTAGAAAATAAAAGGTCAGATTGAGATCTTGTTTGCAAGGAATTTGTTTATTTTAGGTACCACACCAAAACATTAACTGACATTCAGCTTTACTGTGTCGTTGTTAGCATATATAGAAAGGTAACTATGCATTTATTTCCAGTGATTTATAATCAAAGCAAAAGACTACGGATTTTACATATCTTTCTTCACATGACACTCACAAGAATTCATTCATGATTTTTTAGAATCGAACGTGAGTTATTTAGTTCAAGAATGCAAAAACTCTGATAAGGCAGGTACAAGTCCATTAATATCTACTGCCCCCAAACACTCTAATGTCTTAAAGTATGTTTTCAGTGAATGGGCTGTATGGTTACAGATACAGGCAAGGAGATACTCCAGTTTATCTTGCTCTGGCATCTAGTTTACCTAGCATGTGTTGCAAAACGCTATTTTCTTTCCTCATATGTGTAAAGTCAAAGCTTTTTTTAACAGATTTTAAAAAGAAATTGATTCTGGTAGCCAGATGTTTTTAATGCTAAGATCAAAGTGACCTGCATTACAGACAATATCATCTTAAAGCCAGTGCATGTCACATACCTGATTATTTTGATGATGACGGAATATAGTTACAGTTCCTGTTGATGAGGCAACCACAATTCTCTCTTGATCCAAAAACTAGAGAGAGATAACAAGAATGCTATTGGTCAATGTTAGTACCAACATGATAATTTTGATCTTAGAGTAACCTAAATTATTGGAGGGGAAAAAACCAAACCCACAAAGAAATATTGACTGGTTTGTCCTTTTTCTTCATAAGAATTTTTTTGCCAATCTCAGCATTTTAACCGTTTGCTTTAACTTAACTTCTCCTAAGTGACAAGCCTTTAAAAAGTCCAGATCTATTCATCATAGCTATTTTACCTGCATATCCATAACATCACCGTTGTGCTGGATGTCACACAGCAGACGAGGTTCTCCATGATATTCACCATTGAGGCCCGTATTTCCAAGGTCGCCAGCAGACCAAATGGAGATCCTGTTATCCTGAACGGAAACGATACCACATTTACAGGAAAATGCTTTTGAAACTAGCAATAAGCTAGCAATAAGCCTCAGCCAGGGAAGGCAGCGGGCTGCGCGCCGCTCCTGAGGAAGGCGCCGCCGGCCGGAGGGGAGCGCCTGCCCAGGGGGATAACGCTGCCGCACGGCGGGGCGGCCCCACGCCTTCCCTGGGGACGCGAGCACGGCACGGTCAAGCAAAGGGCGGGACTGCGGCGCCAGGCAGTGCTCAGGGCCGGCTCCGGCCCCGCTCTCCCGCACCCAGCGGCGGAGGCGCAGGGGATGAGGTGGCGTGGGGTGCCGCCGCCGCCGTCCGCCCCGTGCCCGGGCGGGAAGGTCGTGCCGCGCCTCCGGGCCCGCCCGGCCGGTACCTCGTTGTCCCAGGAGCCGGTGGCGAAGATGTCGGGGGGCTGGAGCGCGGCAGCGGGCAGGGGCCGCCAGCGCGTCCGGCTGATCTTCTGCGACACGAACTTGGCGCTCACGTCCTCCATGGCCGCGCCCGCCCCGCGCCCGCTCCCGCCCGCCCCGCGCCGCGCGCGCTGATTGGCTGCGGCGCGACGGCGAGCGCGGAGGGACAGACCGGGGGCGCGGAGAGACAGACGGGGGCGCGGGCCGGTTGCAGGGGCCGGTCGGCGGCGGCTGCCCGCGGGCACCGGGACGGGCCGGGGGGAGGCTCCGCCCTGCCCAGACCCCTGGGAGCCGCCGCACCCGCCCGTATCGGCTCCACGTCGGCTGCAGGTCGGGTCCGGAGAGGAGAAAATACCGGAGGAAGTGATGGCGCCGCTGTGTTACCTGTGTGCCCGGCTGGGCCGCGGCCACCGGAACGCTGTGTCCATGCGTCACCTTCCCAAGGCGTGCACCGACCGGTGTTTTCTCAAAATGAGCGACTTACACAGCGACTGAGCATTTCTGGTCCAGATCTGCTTTTAAGTGTGCCCTGCTTTCAGGTGGGGCAGAGTTAATTTTCGTCCGAATAGCAGGCACAGCGGTGAGTTTCGGATTTGATGTGAGAATAATGTTGGCGAGGCCCTGATGTGTTACTCGTTGCTCAGTGGCGCTTACCCCGAGTCCGGGATGTTTTTAGTCCTCGCTCTGCCGGTGAACAGGTGGACGAGAAGCCAGGACGGCTGACCCACACTGGCCAGGGGGATATTCCATACCACAGAATATCACACACACTGGATAAACTGGGGGGCATTGGCCATCAGGGACCAATTAGTGCTCAGAGACGGGTTATTTATCTTCTTTAAATTAATAAAGTTATTAAGAGGTAAGTTATTCTTATCTCAACCCATGTTTTTTACCTTTGTTTTATTCTAGTTGTCCTCCCTATTCCCCCTAGGGTGGGCTGGGGGGGTTTGTGGGGCTATTGTGACCAAATATTTGCCTGGTACTTGCTGGCTGGGGTTAAACATGATAATGTATTTCTGATTGATACTCTGCTCCTCTCCTTGCTCTGACAGATTCTTATGTATGCAGAAATAAACAGATTTTTTTTTGTCCCAAATGGCATGTTAAATCAAAGAGGAGCACACATGTACTTCCTTTCTAGTATTTCACTTGAGACCTAAACAAGTATGCAATAAAAAGTTCAGAGGTTACTTGTGAAATTAAAGGCTGACACAGTTGTGTTGTCAGCTGTCATTTCAGAGGATGAGACTATTGGCCCAATCACTGCAGTCCAGTAAGGGACTTTCTCACAAAGATTTTTACAACTTTGTTTTCTGCTGCATTTTTTCCCAAAGCTAATGCTGCCGGGTCTCAGAGGTTCTGTCAGATGGACTTAACAGTGGCTTGGACAATTTTTCCACTGTATTGTTGCAGTTTTCCTGCTAAAGGCATCTGTCAGATTTCTTCTGTACCGCATTTTTGAGTTCCTCCTCAAGTCTGCTATGCTGTTTTGTAATCCCTCAGGTCTGATACCAAACCAGTGATATTTTATGTGCTTCATGCATCTTTTGAACTTCATTTGACTTTATTTTCCATAATCCAAGAGAATCCAACACTGAACATATTCCAAAAGCTGGATGCTGTAGTAGTCGATAGACTACTGCAAACCTTAAAACAGCTTTGCTGCATGTGGCAGTAGCATTATTATTCTACAGTAGCAAATGCTTCTGGCACCCTTTATTAAGCTGCTAACAGCAGTTCTGCAAGTCACTGTCAACTCCAAGGGTATTTTCAGCTAAATCTTATAACACTTGTGAGAAATATCAATAGGCAGCCTCCGAATACAGCTACAGACCAGACAACTGAAAGCTGAAAACACTTTGGGATTATTGAAAAGTTTTATTAGGCAAATATTTCTGTTGGTTAGTTTGTGATTTCTGTGTATATTTTTTACCTTGTGCTTTTGTATGATTTATTTCTTTGCTCAAAAGCATTTGGGAAGTATTAAGGGAAATAAGTTGGACATACAGGCTTATTTTCACTTACAGGAAAAGAAGAGTTACAGTTTTTCTTCCCTGTCCTACATTTTTAAGAGAAAATGTTGGCAGCGTGTTATATGATGGAAGTGAGAGCTGTGATAGATTTAGGGCTGCTTTGTAAACCTTTAAATATATTCTCTGTGCTTGATCCCTGTGAAAGATGTGTACTGTGTTAGTATATTATTTCTGTAATGGCAGATTTAAATAAACATATAAAAGGCAAAAATAAGCACTAGGAGAAAATACACCTCATCTAGCATTTCTGTTGTTTTCAAAAAGGATGTTAAGTCTAGATGAAGCTGACTCTGAGCGTTGGGCCAAACACATCAGCTGAGAAAACAAGGAGCATCTATGGATTACCTTTAAATATGGCTAAAGCTGGGAGTGCGAGTGAAAGGGAATTGGACTGAAGGCATACCTGTCTCTGAGACAAGGTAGGGGGCCTGAGAACAAAGGCACTTACTAGATCAGTGGTTGTACTAGGGCAGGATAAAGCTAATACTGAACTGGATTTGCTTATAATCTGCTTTCCTCCAATCATCATTGAACAATATTTAAAGATGCCAAAACAATGTTTACAGCTGGCAAGAATGCCTGGAGCTGTGCCCAGTCCATTCTCTTGAACAAGTGCAGTGACAGTGCAGGGCACTGCAGAGCAGATGAAGCAGCAGAGGGCCCAGCCCTGAGTGTACTCATAAGCCTTGCCTTTGTCTGGGGCTCCCATCTGGGCTGGGGCAGCTGCTCTTGGCTTCAGACATGTTGCCCAGACTTGGTGGCTGGCTTGACTTGGGGCCTGACTTGTCATTTCACTTGATGGCAAAACCATTTCTGTCCCCAGCTCTGCTCTGTTTTGCATAGATGCTGTGGGACAGTGTGTCATCTGAGATGTCCCATCTGGAAGGCTGACCTTCCTTCATGAAGGGGTCCCAGTTCTGCTGCTCCCTAATGGGGAAAGTCACTGATGGGACTGAGTCCTTCTCACCTCATCTTTGAGTGCAGAGCTGGTAAAACATGGATGTGGAGTTCCAAATAATGTAAATTTCTGAAATGGTAATACAGAAGGAAGCTACACACCAAACTGGCTTGAGCTTAAAGGAAAAGAAATGAGATGAAGGAGAGTGATTAAGTTAAAAAACAGAATGGAGTCAAAAAGAGGAGGGAGTGTAGGTGTAAAAGCCAATTAGTGTAGGGTTTGGGACATAACTGCGGAAATGTACAGCAGGAACATTTCACAGGGAAATTTCTGCTTGTGATATGCAGAAGCAGATGGCAGCAGACAGTGATGAGCATTTTTTCAAATTCCTTCTAATTTCAAAGAATTTAAAAAAATCTAATGGGTCTATGAGGTGGGAGGGAAGGAATGAAACAGAAATAGTAGCTTGGAGGGATTTATATATAAATGCATGTAAGTACAGCTAGAGGATTGGGATGTGGGTGAATGTGCAGCAAAGGAAGAGGAGCTGATGTGCTTACAGTTAGTGGAATCTTAGTGTCAGAACTGCCATATGGTGGCCCACTCTGGCTGCTGGCATTCCTGTGCCTTTTCCCTAAGAGGACTGTCCATGCAGAAGCTCCCTGGAGAGTCTAGGGAAATGGCTCTACATGTGGAAAATGAAATGGAAGTGCCTGCAATTGCAGATGCCCCTTGGGCATCAGGGGACCAAGGTGCTCACACTGGTTTGGACAAGTAAGGGGGAGCAGGATACAGAAATCCTGAGTATCGGAGCAATGGAGAGGTTCCACATGAATGATGATGCCCAGAAGACATTTTTTTAAATTATTATTTCTGCTTCTATTTTACTCTAGTAAATAATGTCTGTGTTGCTTTTAGTTTAGTCTCAATGGATGTGCTCCTAATAGGTTTTTTAAATGGACTCATGGCCTGAGATTGTGGAACTGAAAGAGTTAGGGACTCCTACATTTGTTTACTGCATAAATGGGTGCATTCTGCCACTACTGGTGCATGCTAGTTTCCCAGGGCCCTTTGAAGCAACTTGGCTTGTCTTAGAGCTCCTGGAAACCTGCCAAGCCAAATGCTGTTTCCTTCACACATGCCTGGTATCCATCCAAGACACCCCAGATATTGTTAAGGAAGGCCCACACTTGTTTTAATTCTCTGAATACTCATGTCAAGAACATGGCAAGTAGATACATTCAGTCAGAAAGCAACTGGGCAAGACTGCAAACTCCTAAGAGAGAAATTCAGGCTTGCTCTTGGTGTTCTGTGACAAGCCTAAGCCTAATTCAAGCTGGTCCTGGTAAGCAGCATCAGTTTGTATGTAAATGGTTTCCGTTGTGTTTTTGGTTTCCCAAGGGGGTAACTATCCTTGGAATGCTTTAAAACATGGGCCAGCTATTTTCTTGCCAGCAACCTCTCTATGTGAGAGCAATGCAGTTTGCTTGAAACTGACAACAGAAAATGTCTTTTGCATTTAAAACAATTAAGTATTTCTAAGCTGTAGTTTTACAATGTCTTATCTGTTCTCTGTACTTGCTGCCCTTTGGGGAATTCCTCTAAATCCATGACTTCTTTCCTTCTCTCTCAGCCCACTGGGTGTAACAGGGAGACCTTTTATATTCTGGGACAGGCTGGGAGCCTCACACAGACTGCAGTTGCCAGATCATGCTCAGGAGAAGCTAGAGGGAGAACACAGAATGAAGCAGTGGATCTGTCTCCAGGATTAAAAGAACCAGATGGGAAGTCTATGGATAGGATCTGGTTGCTATATGCATTGAGCAGCTGTCATATTTGCCCTGGAGTGGCTGCAAGGTAGAGAAGCAGATTCCCACCTTCACTTCTTCACTTGAAGCAGCAATGATTGGATGAAATAGATGTGTTGTGTGGAGCTGGAACAGGTTCAACACTCCCAGCCAAGATGGGCTTTCTCACAGAGAGATCTGTGTAATCTCCCGTGGTGGTGTCTTAGGCCATGTCCTTGTATCAGAAATGCTTTTATGAAAAAAAAAATTATAATACTTGAAATTATATCTGCTGGATGACATCTTGTTTCCCCCAACGTTTATACAATACACTATTGATAGGGCTGACCTATCCATAGTTATGTATCACTATTCTCACGATTCAAAAGCCAAGAACTGCAAACCCTGCTGTCTGGTACCATGTAGATTAAACACCTGTGCCAGTGTGCCTGGTTAAGAAAGAAGTGCTGTAAAACTATTCCTAGGGGTGTGAATTTGCAATGTGCCCATCTGCAGGTACCAGAAGGCAGCCCAAATGCAGAAGTCACAGACCCACTGACAGTGGGTTCCCCAAAATTGCAAAGATGGTATATGCTTTCCCTTTAAACAATAGAAACGTTTATAAATAACAGGTGGCAAACGAATTTTGGCGACAAAATTGATCATAAAGGAGATTCAGAGCGGGGAGAAACACTACATGACTGTGGAAAGTGAATTGTCTGTTTTTCCTCGTTATGTTACAAGCTGTGGGAGGATATGAAGGTGCTACTTTTCCCTTAAGATTGCTACTTCATCATGGGCCTATGCTGGGACCGAATAAAGACACATCGGCATTTACCAAATTCTGAGCTATTGTCCTGGACACCTTTTAAAAGTAGTTTTAA
Organism: Zosterops lateralis; assembly: GCF_965231275.1. Taxonomy (NCBI): domain Eukaryota; kingdom Metazoa; phylum Chordata; class Aves; order Passeriformes; family Zosteropidae; genus Zosterops; species Zosterops lateralis. Next base: position 56,282,696 of record NC_139764.1, on the reverse strand, counting down.
TTTGCAACTTGGTCCTACGTCATCGGCATTGCAGGGGCAGATGCTCCCGTGAGACCGGGGTACCCCGGCAGCTCCCAGCACTGCACGGCTGTGCCAACTCTCCCTGTCCTCCACCCCGCCCCAATTCTCGCGTTGTTTCCCGGGTGCCGGTCCCCGCCGCGGCCTGCCGTGGGCACACACGGGACACGCAGCCCCCGCGCCGCCTGGCCAATGGCAGCCTCTAACACGTAGGCCTGGCCCGCGCGGGCTGGCCGCGGCCAATAGGCGCGCCCCATGCAAAACACCGCGCCGGGAGACGCCGCTAATTGGCTCCGTCGCAAGGGCGGCGGGTCGCGCGCTGGGCCCGAGCCGGGAGCTGGCGGCGTAGCCACCGTGATGGGGCTCGCCAGCCCGGACACCGCCTTCTCCGGTACCCGGCCCGTACCGGCTTGTGCCACGGGAGCGGCTAAGGCCGGGGAAAGGGGGAAAGTGCGTGCGCACCAACGGGCCGTTTCGCTATCTCATTCATTAACAGAGCTCCTAGTTCACATACCCGCGCCCCCAGATCCGTCCCGCCCCGCCGCCGTTTCTGAGGCGAGGGCAGGACTGGCGCGAGATCCAGGGCCCCGGCAATAAAGCGCGCGGGCCGGGAGCGGCCGCCGAGCATCCCCGCCCCGGCGCGCGAGGATCTCCCCACGCGCGGCCCCGGGCGCGGTGGGCGCGCATGCGCGGGGGGGCCGCGGCGCGGGCCGGCGGAGCGGCGGCGGCGGCCCGGCCGGGGCATGTCGGGCGCGCGGGGCGGTGGGCGCGTGGCCCCTCCCCTCGGCGAGCGCGCGGCGGCCGCAGCGGCGGCGGCGGCGGGAGGAGGCGGCGAGGAGGCGGCGCCTGTGTCGGCGCTGGAGGTTGTGTCCTTCCTGGGGAAGCTGCTGTGCGCAGTCGCGGCGCTGAAGGCGGCTCTCTACCTGCTCCGCAGAGTGTGCCTAGCGATGGCCTGGAAGTCGGGCGGCGCCAGCCACTCCGAGCTCATCCACAACCTCCGCAGTGAGTCCCGGGGTGGGGGCGCGGGCAGGCGGGGCCCCGGGTGCCGAGGGGGGAGCCTGGGTGCCGGGGGGGCCGTTACCGGCCGCCCGGTGCCCGTTAGCACCGCCCGCCCCGCCGCCGACTGTCACGGGGAGAGGCACCGGCGCCCGGCCGCGGGTCCGTGCTGTCCGTCCGTCCGTCCCTCCGTATCGGCATGTGCGCGTCTGTGTGTCCGGACGGGGGTGTGTCCGGCGAGCCCGGTGCCCGGGCTGGGTGTGTGTCCGGGCGGCGGCGGTGTCGCAGGGCGGGCCGGCTGTTGTTGCGGGAGGCGATGCGGCGGGCGGGGTGGCGCCGATGGCGGGCCCGGAGGGGAGGGAAGCGCCCTGGCTGTTCCGTGCTCGCCGCGTCCCCCCCTCGCCGGCCCCGTTCCCGCCGGCTCGGCCCCGTCCGCCTTGTGCGAGCCGAGGCGGGGCCGGAGGGCCGTGATCTCCCGCACGCCCCGGGATCGGCGTCCGCCTGGCCTCGCTCCGGGCTGGCGGGCGGCGGGACCGGCTGGTGGTGTCGGCGGGCGCCCTCCGCTCTTTGAGGCCCGGGCCGAACAACGCCGCGGGAGCCGCCCGCGTTTGGGAATCGCGCCGGAGAGGCCGCGGGTGTTTGTGTTGTGTGGAAGGGGCGTGCGGCAGCCGTCCCTCCGCCCTCCTCCCCCTCCCGGCGGGGTCCGGAGCGCTCCGCTCCGAGGGCCGGGCTGGGGCCGCGGGGACAGGACGGGGCAGGACAGGAGCTGTCGGGCTGCGGAGCCGCGCTGTGACAGCCCAGCTCTGCCAGCCCAGCTCTGCGGTGCCCGCCCGGCGCTGGGCGCTCCCCGTGCTCGCCCTGGGCTTGTGCTGTCCCCGTGCTGAACGGGGAAGGGAAGGTGCGGGGCGGGCGTCTCTCCGCCGCTGTGCTTCGGTACATCCTCAGGTCTGCAGGTCCTGAGGGGACGGACAGTCAGCACATTCTGTATTCGCAGCTTCCATTTTTCATATTAGAACAGAATTAACTTCTCTTAAATATACTTAGGGTGTCTCTCGTCTCTGCTCCTGGCCTTTTCCCTTCCTCTTCTCAAGTCCGTGTCCTAGATGTACAAGGATGTAGATTTGGAGCCTGTATTATGGCAGTTGTCTCCTATTTTAGTGATACTACAAGACCACAGACAATTCAGCTCTATGGCCTCCTCGTTATTCAGCTGTCCTAGGAGAATCACCCTTGTTGTTTTCTCCTTTCTCCTTTTCTCTGCTTATGTTAGAGCATCTGATCCTGTGGTCTTTTCCAGTATTTCTTTTGAGAACTGTCCCATCCAGAAGAATAATACATGCTGAAGTGTCTTTCTGTTTCCCTGTAAAAACTACTAATTGTTGTAGAGTTTCATTGTAAAAATTCTGTTAAATAAATAGATAATAACTTCTCTAGTTACAAGTGTTGCAATGCATTTTTTTTGTTATTGTTTTGTTCTGCAACTGAAAGGGCTAGAAATACTGTTTCAGTGAAATACTACTGTTCTCTTACACAACAGGGAAAAGCTTTCTGACATAAAAATCAACATTAAGCTCCAAAATACATCCAAAAAGCAGTTATTGCCAGAATAGTCTGTGGTGCTCAGAACCTGAAGGCAAAACCTGTTTCTTTGTTGCAGAAGACAATGACAGTTTTCAACACATGGAAACTGTTCAGGGCGTTGCAAATAATGATGACAAAGCTAAAACCCATTGTAATTAGTGTACAGCAATAGTTGCATAGGAAGAGGAAAGTGAAATAGAAGCACTCAATACTGTAATCTCAAAGTATGCGCTGATGGTAATTATAGTCTGTAGTTTCCCCCTCTCTGTTTTGCATATGCATGCTAAAATGTTTTGAGGGGTGTTAAGCAGGGAAATAGGGGATTGGCAATAAAATATTGTGGAAGCACAGAGGCCTTTGATCTTGCAGCAAGATTGTGTTGTCAGCTTCAGTGGGACTCTTGCCATGGTGTGAGGCTTTATCAGTGCAAAGCAGCTGCTGAATTTAAGACCTTAACTTTCAAGTTAGAGTTCCTCAGGTAAGATGATACCTTGTTGCTAAAGTTGAGAGCAGATTTAGAAGAAAGTACTGTTCAATATGATACAATTCTCCCAGATATGTTTCAACAAACATAAAATTATTGGTTACAGAAAGACTAAAATGTCCTAGAGAATTATTTTGGAGTAAGTAGTAGATCCGTCAATGTATTTTCCCTTCTCTAAAAACAGTAAATGTAGCATTTACAGCATTTTATGCTAAAAGTAAGAATGCAAATTTGATGAGGTTAATTTGATGCTGTCCAGTGTTTGTCTTGTGTGTAACTTGTAAAAGTGTGTGTAATGTTGTGTATATTTTGTGTAACTTAAATAAAATAGTGCAGGTTGTAGTGACATAGTATGTTTTCTTCTGCAGCAAATCCTGGTAGAGAGGTTCTTGCCCCTGCCCTTATGCTGCAATTCTTCTCTTGACTGTTCTTGTAGAATTGCTTGTGAGGGAGGCAGTGCTGTAAGACCGGGTCACTTTCCCGTGACTTGTCAAAGAAACATCAAGATTTGAACTCCTCGATGTCTGTCAGCCTTGTACTGTTATGGTTCAAGAAACCGTGAACTTGGTTCTGGGTAAATTTGGGCTGGGGAGAATGGGAACTTTGTAAAGTGGTTTTGCTTCCAAATAAAAACATCATTGTTATTGACAGTTACTGGTGTTTCTGTTTGGTGGCAATAAAGTTCTCCATTCCATGGCATTTGCTTTACTGCTCACTTCACTGATGCTTTAACTATAGAATTAACTTTTCTGTAACGGTAACAATCTGTGTTAGGACAGTGACAAGTGATTTTGGGTATTTGCAATGTGGATTTAGGCAATTATTCTTTATAGGCTTTATCTTTGCTGTCCTGTCTTGAAAGGAACAAACTAATAAAAAGGGCCCTGGAACTTTGCGTGTTTTTCAGCGCATGCTTAGGGAGAAGTGACTGAAGAGTGTTGCAGTACATTGCTTTGTTGTTTTGATTTTTAACTTCTTGTTGCATTGTAAACATGTTTTTGTGCTGTTAATGACACATCATAGATGCACAATTTGACATATGCAAAATAAACTTGTTTAAAACATGCTCTTCACAACAAAAATGCTGTCCTTGATTGTGCTGTTGCTATGAGATGTTCAGCTGCTTTGTTTCAATGATTCTTGAAAGTACTTCTCATTTTTAAAAAATGCCTTTTTTAATCTGAATGGTTCTTTCTTCATTAAAGCCTAAAACGCATACAGAGTAATTATTTAAATCTTTGTTTCTTCTTAACTGAAAACAGTTGAACACGTGCCTTCAAACTTGAGCAAACATCCCCCTAAAATATATTTAAAGTAAGATCTTTTAACAGACAACATTTCTAGGAAACTCTGTAAATGCAGGTTACTCTAGGGTTAGAGATCACGCTAAACACTGAAATAATTGCCTGTGTTTAAATAAACAACTGACAGGAGTTTTTTTAGATTATGAATCTGTCATATAGAAGTGCTGGGGAAAGGAAAAGAATTGGTGAGTTTTTCACTGTTGTCTTGCCTGGTTGAAAGTCTTTTGAGTCTAAATCTGTAACTTTTTTCCCCTCTCTGTATCTTGAGCTACCTGCCAATAGCTCACTATCAGATTATTTCATCTTTTGTCTTTCATATTTGGGCTTTTGCCGAGTCCTGTTGTTTTACCTGCCAACATCTTAGAAATCAGGTTTTCTTTCACATCTGAAGGACAGAAAAATTGGTTCCTGGTCCAATTCACAAGCAAAGTTCATTAAGTTTCCTTATTGTGCCTTTTTCCTCCAGTCAATGTCATGCTGCCACATGACAAGCTTGCTTTGCTTATTTCTCTGATCATGTTGTGTCAATGGTGTTTCATTACCAATACCTGCTCTTGCACTCCTATTCTCGGTGAAAGTGAAGGTCAATTAACTTGGCCGTGGCTGAAGTTGTTAAATAACTGTAGGTTTGTTTCTTGCTACATTCTTTTACCTTCCTCACCTAATTATCTTGTGTCACAGAAGTTAGCAACTCTAATTTACAAAAATCCATAGAATTTTGAGCCTCACCTAAGATCAAATGTTAATTTTTCAGTATGAATGATGCTTCAAATTGGTACATATTCATGTACTATCAAGGTCTGAGAATTCTATTTTTAAACACGCTAAAGGTATTTCTCCAAGTGTTTTAATTATTTAGTTGTTAAATAATTAAAAATGACATCTTGGCATGCATTATCATGATGAAGACTTACCTGCAATGAATCTGCACCTTTGGTGCAGGTTTCTGGTTGCTGAGGACAAATCTGTTTGGGAACTGCCATGAATGGGAAAGCATTGGATATAATAAGCCTAAGTTAGGTTCAGCAAGCAGTAAACATTGGTTTTGTTTCTTTTCCCATGTCATGTCTTTTCTCTTGGTTTATCCAAATCTCTTCTACATCTAATTTTGCTTAAGGAAGAGTAATGTAACTTAGATGAACATGAAGAAGGGAAATGATAATGGAAATTTAGACCAAATTTAATGACTCCCCTGTACGAGCACTTCTGCAGCCTGTTGTGTGCATTCAGTGACCACCCTTTCCTTCATCATAAATGAATTGAGGCTTCAGTGACTAAGCATTGTAACTTAGGACCGGGTAGGGAAACGGTTAGAAAGTGAACTATTATTTTCAATTAAAAATTAACAATCCACTGATATGTTAATTTAAGAATATCTAAAATTTCTTAGATTTAGTTCATGTCTCAGGTGGCAGACTTGAAATCTGTGATGCTATTTTTTGGAGCACTGAGATTTTAAAAAAAGATTGTTAGCAAGTAATTTGAATAATTGCCTAAAGGAGTTGTTGTGAAACTTTTTTATTTTTAAATAAGATTTGAGTATTTTTTAATGAGTTGCCCATATCAATGAAACATTTGAAGGAATTTCTACACTCTTGATCTTTTAAAATGCAGGCCTTCAAGTAAATCAAGACAACTAAATATCCCAGATAATAGGAAATGATAACAGAGGGAAAGAACCCAACCTAAATTTAAGAACACTTATTATGTTTTATTGGTGTGTAAATTAAGATTATGCTCTTAACTGGTTCTTTGTGTTGTCATTTTTTCCCTTAATGTTAGACAAGATGTCAATGTAATGTTAAAAATATACCTATACTTTCCTAGAAACTCCCAAAATTCAGCGCATCAAAATCCAAGTCCTCGATCATTCAAGAAAAAAAGAGGGATTTTTTTTTTCTGATTATTTACATCAAATTTTTTTATAACTCCTAATAAATCATTTTAATTAAAAATGTTTAGTTCTTTTGCTTGATTGGAGATAGATTTTTATTTTTGTACATGAATATAATGGCATGATATAATTTTTTCCTGGTGGTTTGGAGCTGCCTAGTAATCCATAGAAAAATAGAAATGGTACTAGAAATGTGTCCAAAACCAGTCATTACCGTTGCATGTAGGTGTTTTAAAAAGAGGGAATCTCCTATGGTTTAGCTTCAGTATAACTCTAAATTTTTCTTTTAATGCTACTGTTTCTTTCATCCTGATGTAGTATCAAGAGATCACTAAGGGCTACTGGAAAGCCTAGAAAGAAATGTATAATGTTTATGTTCTCTTGAGTGATTGTTTATGTGAATATTATCCCTCAAAGTATTGTTCTTTAGTGCTACATAACACTAAGTAAATAATTTAATTAATTTTCAAATTAGGTTAATTTTATTAATGTTTTCATTTTTAATTTGAATTACTAACACTTTGCAAAAACTGAGTGAACTCTTTTAAAGCTTGAGATCAGTAAACTGTGGACTTCTCCTGGGCTGGCTGACTTGTAAGTTACATTTTAAGACTTCAGAACATGAATACTTCAATAGTAGACTTTAGCACAAAATAGTTTTAAATGCTTGCACTATTGAAATACAGCTTCAGAAATTCTTCCTAATTTCTTCTAGCAGGACAGCTCTTTGTCATTTTTGTCCCAAGAGTCAGAGTTATATTTTGCTGGTCTTCTGATTTTCCTCAATTTCTGTGTAGTACTAGTGCCTGCCTTAATGGAACCACCTTCATAATAACAAGCTCTTCATGTGGTCTAGCTGCTGGTCCTAACAGCGCAGGCTTTTCAGAAAACTGCAGAGTGCTTGCATGGAATCTGCTCAGTAAGGTGTGAGATGTGCACCATCTGCCTTCTTTACGGATCTAAAGCTGTAAGTAGTTTTGCCTCAAGCCCTACTGTGAAGAGAGTTTCTTGTCTATCTGTCTGATCCAGCTGAGTTTCTCTTAAGCTCTGCAACATTTTTTCGTTATTACGATGGTTGTTGCCAGTTTGTATTGAACTCTTTAGTTTTGACTTTCCATGTGATGTGTAAGTAAAGTTCAGCATTCTCAAATGTTGAGGGATTGAGGGGTGCTCTGAAGTTAAAGTCTCCCTCATCTGCACGTGGATGTTAAACTTGATTGGAAGATGAAGTTCTATGTTTTTGTGTGCAGAAACCAACCTTAAAGTTACTTTCTTCTTTTGTGTACTCCTCAAAGTTTCTTCATTCGTGTGTTGATACGGATTTAGACAAAATCAACATAACCATTATGATAAATATGAGTACATTACAGAGAACTTCTGTGTAAATCCATGTGCTGCCAGGCTGTGTTAGTAGGCCTTCCTCCTTCCCCGGAGAAGAAAATTGTTAATACCAACTTTGTAACATTGGCCTGAAGTAGGAGAGGGCAATACAGCTGTGGTTAAAATGTCTAAATTAGTTAACTGCAGACTTTCAGATCCATGAAAATGAATAGAAAACTCTTACATGTTACACCAAAATGGATAGGTTGTTTTTAAAGGTGATTCTAATTAAGTAGGGAAGGAATTCTACCTTAAAGTAAAAGTGAAATGTTGATAGGTAAGTTTGTATTTAACCAAAGCTTGAGGCTATATACTAATTTGTTGTGTTGAGCCTAGCTTATGATTCCCATGTTGTTTTACCTCTGCAGCTTTTGAGTAGCATTTAAATGGTAATTCAATATTATTATTATTATTACTCCCGTTCTTTTTAGTTTCAGTCACTTTGGAATTTTCATGGAACTTTATACTGACTTTGTAATATATGGACTGTAAGATTAGCTCTGATGGAGTCTTGCTTTCCTCAGTCTTTGTCTCTGAACGATGGGCTCTCAAGTGATTCCTTCCAGTGAGATGTATGCAACATCCTGTTTGGATAATATTTGGATATCGTGAATCCAAATCACAGGGACAATAGATGGGCAGCTGAATGTTTGAGGCAGATAGCTCTTAAATTATCAGCAAAGCACAAGAAGTTTGCATGTATGAACTGTACAAGAAACACTTGTTTACAAACACCTACTTTCAATTTCTTTAGCACAAAGAGCTTTGTATGTATTGGGTCAGTGTCTGTTACTGGATCTTAGGGTGCTGATGCATCACTTCTTGTTCTAAGTGCTTTCTTTGTGTTCATGCTTCACAGTAAAATCTTCCAATGCTTGTTACTTAAATAAAATTCTGTTAACTGAACCACATTCTTTCCCATCTTCTTTCTTCCTCTGCTCAAACAAAAAGACCCTGAATTTAAAAATGTCAGTTGATCAAGTGCTTAAAACCAACAATCTTGACATTGCTTGCAAATCAAGATACTGTTCTGTTCCAGCCTGTCCTCTGGAAAGCTGCTGGCTGGTTTGTGGGGGTCAGATGGAGACTGTCATTTGACCTTGTCCTTCACTATATCCATGTCTTTACAAGTGAGAGGCATGGATTAGATGGATGGACCGTTTGATAGATAAAGCTGGGTGGTGGCACTCAGAAGAGTTGTGGTCAAAAGCTCTGTGTCTGAGTGTAGATTGTGATGAGTGATGTTGCTCAGGGCCTGGCACCCGGACTGGTGTTGTTTAACATCTCTGTTATTGACACTGACAGCGGGGTTGAGTGCACCCTCTGCAAGTTTGTGGAGAACAAACTGTCCTGCATCAAAAGTGACGTGGCCATCAGGGCAAGAGAGGCAATTCTGCCCCTCTGCTCTGGCGAGACCCTACCTGGAGTGCTGCATCCAGCTCTGGGGCCTCCAACATAAGAAGGAACTAGTTGACCTTTAAGGTTTTTTCTAACCCAAACCATTCTATGATTTGTCACATCAGTAATTATAATCTACATGAATGAATCTTTTGTAACATAAAGCTATATGTGCTTTGCATCATGCCTTAAGACCTCTGTATGATTTAAAAATATCACTGTTTTGCTGAAAATTTGTCCTCCAAAGTGAAGTATTCTGTCGTGGTTATGGAGAAAGTAATCAAAGCTGAACTCTGTGGATGCTGAAGTAGTTGCACAGTAAATGGTTTTGGGATTTGCAAGAGCATTTTTTAAATACATAAACTCAGCCACGGGAGGAGTTTGAGTAGGTGTAATAGTTTGTATAGTAAGCTTGTGTGCTGGATCATGTGGCAATGACACATCCTCTTTTCTGCTCTGGAAGCCAGTGTTGGTGTAGATGTTGCTAGTATTTTATGGTTTGGTTAGAAGTGTGTTTGATCAACAGTCAGGATACCATCAGTGAGGTAGGCAATTCTTTGAAACATAAGCACTTCAGTAGTGCATTTGTTGCTAAATAAAAGACAAAATAAAAAGATAGGTTTTTTATTTGTTTCAAGTCCATGGTGCCTTTTCAGATTCTTCTTTCCTTGCTCTCTGACAGCCAACTGCCCAGTTTCCCAGGTTACATTCAACAGTGGTGTATTCCCACCTTCAAGTCCAAGGACTACTCTGAGCTCTTTTCCTGTTTTCATGGTGTTATTTGTGGAAAAGAGGCAGACCAGCGAGAGTTTTCAAAACATGCTCCAATTATGTCAAGTTGTCATTGCCACAGCCTCTGCACAGAGTAACTCTTGAACTTGGCAGGCAGTGCTCCACTGTTAAGTACTTACTTTTTGGCTTCAGCCCTTTGAAGCTTGGAAATTGTGCTGATATAACTCTGTTTTATTTGAGTTTACTGTTTATTTCAAGCTGTCAGTGTGTTTGCATATTATCCTTTCCTTGTAAACACTTTAATACCTGATTTGTTTGCAGTACAAACTGATTATTGGTCTTGAAACCCAACAGTCTCCTCAAGGAGAGTTTTCTCTGCACATTAGAATTGGAAAGGATATTCCACTGTACATTTAATTGTCAATTATTTTCTTGCAATATACAGCTTCATTTTAAGATCTAGAAAATGGTTTTAGTTAGCATTTTATTAATAGTTAATTTATTTTTGATTGTGGTTTTTTTTGGTAGAGATGGCATGAAATTAGAATGTTGTCTTTGCAATATAAGCTTCTATTATTGGCTTCTTTAGGGGATATACTTGTTTTCTGGACTTAATTGAGAATTTGTTAGAGACATGTTTTAGATAGAATTAAGATCCTGGCAACTGGATCATCTTGGGACTGACTATTGCAGGAAAGAAAGGACTTTTTTGCAATTTGGTACCTTACAGTTGCTGTGTTTCCCTATATTCAGCTGTGAGACTAAGAAAAAAAATATTATTATTATCAACACAATAAAAATTACAACTAAGTCAATATTGACCTTACTATTTAGGGCTTGATTGTTTTTCTTATTTCCCACCTAAAATTTGACGTTATTTCCATTGTATAATAAGCAAATTTGAAAATCTATGGGGGGATAGCTGAGAGAGTGGGGTTTTTTTATGAGGATGGAGCATTATTCAGTAATTGAAATAAACGGCTGACAGCGGATTCAGCTTCTCCCACAGATTCTGCTGGAGACTCTGAATATGGATATCTTTCAATTCTTATTTACTGACAAAAGAGACGACAGTAATCAAAGACAATACAAGAGTCAGAAAATCTCACAATTGTTTGCTGAATGAGAGCATCCTGAGCCTTTATCTCTTCACTTTTGTTATAATCAGGCTTGCTTATTCCTTTTTTTTTAAAGTATAATTGATTTGGAGATACTAACTTCTTAGTGATTCCTAATGAGAGTCTAACAGTAAAAGTTTGATTTTTTGGTTTTTATGCTTTGTTCACAGAACTGCTATACAACTAATCCAACTAATTTCTAGTGGTCAGGGATTTTTTTTTTTCTCCTTACTATTCTCTGTTATTAGTACCAATGTATTAATGGATTGATTTTTTTTGTGGTTTTTTGGGTACAATTTTGCTCGGTAAGTAAACATATGAACTGCTGCAAAGGGTTGCTGGCTCGGGTTTAAAACCTTACTAAAAATGAGTTTCTTCTAACTGGAACTGCTGTAGTATTTAGTTCAAAATGAAGTAAAAGAACAGGACATGTCTATTGTGTGGGGACATTGTAAGTAGAGGGACATGTAAGAGGAGCTTATGCTTTTTCTGGGATTTACCAGATACAGAAATATTTTTTTTAAATAATATTTTTTTAAAAGGAATTGTTTTTCTTAAAATGTTCCTTAGTAATAGTATATTCCTTTTGCAGTTCTAAGTGATACTTTGTCTTCAGACCAAAGGGAATGTGATCTGAGGAGTTATTTTCCTTTCTGAATTCAAGTCTATCTTATATAGGATAATTAATTCTGGACACAGATAGTAGATAAGGAAAAAAGACAGGAAAATTCCATGATTAATAGGTGTAGGTGGGAGCACCCAGTAAACAGTCAGGAAAGTCTCTGCAGCAGTTAGCCCAGTCCTGTTGTTGGTGGTACTTGAAAAAAACTCACTGGTGCAACTTCAGGACAATCTTACAGAAGTTCCATAATCTGATTTTCATGTTTTGGGTTAGATATTAATGGTGCTCAAATGATCTTTTTTGTCTTTTAAAGTACAATTTTGCAAAGAAATTGTAATTTAAAGAAAGTAGTTAACGAAGCAATCCATCATTGAAATGTCAGTTATTTGTCAATTATCTCTTAATGCAAGTAATTAGTTAATTTCTTGCATTTGTTTTCCAAAGTTTTTTGTTATTCATTAATGGGCTTTTCAGAACTTCAAAAAAATGGAATTATTAATGTTTAAAAAAACTTCAGTAAAACAGCAAGGAAAAATGGCTACTTCTGACATTTTATATGCACATGCATTTATATTTTATTTTGAAAAGTGTAAAAAGATTCAGTGTTTTGATACAGAAACTTTTTTGCCTCAGTCTGTCCCAGCAAAAGAATTCCAATTCAGTGGGAGTTTCCTTACAAAAGGATTTTTTTTTCTTTGCTAACAGAAGGCAAAGAGATCTGGAGACTAAAGTACTGAGCAATGATGCTTCACATTTCCAACTTGCTTTTGTGTATTTTTCAATAATTACTTGTATAGATTCTTAGAAATGTGAAGTATATCTTGTTTGGTGTGCATAGTAATACTAATGTCTTACTGACTGTATTTTCGGGATTTATCAAAGGTGTGCATGAAGTTGAGTTTTCCTGGGGTGTAGATCTTTACCAATGGCTTCAGAAAAGCATTTGTAACTGCAGGGAAAGTCTTGTTCAACATTCACTGGCTTAAGCATTGTTTGATCTCTGGACCCCAGATTTAATTTCAGTATCACAGAAGGGTTTGGGCTAAAGGGACCTTTAAAGATGGTGTAGTCCAACCCCTGCCACAGGCAGTATGATGAGACTAAGAGTGTTAGAGATCTGTGTGAGACACATGATTTCTCCCAATGCTATGAATATGTTAATAAATTTCACAGACTCCTGCATTGCAGAAGAGAAACAATCTCTTCATTTTTATATATTTTTTTTGTTTATAGAAAATGGAATAATCAAAACAGACAAGGTATTTGAAGTAATGCTGGCTACAGACCGTTGCCACTATGCAAAATACAACCCTTACATGGACTCTCCACAGTCTATAGGTAAGAGCATCTTGCAAAAGTGATTGAGATTGTTTTAATTTGTGTAACTTTGACTGCTTTTGTCACTTATGTGTTAAGAATGTAAAAATACTTTTTTTTAATTTGAAAGGTTGTTTAGTTCTTCATCAATTTATTGCATACTTTTTAACTAAGCTTCAATTTCTTGTGGAATGCAGTTGGCCTATTTGGATACATCAGGTAGAGAGGTGTTTTTCAGCCAATATTAATATGTGTAAATATGTGTTTATTTTTCAAGCCACAGCAACTTGTGATGGTGCAGCTGATGAATACTTAAAAATAATTTATATCCAGTTTATGGTAGAAACATTCCTTATCTTTACAGAAATTAATCAGTTGGGACCAATGCAAAGTTTCTTAACTGTTACATGAAATCTTTAAAAATAGGCTTTGAATGGGAAGGTCTACTGATAGGACAGTTGCTTTATCTTTCCAAGACAAGAGAAAGAGCTATGTAAATGTACTAATTTCTTTTTTCTTGATCTTCTTCCTGCTTTTAGTAGTACATGGTGAGTGAATTTTATTAGGATTTTGTTAGTTGTATAGGAAAATTAAAAAATATTTTAAGATACATACTCAAATGCTTATGTATTTTTACAAAAACAAATATAGGTGAGTGTTCCTCTCATTCTTATAGGTGTTTGTCCTCATTTGCTGTTTGCAGAATACACGAGGTTGTTCTCCAGGTGTTCTATGGTCACCACTACATGAAACTCTTAACTAACAAATTCAGATTTTTACATAGGGGCTGACTAAAAAAGGAATGACATTATTCTGGGGGACATTACTCTTCTGAATTAAACCTACTTGCTCAATATGTGATATTCATTCAACGTGTAGTGACAAAATGGAGATTGTAGCTAAGATCAAGAATAAAATTCTTTTTTTTTCCTGTCCAGAGTTGACACAGAGTAGCTTTCAGCTGACGTAACTCACTTCTGATGTAGAGTACCTGTGTGACTGCTGGGGTGTGGATATTATAGCCTAAATGAGGGTGACAGTGAAGGTGTTGCACTTTATAGTCAAGGTAATAAAGATTTTAATGTTGCTGTCTGAACAACAATGAACATCTTCCATTCTCTTGTTTTACAGGTTTCCAAGCAACAATCAGTGCTCCACATATGGTAAGCTTTAAACCTAGGTGATTAGTATAAACTGTGATTTTATAAACATCCAGGTGCTTTTGAAATAAAGTATTTACCCTAGTAAATTTAATGAGCAGTTGGTTACAGTGACACTTCTGTGAATAGCCTACTGGGAGGAAGTAGAAAAGATTGATCAACATTTTTCTTGCAGATGTGCAATAATAGAATGAGGGGTAGGGGGCAAAAAAATGCAACATAGGAAAATCTGATTAGTTCCTAGAGTTTTTAAAAAAAAAATGAGGATAGTTGGCCACTGAAACAGGCTTTGCAGCTTGTGGAAATTCTGTTCTTTGATACACAAAGAAGCTCACTGAACAGGGTTCTAAGCAACCTAATTTAAAATGCCCCTGTATTGAAAGAGGATTGGACCAGAATATTTCCAGAGATCTTTCCATTGTAAATTACTCTGTAGTTTATAAAATCATAAGAATTCAGGAGTGAATGACAGTGATTCCTATAGTAGGGTACTGCTGTAATGCCTTTAAATCTTTGGACAGGAAAAAAGATACATTGTACTGAGTTGCAGGGTTTTTGCCAAGTGGTCTGTGACCAGAGTGAGTGTTCCAGTTGGGATTTCAGAGGATACATCTAACCCACATACAGTTTTTCTGTGTATCTTTATTTGAGATAAAAGGTGTATAGAAGCAAGTATTTTGTCTTTGTGATGTTTGGAAAGTGTATAAAAATAGTAAAAGTCTGCTTCTCTTGACTAAAAACTGTGTAGTTTGCTTAGAATTTACGTAGTTATCAATACAAAAAAATCAGGACTTTTGTACAGTGATGTTAATGATACTATTCAAGAAAAGACAGAAAAAAGTATTGTTGCTAAGGGGAAAAATAAGTAGTAATTATGGTTCAAAATTTTTAAGTCTCTTGAGTCATTATTTTTCCACTGCTTAGCAGTAGTAGTGTATGAAGTGTTAGAGCAAAAAGGTAATACATCTTCTAAGCAAATATTAACAAGAAATGTTCTAATAGAGAGTATTCTAATTATTTGGGTTTTCTGGGGGGGATGGATTAAGCTGAAAGAGTATGGTAATGGCTATCCTTGAAACATGAAAGAACAAATTGTTTTTTTAGTGTGCAGCCTAAGCTTAGTTTGTGTACTGGTCCACCGTGTAGCAAAGCAAAAGTCATCAAGTGTGTCTACAGACTATTGCATTTCATACCTGAGCCTGGCTATCTGCCTTTGTAAGAGACAGATAAAGTTTTTCCTATTCTTTGATTCAGCAAGTGTGCAGGTAATACAGGAGGTAGTTTTAATAGCCATTTTTCTTGATGCTCTAGAGCTGCCTTCTTCCTAGCTAGTTTTTGTACCAGCTTATTCCAGTGCATATAGCATAATGATAAACTAAATTCTTTATTGGCCATATACTACCAGAATAGTAAGAGTCACCAGACCTGAGGAGAAATAAACTGATTTATAGTGTCTTTCCCAATATATAAGTAGAGTCTATGCTAGAAGCTTGAATGGTCAGTTGAGGCTTTGTATATGGATACTAACAAAAAAAAAATACACCCATGAAATTTGTTGAAGCTAATGAAATAACAATGATTATGTCATGAAGTTAACTCCTCTCCCCCATTTTTTGTAATAGAAATGATTCTGAAATTCCTTACACAGATGCTCAGGGCATTTCCCAAAATCTCTGAAGAAATTAACATATATTGAGTAGAACAAGACACTTAAAATAATTTGAAATTTTGTCTCTGTCTTCTCTTAGCATGCATACGCACTTGAACTTCTGTCTGAGCAGTTACATGAAGGAGCCAAAGCACTTGATGTAGGATCTGGAAGTGGAATTCTTACAGCATGCTTTTCACGAATGGTAAGTTGTTCAGTTTAATCACTTGATCATCGGAACTGCTTGAACTCGAGTGTAACTCTGAATTACAGGGCAAAGAAAAGCACTTGTCCACTTTGTAGTACACTGAAATATATTATACAGAAAATAACTTTCTCTCCTGGCTGTGATTGGTACCCATTTCTTATGGTAGCTGATACTAGATGTTCATGGTAAATGGTCCAATAAATCGTATAATGGTGAAGAAACTACCTAACAAGGAAGTTTAGGGATTTTGGATTGTTTTGGGGTTTTTTTTAGTGATTGAATTTTAGTTGTTGCTTTATACCTTGAAGGAAGAAGATGTTTGTCTTGAACAGTTCCATTTTTGTTATCTTGTGTGGCTTTGAATGTTCTCGTGATAGATTGTCATGGATTCCTGTTATGATGGGAGCTTAGTGAAGCCTAAAAGAATCCTATTTCCACAGGAAAAAAATCTTAAGTATATATATAAATTGTCTTTGAATTTAATTCCTTTCTTTCCTTGTTATATTGCACAAGCATTACTATAAATGTCCATTTAACCTTTTGTAAGTTAGATATTAATTTGAGTTTTACATCCTTGCCAAGTAACTTAATCTCAGTTGTATTATTCAACCTGTATCTAAGGAATTTTCTGTGTTCTTAGCTATCTTACATTGCGGCGGGGGGAAAGCTGAAAAAATTTGGGGTTTAGTGGCTGTAGCTATTGTATTGTTAGACTGATCCATGAAGAGAAATATAATCAGTTCTTCTTTCTCTGTTCCAGGGCTTTATAATTGCTTTATGATTAGTAGGGGCCTTCATTAAACTGCCAACTAGATTTTTTGTTTTGTCTTTCTGCAAAGTTAATTTAAATGTGTTAATACGTATGATAATTTCTCATTAAGGTTTCTTTGCTACTTAGTTTTCTGTTTTCAAGCACCAGTCTGAGTCTGCAATCACTTCTGTTTCTGTGTTAAGAATTAGCTCAGAATGTTTAGGACTGGGCAATCCATTTGTAAAAGTATTTAATTTTGCAACTAACACTTAGAAACCTAAAAAAAAAAAAAAAAAAAAAAAAAAGAAAAAAAAGAAAAAAAAAAAAAAGTAGTTGAAATAAGTTAACCAAACTAAAGTTTAGAAGAAATCTTAAATGGCACTTAATTCAACAACTGCCTATTATTTTTGGTCTGTGAAGTCAGTAATCAATTACTGGCATGGGAACGCCAATCCTACAAGCATTAAAACTTTTGTCCAGGCTGGATGTATTTCTCACTGAAGTTATGAATGCATAAAGGAATTGCCATTTGCAATAGGACGTGCTAAATTGTGGGTGTGCACTTTTTTCTACTAAAACAACTATGGAGAAGTCAGAATCAGCACAAAAAGGAAATCCCTTTCCAAATTTTCTGCAGTTAATCCCTCTAAATTCCTATTGGCATATGAATGTCATGCGCCTCTTATGAATCCTCCTTGGTGGTTTGCATTGGAATGGCATAGAAACGTGTCGTAAAAAACTGAGTAAATGCTTTCATTCTGCTTGATAGCACTGTGACAGTAACAAAAACTTGAAAGAAGTGTATTATGGGAATTAATGGTAGGGCGTTTTGCCACCAAAATTCAGTTGGGGATGTGCTTTTTGTGACTATGCTGATGTTGCTTCTCGGTCCACTTGAGATCTAGAATTAGTAGTTCACATTTGTGGCACAAGTGTGTCAGTGCACGTAAATGACAACTTTACTCTTACGATGAAAATCTCATTTGTGGTACCTCTGGGAAAGCTTTATCTTTACTTAGACTAGTAAAGTATCTTTAAGATTGTTGTTTGGATTTTCATGTTAAACTTCTGTGATAAACTTATCTACACAGCTTGCAAAATTAAGTTTATTTACTTCCGAGGGTTGCTGGCAAATTAAATGAATTAGTGTTTTCATCCTGTCAGTACTGGATTTATAAACAAGAGTGGGACATATTTTTATTCCTAACATGGAGATCCCAAAAACTGTGCCATCCTTCTGATGTCTCAATTGCATGGACTTCACAGTTACAGAGTAATAGACAGTTAATTGATGAGGACTCAGATAATGGGCTGTCACATGCAGCAGGAGGTTCTCTTACTTTATCAGGCTATTTCATGCTCTGACCATTTTGCTAAATTTTCATTTCTGTGACATTACTGTTTGGAATATACTGGAGTACAACTGACTGCCAGGCATTCCTCTGACCAGCAACCCATGGCTGTCATAGTGAGAACTTGCTCTGTGTCTTGCTCTGTTTCAAAGGCTGGGGTGGTGGTCTTCCACTTAAACCCAGCACTGCTCTTTTAATGCTTTTAATGTGGGACTTGTTCATAATAAAACCAAAAAAATTCCCCAGGATAACCAGTTACTAATTGTCCGTGTCTTAACAATATTAAAATGTAAGATACAGAAACATAAACAAAGTGTTCAGATGTGCTCAAAGACAGTTGTTAGGCAGCACTGGGCTGCTGCTGGGACATACTCTGCTGTTGTGTTCTTTGAGCTGGATCCTCTTAAAAGTGGTCACAATTTTGAAGATTTGAATTGGTTTTGAATGTTTTTTTCTGGACTAAAGACAAAATTCTGGAAGAAATACCTGTAATAGAGAAGTTTTTGTTAGTAGTCCTTTTTTCCCCCTCTCAGAATAGAGAGATTTTTGTGACCTTTTTTGAGTTAAGAGCTCTCACAAGTTCCACTCTTCCTGTGGAGGAGAGCTGTAAATCTGAAAGAAGATTCATGAGTGCAAGGGTGAGTGGAAGGTAATTTGTCCCTGGTAATTGCAGCATTTGCTTCTGAAAGAATAGGACTCTTGAGATGATTTTGAATAAAAATCATGGTTTAATCCTTGAAGTAGTGTCTTTTCTAGAAAAACCTTAATCCTTAGTAAGTTTTGTTCAGTGTGAAAGGAGATCAGTTCTAGTCTTTGTCCTTGATGTTGTTACTTTTTATTGCAGGTAATGAAAACAAACATGATGAAATTTAATTTCTAAAAATTCCAAGAAGAAATCTCCGCTAACAGTATAACACAACTGAATCCCATCTCAAAAAGATCACTCTAACAAGTGTTTATAAAACAGTGCAGACATACTTTAATTATCAAGTGCTTCTAGCAGTCAGGATTTGTCATTTCCAATGGTAGTTTTAATAACATTGGGAAAATACACTTCCACTTCGCTCTTTGCTGTTTTTGTTTTAGAGAAATGAGGTCAGGAAGTGTAAGTACTCATTCTGTAAATAAAACTAGCAGAAAATTTTCAACTGTATATTTTTATTCCAGGTTGGTCCCAAAGGACAAGTTGTAGGAATTGATCATATCAAAGAACTAGTAGATGACTCAATAAATAATGTCAAAAAAGACGATCCCACATTGCTGTCTTCAGGAAGAGTGAAACTGATTGGTGAGCATCAGACTGATATACTTACTAATTAAATTGATATTCTTTCTAGCAGCTGGTTGAAAATGACTGAATTGGATGTTATTAAAAGTTTGAATTTAAGAAGTTAAACCCAAGAAAGAGAAGCCAAATGAAAACTTTAAAATCTAAATTGTCTTTAGGCCTTTAAAAAACAGTATCTTCCTCCAGTTTTCAGAATATGACTTCTGGTGATCTCAACGACTATGTTATTATTCTTCTAGAAAAGGTTAACAGGGAAATGGTTTTTTGGTGAAAATACATGCTAAAGGTCTGTCATGTTATATTTGCTATTTAAAATAGGGGTTGAATTCACAACTGTTCTTGAATAAATACCCTGTTGTCTAAATTTGGGTGTTTTAACAAAGCCTTCACACTTCTGATAAAGTAGTTGAGAAAGCTGCATGTGAAGATTCAAGTGGAAAAAGTATTAGATTGGCAGTATGCACCACTGAAGTTTATTTCACTAATTTTAAAATCTACTATCTTGACAGTAGTTGTGTTATGGAAGTGATTGACACCAAAGTACTTTATTTCAGTTAGAGTTACTGAGAGGAAATAATGCCCAAACAATGCAAGGACAGTGTATTATTTTAAATAATGTTTTTTTTAAATTAAAAAAAAGAAATTGAGGGGGATTTTTTGTTTGTTTTTTCTTTCTTTGTTTGAGATATTTTGTTTCGTTATTGTTTGTTTTTCTTAGAAGATGCAAAGCTGACAGGAGGAAAGTGTCATTCGATTCATGAAGTTTAAAAAAGAAGTTGAAGGTCTGGATGCTTTTTGAGGCTTCTTCCAAGAACACTTGGAAAAATTATTATTATGTGATGTTTGGCTTTTAGTTTAATTACTATTTTGATTCTTGGTCATTTCTTGTAAATGAGAGACTTTCCCAAATGTTTTTAAAATAAGTTTATCAACATGTACGCATGTATAAAATGCAATGTATCTCACTGAGACTACTTATGTCTAAAAACTTCTTGGAAAAGGAGTTGCTAGGGCTGTAGAGGGGGAATGAGGGAATAATTTCCATTGTTGCTGTACAAAAGCAATTTTGACTTAAGCTTCTGGTCGTTCCAGAAACAAACTCTGGTGGTCTTGCAAGTCTAGAATTCTAAGTAATCATCATTATTTATATTATTTTTGTCTATGTAGCAGGGTAACTAAGAGACTTGTGAATAATTTCGTTGTGTGGTACATTTTTAAAAAGTACAGATGGACAAGTAATACCTCTGTGAATTAGGTGGAGAAGAATGGTTCAGCTGTGCTGGATTCCTGGGAGCTCTTTGATGTGGAGCAAGAATCCAGACAGCTATTTATATAAAACAAAAAGACAGCAATAGAAAACCCCACCCAAACCCCCCCCCATCCCGAACACACACAAAAAAGTTGTGAAAATCAGTTGATTGATGATGGGAACTGTATGAAATAAGACCAGGTGTGTCAATTGCTGCTTTTCACAGTGTGCTTCAGACATTCTACTCTGCTTTGCCATATCTCACATATACCATAATTGTATTTCAGGAATACTAAAGTTATTTTGGGGTGTCTCAGTAAAACTGCACTGAGAAGTTGGGAATAGATATACTTGGACTAACATGTCTTTGTTAGTTTGTGGGTCTTTTTTTTTAATAGCTTAATTTTTATTTTGTTTCTTCTTAATATCAGGAGGAAGCTTTTGAGGTGAATCTCTCAAGTGCTTCTACTTACCACTCTTTGGTTCACATGAGAGTACTCCTGGAAAGCACAAAATTTGATTCTCTTGGATGAAACTTGACAAGATTGTGTTCCAAGAAGCAACCAAATATGTTTGATATGTGGATATTAAGATGATAAGATTTAGATCTAGACTGCAGCGATTATCCTGAAATGCATATGTTGCATGGATGCCAGGTTCTCAGCAAAAGCTTTTGCTGTACAGATCTGCTTCTATTGTACTGCACTATTTGCTGATGCAGCCATAGCCAGCAGGGATGAGGGATTCTAAATGACTGAGGGAAGTAATTTTCTTCTGTTTCTGTGCTCATGCTACAACTCTGTGTGAAACAGGTCTACATAGAGGCACTGAAGGCTTGAGTATGGTGATCAGCAGGTCAGGTCTAGATTTATAAACAAGCTACAGAACCCTTTCATATCAAAAAGTCCTGACCTTTTTTTTCCCATCACCACCTATCACCCACCACCACGATTATTTCACTAACAGGTTGCATGTAACTGGAGATGTGAGTAGGATTGGTGACGTTATTCAGGATGTAAACACAAGCTGAAAATTTGGGCTGCTCTTTCCCCTTGGACATTGAATAATGTAATAATTTGAATGATGTTGAATATATGAATGCAAATTTAATCATGTTCTAAATCTTCTGTATATCTAAAAGTGTTGCCGTTGTAGGTGGATATGGTTCTTCTGTAGCCATAAGAATTTTTGTGGATTTTAAAAGGAAAGACCCATGCTGTGCCTGATACATATGAAGGAGCATGATTTTTTTTTTCCCTTTGGTTGGGTGTGTGCTGTTTTTGAAGATGTTAGCTATTAGTGTTATTGATGAAGATGTTAGCTAAGCAATAGGTTAGCTATTGCTAAGAGCAAAGGGGTTAGTTGTTTTTGAGTCTGTTTCACTGCTGTCAGTAAAGTGCTAAGATGTGCAGAAGTCACATTCAGACTTCTTTGGAGAGTGCACTAGGGACATTAATGTGTCAGAATACATGTGTTCTTCTTCAGAAGTGACAGCAGTTTCTTTCACAGCTGCTCCTTCAACTTGGAAGTCACTTCTTTTGCCAGCAGTACTGTAGATCATTGCTTCTAATGCCTGCTGTGCACCCTGGGGAATGAGGATCTGCCTCCTTGTGTAACTAACATAATTTTTAGCAGAATCTGTATGATTAAACTAAGTAAGTCTTTCTCTGTTGCCATTTCTGATGGAAGAGCAGCTTGATACAGTAACAAACACATCATTGCTGCTTCTTTAGAAGAGTTGTATAGTGGTACTACGATATATAAGTATAAATTATATACTTGACTGCTTTGAGGTGGTTGTTCCAGTAGAACCCACTTTGGCAGTCAGAGGGATTACACCCTGGAAATACTGGAACTTTTATTAGTGGTGATCTCTGTTGCCATCTGACTTAGTGGAAATGGTGTTTGATAGGGATGAGTTCTCCTGAAGCAGTGGTACTTCTTGCTTGGCAGCTTCTGCTTGTGGCCCTTGGTTGGAGCTTGTGCTGGTCAGGATTGGTGATATGAGTATTTATGTCACTGACCACTAAGAGGCTCTTCAAGAGCATGGATGCAGAAGGTCCTTGCCAGGGTCATCTTTTAGGACCTCATAAGGAAGATAACAAACACCTCAGTTTTAACTGTTTTGAGGAGCTGTCCAGGTCCTGTACTGTCTTGGATTCCTAAGGGTGTTCTTACTATCCAGATGGCCCTCCTTATCATGGAGGTCAGAATGAAACCTGCTGGGGTAACTGTGTGTTTTTCCTGCCTTGTGAGTTTTTGGAAGGCAAACAGTTGACAGATTTTCAGCCTCTGACTGGGGCGTAGCACTTCTTTTGACTCTTTCAGTTTTAATTAACCTGTGATATTGGTGTTTGCACAGAAGTCAAAACTTAGCCTGAAGGTGGGAAACCCTAAATTACTTGTGCTGATCAGAGGACTATCTATGCTCATTAACCTCCATGTGTTTTCTTCTTGACTGATTATTGGATCTTCTGTAATCACAGAGTATGAATTTATGGATGGTTCAGCCTTATTTATTACATTTGTTCTAAATAACTGCAGAGAGAGCCTGACTTCCTGTTGCTTTCCTGTAAATATTGTGGATGCCATATTCACATCGTCTTCTTACAGAACTTAACCCGAGGTCCAGTTTAGTTTGTCACATTTCATTGGTTTAAAAACCCCAAACTGTTACTCTTTCCTTCTGCATAACTGGGATGGTATGAGACATCTGTGATTGGGTGCTTCTCCATGAGCTCTCCACCAAAGCTGCAGCAGCACTGGTAACCCCTGAAAACCTTAATTACTCCTAGCATTTTCCAAGCAGCCACCTGGAGCTTTGGCCATGAGTCTGACGTGGCTCTCTGTGTTAGTCCGGTGATTGTCTGCAGGAAGAATAGTGAGGCCCCTCTGCTGGAACGAGGGGTGTGCAGAGGTTACTGCAGTTCTGCATTAATGTTTGCAAAGACGTGTGGGCTCTTGTTTCAACTGGTAATGCAGTTGTAGGCATATAGTCCGTGGAGCACTTCCTTTGTCTTTTCCTCACCTTTGGAGTCTTCTGATACGTGCTTCTGACATTTAATGCTTTGGACTTACGATTTGCATAATATTTAGGAATGGTGTGCATAAAGGCAAAGCAAAGTGTATGTTCTAAGAGGGTAATGAGGGGAGAAACTCAGCTGTGCTGGAGTTGGTAGGGAACATAAATACTTTAGTATCTTTTCTAGGCAGACCATGTGTTTCCAAGAACTTTCATTATAAATCCATGCTTTCTAATTTCAGATGCTTCAATACTATTTAGTATATTTTATAAGCATGTGTATATACATAAGAGAGTTTTGTTGCATTTGTTATACAAATGTGATTATTTTTAACGTATAGATATGGGAAAACAGCTGTTTTCTACAGTGCTTTTGAAAATGTTTTTAAAAATAGTGTTTTCTTGCAGTGGGAGATGGACGAATGGGATATGCAGAAGAAGCTCCCTATGATGCCATTCATGTTGGAGCTGCAGCCCCAGTTGTGCCCCAAGCAGTAAGCCTTTATGTTTTGTGTGTGTGTTTCTGTAATATCTTAGCTGTAGAGAATGCTTTGCATACATCTATATGTAAAATACTTGGTAGCTTGCACTGCTGGGAGTATCAGTGGGCAGTGTGGTATTACTGTATGGTGTGGGGGTTTTGTCTCTGTTACAACTGGGCTTCCTGTTGGTTTGATAAAGCTGTATGTTCTAATAACTCTGCTCTAAATAAACATGTTTTAAAATGACATGTGTGCAGCCCTCTATTACAACAGTGAACTGGAGCATTTTGTTTAATGGGATAATTTTATCAAACAGTGACTTACAGAATTTAAGTGTGTTTTCTAAGTTCCAAAGCACTGAGTCTGTTAAAAGTAAAATGCTCAGCTGGAGGTACAAACAGTGCCATTTGTTCATAGCTTTCAGAATGGATACAGGGCAGTATCCAGAATGGATACAGGGCAGTATCCATCCATCCACTAGAGAAGCTGAAGAGTAACTAGGGGCTTTAGAGTGTGCATACATACAGTCATTTTTGCAGATAATTTTTTTTCTCTTCCTTTCATCAGGCACATGGTAATACATAGCATGATTTTTATATGCTAGATGCCAGTTAAGGTTTTTAAACTTAGCGAGGGATAGTGAAAGACTGGGTTTTGAGTTGTTATAGATAGATTGGACATTTCCAGACAACGACCAGTGGTGGTGGGTTGTTTTGTTGCGGTTTTCTGCTTCATTTTTTTTAAACTTGGTTGTGGGGTTTTTGGGAGGATTTTTTTTTTCTTGTTGTTGTTGTTTTGGTTTTTTGGGGGGTTTTTTTGGGGTTTTTTAGGCAGATTTATTGTTTGGGCTTTGTTGTTTGTGGTTTTTTTGTTGGGTTTTTTTTTTGGGTTTTTTTTTTTTTTTTGGGAGGGGGTGTGTGGGGAGGGTGTTCCCAGCAAAATATTGACAGGTATTTAAAAAGTAATTGAAAGCTTATTTGTGAATGAAACAGTTCTTAAGTATAACTTTTGTTAGCAATGGGGATCAAGGGTTTTTTTCATGACATCTGGGAAGTATGAAATTTTTCTTGAGACTACTGTGATTAGCCTCCTTTAACTGTGAAAAAAAAATGCAAGCATTTCTCACATACTATGTTTATGTGTCACTTATCTTACTCATATTCATATATTTTACACAAGTTTCATAAAAGGCTGTTCCATTCACAGAATGAAAGAGGAGCTGTTGGTTAGTGAGTGTGTTGTAGACAAAATTTTTCCAGGAAGAGAAGTAATAAAAAGTCACCAATCTCATATTTTATTCTAAAGGCTTAAGGGGAAATCAGTTACCCCCAGAATTTTTGGCAATGGGCCTGTATTGATGCACAATATCTATTGAACAGTTAAACATTTTCAAAAGATTGAATCTGCTGTAAAATTAATTTGTGATTTACATGTTTCCCCTACATATATAGAAAATAAAACTGCAATCTACCCAGTTAATTATTCTACTGTAATACCAGTTGTTGTACTGTGTTGCTGTGATACTCTCATTTTCAGTGCACTTTTTTTTCCCCTAATGGAAATAGTTATCTACTGCATAAAAGTAGATAGATACATACTGGCAAAGCTATTAATTTACTGTAACAAACTTTGGATCCAGCTTCTCTGAAGTGGCTGGTTACATTCTAATTTCTGTGTTGTGTTCTAGCTTATAGACCAGTTAAAACCTGGCGGAAGATTGATATTACCAGTTGGCCCTGCTGGGGGAAACCAGATGCTCGAACAGTATGACAAACTAGAAGATGGCAGTGTCAAAATGAAGCCTCTGATGGGAGTGATATATGTGCCTTTAACAGATAAAGAGAAGCAGTGGTCCAGGTGGAAGTGATTTTCTGTTCCACTTACTTCTTCCACACACATGCAAGGTGAAAGGGTGTGAATTTTAAGCAGATAGACTGCAAGGCCTGCCTTTGCTGCTGTCATTGCTTTCTGCTCCTCCATACCATGAAAAGTGACTCAGTCTGCATTACTACATCACCCAAAGGAGGTTATGCTAAGTTTGAGTTAAATTAAAAGCAGACGAAAAATATTGCATGGGTTGCACTTTGTCTTTTTTGGACGTATTTTTTTTAGTCTTTGGTGTTCTGAAGATTCTTATTTGTTGTTTTAAACACATTATTTTCTAAGGTTAAATTTCACTTTTAATGAATTTTTTATAACTATTTTGCCCAATAATTAAGGTGAAGTGTAAAATTTTACTTAATAAATACTATTTTGTCCTTTAAGTTAGTGGTAATTGGGTGTTCGTTTTTTATTTTTCTGAAGCACTACAAAGAAAGAAAAATATTTGCAAAATCCTTTGTGGAAAATGTAGATGATCTTGCAAGCATTTTTCCTTTAGCCCCCAAGTAGCAAAAAGTAGAGAAGATAATTCCTTCTTCCCTAGAGTATAAATGTAGTTGAGTAGTGTTCAGAAAATTTTCTCAGACATGTTATTAGAAGTGTATGATCTGTCTCTGATGGGGCAGTATTTGCGTTTGCCGATACAGCAAACTCTGAAGGCCTTTCTGGAAGCAGGAAACTTTCCAGTTTGCTGAATTGAATAGCCAGTAATAAATAAATAAATAAATAGACTTAATGCAGCTGTCAGCTTAAGCCATGCTAGACATTAGTATGTGAATGAACAAAGCAGCACTGCTGTTTTGCTTCCTGGCAGAAAGTGCTTGTTGAATGTGTTATTGGCATTAGTGAAGTGCAGAGATGTGCATTGAGCTCTGAAAACAACTCTTGAGCTTTATAACCTAAATTTAGAATTTTGGCTTTTTTCCCTTGATATTCGGGAGTATAGCTTGTGATTTGAATACATGAATACTTAGTCTAACCTATCAAAACATTCATAAAAAGTACAAATAATGCAGTTTGCATACTGTTGCTTAGTGAAAACTTATTTCAGTGTTTCTTGGGTTACTATATAGCCACCACGTACAAATAACTCTTAAAACAACTTCAGTGAAATACAGCTTAGCTCAAAGCTTGTGAAGCGTGCTTGTTATTCAAATGTTTTGTATTTGTTATGCAAATGAATACTTTGGCCTCGAATATTGCCAGTATTCCCTCAGTGTGGTACTCAGGGGTTTCCTGCCTCTTGTAAGGCTTTGGAAGCTTTCCTTTGTGGTCGGTTTCCTCCTCTGGCAAATGTTTTATTTAAGTTTGGAGTCCATGCTTTGCTGCTCTAAAAAAGAATAGTCATCTCTTTAAGCCTTCCTTCTCTCTGAAAGGTTTCATAGATTTTTCTCCATTTCCACCTTATCTGATTATAGTAGCAATTGGGATTTTTTGGTAGCAGCAGTTGTGTATTCATAAAACACTTTAGGAAGAGTCTCTTGAATGATAGTTTATCCCTTGCTACAAGTGAAGGTAGAGTGCTATGTTAAAGACTAGAATTTTGAGGGTTTTGCATCTCTTTGGTGCAGTTTGGTATTTCATTTTGTCTGCTAGCCTGGGAAGAGCTAATAGTTTGAGCCTTCTTCAGTCATGCATACTATAGGGTTATTTTCCCCAGAAATCCATACCAGTTTCTGTGGTTTTCTGAAGCACTTCTTGATTTTATTTATTTATTTTTAATTTAAGAATTTGCAGTCATGTTATCAGAAAAATAAAGTGCTTAGCTTGAAGGATTCATTTGCAGTGGCATAGAGGGTTTATCTTGCCTTGCACATTTAAATTTCGTTCAGTCTTGGAACTCTCTGTTAAAGAAAATCTCAGAAGTCCACTTCTTGTAACATTTGATATTTTTTTAATTGTCTTTTTTGTCATGAAGAAAATTTGATCTGAAGAAAATTGCCATTCCATTTTCTAGGATAACTGTCAGTGTACCACTGACCTTACAGGAAGTCACATCTTTCTTTTTGTTGTTTTTCCTATTGTTGACTATGAAGTGTATTGTCACCCAGCTGCTGCTAAGGAAATTCCTAATTATAAGTCAGCATTTGCTATCTATGCTGGTATCAAAGATGAAGGAGGTGTTTTTTCTTCACTTCCTAGATTTCAGTTTTTCTTTTCTAAATTGCTCAAGATCTGTGAGAAGAGTTCCGTTAGAGACTCCTCTGAAAAAGCAACTCCAAGTGTTTCTGTGATAAAAATCTGTAGGGTATGGGAGACTAGTTGTTGTAAATCTCAAATTCATTAAACAGTAATCATTTTAAGATTAGCTCAATTCTATATGTTTTTAGTTTGTCATTCTTTTAGTTTACATTATGTGGTTTCATTCCTAATGCAGGTAGTAACTCTTCCATCACATTGAAGGAAGGTGTCCCTTCACAGAATATGATGCCAGCAGCATTTTCCTAGGCTAGCAGACCTTCCAGTTGGCAGAAAAGAAGCTGTTTACATTTTTGCTGAGCCATTCACATTTTGGAATGTTCTTTAATGGGGCTGCAAGGTGCTTTTGCAAAGCAGCACAACACTCTTAAGTGGTGTTTGAAGTCAAACCTATCTTCAGGTATTTTGTATCATGCTTCACTGTGTAAAACTGGAACTTTTAGCAAAAGGAGGTCTGGACTAGCTGGAAGGAAAAGATTCCTTGGATTTCAATACATTTGCTAAATAAAGCATCTTTTTTGTAAATACTGTTAAATTTCTTTAAATTTAGGCCATGACTTTCTAGTTTTGGTTCAGTTGAAGTACTGTTTTTTTCAATCTCCCAGTATTAGTGCAATCATTTCAAATGTGACTGTCTGGGACATTTAGAAGTAGAATATACATAGGAACCATAACTCTGGTACGAAACAAAACAATGCAGTTTGCCAGAGATCCAGCAGTCAATGCCCACTTATGCGATTAAACTGATAAGGGTATCCTATCACATAAAACTTTTCAATTGTTTTGGGTTTTTTTACTGAAAAGTAGGATGGAGAGAAGGCCTCTTGTGTTGCACACTTGGGAACATGACTTGATGGCTGCCTTATTGGCAGATCTTGTATAAATTAGTATCTCTCTGGTTTTATTTCTCTGTGAGAGTTCACTTACTACTTATAGGGACAGACAATTTTAAAAAGTCACAGAATCAGGGTATTATTTAGGATAGAAAACACATTTAAGGTCATTGAGTCTGACTAAAATTTTAACCCAGTGCTGCCAAGTCCACCAATAAACCACGTTCCTAAGGGCCAGTTCTAACATCTTTTTAAATACCTCCAGGGGATACCTTGTCTTGCTGGCCACACTACTGCTGATAGTGATGCATAAGAGAATGACAATGTTAATAACACTTAGCGATGAGTCTTTGTTGCAATTTGGATTTGATTTCCAGACAGGCAGCTGTTTAAAAATGTTAACAACTACTTCTGTCTTACATATTGTATTAGTAGAAATTATTTATAAATGTCATGCTAAATTCATACTTGCTGATAAAATACAAAATTATAATAACAGTATGATGTTTCTGAGGAAAAACTTAAGTGACTAAACTGAGGCTATTACTGTACTCTCTTATCTGTACATCAACCACAATTAACACCCTTCTGGAAAATGTATTTATTAGGCTATATTTTAATATGTTTCTGCTTAGAAACTCTTAATTCAGTGTTTCAAGTGCCCCTGATGAGCTAGTTGACCAGTTTAGTTTCAATTCAGCAGGTATTGTTTGCTGGAATTCCTCAGACCACGCAGAATAATGATTATGGTTCAAGTTTATTTTACTTTGGTAAAAAAAATCTCTGCACAAAATATTTTAGGTTAAATTTAAGAATTATGTATGTATTATTGTGGTGGTTTGACTGAATGCCAGGTGCTCACCAAAGCTGCTCCCTCCACAACTGGACAGAGAGAAAAATACAACAGAAGACTCATGAGTTAGGGACAGGGAGAGATCACTCACCAGTTACCACCATGGGTACAACAGACTTGACTTGAGGATATTAATTGAAATTATTGCCAAGCAAAATCAAAACAGGATAATGAGATGTAGAACAAACCTTAAAAACACCTTTCCTGTGCCCCTTCTCCATCCTTCCTACCTCTACCTCCTGCCCCCAGGCAGTGCAAGGAGGCAAGGACTGGGGTTTACAGTCAGTTAATCACACATTCTTCCCACTGCTGCTTAGGGACAGGAGTCCTTTGTCAGCTCCAGTGTGGGCTCCCTCCTACAGGACACAGTTCTCCATGAACTTCTCCGACATGAGTCCTTTCTATGGGCGACAGTTCTTCATGAACTGCTCCAAGGTGGGTCACTGTTCTTTAGAGGCAGTCGTGCAGGCACAGCCTGCTCCAGCATAGGTTCCCTACAGGGTGACAAGTCTTTCCAGGCAACCTGCTCCAGAGTGGGCTCCTCTCTCCATGGGTCTGCAGGCCCCTGCCAGGACCCTCCTCCAGCACAGGCCTCCCATGGGTTCATGGCCTCCTCTCAGGCATCCACCTGCTCCAGCATGGGCTCCTCCATGGGCTGCAGGGGGATCTCTGCATCCCTGTGATCCTCCATGGGCTGCAGGGACACAGCTGCCTCACCATGGTCTGCATCAGGTGCTGCAGGGGAATCTCAGCTCCAGTACCTGCAGCAGCTCCTGCCTCTCCTCCCCTTATCTGGGTGTCTGCAGGGCTGTTCTTCCCTCATGTTCTCACCCCGCTCTTCTCTGCACAATAACTTTTTACTCTCTTAAATGTGTTACTGCAGAGGTGTTGCTTCCATTCCTGACTGGCTCAGCATTGGCCAGTGAGGGTCTGAGTAGGAGCCAGCTGGTGTTGGCTCTATAGAAAATGGAGGAAGCTTCTGCCACCTTCTCACAGAAGCCACCCTGCAGCCCTGCCCTTCTTCCCCCTTCCAAACCTTGCCAGGCAAACCCAATACAATTATTTAGAAGTGCATGTGATATATCTTAGTAGATTACAGATACGGTAGATTATAGAAAAAAATTCTATATAATTTCAATTTACTCTCAATTTTATGATTGATCATAGCAAATAATAAATATTTTATAATAGCACCTTTCCAGGTTAAAATGCTACAAGTGTAAATATTGCATCTTTAAAGTTATAAAGTGAGAAATAATGGCCTGCTGAAACACTGAGTAGATGCTGTATTTCTAATTCATAAAAGTTCACTCTGAACTTTGCTTTCAGTAATGACAACATATTTTTCATTGATGAATGACATATTGAAAAGGGAAAGTCAAATGCTGCCTAATTACCAGAAAATTGAAGTGAATCTAAAAGATTGAGATACAGACTTCAGATAGATTTATAAATGTTTGTTCAAATACTTAATTTGAATGCCTTCCACTAAAGAGGTGGTGAGGAATTGCATAGCTGCATGACTTACTTGTATCCCAAATTTATTGTTGATAAGATTATAGATTCTTTATTTTATTTCTTGACGAACTCTGTTATTTACCCAAAATGCTGTCTATTGGATTTTTTTTTCTAGGAATGTTTCTTAGTTTGTTGTTGAATATTCATAATGGGAAGCATGGAATATTCAAATATTCATGTATATGTTTTCCCTAGTAGTAAGCCAAAGTTTTTCAAACTTTCTTACATTTTTTTCAAGAATAGTAATTTTGAGCTAGTGACTTCTGAAATTTGCTTTAACTTGAGCTTATGAAGTTGCTTTGATGCCTCAGTTGACAGATGAGTGGTTCTCTTGCTGGAATTCCAAAGGCCTGAGAAGGACTACTGTGATGACTTAAACCCTAAATATATATATATTGCTTGCTAAGCAGGAGCTGGTAAGCAGATTGGAAGGAGTACATATATGAAGGTGGAGAGAAATTTTGTAAATTGTGTAAGAATCACAGCAAACAGCTGTGGCCAGAAAGAATGCAAATTAGTAGATCTTTCCTGTGTCTTTAGGGGACAACAGGATAGTTTTAACAAGGAAAGAGTTATCTTTTGAGTCTTCTTTTAAGCTTTGTAGCAGAATAGATTTTGTTGTTTGACTGGGAGGATAGGCCTGTATATCCTGATTCTTACCAGTAGCTGAAACCTGGTACATTTCATAGCTTGGCAGCTTCTGATCCATACAGGATCAGCTCAGGTCAGCTGATGCTGGTTTGCAATATGTATTTATGTCTGCAAGCTGTACTACATTAGGGAGAAAGCTGACAACTGTTAACTTTGGTGATCTGAGACTTTTCTGGAACTTTCTAATACATACAGTCCAATAATGGACATATAAATTCAACTTCTATCTGTAGAAAATAAGTGCTGTATATTTTTAACACTTATATCGTGGATTGGTTTGGGCTGGCATGCTGTTATTAGATTAATGAGTAGTGAAGAGCAAGTGGAAAATCTCTTGAGGAAAGCTGATTCCCTTAATACAGTAAATGTTCTAAAAAATAAAATGTGAAAATCCTTTTTTTGAATGTCACATATAGGATGTAGTGGTCAGGAATATGTTAAAGCAATGAAAAATACAGCAATTAAAACATTGCCATTTTAATATAATCTATAGTAAATTATATATTTATTTTAAATTATTTATTTATATAATACTTTTATGTTTTATTTATAAGAAAATAAAAGAAAAAACAAACCCTCAGCTTAAATACCTTAAGTGCATTAGCAAAAAGGCAAAAGCCTTGCTAACATCTGCAGCTGGATAAAATCATTGTCTTTAATAGTTTCGAAGTAAATACAGAATGTTTCTTAGGCTTATAGTTTCTTGAGGCTCTATCTGCCTTAGGTTTGAAGGATGAAGAATTGCTTGTCACAATAAAAGATCAGGGTTTTTTAAAGCTGTGAGTATGTGGTAGGAATCAGGATAAAAATCACACCCACAATTAGGCATATGAGACTAAGCCAGCAACAGCAATAGTCATTACTTACATACACTTATTGAAGTTGTAAAAATTAACTGATGATGCAGCTCCTGGAAATGTTAGGGATGAATGAAGCACTTGGTCTGAATTCACTGGCACTGCATTTTAAACTGGGTATCAGATGTTCGTTTCTTTTTTTCTTTTTAAAGTAAGCAAATACCCATTCTGTGAGATAGACAAATAAGGAGAGCTTCCAAACCTTTAGCTATAAAAAGATTTTTCTTTATCCCTGCCAAGATGTGTTCTTCTGCCTCCTGCTTTTTTCTGCTGTCTGTAATTACTGCAGTGCTCTAAAGCTGTGTGATTAGTACCTTACTATTAGGAGGCAGTGCAAAGTGCAAAGAATGCAAATATTTATCACTTACAAATCACAAGGTTTGCATCTCAACTGCATTAGATAGAAAACTAGTCATTTAAGCACTAGTTTCTACAGCCTTTTCAGTTGCTTTTTAAAATGTTTTGCATGCTGTCATTCCATGCTGTATGATTCCTGGAGCATAATAACATCTTTGTAACTTAAAAGTTTCGTATGTGTGCATGTAGAACTAGATTTTTGTGCGTTAGTTTGCATGATAGCTGGAAGTACTATTATATATTGAGCCAGCAATCACATTACTGGGGTTTTTTCTAATTCAGACACTGCTTTGGCTAATGAGGCTGATGCACCTATGAAAAGAAAAATTGTGGCAAACTCATTCTGAATTTATAGATCACTTGTGCCTTGTGAAAAAAAAAAAAAAAAGAGGCAAAACACTTCTCATTGAGTTTTCCAGTGCTCAGAGTGGCACAGTGCACAGCTTTCAAATTTGATGGGCATTTTGCATTAAAATTAATGCTTTAGAAATACTTAAACAAACCCCTACTATATGATAACTTTATGGTTCTAATACAGGTTTTATGGGTTTCTTGTTTCAGTGTGTTTTAAATGTCCTACAGGAAACCTCTGCATTTTCTAGATTCCTTTCAGCGATTTAGAGAGACTTCTGATACATTCTTTCTCCTAACTAGATCTTCTTTTAGCTCACACACATACACAGACACACACACTGCCCTGCCCCCAGCCTTTCCCAGGAGCTAATCGAGTTCCTCTGAGAAATAAATAAACTGAGTGGTACAAACTGCATGACAGGGATGCAAGATTGTGTTCCCACTTTCTTGAGAGTTCTTGAGTGCAGCTGAAGCTAAACTTGCCTTTTTGGCAGCTACAGAGGATGGTTTTGCCAATACTCTGTCTAGTAAGTTGGCTCAGTTGCTTGCCAGGGTGTAGCCAGCAGAATTTGGACGGCAGGTAGCTGTGTTACTAGCTGTGCAGTGTGTGGAGTTTCCTTAAAGCAAACGATCCATTAAATGTAAAATGGAGGGTCCCATATTTCACTATAAGTCACATAATAGTATGAGATGATATGGGATTGCTGTTGCCTTTCCTTTGGTTTGTTTGGGGTTTTTTTCCAAATGCTTGAAGAGATTTCTGAAGTTTTGCTGATGTGCGTGAGCACTTAAATGTAACCTGATTCAATATATGAAAACTTTTCAAATATCCTTTCCAAGGGGAGAAGAAACATAACGGCATGTGTTTTCTTTCTACAGGGATGAATTGTAAAAGCTACATCATCTTGACCCAAACATAGTGTTACAGTGGACTGCTCATCTCCAGTTCTAAAAGCTTTTTGAAAACCAACAGCATTGCAGCTTGTTTTGGACTTCGTTATACTGTTGTTATCAGCATGGAAAAGCGTGGTGTTTGTTTTATTTTTTTAGATGCTCAAGGCAAAACCGATAAAGAAATGGTGGAAAATTTTATGTGGGCACTGTTTTATTTAACATGCCTTTATTTCACTTTCTTCTGTTCAAAGTGAATTTCTGCAAAAGTGCAGATAAAGACCTATAGGCTTGTGAGCTCTAATTTTGATGGGGGAACTTGAACACTCACTTCTCTCGGCTCCTGTGTCCCTTGGTAAAACTGCTTCTGTGCACCTTACGACACTACATAGGTAATACCAGGTTTTCTGTGTTCCAACGTCTGCTAGATGCTACTAAAAGGAGATGAACTTCCTTTCTAAGCTTTTGACATGGTGTCATAGACTAGCATGTAGTAGATACAATCAGCTGCTTTTTTACCTTAAAGCCAGGCATTTGTATATATTAAATTTCAAGACATCAGAGGTAGGTGGCTGCTCTTATCAAACATTGCTGTTCAAGCTGGACGTAACAGACATGGTTTTCCCTTTCCTTCTAAAATTCATTAATGTAATCTTGAAATTCTGTTGTGGTTTATAGCTCAGTGCTGGTGTGATGCACATGGATCAACCTCCATAAATGTGAGGTGAGGTGTGTTCCAATCACTGAACAATTTATGCAATACTGCTTTGCCAAATAAAGTTAAAAGCAGAAGGGGGGTTTTGTGCTTGTATGGAAGATTAGGATGGGTACATAGTCTGAGATATGGGTTACTAGGTTCTTTATTAAAAACCAAACCCCCCTTTGGTTCTAAAAGAAAGTTGCTTTTGGCAAAGCCATTTGCTATATTAACATTCTTATTTTTAAAACTGTGGGTACCCAGGAAAAATTCTGGCTTTTTAGAAAGTGAATTCCAAATTGCTATAGAAGGAACACATCATGCATGCAGAAAGAATCCTGGACCCCTAAGTGCAGACAGATGCACTTATTCAGTTTTCATATAGAAGAATAGTTGGAAGGCTATAAACCCTTTTTTCTGCCCTAAGTTTTCTGTTTGGTACTGTAAAATGTCAACAGCAAATTGCAAAGCAGTACAGTAAGGTAGGCTGCTCTGGGAAAGGGGGGAAGTGTGTCTTCAGTCATCCTGCTCATATTTGAGCAACCAGGAATTAAAATAAACAGCTTACTATATTTTCTTTTTTTCTTATGATAGAAGGATTATAGAATAAAACAACTCATAGTGATCACTGGAAAAAACCATAACAACTTCTTATGGTGGAAGAGCAATAATTTTTTGATAGGATTAATCCCTGGAAGCATAAAGGTTAAAATTAAAAGGCCTCTGGATATGGAACTTTTTACATAACCTGCTTTTTGAAGGTCAGACCCATTTTGTCCCTCTGTAAAAGATACTATATGACTTAATTTATTTAAATACTTGGAAATAAATGTACCACCTCCTGATCTGACTGCAGCCTGGGAGCACATGCACAAGATTAATCTTCTAAAGAAACTAATATAGCGTGTATTCTAGAAAATACAATCCAGAAAAATCCACTTGCGTCTGACAAATTTGTACTAACCCACAATCAACTGTGACTCTAGTTCTTGGTGTTGAAGTGAAATATCTTAACTGATGCATGCTAACGTTCAACCTTTTGGTCGCTGTATCTTTCAGTTTGAGTTCAGCTTTATTTACATCTTCTCACTAATTTAATACGTTAAATGAAAGATATGAGCTCAACTGTATCCAAATTCCTGTCTCTGGACACAGTGTAATAAGCTAGCCTGACTTGGAAGTGGTGTTAAAGCTGAGACCCGATGACAGCTTCCTGGAGAAGAACCACTTCAGGAGGCGTAAGGCTTCTGGGACCAAGGCTGGTGAGAATAGTGCACCCATTCCACTGAAGGGGTCAATGATAGTCAAGGTACTCAGACAGAAAGGAGATCCAGGAGTAGAATTTAGGAGTCGAAAATGGAATCTCCTCCATGATGGAGCAATGGTTCTGAAGTAAAAACTTGGAGACAAGGACAAGCTGAAATGCAGAAGACTTGAAGAGCTTGAATAAATGCTGTGTGAACTGTCTGAATTGCTACTTTGCCAAATAAATTGAGAGGAAGCTGTATTTAGGTGTCTGTCTGATTTTGTTGTTGGTTTTGTTGTTTTTTAACCTTCAACAGGATGTCACATATCCAAAAGAAAACATATATAAAAATACTGATTTGCTAACTGACCAGAACTATGTGTCCATTTTCAGTCAATTAATGTATTGCAGCAGTTACAAAGCCTGTTAATACTACCTGGAATGTCAGTGGGGTTTTTGGTGGCTGTTTGCAATTTTTCTTAGTTCACATCTGTGTGTTTTGGTGAACAGGCTCTGTGCACAGTTCTGTCTGCTGTCCATAGTTAAATCCAGCTACCTCGGAGAGTGTGATTTGCCACTTGCAAGGATTGAAGTTTTGTCTCTTTTTAAGAGGTGCTGTCATGTTACTGGGCTGTTACTATCACCTCTAAGCCAGAACAGCTTGGGAGAATGGATCGGCTGAACTCTGAGTTGTTTATCCAGTTGTTTCTGGGATCCAGACAGTAGAAGACTTAGAAGCCAATACCTGTATTTTGAAAACACACCAAGAGTTGTGGGTTCTCCACGGAGGAGTTTGATGTGCTGAATGGATTCTTTCTGTTTATGTTGCAAGAATGACAATATACTTTTTCTGTTCAGACTGGTCAGCTGGCTTGAGGCCACAGAGCCTGTAACATGATTTTTTCTGGAGGGAAACCAGCACGTATGCACCAGCACTGCTGATGAAGCCACCTGGATGATTCCTGAAATGTTTGGTAGTCATCGAGTTTGAAACAGGCAATAATGCCTGGAGCCAAGGGCGTTCTGCGTGGTAGGCTCTGGAGCTTCCAGCTGGCAGCAGTTCTCTCCACATGTACACTGTTTTTGTGACAGGGTGACAAGCTCCAGGCTTTTAGAGTGTGGAGGGACTGTGGAATTAACACATCAGCACAAAGAGGTAGAGTAAAATATTCTGAGGAAAATTCTGAACTAGTACTCTCCTTCCTGCCAGGAAGAAGGGTAAATTAGAGTTATATTGTAGTATACAGTAGATGGCTTCAAGCATGGGGTTTCAGTGGTTTTTGTGGGTTCATACATTTTGCCTTTGTTGGGTCTATTTGATTTTTGTCCTTTAAACCTTCCTTTTAACTGTGAAAGGTCGTGAACTGCAGACCAGTTGTTGTAAGTGCACAGACGCTCTTAAGCTATCATAACCCCACTTTGCCTTTACTGTAAATAACTCATGCTTGTGTGCTCAGACCCGCCAGCTGGCAAGGTTTGGGGTTCCATGCCTCAGCCAGGTCTGAGGAAATAAGCATGGACTAAAACTTGGCCTTACACTGCCAGAGGTGATGTAAAGTTCCCTCTACCTGGCCTATTTACCTCCCA
The DNA here is from genome assembly GCF_965231275.1 of Zosterops lateralis. Classification (NCBI taxonomy): domain Eukaryota; kingdom Metazoa; phylum Chordata; class Aves; order Passeriformes; family Zosteropidae; genus Zosterops; species Zosterops lateralis. Next base: position 56,244,768 of record NC_139764.1, on the reverse strand, counting down.
CACTTCATCCTTGAAATACAGGGCTGCTTTTTGTTCCAGGTAGTAGTTTTTTACACAGCACAAGTTCATGATGCAGCAGATGTACTCTGAATTTTCCTGTGAAAAGCTGTTACTGTTCTCTCATGCTCTTGGCAGGGTGTTAATGAGATGCTCAGCAGGATGTGCTTGGGAACTAAAATTGTATTTCTTTAACTTATGAATTGAGTGGACATAGCTATTGCTGAAATATGTATGGAGGAGATCCAGCTGTCCATTGAGAGTTGCCTGAAAGCTTCAGGAAGGAGACATGAAAATAACTCACTTTGTGTCTCATCATACCAAATTCAGAACTTGAGACAATCCTGTGCCTTTTAGCAAAACTTTTTTAGCAACAACAGACTATTTCATAAAGACTGTTGATAAAGTTACTCTGAGATCTCACTTTGATTTTCTAAGGTTTCTTTGTAGTCCAGCCATTTTCATCATATGCTTCTGAGCAACTGACCTGGTAGATGCTCTTGAAAACATTCCTAATACTTCTGAGAAGCTGAAGTTCCTTTTTCAGCCATGTTTGGGCTTATGTTTGCATTTTATGTGTTTGTACTATGAACAAGCCATGTTTCTTGTTTATTATGTTCTGCCAAATCCTTTTTCAGCTATAATGGAGAAGTGACATCTGAGATAAATCAGTAACTTTAATTGCAGGTGCCTTATGGACTAGGAGGACACTCTTGAAGCCTCTGGTTAGGAAAATGGATGATTGAGAGCACCTACCAAGGCTCCTACTCTGATCAGAGCTCTAGAGAAGCTCCTCTCTTCTGCATATAGAGCCAGTCTCAGGACAGTCATCTCTTGGGCATGGAATTAGCCTTCAGGAGTGCTTTCCCTGTAGGCCCAATCTTCCACTGGGCTGCCTGCTTTCAAGTCCTTTACAGTCCTTCAGTCTTTCAAGTTCCCTTCTCCCTCTGTGTCTGTGTTGTCCCATCATTTACTTTGAGTGTAGAAATCTTAAATGCATCTCTTTAATGCATTAGGATCTGGTAGTTTTAAGAAATATATTAAAATGTCTCACTCTGCCCTCTTTAGAACATTTCTGTTGGCCAAGGAAGTGGTGACTCTCAGTCCTTCACAGAACTTTTCTGCTTTGTCTGGTTTCCGCCAGCTTGCTCAAAAGACACTTTTCATTGATTTATATTGGTTTATAAGTGTCGGCCAGGAGCCTTATAACTTGCAAAATTTAAAAATTTTATTTAAAAAAATTAAAAACTTGTTTCTGAAGTGTGATGATCCAGTCGTTCTAGATTTCTCTTTCTTTGTGTTTCAGGGCTCCAGTGCAGAGTGCAGCTCACTTTTCCAGTTGTTTTAAGTAACTATTACTTGAAAAATATAGAGCAGAGTTACTTTTACACATTTTCCCCCCTTTAAATATTCCTTGTTTTACAGCATGTTTCCCTGTCACTCAGCTCAGACCAATTGTGTCATGGGCATCTTTTTCATATTAATTACTCTGTTTATTGCCTCTGTCTGGTCTTTATGCCCATCCACGCTCTCTGAATCTTCTCTAGCTTTTCCCTTTGCTCTTACTCTTTTAGCTTTTGCCATTAGAAACTGAAAAGTCCCAATTCCTGATGCACATGAAAACAGCCAGCACAGACCTCAGTGATGCATGACTGTCGATTCTGTTAGGGCTTACTTGAAAGGCTCTCCCTTTGTTTTGGAGTGGCGTGTTTGTGTTGCTATTGGTTCCTGTCTCTGACTGGCTCTGTGCAGTTTGGGATTGAAACTCTTATGCTTTATCTAGGATTTGAAAAGCAAATGGAGCATCACACTGACCTATTTCAGCCTTTTTGTTTTGCAAATGTGCTCTTGGAACTGCCTCTGCTATTATCCTACAGTGCTATGGAATGATTACAGTGAGATATTTAGGCTAGGATCCCCTGCAAAAATATTATGGAAGAAAAAAAACCCCTTACTTCTAAATATGGATCAAACCTAGGGAAGTACTGTAGTGGTTGCTACTCTGAAGTAATTTGTACCCTTAAGCTCTCTGAAGGGCAAAACAGTTTTAAAAAAACAATCTAAGTGAAATAAGAATCTTGATCAACATTAAAATACACTGACAAAATAAATTTTAATGACCTCTCCTAATACACAGAGGAGGAACATTCACAGGCTTATGCAGTCAGGGTAGTCAATAGTCTCTGCTTACCTAAAATGCTGGTAAGAATAGGTGGACTGAACATATTCACAGGTATGTTGATAGATAAATGTCAGTGTTTAGGACAGGAAAAAATGGATCTGACAGACTTCAAATAGTGACAACTTTCACACAGAGTGTCTCACTTCTGCTACAGGATGAACACTGGTGTCCCTTTCGACTCAGAATATTCTGTGATGTGTGACTGTGTAAAACTCCCCAGCTCTGGGGTCTGCATGAGAGGCCATGAATGCCATTTTAGCAAAGCAGCCATGAAGATGGGCTTGAAGTACTGCCTGCTCTGAGCATTCCTTTGACATCAGGAGATAACCCAACCTTGGGAGTGGCTGGGAAGGGGCTACAAAAGTGGTGTCAGCAGAAGGCAGTGGCTGGGAGCTGCAGTGGCTGGGGAGAGGGGAAAAGCATCCTGAGTATGTTGACAGTATTTTCTGCTACTCCCAGGTGTGCTCTAGCTCAGTGGTTCAGTATAACTTATTTAAAATCAAATAACATGAAAGCTATTAAATGCAAACACATGGTATTGAGATCAGTGTGTGTTAATTGCAGGAGCTGCCAAGCCAATTTGTTACTTTGCTAACTTTCTCTTGCTCTCCATCCAGCTGACAATGCCCTCAGGCTCTCTGATAAGGTGAAAACTATTTTATTTCACTCCAGCCCATGGAGTTTGCTGTCACCTGGGAAGTAACAGGCCTCGAGCTGGTGGCCTGCAGGGCAGCAACTGTCACCATCTCCCCTTGCAGAAAGAAGAGTCCCTGGGAAGGCTGTGGCAGCTCTGCCACAGCATTAGCCGGAGTCCTGTACCGTGCTTGCTGTCTGCTGCTCTCTGCTTGGAGACATTCATTCTCAGCTGACATATGCAAAATCCCTGAAGGATTATTCCACTAGCAGCAGCACAGAAACAGAGCCTTCTGTTGGGTAAAGTGACTGAACTCCTGCACCACAGCTGTACTGGCTGGCTTGTGCTTTGTGCCACATCTTGCTGTTGTCCTGCCCAGCAGAACAAAACCAAGGCTTTTGTTCTGCTGCTGGCTGTGTGCCAGGGTAATGGGTTTTGATAATAGGAGAGAAAGCTGTGTGTAAGCTGCTGTGTGTAAGCACAGAGAGAAAAGACCACTTTTCTTGCTGCTTTGGTAAGGTGGTGAAGGACATTTAGGTATTTAATTAAAACCCAATGCAAATTTCAATGGTGGAAAATAAGACTCCAACCAAATGGGTAGTGAGTCTTCCCTAGAAGGCTGTATTTAAAATATGGTCTGTTGGTCTTGTGCTGTTTGCCATGTCTGCTGGGGGCTGGGATGGAAGAGAAGCCGTACTCCCAAACTGGAAATGGGAAGCATCAGCAGATGGTCTCCTGGACCCACTGTAACACCCAAGTACAAACAACCAGACTTTGCCTCATGTGGCACGAGTGAGGAACACTGGCAACCAGATTCCCTGAGTGGTTGGCACAGCCAGCTCTACAACTGCTGTCCTGCTCAGCTCAAGCACTGCTTGAGAGACGGCTCACACAGGTAGATGCCCTGTCCTTCTCTGTTTCCCTGAAACAAGTATCTCAGCAACGCCCACCACACCAGAATACATTTCCAGCTTCTTATAAGGCTGTTTCACAGAAAGGAGAAATGTACTTCTGTCTGCTCTCATGACAAAGTCTTGTAGCACAAAATTGAGCTGGCAATGGAAACGAAAGACAATGCAATAAATATAAGAATAGAATCGGTTTATTAGAGCTATTTTACATAAAGTAATCAAGAACAAATTACTTGAAGAACTATTTGTATACCATGGCAATATTCTTGCTGACTCAGAGTTACTGAAATACAAAAAGACAACATACAAAACAATGCATGCCTCATTTGACTCTGGTTTTATTGAGACCCATGAGGAATGTGACATCCTTGGACAGCCAAACAAGACAGACAGCACAGTGTGTGTGTGTGTATATAGATATATATAACATGTACTGTACACATTTTACTGGTAACACATCTGCAGTTCACTCACACATATCAATTACTTGCTCTAATTCTATGAGAATTTTTCTGGGGTGAGGGCAGATCACCGAAGCTTTCAAGCTTTGCAGGGAGCTAGGGGATAACCAGCAGGAATCCTATGCTCTGGCATCTCGGGTAGAAACAGCTGTGTGCTGCATTCTCAGGCTGTGGGAGGGTGGTGGGCTGGATGTGGAAAAAGCTGAACAAGCCCTGAGCTCTTGGGAGAGACACAGCTCTGGGATCGTACATGGAATCATAGAGGGGCTTGGGTTGGAAAGGACCTTAAAGATCATTTAGCTCTGGCCCCCCTGCCCTGGGCAGGGACACCTTCCACTAGACCAGGTTGCTCAGGGCTCCATCCAGCGTGGCCTTGAACACTGCCAGTGATGGGGCATCCACAGATTCTTTAGGCAGCAGTACATAACTGCTGTTGAGCACTGGGAAGTCCAAGCTCATCTGCTGAGGAGCTGCATTTTTTCACTTCAGCATTTAGCAAGCATGGCTGTCTGCTAGCAGCACAGAGGTTTAAACCAAGTGAAAGTAAGATGCTTTCTTCCTTAAATCCCAATTTTCTTGGCAAAAGCTGGTGCTTGGATAGCAATTGCTTTTAATTAACAAAGCAAGACACATTCTTTAAAGAAAATGCTCCCAGTACATCAGGTGGAAAGAACTCAACTGGTCTCTGCTGGATGGTGAAGGAAAAGGTTGGCTGGAGCATCCCTGTCCCCACAGTGGTGGCAGCACTGAGAAGAGCAAGGTGGCACAGGCTTCCCCCCACACCTTGGCCAACACAGCTGGGCTGTGGAGTCTTGGCTGCTCCAGTGCCTGGGCCCTGGGGTGCACTCAGCCCTGGATGAGACCCAACTGCTGTGGGGAGGGCAAGGGCACCCCACATACAGTTTGGGGTCTCCCCACCTTGCAGTGTCTTCTGCACAACAATCAACTGGAGCTACTCTCTGGAGCCTGAATGTTTCTTATTTTCTGAGCAAGGACATCTACCCACTTTTTATATTATCACCAAAGGGGAAGAGTATCTTTTTCATCTCATAGGCTTCTTCTACACTTGAAAATAAACTAAGGATTTTGGTCCTTTTATAGAGGCAGAGATTCATGGACACAGGAGAAAGGGGAGAAAACAACTGACCCAAATCCAGTTTTTAGAGATACATCCCATTGATGAGGTAATCGGACTCTTCAGATGTAATGGGTCGAGCTTTTTTGAGCTTCTGTTTCACTAAGCGCAGTCTGCAAGCAACCATAAGCAGCAGCAAAGCAGTGATTGCCAAGCCTAAGGCTAAGGGTAACACAGCACCTACAATGAGGTTAAGAGAAATTACATTTTATTTAACACAGTGAGATGCTGGTAGAGAAAACCTGAATTTTTTTCTTTAAAATACAGCTAGTCTATTACTTAGAAGATAGTAATTGGAACAACTGCTATGAAACTAAGCTGTACGATCATGTTAGAGACAGTTCAGAATATGTAAGTACATTATTGAATTCTTGACCACTTTATCTGTATCTATAGCACCTGAGGGAAAAACTGACGTAATTCGAAATTAATTCACATGGTTGTTCTTACCTGTTTCTGGGACTGGGCGACCACCTCCAAGCTGATCTCTCTTTGGCATCATTATGCCATCCCCATTTTTATCATCTGTTCTTTTCCCTGAGGAACTGTTATCTGCACAAAATCAAGCAAGACAAATGAATACTGCAGTTCAGTGACTCAGGAAGTCTTACCCACTAGTATTAAATAATGTGAAGTGCTTAAACTTAGGGAAAAAAAAAACACAAACAAAAGGACAGCTTAAGAACTTTAACTGTATAACTTGAATTTTTGAAACAATGTGAAACTAAAGCTAAAGTTTAAATTCAATTTTACCCAAAACTGGGTAAAATCCCAAACCACAATGCATCTCAACTAAAAGCAAGGGCACTTTGATTGTGCTGTGATACATTTGCTGGCAGCCTTCAGAAGTGTGACAGAGCTAGCAGAAACACACTATGCTGCAAGATCTGTAGAATATGAATGTGAAATGTTGTAATTGGAATTACATATAGTGGTGGGTGCTAAGGAAGTGTTTAAGTAAATTAGTTTGGAACATTCACTGTGTGTAAGTCCCACCCACCACCACCAGCTCTGAAGAGCTGCAGAAGGTGTCCCTGGCAGTGGCAGCAGCAAATGCACACAACTGCTAATTAAAGCTTAAATAGTTTCATTGGTACTGTCATGGAAGTCCATGCTAATGTCCCCACTCCAAGGCAGAACACAGCCTCTCCCAGCCTGCAGCTTTACTGCCCTGCCATTTTGGCTGGGGGTGCATAAACACCCGCAGGGAAAACTGCAGAAACAAGCCATGGCCCTCTCCTCGCTGGGCCCCTGATGTTGTCCTGGTATGTAAAGTGGCCTTGAAAAAACCCCAAGAGTAAATAAATGTACTGCCCTTGAAATACCATTATGGTATCAGAGATGTGCAAGACAACCTGAATGTAACTGACACCAAAACCAGCAGCTGTTTTCTGCTTCCGTTTTTCCTGAATTAAACTAAATTAATATTTGTTTTTATTTTGGAAATACCCAAAAGACATCAGCTCTTTTGAAGAGCTGCTCCAGCCTGAATCTAAATGCCTGGTTTAGAAATTTGTTTCTCTGCCATTTAAGTAAAGGGAATATTTAAGTCAACTGCTTGTAAAGAAATTTGGCAAATATGGAGAGAAGTTTAGTGGGAAATATTTGGAAGGGTAGAAAGAATAGAATGCTTTCAATAAAGCTTGTAGGGTTTTGCTAGGACTTGTGGCTGTTCTTACATGGCTGGAGAGACTATCAGAGTCAATGCTGCTCAATATCTTATCTGTTATCTCTAGAGCACAAAGAGTAATTTCCCCAAAGAAGTTTAGGAACCTGGCATAAAGCATTTTACATGGGTTTAATTTGGTTTTCACTTTCTCTTGATTTTCTAGTCTATTCCAAGGAAATTGCCATTTACAGCCCTTTCCAATTACCCTAAATTACAGATCTAGGTTACTGCTACTGCTGTGGGTGCCTCCACAGTAAAAACATGACTAAGGCTTGGGCACTCAGTCAAATGTTGTAATCCCAGCCCAGAACAGCACTGCACGGGCAGCCTGGGAGAGGCAGAGACCCTGTGCCAGGGGAATGCAAAGCTGTTATGGTGATTTATACACTTGGGTTGGCTGTGCTGGGGAGTGCAAATCTTCAGCCTGCTCGTGAATTCAGCCCGTCTGCATGACGCTGTTTGCTACTGGCCACTGCTGCTTAGAAACCAGCCCACTGCTCACTCCAGAGTGCTGTGCTGCTGCTCAGCGTTTTCTGTATTCATCTGCAAGTTCAGGAGTGCCAGAATATGCAGCTGGGCTTAAGAATTTCCCTGGAGAAGGACACTGGGGCTATTTGGAGGCAGCCATGCAGAAATGCTGCACTGGCCTTTGCAGGAGATGCTGTCTGGGTAACTTTACTACCATGGAGACATGTCTGCAGAGAGAGAAAGGACTCTTATTGACATCAAATGCCTTTTCCTCCATCCACTCCCGACTTTAAAAGAAAATGTCTGGCCTTTCAGCTTGGGCAAAAGTAGACCATGAGTCTATTGCAGAAGACTCAGTGCTCTGAGTGTCTGAAGGGGTTATCTCAAAGTCAGTCTTGGTGTTCCCCTGGACTTGCCCTACTGTAGAGGAATCCCATTGAAAAGGTGGGAGTACAGAAGAAGATTTACCCATTGTAAACAATCAATGATTTTTGGGTTTTGTTTTGGTTGGCTGTGGTTTTGTTTTTTTTTTTTTCCTTTACTGTGAATAGATCCCCTCTTAGGTCAGGCAGAAGTTTTGAACAGTCCTTAACTTGGACTTGCATATTTTCATACTTCAGTGTAAATCATTTAAGAGCTTGTATCAAGTCAGAGCTAAGCATGAAGGGCCACTTTAAGGAAGCTTAAAGAAAATTTGGAACAGAGAAACTATTAAGAGAAAATGGATTCTGGAAAAAAGTTCCCCCAGTATCACCCTCATAGGCAGAAAGCTCATTTATCTGCTAGCAGGAACTATCTCACAGTCCAAAACATTACAATTTAGCCCAACTCCTTTGGAGAAAAAAAGAAAAGATAAATATGGTCATACTTGACAAGGAAGTCCTTTCATTAGACATCTTTATTGAAATCTCAGAGATGAAAGCTGTTTATGGAAAGGTACGTAGCAGAAGGGACAGGTCTTTACCAGTACTTTAGCCACCACTAATAAAAAAACAAATGTAAAAACCAAAACAAATTAACTCCCCAGTCCTACAACGTCTTGAGAAAAAACTTCTCTTTAAAAATCAACTGAAAGCTCCTGTATCAAACATCAAGTCTAGCAGCCAGCTGGAATGTGCCAAATGCTGTTACCAGTAGGTAAAACCACTTTACTCTGCCTTGCAATCACTGGATTTAAGAGCATTACATTTTCCTTCCTGGATTGTTTTTCCATGATGATCTGAAACTGTAAGCTGAGAATTAAGAAAAATGTGGCCCTGAATGGAGCCCTTGCAAGTGAAAAGCTGGAACCTGTGCTGCCACTGTAAAGCCATATCCCCTAATATGTATCTTAAATAGACAGATTTTCACCATAGTGACATTAAAACCACTAAAGCTTATTTCCAAAATTTATGTAAAATAGTATATAAGAAGCCAGGATGTTTGCAATGTCAGCTCCAGGCCAACAAGAACACAATTGCCTTGGTCCAACAAAGAGCTTTACAGTGTTTCAGAGGCAGAGGTTGTACCTTGGCCCCAGCAGCAGGAGACAATCCCTCCCAGAACGGGATTTCTGCCAGTGGAATTGCTGAACTTTTGAGGCTGCTGGTATGATTTCTGCTCAGCATTGCTACCTCTCCTCAAAAATGCATCTAGCATTACTGCCCTCCTGGACACATTTCCAGATAAACTTCCTGGAGCTACTCCAGCATTTCTGTGCCTCTCATTTTTGTATCACATAATTATTAGATTTGGTCTGTAACCTCCTTGAGATGGCAGTGGTGGAATAAAGTCTAATTAATGCATCTGGGTGGATTTTAAGGAATAGGTTAGATGCCTGTCTCTTCGACCCCATAAACACTGTGGTGCTTCCCAGTGGAGCAGGACTTGAGCCTCTCTGGACCTCTGTGAAGCATTAACACAGAGCATGGGACTCTGTGAAGTTTCAGTGTCTGCAGGAGAAGACAGCAGCTCAGAGCAGGGTTTGACAGAGCAGTTTTTGGCAGCTGCCCTTCAGACTCATGTACCTAGCACATACCTAGCACCTCTTCACGTCCCACCCCATTCACCCTAACTGGAATTGATCCGTAGGCAATTTCAAACTTCTCTGAGCTGTTTCCTGCTTTTTTTTTTTTTGTTAGAAGCATTGGGCTCCTGGGTCAGTAAAGACTGGATCCTTCTGTTCTACAGGGAAATTACTAAGCATCTAAAATTAAATTTTGACTGAGCCCTGTCAAAAGAAAAATAAAAAACCCACAAGAATTAAAATAACATGAAATCTTGCCTGTTGGAAATTAGATTACAACAGGTACTGGTAGTACACTAATCACTGAAGCCCCATCAAACTTTAATTTTTTAAGAATCTTTTTCTTTGCTTGTGTACTGCTGTGCAAAAGGCTACCTTTAGAGCAAAACTGGTCCAAGTAAGTTACTGTACAACGGGTAAACACAGAAAATGATTATGCAAAAATGCTTCTGCATTGTACTTCTAGTTACAACCCTTGACTATCAGTTGCTGAAGGTTGTGACCTCAGTTCTGGTTTTATGCCTGGATTCACAAGCCAAATGATTTTTGAGACCTACTTTGCAGCTGACTTCCTAGTGGTGCCTGCAAAGCCCTTTGGAAGTTTGATACTTAGTTTGGGTGGCCCCATATCAGGTGTCACTCAAGACTGTGTGAGGGAAAAGGGTTTAAGCAGACGTCAGAATTTTAGTCAGCAGTGAGGTATCATCTAGAGGTCATCTATACTGCCAGGAAAGGAGAAAATGTTTGGGATAGGATTTTGCTGTCAGGCCCCACACATTCACTGAGGCCATCAAGTTCTTGAGAACATGGTTTCTACATTGTTTTGCAAGAGTGTTCATGGAGTGTTCCCTTTGCAGAGTTTTCACCCCTTCTGCACTCCACAGATGAAGTACAAGCACCTTGAAGTAATGTCCAGGTGCCAACCAGGGCAGTGCCCTTTTCCAGAGTCAACAGCAGAGGGCACTGAGCACTGTGCTGTTGTAACTGGAAAATAAAGCTGGTTATAAATAGCTGTGTCTTGGGGCACAGGAATCAGTCTAAACCATGAAGAAATAAAAGTGGAGGGTTCGTACTGATTTTAGGCTCTTTGCACACAGTTTTGCTTTCATATAATTACCATTTCAGATAATTTTAATTCATCAGCATGAACCTTAAAAGACACATCAATTTCATTGCAGCTTCTGGAGCTTTACCAAGGCCAAGGTTGGGGCTCTGCCTGTAACATCTCACAGTGACTCACTACAGGCTTGCAGCCAATGTGCAGAACAATACTGGGGACCTGTACACAGACACATGAGGTAACTTGTTACCAAAGCCTGAGACTTTTCTACAGTGATGAAAGACTTCTCCTGCCCTGGAGACAGAGTTCAGAAAAAAAAAATGCCCATAATAATAAAGATATTAGTTCAGGAGAAAAGAAAAAAAAAAAAAAAAAAGGTAATGCTTAGCACCAGCACCCAGGTTGAACAGTACTTTATTATGTTCCCCTGAAGTACTCCCCTGCAGATTTAAAGAGCCTTAATACATCAGCCTACACAGCTGAACCTGTGGCAGTATTTTTATTTAGTTCACTGCACATTTTGATCTTTAGACTCTATTATTTCCCTAGCATTCCTACATTTTAACTTTCTTTTTGTACCTAGTAGAAAACAGACTTAACAATAATAAATCAAAACCTACTTAGAACTTCATCATTACATTATTACTTCTTTTGTATCTACATTTGAATTTTTTTTCCTCTTAGCCAGGCACCAAAAGACAATTAAATTAAATTTAGGGTGCAAGCCACTTCCTTTCTTTAAGAAGAAGGATTTATTGAAACTGATTCAATTCTTACCTGGCACAAATCCACTGATTTGTTTCTTTGGTCCCTGAGAAAGCGATTGGTTAGACATGTCTGCATCCACTGGGAGAAGTGGCTGATTTCTGGCAGTGGCTTTCAGGGCATTCTCTGCAGAGTTTTCCTCTGTGTTTTCAGTCAGTCCTGCAGTCCTTTGCTGGGTGGTGCCAGGAGCTGCATGTGTCACTGTCTTCCGACCCAAGCTGACTGTTAACAGAAACAAAAGGTTTTGTACAACGTTGAAGGGAATGGAAGAGTTCTTAAGGAAATCTGTCCAAGATGGGCCTTGAGGCAGAGTAAACAACTTCCTCATATCACAACGTATGATGAAATGTGAGTCACAGATACCTAACACTTGCTTGCAAGAGTACACTCATGACCTCTACAGTGAAGTCCAGCATCTAAAATATAATGAAAGAGTGGTTAGCCATTGTGGCCATTCACCCTCTCATGGGTTTTGTTCACTTAGCTGAGCATGGGCACATGCTGAGGGATGACTAACACAAATAAACAGCATGATGGTGAATCAGCTGGTTCCCTTGCGTGTCCACAGTGTTTCAGATTCTTGCAAGGTGTCTAACAGCAATGTGAAGGGTACCTCTGAGACACCTTTTCAGACAGAAACATGGTTCTTGTTTCCAGAATCACCATGCAAGTGCAAAACCGATCTTTTAACTGCTGAACACAAAACCTGTCACTTAGGGCCCCTTGACAATTTTAATATGCTTTGAAGAAAATTTCTGAGCACCTGAGTATGTGGATATTAAACCTTTCCCTCTTGCTAATTCCAGTGAAAGGCTGGGAGCAAACTGCTTGCTCATAGGGAGAGAGGCCACAGAAGCAGCATCCTCCCCCTTTGGTCACTGAGGCTGTGATTACTTTCAGTCTGCTGTGCCACTGTGGCCTGGCACACTTACGATTCTGGCAGAAAGTCTCGTCTGATCCATCAGGACACTGTCTCACACCATCACACGCAAACGTGATGTCAATGCAGCAGCCATCATCACAGATAAACTGGTAGCGAGAGCAAACCCCAGCACAGGCTGTTGAGAAACAATTCCCAAATTACCAAAAGAGAAATCCAAGTCATAAATACTGAGTCAGTGCCTAAAATCTGTGGCATGGAGGAAAAAGCAAAACGGCGCTATGCCAAGAGGCACCATGAACAAGGCAGAAAGTCCAGACTCAGCTGTGTGACATCATATTGACACAGAAGTAAATACAGGCAATAGCTGTTCCTGGCACCTTCATCTCTAGCCTGGCAACCTCTTTATTACAGGAATACTCAACCTGGAGGCTGTTGCACCTTACTCTTTGTACTGCAGCCTTACAGTGCTTTGATTTTTCTGCTGGCCTAAGCTGAAAGGAGATCTCCCTAGGCTTAAAAGATGCAGAACAGTCCTGAAAATAAATAAATGAAATCTCTGTGGCTGTAACTGCATCCCTCCAACACGTAACACCTACTACATATCCATTCAACACCAATATGCTGCTTTAGATGCACACATTTGGACTATATGGGATCTTTTACGGCATTTTTTCTGCAACCAAATTAAAATACTTAAAGAATGTTCATCATTTCTTGACATCAGCAGTGCAGTGACTTCAATACAGCACACACCAGAACAGGACTAGGTCACATTCTCACAAATTACCTCTACCACAAAGAATGGACTGCTGCCTGCCTTAACATTTAGATTCCCCTGGAAATGGAGAGTATCCCTGGATGTTCCATTTTACATACTCAAAGCTTTCCTGAAACCCATTCTGATTCTGTAATTATCAAGTGTTTACATCTGTGCTTTTGTCTTTCCAACAGCAGTGCAGTTCATCACTTTGTAAAGCACTATCCAGTTCAGTACTTGATTAGTGTTGTAAGAGCAAATCAATTTGCATAAGGGAGTCAAGCCTTTGGCTGTTATCCTGCTGTGTACCAAACGCTGCACCAGGCTGAGGGAAGGATGCCAGGAGTGCAGACAACTGTTCAAAACCCCTAAAATCTGAAAATACATCTTTTGAACTTCAGCACTAGCAATAGCACTGATCTTAAATGCATTAAGGCATCAGGAACTGGTTTATCTATAGCAGTAGCACTTGAATTGCTAATGTAGCTGGGGAATTAGAAAAATAAAAAGGACAGCAAATCCCCTATGTGCTCCATACAAAAGATACCCCAGATACCCACAGCAGCAAATAAACAAACCAGCAAACCTCTCTGGCTGCTTTAGCTGAATTAAACATTAATGAACACAACTCTATCATCCATTATTGGAACACAGGCAGTAATTAAGCAGATTTTTTTGTAATAACAGCTTATTGCCACCAGCCTCTCACACAGAGATATTGTGCTGGTGTTTCACTGGTTTTGCTGAACATGGTGAAAACGCTATTTAACTTTTACTTTGTGCCAGAGCAGCAGATCTGCACCAGCAACTTGTTAATTACAATGTAATTAGAAGTTATTACATCTAAGACCAGGACTGACAGCTACTGAAATCTAACTTTCCTTAAACCTTTTACACTGTTTAAATGTTTCTGAAGGTCAGAGTTTAAAAATGATGGGTCAGTTCCAGTTTCAGTGTCCCCAGTGGCATAAGGCTTCAACACCAACCATCAGACAGAAAAACTTAAATGCATTAAAACAAAAAGCCATGCCAACTTTCAGACTACAGATGAAGGTCAATATTATTATTAGTCTTCCTCAAACATAATATTAAGTAATTTTAACTGGGTCTTCCCTATAGCAAAGCCTTGTCATGTTGCCCATATAATCTGACTGTTACAATGCACCTGATACCTGTGGTCAATATTTCACTCTTCCAACCCTGCACGCTTATTAGCAACAGATGGACAAATATTCAGTGCCTGAAAGTATTATTGCTTTAACAGGCAAGTGATGCTTGCTGTTTCCTCACTTTGAAAGAGCAATTAAAAGCTGAAAGAGATGTCATTATGTAATGAACAATGGCAAAATGAAATGCTGGAAATGGAGAATAACATTTTTACCTTTATCAAGACCCTTGCTCTGCTCTGAATACCATACCCTAGATGTCACAGAGGCAACGGCTCCAGTGATTTTCTCACCTGCTGCAGAATGAACCATGGGCAGAACAGTGACAGAGACGTTGTCAGAGCTCCGCTGACCTGCAGTGTCTGTCACCGTGAGCTGGAAAATGTACCCGCCCTCCTGGACATGGGACAGCTTCAGCGTTCCTGGCTGTGGAACCTGAGGAAAGGCACACAGTAAAAAAAACATATTGGTACAATGGATCTATCCATGATCTTCCAGGAATAAGGAGCTCATCATGGAGATTAAATACTTTCTTCAGTCTAGTCAGCCTATTCAAGCATGTATTTCAGCATGGAACATTTGATCTCTTTTTTTTTTTTTTTGCATTCATTTGTAAAAAAAACCCCACAACATTCAGGTAGTGTTTTCGTTATCTACTCAGTTATCTGGAGCTGTGGATCTCAGCACACAAATGGAGAACAAATGGTCCCATACATTTAACTCAATTTTTGAGTAATTAGAAATGTCATTTTAGAGGATAGGCAGTAAAATATTGGCCTTTTGCTCTTTATCAAGTTAGTCTGTAGACAATATATATCATAGATCCACAGAAATAAATTTTCATGACTGAAAGAGAACAAGAATTTTTGATGAATATGGTCTAAAGAGTCCTAGACCTTCTATTATAGAAGAATGTATTGATAAACACATTTTTTCTGTCAGTGAAAATATTTCCTAACTGAAATTTCTTTTCTATTTACATGAATGCACTCAGTTACCTGATCAGACCGTTGAGTACCTCCTGATGGAGCGTATGACCCCCTAGAATTTTATTCTTTAGTGTGTTAAAGAAATTATTATGCTCTAAAAAACACCTGCTGTTGTTCACTGTGACTGCTGGGAGAGCAAATGTGGTATTTAAAACTCATGAGCCATGGAGTCCAAGTCTGTTCCCAGTGCAGAGACAGAGAAATGCCACTGACTTCTGAATACTCCACCACACCTCCCAGTGACCTCTGTGCTTTCCTATTTTCATGCTGCCTTGAAGAATACTGCCCTGTATCTGCTTGCACAGAAACTTTGGCTCAAAACAGATAATCAGCATTTTAAAAACCCCAACCCATTACCATCCATCCCTAAGTGTCCAGGAGGTGTGCAGCTACAGAAGGGGGGGTAACAATCAGAGAAGCAAATTATCTAAAAAAGCAATAATCAGTCACAATAGAAAAAAATAAAAAGGCTTCCTTCTATAATATGATAAGATCTCTTTATAGCAGTCCTTCCCCCTCCTCTGCCTTCTATTTATTCTTTGCTACCTAAGAGCAATGCAACAGCTGCCTTTTATCTTCTTTAAACACACTCCCATTCTCCCTCGTAGCTATGGATTCATACATTATTCTCAAAGAATAAATGACATGAAATCCAGTAACTTCAGGGCAGTAACCAAAGCACTAAAGACATCAACTGAAGAATGGATGAAGAAAAAAATCACAGTTATTAATTCAACTCTAAAATTGAAATTATCATGGCTAATCACCAGGGTACATATCTGTAGGAGAAATCCCTGCTCATTTGAACACAATGGAAAAGTATTTGTTTAAGCATAAATGTATGTCAAATTCATCTTTTGTTAACAAATACAAAGAAGCCACCAAGGTTAATGTGAATTTTACAAGTTTGAAAGGATATAAGACTTTTCTCTATTTTATGAAGTGATTTTGAGTAATATTAAAAATATAAACTTTAAATGTTTTTATTAAATTCTAATTTTTGTTTTACTCTATGTTACTAAATCACAGATTAATTTAAAAAGCATTTAATTGCTCTTTAAAGAAAATAATGCTGCAAGAGGTAGATAAACAAGTCTTTGGTAACAAAATGTTACTTTTATCTAGATGATACCTAGCAACTATTCTTAAAGCTTCATTTTGGTTCACACTCTCTCACCTCTACATATCCTTCTTGCTCTAGGTGGAGTTCCTAGTGTGCCCTGGATGCTGTGGGCTGTGAACAGACTATGAGTAGAGTCTGTGGACCTGAGAAATTTTTTCTTTCTTTTTGTGCTGATCCTAGAGCATTCACAAAAAAGACTAAAATTAAGAATTCCTCTCTTCATGGGTAATTTTAATTTGACACCAAAGTGCAGAGAAAATGTATGGATAAAGTATCTCATAAGGTTTTCATCATGTTTCTTTGTACCTTCTCCATAAGCACTGACAGAAGACTGTTGGTGAAAATCCCTTATTATTTTTAGTAACTGAGTGAAATTACTGAGGGGTCTCTAACTGGGGTGACAGAAGCTGAAAACCAAGTGCAGCGAGTGCAAATAAAGCAAAGCTCAAGTACAGTTGTTTGCTGCTGGCTGTCCCATGCCATCCAGGATAGAGATTAACTCTGTAAGCCATTAGAAATAATCACTGGAACTACTCAGGGACACAGTGTAGTCTCCTTCACTGGACGTCTTCAGGATGGGATTGGACAGATAAAATAATCTCATTGAGGCTCCTTGTCCCACAAACAGTTGGACCAGATGATCTTTTGAGGTCCCTTTCAACCTGGGCTGTCCTACATTTGTGTGAAATAAATGGTAAAGTTGTACCTAAATTTTAATATATTTCATATTTTTAGCTGTACATTTAAAACACAACAATCTGGCAGTAACTGGCCATAAAGGGGGCTGCACATGTACCTGCATTTCAACCGACGAGTCGCCCTGCAGCAGTGTCCACTCATAGTGCACAATCCCGTGGTCATCGGAACTTTCTCGGCCATCCAAAAGCACCCAGTCCACAGGTGACTGCAGCACGAGGTCCTGGCCCGCCTTACACTGTGGAGGCTCATCATATTCTTCTTCTTCAATAAAAAAGGAGAAGATCAGTTATTTATGAGGGGAGGCTGAGTGGTTTTTTTATATAAAACATTTTTTTTTCTTGGTTAAGGTTTTGTTTCACCTCTCTGCAACCTCCTGAAAGAGGAACATGTTCATTAGTGCACACTTTGTTAAGCACAGTAGTATCCGCTTCAATTTTAGTTAATTGTCCTATGATGGCTTCAGGAATTAACATTAGAAGCATCTGGCGTAGAAAACCTCTCTAGGTACCTGGATGTTTCAGCAATACAACAAACAGGATTATTTGCATCAGAGTACTTTTTAAATCTGAACTAAGGAAAACAGGTTTAAATATGACTTACATACAGATGGCAGTTACAGCACCTTTTTTATACCTTTTATAGCACTCTGCAAAATTCAATAGGCTTCTAGTCCCAATTTATAATACGTCATTATAGAAATGAAAGACCTATTTAGCATAAGGTGGCACCCTGATGAAGCAGTGCACACAATGATTAAAAATCATCAGAGACTACCAATTTTAAGTGCCTCATTTTAAACTCTGAAAGCTTGATTTTCTGAATATGTAGGATTTATAGCATTTTGCTATATTCAAAGTACAATCCTTATTGATTGAAATTGTGAATGCTAATCAGACCACAAGCTTTTGGGTTAGACTAACGAAAGCCAAGTTCTGTTAGGTGACACAGCCTGTCAGAAGTGGTTTAAGTCATTTATTCTGCAACCTTCAGGCAGGGAAGAGAGGGATAAAAAATCTGGTTCTACAAGTTAGTATTTGACAACTTTGGCCACAAGATTGTATCAATCTACAGTTCCTCACTCAAGTTTCATTCCTTCTCTGGGCACTCTGAAGTGCCAGGGTGCCCTCTGCTCTTCAACCTCTGCAAAGGATATCCTGTAAAGGATACTGGTGTTATGCTCCAAAGAGCAATTACTGAAATCAGGGTTATCAATGCACTCCGTGTGGGCAAAGCTGCACAAGGAAAGATGCTTTCCCATCAGTGTGGGGAATCTTCCTTGCACATGCTCTTCAACAGTATCACAAATGTGCTTGAAACCTTGGAACTCATGGGAGCAGTGGGACAACTGTTTATCTCCGACTGAACAGCAAAATTCTTACTTTGTGTTTTTTTCAGTAGTAGGTCAGGCATAGAAAATTTCAAGGCAAATGCCTAAAGTTAGGAAAACATACAAATAACTAAAACCAGGTCTAATAACAGACATCATGAAACGGTTCTTATTCATCTGATGACAAAGGAAGTTTTGCCTAATTTGTATACACTTGCTCCTCAAAAACAACTTTCTTTAAAAAAGCAACATCCAAGTGCAAAAAAACACCCCAAAACTCATTGCTAATAAACCCCTCAAAATAATTGTTAATGAACACTATCGTAATGGTGCCAGGGCAACTTTCATTTGATAGAAATGAGTTATGTGCAGTCTTCACACAATTACTTTACAAATAAGTGTCAAAAAGAGACTGACCTGGATCTCAAAGAGCACAGCCCAGTCTTCTGCTTCTACCTTGGAAAGGCATTTCATGTTACTCTCTGGTTTAAATGACTTGATAAACACACTGCAGGGGTAGAGATGAGCCCCATTTCCCCTAAGCAATAAGGGCACTCTCTTCCTAGACTAACTTTATACTCCAGCAGTAAGAGTTGCAAAAGAAGGACCACTTCACATAGAGACAGGCACAAAAATTCATGCCAGCCCTTTGCTAAAGATGAGTGAGGGACCACACAGACCTATGGTCCCAAAGGATGGAGGCATCAGTTTTTGCTTGTAAGCCACCAGATCATCTTCAGAAAGGTAAATCTACGGCAAAAAGGAAAATCTGGCCTGATAGAGACATTTGGCATGGGAAGAGACAGCCTATTGAGCTGAAGATTCTTTTTCCACAGCAAAGTTTTAAGCAATGGAATACATGATCCTTAGAGAGTGAAACACCTCCAGATCTGGGGAATAAGAAGCCAGCACACAAAACCAAGGAGGCAAACTCATTGGAGGAATACTCCAAGGAGCCACGTGCAACCACCACTCGTGGGATTAAAGCACTATCAGCAGAAAAATCATCTCTTAACTTCTGCTTACAACTTGCATTTACGTTAAATGTAAACAAGCAGTATGGAACTGAAATACCAGGGCAACACTCTGAGAGGTTGCAGCTGGCTGCTTTCTAGAAAAAGGGGTGAAGCACTTTTTTCTTTGGGAGCAAACACAGCAGACTTTTTTTTTTATCCTGCATTTTATTTATTCTGCTTCCTCCAACCTTTATACCAACTTGTCCTGCCAATAATGAAGCCTCCAGCTAGTTTTCTGAATGAAGGCTTTGTTATAAAAGCTTATTTCACTGCCAGCTCCTGAATGTGTTTGGTATTAGTTTACCTGGATGTTGAATCCTTCCACTGCTCACCACTAGTGATCTTAGAGATCACTGTATCCCAATGCACAGAAATATTTTGCAATTATGAGGGCACCACATCTGTGGGTAAACGTTGGTTTGGTATTATCAGAAAGAAAACAGTGGAAGACTCAAGAACAAAGTACTCTGACAGGAAAAAAAAAAAAAAAAGGAGCAGCTAAAATTGGAAAAAAAAAAATCTTGAAATGAAAGCTTCTTTCCTAAATTTCCTAAACTCATTCATGACAGAATGGAAAAGAGATGTGCCTTCATTATCCTGTTGTGCAGATTGTTTTCTCAATGTAATTCAAGAATGCACTGGTAACAAAACATCAGAGCAAAATAATTCAATCTTCATTTTCTCTCTCCTGGTCTGTGTCACATCTGACAGATGTTTGAATAAAAGTTCATTCTCCTTTGTGGCTTTGCTTCAGCTCCAGTGTAATTGCATTAAGAAATCATAATCCCCTGTTTCCAATACCACCATCATCCACAAGGCAGATTTTTAAATAAAACCAACAGGACACAGAGCAATTTACAGACTAGGAAGTGAAATTGCCTTGCAAGTCCAGTGCTGATAATCAAAAAAGCTGCCAAAAAGGCAAAGCATTTAAGAGCTCCAGAATTCAAGAAATTCAAGATTTCTAATAGACAGAACACCATTTATACAATATATTATTTATATTGCATTCTGAATTAGTTCCAGGTTTTAACAGAATTAAGGCAGTTCAAACTGAAGCCTAATTCTGTGTGACTTTGATGTAAAATCTCATCTTAAGCCTTCTATCACACAAGTGCATACAGGCTTATGAAATACAATTACCCTGAAGCTGCTATGTAAATAATACTGTGGAATTAATATTCCTCCTGTTGAAAATGTCAAAATCACACCTTGGGTATTTCTGGTACCTTAAGCTTGCCTCGTCTCTGTTGCTGTAAGACCCTTCCTTACAGCTCTCTAATTTACCTGCTCATGCACTTTGCAAAAAATATTTAGGCATCATAATGGCTCTACAAATCGAGCCCCTGGTCTCTTGTATTTCCAGGGGATTCCCACTGACATTTTCATGAAACATGCAGGACTGAATAGACTTCAAGCCTGAGGTCTCCCCTCCCAAGAGAGCAGTAACAGCAGGCACATCTGGGCACTGTTCTCATCCACACCAACACTTCTTCATGTTGCACACAGTGACTAATTTACTTCAGATGAGATCTATTGCTGAGTAAGATGCAGATGACATTTGGGCAAGTATCATCCACAGAGATAATGAAATGAAGTCAAAAATTAGTTGAGAGGAGACTGTTTAACAACAGGAGGTAGGGAAAGGCAAATAAATTCTTTGAATGCTAGGTGCTAGGAAACAGATTCCAAATTTAGAAATCCAGATTTGTTTTCATCTACAGCTGCTTGCTCTGGATTACATTGTTCTTAAATCTGCTTCAGAGTTGAACAAACTGCTGCTTTTGATGTGGCCTAGTTTTGATGTGCTTGTGGAGAATGTCCTTGCTACGTCTGGACTACTGGTGAGCCATCCTTGTCTTCTTCAGTCTAGCTCTCGAGCTCTTAAGCATGAAAAATCTTGATTTAAGTGCGTAAGAAGCTGTCTCCGGCAATGACGTTTGGACAGCAGCCCCAAGAAGGGCATGTGCTTGCTCTCAGGCTACACACCAGGTTATGGCATAGCTGGGACCAGCACTTCATGCTTTCCAAGGTGCCCAATATGCACATTTCCTGGGGAGCTGGGACTTCTCTGGTTCCCCAGGGAGTGCAGGGGCTGTGAACATGTACATCCCCCTCTCTGGCTCCCAGCCACCAGCTGGATGGCACAATGCCCTGCCAAGGGCTCTGCAGAGGCAGAGGTGTTTGTTGAGGGATGTGTGCCCCCAAGGCCAAACACCCCAAAGCCCTCGCAGAACGGGTCAGGTCAGGAAGAACCACAATGGGTCACCTGGTCTGAGCTCCCTGCTCGAGCAGGGCCATCCCAGAGCACAGGGCACAGGGTTTGTCCAGATGGTTCTTGAGTATCTCCAGTGAAGGAGACTCCACACCTTCTCTGGACAACCTGTTCCAGTGCGTGGTCACCCCACAGTAAAGTTCTTCATTTTCAGCTGGAACTTCCTGTGCATCAGTTTCTGTCCGTTGCCTCTTGTCCTATTGCTGGGCAGCACCAAGGTTGGCACCCCCCTCCCCTTACGGTATTTACACACGCTGGGAATGTTCCCAGGGGCAGGGTCTCTCTCTCCCGGCCGAGGGAACCCTTCCGAACGGCACGGCGGGCGCATCCCGGCTCTCCTCGCCCCGTCCTCCCACCCCGACACCCCACGGCCCGGGAGCGGGTTGCGGGGCCGGGGCAGCCTGAGGGACCCGCTCTCTCCCCGCCGCCCCCAGGCCCCGCCGCCATGTGGGGCCGCCTCCCGGCGCGCAGGCCGCTTACCCGAGTGCGGCGGGGCCGGGCCGGCGGGGCGGCGGCTGTAGGAGCTGTACCCGCGGTGCGGGGCGAAGCGGCAGACGGGCCGGCCGCGGTGGGTGCAGTTGAAGAGGAAGCAGCCCGGCTCGGCGGCCGAGCCCCGCGGGCGGGCGGGCCCCTGCACCACGGCCAGCGTGCAGCGCGGCTCGGCGCAGCAGGCCTCCAGGCACTGCCGCCAGCCCGACACGCCGCCGGGCGCCCGCAGGAAGGTGGCGCCGGCCGCGATGGAGTCCTTGGTGCGGATGATGGAGTCCGGCCTGGCCGAGAAGCCGCCGCTCCCGCCGCAGCGCTCCCCGCCGTCCCCTCCGCCGCCCGCCGCCGCCGGCGGCCCCGGCTCCTCCTGCCGCAGCTGCCGGCGGAACTCCTCCAGCAGCGTCTCCACGCCCGAGATCTGCGAGCGCAGGTCGGCCAGCGGCGCCGCGCAGCGCCCGCCCGGCAGCACGGCCCGCCCGCCCAGCGCCGCCAGCAGCAGCAGCGGCAGCAGCGGCCCCGCCATGGCCCCGGGCCCCGGGCGGCGGGAGCGGCTCCCCGGGCAGCCCCAGGCAGCGGCGCGGGAGGCGCCGGCCCCGCCCGGCTGCACCAGGCGGAGCGGCCGCCTCAGCACCCGCCGCGCGAACAGCTCCGGCCGCCCCGCCCCGCCCCGGGACCGCCCCACGGGGACAGGCCTCGGGAGCCGCGGGGGGCGGGAGGAGTGGGTAAGCGGGTCAGAGTGAAAGAGGGGGATTTTAAGATGTATATTAGAAGGTAATTCTTTACTGTGAGGGTGATGAGACACTGAAACAGGTTGCCCAGAGAAGCTGCGGGTGCCCCATCCCTGAAAGCGTTCAAGGCCAGGTTGGATAGGGCCTGGCACAGTCTGGTCTAGTCGAAGGCATTCCAACCCATGGCAGGGGGAGTGGGATTGGATGACCTGTAAGGTCCTTTCCATTCTGTGGAAGCCCTTAACAATCTGTGATTCGGCAATTCTATGACTCCACACGGGGAGATGACACCTGCAAATAACCGGGACTGGGTGCAGGTCACTGAAACTGCTGGTGCTTCTGTGAACCTGAGGAAACAAACAAATAAAGAGACAAAAAAGAAATTGTGAAAGACTCCATCCCAGGCATGGCATTTCTGTTCAGAAATTACAAAAAAAAAGAAAGCCAGTAGTCAGAACATAATGCACAGAGCTGTGAAATCTTGACCTGCAAAAAAAAAAATCCCAGCTAGGATCTTAACCACCCAAAAAAATGGTGAAGAACTCCCCGTGCAAGTCTCTGAAGTCTTTGCTAAATGAATTTCAGAGAGATACTTGCAATTAAATTAGTCAGTTTTACGTCTGTCACAACTTATCATGAAATTATTGCCGATTCTTTAACACAAATTAATAACAGTATTATCCCTGAAAATCAGCAATCCTTCAAAACAGCTGCTTGGTTATTTTTCGTCAGATGTATGGAGCCTCAAAGTGCTGGAATGGCACACTGAGACCTGTCTACGAGCACTGAAAAATATAAGTTTGACAGTAAATGGAGAGAGGTGGTGATGGGTTTTGAGCTGCCTGCTAAGGGATGTTGTAACAGGTCAAATTTTCATTTTCATTTGGTTCATTCTTCCAAGCATCTTTAAGCAGACTCATTTCTTAAATTACTTCAAAAAGCTTAATAGCTGCATCAAAAATGTCATTATGTCAGGATGCTTAGAATAAGTAGCAAAAAGAAGACATATTAGGAATGGTTTTAAGACATCTTTGTACTCCTTAGTATTTTTGGCTTGTTTTAGGCCACGTTCCCAGTATAACTCAGAATTGCCTCCAAAAAAATCCACTTTAATATTCTGCCGTCATGGAGCCTTGGGTGTTGCCCAGGAAATTCACATGCAGCTTGTAGTTTGGATTATGATTTCTCCTCCTCCTCTCCCAAATCCCAGAACTGTAGTTCAGTGAGTGATTCATTGAAGCATGCTGGCCTGTCAGCAGTGCAACTGTTGAAGATTGATTTTCTCTATGTGCTCTATGGGTTTTCTAAATTTCTATAAATTATATTTTTGACACTTTCAATTTCCTGTCAATTTTAGTTGAAATTAAATGTGTTTATCAATACATTCCAAGATTATGGGAAGATGGAGGAGCTAGACACTAAGATGATATAAACCTCATTTGCTGTGAAAATCAGACTAAAATGCCACAATTTTATTTCTAGGAATATTTTGGACAGGTGATCAATCTATTCATAACAGAGGTACTGACCGTGAAACACTGGTTTGCTAGAGGTGACATTTGGTTTGCTGCTGCTCAGCTGTTGTACCCTCTGATACTGCTTTTGCTTCCAGAATATAAACCAAAATAAAGCTTGATGCACATTGAAGTTAGCAGAGGAAAAACTGTACCAGATCTTCCCTTCTCAGAATCATCAAAGATTTGGAACTGCTCTGTTTGAGCAGAAGTTCCCCCATCTGCATCAGCACACAGCTATTGTTTGTTAGTGGGGGCCCATTTACAGGGCACAGAGGGTCACTCATCCCACCATCCTTGTTGTATCCAGTTCTACCAGAAAGCTGATCCCTGGTTGTCAGTGGTGGTGACACTGAAGCAGCAGGTTCTTGCAGAAAACACAAATAAAAATGATCATTTTCTAATGCTTTATAGTGAGGAAGCTGTGCTTGGAAGGTATCTCCAAGGAGAGTAGACTCTTCAAGTAGATGAGCATGTAAAAGATAAAGAAGGATTTGGCAAAAGGGACGTCACAGGCCTGTTGTCTTCCTTTAGTGTCTCATTTAGCAGTTTGAAAGTTAGTAGGATGTCAGAACATCTTCCTAAGTTAGGATAAGGATGACATTCTTACATTTTGACGTGGAAGTATTGACACCACCCTCAGATTATCTTCTTGGGGTATATTTTCTAAATGCAGCAGATTTTTTTTATATTTTTTTTTTTAATTGATGCTGGAGCAGAACTTGTTTCGTTGCCTAATTTTCTTGGCTCACAATATGGATGTTGTTACCCTGGCCTTGTGAGAAAGATGACATTTGTAGTTATGCTGAGCTTTTTTCAGAAGGTGGCAGCAGCTTATTACTTATAAAAAACAGATGGCTGCTAAACAGCAATGTCTGCCTAAGGCAAATCTTAGATTCATAAGTACTGATACTTAATTTCACATTTCTTTACTAGTTCATTGTTTTGAGTGCCCCAGCTTTTCTTTGGGTTGTGGAGTTGCAAATCAAAAATAATATTTAGTTTAGAGTAACACTAAAAATATTTTATTCCTGTTTCTCATCAAATTGAAGTTTTGGGATGGCTGATTTTCATGCAGAGGGCCGTAGAAATTAATAAAGATATTTGTCAGGTTTTACTTTTTCTTTTCCCTTTTCAAAGGATACATGTACCACAGTTTATTGTCCAAAATGTCCCTTTCATCAGGCATGGGCCAGCTAAAGAGACTGCTAGATTTCTTTTCCAAAAGTGGAGATTAGACTACACATATATTCTTTACATCCAAACAATACCTGGCAAAGTAATACAGGATTTCAGAATTCATGAATATTCATGTTTCCAACCATCTGTTGATTAGTTTCAATCTCTATTCATATTCAAAATTCATAAAATAGCTGAAACTATGGGAATAAAGTCTGTGTGCATCTGCTTTTCTCTTCCTTTAGTTGATTTTCTCCAAAGTAACAGAATAACAGAAATTTAAAAAGCGGAGGACAAAAAGGAATGGAATAGGATAAAAAAGAAATGGAATATGTAGAAAGGGAGCAGGGAGAAAAGGCTAAAGGCAAAGTTATATCTAGGCTTCCTCATCTGAAGTGCTTTCCTATGAAGTCATGTTCTTCTCGTTAGTTTGTTTTTTAGGGATTTTTTTTTCTTGGAGTATGTGCTCAGAAAAAGAAACGTATCTTCCTTTTCATTTGATGCCTTCCAGACGCTCTGCAAACAGTAAACACATAATGCAAATGTTATCTGCAGAAAACATGTTGTCGGCATGATGTTATCATTAGACACATTTTCTCTGCTCCAGTTTGCTTGTGAGAATCTGTCGAGTAAACACCCATGATAGATACAAATCAGCTCGGATGCTGGAGTGGACTGTTGATTGACAGCTGAGTTTGAGCAATTTGCCCACGAATGAATTGAAGTGATAACCTTTTCTTTGCAGCTTGACAATTCAGGTTTCTGACCGTGAGAGTAAGAGGAGTTCTGAATAGATAACATAAGATGGGGTGGTAAATGTTGGAGTGAAGGCAAAGGAATTAACTCAGGTATTTAACTCAGGTTTTGTGTTTTGTCTTTTTTAATATTTCACATGCCTCTCAAGCAAAATTGTGTAATGCTGTGGTACCAGTATGAAAACAGCAGGAGGAATAATTTTTCAAATTCCTGAATGAAAATGTAAATGTGATCGTGAAAGTGCTTCATATCAAATTGATTTTGTGAACACCCCATGGTGATGCAAATTAAAAAGGTATGACTGGTTCCAGCTTGAGATGTTTTAGTCCAAGTATGGTAAACATTTTTCATTGCCCTCTTAAAGGAGACAAAAATAGCCAAGCCCTGTCTTTGGAATGTGTATGCGTATTTATAATTGTGCTTGTCTTTCTACTGCTGTATTAAATATCAGTGTACTAAAAATGAGAGCTCTCCTGATTGATAAAGTGGATTATTATTAACACACCCCCCCACATTCCCCTCCCTTCTATATGCCTGACTGCATTTGTGCCTAACACAAAGCAAGTATTTCACTACAAAACTGGGAAGGAGTCAGAGACTCCTCTAAATGCAAGAGATTGCATTTTAGAGACCCTTCCCCACTAGCAGCAGAGGTAAGGATGCAGCTGAGGCATCAGGTGATTGCTTTAACATCACGTTCATACGGTGCTGCGAGTGCTTCTCTGCCCGGATACTGCATAATTGACTGCACAGCATTAGCCCGGCACCACGTGGTACCAACACAGACACTCTGATGGCAAAAGCACTGAGCTTCTGCCTCTGAGGTAAATATTCCAAAAAAATAACAAAACCCCCTCCTTGTAGAGAACAAGGATGGGTAGGGGTGAGATGAAGGGAGCCATTTCTGTGAAGTGAAGTTAGCAGTGTTTATTAACTGGCGTAAGGTGAAATTCCCTCTGGGAAGAGGTCACATAATCATCATGCTCCTTGCTGCCTTCTCCTAAGTCATTACTAGGGTGAACTGACTCTTTCATCAAAATTAAAATCAGGCAGCGTAAAACTAAGCAAATAAATCCTGGTATTGCTGACAGAATACTATCACTCTTAGCACATATCTTTGCTGGATCTTGGAAAAACACATTTCTTTTCAATTGGAATCCACCAAATACTCCTCAGCATCCTTCTGGTCAGTGCAACAGCAGTGGCAGCTGCTTCTTGAGGCATTAAACCTGTAAAACCACAGTCTGAGCAATGAAGGA
This sequence comes from Zosterops lateralis, assembly GCF_965231275.1. NCBI lineage: Eukaryota > Metazoa > Chordata > Aves > Passeriformes > Zosteropidae > Zosterops > Zosterops lateralis. The sequence continues at coordinate 56,217,324 of NC_139764.1, read as the reverse complement.
CAGTTATTTAAAAAAATATAATAAAGTAGTTCTCTGGGAAAGGGTTAGTTAGGATCAGAGCTGCAGATTTTTACCCAGAATTTCAGCCAGTTCTGTAGAAATAGGTTGCCAATGATTTGCAAACAGCAAAAACCTAATTTAACAGTCAGAGCCCAGGTTAAGCTGGGAGCAGAAAAATTAATTTGCCTTGTAAACAGAGTCATTAAGAGGGGACCAGTTGAGAGAAGGAAGATGGATCCATACTATGCATTTTTTTTACAGTCAGCATATTATCACCTTTGAAGACACTGTCTCTGTATTTGTACTGTAGCAGAACAACTTGTGCTCCAAGGTGTTAGCCAAACAAAGGTTTGTATTAGCTGTGTCCATCAGTCATTGAAAAAAATTCCTAATGCATATTGAAAGTGTGGAAAACTATTTCATGTACTATCTGAACATACAGAACTGACAAATCCTTTATGCTTAGGTTTTTGGAGGGTTTTTTCGACATGCATGAAGTTTTGATATGCATAAAACTACAAAGGATCCCTTCTCAGAAGGAAAATATCAAGCTGAAAACATTACTCATTGCTATTTCAGCCATGGATTCTTCTGCAGCACAGCATGGTGATAAAAATCAGTTGGGTAACATGCTCATGATTAGTGAGTCAATGGGAGCTGGTGACAGCCCTGACATTGATCAATAATGTCAAGATTTTGAAACACATTGCAAAATAATAGCGGGGTCTGCAGATGCCACAGAATTAACAATACATACATTGGATGTAACTACCAACACTCCTTTTTCTGTAAATTATCGCTGATGATTTTCATAGAAAGGACAAAAAGAAGCCAAAGAGTTGGTCATTGGGAGCACTTTTATATAGAATTCTTCATTTATGAACTCTTCATTTAGTATGCTCCTCTTACATGAATTGTTTTGAGCTTCTCAGCACTTCTTCCTTTTTGGCAGTTTCCAAACTCTTTGGGAATGTTTTGCAATGGCAGCAGAACCTTTGTATCCTGATTCTACAGGAAAACAGAAATATAATGATGATAATGTTTACTTTACTGGCAACAGTAAAAATCATGAGCTGACTGACAGGTTGATCTATACTGAAAGGAGTCAGCTTCCTCCACTCCATTCTTTTTACAGCTTCCTTTTGATCTCCATTACAAAAGATAAAACTCCTTGTAAACTCAAATATACTTCCATTTTCTTCCAGACTTCTCTGTTTTCTGCTCTTTTCTTGGAGATGTTAAATAATGGTAATGAGTGTAGCAATCATTGCATATAATTTTAACCCATTGTGTTACAGCTAATGTGACATTTCTAAAGTGACATTTCTAAAGCAATTTCTTGGATAAAACTTTGTGTCTTAACACTGAGAATGCATTGCCTGGTTTAATAAATCAGCTAGCACTGGGAAAATGTGCAGTTTGGTTCAGTCAGTTGCCTGAGTTGACGCTTTCCCATCCTTCTACTGTCTTAAGCACATGCAGCCATGATTGGGTGGAAAGATGATAAAATTAATGTAAAGAAATTCTGAACCTTGTTCAGAAACAGTAGAAGACCATTCTTAGGTTTTCACTTAATTTTTAAAAATTGAAGCGATAGCTTAAAGCCTTGCCACGTTGGTTTGCCTAGCTAGTATTTTGTCAAAGAAGTAGGATCCAATGTATTTTTCCACTGCAGGCATAAAAAAATGAACCCATGATAGCTGGAAGCACATTTTTTCGTCGTCTGAAGGTGTACAAAAAAGATGGATAGATCCTCTCTCTGTCTTGGAGAGCAGATCATGTAGCTTGTCCTCCCAGCTCTGACAAAAGTCTTCTGCTGGCTTTAGTTGTCTTTGGGTCAGATTCAAAACCTGCATCTCTTATTTGCAATTTGGAAATGTTAATAGATATCTATAAATGGAGCGTTGCAAGAGAAAAAAATAATTAACATTAATAACACATTTTGAGGTCATTGTGTTGAATAATTAAGTGATGCAATTAAAAATATTGTTGTTGGCTTTCTCACTCAGTACAATTCAGTTCCTCTTTTGCTGTTGATTTGACTGTGTTTGCCTTTGATTTCTGTGTTTGTGTATCTGTGGGGTTTTTTTAAGCACTCTGGCTGTTCAATTCTAGCAGTTGCATTGTAGGTCACGCACACACAAATCTCTCCAGATGAAATCAGTGGTGTGGTGTAGTGATGTTTCTGCTTTTCTGCCAGTGGAGAAACAGGTTTTAGGTGTGTCAAAACTGGCCTATTAATTGGAGCACTTACATGAGTTTTATCCCAAGCATTTAACTTCTATCCTCATTAAAAAAGTCTTTCTGGACTTCAAAGCAGGATGGCTGTTAAATTAACTTAGACAGATGAGAGAGTGGAATTTTCTTTAAACTGGGCTGCAAATCACAGATTTTGTATTGAAGCTTGAGGCAAAATGACTTGAATGCAAATAATCCTCCAATGTTCTTCCTACTGTTCTCCAGTATGTACCTCCAAGGATGCATATATTTCCTCACAGGTGACAAACTTGGCTAGGCAAATAACACACAGGGTGTCAGCATTAAAAATCCCAGTCATTTTATCTTAGTCATCTGTATTTTAAGTGTTCTCACAGTATATACATTGTGGTGGGAGAATATCTGCATTTTGATACAGATTGCCCAGGGTAATTGTGCAATGAAGATCACTGGTTGCATTAACTAAAAAAGGTCCTAAATGTGATATAGACTTTGTTTCAGGGAGTGTAAGTTTCAAAATTTTCCCAACACTTCAGATTTCATTATTATTTAATAAGAACTTGAATTTAATAAGTTTGAATACATATGTGAGCTATTGCATATTACAATTTCCAGAACTGGCTGGTAATATTATTGAAAAAAAATTTTTAAATGCACATGAATACCTTTTATTACTTCAAAACTGGACTTGGAATATTGGGATAACAACTATTTTCTCAGAGTTTCTACACTTATTCTCTGAGCTTATCTGGAAACCGTTTATTTCAGACCCTCAGAAACAAGGGTCTGACTTTTCATGTTTGTATACATATATATCTATCTTGGGCTGCATCAGAAGGAGTGTGGGCAGCAAGTCAAGGGAGATGACTTTCTATGAGGACAGGCTGAGAAAGTTGGGGCTATTCAGACTGGAGAAGAGCAGCCTTCCAGCATCTGAAGGGGGCCTACAAGGAAGCTGGAGAGGGACCCTCCATCAGGAATTGCAGTAATAGGAAGAGGAGTAATGGGTTCAAACTGAAAGAGGGGAAATTTAGGTTGGATATTAAAAGAAATTCCTTACTGTGAGGATGGTGAAGCATTAGAAGAGGTTTCCCAGAGAACTTACTGATGCACCATTCCTGGCAGTTTTCAAGGCCACGTTGGATGGGAACTGTGAGCAACCTGGTCTGTGGAAGTTGTTCCTGCCCATGGCCAGAATTTTGGAACCAGATGAACTTCAGGGTCCTTTTCAACCCAAACCATTCTATGATTCTGTGATTCTATTTCATGAAGATACTACATTCTTACTTAAACCAGACAGTGCTTTAGCCAGTGTAAAGGGCTGTGACAGAACACAGTTTAAATGCATTGCGCAGTATACTTTTCACCTAGCTGGTTTTCTCAATGCTAATATTGTACAGAAGTTATTTATACCCAAAACTGGGAAACTGAGATTAGAAGTAGTGCAATTCACAGTAAGAGTGTATTTGATTTGAATCATGAAGTCATTTTAAAACGCTTTCCCTGCACAGTCAAGTTATTGTGTAGTGCATATGTGCTTGGCACTTCTGGAGTTGAAAGCCTGCCCATATTTTTGCATCTCCAGCAGCTGCAGAAAAGCCAAAGGACTAGTCCTGAGCCCATGTCACAAGAGTAATGTTAGTTCTTTGAGTGAGATGCCTTTTGCTGGTAAGTCATATTCCTGACTGGAACTCATACCATATTCAGCAGAGTTCCTGAGGTTTTGCTATAGGATATTATGGAGCTACCTGACTGTAGAATGTCTTCGTTATTATTGTTTGATTGTAAAGCATGCACACACTGCAATAGCTGATTTTGATAAAATTACTGAATTTATTTGTTCTTCTTATCTAAGTAAGTGTTGTAGAGTAGATCTGGCTGGATCTCTTCCAGCTGGGCCAGACTTCAACCTCTTGCTCTCTGCCAATATGCAGTCTACAAGTGTTCAGATTCCTAACACTTAGATAAATACTGGAATGCATACCTTTTCTTTTCCATTCTCCTTTCTCTATATAAAAAATGAAAGTCTTCTCCAAGGGCTAAGAAATTTGGCTATGTGTGGGACAAGGATTCAAATGTGTTGCTTAGTTAGATCAACCTCACAAATCGCACTGTTGGGTCCATCCAGACTGGAATCTGAGGAATTTTCTCAGGTTCTGTATAAACTTCCTGCCAGATGGTATGGAAAGTTTGGATAGTGTGTGGGATTGACAGTTTATTTGAGAGGTAGATTAAAGTGATAATGGTATGTGCTATAGGGTTTTCTGGTATTTTTGAACAGCTCTCAGGAAAGTTTATATGCTTCATTTAATGTTGTTAAAAAAAGATCTCTCCTCTAATTCCTTAGCTTTTCCATTTTTATCATCAACTTTTTTAATCCAGAGGAGGCAACAATATGTTTACCTCTTTTTTTTCCAAGAAAAGGGGAAGAAGCATAATGTAATTTAATGTTTACACAAATTAGCATTTTAACTACAGTGTCATAATATTTTTTTTATGTAATTGTTACTCAACTCCTATTTTCAAGAAAAAAATTAGGTGAAATATATTTAGGTAATTTCCATACTTCATAGAAAAAAATTTAAGCTCCTGCAGCAGAACTCTCCTCTCCTTAGTGGAGATAAAATTTTTGTGAGCAAACATCTTCCTTGAAAATAATAATAATGTAATGTTTTTTCAAGAATAGTGCCATTAGCCAGTTAATGTTTTAGTTACAGCATGCATGGCAAAAAGGGAAAGACTTTACTGTTGTTTTGTCAGCTATGGTATTAATAGGGAATTCCAGCTTTGCTTAGTCACTTTCTGTGAGCTGTTGTTGAAACTTCGAGTCTGAGGATCATTTCTTTGGTGTTATTGCATATTCAGTACATCCTGAGATGGAATATCATCTCAAGGTAATGACTATTTAAAACCTGGGATCTGACTCCATGATGTCTCGGTCTTCCATGGCCTCTGGATATTCTCTCTTTGTCTCTCCATTGGTCTGTCACAGAAAGGAATGGCAGATTTGTTACACAATTATAAAATTTTAAAATTGCTTAAGCACCTGTAGGCTGTTCAGTGACTATAGCACACCTATCCATAGCCTGGCATTGCCTTTGGTCAAGATACCACTTAGTCATGCACCTGTTCTTAATGGAGTTTGGGATCCTGCCTTATTTTGTGCTGTGTGTCCCTTGATTACAGCAAATTTATCCTCCTATTCCTTTAAGCTGTTTCAATTATTTATTAATCTGTGTGTTGCTTTAAAGAGCTTAGCAATAGCCTGCATGAATACCCAGTATAATTTTCTCCTGTAACAAAGCTGCCAAATCCTCACAATATATTGCCCAACCATCACCCTGCTCTGCCCCAGCTAGCTCATGGCCTTTCAACAGCCAGGCAGCCACACTAATCCAGGCTGCCTCTCCAAAACCAGAGACACCAGGATCATCCCTACACAACACTTCAGCTTTAGAATGTGAAAAATAGCATTTATCATTATAATTTAACATTAGCATTTAATAGAATTTTATTTATCTAAGAGGGTGTTATTATTTTGGTATTATGGCATATAACACTTGTTAGACAAAAAGAAGAAAGAGAAAATCTTCTTAAACAATTTCTACATCCAAGAGCTTTTGAAAAATGGCATGACTTTCTCTCTAAGCAAATTCCTTCCATACTTGACATCTTGAAGAAAATCCTCAGTGCTGTTCTTGCACTTATTTCCCCTAGGATATCCCAGTTCTGGATCAGGACACTGAGTAAGTGGAGCTTGATCTGTTGGAAGAGTCTGACCCTGCACTTTGAGAAGTAGATTTAATTTGTACTGGAAATAAAATTGCATTCCTTACACCCCAAGTCTGTATAATGAATAGTCCTTGTGCCCTGCCTCTCTTAAACAGGCCACAGCCCTTATGAATTTTCTCTACTTCCCTAAACTAGCCAGCATTGCACCTCACTTCTCCCAGGCAGAACATAACCACTCTACTCCCTTTTCCCCTGCTCTCCCTTCCCCTGTAGCACGTCCACCAAACAGGGCAGACCCTTACAGCCCTTTTCCTTGCTCTGCACATTGGGACCAGCTCTCCCAACCAGACCTCCACACTTGTGTCCCCCTGTTCTCCCTTTCAGGCCCATAACTTTCTCCCAGCCACATGTGATCGGGGTTTAATTCTATTAAAAACCCCAAGCCCTTATTTGATTTTTTTTCTGGTTATGCAAAAAGAGAAGAGAGACTTCTGTGTGTAAAGCCTTTATTATGCAGAGTACAGTGGAGAGTAAAGGAATACATTGAAATGCTTACCAAGGTCATGAAAAGGCTGTGTTTTGCCTTCTTCCCCCAGTAAGGTCCCAGGGCTGTTACACTATTTCTTGTCTAGCTAAGACAAATTTGTGCATCCTTCTGAACTTTGACTACATTAAAATGATGGGATAAGGATTTAGAAAAAATTTTGATAGTTTTACGTACCTTTTATTGAAAATAATCTTGTGATTAATTTGGGGAATAACAACATGGCACTTTTATCCTGGTCTGCTCTGGAAAGACATAGATTGAGACCAGAGTTTACTGCTTCCCTTTTCCTGAATTGTTTGTGGATCAGGCTTACCATGGTGTGGAGAGTTGCTCAAGAAGACTTCAGTTAAGACAGACCATCTCCAGCTGTCAAGCTGAAGGAAAGGAGCTGAAGAAGCTTAGCCAGGTCTTGAGTCGTTGTGCTCCAAATTTTTTTCTGCCAACCCATTTGCACACAGGTTACCTCAGCTCTGCCCCTTAACCACACTCCACAAATGTACACAGCCCCACTCCCAAACTTTTGCATGGAAACCTGAATACTGTTCCCTAGATGCCACCTAGCACTACCTCCACACAAAGCCACCCAGTCCTCTAGGCAGCCAAAACATTCCAAGAGTTGGGGCAGGTTGTGGTTGCCTGCACAGCACAGTTGAGTTGGCATGAGTTAAAGTAGAGGTGGGTTTGAAGAAAGGTTGGATGTCAGTGTGGCATTTACTAAGCAACCAGGTTCTCAATGGGAGAAAAGATAGAGGCTCTGATTAGAGACTGAGAGATGCTGCTTGGAAGATGAGAGAAATGAATGAACTCTCACAGTGGGAAATCTTGTGGTTCCCGTGCTTCCTCCTCAATTTGAGTGCTGCAAATAATCTACATGTTTGGGATATGGTGAAGCACATTGTCATCACAGCATGTTACCTGAAGCCTGCAGGCAGCCTGGAACTCTAGCTCAGAGTTGTGCCAACCTCTCCACTCTTACAAAGGTGTTCTCTCTTACACTTTTGGCAATTCTGGCACATGGAGAGTGAGTGCTCCATTATGCTCCATGTGGCTTTTCATTTTACTTTCTTCATAGCAATATCCAAGCACAAGTCTGAAGTGATAGATCTGCTATTTGCCACTAACAGCTCAGCCTCATGGCTCTCTTGGGGAAAATTGTGCATTTGGAGCACTGCTTTGTTTTAATAGGCTTTGGTTTTCTTTTAATAGGGTTTTGTTTCTGTTCTATATATAAATAAAACAAATATGCGTATATGTATAAACTTATGTAAATGTACTTAAAGTTTGGGGTTTTTTTTCCAGAGAAGGCAAGGCTCAAGAGGAATGTCTCTTTTGAAAGGCAGGGAGGATAATATTTAAGGTGGTTCTCAGTGGATGCAAGAGTTCATCCTTTAGCTTGAGGCTCTGTCCTGAAGATGATATTGATAGGTGGACTTTATCCTCACAGTGGAAATTGTCATCTTATCTTGGGAATGGAGTTTTAACGGCACTCTTTATGTCTTATACAAATGCATGAGTAACTGTGCTATTCCTCCCACCTGCTTTTCAACATCAAAACCCCTGAATTACTCTTAAAAAGTCTAGGTCCTTGATAACCATCATCAGCTGGGATACTGCCAGTGGTAAAAAAGTTATCAGCAAGCTCCATCAGTAGGCTGAAATTGACTTCAATATCAGTTGAATGAATTCCTAAAAAAAAAAAAAATAAAATAAAAAAGCGGGTGTGCATTTGAGGCATAAACTACCTGAGAGTGAGAAAAGATTACTATAATATATTAAAAGAATAGTTTCCTATCTGCCCTCATACATGGTAATTTACCTATATGAGGCCAGAACTATGTATTTTACATGAGCTGAGAACATCCAAGCTCTTTGTAGACGAGGCAACTTACCTACTTGCATGGGGCTGTGTTTTGGATTTGTGCTGAACACAGGGTTGATGATACAGAGATTTTTATTTTTATTATTCCTGAGCAGGACTCACATGGAGCCAAGGCCTTATCTGCTTTTTCTACTGCCATGCTGACAAGGATGCAGGGGCTGCAAGGGAGGTTGGGAAGAGAAACAGCCAGGACAGGCGATCCAAAATGACCACAGGTATATTCCAGACCATATGACATCATGCTCAGAATATAAAGTGGGGGGAAGAAGGAGGAAGGAGGGGATATTTGGAGTGATGGAGTTTGTCTTCCCAAGTAACCGCTGCATGTGATGAGGCCCTGCTCTCCTGGAGATGGCTGAACACCTGCCTGCCCATGGGAAACAGGGAATTAATGCCTTGTTATGCCTTGTTTGTTTGCATGGCTTTTGCTTTCCCTATTAACCTGTCTTTACCACAACCTATGAGTTTTCAAACTTTTACCCTTCTGATTTTCTCCTGAATCCAGCTGGTGGGGGAATGAGTGAGCAGCTGCTGGGGCTTGGCTGCTGGTTGGTCTTAAACCATGACACTGCTTTACAAGCAGTCATGCAGCACCTCTGAGTATAGACTTTAGTCCTTCATTTTAAACAACAGTCTCGCAATCTGCAATTGCAATATACTGCTGTAAAACATCTTTACCATGCTCTGTATTACCTCTGTGGCCACTCATTCCTCAGTAGGCTCTGAAAGGATAATTCAAACAAGTTTTGTTTAGTTTTGCTTCATACTTCTTCAGCACAATAATATGCCTTGTTACCAGGTTAGCAAGCACTCCCTGCTCTCCTGGTATTAATAACATTCCTTATTCTATTCCAGTTATCTCTGTCAATCTCCAGCTTTGCAATCACACGCAGAGATCTTTTCATAATTCCTGGCTGGGGTACTGCTTTTCATCCCCATGGAAGTTATATTGTGTGCACAGGATTCTGGGACACAAAATATAGATGTTAAAATATAGATGTTAATTTTATCTGCACTGTAGATGAAGTTGCAGATCTGACCCAGACCAGGAGCACTAACTATAATGTCAAAATTGCTATCATTATCTACAAAAGGAAATGTGAAATTACAGGATTCATAATTCGCATTATCCAGGAAGGACATACAAAATGGATGCAATGTGAAATAATCACATTTTATTCCTTTATGCTTAAGAAATATGTTTTAGAAATACTTTGACTTTTAGATAGGCCATTTTGTATACTGTGTTTAGTTAAGACAAGTGAATGAAAATCAGAAGGTGGCAATCTCTGGATCTCTGAAGTTCTGAGGAGAAATGATATGGAGAAGGATCTGCTAGCTTGGGTAAGTTTCAATCACCTGAATACTCAATCTTGATAGGAGTTAAGGTACAAACTGAAAGAAACATGCAAAAGAAAGAAACATTGTATCTGCTTGTCTATCCTTCTGTAGAATCCTTTTTCATTACATTACCTCCCTTAAACTCCAAGCCATGCTCACAAGCTCTATGCAGATGTGTTGCCATACTGTATTGCCCCATGGTTGATGGGGTTTGGGAACAGCAGGGGGCAATCAGAGCCAGCCAGCATACTCCTACAGTAGCACACAGGCAATTTCTTAAAAAGATTAATAAATGTGCAGTTTTCTCTGGTTCTTAGTAGAGTTCATGGAAGTGAACAAAGAAGGACTAAAGTCATAGAGGTAGATGTGGCTCTGTACAGAAAAGGGAGTAGATGAATGGTGAAGCTCTTTCATTCATAGGGATGAATCTCCTTAGACACACAAAATATGGACTATATTTAGTATTCCAGACTGAGCAGTGACACCTTAGGTCTGAGGCCAACTTCAACTCTCTGTTTTATTTTAAAAACTGTGATTGTGTGGTATCAGCTGGCACTGTCCCCTCTAGATGTGTGTATGCACAGGGGGAGAGGCCCTGAGCATGCGGAGATGGTTAAGGCTGTATCTCCCAAAGGGGCAGGTGCTGCACAGACTCCTGTGTCAGCAAGTGTCAAAGGATCCTGATGTTTTTAGGGATGCATTTGGGGCCAGACAGGGGCCATGCAACCTCTGCCCAGCCCAGAACACCTTTATGTTAGGGAAGAGCAGAAGGCTGTGGGGTAGAGCAGAGCTTGCTGGAGGTGCTTTATCACTCTCCCAGAATGTTTCTGTGATTTCAACAAATCTAGCTGCCTCCAGCACAGCCCCTCTGCATCCAGCTGCATATTTGCATGCTGGCCCACAACAAGACGAACCACATTTTCATGTTTTCCTTGAGTTATCCAGTATTATGAAACCCATTTGGATTTTGGACGAGGCCATGGACTTCCTGGAGATCTGGAGTAAGGAAACGGCCCACTTATGCCTTAATGACAGATTTTCATAACTGCAGAATACTCAGGTGTAGATCAAAGAGAGTGGAGGAGAGGCATCAGACCTGTGCCAGTGCCAAAAAAAAAAAAAAAAAAAAAAGGGACGGGGGGGAAGCACTGCAGAAAAAAACTGAAGGAGATCAACACTGCCCCTATCAGTGCATCTCCTATATGACTGAAAGCTGAGCAGATCCTGCACTACAAACCGTTTGAGGAAATTCATGTCTGACTTTGAGGGTGCATCCTTAGCAGAGGCAGCCATACCTCCACTGTCTGGGGTGCTAGGCAAAACCACACTGGGCTGGACAGGCACGCAGCTTTCCTTCCCGGCAGCACCCAAAGAAAAGCACAGATGGGACAGGCAAGGAGGCCTGGTTTGTATAAACCAATCAAGGAAACAATGACCAGAAGATTCAGCATCTTCCACTAGTGAGTCCCAAACTAAAAGGTAAGCCAAAGTAAGGGCTTTGGGTACTTGTTTGCACCTGCCTTGGTAAACGATGCCCTAGATATGAAGGACAAAGTCAGAGACCCTTCTGTTTTCTCCTGGTTTGTGAAAGTGAGGAGTTCAACACAGCATATCAAGTGGCTGAGTCATGAATCAGAAGACTTTAGCAGCAGAGTACAGCAATAAAGCATAAAATCAAGCACTTGCCATCTCTGAAACAGGGGCTTTCCAGAATGGTTGGGAATCTTTATTATTTATGCTGCACAATTAAATATTCACCATTTCCTGCTAAATTGAGGTTTATTGAAGTAAACAATGATGCATAAGGGCAGAACTGGACAATTCCATTTTTAGGTATTAATAATTCAGAACCGTATTTGAAAACAACAGAGGGATATGTACAATACATCATAGAGGTTTTTATTATATCCACCCACTGCCTATCCACCCACACAGAGATCTGGATACCATTTCTACTTGGAAACAATGTAGCATCATCATATCTTAGGCTTGTTTAAGTATACAGATATACAGGATACATTTACAAGAATGCAGTGTTTTTTGTTCAGCTGGATGACTCATTCTTTTTCTGCAACCAAATCAGCCTCTTATTACTTAAAGTTTGTATTGATAAATATTCGTGCTTAGGATAACAGAAACTATGTTTATCAGATTACAGGAAAATAAAGAAAACTGTATTCTGAAATGTGGAAAACATTATTATGGGCTACAGCTCTGACGAGGAGCTCTCAGTTTTAGTACTGCCTTTAAAATCTGAACATTTTGTTTATCACATTGTCATTATTTATCTTGCTGTCACTTAAGGGCATGTAAAAATTTTATTGCTTTGGGACACATCTGATAAATTCCTTACACAACACTGGCTATTATCTGTGTGGTCTGCCTCTGATCCCAGTACAGCCACAGCACAAAGAGCTACGTGGGGAGTGTGGAAAGGGCAAGAGAACAAAAGGAAGGACAGTGAGTGCATCTCTTAGGGATGTATTTTTACTGCAGTGTAGGGTTGTAGTTTTTGTTTAAGGACTGATACCTTTGCTGTCGTTCAACAACTTCGAGACTGATTTAGCTTAAGTTAAGGAGGTTTCAGAGTTTCTGCTTGCCCATGGTGCCAAGCAATGCCTGCAGAGACATAAGTATCACTCTGGCCTCATCAGCCTCAGGATCTCTTTATCCTAGCTGTGACCCCCAGGATGCACAGGGCTGAGGACAAATTCATGTAAGACTGATTTCAGTACTCTGGAGGTCAGTCTAGATGATGCTCCATAGACACTGTATAAGAGATTCAGCAAGAGATTTAATAATATAAGGACCCAAATTCAAGCTGGAGAAAGAAGATTAATTTCCAGCAAGTAAATCCCAGTGTAGTACAAATTAAGCAAAGATAAAAGACCTCAAGTGAAAGAGGTAAACAACTTGGTCCTTTCAATGAAATTGTTTCAGGTTTATTTAGGTGAAATGAAGATAAGAATTTGCCTGGAAGGAGCTTGCTTTATTTTATAGCTATCTGGTTATTTTTTCTGCTGCCCAGACCATCTGTTCCATTGGTGGGTATGTCATCATTCGCACACCCACTGAATGCCAAATTAATCCAAGTCACACAGTTTACACCTCCCTTCTGACTTAGACCAAACTATATTTTATTCTAGCATAAAATAAGCATCAGAGCTAAGTTTGCCTCACTCATTTTCAAGGAGGAAACAGTGAGCTTTGGGACTTATTGTCATCCTTTTAAGGGGACAACCATAAAACACCAGAACTTTTGTTGTCGGTCCACCACAGCTCATCAGCACTGGGCAATAATGGATGCACAGCAGAAAAAGGGATGGAGAAACAGAGCAAGGACACAGCCATGCTGCCAGACTCCTCTCTCACACTCCCAAGGTCTGTGGCAAACTCTGAGTCTCCATATCCAGGAATTCTTAGCTGATTGCCTTTTTGTGAGTCTTTTAAGCCCACAGAGACTTTTTGTGCCCACAGCCCATTGTGCAACTCATGTGGCAATGAGTTACACAGCTAAACTGTAGTTTTAAAGGTTACATCCTTTTGCTTGATTTGAAACTTCCTCTACTGATTCCATTTAATGCTATATTGGAAGACGGTGAACACTTTTTCTCTATCTGCTTCCTTCTAAGCACTTAAGATTATTTAGACATTTATCATGTGCCCTCCCTGGTTTTCTCCCAGACAAAGGTTCCTGATCTTGTTGACCATTTCTCACATCTAAACTCTTGCATATTTTGCAGCATCTTTGTTTTTTCTCCCCACATACTTTTTTAAGCTGGGAGGATGGGGATAGAAGAACTCACACTATTTAAGTGCAGTCCCACAGTAAATCTATACAGCAACTTCATGCTATTTTCTGATTTAGTCCTAATTTATTTCCTAATACTTGGTTTGCTTTTTAAAATGCTACTGAGCACTAAGCTGACATTTTCATAGGACTCTCATAATAACCTCAAGATTGCTTTTCCACAGTAGTAACAGCTACTTTGGTGACTATCATTGCATATGTATAGTTGGGCTTTTTCTCCCATGTGCATTACTTTACATTTATCAATATTGAATTCAACTGCATTTTTATCTCCAAGTCATTCTGCATTATGATACTCCTCTGCTCTTAGCAGTTGGCTCTAAATTTACTTCTTTGAATAACTCATTATTATCAGCAAATTTTGTTCCTTTATCTCATCCCACTTTCCAGGTCACTTAAGACTAGATCAATCAGTGCATTCCTCTGGGAATACACTGTATATAATATATAATAATAACAACATGTAATGCAGCCCAGTGGGACTCCACTGGTGATCTTCCTCCAAAGACTTTTATTCTTTGTGTTCTATCCTTTAACCATTTATTTCTCCATGAGAGGACTTCCTTTTTGTCTCATTGCAGCAAAAGTTCTTTACTTTCAGTAAACTTTGTCACACTAAAAGTGAAGCTTAATGATTTTGAAAGGAATTTGAACCTTGGTTGTATCCAAAAGCAAGTGAGTGAGACTCTATGGAGACAGAACCAAACTCACTCTTTTTTGTCACAACTCAAAAAATTTTCTCTCTCCCAACGACCATGAAAGGGTGTCTGAGGCAAACTTCTGCATGAGCGAGCCCCAAGGACATTCACACTCCAACTGAAGATGCATGTAGACATCTACAGAAAAAAAGATTTGCACCTGTTGGCAAAGATCTAGGTTTGTTCCACATTTGATTCACTAGGCTGTACCAGAGCTTCCTGGCAGTAGAGGAGTATAATTATCTGTGCTTTAGGAGGTGGATTTGTTGATCTGAGTTTATGTCAAGTGTGAGAGAGCCTGTGGCCTGCAGAGATAAGGTCACTGAAATGTGTGGTTGGGAGACAACTTCCGGAACTGCTGGCAGATTTGCAGACCTGGGAGGCAAACAGTAATAATGGCCTTGGGAAGAAAGGGCAGTGGAGGCAATTACTGAGTGAGACATTTCACAAGGCAGTTTTGCACTGAATGCCAGAGCATTAGCGATTTAGTGTTAGGGGCAGTCAAACTAATAGCAACAAAATATATTTTAAAATAGGGAATTGTGAAACCAAAGGGCAAATACATAACTGCCACATAGGACTCTTTGTTACAAGATACTGCCAAAATGACAGTTGCTTTAGAGTTCAGATTCAGCATGGACTAAATCAGCTGTGGAGTGGCAGGTCTGTCTTTTCAACTCTGCTACAGATGCTGTAAAACAGCTTTCTCTAGTGATTATTCCCATCCACCCACCCTGTGTCTCCTTGTGTAGTCCTAACCACATTTTTCCTATGCCTATTCATTCACTGAAGTCTATATTCCTTTCCAATTTTTTTCCCTTTTGTTGACAAAGAGATGTTCTATATCTGATTTCATCTTTTACTTTAGAAAACATGGAGTATTTCATGCTTTCAATTCTTTGGAGATCCTTGGCTGAATATGCTTCATCTCCTTGACCCCTGAGTGTATCAAAGTTGGCCTTTTAGCTGGGAAGAACCTTAACTCCTCTCTTTCTGTCTAACTTAAAAATAGGTCCTTCCACTCAAAATATTGATGCACTTAAAATAAAATGTCATCAGAGCATTATAGGATTGAACTCCCTGAACTGGAGCATGAGTCAGGGAGGGTTAACAGTGAGTAAGGCTGATGAAGGCTAGCCCACTTCTTGTAAATGAGCCAGCATCTGGAAGAAGCTGTTGTAACCTGCAGTAGAAAATTATTACTGAAACATGATGGCTGAAAAGTGGGTTGTAAAGCAGAGACAGCACAGTGCTGAGGCAGGGAGCTGTGGCATGGCTGTGAAATGGCCTCCTGGGTCATGGCAGCTCCGGGGCAGCTGTAGCTGAGACCACGGTGGGTAGAAAGGGAGACACAGCAGTTGTCCCTTGGGTGCAGCACTGAATGGGCAGTGACTACTGCTTCTGAACCCAGGGAATGGGGATTTTTTTTATTCACAGTCTATTCCTAAGGGAGGTAGTCAGAAGGAAGCTGGAAGCCTGTGGGGGGAAAAGGTGGGGAATTCCTATGGCTGGAGTTGCAGGCAGGCATGATGCAGTGCACCTCCCCACTGTGGCACCAATCTCTCCAAAGGCAGGGCTGGGGAGTTGTGCAATAAAGCAGCCAAACATGTGTGTCTCAAGGAGATGGCTGCTTTAGTGCCACCAGTGAGCAAGTGTGATCCACAGTGAGTTCTTACAGCCAAGCAAAGTCAGGGAATGCTGAGGGAGAGGGAGCAAAAGACCACCATGTCCAGATGAGAGAAAAGTCTCTGAGAACAGAAATTTAACAAAAAACCCCTGGTGACAGGCCCCAGCCCTGACTGTCCCTGCCAGCCCCCAGGGGCTCCCCACAGCCCAGCACCCCATGTCAGCCCCCAGGGCTGTCAGCCCCTGCCCCAGCCATGCCGCAGCAGGGCTGGTCTCCAGCTGTCCACAGCCCTGCCCAGCCATGGGCACCACCAAACCAGGCCCTGTGCTCATCCCCTGGGAAACACCCAGGGCTGACGCTGTCCCTGGCTGGAAAGCTCCTGGCCAGGCATTTGCTGAAGCAGGATTCATTTCTGGTCAAGCAGCTGTCTCAGCACACCACTAACAGGGCTGGGAGAACAAATTTGTAGCACCTGGGCATTGTGACCATGGCAGTGCTGATTCATTGCCTGTATCACAGTTCTCAAGCAGAAGACAAATGAGATTTTGTGCCAGGCCAAAAAATGTCAGGTTAATTCCTGTGAGCATTAAAGCTTATGGCTGCACTCATGTACCTCATCTCCTTGTTGCTCCTGAGGAGAACCTTTCTTGCTCCTCATGCCACCATGGCTTGTGTCTAGTGAATGCCAGTGTCTCTCTCCAGGGAAATTTGGTAGATGCCTGTAGGGAGTTGTGGGGGATACACACACAGGTGTCATCTCACTCTGCAGGAGCTGCAGGGGTATGCATTCATCCCTGGTAATCCATTTAGTGTGCAGGCAATGCCACAGAGCTCTCCTAGGGCTTGAGGAGCTGGGATAACAGTGCAGAAGAAGTACTCCAGCCTGTAAAGCTGACTGCAACACACTAGAGTATAGACACAGGATGATACTTTAAGAGCAATTCTGTCAGGACCTGCCTGTCTCCACTCCAAGCATTAGGCTGGACAGACCTTTTTGTCAATAAAACACAGGTGTTCAGATGTCTAAGCCTTTCATTCAAAAAAAAAAAAAAAAAATTGCAATTATTTAATGGTTAAGCTATTTGCGTTTAATTAGCAAAATGTGTTAAGACAGAGAAGTTTCTTGGAGTAAACTTTCAAACCTTTCTGAACAAGCCAAAATATGAAATAATTTCCCACTGCAAAATGGCCCAGAGTATTTTTTGTCATCTTTGTTTCTGCTCAGGTATCATCAGTGTTCTTTGCTGGCTGAAAGGATTTGAGCAGCAGATCGACACAGTGGAAATTCAGTCAAGCCAGATGCACATGCCTGCAAGACAGGTCATGAATTCTGTGTTACAAGTATAAATGAGGTCAAGATTCATAAAAGAGAACCAGGTACCATTGAGCCATGGACATGCTGGTCCTGTCACTCTCTCCTTTAGCCTGAAGACAGTTGTGTGGTTTGTTCCAGCCTGAACCAACTTCCACTGCATGTTTCTGGAGGCATGGGGAGAGAGGCAAACATGTATCTTAGATTTTGTAGTGAGTACCTCTTCTTGGAGAACTGTTTGCATCTTCTCATTTTCTTAATTTCAGTGAATTTGGATGCTACTGAAGGGTTAATAATCTCTATAGCTCCAGTGAGAAGCTAGACACTCTCTGTTTAAGGACACCCGCACTTCCTACAGAACAAAGCAGCATGGATAATGGATATTTCTCCAAGATCATTTTTTTTTATTTGAGAGAGGAATTTACAGACGTATTTGAGAACAACATGCAAAAAGGGATCCAGACATTCATATGATCAGTGCAGTAACCTAACTATTAGGCAGTCACTTCAGAGAGCTGCAGGCATTAGGGTTGTGTCTCCTTGAGGATGACATTTTTATGTATCAGAGGTTCCTTGGCGGGAGAAAAAAACAAGAAAATGCTTGTGCACAGAGAACTCTAAGCCAGGGGTCTTCAAGTTTTATTAAAGAAAGACCTTCAATGGCCTATGTGGCAGCTGGACATATAACAGTGTCCAGTCTTTATGATCAATAGATGTAACATTGAAAATGGACTTTGGGAAAGGTGGCATGTAAAACCTCCCGGGGTACATGGTCCTAAGGATTAATAGTCCCTGTATTTTCTATTGATGTATTTCAAAATGGCTAACTGTGGGTTTCATCCTAAGCAGTGCTGGACCACTGAAAGCAAGTAGTGCTTTTGTGAATCTTATTTTATCAGAGCTCTTGTGCTTTTGGACAGACTGAAAATGGAAAGAGAATTGCAAATCTTTTTTTGTAATAAATGTTTTGCGGTTCTCAAGATGATTCTCAGTGGGTGGAGACAGGTAGCAGTGCAGAAAATAATCTCTTACTAGTAACTAACAAATGTAAATATAGATATGGAGTATCAAAGCTTTCTGAGAAATGTAGACCTGGTTCCTATGATAGAAATGGCAGCACAGCAGAATAGAGCTCCATGCAGGTGTGCCATTTCTGACAGGAGCCCAGTATCAGCAAATTCATCTGTAGAGAGCAAACAGAATGGCTTTCTGTCCCTGCTTCAGTTTGTGTGTGGGCTATTAACACTGAAGGGAGAATTATGCGATTCAGGCACAATATGGAGCTGCCTGACAGATTGCAGACAGATGTAAGCTTGCTTTGCCTGAGCTCTGCACTGACTGAAGCTCAGCTAATATATTCCGTTTCTCTGTCAGGCTTATTGCATCAAGCTCAGCATTATGCTGATAATGCAGTCACGTGGCCTCTGCATCCAAACTGGCTCCTTTCCCACCAGCTTGAAGCAAACTTGCATCTGTCTTCAAAATAGGATGTAGACATAACCTTTTAACAGGCCAGCACTTCTCAGCCCGCACACTGTGGAGCTGGGACATGCTCAGAGCAGAAGGGAAAGGATCAGAGGTTGTTCAAACTCTTTGAAGTAGAAGGGATTTAAAGATATGTGGGGGTACATAGAAACCTGCAAGAGGTTACAGGGAGTAGGAGCAGATGGTGGCTTGACTGACAAGTGGAGATGCAGAGTGTCTAAGTATACCAAACTAAATGGGTCCCTGGAAGAAGGAAATGGAACAGAATATGTTTCACACAAGCTTGTTACTATGGCTATTCCCTGACTAGCAGATTCCACCTGTGTGTGAACATCTCTATTTATTTCCAAGATGTGTTCCCTACTTGTGATACTGAGCAACCAAGCCATTTGATTACTGCCATGCACATACAGATGCTTTGGGAGATTTCATTTGCACACAAGATGTCATTTTGTCACAAAAAATGGAAATATTGATTGTTCCACAAATTATACTGATTATAACTCAGGGCATAGCAGGGACTAGTGAGATGGCTCAAGAATGTTAGAAAGAATGCACTTACTTCCTTCTCACCAGGAAAAAATGTAACTCTTTTATTTACAGTATTAGTCAAGAATCCTATATGCACTCACAGTTAACTCTAAGTGCTTTTTGCTTTAAATTTGAAACTTCAAGTAGGAGCTCCTTTGTAAAAGCTTTCTTTAAAAAAAAAAACCCAGTGAAATAGAGAGTAAGATTCTAATGGGCTCTAAGTGCCCTATTCTGCTATAAAGCCCATTTTGTTTATATTTGGAAGAACAGCAGTTACCATAAAGACAAATATATTGTGCAGACTCAATTTTCCCTTTTTTCCTAAACAGTCCACATCACTCCTTTAAAATGCAAATGGACTTTAAAAATATTAATATTGTCCTAATATAAAAAACATATATTCTTTCCTGTATAATGGAGATGTTTTCTAAGTTTAGGCAAATTTTGTTCAGTATCAAAATGTGTGTGTCCATGACTTCCAGCTAATTTTCCAGAGAAAAGGATGTAAAAAGTGAAAATATTTATAATCCTTGCAATTGATGGAAATGAAAACAGTAATTCCTACAATAGAAGTGTGTGTATGTATAACCTAACCACCAATGATAATACTGTATTATTCACTTGAATTTGTATACTATGAAAGAATGACACAATTTAGCAATCATTTTATTTTTACAATGTTAATATGAAGTTGCAAATATAATTATTTACAAGGCCCTGTATTTAATCTTGTGTATATTTGCCATTTACTGTTTAAAATTAATACCTTTTATGCCTCAAAAAGTTTGTACAATTAAGCTTTCTCCAGGACCTTCATTCATTGACAAAATATCCTTGTCCTGCTTTCCACTGTAGCAGGACTGGCTCCCATGTCTTTTGCTATTCTGACAGATGAGATGCTGAATGTTTTTACCTCCAGGTGACATTTGTAACCTCATGTGTTATTTACACAAAAGACCTTTTCAATGAATAAAAGACTGTATCAGTCTTCTATGAAGTTAACAGTGGTGGTTTGGGGCCAAAGAGAGCATTCAAATAACGTAACCCTTGGGTGCTCTACACGATTCTTATTACATTAAACTTGTTTCTAATTTCAATTTTTATGAAAACCTTGAAGATTAAGATCTAACTTGCGACAACTTCTCTGAAAACCCAGAAGGACTTCTGAATGATGGGTTTGCATATGATTTATAAAGCAAAAACTTGCTTTTCTTTGTTTTAATTTCCTCAAGCCTCTGATGTGGTGTCTCATGCCCAGTAGAGTGTGAATATATAATTTCATTACTTCAAAACCACAGAATGATTAGCAATGTTTACTAACCAGCTGAGCAAGCGGCTTCCCACCTCAATACTGGAACAATTGTTTCTCCACTTAAGAAAAGGAGTGAAGGTCCATAGTTTGGCCTCACAAAACCACTAAATAGAAAGAGAACCTGGTCTGCTTCAGCAATGGTCAATTTGTTGTGCTGAGGACATGTTCAGAAGGTCCCACCTAAAGGCGGTTGCCTTTCTGAGTGGCGAGAGATGGATGTCATGGAGATACACATTTAAACTGTTAATAATCTTATGTCAAGACTCCTATAAAAGCAGTGAAATTATCCCTTACTACTTCAGTTAAGTACTCCACTCCTTCCCCAGTGGATACTCCAGTCTTGAACTGTCATTAACCATTAGAAAGATTTTCCAGAAGGTCATCTGAAATCTCTCATGCTGTAGCATGAACAGTTGCTTTTTTTCCCTGTCTTCAGTCACATGGGAATTTATTCATTCAGGTTATTTCACAATTATGTTTTAAATATTGAAAGGCTTCTCACATCCCCCATTTTCTAGACTAAACAATCCCATTTTTCTCACAGCCCCTCTTCTTGCCTACCCTGGGCTTTTTCCAGATGATCTGCATATTTCCTAAAGCACATGATATAAACAACTGTATGCAGAACTCCAGTTGGGTGCTTATATACACCAGCCCTGTCTCTAAGAGACTCTTTGTTCCTGAAATACTCAGCTCTGAAGCTACGTCAGTAAAATACATACCTACAGAGTATAATGTAGAATATATAACAAAATATATGTAGGAGAGTGAAGTAAGGTTCTGTAGGGATCTTCTTCGTAAAATACAAACTGGCTTTGGTGGAAAACTGGTACTGAGCAAAACGTGGCAGCAGGTGTGAGGTGTTTTGTAAGACCCTGAGGCAGGTATAAGGAAGTAGAATACGATGAAATGAAGCTAATCAAAGGACTCAGAGAGTTAATATGGCTATTTAGTACTTTATCCTTTCCGGGCACTTTGGGTGATTACATTCCACCACATGAAAAATTAAATCAATTTTTCCAAACAAAACTTAAACAGATACCAGTGAACTGACTATATTTTCACTAGCTTCAAAGTGGGAATATCTAAATACTCAGGACCTCGATATTGGTTGCTGACAAGTAGCAGGGCTGAGGTGTAAACAATAAGCCTTACACTTGCCTTGCAGTGAGTGTTTACTCCTTGAGCCATGTTTTAGAGTAAGTGGAGATCCCTAAAGATTCAAAAGCTTACTAGCACTTCATTTAGGTGTATGTTAGGAGGTCCTAAACTCAAGCTTTTCTGAGTCCAAATCAGGAGGGAAGATTCCTGTCTCTGCCACTGAACACTTGAAAAGAACCAGTAAATCTCAAGTACTTCTTGTTTCCTTGGCTAATGAGGTGAAATTTGACCAATTGAACAAGTGACCAGAGAGAGAGAAAGTGATAATTGTGTTCAGAAATGGAAAAACAGTGGTGAAAACATGGTATAGTCATTTCACTTCTCCTGTTTTGGTTTGTGGGTTTTTTTTGATGCAAAGCTATTTGTGGAACAGGGAAACATAGTCTAGAGGGACAGGCTCTGACTCAACAATAGCTTGCCTGAAAGGAACCCACTGCTTGCTTTCCTCAGTTCCCTTCTCTCATGTTTTCCTGGCAGTTCACAGATTACTTCACTGCCATAAGAAAGGGGTCATCTCAGCAGCACTGTAACAAATGCAGCAGAACAGAGCGAGGACTCGGGCTCCTGAGCCTTCCCAACTCACTCTGGGAGCCCAAGGCAGCCAGCTTTTCTCCTGACACAGCTCAGTACCCATCACTTTGGGGGGCAGTGGTGGTCAGGGTGGCAATCGCTCGCAATATTAATCCCTACCACGTTTAAGGGACTCACAGATCAGGAACTCTTGCTGATTTTACCCCAGCTGCCTCTCTTCCCCTTTGATTCACCCTGGAGTTAGACTTTTTTACCTCCTCAAAATGGAAGCTTTAATTGCCCTTGTGTTAAACCTCATTGTGGTACAATACATGTAATTAGATGACCTCAGGCAAAAACCGAGTCCTTCAATAAACTGGCATTGTTATTGGCTGCCAGTCTACTGACCCGTCGCTTCTCATCTCTTGCATTTACTCCAAAAACTGAGCAATCATCTAAGTTGATCTGGTTTTGAATTTCAAGGGTGTGCCAAATAAGTTTATGTAGACTTCTATGTACTGCCCTATAAAATTTTTCTTTATTTCACATATCCAGTAGGCATATAGTAGAGTAGGCATTAAATGTAATGTTCAATACATATGGCCAAAGGAAGTGTGTTTAGAAAGCATGGCTAATAGTGTAGGGACAAATTCCATTTTGTTTCTCATAGATATTAAGGCTGACAGACTGTTAGTTGCATGATCATCAGCTAAAGTGAGCTCCACAGCAATGCTTGAGGCAAAATAATAATAATATGGTGGCAGATGAAGCAGGAACAGCACAAGTCAGCAGCACCCAGCCAGCAGTTAGCAATTCTTTTGCTTATTAGTAGAATGTTTAGAGTCCAGGCAGAATTGTTAGATTAGGGTTTTTTATTAATTTGTCTTTCTGAATTCTTCCTATCTTCAGATCTTCCATCCTTATTGATATCAGTTTTTCAAAGCAATATCTAAACACTATGAATTTAATTTTCTTTGAACAAGTATATGGATAAGGGAAGTTTTTTTTTGGCCTACAAGACTGTTTTATAACAGCATGCATTGTTCAGGTTCCTAATTACTGTTGCATTTAAAAGCTAATTTATGCATGTGTATTATTAGGACTCCAAAATTATAATGCAAAATTCTTTGTCCTGATGCCTATCCCTAGGACTGGAACACAAAATTACACCAAAAATCTGCCCATTAAAAAAACCCTGCTTTTTATTGTCTTTTAACTTGAAATTAAGAAAAACCCAGGAGGATAGTAAGGACTTAAATACATTCTTCATGATCTGTGTGTCTTATACTGACTGTCATAACAGTTATAGATTTTATAGGTTTGCTCAAAGTCAGCCAAATGTGAAACAACCTATACAGAGTGGTGTTTGGTCCCCAAGGGACACATCCACGAAAATACATTAAGTCATATTTCATAATGACATATCTGCAATGCTTGGTTAAGCCTTCAAATTTCACAGGCACAGCAAGTTATTGTAGTCTCATTTTATTTTTTACTTTGGTTTCCAACTGAAGTCAGCCAGTTCTCCACATCTTAAAAGTTCTTCAGACAGTGTCTGGTCTCTGGCTGCCCTCTCAAGAGTGAGTCAGCTCAGCAGCACCACTCTGACCACCTCAGGGTTGTGCTATGCTGGGAGGGACTCTAAGACACCCTTCAGAATGTGGTTGGAACAGGGCTACAGAGCCCAGAAAACTATTCCAGGAGGTGTGTGTGCTCATTGTTCAGCCTGGAGAAGGGAAGGCTCTAGAAGAACCTCACTGCAGCCTTCCCATACTTACAGTGGACTGTTATAAAACAGGAGGTAGAGTGACTTCTTACATGAGCAAATAGTGACAGGACAAAGGGGAAGGTTTTTAAACTAGAAGAGGAGAGATTTAGAAGAGATGTCAGGAAGAAAGTCTTTACTCAAAGGATAGTGAGGCACTGGCACAGCTTGCCAAGGGTAGTTGTGGATGCCCCATCCTGGAAAGTTTCAAGGCCAGGTTGGATGGGGCCCTCAGAAACCTGGTTTAGTGGGTGGCACCCCTATCCATGGCAGGGTGGTTGGAACTAGATGTCCCTTCCAATCCTAACGATGCTATGATTCTATGATTTAAATCAGACTTTCCTTTCAACACAGTGACTAGTCAAGGCATTAGAGTTACTTAATTCTTTACTAATAGATGTCTAGTCTCATAGATGTTGAGGAATTTTTTGCACTTTTCTCTTTTAGGAGCATGTCAGAAGTCCTTTATCTTCTGGTATTAACCAGCGTGCCTGCTGTCTGGTCTAAAAAGGAAAAAAACCAGTGCTAGACTGGATTGATTTTAAAGTAATATTTGACAGAAGTGACTAAATAATGGATGCTCCCTAATTATAGCACATGTACAAGCACTTGTGATTTCTCTCAAGATGTATTATTAGAAATTTTTTTAACCACTTGTGTTTACGTTTGTATGCAATAGCATGGTTTCAGCTATTTAAGCTTACTAGTCAATAAGTCATATGGCACCCAGTCTCCACCTCCCCCAGTCATTACAGCTTCAGTTCTGGGGTCTCCCATTCCAATAGATGAATTTAAACTGCGCCTGGAGGAAGTCTTCAAGGTGGAAGCATACAGTTCAATACTGCCTACAATATGGAAGGATTTACCTGCTCTCCTAAACTCAGAAATGTGTGAGCATTTCTAGCAAGAGTAATTGCTCATGCTAATGCAAACTCATTAGCCATGAATACTTGCATATGCAGCTTAGTAAGAAATGAAGTGTAAATACTGCCGTCAATCAACATTTTACTCCACCAAATGTTTGTGGAAAACTAATTCAAGATAATATGAACATGCTAAAAGTGAGATCATTCTGAAATTTCAGCACTTCATTATGAAAGTATTTGCAGTACTGACCAGTCTCCACCTGCAGCTTTATCATTGCTATGATTTTTTTTCCTAGTTCTAAAATTGGTCTTGTAATAATAGAAACGTGAAATTTGCTGACAGATTTCCCAGTGAGCTACGATGGGCTGAAGATGCTATTTTAAGCACCCTTGTGAGAAAAGCGATTGGTAGTATATGAACTGAGCCCTGATTCAGCAAGAAGGATCCCTGCTTCTTGTTCAAGCTACAAGAAACATTGATGAGGAACTCCACATAAATGAATGGATAGAAACACTGCAAGATGCTTGGAAAAGCAAATTACTAATTATGCTAGTAATAGACAGCTGAAGATTACTCAGAAAAGTTCAGCTCAAGTCAGTCTCAGCTGAAGAAAATGAGCAGAAATTCAATTAATTCAACAGGGTTATAATGATTTTATACTTACTCACTATTTGATCTTATATCTAAATGTGAATTTATGTAACCACAATTTAATCACAGCTTCTGCCAGTTGAATACCCTTACATCTCATTGTTCTGCAATGAAAACAAAACTGGTTTCCACCTCTGTATGCTCAGCTTGAACAAACTGGGAAAATGGTGAAACAGGCAGGTAATCTAAACCCTTTGGAAGAAGGGAGACTTCTGAAGAAATATATTTCTTTAATTTAACATCATCTGTGCCTGGAAGTTGAAATTGATTTTAAGGGTGATCATCCAGATCATCTCATGCTAAAATAGTCTGGGAAAAGAGGTAATTTTAAAAGAGTGGTTAGTTGTTCTAGTTACTCTGCTGTTGAGATCTAAAGTATAGTGAGCTGAATTAGTTGTATATTTCTTTTCAGTTGAGGATGGATTTAGATGGGGATTATCTCCTGGCATGGCACGAAGTTAAACGTGATTTAGAAAGTCACTCTCTATAATAACTTTAGTGGTTTTGCGCTTACTTAATTTTATTTTGTCAAGATCAAATTAAGCCAATTCTAGTGAATTAAGAAGGTGTGTGCACGATGAGCCTGGGGATGTGGAAGGCAGAAAGTGCCTGTGGCTGCATGGATGCCAGCCCAGACAGATTTCATACTCTCTTCCCAGGGGGGATGGAAAGAATGATGGAGCACAGCCGATTTTATCTACGTGTGATACTTGCTGTTATTAAAAGGGAATTTCAAGGTGTGGAGTTAACCCTCAGAAGTCTGTAACTACCCACACCTGTTACCTAATATATGTCTGGTAAAATACACTCGGGGGTCCCTGGTGAGTCTTGCTCTTTGTTCTCTCTTATGATTGCCTTTGTCCACTGGTGTTCTCCCCAGTGCTACTGCAAATGGAGAAGTTTAAGCCTTCACAGCCCCACACTTTTCTCAGTCACTCAAGGAGCATCTCCTACAACTTCTTTGTACTCTTGTCCTTTGTCTGTCTCTAGTTTCTCCCTCACCCTGACTTATATAAGAGCTGTACACCACTAACGCCTCATTGTTTCATTTCTTAAAGGAGGGAAGGTATGCAGCTGTTATAGAAAACACTAGTAATCTGGGATGGAAGAGTTTAAAATGAGCAACATCAAGTCCAACACAGGGTCTAGGGGTTTTTTGTTTGTTTGTTTGGTTGGTGAATTTTGGTTTGGATTTTTGGTTTGTTTCGGACTTTTTTGCTCATGTTTATTTGTCTGGGGTTTTGTGTGTTTGTTTGTGATTGATTTTTTTAAATTTATGTATTTTACACCTTGGAGTATCTCACCTGAATTAAGTCCACAGAGATTAAAAAGCACAGAATGGCTGTGTAGATAATACCTTACAAATTTAGTACAGAATAAATGAATTTAACCTGAAAGGGTGTTTGGACAGGAACAGAGGAAGAGGCAGAGTTTAGTGTTTTTCCCCACTGAATTTTTCTTGTAGTAAAGCTGCCATACCCATTCTCTCATGTTGATTTATCACATGCCCATTATTTGCTGCAAAGTAAAGAAAACATCATTTCTTTTTCCTTAGGAAGTGTTAAAGACAAAGCCTCGATTTCCTTTTCCAAGCCTGCCTGCCTCTCTGGGCAGCCTGCCCACAGTACAGGATCCTTGTTCATCCCAAGGAGGGCAAAATGGAGCAAAGAGAGGAGTCTTTCCTAACATCCACAGCTTCCCGGGTGCCAGAGGCCAGGCAGTGCCTTGGCCAGGGGTGGGGTGGTGGGAACTGCTGCCGAGCCCCCTGGCACAGCTGCCAGGGCAGGTCCCTGGGGCAGCTGCAGGCTGACAAAATCCCACTGGACACGTAGAGGGTGAGGGAGCAGAGTGCAGCCCTGCCCACCCATGGAATATGGGAACAGTGGGAAAAACTCCAAAGAAGTTGTGTGGTTCCTTTAACAGCACAGCAGGATCCTGTGGACAGGATTCTGTCCACAGCAGGAAACACAGGGTTTCCCTGCAGTTACACTGGGAAGGGTTCCTTTCTGGGATTGCACTGGGCAGAACACATCCACACAGCTTCTTCTTGAAGGCTGAGGCTTACCACTTCAGCTAGATCCTAACTATATGTTTGATTCCACACGTTGCCTTGCCTGCCAAGAAGGAAAACTCAAACCTCCATTTCTTTGTGGGTTGTTCTTTTTTTGACCTCTGGAAACTGTACCCCTGAACTGCATTTTCAGTAACTGCAATATATTCAGTAATTGCAGTGTATTTTTTGTTGCTGTACATTAATCACGTTGAAATATGAGGAAAGCAAAAATAGAGAGAGAAGAGCATTAATATTGAGCAGGAAGAATAAAATCAAAACATTAATATCTAATTTTCTAAGACTCTTGAAAAGAATGGTGCAGTTTGGGGGATAAAAAAAAAGTAGAAGGAGAAAGCTGCCAAAAAAAAGTACATAAAAGCAAGTCAAAACTGCACAAAAAGGCATGATGTTCCTTTAAAAAGCTACGTGTAATCACCAGGATACCTGACTAACTGGTACATAACATGTTCTTCTAAGCACAGTAATTCTCCCACTGAGAGAAACACTGTGAGTCAAACAAGAATATACATGCTTTGGAAATACTTTTCCAGAATCATGACACTTGTTCCATTAGTCAATCTGGTACACTTTCAACGGGTAGAAAACTGTTGAGCCTTAAAGGAAAGACTTGCACAGAAAATAGAGAACCCAGGAGCTAAGTTTCAGAAAATTAAACTTCTTCAGAAAAGAAAATATGAGGACAAGCTATGATCCTGTTGGGGTCAGGTCCTGTTAGAGGCCCTCAAAATGTTACTGTAGTCCAAGCCACAGGAATTCCCACTATTTATCAAAGAAAGATAAAGCTACAATAATTTTGCAAATAATTTAACCAAAAAGAATAAAGAAAGAACTGAAAGCTGTAACACTTATGCAAAGAAATAAATTTTCATAGCTTTCCAAATGTCTTCAGGTCTGTTATGCCTGACTGTTTTCTGGATATTAAGATAATTTTTCTGGATAATGTTTTGTTGTCCTTGAGACAAAAAATAGACCATCAGCCTAAAAGCCAGCCCTGAGGAAAGTAGGGACTCCCGGTTAAGATTCTGAATCTTTGCTCCCCCAATGGTCAGTGCCATCTGTAAGCAGGGTGATGGCAGAAGGACAAGAGTTTTGGTCTAAAGTCTCAGAGAGAGGCTAAAAATTGTCTACTCCCTCCATGTCAGGGCCCTTTGCAACATTAAATGTGGGAGAAACAAATAAATCATGTGAAATCTCTGTTGCTCTGCAGTGCTCTGTGGTCCCATGGATGGCATTCCACATGGATCTGCTGGACTGGGTGGCAGCAAGGAGCAGGTGGAGCATCTGACATTTTCAAGGTTTCAGTTCCACTGAACTGGGTTTACTCTGTTTCAAAGCTGCAAACTGAGCAAAATTTCCAGTCCCTTTCCAAATAAATTGAATGTGTTGTTGATGGGGCCTGAAATATTGATGAGCCTTCAAGATTTTTGTTTCGTGCACTCTGATTGATTTCTTGTGCCCAGTAAATGTAAGAAAAGCCCTACACGTGTGAAATGGTTCCCAGTCAAAATAATGGGGAAAAAATCTCACAGCAATCAAGATCTGATATTTCTACTTAGCTGGCAATAGAAGCTAAATTTGCTCCAAATCAAACCTGTTCCATTATTACTAAGTGGAAATGAAGTGCACCTGAGAAGTGAAAAACATTGTGGCAAGGGAAGGCCTGAGTGCCCAACTCGCTGAGAGACAGTACTGCTGCAATAGAGCAGTTCTGATGGGCTTCCCCCAAAGCTGTCTTTGACCTGGGGTTTCAGCTATAGATTTCAGTAAGTCTCCAGTGCTCAGGAAAGAAGGATGATTTTTTTACTGGTGCTTGGCCTAGGTACTACTCTGACTTTACCCAGTCCATGCTCCTGGTCAGGCCTTGAACATGCAGGATGTCCCCAGTGAAGCATGGGACTAAACTGCAGCTATTGAAGTACATAGTGCTGGCTTTAATGCTATCTTTGGCTGAGACACAAATTGCTATATTTGAATGCATTTGGCTTGAAATTATGTCAGAATACCTTGACGTTGTGTTTGGGTTCGCACATCTCAAAAATTGCATATTTGCTCAGTCTTTTTCCTGCAGACGCTAAGGCTGAAAGAGGAGAGACACTTTGTAGCTCCAGGCAGCAGCTGAATTTCTTCTGCACAGGTGGAGTTTTGCTTTTGATTTTAGTGGGGCTGCCTTTCATCCCGAGGCTTCACACCGAGCACAGAAAGGAGGAGCAGGGTTAGAATGGATATCTGAAGAATGGGCAGTGGGAAGACTTCTGCCAGCCATGCTGTGGCCTGCCTGAGTCCCTGCATCCTCCAGGCATGCCAGAGTGCACTGGGCATGGGTCTAACACCACAGGGAAATAGCAGTGGTTTGCACATCCAAAGTTGTCACATGACTCTACAGAGGGGACTGACATGACCTGCCCCAGCACAGCTCTGCTGTGAACTTTCCTCCATCTGTGCTGGGAGAGCAGGACCTCTTGGATGTTGCCAGAAACGAGTCAGGAATTAGTTATAAACAGAACTGCTTTTGGATTAATTAATGAATTTCAGGGCCTATTTATACTTCTGGATTGTTTTATTTGCTTTCACTTGTTTTTAGCTCAAACTTTTTGCCCTGTTCTCCCCACACCCAGCTTGAGGTGATGAACCTCCAGGTCAAAGAGGTGATGATGCAGCCTTTCCCTGACACTCGGTAGGGTCCTCCTCTTATGTGTGTACCATAAATCTACTTTTGTCTTTCTCCCTGCTATGCCCTCTGGGAAGCAAAACACAGTTCTAAACCCCAAAATATATTAATGAAAACTATGCTACTCAGGACTTTTCTGTCATTTTTCTAAGTTGGATGCCTACATTACCTCAGTATGGCAATTAATGACAGCTAAATTGAGAATGAGTATCTGCCAACTTGATATGATGTAGTCTTACCAGGCATTTCAGGCTGTTTCCTATGGAAATCATTATTCTTCAATTAGATGTTCCATCTTTGTCAGCTAGTATATAACCTGTGTATGTTGCTTTTCAGATTAAAGAAAAGCTTGGCATTGTAACAGGGAAGAAGCATGGCATCTGCAATAAAAATGCCAAAATCCTGGAAGCTGCTCCACAAGCCTGAGTACTGTGTGCAAAGCAGATGGTAGGAAACTGAGCACATAAGAAAATTCATGAGCTGTGTTGCAAGTAACTGCATCGCTACATTTTATTAAAGGTAAGTTTTCTTCAATGTGTGCAATATACTGAAATATCTATGAAAATTCTGGTAATGCTCTCTGGAACAAGTGCCGTCCTTAGCATTTGTGCAATAAAATAAAGCAGTAGAGAGAGAGAGAGAGAGAGAGAGAGAAGACCATTCTGAACCATAAGGATGGCTTGGAAAGAACAGGAAAAATGCTGCCTGTTCAGCAATGGGGAAAAACTCCAACTACTTCACAGGATGCAGTTTCCAACCTTCATCCTGTGTAACGAAGTGAGCCAGGTTACACATGGGAATGAACACTTATTTAATAAATGTTACCATAGATTTTCCAAGCACATTAGTAATCCAATAAAATAATTCCCATGCTTCAATTAGACATGTGTGTATTTTGCCTCCCTATCTAATCAGGACAAGCTGAATTACATCAGACAGGGCCATCACGCCTCCTTAGGCACGGGCTGGCAGTTGTAAGATAGCAGAGCACTGCATTCCTGGCACAGGCAGAGGATTATAACCTGTCGAGTCAAAGTCTTAATCTTTTCTCACCGATGAGTCAGTGTTGAAATGACAGTCAGAACATGCCCAGGCAGCAAGAGAAAGATTTGTTGTGGCTAATGGGAACAGTAAGAGAGAAAAAACTTTATCTGACTTTATCAAAAATGTAGAAGGCTCTGCTAAGAACTAAATTTATTGACAGTGCTCATAAGAAAATTAGAAATAAACAACCTAAACATGCTATGAGAGAGGCTTATTTTAAACCTTCTATTAATTTTTATAAGTACACTGTAAATGTTTTGACATAAAAAGAAACATGTCATGTCATGTTAATCTATGAACCCAGAAGATTCAGGACTAACAAATCCCATAGCTAATACAGGAAAGATGGAAATCACCTAGGTAAAAAAAATAATTAAACAAACACATGGTAATTTCTGAATTGCTTAATGGAAAAAATCATTACCACCATTAATACCCTATCTCATAAAAATAACAATATTGTACAGTATAATATATCCATCCAGGCGTGGTGCAATAGAGAGGACTATCAATTCAGAGTAAATTCAGAAGTAATTCCTCCATTTCCCTTCAGCAAACAAGGAACATCTGTTTTTTAATTTTTGCCTTTTTTAGAAAGAGAGTCCTAAAAATATAACTTACACAAACACTGTGCCACCTTCTTTTGAAGGATGCAGGGATGTGCAGCATCTGCTGTCAAGTATATCAGACTAGAGATGAAGCCAGGCATGTGTTTTTTCATTGAAGCATCTCTTTTTAAAAAAAAATAAAAATTAATGATTTAATTTTTTTTCTTTTTCTCTAAAAATAGTAAGCCAAAATCCTATGGCCCCAAATCTGAGAGAACTGAGAAAACCTAGCAGGAGACACTGGCTCCATCCATGAAAGAGTGCAACACTTCACTTGAAAACTCATAGAAAGGCTGTTTAACAGTATTTTTCATGATAATTGCTGGCAGAAGTTTTCCAGAGTGTGACAGGCTTACTAACTGCTAAGGAGAGGTATTTGTTTTCAACTGCCTAAAGAGCCACTCTATAGTCAAAAGACTCTCATAGAAAGATGGAGAAGTTGACTTTAGAATTGCTTCAGTCACCCTAAAAAAGTGCCTCTCCCAGGAGGCTCCTCTGGTGCCTGCTGGGGCAGCTCCCACAGCCTCTGCTGAAGTCAGACTGTGAGCAGTGAGCTAAATAAACCCAAATAAAATGCTGCAACCACATTGCTGAGCTGCTCCTAGCTCTCATTCACAATCAGTGGAAGTAATTCTGAACAAGGCTCACTGCTTCAGACTCAATTTGGGCAACTTCTGCAAAAGCAAGAGGTTTGTTTGGCTTCCTTTCTGAGATTCCTCCTGTACTGTGTAGAAAATGTAGCTGCCTAACCACGGGCTTGGGATTCAGCTCTGAAAGGGGAAGGCAGTCAAAGGGGATTTATTAACTTTACCTATAACTGCCTCATTTCCTAGTGCTGCAGAGCTGGACTATGTATCATAGCAGGAATAATTTAGATGGATGAATATAAATGTATTGTTGCTAGAAAAAATATCAGTGTGAAGTGCACTTATATAGCAAAAAATAGTCACAGGTAGACAATGCAACAACAGGGTGTCTGAGCTGAAGGACCATTTCACACAGCAACAAACATTGGTTCAGTCATCTTCATACACTCTGCCTCATTAGTTTTTTCAGACTCACCTTCCATTTTCTAGAACAGCTGCTTTGGATACAGCCTCATCATCAGAAAGCACATAACTTAGCAGGTGTATCTTATCAAATTCAATTTCTGACTGGTTTTTCTTTGATTCATTAAGCTCCCATTCTCAGGATGATCCATGGCAGATTGTAATCTTTTCCCATTTACAACATACCAGGGACATTTAATTGTCTGTTCTGTAGGGATGAATTACTAATGTACTCAGCCACAGAAGCTAGCACGCATCTACATGTCATTTCTTCAAATGCCAAGGGTTTTTTTGGAGGTCAATCTAGTGAGTTTTTCAGAATCAATAGAGAGGGGCATCGGAATAATAATCATTAGAAAGCTCCTAAATGATTAATGGTTAATTTAACATTAGCTAGGATGCCATATTTAAAAGTAGAAACATACTACAATTTTTAAGTGCAAAACATTACAAACATACTTCAATAACATGCCTTTTGCATTGCATGGGACCAAAATTTAAGTAGAATTAATAACGTTTTTAACATAACTCACATTTTATGTAGCAGTGTGTGATGGAGGGGCATTTGCAGGCTGTGGGGCAGATGAAGATTGAACTATGTAATAAAATTCATGCATAAATTACTAATGGTACCCTATCTAAGGCTAATATATTGACTAACCCTCCTGTGAACATCAAACAGGTCAGTGCACTAAGAGGTTACTAACTAGCTGATGCCTGTGGTGTTTTTCTTATGGCGGTTTAAAAGGAAAAGAAAATAAGCCTGACTTTTTTTAGAAGGTATTTTCACTACTATGAGAAATATACAGGTTCTTTTTGCAACACTTCCCTGAATTTCAGTTTTGGAAACAGTTTTATGAAGTGCTGATACCCAGACTCTCAGTGGTGCTTAGAAACATGCAAAGCCAGAATGATAAAATAGCTTGAAAGTTGACTACAGTTAAAAGAGAGTAACTAGTTTTTATGAAATCCGACAGCATTTCACTCTCCTCCCATTACAATTAGAAAGTTAGAAATTAGAAATATAGAAAAAAATATGTAAAAGCCCAAAAATCATGTCTGAGCTACCCAATTCTTTAAAGCTTGTTAAATGGAGAAAATCTGGACAAGAATTTAAGAGATAAACAAATATGTATACTTATACAAGAAAAGGAAGTTTTGGAGTAGTGATGTCATTGTATAAAGCGTACTAGCTGAACTTCCGGGAAAATTACTTAAGCCTAAGTGGAGGAGGAAATGCTAAATTGTGCCTTATACTAAAAATTACTTCCATCTCACTTTTTCACTTAAGAAAATGTTCTTGCATGACCATGATTTTTTAACCTGGGCAGTGTTTGGGACAGGGACTGTCTCTTCCTACAGGTTTGTGGAAGTATTTAGGATAATAGGATTTGCATCTTGGTATTATTGCAATGAATTATTATAACTATTTTGTATTTATGAACATCTTATGCATGCACATAGAATGTTTCTTTTCCTATGTTATTTATACAGAGCTACTAAGTGCAGCAAAATTGCATGAATGCCCCAGAGCTTGTTGTTGTACACATAAAAGCTTATTCATTTAAATTGCACATATTTAGAGAAGGCTTTTGGATTCTCCTTGTTAAAAATAGCCTGGCACAGAAATACCCAGAGAAATTAGGACTGAAGGGCACTTTTAGGCTTGTCTTTAAAAGAAATGGGATCATGACCTCTTCTTTCTCCCCGAGGGTAAATACCATGGTGCAGAGGAATACTTTCCCCACCATGTATGAAAGCCTTGTCCATAGTGGATGTTGGGGACAGTGGAGATTATTTCC
The DNA here is from genome assembly GCF_965231275.1 of Zosterops lateralis. Taxonomy (NCBI): domain Eukaryota; kingdom Metazoa; phylum Chordata; class Aves; order Passeriformes; family Zosteropidae; genus Zosterops; species Zosterops lateralis. The sequence continues at coordinate 56,182,633 of NC_139764.1, read as the reverse complement.
TCAGGTCAGTGACCAAGGAAGGGCTGAGCTCTAATGGGGACAACCCTAGTGGCTTAGTGAGTAGCTGGATATCAGTGCTTGAGCCTTCCCCTGACCCTTGAGAGCTTAAGGGGATAGCCTGAGAGACTCCTGGTTCATCTCATTACCTTCAGGCTGGATAAACCCTCTCTGTAGAGAAATAAGTAAACAATAAATATTTACCTTTTTCTTTCTGAAAAACCTCTGTAGATGTGGATTATAGAGTCTCCCTAGGCAGTGTATTTTGTCATTTCTCTATCCTTACTGTTTGAAATTTTTTCAGCACATTTAATCAAAATCTCCTTTGCTTCAGTTTAGGCTCATTATTTCCTGCACTCACCACATGAGATCCAGAGCACGTTATTTCCCCCAGCTTTATCGATACATCTGCCTTTTATAAACAAAATATTTCTGTTTCCTTTAGTCTTTCCCTGTAGGATATTATAAATGAGGTATGTCTTTTAGATGATAAATCATGCCAGTTGTTTCTCTTCAATTTCTACCAAATTGGTCCAATCTCTTCTGGAGTTTCACAAGTGAGAATTAAGAGCCCTTTCCCGCAGAATCTTGCACAGTAAAGTTACCTCGTGTCTAATATGCATGACATACTTCTTTATACACTCCACCGCAATGTAGCTTTTTTCAGCACATAATATTTTTGACTCATGTTCAGTCTACAATTCAGATCCCTTGTTGGTCCTTGTTGGTAGAACTGCTGTCGAATTCACATTTTCCAATCGTGTCTTTGTGTAGCCGACTACTCCAGATGAATATGGAGTGTTTGCATTTCTTTTATTGAATTGCATTCTGTGATATACTTATAAAACTGATGAACTGGGTTTGTTGCGGTTCTACATATTGCTGATCTCCTGTCCTCAATCCTGTGCCCTCCATGCTCTTCATTTACTTGATTCTGAGTGGCATCTTGGAATATCCAACAACTTGAAAAGTGTGTTTAGCACTCATCTTAAAATCTTTCAGAAAGGCACCTAAGTAGTATTGTTCTATTTCTGCTCCTTGTTTTGTTCTCTATTCAAACCCTAGTTGATAGCTTTCACCAGCAAGCCTTCTTGATTCTTTATGCCTCCTTCTTCAAAATGGCATTTAGCTTGAAAGAGCATGCACTGGGATGGCATCCATTATTTCATGTTTTAATGTGCTCTTGGCATCTCTTGTTACAGCCAGAGAGGGCACAGGGTCTTTCTTGGCTAAACAGTCCAGTAGGGTTCCTGCTTCCCCAAAGGAGGTAACTAAGGACTTGGGAACTTTAGCATGTCTATCTTGTACAACAATCAAGAACAGCTAGGTTTTAGCTGCCAGTTTTCAGACAATCTTGGGCTCCCTCTGCATGCATTCTTCAGCAGAATGCATTAAGAAGCAGGGGTGAGAGGACTTGAAGGAAAGCAGGACTATTGGCATCAAAATTTTTAAGTCATTACTTTCAGTCTAGCTTTCTTTTTTTTTTTTCTTCCCAGATTCCAGATTTATTTTTCTTCCCTAAATTCCATCACTCACCACTAATTGCCAAGCAAAATGGGTAAATCACATTATGTCCCTCCTTTACAGGCTGGCCAAGTTATGCAGAATAACATATTATCATTCTTCATTATTTCTTGAGTGCAAGTGAAATGGAGTGTGTAGCAGCGGTGACAGGTACCAGTCCGGGAGATGACTGATCCTGACAATTATCAATCTAGGTAATAATGTTTTGCTCTCTAACCCATATCTTTTAATATTTTTGTTTATCTCTTTTTATGAACTAGTACAAATACTTTAATTCATTTTCTCCCTTTGCATTTTATCAAAGGGTTAATACTTCTATGTAAGCAGAGTGAGATTCAAGGGCAAAACAACAATCAATATTACTAGAGGCTGTGGGATGTTAATTGTCCAGCCCTGCTTCCTGGTTTGTTTTGCTGTTGGCTTTTTTTTCAAATCTTTGCCTTTATTGATTCCCTACCTCCCCACTAATCTCTTCCAGAAAAAAGGATGGCTGTCACATCCTTCTAAATAAAAGTGACAGCTCGGATGGTAGTGCTCAGGTGAACAATCATAGGCTATTTGTACCAGGAATTGCTGATGTTATTGAGGGCAAGTGCAAGTAAACAGAGGTTACCCACTTCTTTAGTTGCTACCTATCCTCCCCACAAAGTGCCATGACAGCATAGTCTGTGCATCCTAACACGTCTGAACAGCAGGCACCAGAGATGCTCGGAGCTGTTGTACCTGACACTTGAGAGCTCTCTGAATTTCTGACTGCTTTGCAAGACACAACAGTGGGCACCCAGGCTGCCTGCCTTGCACACTGGAGCCCTTCCACAGAGACTTCCTGCACCCTTTCCCACCACTGCTGCTGTAAGAACAGCTGGGAGAGCCAGAGCTGAACATCCTGGATCCCATGTAAACTGCCAAGACAGGTAGCCTGAAGGGCAGGTTTCTGCCTGAAAGGGACACTGGCTGGGCTGAGCAGAACTGGGGGAAGGAGAGGCTGCTCCTATGGACAGCTGGTATAGAGGGGTCCTAATGAGCCTTCTTGTCTAGGAGCAGCTACAGAGGTGTATCATGTGGTCCTACACCACATGGGTAAGGTGAGAGTTTGGAGGAATTCCACCACAGAGATATGGCCACCACTGGCAGATTCAGGGCAGTGTGGTGTTCAGCCACTACTGGCATTGGCAAGAAGTGAGGCTCCAGTTGCATTCCATACTTGGATCTCTGATCTGAGATAGGAAGAAATTGTCATTGTGCACGTTTTGTAGGAAATAATGAGTGCATATGTAGAAATTAATTTTCCCCTCTATTTTTTCTGTCTTGAGTGTATCTCGGCCAGTGTAACTTAAGCGTATCAAACACTCCTCTCCTGAAATCCAAATCTTCCAAAGTTTCATTATCACAATCTCAAGCTATAAACAGATATTATTATTAGCAAAGGGGCCAAAGCAAACACTTCAATATAACAAATATTTGCTTTGTGCCATTATTTTATCTGACTTGTATTATTAGAGTTACTGTTTTGACCACAGGTAAAACAGCAGCTGGTTGAGCAATGAGCCGCTATTCTCTTCACAAGGAAGAACAAAGGACAAAACAGCCCTTGGTAACAAACATTTGTATGAGACAGACTGTGATGAGCTTTGTAATAAAGGCAAAACAAACCAAAAAAGTAGGGGTTTGGAGCATCAAAAGGATGACTGCAAGAACAAGAAGTCAGCAGTGCTGAGAGTGATAGATTGACACAAACACAATGTCTTTGGAGTATGGAACATCAATATTACAAACAGATGAAAAGCAATTATAAATGAAAACAAAATCATAATATATCTGGAAAGACAAGAAAGTTATCAGTCAGAGGGAGGGGCATTAATTAGGACATGCAAAGTAGGGAATCACTTAGAGACACAGAGCCCATTAACAGCTCATAGCCCCAAGCTAAATTCAAATAGGAAACTCAAAAATGACATATATAGATGGTCTAACACACATGGGGTACTGCTGTGATGAAAACAAAACTTAGTTCTGCAGTGGTTTATGAAGTATGGCAGTAACCCCCTGAAGTGCTTTGGCTTACTGATGAGGGGGATGGCAGCACTGATCCAGACAAGGCAATGCTCAACCATGACCCCAGCACCCACACCACAGAGGTGAGACCTCCTCCAAGCTGAATGGGATGCCAAGGCTCCTCACAGATGAAACACTTTTCTTACACTAAAATAACACAAATTAACTCTGGACGGTGTCTTCAGACTCCTCAGATGCTATCACAAGACAGACTATCTGGCTGATGGAAGTTTTCAATAATCATGCAAAAGAGAAGCCCTGCAACAATGAATCTCACTGGTGAGCCTGGAGTGAAGTCTCACAGCTCAAGACGTCACACAGAGCTTTTGAAAGCAGGGTTAGCCAGTAGGCAAAGACTGTCTGGCCTTGCAAAAACAATGGAGTCTATCATTACACACCTAGGAGATTCCCTGGCAACTCTTAAGTTGAGTATTTTGTTAACAAGTAAAGGAATACAAGCATGAAATGTCTCCTATGATTCTGAGAACATGTAAAAGCAAATGTGCATTTCAATAAGGAAATAAAATCACCAACTGGTGTGTACTTAGTTTTAAACAACTGTGGGTTGCCGAAAATCTCCAGCTATGAGTCTTCCACTCAGCTCTTAATTTCTTCATGAACACATGCGAGGTAGAAATCACCAGAACTAAACTCACGTGAATCCCTGAAAGACAAATGCCTCAGGAAAATAACAAACGCTGAAGGGAATGACATTTCATGACACATACTGGTTTATTTCAGAGTCCAGCAACTATTATTTCCAAAGTTGTTCAGAAAAAAACATGGAAAAACGTAAGAGAAGTTGCTATGAAACATCGGAAAGCCATGAAGAAGATATAAGCTGCAGGAGTACTTCATTTGAGCAGCCTCTGGGGAAGGAAAACTTGTGGAGAGCAGCATTACAAAAGAAGTCTTAGTTTTGGCCATTGTAGCATTTGACTGCGTAACAAAATGAGTATTCAGACTATCACTGGAGATAACAAATCTAAAGTCCATTTCCTAAATAGCGAGCTTGCCTGGAGAAGAACCTCTTAGCCACAGAAATGAGTCTATGGTGACATTTGTGGCCAGCACTGATGGGAAGTATCAATTGTTTAGGAAGGGAATACATGTGCTGTCATACAGAGTTACTAAAGTTGAAAAGGCAATTAAAGGGCCTTGAATCTCCAAGGGTCACTGCCTAAGCCTCCTGAAAATTAGTACATATGTTCTGTATTATTTTCTTTGACTGAAAAACAGATTAGGACTGTGTGATATATACATGGGAAGAGGATACAGCTTCATGTTGCATACATTCACAACAAGATCTCTCTCACAAGAGATTCCCACATTCACTTTTTGGGAAAGAAACATAAGGAAGTACAGGTTACGCAAGCGTTCCTCTGCCTTTGGTGTTTCCTATTTCATGTTGTCTGTTCTTTACTGATCCTGTCACCTGATACAATGCTCTTGTAGAGGGAGATCTAGACATGATCACACTGAAAAAGCACAATATTTCTGAGGTGTAGTATTTTATTTCCTCTTTGGCTTTACTAATCAACCATTAGCTTTAGATTAAATGCTGCACTGTGATTTTGATTCAGCTGCTGAAAGAACCTTGACTATAAAGCCTAATCTCTTATGCCCTGAATTCATTCTTTAAGGCAGGTCTAAAACTAAGGCTGAAGTTTTGGGAAGAATTGTCTTTCCCCTGCCACATTAACTCTTGTCTTTGTTATGGGTGTAACCATTAATGGTTCTGTTATGGTATGGGGAAGTATTTGTGAGGAAATCTCTCTCCAAGAAATGTTCTCATATGCCTCCAGCCACTCAGGAATAAAGTAGAGATTGTGCCCACACTGGTCTGCATTGCTCATTCCCAGGATATTAGCAGATCTAAACATTTTTGCTCAACTTTGACTTTTAAACAACTAGTTCTTTCTTTCAAATGAAGCAAAAATCATTGCAGAAAAGATTCTTGGCAGCAGTTTTTTCTCTGGCTTCCTGAGGAATGCGCCCGCTTTAAAAACTGAATGAAAACCAATGGCACGTAAAACTGCCTCATGACAATGCTGGCAGTTCTACCAGTTTCTGATCCACCCACATTTACCAAGCACTATGCATTATGTTAGAATTGTAACTTTGAAATGATAACCTCTGAGGACATGCTTTTTAATCACCAGTATCTCATTTTCTACTTTCAGAGAGTTGTGGAAGTGTTATTTGAATAGCGGGTACCAGATTTTAAATGTCTGAAATGATTACAATATCCTGTTAATGATAGTATCAGAAAAGTCTTTCAGCTGAGACCTTCTGGATTCTCACACTCAAAGAAAATATTTTAGCAGCAGAGAAGAAAAAGCTCAGTATTTTCTAGTCAGCTTAGGTCCAGCATGAAACACACCTCAATGTTCTTTTGGCTCCCATTATGGTGAAATTTTGAGTATTCCTACTTTATATCTCATAGAATATATCCCAAGTATGATGCTTAATGTGACTTGAAAAAGCCTCTTAAGCAATGCTGAACTTATTTCACATTAATCAATTTTTTTTCTTGGCAACTGTAAATATCAACCAGTTTATAAAGATGAAAATGTTCCTGCTCTGAGCAGGAAAGTTTCAAGTTTTGTGGCTGAGTACGTCAGCACCAGACTTCCAACATGACATGCAGAGCTGAAGACCCAAATTATAGGCCACACCAAACACAAAAGTTTAAAAAACAGCCACTCCCCTCTTTCAAAAACTTTTTTGTATTCTTTTTGGTTTCTCTAAGACCAAGTTGTTGATGATGGTATTTTCCTACTGCATTTACACAAGCCTAGAGTTATAAAAGCCAGGCAGGCAGCACTACCCAGCTGGAAGTTGATATTCACTTGTGTAATGGCTGCCCTGTGATTAGGGCAGACTTCTTGCATAAACTCAGATTTGTGGGATATGACTTTTTCTCGAGCTCTGCTTGCAGCCCAAGCTTCAAGTGTGATCTACACTGGTACCCAGTTGCAATTGCTCAGTATCTCTGAAAATAATGTGGTCCCTACATACCGATAAGAAGCTTAACTCCATATGCTTTGCTTTGAAAAACTAGTGCTTTTTTAGATGAAAATCTAAAAGCTATCATAGCATTTCAGACCAGTAATAAGATTTTATCAGATTATGATCCCTTCAGTGACACAATGTGTTTTACCTAAATAGCCTGATGAGGCTCAAATGCCTCATGTTGGCCTCTTTCTGAGTGCTGTCACATGCTGAGAGCAGAAGCAGCTGAAATGTCACTGCTGCCACACGGCCATGCCAAACAGCAGCAAGGATCTGACTGAAGCAGATACACCCAGGCAGATTTGGCTAGTAACCCATGCCTCCTTCCCCTCTGCTCCTTGCTGACTTAAGACATTCACCCCCAAGGCAGTGTGGACAGGAGATGGTTCCCACAGCCAAACCAAACTTGGGAGCACTTCCAGTCCCAGGTCTACACATGCAAGAGGTTGACTTCTGTCCCTTGTCACAGGCAAACCTCTTTGCAAATGGGAACAGTCTGGCGTCCCTAAGCAGCACCTGTGCCATGTTGGCTGCTGAATGCAGCCACAGGCACGATTTGGCATTCGGGATGGGCCATCAGTGATTTCACTCAGCATCTCCTGGGAGACATGGAGCTGCTGAAAGCACTGGTGCTAACCTGGGTGTTTTAGAAAGCCGTCCCCACAAGGCTAATTGTTACACCGAGTGCTAATAGCTTGGAATATTTGCTGTTGGGGTTCACTATCCTGAAATCATTCATGCGCACCCACGCCCAGAGAGGAAATATGCGCATCATGAATAGGCGCACCATGAAGAGAGGAAAACGATCGCGTCCAGCGTTTTACTGCAGGTATGCAATGTATATAATTGTATATATAGCGTGCGTGACGGGGAAATAATGGATTTCCTTATAGAAAAAAAAAAAAAAAAAAAAAAAAGAAAAAAAAAAAGTCATAAAGCACCCAGCTCCCGCCTCCGCCGAGATGCTGCGGGCACCGGGGCAGCGCGGAGGCTCCGCACGGCACCGCGGCCTCTCGGGGCGCTCCACACTCCGCCCCGAGCGGCTCTGCCGGGCTGTGCCGTGCTGTACCGTGCCGTGCCGAGCCACACAGCCCCTCCTCTGTCCCCGCCCAGCCAGTCCCGGCCCGCCCCCGGCGGCGCGGCCGAGCCATGCCAGGCTTTAAGCGGCAGGTGCGGGGGAGCGGAGCCCAGGCGTGAGCGGCGGGCGCCTCTGGGCTCGGCGGGTGCCGCGGCGGAGCGGAGCGGAGCATGTCGGTGGCCACCGGGGGCAGCGAGGCGGCGGCGGCGGCAGCGGGCGGAGGCGGCGGGAACCGCGTTTTCTTCCAGAGCCCCCGCGGCGGCGGCGGCGGGAGCGGCGGCTCCTCCGGCAGCGCTGCCCGGGAGGACTCGGTGTCGGCGGCGGCGGCCGTGGTGCAGGTCCAGCAGCGGCGCCACCAGCAGGGCAAAGTGACGGTGAAATACGATCGGAAGGAGCTGCGGAAGCGGCTGGTGCTGGAGGAGTGGATCGTGGAGCAGCTGGGGCAGCTCTACGGCTGCGAGGTGCGGGGCCGGGGTGGCGGGTCCCCGGCGCGGTCCCTGTCGCCCCCGACAGTCTCCCCGCCCGCCGCTGCCTCCCTCGCCCCCGGCATCCTCCCCCTGCCCCCAGTCCCGTTTCGGCGGTGGGCAGAGCGGCGCTGTCACCGCCACCTCCAAATGACATTCCCGCTCCGCCGCCCCCGCCCGCCGCTGCCCCGGCGGTGCCCCGGCTCCGGGAATGCTGGAAGTGCCTCGTGTCCTGTAGAAAAGGCGTCCCCCGGGCCCTCCCGAGGGGAATGCGAGGGGACCGCCCTTTAGGGACGGGCGGCGGCTGCCGCACCAGCGGGCACGGGAGGGCCCTTTTCCTCGGGGGATTGGGGGCCCGGCGGCTGCGGCAGCTCCGGGAATGCCAGGAGGGAATGCTCCAGCCTTCCAGGGCAGGGCAGGGCGGCAGTCTCCGCTAGCGGCGGGCCGGGGAGCAGAGCGGGGCGATGGGCACGGGGAGAGCAGCAGCAGCAGGAGGGAGCGGGACCTGCCCGGGGCCGTGCGGAGGCGGCCGCTGTCAGGAAAGACTCCAGTGCGGGCACGGTCCCCTCTGGATGGGGGTTTTGCGTTACCCCGACCGACAGCAGCGGGGGAGATACCGGCCGGGAAATCTCAGTGAGCGATTCGGAGATCATTCAGATGAGAATCGAAGACGCTGGGGGCTTGTATGCGCCTGATTTGTACATCAAATCTGTTCTTCTGTTACTCTGGGCTAAGAGCGAGCGTTGCCAGAAGGAATTCTCTTTTGTAGAGGACAAATGAGCAGGAGGATGTTTGAAGATTGTTCAGAGGAATGGCAATTGTTGTCTTCCTTGTGGAGATAAAGATGTTGTAAGTAAAGGTAGTACCAGTACTTAGTTTTGTCAAAGCTTCATTAAAAATGCAGACCTCTAATCCCCAGTGCATCATATCTCCCTTTCACCTCCGGTATTTACTCTTATAAAGGATCAAAACGTTAAGGCTAAACTGAGGTTTGCACATACTTTTCCCATCAGTGGTCTAATTCGCTCTTGTTAGAGACTTCTGAAATGAGATGTGTTGAAGCCAGATGTGAGTTTCGCAGCTGGCATGTCCAGGAGCCAACATCTTGCTGCTGGAGCTAGAAAGACAAGAGCTTGACAGTCTCTCAGGTTTGGATGTCTTGAGTGGATGTGAAAATATAAATAACCTGGATGGAATATCTAGCACACACATAACACAAATGTTTGAAGAAACTCCTTTAATCTCCAAAGTGATTTATTGGCAAATTTGTTAGAACGACACATAAAAAATGTGCATGTGTCAAGTTAAACCTCCTGAACTGTTCACATCCATAAGCTCTGAGAAGGAAAGATACAAATGGAAACTCCAGTTAAAAATAATAAAAATAAGCAGTTCTTAGTTTTCGTCTTGGTGTGACTTGCCTCTCCAGTCTCATGACTTGTTTGGCCACGTAGCCTGTAGGCTGTGAGGATTTTTCTGAGGCCGGAAGTGTTCACAGTTGTTTGGGTGAACTGATGATTCTGTGCCTGCTCAGGCTGATAACGTAGTTAGTATCTGCCCTGCTGGATCTCTCCGCTGGTTTGACTCTCGCTGTTCAAAAGCCCTGTTTGGGCTGTGTGCTTTTGACATGCAGGTGGACTTGTTCATAAGAAAGGATGTGGTATACAGGACCAAAGCAAAGCCCAATGGAATCGTTGCTGCTCTTCATAGTATTCAAATCACAGGCTTGTTGGAGGAAAAGCATTCATTCTTTTCCTTTACGTAGTTGTTGCTTCCAACTAAGGTAGAAGGAGGTCTGCTTTAGAAGGTCTTCATTAAGGTGGAGACCATATATAGCTGCATAAAAATAACTTGTTTGATGATTTGTTTTCTGAGGTGACTTTTAGGGGGAAAACTGGTTTAATAATGTAACAAAATGTTTAAGTCATCTTCTGCTCTTCTTTGCTATTATGCATGAACCCTATCCAGAGTCAGCACAGATGAAGGTAGTGAAAAGGTCAAGCTATTAATATGCTATCAGAATAAAGTTTTGGATGTATGATGAGTGTAGTGATTAAAGACAATAGCAATTTAATGCAAGATGCTTTGCTTGAATCTGCTTGAATTACTTCTAGGCTTAGAGATGTAGCTCTCAGGCTGAAATTTAATCACTTATGCAGACAGTTAATAACCCTGTCTGAGGGCAGGTTGGGAGGGGGTTGGGAATTGCTCACTTCAGTTTCTGTGGAAGATCTACAATAGCTTCCCAATGACATTTAAGTTCTGTACCAATCTAAAATCTTCCAGGTTGTCAGAAATAGCCATTGGATTTTTAATCCTGGAAGAGTGAACCAATGTCAGTGTTCCACTGCTATTCTGATTCAGAGCTCTATTTCTAAGGAGCCATGCACTTCATTTCTGGAAAGAGCAGAAATAAGTAGAGGGTGCTTGCAGTATGATGCACTGAAAGTCTGTAAGAAGACTTGCATGTCTTTGTGGGACTGCATAAATGCAGTCCCTGCTCACTGTTTTCCATTTAAATGATGTTAGCTATTATGTTGAGATTCATCAGTAAGTGGATACTTTTGGAAAGACTCCCTTTATTCAAAACTCAACATGTACTCGTAGTCTCTCAAGTACTTGCAAGTTAAGTCAGCTGTAAGCCTGTCTTGGCATGGTGACAAAGTTTAGGAGATGAGGTTGGGAAATAAGGAGACAGGTTTGTTTGTGTTCTTTTTTTGGTGGGTCTTGTCTTTACTGGTACATTTTTAGTTTTAAGAATTGGATGCCAAGCAATATAATGGTGTAGGGAGTGTGACTTAGAAGGAGCTATTTGAGACTATTTTTATTGAAGACCTCACCTATATGACACGGAGATTAGCTTTAGAAAGGTTACTTCCACATGATGCAGACTTCAGGGATAAAAGACCCTTTACCTGAATGGTAAAGGTTATCAAGGTAGAAAGCTTTAATAGGACCAGAGAGACTTAAGCAGGATTTGTTTGGCACCAGAACCTGTCAGGTTAATGTACTCAGGTCAGGTGCTTCAGGTGAGTATCGGTCTGGCTGTTTGCTCCTGGGACTGCTTCATTTAAAAAAAAAAAAAAAAAAAAAAAAAAAAAAAAAAAAAAAAAAAAGTAAAAATTTATAACCTGTTTGTTCTGGTTTCTGTGAATGCTGAAAGTGAGGTTACAGTTGCAGATTAGTGTATTGAAAATACAATACCTTATTTGCAGGACTTGAACTGGCTTCAGTGTTGACCTTTATTAGGTATCTTGGTACTAAAAATAGTTTCTCCACAGATGCTTTGTGTTTTGGGCTGTCCATTATTGGTTAAGAATTGCAAAATAATGCTGCACAGAACAACTTACATCATCACTATTCATTCCCTGACGGTTTGCAACTTGTAGTTCAGCATAAAAGTGGTGACAGACCAGTTTTCCAGATGGATAATCTATGTTGTATGCACCTGCCAAACCTGTATGACTTTGTATATGAAAAAAGAGACCACTGGATTTGTCCTCGGAAACCATTCAGTTTTGCAGGTGAATTTCAATGCTTTGAGGTCTTGTCTATGTAGAATTATAGCCTCTGCTTTAAATGGCACACAGATTTTTGCACAATAATGAAGAAAGATTTTGCTTGTGCTTTGGGTTTGTGGCTAAATATTTTTTAATGTAGAGATTTGCATGTGCAAATCAAATGAGCCCCTAGACTCTGCACTCTAAAAGCTGAATACAAGACTTGCCTTCTGAGCTATTGCTGAGCTTAGCTGAGTAATCAACTATTTTAATAGAGTATGTCTAGTATGGAAGTCAGTGTATGGAAGTCAGTGCTTGGCAGGGGATATGATGTTGGTCTGGAACTACCAAAATGTTGTGTCCAAGCTTATTATTTTTCCATTCCAGGAATGGAAATACCCTGAGATTCTGTTTAAAAATTCACTGTACAGTAAAATACAGTTGGAACAGCTGCCCATAAAGGCCCTTCAGGCATTTCCTTTAAAAGTACAAATCCACGTCAAATTGAGAATTGTTATGTGTTAGATTTTCTTCAGTCTTCTCGTACAGATTCTGCAATGACAAGAGTGGCATGAAGCACTGAAATGGGTAGGGGATTTCATGTTGGCAGTGGAGTATGGGAGGGAAGGGAGCAGTTTAACTCAGTCCTGCATGGATCAAGAGCTCCCTTCACCTGGTTGCTCAGTGACTGCAGAGCTGGAGAACACCCTCTTTCTCTGTCTTCCTGAAGCTGCTGGGATATGCTAACATTTCCATCCACACAGTCTGTCTTTTCCAAAACAGCCTGGTCAGCATGTTGCTAAGGCTGCCATGTGGTGATGTGGACCTGATGGCATGATCAGGTATTACTGATGCCTCAGGCTCTAGTGAGATAATGTTTGAAATTCATGACTTATTTCTCAGAAAGGCATTTGGAATGAAAATCCATGGAACAAAATACTACAGAAACAAACTTTTGCCCACAGTCTCGCTCTGAATAGACTTCTTCTAACTTGGACCAAAATCTCTGAAATGGTAATTGCATGTGGATTGCTTTCTCAATGGATTAGAAATGGAAAGAGGCTGAGAAGGATCTAGGAACTAGAGAGAGTATCATTTCTTTAAAAAGATGCAAGTTACTAGGAGGCATAATAAAAGATTTCTTTCTTTGGGAGATTGAGTGTTACAGTTTAGCTGCATTGGACTAAAGTACTTGTAGGTCCACCAACTTGCTTAGAAATTTATTTGGATTATTTATTTTGGACAGCTCTTACAGGTCTCCATGTTGTACAGCACAAACTTTGGTGTCCTCTATTGAGGGCAGGGATACTGCACAACATACTTGTGTCAGTTGAAGGGTTGCTGTCATCAGACACCTGTAGAGGACACAGGCAACACAGGTGTAGCAAAGGCTTATTCTATCCTGTAGCAACCACAGAAAGGTATTTGAATCCCAAGAGCAGATAATGGGAAGCCTAAGAAATATATGTTGTTTTAAAATAAGCCTTGAAAAATCCTTGCAGTTCTTTTCAGAGGAGTGGGTTTAAGGATCTGTGAGGGTAGCAAGCACCTGATGGTGATAAAGCCAGAGCCTTATGTTTCTAAATGAACTTCTAAATCTTGCCTTAAGTTCTAAAGACTCTACTCTAGTAGGAAATGTACTACTGTTCAGCTACTGCTGAACTTGCCTTCTTTTTGCATGCAAAATGTGTACAACAGTGCAAAGGAAATCAGGGAGAGAAGTGGAAGGTACCAACAGTCAAGTGCAAGGTTCTGCACATGGGTTGAGGTGGTCCTAACCACAAATACAAGTGGGGTGGAGAATGGATTGAAAGCAACCCTGAGCAGAAAACTTGGGGATGTTGGTTGACAAAAACCTCAACATGAGCTGGTGATGTGCACTTGCAGCCATGAAAGCCAATTGTGTCCTGGGCCACATGGAAAGCAGTGTGGCCAGCAGGTCGAGGGAGACAGTTCTTCAGCATTTACCTCACTCTTGTGAGACCCCACCGGAGTAATGCAGCCGACTCTGGGGCTCCTAGCATAAGAAGGATATGAACCTGTTGGAGTGAGTCCAGAGGAGGGCCACAAACATGATTGAGGGATGGAGCACCTCTCCTGTGAAGGCCAAGAGTTGGAATTGTTCAGTCTGGAAAAGAGAAGGCTTCAGGGAGACTTAGAGGGGGCCTGCAAAACAGCTTGAGGGGTGGCATGCAGTGGGAGGGCAAGGAGGAATGGCCTTAAACTGACAGAGGGCAGGCTTAGATGAGGTATTAGGAAGAAATTCTTACTGTGATGGTAGTGAGGCACTAGAACAGGTTGCCTGGAGAAGTTGTGAACTTCCCATCCTTTGAAGTGTTTAAATTGAAGTTGGATGTGGCTGGCCTAGTAGAAGATGTCCCTGCCCATGGCAGGGGGATTGAAACTAGATGAGATCCCTTCCAACTCAAACCTTTCTATGATTCCAAGAAAATGATTTTTCTACTATTTGATTTTGTTTAGTCTAGACATCATTTCTGCACTGGTCATGGTTCATTGTTTTATCTGAATCAGCAGCAATATTCTTGACTTCCAGTTTAAAGCTTCACAACACAGATTATCTTTCAGCAGCTATTCTATAGCAATTTTTTTGTCCTTTTCCTCTCTGTTCAAGATTCAGCTGGTCTGTTTGCTGAAGCTGTAGGTGTGGTTGTTTTATAACAAGGTGAATAAATTTATTGCTTACATCACTTAAGATTTTATAATTGTACTTCTTATTAACAGTAGCTTCCAATCTTTGTGGCTATGAAGACTCTTGTGCCTTTAGGCAAATTGTTTTACATAGAGCCGGTACTTGATTAACCAGGGTAACAAAGGAGAGGAGGGGGTAGGTGGGAGAATGTCGATACAATGGAAAAATTGTGGCTAAAAAAATAAGTAGTAAATTCTTCTATAAATCTTGCAGTGAATGTACAGCTGAAGGAGAAGAGGGGGAACTGGTCATTAATCTATCCCTTTTTACCATTCACGTTTATCACAAAAATTCATTCTATTGCTTTTGGACTTGAGTGTAGCTTGGATGTGTCTGTACTTGTAGCACAATTAAACTACAACATGGATGATCCATCCACATAGCTGAGAGCAGGTTATATTGTGCTTTGTTGAAGGTGCTGGGCTAACTTGAGCACTGTTGGTACCTTGTAACCCTGTGTTATGACAGAGTGGGATTTCTCTCCTTATTCTCTGTGCTTTGTATTAGCTGATCTAACCTGTGCTGTCAAAACAAATGCCTGAAACAAAAATAACCCTGTTTAAATGAGGAAAATACCTATTTGATGGAATGTCTGACTCCTCTTATAAGGGATAGGGAATATTTCTAAATAGGTCTTGTATCTAAATAGAAAGATGTGAAATTAAATCTTACTTCAACTAGAACAAGTAGTGTGATAGTTTACCCTCATGTCCACCCTAAACTCCTGTGATAGTTTACTCTCATGTCCACCCTAAACTCCTTTTTTTGATTCATACCTTGTAAAGACAGGCTGAGCTCCTGGTTGCATTCTCATAATTCTCTCTGTAGAACAGGTTATCAGCCACTTTAAAAACATTGTAACAGGACTTAAAACTCAACCAAAAAAAACCTAATGCAGTTTGTAGAGCATACTACTGTACATAATGTGTACATACTTGACATAATATTCTGACAGTGAAGGAGATACCAAGGGGGGAAAAAAAGCTATCCCATCTCTAACCCGATTCAGTCTGAGTTATGGTCCCCTTGTCTCTTGTCACTACAGGTGATATAACAGCAGCAATATCAATCCATTCTTCCAGTCTTGCCTGCAGTATTCAAAAGCCAAGTTCTCATTTTTCCTTGCCTTACATCTAACTCCAGAAACTTCTATTTGACAGCGCAAATTGAGTAGGTTAGACACGATCATCCATCTTTGTCACCACAACTTTTGGCTGCCTGTTGTAAAACATTAGCAGCTCCTCTTTTGCTGTTCTCCCATGTGGCACATGGAATTATGGAAGTCAAGATTTCTAGAACTTATTAATGCTGAAGAAGGGGTATAATATCTTAATTGTATGCAGTCAATACAGCAGCAGTACAACTGTATTTCAAAGGATAGAATAAATTTAGCCTGTTAAAGATCTTCTTGGAACAAGGAATTGTTTGGGCAGAGGTACCCACTGAAACAAATCAAATCTTCTTTGAAGTGATAAGTATTTAATTCTGAGAATCACATTTCATTAGCAGAACTGTTACCTCCCCTCCACGCTCCACTACTCCCTCCCACCCTGGAAGCATGATATCTATTCTAGGAACCAGTTCAGCATGGCATCTTAAACTATTTTCAGGGAACACACAGATCGCAGCCCCAGAAGGCATCTTGAATATTTTTAATCCATGTGATATTTATCAGTAGCATAGATCTAGTGGGTCTAAATATAGGGAACAATCATAATGTGTTACTATAGGTCTTTAATTATTGGAACACTTATAGATGATTAATTCAGTGTAATACTGTTCAGCCTGTAAAGCAAAGGTAGTATAGAAGATACTATAAGAAAATTAAGAGGCCTAATGGTGAGTGAATGGCTAGTGTGTGTAGTGGTGCTAGTCTAGAGGTGACACTGCTAGTGGTGACTCAGAAGGGTCCACCATTATAAATGTGCTGCCAACAAGAGGATCACACACTTCAGTCCTCTGTGTTGGACTTCATAAGTGCAAATGATGGCACAATCAATGCCTAATGAAAATCCTCTTACCAGACTGTCTTAATAGGATTACCTTCCAGAACACAGAACTGGGAAGGATCTCCTAGGTCACCTGGTCTGCCTTGTTATTTGCAGATAAGCTCTTTGCATTTGATATATATATTTTTAATGGAGCAACTCAGTATATGGTGTTTGTTACCACATTATTTCAAGTATTTAAATATGATTTTTAAACCCTTTAGGCACTAGAATCTTTCCCATCCCTTCCATAAAATATAGAAAGATTTAAACAAAAGATCAGTACTTCTTTGGAATGAGCTTGCTTGGACTTTCACTCTGAGGTGAAGTTTAAACAGATTGTAAATGTGCTTTATGGCCTGTTGTTACTCAAAGCATCATCAGACACAATTGATGACCACAGCTAAAGGGCAGAAGTATTAAGACTGAGTCTCCTGTAGGTCACTCACTACCTTATAACAAAATACGTATTTTGAGTACATCTGCAGGCTCTGGGAGAAGTATGCTTACTAATATTTCATGGAATTAATTTAGCACTCCTTAGAAAATATGCTAGTGGCTTAAGATCCTAACTTATTTTAACACTTGAATGATAGATAACTTTTTTGAAGTAGATACCTAAATTAACTCTAGAATGATACAAGTGATTAGTTCTACTTTAGGTGACTGGTATATAACATTTTGGCACACTTACTTTAAACACAAAGAATGCCCTGAGCCTTTACAGTTGGTTGCTTTACATTTTAAAAGATAGTACCTGAAGCATATAATGCAATTTTTTGTCCGAAAAGAATTCCAGATGTTATGAAATAAACTATTGTGTCTTCTTGTTTTTGTTGTGCTAGTAGTAATCACACTGTTTTAGGTTTATAGTCAATTGTTGTATTCCTGTTTTAGCTGTGTTGAGGTAAAACTGCTTAGTCTTCTTTCTTAAAACATTGACAAAGCTCCTTAGAATTTGGATTATGTTGATTTTGAAAACTGAATCCTTTCTGAGTGCAGAAACTGGTGAGAGGAAGGAGTGCTGGTGGTAACTAGCTCACTGGCAGCCAGAAACGTTCCAGTTCTAACTTAAGCTGTTGCTGCAGTACTGCCTAGTCTGCTTAGCTAAAGATGTAATCAACTTGCTTATAGTTAGCCAACTACTTTTTGTTTGTTAAACCCAAACTCTTAGGCAGAAGATTTGCTTTACTATTGTGAGGTAATTGTGATAACCAGAGAATTCATTTATATGAGGAAGCAAGGTATCAATCTTTCACTGTATAATCTAGGGACTATCTTGTCTCAGGTTGGGGGCAACAGAGTCTTCCAGGACAAGTTCTGTAAAAATCAACACCTAAACATCATTTCTGCCTTTTTTTTTTCCCCAGTATGTCTCTGAACACTTTTTCATCTTCATTTTTTTAAGTTCTTATCAGATTTCACCTTAGAATATGTAATGACTACATTTAGTATTAAAATTGTCAGCTCTTACTCTTGGTTAGTAGTTTGCAGTGCATTTAATGTAGCAAGTGGAAGGAGGCAGGACTATGTGCCAGAATACTTTTCTGGGAATCTGACAGCAAGACAAGCACTGGAATCAAACAGGGGTCCTATATAATCTTTAACTCCATTCTCTTTTTGTCATCCTTGGTGGGATAGTCACAGCAGGTTATGCCACCTCCTGGATCTGGAGTTGTTTATGAATTCATTTTAAAGATCCCTCAGGCACTTTTGCATGTTTTGCAGTTCAGGGACTTGCCTGTGTAGCCAAGTGGTGTCTCTGGCCCCCGGGGAAGAGGAGTGTCTGCTTTAGAGCATGTCAGAACTGCTGCTGATATTTCTTGACACCAGTGGACCAGAGCCAAAATGCATTGACTGCCAGTCCCTGGCCTGCCTACTGCTCCAAATGAGTATCTGGGGGGAGGGAGAGTCATCACTCTGTAGAACACACTGCTATGCCCAGTCACCACTTGGAGGAATGACTTGTTACAAACCATGAGAAACTCCCTGTATGTCTTGCAAACTAAATTTCTTCCAAAAGATTATGTTGCTTCTAGATTCTGCAGGATGCAATGCACTTGTTTTGATACCACTGAATAAAACATTCCCCCCCTCTGCCCCAGAAAACAGACTTCTTGTCTCTCGTGTTAAATCTTAAAGGACCTAATATTTCTGGCTAAAGATATAATAATGATTGAAAGCTGTCTCCTGTTCCAACTAGGAGCACTTTAATTGGCTGCTAAGACAAAAATGTGGTGTGAAGACTATGAGTGTGTCAGATGCTTGATGTACCCATACTGTATGACTTTTATTGCAGAAGTCAATTTACACGCAGCTTCTCAGTGTAAAGAAAATCAATACTGGAGGCTAACAGATTGTTTTTACAGGGCTGCTGAAACTGAGATGAGGAGGGCCATTTAGAGGCCTCATTATACCGTGTGCTCTTTCCTTGTGTTCTTTTCAAACAATCTGATGGAGTAATTAATCCTTGAAGTGCCCCAAGAGGCAAACCTACTTAATTGCACTGCTGTTTAGCCTAAATTCTCAAACTGCAAAGGACCTGGTGTTCATCCTGTTTGATCAAAATTTTTTCATGGAGTTTATATTCCTTAGATTTTTTTTTCATCTTCTCTCTTAAAAAAAAAAAATCAATCTGTTGAATTTGTGTGGCATAGTCCGGGTCATTATTGCATTCTTGTTGTAGGCAGAATTATGTATAAATTGCAGGGAAGCAGTCGGCTGCACCTCTGTTGCTTGGAGATGGAGAGTGACTTGCTCTTGTGAATTGCAGAAGGTAGGTATGTCCTGTGACTGCTCTGTGGAAAGTCATTCCACTTGCATAGTCATCAAGCAACATTTAAGCCTGGTGGCTAAAGCTCTGTGTCTTTCAAGAGTGACTAGATAACAGTGATTTGGTGTACAGCATGTATTTGCTAATACCAAACTATTTATGCTTGATGTGAAAGTAGATGATGACAAAAAAACATGATGTGTCCTTCCTACCTGCTTTGGAGTGTTTTGTTTAACAGAAGTGACATCCAGACATAGACTTAGCATGTCCTATTTTTGTATTGAGAACACAAGGCATTTGTTTTGGAGATAGCGCTTGATTTTCAACAAATGTCTTGTTGACATTCAATCCATGTTATGGGTATGGTTAGGAAGTGTTGAATGCTTCTCTTCTTCTGCTCAGTATAGTCTGTGATCAGTGCCTCTTCTTCATTTAGCAATTTCACACTCTAGTGATTCCTTTAGACTTCTGTAGAGATGCACAAATTAAACAATTCCTTAACCAGCATGTTCTTGATATATTTGGATAAGTTGAAGTTGTTTTGACAGTTCAGTTATGAAAACAGCAAAATAGCAGTGTTGGTACTGAAGAAAATTAAATTAAGTCTGTGGCTGGGTATCAGTTTCTTCTCTGTGCTTACTAGTGACACTGAAGTCGCAAAGTGCAAGGTTCTTTGCATAATGAGCAGAGATTTAAATTTTTTTAAAATTAACGTTATGGACAAACAGAGTGTGTGGTATGCTCTACTATGACTGGCAGTTTCTTCTTGGAGAAACAGGTATTTTGGTATCGTAAAATCTTTTCCCTGTAATCACATCATCTTGCCAATGAATTTTTTTTCTGTGTTGTGCTAAAGATGATAGAGCTGCAGCCAGTGTAGCAGGGAATTGACTTTAATTATCGAAGTTATGGGCACAATGAGGTGGAGGGTTCTCAAAATTCAGAATCTTGTGGTATTTGCCCTTGTATTTCATGTGATAAATGTTTTTCATCATTTAGTAGCAATGGCATGAATCCCAGAGAACTGCTCTGCTTTGTGTCTTGCCCACATCCCCACCTGCTGGCAATATCCCATGTTCACTGCTTGTGGCTCTAAGGTAATTTATCCTCTTAAGATGCATACCATAAGGACACATCTCATGCCTTGATAACTGCTCTGAAGTGTAAGTGCTTGAGAAGTTGGAATCGTTGGTAACTTTTTAAAAAACCCTTGTCCTAGCAAGTTATAGCTGTCCTAGCTGTCATAAACACCATGACTTTTACTAGTGGAGAACAAATACACCTCTCTCCTCTATAGCTTGTTTCTGTCTGTCTTTGCAGTAGGCAGTAGAAGGATATCCACTGCCTCTGAACCAATGGGAAGTGCTGGGTTATCAGGGCCAGGTGGTAAGAGATTGGAGAAGAAAGTGGAAAGTTGTGTGGACCTGGAGAGGTAGACCTAAGGCAGAGATGGCAGTATGTGTGTAAAGGTGTATAGTAGGCTGCCTGCCTTGTCTCTATTTTTCCAGATTATTTTTTTCGCTGGTGTATGCTTCAGATCCAGGTGTGTAGGTGTATGTCTGTCTTCAGCCAAATTCTGCTGGTTTGCTTGTGCCAGTTTGATACATAAAAGTAATTTTTCTTCTTACTTGCTTTCTTCCTGTGCCCTCAAGTCCTCAGTTGAGCTTGTACCCTCTGTCTTTCTCTACTTAAGTCTCACAGAAGTATTCACGGTAGTGGAAGGGAGAACTTCAGAAGTCGGGGGTTGTAGGGACAAATGAGATGGACAGTAGCTTGCCATAAGTTTGCTTCTCTTGCTCTAGATGTTGCTTCTTGGACAAGTAGGAGCTGGAATTTTGTATTTTGGGAAGACTTGTTTGAATAATATTTCAAGCAGTGCCAGTATTGGAGAGCCCATTGGAGCTGGATTAGAGGGAGAAGTAATTAGAAGTAGTACCACCCTATCAACAACTGGTGGTATTTCTACAATTAGTGAAGATGTCTGTATATGTAACTCTGAAGACACATGACGTACTGAAATGCTGCTAAAGCATTTGTCCAGTGTTTTTTTGTAACTTGTACATCAGATCTGGGCAAATGTCTTCAGGTTCACTTGTACAGTCACCCGCTTACTCCGAGCCTGCTGCCAATAGATGAAATGGTCTTTGCAGATGGCTTTTCCTCAGACAGTTCTGGGATGATAGGTGTTCAATAAGATAAGTTGTTCATGACCATAGGGACTTTCTTATGGAAAAGAACCAGGTCTAAAGGTCTGAGGCGCTAGCTAGAGCAAAAATGAAATAATAGGTTTGAATTGATGTTCTACATTCTGTACCTCTTAAAGGCATGTTATGAGGCAAATTTTAATAGAGGAGATTTTCCACTCACGAAACTCAGCTAAACACTTAATTTTAGTATTCAACCTCTGATACAGATGGTTAGTGTTAGAAAATTGCAGTCTTCCACCATTGTTGTTGAAGTGACCTGTTCACCCTGTCACATTATGGCATCTGCTTTTATTACAGAATACTACTATTTTCTCATCCTTTTGACTTTAAAAATTATTTTTTTTACAAAAAGGCAAAGCCTGAACAATATATGCAATTATTCCCATAGCACTGAACAGGAGAATTAGGGGTGTATTTTGGAAGCACTGTAACAGACTGGCTGGCTATGCCTTGAAAAAGCATATATCTTCCTTTTTCATTTTCACGGCTGCAATGTTAAGCATAAAAGCAGTGAAGTTTGAGTATGTCTGACTGTCCTCCCACGCTGGCTTGTTTTTCATGTCATATGTTTGTTACTTTTGGGTGTCATCCATGTTTATGTGGGTTTTGTTTTTGGCTTTGATTTTCAAATGGTCAGTTAGCAAATCAACATTAAGAAAGTTGCATGAAAGCCCAGCCTGGTAGTTTCTTGCCCTGGGAGACAAAATACATCGACAAGGCAAAAGAAGGGAAGCCATCTGTGCTTTAACAAGGACTGACTTGCAGGGTAGCTGTGTGCACAGTGCAGTTCGCTTTCAGCTCTGCTGCTGGAGATGAGGAGTGTTTACTTGCTGTAGTCGAAGGGGAAGAGTAATAGCAAGTGGAGGTTGTGTGTTACTGGAGAGGAATTAACATATGCAAAGATATTCACCTTTGGCATTGCTCTGACATTGTGTTGGAGACATGTAGGAAATGAGGCACGGAGTGGAAGCTAGAAGAAAAGGAGTGTGACTTCTTGTCTCCTTACTTCTGATATACAAATTCTCCCCTCTCAAATCTTGTAACGCTCAGTGTAGAGCAGCAGTGATGCTGGAGCTGACTTCTGATAAAAATGCAGCTGCAGAGCAGTAGTATTGCTGGTGAGGTGGTCTGGCAGCGAGAGAAGAAAAGCCTGGGCACCCTTAGGAAAGCAGGATGGAATCGTTTGGGTTGGAAAAGAACTTTGAGATCATTAAGTCCTAACATTAACCTAGCACTGCCACATCTGCCACTAAACCATGTCTCTAAGTGCCACATCTACGTGTCTTTTAAATACCTCCAGGTCTAGTGACTCAACCAATTCCTTGGGCAGCCTGTTTCAATGAATGACAACTCTTTCCATTAAGATTTTTTTCCCTAATATCCAATTTAAACCTCCCTTGGCACAACTTGAGGCTGTTTGCTCTTGCCTAGTCAGTTGTCACTTGGGAAAAGAGACCAACACTTCCTTTCAGAAACTTGTAGGGAGCTATAAGGTCCCCCTGAGCCTCCTTTTCTCCAGGCTAAATAATCCCAGTTCCCTCAAGTACTCCTTGTAAGATTTGTGCTCCAGACCCTTCACCAGTTCTGTTGCCCTTCTCTGGACATGCTGCAGCACCTCACTGTCTTGAAGGTGAACACAGGATTTGAAGTGTGGCCTCTCCAGAGTTCAGTACAGGGCAATGATCACTTCCCTCATCCTGCTGGCCACACCATTTCTGCTCCAGGCCAGGATGCCATTGGCTGCCTTGGCCCCCTGAGCACGTGCTGGCTCAGGCTCAGCTGCTGTTGACCAGCACCCTTACGTCCTTTTTTAATGAGCAGCTTTCCAGCCATTCTTCCACAAGCCTGTGGCACTGCATGGGGCTGTTGTGACCCAAGTGCAAGACCCAGTACTTGGCCTTGTTGAGCCTCAGCCCAACAATCCCACCTGCCCAGATCAACATTCCTTCCCAGCTTAATGTCATCTGCAAAGTGATGACATTAAGTGATGAGTGATGACATTAGGTGATGAGTCTCAATCACCTCATCTAGACCATCAGTAAAGATATTAAACAGAGCAGATCCCAGCACTGAGCCGTGAGGGACACCACTTGTCACTGGCCAATGGTCAACAGTGGTGGCAGCACTGTGTCTGGCTCCCCGATGCTGGGCAGGAGATGTTCCTTCCATGAGCTCAGCTGGGGATGCCTCTGCCAAACATGACTGCAAAAATGGTATTTGGTAGAAGATCTGCTCTTCAGTGCTGGTTTATGCAGCAGTCTGGCAGTGCTGCACAGGGCTCACTTGCCGCAGGTCACCCAGCATGCTCGTGTCACACCTGTTCCATGGGAGTTGCCTGGGGCAGGGAATGGCAGCCAGGGCCTGTCCACAGGCAGCCAGGGGCACTGGGGCAGCCCCAGCCCTGGGTGTCTCCCTGTGGCTGAGCCAAGGGCAGGCTGGGATGTGGGTCCGGCTCAGCAAGGCTGTGGCTGGGCAGGCCTGTGGAGAGCTGGCCCTGCTCATGGCCCCAGGAGCTCATGGGGGCCATGGGGATGGCCCTGTGGCCCAGGCTCTCAAATTTGGCTTCTTGGGCTGGCTTGCCTGGGCAGAGCCTGTTTTGGGATACATTTTTATAGGAGCCTTTGGGACTGGGTGTTTCTTAAAGCTGTTGGGGGCAAATAAAGGAAGTTTGTCCTTGAAGGGAGGGCTCCAGGTCTGGGTTGCAGACTGTATCACAGGGCTGTGGGTTATGTTAAAATGTGTGTCATCAGTGAGTGTTTGAAGAGGTCGGTGCAGACCCAGCTTTGTTATCATAACCAAAGTGGCCATATGAACCCTGATAAGAAGGTGCGTGTTGCATCGTTAATTTAGTTTTTATGTAGAGACTTGTTTTTTGAAGTGCCTTTGTTCAGCCATGAAATCCATTTAAATGTCAACTTCTGAAACCGCATTTCTTCTTTTAATTTCTTCACATCACAACAGTTTGATATGCTGAAAGGTTTTGCTTGCTACAGAGTCTTTATTGCTGAGGCTGAAATACCTGTAAAAGGCAGAGCAGGAGACAGGAAGGGAGAAGAAGGGCAGGCTAAGCCCAGAGTCCATCCATGCTGCTTGGAGGCCCTGCAGTTGGGGACTGGGGGCTGGCTGGTGGTGTTAAAAGGAGAAAAGAAGGTAATTGTATGAGTACTATATGTGATTCACTGTTCCTCCAAAAGCTGGCCATGCAATCTCCTCCCATCACTGTCATGCAAGTGCAGTGGCAGGTAACACAAGATTGCAGGAAGTATAGGAGCTGATTACTTTTCTGCTTGTATCTTCATAACATTTAGAGTACTATCTGACCTGCAAAGACTTCTGCAAAGATTCCTGTAGGTAAGAAAAAAAGGATTATATTTGTTGGATAATAGTTTCTTTGCTGTATTTTTTTTTGCATACCAGCAGTGTAAGCTGGTCTTGACTGCTGCTGTGTTAATGGTGCCTTAAAGAAAACTATCAGAGGCTAAGGGCAGCTTTGAAAACAAAACCTTACCCTGCTTCATCCTGCTGATATCCAAAGAGATGAACATTTCCAATCCTAATGATCCATTTAACTGTCAGGATTAAACACATAAGAAAAATTATATGCAATTAAAAAGGAAGAAGTGTATTAATGTAACATTGAGGCTGTCGGGTTGAGGACAATCAAGTAACTGGAACACAGATCTTTATAAAACTGAGGTTAGTTTTCATTTGACTCATTGAAATTTTTATTCTTCCTGTTTCCCAGATAAATATTTATATTGCTTTAATTCTGAAGCACAGTCTGAAGTGCTCAAAGGTTAATGAAAAAGCTTCAGCACTGAGGGCTAGCTAAGTATTTCCTCCATGTCAGAGGTGGAAACAATCACTTTTTGAGACATATACTTCATGGTAAGATCCTACTGGAAAGTTGTTGGAATGATTAATTTGTTTAAGCTGTGTTTAATTGTAGGACCACCTCCATTTACTGTTTGTAATTCCTGTTCCCTAAGTGTGGAGTTCCTCACTCTCTTCAGAAACAAACTTCCTTGTGAATCGCAAACTTCTGCAGGGTAGCAGGCTTGTAGTGTAAAAATCAATTTGGTGTTCAGCTGGCATGTTTCTTTTGTGTGCAGGACAGCCTTGCATGTAAAACAGAGCCAGATGCAGAGCAGGAACCTGGGTTCCTGGATGCAGTGCACTTGTAAGCAGCATGGATCACTGTGTACTTGTGCACTTCAGTCCCACATGCCTGTTGCTAGGACTGCTATTGTCTTATTCCCGCGGTTGTGTTGTTGTTGTTGTTGTTGTTGTTGGTTTTTTTTTTTTTTTTTTTTTTTTTTTTTTAAATTAAACTGTGCTGCTTTTTATTTCCCAGGGAATTGTGGGAACTTGTCTGTTCTTGGGGCATGTTTTGAGGGAGAAGGGAAGAAGATATTGTGGGAAAGCATCAAATAACTGAATTTGCTTTAGGGCTGAAATCAAAGGGCTATAATCATCAAAAGGTGGAAGAGATCTAGCCCACAATAAAGCAGCAGTGAAGGTTTTGCCTGTAGCTCCAAATAGACCCAGGATGTGGGAGTGGAGTGCTGAGTGCAAGGTGGACTGACTACTTATGTGAGTGAGTGGGAGCTCATGTGGAGCAATGTGTGGTTAAAGGCCAAAGCTGACTTGCTATAAAACAAAATGTTACAAGAAGGCCAGAATAGTTTCCCATTAATAAAAAAGTTAGACAAGACATGTACCATTGCCTTGGCTTCTTGAGCAACGTGAAAGTGCTTTGATGCAAAACTTTGGCCCAGTGGTCTTCTCACCTAAACCGGATTGAATGTATAGAAGACATAAGCCACCAAGCTGCTCTTACTGAGAGACTGGTAATTTTTAACTGCAGCTTGTTTCTCTGTACATTTGGAATCTTGTAGATTGGAAGCTCAACCAGCTATTATTTCTTCTTTGGCTCTATCTGAAGCAGTTCAGTGCTTCATATGAGTATTCTTTATTTGAGTGCATGCAGTGGTTCGGCTTTCCAATGGGTGCAGTTCCGGCCAGCCCTGCCGCCACTACATCCAGGGGCCACTTTGCCAGAGGCGTGGGCAAACTCGACCACGGTGCGGATAGTGCGCAGAATAGAAAGGCGGGACTCTCAGGGTGTGCAACCAAGGGATGCGTGGTCCCAAGGCAGCGCTCCGGAGAGAGACGCTGGCCTCGAAATGGCACGGCTTTTTATTGAGTGGGTTACAGGGGTGGGATTGCGTGGGACCAATTACAACCTTTTGCCATCGTATAATGAGGGGATGCACAACTTTTGAACCAATAATAAGTAACTTGGGGAGGAGGAATACATGATGAGGGGGTGGGGAAGTTATATAACTTAAAGATTGACACTTAACAGAAAGGTGGTAAACAACTATTATGGGATAGGGTTACCAGGACAACCAAGGTTTTGGCGGGAAAGTCTGGGGGAAGGGGAGAAGGGGAGAAGGAGAGAAGGAGAGGGAAGGAGAGGCCATCTTAAACAATAGTAATAATTACAAAATTATAAAACACAAATTATAAAACCAAACTGGAGCAGTAAAAACCCAATTGGAATTGAATTTAAGCACCACCACAAGTGCATACATGGATTTTTCAGTTATAAAAAGTAGTTATTTTTTCTTTGTGTGTACTTTGCTTGATTGTCAAGAACAACAGCGTGAGGAAACTTAAAAATTAACCTGCATCCCTTAGTGTATTTTCATAAGTAGTTGCCCAGATCTACAGCAGAAACCACAGTAGGAAGTGAGTTCTGGTCTGTGTAGAAACAAGATGAAACTAATGTCCTAATTTTTCTAATTAACTACGTAATTGTTTAATCCCTTTGGAAAATGGTGGTGTAAATTTGTGTACTTTGGTTTTGAATATTTTTGTTTTACAAAGTATCTTATGACTTGGCTTGTCTTTATACAGTGGTAGATGCCAAAGGCATTATATGAAGCATCTTCAGCATTTTTCAAGTGGAATAAATATAGAAATACTTTTGGCACAGCTATCTCCTTCTTGCAGCTGAAGGTAATGGGGATTTTAAACAAAGAGGTATTGGGAATGTTGGATTGCAGTGATTGGCAATGGGTTCCACTGCCTTCTTTTTGCTCTGTATTCCATAGGCCAGCGAGAAAGCTTGTGGTAGCTTCTTTTCTGGTCACAAAATGCTACCTGGTTGCCTGTATTTTGCTGTGCTGAAGTGACCAGGCAAGGACTGCAACACCCATTCCATATTCAGTGGATTTTATCCTGTGAACTCTTGTTATGGAAGGCAGCGCTGTTTATTATGAATGTAGGATTTATTAATGTCCTGACTTCTGTGCTTGGCACCGTGTGTGCAGAACTGAACCGTTTGTGCTTTATCTAAGCTACCTGCCTGTGGGAGGAATATGGGTACAGTGTCTTTTACACATATCTTCTACAAGCTGTGAAGATGCATTTGAGGGGGTTGCTCCATCTTCTGTCTTCCAAACCATCTGGACTTGTAAGAATTTGAGAAGGATTAAAAGTAGATATTTGGCAGCTTTGGGCAGTAATGAGAAAGTGGGGTCCTCAAACAGTGTCCAAATGTAGCTTCTTTAGAAACATCTCAACCTTTTTTTTTTCTTGTCTTCAGAACACAGTTCCAATCCTGTATGTTGTCTTTGAACCAGCAGATAGAGACCTCATAAATGGCCCGGGCTTTCTAAGCCCTCTACCAGAGGATTTAGACATTTCCTAGCTGTTGCTTTTACAGTGAAATTCAATAAGCAGGGGCATGCAGAGATGGAAAGTGTTCGCTGCACTGGGGGAATTTCTCATTATTAGATGTGCTTGTTGTGGAGACATTCTGAAAGGGGTGAGGTGAACTTTAAACTCTGCTTGCATTGGCCATTTGAATGATTAGGTAGACTGGCACCAAGTGAAGGTCAGTGGGAAGGAGCTGATGATATCACTTTGTGCTGACTGGTAGGTCCCTGTGCCAGCCACTGGCTTTCCTGAGCTAGGTTTCAAATGCTTTGATTTGCTTTGCTGAAGCAAAGCTTGCCTGTGGAGGTTGCATATGTGTGCAGCTCAGTTCTGCTTAGTTGGAGCAAAAAGTCTATCCAGGAGCTTGGATTCAGGCCAATTACTGCATGAGAAATTCTTATTCTCCTCCTGTATTTTTGCATGCTCACTCAGCCTGACCAGCTCTTGGAAAAGAAATGGTGTTTCTTTAGAATTTGACAGTGTCAGCCAACTCATCCAAACTTACAATTTGAAACTGGGTATTCTATTACTAGCTGTAGCCTGAAGTGATTTTCGGAATCCACCTGTCATTTTGATTATGCTTACTCTTTATTTGTTTTGTTTCCTTGTTCATTGATATGAGAAAATATTAAAGAAATGTACATTCCTCACAGCTTGCGGCTAATGTGGTATGCTAGCATGTTTTAGAATGCCTGAAAAGAGTTTTAAAGGAATCTGGTAATGTAGGTTGGACCGAGAACAATTGCATAAAACCATGACTATACATGGGGAGTTCCCTATAGCTCAGGCTTTTGATTTGAAAGGAGGGAAAAGAGGGTTTTGGAGCTACCTGAACACTGATTTACCACCACCAGTTTTAAACAGGTCCTCTTCCATTGCAGAAAGTCTTCTGAACTGCTACAAGGTACTTAAAAGCTGAGTGGGAATGCTTTTTTTTTAATGGACATAAACACTTTTTCCAAGCTCAGGACAGCTTGCTGACCTCATTCAAATACAAATCCTCAAAGCTGCGTTTCTGGCCTGTATGAGTTTGGATTATAACTAGATCAGGGTTGGCTGCATTTTAAAGGCATTAAGTTTATTTATTTCCATCATTAACCTAAAATGACATGTTAGAAATGTTTGTCAGAAAAATTTATCTGTGTGTGTCTTCTGCCATGCTCTTATCACCCTACCTTGAAATTGGCCAGAGAGATAATGTTATCATAACACAATGATAACTGTAGAATTAAGCTGCTTTTTTCACAAAACTTACACACCCTCTGAGCATCTTCACTAAAGGGAAGAAGTTCATCCTTTTTTAGTTGGCAGTGAATCCACAGGTAAGTTGTTATAGCTTCCATTGTATTCTTAAAAAGGAAAAGGCTTTATTTGGGCACCTGAGAATCAAGACATGAATTACAGGAAACCCACACTTCCTTAGCACTGGTGCTTCCCAATCCACGTCATTGTTTATGCTCTGTGTAAGAGCACACATGAGGAATTTAAACACAGATGTGTTACACAGCCTTCTCTTGAGTATCTCCTTTGTTGGGTACTGACAGACTAATCATGGCAGATTTATCTTTGTTTTGGTGTGGCGTTTGGTTTTTTGTTTGTTTGTTTGTTTATGGAAGACTATTCACTTTAAAGCTTTATTAAAGAAAATTACCTGCTAGCAACAAGTCCCACACTGATGTGAAACGCTGTCAAGCTACCAGTCATTCCCTGGATCTGTTTTGTTGATGTGCCATTTCATTGCTCTTTGGTGTGCCACAGTATTAAAAAAGCAAACCACAAACAAACAACAGAAAAAATGATTCACCTGAAGATCCACCTCAACTCACATCCCAGTGATCCCCTGTATGGTACTCTGGGAGTGCCAGCTTTTGTCTACAAGAAATCTTGTGGAAGTCAAATCTTTTGGGATGCATTGGATATACTTAGCTCTGAAAACTACTTTGACAGCTGAAATCTTTTAAAGTGGAAAACAACAGAAACATGAGACAGTAGCAGCATGGAGCTTCCTCTCTTATCTTTTTTTCTCAGGGAGGGAAAGGGAGTGCCTGACTTTGATCTTATTACTTTCCTTCCACCTGATTCTCTGTGCGTGTTCATGCAGTTTCATGTCTGGAGACTTGATTATAATTTCTGGTGTTCCTGAAATATCTCCCATTTGACAAAATCTGTAGGTGGAGGTAGAAAAGCCTGTGAGAATCTGGAGGAGCAAAGATTATAGGAGTCTTTGTCATTAACATGTTCGTGTCCAGGCTGATCTCTACAAGGGTTTCAAACTTTAACGCTTTGTATATTTGTAAAAAAAGTAGCCAGTTAAAAATAACTTTGTTTGCTTAACAGAATATTATACTTTGAATTCAAGGTTCCTTTGAACTGGCTATTCTGTATCAGACATAGACTAGCAGACAACTGGTACTTTAAAAATGCACAGGAGTGCTTCTGGATTCCTTTTGATGGCAGCAGTTCTGTAACCATGACGGTAAGGTCAGACTCAATGTTTGCAGAATACATGTGATTGCTGTCATTTTGTCCCTAGAGTGGAAATAGACTGCTGCAGGTGTTTTGAAGGCATGAGCCACATGAGGAGGAGCTCTACTGAAGGACTTTATTTTGGATTCCTTGGAATTAGTTCCTCAGCTATGCCCTGTAGGGTAATGATGTTATGTTTCTTGTACGTACATCACTGCCACTTGAAACTCTAGGTTGTAGGGTATATGCTGAATGCAGTGTCAGTGAGAACACTGCTGTTCTTCACACCTGCCATTTTATGTTAAGTTGCGGTATTTAACTCTTTGAAGTTTTCTTCTCTTGCATTTCCAATCCTGTCTTTAATTTCAAAGGTGGAGTAATGTGAAAAGAATGCAAAACAGTCAGCTCTTTGTCTAAGATGTACTGGTGATAAAAAGCTGAACTATGTTTAAGAACTGGAGCAGAAAGGATGCTCAGATTGTATTAGTTCTTTTTCTTGGTATCTGGAAGTAGAAAATAATTTTGTACAGAAAAGACTACTACACAAAATTGAGTAAGTAAAATCTGTCCAAGTTGAATATTTGACTTGAGAAGGGTTAGCGTTGTGGGGTTTTGTTGGTTTTGGTTTTTGTTTTGGTTTTTTTTTTTTTGTCACCAAAATTAGTGGCTTTTAGGTGATCAAGGTAACCAGCTGGTAGCACCCATCTTCAGAACTTTTGATGTGGTAGTAAAATAATTTGTCTTAAAATACAGTGTAACAGATGGAAACATTAAGTTTACATTAGTTGTGATTTGTAATATGTGTCTTTTGGTCAAGCATTATGAGCAACACAATCAGCCACCCTTTAAGACAATCTCTCCTTATGTCCTGACCCACTGGTTAACTTTATCATGGTCTGAAGGAAAGCACTCTCTCCAGATTTCCTGGACTATGAAACACTCCGAGTGTTTCCAAGAACCAAGATAGTTAAAGGAAAGTGAGACTCAGGAATGAGCCTCTGAAGAGGGAATCCAGGTAAATTCCTTGAATGGTTCCTTGAGAGTGTGCTAGAGGCTAGAAACCAGCTAGTATTGTCCAGAAGGACGAAACACATGTTAGTCTCACCTGATGGCTTGCTCAAACTGTTCTGGCTTGTTGTTGAGCCAATATATTGTATTGGCTGAGTTCAAGATCTAGAAATTTTGAACCCATGTTACACAAATCATGAGTTAATTTAGGAAAACAAAGTTGGTCTGTCTCTTTACTCCTTAATTGCTCTTGCCAGCAGCTTTTGAATGATGCCAAAAACCTTATTAAAAAGGTTTTGGCAGTTGTTACAGGTCCTTTTGCAAGACAAAGTCACCATTATTAGAGCCCTGCTGTGATAGGCACTTAGCTGCAAACGCAAATGAGGTTTAGTACTGCCTGAAGAATGTCTGGTGATGGTGACTGCAAGGCACCCAAGTGAGATGGTTTTGATCCGTCCAAAAGCTGTTGGAGATGTTTGACTGTATGTTGATCCATCCAAAAGTCTCCAGCTTTCATCTGAGGTGGCTGGCCTTAGGATAGGGTATTAAAGATGAGCACCGTTTTGGACCCTGTAAAGATTCTGGGTGGCAGAAGACTTAACTAATAATGCTTTGTTTGTGAACACAAAGGAGGCTTTCTAAAAGGACACTTCAAAACTTGCCTTTCATGAGCTTGCAGAGACAGAGCAGTCAGCTCACGGGACATCATCTCAAGACTGTATAGTAAAGATCCTAGTTTGTTTGTTAAGTAAAAAACTGCATTTTAACTGCAGAAGTATCAGTATTTTTCTGATGCACTTTAATGTGTTCTGGGGCCTGAAAGACACATCTAAGTTTTTAACCTCTTCTCATGGGGATTTTCAGAGATTTTTAATCCTAAGCAAATTTTAGCTCCTGTAGCTAGGTGTAGTGGCTAAAAACAACACATCCTACTTAGCATTATCTGCCCAGGGAGCAGTGCACATAGGCATAGCCTGGGTTCCTTGTAGCCCTGTGAGCAAAGCGTGATGGAATTGTTAAAAAATAATAAAACGCTTAGCTCTAAGATGGCTCAGAACAAGTCACCTTCATAATGAGTAGGCAAAGAGGCTACTGTAGTATGGAGAGGTGGATTTCAGCAGAATAAAACAAGATGTAGCTGTATATACACACTACCAGTACCCACATCCTCTAATGTGGCAAGGCTTGTGCTCTTTGCTGAACCAGACTTCAACTCTGGTTATTTGTTTGGAGTATCTGTCTTTGTTGTGAGGATCAAAGTACTATCTGGAGGTACATATGAGGTAAAGTGTCTGAGATTGTTTCAGAGTTTGTATGACAACAACATTTTTAGTGAAGAGAAGAATGTATTTTGAAATATGATTTGTTAAGCATTCCTTTTAATAAGACTTATGCTGTGTTGGTTTTCCTGTTTGGAATTCAAAGCCTGAGGAGTTGACACTTAATTTCAATCCCAGTTCTCCTGATATACTTGCTACACATTATTTATTTATTTATTTATTTTTAAGATGCAAACCACAAGGTTTCTTAGTGTAGTGCAGATGATACTGTCTGTTTTCACATTTTTGCAGCTTTTAAATGAACTTGATAATCTCTTAGCATGGTGCCTGGCATGCTCTGAGTTTCAAGATTGGAGCCTTGGGAAAGTTACTAGTTTAACCTTGACTCTTTTGATGCCAGCTCTTCTAGGAGGGGAAGCTGAGCTGAGGTTGCTGAGATTTAGCTTAAAAATTTTGGAACTAGCCGAGAGCTGTTTTCTGTCTCTTCATAATAGCTGGCCCTGACAGTTTAACAGAGCTTATTGACCATCTGCTTTGTCTAGTTTGCCACATGGCAGAGTAACAACTAAGCCAAAACACTGGCGGCACAGTGTATTAATTAAACAACTTGCTTTTGAACAGTATCAAGATACGAATCTGATTGATGTTGTACATTTAACTTTAGGAGTTTTGTCCTTTCTCTTGCTGCAGTTGCTGGGTATTGAGCTGAAGACCATAGGATAGGTGGTGAGGAAGGAGATATTTTACTGTATGTTGGAGTCCCTATTTGTCTCCTTGCCCTCTGTCTTCTGTTAACCCACTCTCAACAGATGGAATCTGGAGTATATTACAGTCTTGTTCCCCTGCTGCTACTTCTGACTGCTGTTCTTTGCCTCTCGCTAAGCTGGCAAAGCAACAGCTGTTTCATAATTTTTCTGTTTGAAGGGAGAAACATGGCAGTGGCAGGTGGGGGGAGAGACTGAAAGACCAGCCATGTTGCTTGCATAAGACTAGAGAGAAATACCATTCTTGTCTCTTTTTAGAGAGCCAGTAACTCCTCTGAGAACAGATTTCATGTTCCTCAGTGTTTGTGTTCCTGAAAATACAATGCATCTTTCTTCAAGGTGAGAGGAGAAGTTCAGAGCTTTAAGCAAATAGCACTGGTTCTGTCTGCATGTACCTAGCTGGAGGAACCTGACTGTGGGCTGCTTGTTAGTGTGACTAATTCTGCTCAAAGGCACAGCCCCCTGGGAGAGCAGATTTTAAATCCAGACTGTGCTAGTGGCAGAGATGTGTAACATGCTCTCTGAAAGGAATGTGGTAAGACTTTGGCAATATCCAACAACTTTCTGCTTGATCAAGGGACATACTGTAGGTAGCATCTCTGCATCTAGAAGATGAATCCTGTTGAGCTTGTTATAGTGAACAGATGGCTTGTTAATATGTTCTGCTGTGCTATGGCAAGCCATGCTTCTTCAAGGCATTGCTAGCTACACTTTCATTGCAGAAATTTGTGTACATTCTTTCTTCTGATAATTTTCTGTGCCAACGGGTAACTATTCATGTAAATGTGGATGTAAGTGTCTATTTGTGGTCTGCTAACATGGTCCTGAAGGGTTAGTGTATATGTATGTGTGCACTGTGTATATAGTATGTTCTTGGGTGGTGTAATATGAAATAGTATTGCAATTCAGTGCAACATCAGCCTCAATGAGTCTACTGTTTGGCTCTATTTTTAATATACCTAAGCTGCTGGAAAGGCATTGCATGGTATGGAAAAAACTCCAGGAGAGAACTGAAAGACTGCTGTATTCATTTGAGTGGTGTCTGAAAAGCTGTGTCTAGTTGGCTGCAGACAAAGCCTCTGATAACACACCCATGTTTTGGCCTCTAGAAACTCAGTCCTAACCAGAAGCATTGCTCTGATTGTGTTTGGGACTTCCAGGAGTTAAGACTCAGGTAGTCTTGGTGTGTGTGTTGCCCTACAGAACCAGGAAACTATTTAAGAAATGAGATCTTGAGTATATATGTGAGTTCTCTGCTTTCTGGGAACCTTTGGTATTCCTGATAATTGAAGGTGGCGCCTTCCGGCATTTAGGGTATACTTGAGAAAATTACATTCCTCTTAAAATCTTTTTCTCCTCCTCACATATTTTTCTTTTTGTTGTTTATCCTTCTTTTGCTTCCTTATCTCCCTTATGTGTTAATTAAGACACTTAAGAGTAATCTTTCACTCCTTTGTTAACTTGATAACATGAGAGTTATAGTCCCTCTGCTAGGGCTCCAACCCTGGAAATGAAGGGCTAGGCTTGATACAGATTTTAAAAAGTAGTCTTTTCCTGGAGCTGTAGTTCAGTCATAGGAAACAGTTTAAGCTGTTGTTTTCTTTAGCACATAAATGGGAGCAGTACTGCTAAGAAGAAAGGGTGGGGGAATAAGGGTGAGCACCCTTCAGCAGCCTGTTGGAGTTCTCTCTCTTCAGTTCAGCCCAATTGCAGTTTCTCTGGTTTTGCTATTGCCAGTCGGCAAGTTTATTTTAAGGGTCCTCATCAGTCCTGGGCTTGCTTTGCTTGCCTGCATCATCTTTCTGCTACAGTGATTTGTGAGGACCAGCAGCTGTTGCATGAGCATCTGGAATTTTTATAGTTGTGCTGGAAAATATTGTTTGTGTATCTGAGGAGTAGAGGGACACCTCAATGCTTTAGTCTCATTCTGTTTTGGGCTTGCTAGCACTGTCATGGTCATGTATCTCACCACAATTTTTCATGATCCAATATGAAAAGGTCTGTCACATGTTTGCTGCTGGCAAGAGAGTATGTTGTGGAAGATGATAGGCTCTTTAGCATTTAAAAGTAAAGCTGTAAGTAAATTAAAAGCTTCAGGAATTACTTTGGTTTTCTACTTTTATACAAAGCCAAAACAGCAAATATCTTGCCTTGCATTATACTTTTCTCCTTCTGTATGCCTTAAATTACTTCTCAGGCTATGGTTATGGAACTACAAAGCTTTTATTTCTTAAAAATATATATATATTTGCATATCATCATAACTTACTTCTTTTGGAATGCCACTTGGAAAAAAACCCCTACTTTTTCTTCAGCCTGTGACAATTTCCAACAATGCATATGATTAGAGATGGCTGACAAGCCCTGACTTTGCATGTTTGTGTCTCACTGAAAAATGGAGGCAAATATTTTCATATATATTTGACATCTGCTAAAGAAAGATAAATCTTGAAGTGAAGTTGAAGCAGGAGAAGAAAACAAGTTTTAGGCTGACCACAGCAAAGTGAGAGTTCAGTTGAAAAAGTGTGCTGTTCAGGGGTCAAGGGGGCTGAAATGAGAGTTCCTGGCACTTTCTTGGAAGGCAGTTAGGCTGATATCTGTTCTTGAAACAGTTGTTGCAAATCATCTGCAGACTCTGCCAGGGGACACTTGCTCAGTCTGCATTTTCAAGATGGCAACACAATTCATAAGGTTTGCTGGCTGTTCAAAAGTGCAATTCTTTGGCAGTGAGCAAAGGTTAGCTTCTCTTGGGATAGGTAAGTGTGCTCATAGGGGCTTCATAGTGAAATGGGTACAAGAATGTGGGAGGAGCTGAGAGTCAGAAGGGTTTGCTGGATGCTTTTGTTTTATTTGGGCTTTGGACTTCTTCGCAATGAATTCTTCTTTTGCATTCGTGCTCTAGTGGCAAGGATGTGCTCTTGATGTGGAAATAGGGTGTCTCCTTACAACCCATTTTTTGGAGACTGTCAGGAAAGTGTGAATGTGTGTACTTGAAACCAAATGAATGGCAAGGCATTTTGACGGACTCCTGAGAGCTTTTATATGGAGGTGTCCTAAAATGGTAACTAAAACTTAAATTCCCTTCAAGCATGCTACATTTGGATATAATAAAAGGATTTTGGAAAGAAAGTGAGTGGTTCAAAGCTTGCTGGCAATTAGATTTTGACTAAAACAAGATTAAAATGACATGACACAGAGCCCATAAGCACAGATGTCAGGTTGTGAAATGTGTGAAGGAAGGGTGGTGCTGCGTGATGGAAATCCCAGTTAACAAACCAGCTGGAAAGACAGAGCTTAAGTGCAAGAAAGAGATCTGAATGATTCCATTGAAAACCTCTATTTTGAAAGGAATTAATACTACATTACAATGACGTAGAATATAGCCTGAACTTACACTTTCAGCTTCACCTTCCACCACTTACTTGTTTTCTCATCTATTCAGTGATACAAAATTTTCAGATGAGGCATTTATTAAATTGTGAAGTGGTACAAAATGAAGATTTCTTTGTGTATTTCTTACTGGCTTGGCCTATTTTGTCTGGAGAGAAATGTTGCACAAAGCTGGCTTTTTCTAACTTAATCGAAGCATCTGCATTGGCGTTATGATGACACTTCCTTGGAGACTAGACAAGAATATCCCAGCCAGGAGAGGAAAGCACCAAGAGGTATTCTGGATGTTGAAGGGAAGTGTCCACGTTTCTATTGTGCTGGGCAATTGCATCAGTGTCACAATCAAAACCATCTGATTTTTAAGGGCTATCACAATTTTTGCTGAAGTTGTCAAATACATGGTAGAAGATGGGTAATTACAAGTTGTATCTGGCTCTCAACTTCCATTTCCCAAATAAACTGATGGAAGTATTTAAATGAATGATGGGGCCATGAACCAAGCAAGGCTTGCCCAACTGTTTTTTGGCCAACTAGGAATCCCTATAAGCTGTTCCATTCCAAGTCAGAGCCAATTTTGGTTACTCAGTGGTGGATGCTTTATGGCAGGGGTTCTAAGCAAGTGGTTCCAAAACAGCTGCTCATACAAGAACTACTGTGTATGGACAGACTAGAGTTAGCACTGTGACCCCTGACTAGTGTTTCAGTCACCCATTCAAGGAACAGATAAATACCAAACTAAAAATAGCAACTCCAGGGCCAAGCATAAGTATTTTCAGTCACCTACATAATAAGCTCTTTTGAAAACTTGTTAAAACACAGGATACCAACAAACTGATTTGATTATAAAAACCCCAAGTAGTGTGTGCGTGCCTTTGTTTTATCTTTATAAAATTCCATTTAGCAGTTAATTAGGAGAAAAATACTTCTGTTGATTCTTTGCAAATTACTTCCTTAGCTTCCATATAAATCACAAATAAATTAAAAAAAAAAAGGCATGAGAGGGGAAAAAAATGTTGAACAGAAGTGAGGAAAAGAAAAGTAAAAGGATCTGTTATTTAAAGTAAAAGGATCTGTTATTTATCTTTCTTGGCCAAGGCACCTGCACAAGCCTCCAGTGCTGTTCATGGAGTTGCAGGCTGCATCCAACACTGTATGAGTTACCTCCCTGCTGCTGATGGGAGAATGCAGCCAGTGAAATCTGGCAGCCAGCCCAGGCATCTAAATAAAGAGGAATGGTCTTCTGAAAGAGCACAGAAATCCTTCCTTCCAGCAAGAAAACTTGATGCTGGTGACCAACAGTAGGCAGTGTGTCTGCTAGGCAAGCATGACCTCAACTGAGTTGGCAGAGTTCTAAGTGCAATAAAACTTAGTTTTTCTCCTAACACACTATTCTTTCAATAGCAGCTTTGTGGCCCTGCTAGCAAGCAGGCTGGAGAACTGTGGAAAGAGAGGAACCAAGATTTCTTCTTCAGCAGAGACATTCCATTTTCATATGGTCTATATAAACTCAAAGGCAACTCTGACAGTAGTGGTCACATTGTGTAAAGTAAATTTTAATGGCTAGTTTGCCCAAACTGATTAAAGAGAGCCCCTGATCTCCATTTGAAAATCCCATTGCCACCACTCCTGGCTGTAGGTAGGCTTGAATCTACATTGAAACATCTTGTGGAAATTATGATGCTTCATTTGTGGCAAGTTGCTAA
Organism: Zosterops lateralis; assembly: GCF_965231275.1. Lineage (NCBI taxonomy): Eukaryota > Metazoa > Chordata > Aves > Passeriformes > Zosteropidae > Zosterops > Zosterops lateralis. The sequence goes on along the minus strand of NC_139764.1, from coordinate 56,143,985 downwards.
TATTATAAGGCTCTACCTTCAAGTTGATATAGCAATGTTTTTTCAACTGCTTGCTCTGTTGTTGTTTGGGAAGTGGTACCATGTTTTATTTGAAGCTTTGTGTTGGCATAACTGTGTGACACTGAGGCAGTTTAGTTTCTATATATGGAATTCTTCTCAGAAACTGGCCCTGCCTCCCCTTCCCTGAGTAACATCAGTAAGGGTTTTGGCAGTGCTTGTACCTGTCTCACTGTGCCTTAGCTTAATTTCCCCTTTCTCCTCCTTCAGTGGACTTCTTGACACAGTTGCCTGTCTTATTTTTCCCTCACTCCTTTTACAGATTAAAATGTTATACTAACCATGTTGTGATGTAGGACCTAACAGCTGACTTAAATTTGGTGCCTGTAAGTGTAAGGAGTTTATCTGGGGGAAATCACAGTGTGCTGCCATCGTCTTTCTGCCCTCTAACCTTCTAATTGAAGGAAGGGCAAAACTGCAGTGGCATCTGCAAAGACAGCAGCTGACTCTGTGTTGAATGTCAGTGCATGAAGGCTTGTGTTCTGGGGAAGGGTGAAGATATTCAGGGAAGCTGGATGGGGAGACCTGTGCTCTGGATGTGGATGTCCTTTTGCTATCCTCTTTCACAAAGACTTGGCCATAAAGGGAGCTTTCACAGGAACTGCATTGAGGGATTGATGTTCTTATCTCTGCCCAAACCCCTGATCCCTCCTTGCTGATAGAGGGACCCCACCTGGAATAAGGGCACAAGAGGTTTGTGTCCTTTTGTATCACCTGAGCGCCAGGATTGTGCTGTTGGCATTTTTGTGTATTTGCATGCTATTTTACAGTAAAAACTTTGGGGTGCATTTGCTACTTTACAGGGACTGACCTTTTGAATGAAACTTGTAATTGGGATAGCATCTGTCTGTTTCATCTGCTCTACTGTCACTTGAGAGCCAAGAGGAGAGGCTGATCTGTGACAGTGCCAGCTTACGACAAACAACAATGGTTTACAGTGACTGAGGCAAGAGAAAGAGCCAGCTTGGGTAATGAGATGGAAGAACTTGGCTTGAGTGGGTGATCCTCCCCTGATAATTAAAAATATCAGTTGTTAATTGCTTTTAATGAGGTTCACAACTAGAATATAAGTGTTTTAAGTGTACTGTATATCCATTGCCATGTTAATATATTTTTCACTTCCATTTGAAGTCTGAAGTTGCAGCTGTACCTAACTGCTGGCATGTACAGGGACATTAAGATGCCTTTATACTTGAGGGATTCCCAGAAATTTTCAAATGCTTAACACCATGGGTTTTTTATTTGTAATTTTTTTAAGTAAGGAAGTTCAAGCTGTTCTTGACTATTGTTAAGTATCATTAACATACAGGATTAGCATTGCAGTTGCCCTAGGGTGGAATCCTTATATAGGCTTTGTCCTGCTTGAGATCATTCTGTTCTGAATTCCTTCTTCCTTCCCACCACCCAAACTCAAACACCACAAATCTGTGACCCTCATTACTTACTTTTTCTAGGCAACTTGAAAAAGTACTAATTGACAAGTCATGTACCATAGCTCACAGAGAGAGCATGTCCCTGTTGTTTGTTTGACTCTAGATCTCTAAATATGTCATTATGTAGATTGATTAAATCAACACTTTGTGTCCCTCTTTTATTCTGTGAGGAACATACTGCTCAAACTCATCTCCTAACTATATGATAGGAAAATGTAGTGGAGATTGTGATGGTTATGGAGGAGGCCAAGAATTCCTAACAATGCTCTTTCAGGGAAGGCTGATGAGGCTGTGGGATAAGGCATGCTTTTTCAATTATCCAAGGAGTATGGTGGTATCCTTTTAACATATAATCCTATGCTTTTCCTTGTAGTGTGTCTCTGGCTGGGAGGAACACACACCTAACTTGCATACTGGCCTGGATCTGGGATGCTATTAGATTATGCTTTAGATCTTGGAGCTTGAGAGTGCTTCCTGTTCCCTGGGTTCAGACATGAATCTCCAAGATATTTCCTAGTTGAGATTTCCTTGTAATATTATGTATACTTCCTAATACAAGCCTGGGGCTTTTCCCCACTTATCTACTAACCAACACAGGGTAAATTGGCAGATGCAGACAGGCTTTTTAAAAGGTATTTCTTTCTTCTCTGAGCCAGGTGGTTGTGGGCAAGCTTTGGTCTGGAAATCTAATCGCTGTGATAATAAACTATGGTACTTGAATATAAATGCTCTGCCAACAGGGTTTGTTCTCTTGGTTTTCAAGCTGCCCTAATGCAGCTACATTTTCTGGACCATGCAGTTTGTGCACTGGCTGAGCAAGCTGTGATCCAGCTGTGCCTGCCTATGTAAACACCATCACTGTGTGTTTAAGTGTCTGTCCATCTTTCTCACCTTTTCTGCAGCTTTGTTTCATCCTCTATATTGCTAGACTGTGCAAATTCCTAGGTGAGCTCCTTCTCTTCTTCACAGCAAGGTTTGTAGTCCTCCATGCAGAGCTACATAAGCATTGTTCTTGGCATTACTCTCGAATTAACAACTGGTAAACACTTAAAATGTTGAACTAGTCCAAATTGAAATAATCTGAGCTGAGGAGGTTCACAGTATGTGCCTGACTCAGCTGGAATATCTTGGAAAGCTTTTTAGGTAATGTTGGGATAAGACTTCAGTTATTTCTAATGTTGAGACTAGAATCAGGAAATAAAAAGAAGTGGTTTTCCACATTGCTTGAGGACTTTCAACAGCAGAGTTGAAATTCTGGTACATGTGATCTTGGAAATTTAGGAGGGACCAGATTTGCTGTGTGTTGGAGATTCCTGTGGCCAGTTTATGAAAGTGTTCTCAGTTTAATCAGGCAACTCCCCTCCTCTTTCACTTGTGCTTGTCATGTGCCTGAACTTGTTGAAGTTTGGCAATAAGCTCAAAGATTGTCGTATGTGAACAAGCTTGCTCTGTGGGGAACTAGAAGGGGCTGGGCTCTTGCAGTTTCATCTTGGCAGGGAGCCCTCATCACGGTGCCTGGGAGCTGAGTTGCTCCTTTTTCTGCTTCCAGCAGTCTGGCCCTCGTTTGCAGAGGAGGAGTACAAAGGATGGATGTAGAAGCAAATACCCGAAAAGATAAGAGCAAAGATAGGATTTTGCAGGAAACCAGATGTTAAAGTAAAAGCTGAGGACTACATTTTTAAGAACAGGAGCGGAGGGCAATATGTACTTGAGGATAAAAGTTAGACTGTTGTTCTCCAGACCAAGAACTGTACGTAGGGCTCAGGAGACCTTTCTGTGCTTTAGCAGCAACTTCAGGGCCCCTCGTGTTTGCAAAGTGTTACCTCCCTCTAGTGGTGTGTGCACAAGGCTATGGCCTGCTGGCTCCGGGGTGAGGGTACACCAGATCTGGACCATATGGATAAAACACTGCGTCCTTGACTTTTATCCAGCCCTTCATACCGTGTTATGTAGATGTAGATGGATTTGGTGCACCATTGAGATACTGGGCAGCTTGCATGAGCCATTCTGTTGACAGGTGTGCACTTAGTGTCCCTGCTTTGTTTTGTATTTAACTGGATCCACATAATGTCAAACTTGAGGACAGGCTCAGCACAGAGAAGATTTCTGTTAAAGAGCCACACTGCTACAGCTAAATTATGATTATTCATAAGCAGTAGGATTATTGACTCAAAATGAGTGGAGGTATCTGGTAACTTTGTCTTGAATGTCTCTGCACTTTTATTCAATAAACAAGAGTGGCAGAGGAAGAAGATAGACTTGCTGTTGGTGGAAGAGGCTGCTGCTCTGGTTAGAACAAATTGGGTACAACACACGTGTTTCTGTGTCTTAGTTGGAGCCAAGACAGATTGGCATGTGCTCAGGAGTGTGGGCCCTCGGTCTCTTGTATTGCCTTTGAGATTCCACCTTCAGTCACTGGTTGCTAATGAGATAAGTGCCTGATGGGGGAGAAAATATTATGTCACTGCATGCTAAAGACTTTATCATACTGGAAGCAGCATCCTAAGTGTGTTCACTGATTCTCAGCAGTACAAACTAATATTCACTGTTGCATGAACTGCTTCACCTGGACCAAAAGAAATGACAGCTAATTTTTTTTTTCATGTCTAACATTAGATCATTATGTCTGCTCTGACATTACTGCTCTGAATATTTTAGGATTGGAGAAAACATGCTGTCATTTAGTAATTGGATTTTACCACTAAGGATTCTTGTTCTTACTGCAAATTTCATGAACCCTGGCACTTTCTTCTTGCTGTCTTCAGCATCCTTTCCTAATCTTCTCTTCCTCATACCAATCAATAGACAGAGCAGTCTTTTTGTCTTTTGAATAGCTTTATTTTAGCTGTGTGTTTTGACTCTGCACTTAATTAGGATTAGCTTTAAATAAGAAGGAGCTTTCTTTAATTCCGGATTAATAATTTTTGATCACTTAAACTATTATTTTTTTTGTTTTCACTTTTATCCACTTTTGCCCTCATGCATAAGTCTCCCCAAACAACTGAATACTTTGAAACAAGAAGCATGTAAGGGTTTTTTTGTTTTTTTCCTAAAAATTACTATTTGGTCATATTCATTTACCTGGGTTAAGTGCAATCCATTCATAATCCCACCAGGTTAGATACACAACCAATGGCTTCTAGTCTTTGTAATTTTGGGGGTTTTTATTTATCATCCTGAGACTTGCACCCCTGTCTTGCAGTGCCATCCATGTCTGTAGATGAAGTGGTTAAGAGTTGCCTTTATTAGATGCATGTTCTAAAATAAATAAATATTTTCATATATTAAATGGGTATTTCCAGAAAAAACTGGTCCTATTTTCTAGTTTGGCTTTGATCACTTACTGGCCATCTTCCAGGACTCTTAGAGAAATCCCTGATTCATACAATCTGAAACTTTCATATATCTGAACTGTATGGTCATCTTTCCTCCCTTTTCCTTAATTTTTCTCTTGTTATCCTTTCCTGCTGTTTCCAAACTCACTTTACAAACGACAGCTTTAACTTTTCATGCTGTGTTTAGCTTTTCCTTTCTTTCTCAGATTTAGAATCTAAAGTAAAAATCAAACAAACCTATTTAATTATTTTCCAGCACTGCAAATGTGATGATGCATGGTGAATGACAGTGAGAGTGTGGGATAATAGGTTAATTTGCCAGTTGGATTTATAGTGGGAAATTATCCATAGGGCTACCATTGCCCTTTAAATTTTAAAACCTCCAATAAATGTTTAATTAGTAGATACTTAGAATGATGTCAAACCTGCTTTTCCTATACTGGAGGTGCTGACCTCAGGGTCAGCAGACTGGAGTGTGCAAGTGTTCTTCAAGATACCCCTGCAAAATCCAGCCCTTTGGCTTTGGCTGCTGTGGGAGCTAGTTTTGAAGACCTTTCTCTGGTCTCAGTAATGGATGCTCACCTGTTTCTGTTTCATTCACCACTGCCAGCTGGAGAGGTTGTAACGTCATAAACTGCTACAGCTATTTACTACTTAATGCACATCTGTGCCCAAGGTCTTTTGTCAGTAGCTTGCAAAGAATTCATACAACCTAAAGAGTAATAGGGCTGTCTTTCAATGCAAGGTTGAATTTAAGTTGCATTAAATGTCATGAAAGTTGTCTTTGGTATTTTCTGACTTTTGAATGTTTAAGCAGAAATCAGCTCATGTTCTGCCTACATTGTCAATGCAGGCTGCAGAGGGTGCTTAAAAGGAGAGTGTCCATCCTCCTCTCCCCCAAGAGTTTCAGTTGATAGATGTTTGCACCCAGAACCCCCACACCTCTTCTATTTTCTCTTTTCTGGGGGCTGTTTCCTGTCAGCATGCTGCTAGTGGTTTCTTGCCCCTCCCCACCCCAATCATCTGCTGTTTGCATCACTTTGTCTCCCTCTTACTGGAGCAAAACTGGTAGCAGTGTTTGTTTTTTTGCACAGCCTCATGACAGTAACAAGACCCTTAAAATACCATCCTTTGGCTATTCACAGACCCTTTCAGGCTTGGCCCAGCCCATCTGTATCTGGCTGCTGAACTGTAATTGGAGCAACCAGACTGATCTCTCCAATAAAATCTGTCAAACAGGAGGCGTGACTTCATCTTTCCTCCTGCTGTCATTACAGCTGTTATGGAGTGGTCAGGCTCCCGACCTAAGGGCATGTTTTTCATGCCTAACATAAAACTCTTCAGATCATGCAGGCACAGTAGTTCAGGTAGAGAAAGGTGTTTTGATTGTTTGTTCATTCAGCCAAAAATAAGGGCAAGAGTAACATTTTTGGGCTTCCCCCTCCATTTGTGAAGAAGATACACATAATCTTTTACAGAAAATGTAACTTAATAGAATGCCATTGTGTCAGGTACAATTATAGCTCCTTGCTTCCTATTTGTGATTTTTGTTATAACTTTCTGTGATGTACAGGAGCTGTGTTACCTCTTATACCAAAGTTCAGTGAACTGCTGGTGCAGTTGCCCTCTGAATTGATGGCACTATGAACCTTGAAGGTGCAGGAGAAAACTGATTTGAGGAAGAGGAAAGAGGGATAGAAGCAAGGATTTCTTCCACTCAACTGGTACCATTTAGAGTAAATCTAACCTTTCAGGAGCACTCAACTTCACTGAAGTGTGATCACAAAACAGCATTATATACCTTCTAGGCAATTCCCCCTCACTGCTGCTTTTCAACGTTGTTTCAGTTTGCTAGAATGCTGCTCCAAGAGACTAGAGTTCAAAACGTGTGTATGACAAAGTATTCAATGTGCTGAACAGCACTTCTGAATGCAGACATATGTGCAATGGCTATTTAAACGGTTCAATGGATGTGTGTTTTGATAAGTTTACAGTATTAGCAGTAACTCCAGGCACCCTGTCTTAACAGTTTTTACACTGAGCTGCTTGGATAAAATGTTCAGGGAAGTTTGCTACCTGTGTGAGGAATTTCTGGTTCTTGGTGTGGTATGCAAATTAGCACAGAGTTGGGATAGTAAGCTACTAAGTAACTGTACCATTGTTATGGATTATTCTTTATTCTTTCCTATTCTGATGTCTTTTACTGAATACATAGTCTATGGAACACATCTCTTCCTCTTGTTTAAATTGCTAGTGAATCTGTTGCATTGGGTTAGAAACTCCCATATTGCCAGATTGTGTTACAGCAATTGGTATCTTTACTTTATCTCAGCAAATGACCACGCTTCCTTTCTGACCAGGCTGATTGGGCAAAGGATGTGCTTTGTGTATTTTTCTTCATTGGATCCCACTGCATGCATGACTGCACTATAGTGTCCCTGCACACTTTCCTTCAGAGATGGGGAATGGGGAACTTAGTCATCCACCCAACTTCTGTCCTTCCTCCTCACACTCAAAGTTATGTTGAACAGTTGGAATTTTAGCTGCAGTTTGATACAGCTAGTTGTTTGCCACTTTGGTGCTTAACTTCACTTAGATTAACTTAAACTAACTTATTTTCATTGCTAATGTTTGGACTAGCTGGTTTGGACTACGCAGTAGAAGAATAATTTTGGTATTACTTGAGGCAGTTGCTATTGGAACTGTTAAATTATTTCACAATTGTTGAAAATTCTACAACTTGCTAGAACCACCACATTTTTGTTAAAATGCTTCTTTAAAGGATCTTGGAAAGTTGGCGGGGTACAAGAAGGCAGCAGCTGCTGCTGTGATCTTTTTGCTTCATCCGAACTTTAATCTACCCTCTCCTTTGGAGGCTTTCAGGTCCTTGTTTTCATTAGGTAGGTGCCAAATTGATGCCACATCAGTTGATTGATGGCAGTGTACTTGTGGGAGAGGAGAGTCTTGCAGTGTCCATATGTTGGCTTAGATGGAGGAGAGGCAACAGAGGAGCTGTGTGCCATGGCACTGAGGCTGCTGTCGGGGCTGGACTTGGTGTGGGAGAGTGGCTGAGGCCAGAGTTTTGTATGTGCAGCAGGGAGCTGCTAAACAATTTTGATGAGACAATGTATAAAATGGCCAGCAGAATGTTTTTTGCATGACTGAAAATGAAATAAATGGTGATATCTGTGGATGGTAAATTCTTATTGAGATTCTAGAGCTCAGAGGTCCTTCAAAATGCATGGACTGCTGCTCTGACTCAGGGAACAAGGCATCTGATGTGTTGGTGATGCAAAGAGAGAAAGAAATATGTGGGTGGAGGAGGTTTAAGAAAAATTCTCTGAAATCCTCTATGCCTTAGACTCTGTGCTTCACTGAAGGTACTGAAAATCTGGATTCTTCTGATGGAGCATGTATGTCATCCTTGTAAGCCAACTTTACATGAGGGAGATCTTCCACAGTGCTACCAAGAAAAGCAGTCCAATCAAAAATGCTTTCAAAACGATTTTGTGGCTTGCTGCAGTTGTTGCCTACTTCCTCTTCCTTCTACTTTCTGTTCTTCATCCTCTTGCCCAATACTGTGAGGAATAGCATGATTTGTCATGCTGGCCATGAGTTAGTAACATGTCCTTGCTGTGAACAAAGGATTGCTTAAGAGCTGTTGCCTCCTGTGAGGCTGGGGCTTGGCCTAATGCTGGCCTGGGAGCAAGGAATCAAGCCACCATCCCTTATTGATTTCCTTGTCTGGCTCCAGGAGGATGGGCTTGTGTGCTATCACTAGGCTGCTTTTGGGGTTAGTTAAAAGATAGCTCTATGGACTAAGTGGATATTTTTACATTTCAGGAAGAAGAAATGCCAGAGGTAGAAATTGACATTGATGACCTCCTTGATGCAGCCAATGAAGAGGAGAGAGCTCTCAAATTACAGGTAATACTATTTTATTATTTTAAATCGGAAGTTGGCTCAAGTAATGCGTCTGGATCGATATCTTGTGTTTGATTGAATCCACTGTAAATCTAGAAATAGAATAGAGAGGTTCCTAGGTCTAGTCTAGCATAGTCTACCAGACTATTCAAAGGTAATCAAAATCCTTTTAGATAAAAAAAATTCTGGAAGGTAGGTGATAACACTAGTAAATAAAAGTTTAAAGAACTCAGTAATAGAGGGAAATATGCTAAGCCAAATTAGCCTCATTCCAATTTGTACAAGTATATAGTAAAATAAAGAACAGAAAACATAGGAAAATGAAGAACAGCACAAGGAAAAAGTATGTGACTGAGAGTCGGTTATGATGACCAGATAGTTTCTGTGATGCACTTCAGCAGTACAAATGTGTACACATGTGTATACAGACCAGAAAACATCCCTTGTGCTTAGGCTACTGGCAGCTATTTCTGTCTATACCAGATAAAAAGTGGAACCCATCAAAAAGTTCAAAGAAAACAGTAAGATGGTCAGGAACAGGAATTGGTAGGGAAATTCAAAAGCTATCTGCTGAAATTACATGATTTAAACCAGCTCTAGAAATCTGTGAATCTAGTGTGAGGTAGGAGTTAATAAATGGAAGATAGGGGGAGAAGAAAAGAAACATCATTGCCTTAATATCTCTCTCTCTCTCTAAATCAATATATAAAACCAATAGGAAATGTGTCCATTTATAATCTTTTCAGATGCACTAAGAAAAGTACAACTGTTCCAGAGTCATGGCTTGCCCTCAGCTTGCTTCTGGGAGGTGACTAATGTGGTGCTTTGCAGCACATCTCATTTTAGTGCCTTTTAGCACCATTTTCCCGGTGCCCACTGGCCAGCCACAGAGACATGGGGCATGGCCCCAGGCTCTTTGCTCAGCATTCATAAATAGCTTTGCTGCTTCTGCCTAAACTAGCTACAGCAGCCCCCTGCTAGGAATGCCCTGCTGAGAATAACTAACGTCTCTGTTTCTGCATTGCCAAGACTCTCATGTCCTCACAGAAAGTTGCCTTTCACATGTCTGTTCCTGGGAGAAATGTTCTTGGATTCTCCTCTTCTCAGTTTTTATTGGAGACAGGGATTTTGTAACTTCCTACCTGGAGAAAGAAGCCATTATTTCTCTCCTGGTACAAATCATTCTGATCCACGTAGGGAGCAAAGGTGACTTGTATAACTCTGGGTTTTCAGTAACATCTTCATTCAGTGATTCCTGTTCTTGTTCCTTTTCTTTCTCCCCTCCCTTTCCAGGTTTCATACCATGTTGTTTATGTTCACTATTACTCTGTATGGATACTGACACTTTCATATTTTGCTTCTAGGAAACTCTTGTAGATTGCTACAAACCAACAGAGGTAAAAGACTTTTTTAAAATGCTATTAACCTGTGCAAACATTAGTTATGTTCAAGCTAAAGTAACTTTATTTTTATTCTCATAATAATGTAACTAGATGAATATTAATGGCTAGCTGATAGATTTGGGGTTTTATATCCTGAAAATGTTTGTGCCCGTCACTTTGCTACAGTAGGAATGTGATTGTACCCTGTGGAAGAACTGCTGGTCATTCCTGCTGAACTATGAATATTGTTTGCTGTAATGTGCTTACTGACTATACTGACTCTTAAAGCTTTCATGTTTGTTATAAGAAAACTATATATAGTTCTTCGCATCAAATGGCTAAAATATTTGCATGTTGGACTGTGCTCTTCACTGTGAAATCATTTAATTTTATCTAGGACAGCAAAATTTATTCTGAGAACTGTTATGCAGATATGCAGCTCGGCTAATTCTTTGCGTGAATGGACTTGAAGAAATTGTGGGATAACCTGAACTAGCAAGATTTAGTTACTCAGGTTTCAACTTGTGTATCTATTAATGTGTCCAGTGCAAATATAGCCTACTTTTCATACAGTAATGTGTGCTTGCTAGGAAGAGTAAATATTGTAAAAAAACCCCTTGGACTCACTGTAAAAATCAAAAGTGTAGGTCATAGGTCAGTTTGTTAGTTCCATTTATAGTCACTTCTTTCCCAGAAGTGGCTACTGCAGAGTATTTAATAGAGGGATTGGCTTACAGGATTCCTCTTGTCAGAGACCTTTCAGCTGTGCATGACTAGAAGCCAGATGTCTGGTTTTGAAACAAGGCTGCAAATGGATTGGTTCTTCTGTAATATCTGCAGCTGTAGCCACATAAACTGCTGGGGCTTAAGGATAGTCAGACTATCAGGAGGAACTGCTGGTGTGGTTGAACAGGCACTTCATAGTCCATGAGATATTTTCTTCAAGGCTTTTCCATTATTATTGATTCCTATGGTAGATTGGGAAGATTCTCCAGAATTGCTATTATAGTTGCTGGTACAAACATTTTGACAGTGCAGGGAATTGACCCAGAAAGACTCACCTGATAACACCTGTAGAGTTTGTTGTGTGTTGTATCTTGGTTGCCTCACAGCAGATAACACATGTCTCCCATTATGGAGATGCCATAATGCCAAGTCTTCAGCTGTCTCATTGCAGCAGTGCTACACCACAGATGACTCTGTCAGCCTTCTCCAGGCGAGTGCCATTGAACCTTGGTGGTTCTTCTTAAGATAGGTGTGAAGGTGGATACAGCATGTGGAGCCTGACATGGCTCTTGTCAGAGGCTGATAAGAGAAAGCTAAAGTCATGACTGGGTGGCAGGACAGGTTCCCAAGAGCTTAACAGTCACTCGTGTGCTGACCTCTTATCTCTGTGTTATCTGAAGGCAGAGATCAAATAATAATTCGTCTTCATTAAACATGTCATATGAATGATTTTTTTATAGCTGTGAAGTTTAATCCAATGGAAGGACAGATTTCAGAGAGCTGATTAGGGTACATGACAGATTGTTAGCTGTGTTCCACTGGAAACCTTGGTTGTACAGGAGAGATTTGTGCCATACTGGTAAATTAAGTTGGTGTGGCAGTTCAGAGGAAACAACATCCTGGACACATGCCCTTGTCTGCCCTCAAGGCACCTGGATCAAGGTGAGATTTTAATACTGAACTGGTGACTTGTGTCTTAAGGCCTCTGTGGATGGGATGGAGGCAGCTGCCTCGTCTACAAGAATATCTGTCTTCCTTTATAATCTTTAGAGATAGCCAAGTTGAGAGGGCACTTAATCCACTCACTCTCTACAGCTACCTGAAAGGAGGCTGTAGACAGGTGGGGTTGGCATCTTCTCCCAGTAACTAGTGATAGGAGGACAGTCTGAAGTTATGGCAGGGTAGTTCAGGATAGGCATTAGGAAGAAATTCTTCACAAAAGGGTTGATAGGTATTGGAATGAGCTGCCCAAGAGATTGTGGACTCACCACCATGGAGATGTTCAAGGAAAGTACTTCATGCCATGGTCTAGTTGACAAGGTGGTGTTTGGTCATAGTTTGGACTCAATCTCAGAGGCCTTTTCCAACTTAATTGATTCTGTGAGTCTGTGAGGATAGTTTCCAAAATGAGTCACATTCCAGGACTATTTTACAACAGCAGCTTTTCTTCATCTATGGCATGATAAGCTCAGTAATACTGCATCTTAAGATTGCTATCTTAAGCCACTTAAAAATAGTGACTTTTATCCTGCCATGTGTGGACTAAGAAGAGCCTTTTTGTTGACTTCAGCTTGCTATATAAGGATCCACATCTTGTCTAGAAAATCTGCAATCCTTTAATATTTGCAGTCATTCAAAACTATGGAGGTAGTTGGCTTGTGAAAGGACTTTTAAAAGATTTGTGGATAATGGATATGAGCTAATGGAATTTCTCCTGACCAATGAAATACAGTCTGTCAAGTGCACTAGGGGTCTTATCATCAAGAGTTAAACTATTTGCAAAAAGTAGTAACCCTAACTGGGGAGAAAGTTATGTAATATGATGGTTCTGCTATTTAGAACATTAGGAAAAATGGTACAGGCAGAAAGCTTAATAACTCCAAGCTCTTACCCAACTGTTAAAAAACCCCTCTAAACCTGAAAATGCATGTCTTAAGTCAGTTTTGCTTAGTATCTTCCATTTAGACTAAAGGCTAAGGAAGGAATGAGGAGCTTTTGTATGTATCCTGAATTGACTTTTCATCAGAGGAAGCTGAGTTATCCAGGTCACTTAAAAGACGGAAAGAGTTCCCAGACTCTTTAATAATTTGGCCAAAGATAATAGCTGACAGTAACTTATGAGGAACTTTTACAAAACCTTTATTCTAATGGAAATATAGCTAGACTTTTAAATGTGCTTTAAAATATTAAAAGCTTTTCTTAAATAGCAGTTATGGCTGTTTTAATTTGTATGGAAATATGCTTAATGTGGAACCTTTATGTAAAAACTTATTATGTACACAAACGTAAAAGGATATGATATCTGCTAATCAGTGCCATAATCAAATGTTGGATCTGAACTTTCATAATTGAAGAGGAGCAGGGAGCTGCATCCTCTTCCTGCATCATCTGTGTCAGAGCAGTCAGTTCTTCATACAGTCCCACACGTCACCTGTGGAAAATCCCACTCTGACCTCTGTCGTGTGGCTGTTTCAGTTCTGCCTGATGTTCTCTGTCATCATCTGATGGTGGAGGGTTTTAATCTTAGCAGTGAATATAACAAATTTAAATACAACCTGCAATCTTGATGCTAATGTTTAGATACTTCACAATACTCTTATTTAGGATAGGAAGACAGTTGTGATTGTGAAATCAATGAGGTTTTTTCAAGGCATATATTTTGAAGAAGGCTGACTAAATCCGTATTGCTGTTATCTCTGCTATTCGTAACAGGAAGGCCACTCATTTAGACTGGGCATTGGAGAAAATCTGAAATATTTGTGGCTGATGTGAATTAGAGCTTCCACTGGTGGGACTGCCAATGTAATGACAGGAGAAATGACAAGGAAACTCTTGAACTACTTTGGGAGAGAGTGGGCAATTTTTATGCTTACTGATTCCAAAAGATGCAGCTGAGCAACAACACAAGGTCTGCAGATAATGAGTGTTTGAGGAGATCTGGATAAATTAGATTTGCTGTTTATTTACTTCTTTCTTTTTTTATAGAAACATAGAAAGCTTCAGATGAATGCACTGGAGATCTCTCCCTTTCAGGCAGGATCTATTTTGTCAGTACAATTCTTCACTTAGTGCAAAATGGGAGAAAAAGGAGATGAAGTTGCATCATTAAAGAAATTTACATTCTGGAAACTTCTAATAATAATTTTCAATGTGGTTTACAAACAAACTGTTAAATTGTTGTGCATATTTTCTGGAGAACTTGGGCAGAGATTTAAGTTACTGGCTACTCAATTACTTCAGTGGTTGGATTATTTCAGCAGCTTTTAACACTTTTGAAAAAGGTAGAGATGCATTTGCTTAACTGCATGTTTCTCCGAGTTTAATTCCTAGTTGTAGCAAATTAAAGGCTTGTGATACAACTTTTTAGAGTCATTGTGGTTTTTAAAGATAAGAGCTGTTTTGTGTATTTATTGATATAATATATGTTTTTAGTAAGTATGCAGGCATGAATACAAAGCTCAATGTTTCTGAAACAGAACCCCATAACTTTTGAAGGACCATATGTTTATTTTGGTCCTAATATGTTATGAATTATTTTAAGTTAATGTTACTGGTTTTTTTGGGGGTTTTTTGTTTTTGTTTTTGTTTTTTTTCTATGTAGTTGCAAGACAGCAACATGTAGGATACCCACAAGGAGCAATAGTCACTGCAGATCTGTCCAAAAGCCTCAATGCAGTGTGCTGCCTTACATCTGGGCAAGCCAGGACAGCTGATGGGTGGTAAATTATGAAGTCCCAGAAAATTTATTTTGTGTCCATATTACTTGAAATGAAATAAGAGAATTTGTAGAGAAAAAAGGTTAGGAAACATGCTTGTTTAAAAGCAATGTGGGCAGATGCATTTCCAGTAAAACATGATTTCTTGGGCATCCGTTTGACCACTGAATTCAGTGAACTGAAACTTTTTATGTGCCTACTGAGATCTGCCCTATATTGTATTACAGCATTGGAGGGAATTAAGCTTGCATGTTTTCATTTCTGCAAGTACTCGTGAATACAACTTACAAATACCCATAGCAATATCAGAATGGAAGAGCAAGTGGTGATTTGACAAGAATAAGCTGTGCTTGTTTACATGCTGCCAAATTGAAGAATTATTGGGCTGCAAGTTTTTATCGTAGCTAAGCTTTGAGGTGTATAGTTGGTGCCTTATACAGAGCCCACCAAGAAGCTAAATTGCTGCAAAATTTTTGTGCTCTGGACACTGATGGTGCTGTGGCCCTACTGGAGAGGGCATTGTTCAGTGAGGCTACAGAGATGCTGCACTGGTTCTTGCTAAGAGAAGGCATCTTCTGGCCCTGTTCTCCCAAAGCAATTCCCTTCTTTCTGTACAATTGTCTTTGGGGTGGTTTGAGGCTGTGTGGAAGAAAAGGTGTTTGGCAGTAAGATGGGTTATTATTTAGGTTCTTTCCCAAGTAGCTGTGGGATTGCTCTCTAGGTGGAATTTAATTTTTACATCCAACTAATGAAGAGATCTCCAAGAAATAGGCTTGGGCAAACAGTTAAGGAAATCTTGGGTTTTTGACCTGGCTACAGGGAAGTAAAGCCATGAAGGAAAGTTGACTTAGGGTTCATTTCATGCTCTAACAAATCAAGAGGACTGGCAACTAAATTTTAGCTTAAAAACTAGTTCTACTACATGTCTACTGTTTGAGGAAGAGAAATCTGGAGAGGCAGAGTCTAATTAGTCTCCAGAATTAATTGGAAGACTTGAATAGGAAGCCTGGAATTCATTGTCTGTCAAATGACCTCATTAAAACAATGAGTCACACCACCAAAGCAGAGAGGTGATTTCCTCCCCTTTCCTGAATTATCATTTCACCTTTGTTTTTTGCCTTCTTTTTTTTTTTTTTTTCCTAAGGCTGAATATAGATGAGTTCAAATGAACTATAGATTTAGTGTGTCTCTCATTAAAATTTGCCTTTAGAATTAGAAAGATGTATTCTAGAAACAATGATTTAGTGTTCCAGATTAAAAAGATTCTCAATACTTGTAAAAAGGTGCCTCCTTGCAGATTCTTTTAAATTCTTTTAAAAAGAATTTTAACCAAGTTTGTGTTCATTTTTGCACTTTTTTGAAAGTTTATTTTTTATTTTATTTACCAAGGCACAAAGTGCTGGTATGAGATATTTCTTGTATTGGAAGTGCATGTAGCCTGTGTATTTCTGGCTATAAACCTTCAAGGAATAATAAGTTCTTGAATCCTTAGCTGAATTATTCTTGTTTTTTAACTCCATGAATTAAATCAGTATATATAAGTAGATAATTCAACCTGTATTACAGATGTGCTTTTAACATAGATTAGTACATGATCAGCTTTCAAACATCTCGTGCTAAATTTCAGCGTATCTTGTTAGAGGGGATTTCAGTAAAATGCTTTTGTAAAATGATTTTCGTGTACGAGTTGGCGATAGATGTGGATATTTAGTCTTGACTGAAATGGCCACAAGGAACAGCACTGCAAATTTTGAGTGATGGCTTAAGAAAACAAAATGGGTATTGCTAACATAAACCTGAGTTGATTAGTTACAAAGTGAAGGTTTGTTGAAATGCTGTGAAGTCTCCTTTCCTGCCTCCATAAGGGAAAATGTGCATCTTTTCTAGAATGCTGCTTTTCCTTTGTGGAGAACTGCAGAGCAAGAAAGGCACAAGCACTGGAGCACAACTGTGTTAATGACAGACAGCTCTGTGTAAGTGTCAGATGCAAAGTGATACTTAAATCAGAAATGTGCTGAACCAGTGTTGTGGTTGGGATATCCACAGGAAGTGCACAACAGTGCTACTGCATTATGCAAAATGTCTGCCACATGCAAAATGTTCTTGTTGGGTTTTACTCTTTGATACTGCAGATCCTTATTTCAAGGGAAAAAAAGTTTCTGAGGGACAAAGCACTTTAAATTATCATATGTACTTCTTCTAATTAATGCCTTCTCTACTTTAAGAACAGTTGCAGTTGCTTCAGATCTCCTTTAGGGGGTTGACCCTGCAGTTTGGTTTGTTTTGGCAGCATTACGAAGTTTCCAGGTGGTGTTAAAATTTCAAGCAAATACTTGTTTTGCAAAAGAAGGTGCTTGTGATAACTCTCCAAAGTATAAGGGGAGGAATTATTTTCTTTTGCTATAGTGTCATATTAAAAAGCAAGTTCTGTGAAGCTCTGGAAAGTTTTGAGATGCAGTGTCTTCTCGTAGAGTATTTGTGGCTTGAAACAGACAATTTTAAGATTTTTTGGAAGGGAAGAACTGCACTTCAGCCAAAGCTGTCTTAATCTGATTGTTTTGTTGTGGGGTTTTGTATGTTTGTTTGGTTTGTTTGGGGTTTTTTTTTTTGTTGTTGTTGTTGTTTTTTTTAATGGAAAGACTTGCTGAGAGGCAATACAAATGACATTAATCCAGGTAAAAATCTTCTAAGATCACTTTAGGGAGTTTATTTCTCTAATAATTGTGCTGCAGGGCTTTATATAAGTTTGATAATAAAAAATTCCAAAGTGTTTGTGTTTCAAGCAGCACCATGCCATATAGTTTTGCATTTATCTAACAGGTCCTTACAGTGATGATATGATGACACAGAACTAATGGAAAGTTTGTTGAAAGCTGTGAATTTTTAGAATAATCGTGTCTTCCTCTTTCTGATTTTTTAGTAGAGAAGAACTGGACTGTAACAAGTTTAGTGTTGATATTGTTGCAGTCGGTTGTGCCTTTATGAAATGACAGCTTCAAGAGGATGGAGGGGAGAGGATTTGGGGGTCTTCAGAAACCTGTTTTTCTGGTCATCTTATTAGGCTGTCTATCCAGATGGGAAGCATGGTACTGATATGCATAGATGTATTCCTGAAATGACCTTCACTTAGTTCGGGGTGGAGACTCCACTGTCATGTAGCTGCTCTGCCTTTGCTGCTGTTCATTGCAGCCACAGGTAGTGTGAATGCAACAATAACTGGTGCAACAGTACATGCAGTTCACTGTAGATCTGCATAATCTGTCAGGAAAGGAAATTGGTTTGTTGGGACCATGGTCCCACCAGAAAAGTCTGACATATTTCTCAAGTTAAAATAGACATTTACACAGACTCCCCTTACATGAAGTGTAGCACTTTATAATGTGTGTTTCAGTGTGCCCTTTCTTGAAAGGTACTGTGTTGTCATTTGAGTGGTGACTTTGTTCACTGGAATTTTCAACTTCAAGCATTCATCCAGGAAATCGTGCTTTTAGTTGTTTCATAGAATGGTTTTGGTTGGAAGGGACCTTAAAGATCATCTAGTTTGACTGCCAAGGGTCAGGACACCATCCACTAGGCTCAAAGCCCTGTCCAACGTGGCTTTTCACATCAACCTAGCTGAATAATTACATTCTGTGTTTACAGCTATTTGATTTCATAAGAACCTTTTTGTAGGTGTACACATAGTACTGTGAATAAACATTATTTTCCCAATGTGACATTAAGGAGGTAATTTAGCTTTAAATGCACCTGCGAGAAATTGTATACCAAAATAATTTCAGAGAATGATGCAAATCTGCAAGTTTCTGTTCGCACACAGTTTAAAAAGAGGAAATCTGCTGAAACTGGGGAAAATATAACTGTGAATAAAGGTCTGGTCCATGGTTTGTTGTCTTCTGAGTTTTTTTTGGGGGAGGGTTTAGGGAGGAGAGTTGGTGTTTATTTTTGTTTTCAAAGTGGTGTCATTCACTTAGCTGTGCAATCAGTTTCACCCATCATAAACCAGTGGTGCTACCTCTGGCTCCTTGTTACTGCCTTGCCTTGGACTGACACAAGTGTTAGTGTGGGCTGAATGGTGGGCCTGGTCAGAGGGCTGAGCCAGCTGGGAAAGTAGCAGGGCAAGAGGAAAAACAGCTGAGTTTTTTGCCAGATCAGCTTTCTTGTACAGATCAGTATGCAGCCAACCAAAATACTAGTTCCATGGAGAGTGGCAAGAGAAACACCTCTTTTGGCAAGAGTGCTGATTTCTGCACAGGCTTAAGCTGTGGAAGTCTGTTTTGACTGCATTGTATCCAGCCATAGGTTTTGCTTCATTCAATAGTTGGTATAAGGCCCTGTGCAGTAAAAGCCTGAAAGACAGGTTATAACTGAGCCAGCACAATCACAAGCTCGTTGTTCATGCTTCTGCTGAATGGGAAGGATGTGTATAAGGTTCCTGGTCAACAGGCCAGAGAAATTCCAGCTTAGCAGTAAAAGCTTAAATAAAAATGTATAGTTCACATTTTTTTTAAAAAAAAGCTCCATTATGGTATTATGGGATCATTAAAATTGCTCATATTTTCTTTTTTTTTTTCTTTCCTTAGGAATTTATCAAAGAGCTGCTAGCTCGGATAAGAGGAATGAGGAAACTCAGTCCCCCTCAAAAGAAGAGTATATAAATAACTCAAAGTAACAGACAAATGTCTGTACAAGACATGGCAAGGGAAATGGGACTTTGAATACAAGACCTTTATTAAAATAATTGTCTTTCTCCACAACTTTTTTGATTTTATTCAGTTTTGACTCAAGGAATTTTTTTGTGTGTTTTAAAGGTTCTTTTTTAAGTGTCAAATTTTTTTTATCAAAGATATCAACAATTTGGAAGCTGCTCAACTTTCACCTGTGGATTACTGAAGCAAGTGAAGAATCCAAGAGTTAGTGATGAGGGGCAGCAAGCCTATGTGATGATTCAGAAGATCTTGTAAATTTACAGAGCTAGGAGACTTCTCCTTGCAACTAGTTGGATAACGTTTCTTAAGTTGGTTGTACATTTAACTCATGGATGTCAAGTTTCTTGTGCTTGTCTGTACATAAATTTTAAAGTGGGTTGTGAATACTGTTTCACATGGATGGAAGGCGAAGTTTGTTATAGTAAATTATTTAAATGGTGGTTATTACAAATTTGCTACCAGAAGGTACCAATTTAGATTACTAAAATGAATGCTGCCATTTTTCTAAATACCCTTAAAGCAGCCCAGTGAAGAATCTCATCATATCTCCTTGTTTAGACTGCAGCATATGAAAATTGGGAGTTTTAAGGGCTTAATTTGTAGACTTAAAAGTTATTTGATTGACTTTAATGCTTTGCCAGGATCACTTCCTCTCCACCTCATGGTGTCTTGGAGCTATGCTAACCTATGCTGAATATGGGCCTGGAGTGATATCTAGAGAAATGTCCATCACCTTTTAAAAGCTGGTTCATGCTTGAGGAAAGGCAGTGACAGCAAAACGAATTGCAAGTACTGTATTGCATTTAATGATGTGGTCTTAATCAAATGTAGAGTCCTCTCCTATAATGGAAGGCAAAGAGTAATACAGCCTGTGTTTATGGCTCTGCCCTGAGAAGTGGGGAGACTACTTTTCTTGGGCTCTCGTAAGAGCAAGAACAGAGATCCCTGCTCCCTTCTGGAAAATGTCCTAACTAGAATGTTTGATAAGCTACCATTTACTGGTAGGTGACATTAGTCAGGCATTTTATATCAAGGGTGCTCTGAACATATTTTATTTTTCAAAAGAAGTACATGTTTGTGAATTTTATGTATACTGGCAAGCTTTTTTAATGTATTTAATTTTGTAATGTTTACTGATGATTTTATTTACCAGATATTTACTCAAATAAATGGAACAACTTGTGACTTGTTACATGTACACTTTACAAGACTACTGTTGCTGAGTAGGTTTGTAAATGGAATTGCTTGTCAAAAAGAGAAGCCTGTGAGGTGGTAAGTACATGGGAACCCAGGTGTATTGACCCTAACTGGCTTTTAATGCACTCAGTATCAGTCGGTCCTTGCCCAGTATCACTCAAACTCCTGTGACCTGGTGCCCAACTTCACTTTTGAAAGTCTCCTCCAGATGAGGCCTTCCTTCCTTATGCCCTAGGGAATTTAAAACGAGGTGGGGAAAAAAAAGCTTGGAAATTGTTTCAGATAAATGCTGATAAATTCAGGTAAGTTTTTTTTGTCCACCAGAGAGGGACTGTAGGGGAGGGCTTACACTGGGTGACTCTCAGGTTCCTAGTGGAGGTGTGGCAGAAGGAGGTCTTTCAAAAGGATCCATTTTGGATCCTCAAGAAATTCCAGCACTCCTGAGAAAAGACTCACCTGCAGCATTTTAAATTTAAATCTTGTATCTTGCTGAAGTTGCAGTTTAGGTCTGGTTTTCTAAGGAGTCACCCAACAGATTTCTTTTTAGAAACATTAAATGAAACTTGTACTTCGGAGAAATTGGGGGGAGCTTGTGAATTCATCTGTTTCTCTGTTGAAATTTCCCGCTATTGTTTTCAACATTATCAGTGGAATGTCTTTGGTTCTGAAAGAGGCCTATGTGTCTTGCCCCAAGAGTTCTTGGTCTGTGCTCCTTGCAGAGGATCTCATGTAGCTAGATCTAAATGACCAACTTGTATCATCACTCTTTGAAGGAGAGAATGTTACAGGAAAACTTCCTTAACTGCTGAGGTGAGGGGGCTTTTGTTAGATTTGTTGCTTAACTCTGGAGGCAGAAATTGATGGTGGTATAAAGAAGTCTTAATAGCAAGCCTGATGTTTGAGTGAGCAAAAGCTTTTTGGTTTGTAAACCACTGAGACCCTTTTTTCAAACTGAAAACAGTTTGCTATGTCCAAAATGGGAAAAAATTGATTTGAGACTTGCTGGCAATTCTTATGTTCAGAGTTTTGAGCTGGAGTCTGAAACAACCCACAGCTTGAACAATAAGGGTTCTAGTAATTTTTACATCCACAGATGTATCTTGTGACTTCACTGACAATTTCAAACATCACAATTTTTTCCTTTGTAATAAGTGTGCCAAATCAGATGTCAATTAATCAACTAGTCAATTAATTACCCAGTTCTCTGATTACCTAAAGCAAAAAATACTATCCACCAATATTTTTTCTTTCTCATTGTTTGGCTATAAGTTGCCCACCCAACTGTACACATGACATATTTGTGTCTTTTATCCCATTCACCTTGCACTGAAGTAGCTGTGGAAAGCAGCAGTGTGCCCTTTTTAAAACTAGTAGGTTTGGTGGTACATTTAGAAATGGTGAAGACTGGAGCAGTTGTTACTGTTTTCTTGCCTCACGGAGATGGGGTAAGTCACTTCTGAGAAGCATTTCTTCTACTTCAGCTTCACAGGTTTTGCTGTCTTAGAAGTGTCAGTGAGCAAAACCAAGCTCTAAATAGCTTTTTTTTTTTGCAGCTGACCTGATTTTCCTAGGTACTTATGGGGTCTCATTCTTGCTAATTTTTACTTAATGGAGCTACTCTTGGCCTTGTGAGTGAGGGGAGAATTGACCCATTCACTAAAGATGTAATTGTGCTTTATGTCTTTATACTGTGTGGGTGTTCTTGGCTCTGGGGCAATATTCAAGGGGGATATAAATAGCACACTGTTACTGAAACAACTTGAAATTAAATCTTACAGCACAGTCTCTTCACTGTCTTGGCTGGACAGCTTTCATGAGAAGGGCCAAGTGGCTGCAATGAGAGCTTCCTCTGGGCTTTTTAAGTGGCTAATAAAAGAAACTGAAGTTCCTTCTTAAATACATAGTGAAGCTGAGGTTTTTGTTTTGGAATTGAAGTGCCTCTCCAGTGTAAAAAAATTGCCTGCAACAGCATGTTTCTGGAGTCTGCTTTGTGACATAATTAACTTTTGTATATTTTACAGCAGGACCTGACAGTTGGCTTAGAAGGAAAAGCAAAGTGCTTGTGTAATCATACTTAGTGTGCCTCATGAGGCTGCGGTGACAGGGTGGTGTATTCATGTGGCACAGAAGAAAGGACATTTGTCTACCATTGTCATTTTTGTTCCTTCCCCCCAGTGATGGGGTTCAGACCTGAAGTTGCATTCATGCAGGGAACATAAGGTGGAATGTGGAAGGGAGAGTTTCTCTATTCTCAGAGAATATGGCCGGGAAAAGTAAGAGCAAAATATCTGCTCTGCTTGTGCCCTTGAACTCTTTGACAAGGTCTTAGTAAGAATTCTTAGTACTTTATGCTGATAGGTATAATAGTATATGGGAAATTAAAGTTACTCAGCAAATTTATTTCTAAATGGTTTTTTAGATTCAAGACAATCTTAATGTAAACATGGAGCTCCAGGGTAAAAAATAATTACTGCCAGCCACATCAACAGAAGACCTGTTTGAGTGGAAGCTAGAAGAAAATGCAGGTCTTATTCTGAACAAACAGCTGAACTTAAAACTCTGGTGAAGTGCTGTAACAAAAGGAAAAATTACCTCTTGGGTGCATAAGATTTGTCATTGCCAGCATCATGCACAGGTTGTGTACAGGTACTGAGTAACTACATGCAATACTTTTTAGAAAAGGAGAGAGCCAGAAAAGAAATCAGATGTTGAGAAGTCCAGGAAAAACATCACTAAGAAAATTACCTGTTAGGAAAACAGAAGAGTCTTGTGTTACTGCATGTATTTCTGTACAGAAAGAAAATGAGAGATGTCAATGCTTTCATGTACTGGAGAAAAGCATGAAGAGGAGGAATGCCTGGAAGATAAAGGAAGGAAACTTGAACTGTTGAAGAAAATAGAGCATCCTGATAGTGATGAGCCCTTTGAGCTTGCTATGGTGGGAATAGATGAGATTGACATCTATTAGCATCTCCAAAATGAAATTGGATGCTTTTCTAGATAAGTTGTCAGTGGACCAGTTATTCAGTTTCAGTCAAGGTAATCAAAGGCCTTAAAACTCAAGACTTCTAAGACTTCTGCTTCATGGGGTTTTGTTTGTTTGGTGTCATTTTTGCTGTGATTGTTTTTGTTTTGGGATTGGGGGAGTTGTTTGTTTTCTTTTTTGGTTGATTGGTTCTAGATTTTTGTTAAAGCAGAGGAAACTAATAGGAAACTGATTTCTATAACTGCAATGTCACTACATGCTTATGTCGTGGTCAAATCAGGTTACTAATACTAGCTACACATTTTATATATATAACTCTACTACTTTTTACTTGACTTTCATGTTACTACTTTTATTTTTTTCTGGAATTAGCAAATAGTAATTGTGAACGTAATTAAAGTTGCTATTGAGAGCTAGAGAGTTGATGTGAAGAAGAGGAAATGTGACCAGAAAGTGTTTAGTGCAGTAAAGTTTATTTTTGCCTCTGAAGGATTCGGTCATCAGTGTGTAAATAGAGTGTTTTTGAAGTTTTAAAATTGCTATTTATAATAATCTAACCTAGTGCTGATGGAGTTTTATTTGTTTTGAGAGCTTCTTGGAACTAATGACCAAATTCTTTGAACTTACACTGTTTACAGACTTCTCTGTTTTCCAACAAAAACTGACATTAATTGTTTAAAGAAATGGACCTATTTAAAAATATTTTTAAAAATGTATATATGATTGAAAATTATCTTGGAGGTGCAGCTAACGGGTTTTGTTTGGTAGTAAATGCTGATGTCTTACTGAATTGGTATTTTAGTTGAACTTTTTACCTTCTAAAATCAAAAATGTCCTGTGGTAGCCCTTAGCAGAGATTTCAGTCTGCCTAACTGTATAATACTTGGTTGGACTTGAAGCCCATAATTACTTGCCAAAAAATGTAGGACCTGATCCTCTTCAAGGACAGAGACTTGTTTTATTACCCCTTCTAGAGGGCAAAGGGATGAGAGCACAAGAGGCTTTCCTGGCTCCTTAAAGGAGGGTCCTACAATCAGTGTCAGCAAGGCTTTGGGTCTTGCAACAGTTTTGTGCCTAATTTCTGCCACTAACCATCCCCAAGGAACTGCATGTTTTCTGCTGTGTCTTTCAATTAATTTCAAGCCTACCAAAACAATAGTTGCTAAGTCAGTTTTGGTGCCCATTGTCTCCTGCACCTCATGGTGTGTTTGTTTACAGTGTGCATTATTTTTCCCCATTCCTTCCAAGTTTGACAGCTTGATCATTTCTCTTAGGGATCTTTTACTACTAAATGGAAATGTGTCATGGTGCTGTTTCTGCCACAGTGTTTCTGCTGTCACTACCAAGTCAATCCAAAAGACTAGAAAAGATACTGTAAATTTTAGTGTCTTCTGATTTATGGCCTCATACTGCTGGAGTTTACTCACTTTTTTGCATTATTTCTTTATTTCTTTGAGTAAGTTTTCATCAGTGTGCATGCAACTCAGCCACAGACCATAAGAAGAGAACAAAGCTCCTAGAAGTAATTTCTTTCTCTTATGTTCTGAGAAAGAAATACAGCTGTGGTTTTTATTTATTTTCTCCTGAATATCTGGAAGATGCATTTGCAGTGCCACAGAAATATTCTTGTTTAGAAGCTTGAGAGTGTAGTGTAAGTAATGAAACAAGGACTAAAAGGTAGCAGGTGCACAAACTCACCAAATGCACACGCTCCTTGTGTTCTTCAGGAAAAGAAAAGATAATCCCACATCCATGTCCCTGAGCTCAGTCCTTGTCAGAGACTAACCTACTTCTATTAGGCTCTACTGGGCTTTGTGCTGGGTCCAGGCGAGGACCCTGTGGAGAGATGAGTACTGGTCCTTGAAAAATACTGCAGATATGGGCATGTTTGTGTAATCGCATACCAGCTCAATCCTGAATCTGGTGTTTGGGCTGTTAAGAAGCCAGGGTTTCAGGCTTGTTGCTAGGATGTGTCATCACCCTTTTCCATTTTGCAGTGACTGTGGTGTGTACAGTCTCTGCTGCCACTGCCACTAAGGAATACTGCAGTTTCTCAGGAATTAAATTAGGAAAGAGCATGTTTTCCTTTGGGAGGTGCAGTAGTTTGTTAACTACCCACACATACCAATAACTTTGTTCCTCTGATATATGTACCTAAAAAGCAAGCCTTTCAAATAGGTATAGCTGTAAATACACTGCTACCAACTGGCAGAGTCTGGTTTTGTGAGAAAATGAATTTGTTCAATGCTCTTTTTCTTGAACTAATCTAATTCATGCCTCCTAAACTCCACTTAACCTTTTAATATTGGTTTCACCATCATAAGGAAAGCTTTAGCACCTTTGGGAAATTTTTCTGGTGCTGGTTTAGACTTAGATCCAGGCATAAAATGATCTGATATTGGAAAAAGACTATAACTTCTTTGTAAGATTCCCCTTCTTAGAATTGCCTCAAAGAATCAATATGTCTATATTCCATATCAACAATATAGCACAGTAATGTTTGTTTTATAATGGTAAATCCTTAGAATTTTAATAATTTACCTCAAGTGTCTGCTCTTCCTTTCATCCTGTGATGTGCCTTGGCCAAGAGCTGATACTTAAAGTATTGATCATTTCTTCATCTATGAAGTTGTACATTCAGCTCAGCACTTAATCACTCTGAGGCTGGATTTTTTTGTGCTTGGCACAAGGACAATATGTTCAAAAATATATGCCAACTCCTCAGAATTAAAATTTTTAATGCCAGGGTTGGGTGAGGTGACAGTTGTTTAACATTTTCCACTCTTGGTTACCTTTGAAATCTGAAAATCCTGAGTGCTTCCTGAAATTCATATGGTTTTTCCAGTTCTAATCTTGTTAAGTGGTACCTAATTCATTTAGTACCTGTATTTCTTACAGTTTTTATTTATAGTAGCATTTAGTATCCACTTTAACAACTTCTCACGCTCCCTCAGAATTCTTCTCTCCTGCTCTCATCCTTTTGCAACAGAAATTCAGGTACATCAAAATTATGCACATCTGCAGCACCAGCAAAGATAACTAAGCAGGGATTCAAGAGACATCAAATAAATCAGACTAACCCACAGTATTGCTGTGTTTTCTTTGCTAGAGAAAGTTAGGCTATCATGCCCAGCCCACTCCTTTTCCACTCCAATTTCACATCTTCTCCTTCTCACACAAGCAGACTCTTCCCTAGGAGAGTGTGTTTATTTTAGTTGTTTAAGCATCCAGAATAAAGCCCTTAAAACTCTGGGATTTGATTCTAAAATCTCAGACAGAATTAATTTTTGAGGTTGGCTTTTAAAAAAAATAAATATTTTTGGGGCTGTCCTTTGTATCCAATTACTCAGTCTTATTAATTAGAAGTTGTGGAGCAACTGTCAAATATGCAGAGGGGCAGCGACCCCAGATCAAACAGGAGGCATGGAATATGGTGACCTCTGGCTTCTTTCAAAGTTTGGTCACTGTCTGAAGCTTGCTCATCTCAAATGCTCAAGAATTATAAGACAAGTAAAATAGGCACTCTGAGGCTGTGGAGTCCTGAATCTTTTAGAATGCTTTGGTTGTTCTTTGAGTTGCTTTCTCAGGGACCACTTCTAATTTGTTCATACTGTTGATGAGGGACTGAAACTTCCTTTCCCATCTCCAGCAATTTCAGGAACAAAAATCCTCAGAAAGATGCTGGGCTTGTGGTAAAAGCATTAAAGCCAGAGACAAACAGGGAAATAATATCTGTAGATGCTGGAGCTGACCTTACTCTTGGTCTGCTACAGTCCCCTTTTTGATGCACCTCATGTAGCCCTTGGAGCTCTCCCTGTGCTGGTAGAAGCTCAGGCCTGCTCGTGCACAAAACCCTATGAGGCAGACAAGCTAGGTAAAATTAAAATATGCTGGTGTCATTTGGCATCAGATGTAGTTTACTCTTTATTCATTTCAATGCACGCTACTCATTTCATTAGCTGTAAAGAAACCTTCCTTTAAAGTAGGTTGGTGATGAGGGCTTTTATATATCACTTCATCCCTGCTTTACTGCAGTACACAGGGCCCCTGGTGGAAAAAAAGGCAGTTCTTCAGTGAGTACTAGAAACAATCAGCTCTCTCTTTTTGGTATAAATAGTTGAGGATAGAGAGAAGCAAGCTCATTTTTAATACGTGTTTAGATTGAAAGTGAGTTGCAGTGGAGCCTAGTTAACACCCCAAGCAATTATACTTCCAAATTTTGCCCTTTGGGGACAGAAGAAGGCTGTCAAATGCTGGGCTCCCTGCAAATCAAAAAAGTCTTTTGAGTTCTTTTCATTTTTAAAAGGGTCACTTACTGAGAGCAAACAACTCTAATAAATGAATAGTGGTTGATGCTCAAAACTTGGCAGAAGGTTTCAGAGCTGTGTAATGGCATTTGGGAGATGGATACACAGCTTTCTGTGCCACGTTTGTGGGGAGCTCCGTAGGGGGAGCAAACTGAAATGGCAACGTTTTCGTAACATCTTTTTTCTGTAAATGAGATTAGGTGTGGGGTTCAGTTATCCACAGATCTTTCCCTCATGATCTGGGATTGCAGTGGTGCTGAGGGGAAAGAGACAACCAGTGGTTACTTTCTGAATAGAGCTTTGGACAGGGATTATTTTACAAGAATTGTGTGAATGCCGTTGAGAGTTATTCAAATTAAACAATGTCTCATTCTGCAGATCATGGGAACCGTCCCCCTGTTAGGGTAGTGTAGGGAATTGAAAGGGTTTCCAGAGAAAGAGCAGGTCTGCATGGAAGGGCAGGTGATCCCACTGGTTTGTCTGGTGTCAGACAACTCAAAATTGAGCCAGGGGTCAGTGCCACAACAGCACATGAAAGACTTGAAGTTATTTCCTTAGACATAACAAATGACTGAGCTCTTGCATTTGAAAACCACAAAATACTTCCCCCTCTGGCATTTGTTGTCATTAATTAAACATAATTTAGTTTTTTACTTCATCTGTTATTCTGATGCCCGCTGACCTGGTCAAGACTGAGATTTCTGTCACATCCATCCTGTTCCAACCTAAAAATCTCTTCCTCTCTGCCATTTTGTCATGTCTCCTGTGTTGCAGATCTTGGAGAAGTGTTTTCCACAAGAGGGTATAAGACAGCATTTTGCATTAACCCACTGCCATGAAACTGGATGTTAATTCCTACTATTTGCATTATCCCTACGTGGATCATGACAGTGTGCTATCCATCACTGCTTAGAGAAAGACTCCATTGAGCACAACCTGCCTACTGGCTCCAGTTGGGACTCAGGTAAAACACACAGGTTCTCACACCTCAGATGGTGTCAGCAAGTCCTGTGGCTGAAAGCCCAGGCACAGGGGCTGCTCCCTCCTACAGATCTCAGGTGAGCCTGTCACCAGGGCTTAGTCAGCAGCAGTGTCAGGAGCAAGGAGCAGTGCTTCCTTTTCTCTGCACCGATCTCTGGACAGTTGATGTGCCAAAAGCTTTGTGTAAGACAGTCTGCTGCCTTTAGGAAAACAAACGTGAAGTCTCCTGCATCTAATATTAGATCACATTGTCAAAACAGGTTGTGGTCAATCTATTCGAAGGAAGAAAGGAAATTCCGGTTTCCCCTCGTAAACTTCAAAGGTAGTGCTTTTAAGGACAGACATCTAATGGTATATCAGTATTTTTCCTTCCTTATTCCCTGATTTCTAGTTCCCTGAAGGAGCAGAGTTGGTCCTTTCAGCAGCTGACATGTCAGAAGCATTCAGGAAGAAACTACAGGAAGTTGGCAGTGACTTGGAAAAATGAAGCAAATCTGCAGGGAATCTCTTGACTGATTCAGTGACTTTTTAACATCTTTCCCTTCCAGCTGGATCTGCCTCCTGGTAGCAAAGGCCCTGTCTAGGCTGAACACATCAGAGACAGCACACTGACCTCTTTAATTTCTGAGGATTAATGAGGTTTTACTGCTTAAGGTAAACACCTAAATTAATGCTGAGGGGCTTTGCTCATGTTTCTCTAACTTTTTCTATCCTCCATCACCTCTCAGTTATGACTCACTGGCAGGAGTCATAAATAATGTAGTGTTTTTAAAATAACACTAAAAAAATTGGGCTGTGTAGTATAAGATCACTTGTGAAGGAGGAGCTGTGGCAGATGTAACAAGTGGGAATCTTGCTGAGGCACGGTTGTTATTTGGGTATATTTCAAAGGCTTAAATAGGATTCAGATACTTATTATTAATGGCAAAATAATCTTTATCCCTCCAGAACATTAGAGATGCACTGGTTTTTTATGCCATAGAGGAATACTCTGTGGGCAAAATACAAGGTTCTTGTAGTCTAAAAAGTCAAGCTTGAAGTTTACGCAGTCTGAGGATTTTCTCTTGCTTGCAACACACACTGCTCATTCTGCTGCAACCTTGTTAAGGCCAAAGGCTGAGGCATTCATAATAACTGCTGATTGGAAGTGTCTTGATTTATTGGTTGTTCCACATGGGGCACTTTAAATGGACCTTTATTTTTAGAGTAATACTCTTCACGGTGTTTCACACCTGGAGCACTATAAGTTTGAGGCTTCCAGCTTGCTGGCCATTCTTGAAAACCTTTGGAATATTGATGGATGAATGAATAGCATATGCCTAGCTAAGGAGGTCTGTGACTGCTTGGTGCTACAGCATTAAAAGAGGAAAAAAATAAGAAGATAGGCTTTATCGATGGTTAAATAAACTGCCATATTCTGACAGGATAATCTGCTAATTTGTAGGGCAGGCCAAAGGCTTTTTCCTCCATAAAAATCTTGGATTAAATTTAAAAAATGCACCCTCTCAAACCACCTTCTGTTTTCCCAAGAACTCCTAAAAAAATCAGTGAGGTAGAATTATATAAAATACTCATTTACACTAACCACTGCTTTCTCCTTTGTCCCTGGTGTGTGTGTGTAGCACTTTCTGCTATTTGAAGTGGGTAGAGGTGTTTTAGTGTGGTTACCTGCCTCAATTCAGGACACATGAGTATTTTTCACTGCAGAGGATGGTCTTCCTGGTGTGTGGAGCAGAGCAAGGTCATCTGGAGCAGCCTAAGGAAGGGAATAAATCAATAAATCAAGCAAAGGCAGTTGCTGGTAACTGGCTAAGAATAAAGTGTCAGACTCGAGTATACAATGTTCACTGTCAGCAAATAGAGCTTGAAATTCTCAAGCCAAATGGTGAATTTCTGAGCTCAGGACAGGCTTGGAGGAATTGGAGTTATCAGATCTCGGGATGCTGTGGTCTGACTGAAGGTCAGCTTCAAACAGTGTTTGCTGACAAGTGCAGTATAGATGAGTTGCTGTGTCAGCTGGCTTTAATGGACTTGAATGAAATAAGAAACGTTGGACCCTGAGTGTTGAAGGGTTTTTGTGTATGAAGCCATTATCTCTTGGTTTTGTAGTCTCACTGATTTTGCCTGGCTGGGAAATGGCAGAAAACCTTGTGGAGTTCTTTCTGACCCAGCTGTTGGGTAAGAAGAGACCTGAGTGCCTTACTGCAAGGTTTCCAGCCCAGTGAGTAGCCTGAAAAGAACTGGATTATTCAAATGCACTACTAAAATACTCTGGGAAGGAAGCAGGTTGTGAGGTTTCTTGGGTGCTTAGTCTGGTTTTAGATTCATGTATTGCTCTTTTATTTTAACTGGCTGCTCAGGTTAGGTAACGCTGCCTTGACATACTTGCTTTCAGATGTTGGTAGCATGCACTGGGCCAGGGCTTGATCCAGCTCAGTAGAAAAGTAAAATAAAATATTCCTGACCTGTTATAAAAGTCCCAAATGGCTCCTTGCTGTGCTTGCCCCCATGGGGCACTGCACTGTTTGTCCCTTTAGCCTTCAGGCTCTGGTGTCTGCCCTTGCCATCCCTCATCCATACCCTGACCCCTCCTGCTTTGGCAGCTCTTCTTTGCCCACAGGGGAGGGTGACTGAACTGCCTCCTGCCTCTCCCCCCTCCTGTCCCCAGGGCTCTATTCAGCTGTAGCATCTCTCGGTGCTGTTCAACACTGCGAGGAAGATGCGCAGGTCTCTGGCCGAGCTGAGGGCTGGTGCTTACAGCCAAGCAGCTGCACAGCATCCTCCGGTGAGAAATTACGGGGATCTCCCAAGCTATTACTGCTCTGATGCACCTGGGTGGTGTTCTGGGCATTTCCCATTTGGCAGGGAGGAACTGGCAATACAAATGAGCTTCGGCTGCAATAAAGAAAAAAAAATGCAGTTGATAAGGATATTATCTCCTCAAATTGTGACTTAGACTTGCTGTTCTGCCAGCAGTCTTGTGTGGCCTTATAAAAGTTGCTTCTGTGCATCAGCCCCCCCTTGCACTACTGGTCCAGGACTGGTTTTGTCACCTGTTGTCAGGATAAATGAAGCTGAGGCCACAAAGCATTGTGGTGGCATGAAACACTTCACTGTCTTGATTGATTGAATCTGATAAACAGGCTGTCAAAGTCACCTAACTCACATCACAGAACGCCTCACTTTCACCTTGATGAAGTAGATTTTCTTAGCTTGCCTGGAAATTGTGTTGATATTCTAAAGCAGAAAGCAAAACCACCCCAAAGTCCAGCGCATAGAAACAAGAAAGGTTATTTTTAACTGTGTGGGAAGTGCTGTACTTACAAGGCTAATGCTACCCACGGGACGTGCCTTGCATTCTGCTAAACAGAAGCAGAGCCCTCTTGAGTTACAGAGCTGAAGGGGAATAGCAAGCTGGTGTGCTAATAATTCCAATGTTACTATTTTTAAAGTTCTGCCTGCGTTGTCTGTAGCATTGTTACCCAGCAGTGCCTCCTGATGCCAGGTTACTTCAGGCAAAGTTAATGTTTGCACTTAAAATCTGTATTAATTAACTTGCTTTTTGTTTGCTTCCCTTCCCCTTGTTATAGTCTTATGCACTTATACATAAAAAAAAATAAATAAGCCTGTAGCCAGAAACTTGAATTTCACAAAATTCAAGATTTTTGTCTTGTTCAAATACTCAGAGCTGTATTTACGGAGTCCCAGCACCCTTCACCTTAGTTGTGGGTACACAAACTGACTTCTTTTTTTTTTCCTTTTTTTTCTTTGATGGCTCAATACTTTCCTAGTCAACTTGTCTGTGAAAACACCATTGAGCATGTTCAGGCAAGCTGATGGGTCAAATAATTAGGGGTACAGAGCTCCTTTTTGCATGCCTGCCCTGGTCCCCAGTGGAGGCTTGCAGGGAGGCTTGCTCTGCTGCTGTGGGGCTTGGTGGAGCCTCTGCTCTGCTGGCAAAGCTGTCTGGGAAATCTGGTTCCCTTGCAAAGGCTCTGGTGATATGTGCCTACAACTGTGAGGATGCCCCTGAAAGGAGAGCTGCTGGAGGAGCAAGCAAGGCTCTTATTAGCAATAAAAGCTGAAACATTTGTGAGAGTCATTCTGAAAGAAAGGGAATTTTCTACAAGAGTGGGGAAAGCCAAAGTACAGCTTGTACTCTGCAGTAAGCCTGTATCTTACCCATTCTGTGCACAGGGAGATTCCAGCATATCTCTTGCCTGTCAGCCTGTTGATGCTGTGATAAAGCATCACTTACCTGGAGGTGGCAGGACTGCTGACTTCTGCCTTGTTCCTGTAGTGACAAGCAGCCTTCCTAGGTGTGTGGAGCAAATAGGGAAGGGGGAGAGCTGAAGGGGAAAGGAGGCAGCTCATTTTCGTGGTCTCAGGGGCAGAAGGTGTGAGATAGAGAGTAGGGAGGTGGGAACAGAGAACTCCTTACATGTTGAGCAGCCTTGCCGCAGCCTCTGAAGCCCCTTGCTGTAGTCTCCCATCTGCCAGCACACAGAGGTGTAATATAAAGGTTGTACCAATGCACCATTCCAGGCTCTGTTTTTATTCCACCGAGGGTTAAATTATTTATGTGCAGCACAGCAACAGCTAAACCTGCTGTGAGAAGGTACCTTGTACGACCTTTTTAAATATTTAGTACTTACAAACAGAACGAAGCAAACAAGCAGGAGTAGCTAAAGTGTTGAGGATGCACTCAATTTTTAAACAGTTAAATTAGGCAACACTTCAGAAGACAAGTGTGCAAAGACCATTTGCCTCATACCAAGTGGTCTGCACAGTGACAAGAGACCATCTGGCTGATCTGGATTTTTTGTGGGGCTGACTGCTCAGTTAAATGGATGGTGCTCTTAGAATGATGATCCTGTAGATTCAGTTGCTTGGCAGCTCCTGGATCTATCTCTTGGTCAGCCACAGTGGGAACCAGGCACTTTCCTTTATTAAGATGCATCTGCTGTGGGCAAATCTCACTGTGGTATGTCCTTGTAGACCTACGCTGGAGCTCTCGCTCTGCCAGCTTCCCTCTATTTTCCCTTCTGCGTGGGTGGATGTTGCCAAAGCGAACGATAGCAATCGTGCTTCCCCCAGGCAAAGAAAATAGAAAACATTCTCTGGCAGCTTTCTTGATTTCTTATTCCAAAATTGTGTTTATCTTATCAATATTCATGGTGCTCTGTATATTTTCAGAGTATCTCATAGGCCAGTGTGAGACTAAGTAGATTCAGGAAAGCTCTGTTTTCAGTAGGGGTTGTGAAGCAACTGGACTTGCCCAAGATAATGCAGACAGTACAGGGCAGGGAGCTTTGACTGCAAGTTTGCTGGATATGTTATTCTTTCTGGCTGCTGCCACAGGAGCTGGGCACAGTGTCCCTCCCACTGTTGCTGGTGACATCCAGGAACAGTAAGGGGCAGCTGTGTGTGTGGCTTTACAGCACCTAGGTTGGAGGAGTGGGTATGACTTACTGATCTCAATCTTCCAAGAAAGGCCAGTGACTTTTGTAGAAGGTAAAACAGTGATCTTGGGTCGTTGCTGGGAAGGAGGAAAAAACCAAACTCAACACCCAACTCAGGCCTGTATGCAGGAACAGCCCTGTTTAGAGCATCTCCTCTCTGTCCATTGAAGCCAAGGGGCAGGAATAGGTCTACCAGAGTCAGAAAAGGTTGTTGGCTCTGTGGGTAGACTGAGGACATCTCTGCACCTGGGTCTGGACTGCCAAACACAGGCTGCCCAGAACAGCTGCCAGCCACAAGGATCAGGGATGAGGTTAGCTCAGAGGATAAGGGCAAATGTGTCCTAGGGAAACACTGCACTTGAGCTTGGCCTGTCCTCACAGCGGGAGGGAAGATAATGTGTGACACTGGATTTCTCTGGAATAAAATTGTATGGACAAGAGCTTGTGTCAAGCCATAAGAGCTGTGTCTGAGAAGAAAAATGAAGATAGGAACTGATTGTGTGAGAGAGGTGCAGGGGAGAAGCAGGTGAACAGCAGGGAACAGCTTGAAATGAAATGAAAAAAAGTGGAACAGAGTACAGGCAAGTGACATCAGGTGTAATAAAAATCTTGGCAAGGACTAGAAAGCGTAAAATGATGTGTGGCTGAGGAAAAAGAAGATATAAATATTAGAAATAAATTTAAAATGTCCAGCTACAGAAACAATGGAAGAAAATACAGTAAATTAAATAGAGTAAGCCGTAGCACTCATTTTCTAGGATAGATCAGTGCTATATTTGTTTGAGTAACACAAATACACTTCAGGGTTGCTTAAAAGGATTATATGGCCAGAGCATAGTGAATGCTGACTGCAATAGCTGACAGTAAATAATTACAACTCAGAGGGCTAGAGTTACTAATTATTGAAATTTCATGACCCTGCTCATTATAAGATGCTCATTTTGGTTACTGGGCTGTATGATTGGGCTGTAATTTTTCATACCAGCTGTCTGCCCCAGGCTGAATGTGTCTGAAAAACAGCATTTCAAGACAACTGGGATGACACTTGGGATCATGAAGGAGATGGAAGTGGGGACAGACAATAGGAATATAAAAGCATCCCCTGTGTGCCTAAGGATGAAATCAAGAAGACAAAAGCCCAGCTGAAGCAAAGGCTTTTAAGAGTAACAAAGAAGCAATCCTGCAGGTATGGTAGCTGCTAAAAGAAATTCAGGGTAAATATGGATCTGCTAACAGAGGGAGGAGGCAGCCATGTTTAACACAGAAAAGGGTGAAATGCTCAAGTACTTGAAAAATAGTTACAAAGAATGCAGGACCCAAGTTCCTCCCCAGTAAATCAAGGGGCAATGCCCACAGACTGCACCATGGGGTGCTTGTGTTGGAGCCAAAGTAAGAGGAGGCATGTACTGCACAGAAAAGCTACCCAGAGGGGATTTGAAGGTTTTTGGGGCTGAGATAGAGAAAGCTGTGACTGACTTGATTTGGCTTTGCTGATAGCCCTGCTGTGAATGGGGATTGAACTGACTTCCAGCCAGCACCTCCTTGGTTGCTCTGAAGCTGTGGTGGAGAGTGTTGCTGTGACCATGCTGGTAAAAGGTATGGTGACTTTTTATTTGAGAAGATTTTTTGTGTCTCTGTATTTTAGATTTGAAAGGCAAAAGAGGCCAGATTTTGGGTCATGGTAGAGGACACAAAACACTGTCCACCAAAGCAGCCTTTACTTCTAAGTCTGTGATGACAACCTGAGGTTTTTCCTCTTTGACTCTTACTTTGTTGTCAGGAAGTATGTGCCTTGGGCAAAATACCCCATCTTCCCTTGGTGCTGCAGATGGTAAAAGAAGCAAACCAGGTTTGGCTCTCAGTTGTGCTTTTATCCAAGTGGCAGCAGTCAGCTGCATGTTTAAACTCTGGCAGGGTTTGCAGGTATTTTTCTCCACTTGACATCTGAGTGTTTCTGACATGCTTGGAGGTCTGATAAGATGACAGCCTTGAAAAACACTGGAGAAAGCAACTAATTCTTTCTCTGGAGCAAGGATTAAGTCGTACCTCATGCAGAAAAATAAAGATGAAACCAAAATAACTGGAAATAACAATTCTGTGTAGTAAATAAATGAAGAGTCCTGTGGAAAAGACATCACCAAATAAAACCTGTGAAGTAAGCAAAAACGACTGACACAAGTAATGTCTTTTTTTCTCCAATTTCAATTACTCATGTTGTGGCTGGTGCCTGGCAGTCAGTTTAAGCAGGAAAGTCCTCTGCAGCAGTCTTGCATACCAGGCTCTAATTTGCCCTAAAACCAGGAGAACAGCATCTTGATAGAAACAGCACTGGTGTATTTGTAGACCCCTTTTTTACTTAGCAGGCCCTTGGCATGTGAAGAATGGGTGTAGGCAAACAGAAAATGTACCTCTGTGTCTTCTGTCTGTGAGGCAGAAATGTTACCAACGTAGTTACAGGAATTCAAAGATGTGGTTTCAGTGTAGTGGGTCAGAGAGACAGAGCCCAGCCAAACAAGCTGAAGGATCCGAATCTTAGCACAGAGTAGAAGATATTCACTTGCTGCCTCCTGGAATATCAACCTTGGCCAACCCAGAAGGGGGTTTTCCCAGAAGGGAAAATCCTTACACAGGTTTAAAGTCGGGAACCAGGGCAGAAGAAAGTGTGTGGTTCTTGGATTGGAGAAAAATCACCAGGGGAGCTTGTCCCCTAGTCTGTGTAGTTCAGGAGATTTCTATGTGACCTGGAAAAGAGGTTAGCTGTGAGCTGATGCCATTAAAGCTGATGGCATTAAAGTGTTCAAATTAGTAAGAAGCAGAACCAGCTGTGAAGGCATGTAGAAGAACCTTGTAGTAAGTGACTGAGCAAAAAAAAAATAAAAATTACATATGACATTCAGCATCAATGAATGTTCAGGGATGCATGTAAGAGCAAAACTGTTATGACTCCACATATAAAATGATAGCCCTGATAAGAGATGAGGGAGCAGGGAGATATAAATCAGAAACTTGATCTGGGATTACATCAAGAACCTGACACACTGGTAGTGATCAGTACTCTGTGATGGTTAAATAAAACTGACATATAAAATGTTAGGAGTTATTAACATGTTGGGGAACAAAACAGAACTTACTAGTTTTGGTAGAATAGAACTTTCTGCTCTGACTTGACTAGATTGGTTTCCCAGGCTTTTTCTTGGAGACCAGATGATGAGTGTTCACAGCTTTTGTGCCATTCCCTTGTCTCAGAGAGAGAATGGAGAAGGCTAATAAAGGAGGATTTTCTTCTCTAGTATGTAATGTAATTTTTCCTTTGATATCGTTGACTTGATCCTATTTCAAAAGAAGCCAATTTTGCAATATGTGGAGGAACAGCATGAGCCCTCCAACAACTGCTGTGGGGAGAACTCAATAGCCCCTAACCTAGTTCATCTCACCCAAAGGCTGCATGAAGGATCCCTATCAAATGCAGTAAGGACAATACAGGTGAAAACTGATATTGGGGTGAGGTTATAGCTCAG
Source organism: Zosterops lateralis (assembly GCF_965231275.1). Classification (NCBI taxonomy): domain Eukaryota; kingdom Metazoa; phylum Chordata; class Aves; order Passeriformes; family Zosteropidae; genus Zosterops; species Zosterops lateralis. Next base: position 56,106,255 of record NC_139764.1, on the reverse strand, counting down.
GATTTTCTTTAAAAAGTGGGGCTCTTCAATAAGATGCAATAAGGATTTCTTGGAAGAATTGAGTTGAATAGCATTAGTGGCAGGAATACCTGGAGGTCATTTAATCTAATCTCTTTCTAAAAACAGCCTTAACCTCAACATCAAAATAGGTTGGTCGGGGCCTCTTTGTGAGGCAGTGACTGTGTTGAGCAGGTTCAGTGCTCAGCCATGGGCTAGTCCCAGTGCAATGAGTCCTAATGTATCTTGGCCAGGCTCGTGAAGAAGTAAGGAATCTTGCAAGGTTTTTCCTCAGGTTTTTTTTCTTGTGTCCGTTCACATTGTCTGTTTTTCACTGGGGCTGTGATGTTGGCGGTTTATGCAGGATGTTGAGATAAAAAGACCATTAGATTGCCAGCCTGGGCTGGGAGGGTTAATGGCAAATATGTGCTACAAGCATAACACTTCAGGCACTAGAGCCAGTCCTGAGAGAGAGGTTGATTAGGTAAGACTGACCCCCAAGTGCACTCCACAAGGAAGGTTGAGAAAAATCAGCAGCATTTCCTGTCCATGAGAGCTAGTCCTTGCCCAGATGTTGAGTGTCAGGACACTGACTGACGATTGTCTTGTGTGTTTTCTCTGGCTGGTTGGAGAGTACCTTCCCCAACAGACAAACTCTGGGCCTTGCTGTCTCCCAGAGAAGCTGAGCAGTATGTGGGCTTTAGGTGAAACTTTTTACTGGATTGGAAAAGCCAGCCCTTGCTCCCTCTGGGTCATTTATTTTCAGCCTCCCATACTGCTGTGTTGACCATTGCTTCCAAGGTAGGTTTGTATTGGAAGCAAGGGTCAGGGTGTGTGGGGATTGGGGGTGGTATAAGACACATGATTGTATCTTAAATACTTCTTTTGACTGCCTTCTGCGTGGTTGTTGAACAGGATGAAGAAGCACAAATGAAATCAAGTACCCTGGTTGTGCCATGTCCCTTCCTAGTCCCCTAGCTCAGCTTCCCTTGCTCAGATGTGTTCCTTCAGCTTCTTGCTGGTGAGCTCCTGTGGTGAAATGAAGGCTGTGGATGACCTGAGGGCTGTGGCAGGACAGTGTCCCAGGAGCTGGGCACAGGGGGCAGGCAGCTGCCTGCTGCTCCCCAGCTGTGTTCTCTGCTGTGGCTCAAACGAGGGCTCACAGGCTGGCTTTAGTATGTGCAAACTTTCTGCCACCTGCTCACAGAATGAAAAATTAATATGCTTATGCACTGACTAAATTATGCTGTACACTAATTCCTGAAGAAAATGTTGATAAGAGTGCTTTGAGAAAGGCTTTTTTAATATCCTTTCCAAGTGACTAAAGGAATTCCAATTAGACCTTACATGTCATTTTCATTTCCCTTGTCATTGCTGTCTAATTCGGAAAAATGCTTCCATCTCTCCTGCTTTCATGTATCATCTGCTTTTCTTATTTGTCCATCCCATAATCCTGGTGAGTGACATGACAGCTATTTCCATGGCAAGAGCATTACAAATTCTAATAATATCTTTCACTGAAGTAGCACTTTTATCCCTGGTGGAGCTGTGCAAAATGGAGTTTTATATACATAATTTCATCACTTCATATGGTTTTCTAATCTCACATAGTGCAGTTCCTGGTTACCACATTTCATGTAACTTGCTGGAAAAAAACTCACAACACTCCTTTTTTACTTTGTGGTTTTAATCTTTAAAAAAAAATCTTTTTGGCATGGAAGTATGATTTATTTAGGTTTTGGATTGGAAACAAAGCTATTCAGCATTTAAAAAATGTTAAGAAAATGTTCCTATGTGCTAAAATAGGTTTATTTTGGTTTGTGTAACAGAAAGAAAAAAACCATCCAACCCCTCTGAGTTTCAGCTAGACAGCTTTGCATTTGATTGCTTCTATCCCATGCATCTTTATTCTGAAAAGTAAAAATGCATTTTATGCTGAAGATTTTATATTAAATAATTGTTTTGTCTGCCTTTGGAGCACCACTACTTTTTGCAAGGGGTGTGGCCGGTGCTGAGCGCTGAGCTGTGACACTCTGCAGTAGCTGCTGGGATGTGTGGAGGGAGCACAATGCCCAGGCATTAGGAGAGAGAGGATTTGTGTAGGCTGAATGTTAATGACACAAACTGCAGTTTTTCCAAGGCACTAGGCTCAACTTCTCTCAGGATGAAGAACAATGAACAAGAGTTCTTCCTGGCCAAGTGTCATGGTTTTAGTTCAGCACAGATGGGGGGGAAGGTTGCTGCTGAATGCTTAGCAGTAGTTTGTTGGCTTTTTTGCAGTACCTGACATTGCTTTGTCCTTGCTAATTAAAAACGTGTCTGTGAAATGAAAGAATAATGAGAAATATACAATTACTTCTTTGGGTCTTGGCTTAGGACAAACATGGTATTTCCTAAAATTCTCTAGTAATTCTGCTCTGTGACTGAATATGTGTTGTTTAAATTGGATAACTACTGCTGCAGGAGGAGAGAGGAAACAGAGTTCATTTGTTGAAACTCTCCTCTGGTACATTTGTCCTCACACAGTACTGAGCTTACCCTTGGCTGGTTTCTTCTTTAATTGCTGTTGATCAGGAATAATTTCACAGAAGGCAAAAGACTGATGCTGCAAAATTGTGCCAAAGAGAACTAAGTAATGCACAAGGACTGAAAGTCTCCTTGTGCATTACTTTATTAATATGCTTGAGAACTAAGACTATAATTTAAATCACTAAAATGTTCAGTGAGTCACTGCTTCATAGCCCCATCAACTTGCCAGGGGTGGCTGTGCAATTTGTATTTTTGCCCCTGGAGAACCCGTGAGCTCAGTCATGTCCAAATCAGAAGTACTTATGTATTTAGTCCATATTTGAGTTCATTTTTATTAATCCAAGGTTAAATATGGATTGACCTTTTACTCTGTGGCATTACATCACTTGAAGGAAAACTTTTACTTTTAGTTGTCCTATATTTTGCAATGTGTAGCCAGAAGTATCCTATAAAGGGGGTATTTCACAAGGAGTAAGTACACGGTTTTTGTTAAGACACGTACAAAAGACATCAGTGAATGATGTTTGAAACCACTGAAATCTAAAGTGAATAATCCATGAAATTCTGTGGGAAATCACAGCATGATTTGTCCATTGCTCTTGCCGGCCTTGGATCCAGGGCCCAAAGAAAAACACATGTGCAGTGGTTTAAAGGAAAAGGAATTACCCAATATATGAGGGCATGGCACGTTGTACTGTGGCACTAGACAGTGTCCTTGGTCACGCACAAGAACATTTTTGTACAGGGGAAAAATGTTGCATTTTCAAATTCATATTGTAGTTGAAAGGAATCTGCAGACATGGTAGCTGTGTGAAAAAGAAAAGCAAATTTGATTACATGTTCAGCAGCAAGATTGCCTTCTTTTGATGTGTTTGTGTAGATGTTGAATGCCCTTAAAAAACAGAGAAGTTATCCTGTGAAGCCCTTAATCACTATACTGAAAGTAGTTATGGGTTTGAAGAACACCTAAATATGACATTAGAGATAGTTATTTCTGATATTTTGTTTGAGATCCCTTATTTTGTGCTTAAAATAACATACAACGTGGAAGTGCTACAAATCTAACTTCAGAGAACTTGTGACTAAGAGCAAAATGTAACAGATAACATCCTTGATCTCAGGGATACAAAAAACTTCTGGAAAGTAATGATCAGAACTGTGATGTAAAACCCCAGGTCATTCTAGGATTCACCTAGATTTTTGGGGACTTTTTGCTTGCCCTTTACCACTGCTCTGCTTAGAAAAGATGCTTCTGCTATGATGTGTGCACTAGGTGCAACCCAGAAGAAAGCATCAGGACCAGAACCTCTGGCAGCTTTTGCAGCGCTACTTCTGTTTTTGCTGCTATTATAGAACTTTTTTTTTTAATAGCAGTTGTGTCTAGAATCAAATTCATTGAGTATCTCTGCTCTGCGGCTTTATTTCTTCTTCATTCTTCCTTACTTTCCTCAGAGGAAGTACCATCTATTGTCTACTGTAACTAGTTGTGCCAAAGCATCTCTCTGTTTCCAGCCTGGGATCCTTTCCCTACTGTTCCAGGGCAAATCTCACATTCCTAAGCAGCTCAGTTCAGTTGCCTGAACAACAGCCATCTAGTGCTGTTCAAGGGCCTTGCATATCAGCAGATGTAACACAGACTCTGTGCACAGCCCATTCCCTACAGAGGAGCAGGGTGCAGTAAACTCAGCATCTTTTTTGGGGGGGGGGTGGGGCGGGGGGCGGAAATTGTGGATGTCCCAACCCTGAAAGTATTCAAACCCAGGCTGGATGGGCCTCTGAGCAACCTGGTCTTGTGGAAAGTGTCCCTGCCCATGGTGGGAGACTTGGAAATACATGATTTTTAAAGTCCGTTCCAACTCAAACCATTCTATGAACTGATGCTATTTAGATGGGAGAGCTGGTCTCACCCTCTCCTGGTAGCATCCATCTGTGCCAGAGTCAAAATGAGGACCACGTGGATGGATGAACCTTTGCCTTCTAGCGGGATTGATCACCTTGAAATTCCCATTGGCAAAGAGCCTTCACAGAGGAGATGATGGGGCAGAAAGGTAGGATTAAAGTGTTTGAGGAAATAAGGACACTTCTGGGACAAGAGGGACCTGTGCAGGCTATGCCATGGATAAAATGAGGTCAGGCTGTGCCTCTGAAAATTCTGGAAGGGAAATAAACAGATTGGAATGAACAAGGAAATGAGGCTGCCTGTAGTCCCTGTTGGCCAGCAATGCTCAGTGACAGAGTTAGGGGAAAAAAAACCCCATGCTTTTACAGCAGCCTTTAGTGTTTAAAAATGAGGATGGGAGAATGAGCATTCCTGGGCTCAAATGGGAACCCTGGCAGAGCAGTCAAGCCAGGGACATGGTGGGAGGAGTAGGATCAGTGGGATATAGTGTTGCCAGGCTACCAATCTTACAGGAAAAGAAAGCAAAACATATTGGTGGGGGAGTGACGTTGTATTTGAAGGATAATATGAAGTGTAATGGCATAAAAATGTTCCAAGGAAAAGAGGTGTGCATTGGAACCCCTAGTTAATGGTGGCATGGTACTGACTAGCCCCTGATTAAGGACAGAGACAGATCATCATAACAGGACTGGGTAATGTGAGGTGAGAGGTGCTCTGCAGAACAGAGCAAAGGAGGTAGTTTTGCTGTTCCTCTGAATTGATGCAAGGGCAAGGTGTGGAGGTAAAAAATTTGACATGCAGAGTGTCCTGCTGTGTAGAATAACTTGCAGGAGAAAATACTGATCTCTGTTTGGACCCAAATGGTTCATGAGACCTACTTCAGGAGGTAGCTGTTTCAACGTTACTAGATTTCAGCAAAAGCCAGCCAAGTGAATTCAGAACATGAATATTCAATTTCAAGACAGTGTGCTCTGTGGAAATGAGGCAATTTGTCAAAAAAGAAAATAAAACAACCTTGAAAGCACTAGTCTGGGAAGTGAGAAAATTGAAGCTTCTAAAAATTACAGTATTAGAAGTTGAGGTAAATTTTGCATTACAATTAGAAAGAAAACATAAATCCAGTAAAATCCCTTCAAGGCTTAATGAAGAAGTTGAGGGGATCACAAAGAGTGGATTGATATTAAAAAGGGGGAAATTGCGCAAATTAAGACAGTCCATAAATTATGACAAATAAACAAGAAATTAAGAGGACAGATAAAATCCCCCTAAAATGTGAAGAGAGCCTTGCTAATGATGCTTGAGCTGTTAGTGACAAGTTCTTCAAATGCATAAGAACTAGGAAACCAGACATGGGATCAATGGGACCGTTTGCTGGCCAGAGGTGAAAGATGGTTTCAGTGCATCATATCCAAGAACCTCACTCTATCTGCACATGTCTTTGCTGCTGGGGAGATTCCTAGACTAAATAATTTTTTTTCACAGCAGGAAGGTCAAAGGATCCAGATGAGGTTTGACTAAGGAGGTAGGTTAAAATGTTCAGAAGACTAGATGGCATCTAGCCTGGACTTCTGAAGGATCTCCAAGGTGAAGTTACTGCTCTTCTGTCTGTGTGACATGTTGTTCCAAATACCTGCCATGGCACCAGACTGGTGGATCTTCCTTGTAATTCCTGCCTATGGGGTTGGAGAGGATCAAGGGACATATGGTGGATCTGATTTCCACCCTTGGCCAGTTAGTATTGGAAAAAAGAAGATCACTGAAAACGAATGAACAGAACTGGCTTGGAAAGTCTCCATCACTGCCATGAGATCCTGCCTTGCTGCTCTGCTCAAGTTTTATACATGCATCAAAGAACATGATAAAAAAGTTCTAGTTGGTGCACTGTAGCATAGATCTTTCACATTAAGAATGCTTTGATGGACCATTGCTCTAACCCAATAGGGGGATTCTTGTGCTCTCAGACACAAGATTTAAACCTTTGTAAATCTTTGCAAACAGAATGGATTCTATGATGTGGAGCACTGTGCAAAGTGAAGAGCTGCTGTGGGCTGCTGCTATGGCATTGCAGTCTTTCTCCTCTTGGGGTTAACCTGCTCACTATGCAGGTAAATGTTTATTCTTCCTTTCTCCAATTTTGTCTGAACACTGGACAGAGGAAAAACTATATCTAATCTGAGAACTTACATCTAGTTTGCTCAGACTGACAAATCACCAAACGTAGTTTGCTTGCTGTTAAGGATTGGCAGAGATAGCCTGGCAAAAATGAACTTACAGAATCCTTCAGAGAAGCATGTGTTGTTAATGGGGGTTTAATTACCCAGGCACTTGCTGAAAACAAACATGACAGAACATAGATGATTCATCCAATTCTTAGTGTACTGGAGGAGAGTTTTGATACCAGGTGGTAAAAGCAGCTGGGAAGAAGCGTATTTAAAGATTTATTTCTTACTAGAAGGAAGAGTTGAAAAGTTTATGCTAGAGAGCAATTAATATGATGGTGATCATGAAATGATACAGTCTCTGATCCTCTGGATGAGAAGATGAGGTGACAGAACAGTCAGGGTCCTGGACAATGAGAAAATTACAAGTGTGATGCTGATAATTAAAAAAGGGGAAGCAGGTGAGTTATTTTTAGTCTGTCAGCTCAGTTCTCTGACAAATTCTGAAAAAAATAATTGTGATATTTTCTAGGCACCCTTGAGATAACAAAATAAAATTACTGTTATGAATTTGTCGAGAACAAAGTGTTAAACCAGACTTTTTTTTTTCCCTAAAATAGCAACCCATTGGCAGGTAAGAAAGAATCAGCAGGAGCTGGCATTTGACACTCTTTCACATGTCCTTATAAGTAAACTACAGAAAAATGGTCAAAAAGAAATTGTTGGGGTGTAGAATCAAAATTTATACAGTACTCATTTTTCTCAGGTGGCGTTAAAGGTTTGTAGTCAAAGTGATAGGATGGATCAAGTGGCGACTTGGGTAGTATATACTGGGTTTTTCCTCCTTCAAGGATCCCAAAGCATTTTGATAACTTGAAGGAATTGCTGGGAAACAAAGGGAGACAGTTCAAAAGGAACGAGTTCAAGGTACTACCTGTAGGTAGTATATAAATGGAAGCAGTCAATATTTGCCCTGAGGCAGTCTGCCAGCACATGCACCAGCCGATGGAGCCATGAGAAGGGAGGTGAGTGCCAAGCCTGCCACAAGAGATCTGAGAACCACAGGATGAACTGGATCAGCAGCTCCATGTGCAGAAGGCCAATGTTGCAGCTGGTGGGGGAAGGAAGGTGAAAACCCAGGAATCAACTGGTTACCTGCTGTTGCTATTTCTGAATAGGCCAGGGCAAGAGCTTTGCACTTATTTCGGGTAGTAAGAACGAAGAAAAATTAGGACTGCCTGGAAGGATGGATGTGTAGAAACTGTGAGAATGATTAGAGGGGTAGCAGGCATCACCCACCAGGTGAAATAATGAAATTGGTTAATCAGAAGCAAAGAGTTCTAGGGGAACAAGGAAGCAGTCTTTGGATGCATGAAAGGCTTTTGAGAGGAGGAGGAGGAAAATAAAATATTTCCATGGTTATGGTAGCAGAGGCAAGGGGTTATGGTTATGACTCTACTGGATGTGAAGCAGAGAGGATTCAAATAAGACACAGGAAAAACTTTCTAAAAACAAAGTACTAGAATAGATTTGAGAGTGGCGGTGTTGGTGATGCCCCATCACCACAAGTGCTTAGGGCAGGTTAGCCAAATCTGTCCTGGAAAAGATGGGGGTACAAGGTGATCCTGCTGTGGGACAAAATTATTCTGAGACTTCATTTTCTTCCCATCCTATGTTGTTCTAAATTCTTAATTTTAAATTAAAAACTGTTTCTGAACTGCATTCCCCTCCTCTGTGCTCTATTTTGTGTTCTCTTTGATGTGATATGTTCTTTGAATAGTGCCGCTGATACTTTTCTGCTCATCTGTTTTTTACCCAATTCAAAATCTTAGAAATTGTCTGCATGACACTTTTATTCCTAGTCTGCAACAACAACCTGATACTTGACACAATAATCACTGAAGAGCACGATTGTTTCAGTGCTGGATGAAAATCTTGTCAAGAATTAGAAATACCTTCTAGTGTTGGCTTTTTTTTTTTTTTTAATTCTACCCTTTAAATATTTTATTCTTCATCTCTTCTACCTCCACCTGTTGTATTCTGTTCTCTAAAGCCAGTAAGTTTGTTAGGAAGGCAGAAGGCATTAGGCATTTGGCATTTCTTGTTCCCTGTGCTTGCACAGTCCTGTTCTCTCTTTAAGCAGACTGCTTCTCTCAGTGTTGCCTGGCCAAAGTAAAGGAGGATTTAATGTAATTACTTAGTGAATTTGGAGAGAGCTTTACATTGTTGGTAACTGGGACTAATTTAGGTGTTTGCTGGATGTCTGTCTGAGCAGAAAGAGTTAAACAGATAACAGGCTGATGTCTGGTCTCCTATATGCATTGTTCTACTCCCACGGCAATTTTTTACCTTTGTTGACAAGCATGTGCCCACCCATTCTTTCTGGCTCTCTTATTAGGAGAAGTCAGAGTAGTGAATCACCATGTTTCTGTCTTCTATTGGGAAGTATTAAACTTCCCACAAAGCTTCATGTTGTGAGATAGTGTGGTGAAACATCTATTCCTGTCACCATGACCTGGAAGTTTTGTGTGGAAAAATTGCTTCCAAATATTCAGCCATTTAGTTCTGCTTCTGGAAAAAAAACCCCCCACCTTTTAATCTGTGAGACACAGGCAATCTCTGTTGGAGCCACCTCTTTTAAGCAGATTCTTAAAAAGCGATAGGAGGGTGTCTCACAACTCAGATGGGGTGTTTACAATTAAAGGATGAAACAGGACTGGAACTTCCATGAGCAGGAAGCACAGGTAATCCATACCCTGCAGCAGGTAGAAAACAACATCTGTGCCTCAGCCACCCCAGCTGTGTGCCTGGATGAGTTGTGATGTGTGTTGCAGAGTGTGGATGAGAAGATCTGAGGTGCTGGTCACCTCAGGTGTTTTGGGAATGGCCGGCTGCAGCTGCACCTCTGTGCTGATGAAGACTATAGAGGACAAAACAAGCTTGCAGAAAGGCCAGTTAAAAGATCAGAGTCTTAAAATATTTGCTTTTCCCTTCTGTCAGTGTTTCTCACTTCTGGCAGTGAATGGGATATCCCTATGAGATTTGGCTTATTTGCAGGAGGAAGTGAATGTTGTGCTCTCTGCTGCATCCTGCACAAGGACAGCAGCTCAGGGGAGGATTAGAAGACAGCTGGGCATAGAATAACCAGAAAAAAAATTTCTAACTGCTGAAGGCCGTGAAAAATCTTGTCTCTGTCCTGGATGTTAAATTCACCAGTAAATCCCTCTGGGGCTATTGCAGGTAGCCTTTGCCCTTGGGTTTGGAGTGGCTGGTCAGACTGGCCACTGTTTTCCCAATAAGGCAGCTTTTCATGAGGGGCCACATGGGCTGGGAAGGGGTTTAATTCCCTGCTCGGTCCATTTGTTGCACAGCTACACTGAAGGCAGGTCCACATAAAGATTCAGCAGAGTGGCTTTGACTGGAAAAAGGGCTCTGCTGTAGATGGATGGGTGCATCTGTTCAGTATTCACGCTGCAGTGGTAATGTTCATCAGGGGTGTGACCTGCTCAGCAGATGCTGCTGTTTTGGAGTAAGCATCAACATTGATGCCTTACTTACTGCTAGGCTCAATCAATGATTTCAGTAATCAGGGAGGAATCAGTGCTTATCTATTGAGATTCCTTAGTAAAGCAAAGTATGACAGACAGATAATAGACCTTGATGGGTAGTGACCTTTAGTTTCCTTAATAAATGCAAATCAATTGTATTCCTTATGGAAAGGCAAACTAAACAGCTGCCAAAGGAAAGGATTCGTACCCTTGCACCCAAAAGTGTGCCAAAACCAGGCTGTACAGAGAGCACAAGCACCCAGATTGCTCCTGGTGGGTCCAAGATGAAGTGAGCATGTTGATTAACAGCAAGATGGGAGTACAGAAGCCAAATCGGTGCAAACTCCTGTGGAGAGTGAGAGAGTTTTGATCATTTGTTTTCCATGAATCAGCTCTTCTGACTGTTTCTGTCTTGGGGGGTGAGGGAGGAGGATGGCAGTCAGAGACAGCAGAAATTAAATTACAGCAACTTGAGATAGCAAAGTAGCATTTGACGTGAATTCTGAGGCTGAAATTCTTATAGAGATCACAGCTGGCATCAAAATGTCTGAGCTTGGGGAAATGAAAATTATTTATGTTGCTTAGTTCTTTGCAACAGGGAGTTTAGTTCCCTACAGTTAAAAATATGCAAGACCTCCCACCATTTTGAACAGCATAATTTCAACATAAAATATTTCTCTCTACACAACCTTATTTCTCAATGGAAGGGTCTTCTTCTGTAGACGCTATTTTAATTTTACCATACAAGAGACATGTCAATGCATTTCCCTCTCTAACATTCATTATTAAATATCATTTAAATTGATTTGAGAAATAGTTCTGTCAGCTCTTCACTTCAACACTGAAGTCTTCTTTTTAATTTTTTTTTTTTAATTGAAAGGGAAAATACCCCAGGTCATTCATGTGTTATAACAAGATGCTCATTCAATGATTTCAGACAAGGGTTTCCATTCTGGGGTTTTGCTTTGATTAGCATCCATTACAATGCTTCTCTGAATGAATTCTTCTAGTCCTCAAGAATCTCATGCTGTTCAGACAGTGCTGTAGGAAAGAAATGGACCTCTTCTTTCAGTATGTGCATTGAAATATATAGCAGTGTTTTACAGCATGCCTTAGAAAAAGCAAGAAGTCAGGGGACTTTGTGAATTGCATTCATAAAACCACTGGACTGGCACTTTGTGGTGCTCTCTTCTGGGTGACCCATTACAATTCCAGGCAACAATCCGTCCTGCTAAGAATGCCATTTTGTGTGATTTAACCAGACCTGCTCCCATGCAAGGCTTGCCTCTGTCTGTGTGAGAAGGGAACCAGGCACAAGTGTTCAGATTTCAGTATAGAGAGACCAAGGGGCTGGTGCAGGATATGGGCTCAGCCCATTCTATAAGAGTGCAGAGCAGCAAGCCACTGCTAGCATGCAAAAGGGGTGGGTAGAAGGGATGTGTGTGTGTATCCAGGTGGAAACAAGGACAGACAGGGATTTTGCAGGAGGACTGCTGCCTACCCAAAACCTTCTGCAGGTTGACCTTGTTGCACGGATGCACTGAAGGCTTCCCATTCAGAAGAGAGAGCACAGCCAAATACAGGAACAACTTATATATTCTGTAACCATTTCATCACATTCAGACACATGAATGGGTGAGGTGTGCTCAAACCTCTGCAGCAACTTCTGCCAGCTTAGTCCACAAGAAATGATACAGTGCTTGTATCACCTTGTTAGGAGTTTGACCTTCTCCTGTTTAAGTTTCTGTATTAAATCCTGTTGTTTCTGTATTAAATTTGGTGCTGCATTTTCTAACCATGTTGAAAAATGTTCGGTGTTCTGTTCAGTGCTTTTTTTTTTCGTCACAAGAACACTGCTTTAGACTTAAATATCTGCACTGAAGTAATGTGAGCTATATATTGAGTCAATGACTGCTAAATAAACGAGGCAGTAATTCCCTCCACAGTGAGTTATTCCAGGTTTTGTAAGACCATCTGTATTCCAGACTTCTAGCTGAACTTAGTGCAGAATATGTTTGATAGACAATAGTGTTATTAAGTGTTAGCAATAGGCTGTCAACTTAATTATGGTAGCTGGCTGCTCCTGAAAAACAGTGAGTTGTTTGGGATGAAAGTGTCTATGTGAGAACTTTCTCCAACTTCTTGCAGATCTTTAAGTTGGTACAGCAAGACAGGAAAATGCCTGCGGCAGAGCCCTGCTCACTGCCTTATTTACAGGTCCCTAATAGCATTTTCTGTTTTGACACATGAAACAACCATTGACTGAATCACAGGATGACCGCCACAGCTCTCTGACAGGGCACTTGGAGATTCTCTGCTATTCAGTTGACTTGACCATTAGGTTCTGTTTTCTTTTTATCAGCCAATTCATATCAGGCGTCCTGTGTGTTAACATGAGGCTGAAATGGTCGGGAAGCAAGATGTGCATGAAGTGTCCTGGAGATGTCTTATGTTCTCTGTTGGTGCTTGAAAAATACATTGATTCAAAAGTGAGCATATGGCATTTTTCATGAACCTGTGCCTTGAGATTCACTTGCTCCTGAGTTCAATTGCAACCCAGTCAAACCCTGTCTGCTTCTTCACAGTCTTTTTCCTTGCTTGCCTCAAGGACCTGAGACAGAGATTAAGTTTCTGGTAGGAATAACTAGGTTCTGCAGTGAAGGCCATCACCGACGCTGGATTTCACAATAGAACTCGTAGTAGAACCCCATTACACAAGTGTCTTATATTCTTAAGCAATGATTATAGTTTGCTTTTAAGTGATACTTGTGTAACATCATCTGTTACATTTCAAGACTAGTGCTAGGGCAATATCCAAGAGCCACAAACCCTGACTGTAACAGGGTGCTGCACTCTGAGGGAGTGGGAATGAAGCTGGAGGCTCCTTCAGGCAAAGTTCTTGAGTGTGTTCTGGAAGTGACTTTGTGCCAGCTTCTTGACTGGCTATGCAGCTACGTGACCAGGCTTTTTTTCCCTGCTAAATTCTCCAGACAAACTTATATTCAATGGCAGTGAGCTATGCTGTCTCTCCCAAACACTGTTGAATGAAACCTCTCTGTCTCCTCTTCATCTCATTTGCCCATTGATGTGAAAATATTGGGTTCCTCTGGCACTGGATTTCTCCCTCCTTCACTAATGTTAGTCACCATGGGGACTGCTAATAGGAGAAAAATCGGTGATTTACCCAAGTAAGATGAAAACATTTCAATGTTATGTTCATGTTATGCACTGAATATCTAGGTTCCTGAAGGATGGATATATGAGTGAGAATTGTTGTGTGAATGTACTGTAAATGCTAAGTAAGGGGAGTGTTGTTCTTGCTTTCAGTTTATCTGGTATCATAAAAGAGTGTTATGGTACTTTTGCTTCTATGTACTCTGTGCCATATACAGGGATTTCTCTATGCAATCATATTTTTCCTGTTTCAAAATACTTGGAAAATGGTTATATATGTGTAAAATGGTTATATATGGTATATATATAACCATCTGTGACTGGCATTTTTAGGATAACAAATTCTACAAAGTTTCAAAGAGAAAGAATACTCAGGTCTTAACCAATGACTTGATTTGACCTGAGGTGAGGCAAAAGGCAATGAGTCCCTTGAATGTGGTGACAAGTGCTTTTATGTGTAGGCTGCTTGCTGAATGGCACCAGAAACTGTTCAGAAATCTGAATTTATTTTTTTTTCTGAAGTTGTAGATGACTGAAAGAGATTTCAAGAGTGAAATTTTCATTTTTCATTAGTGCATAAGGCTTTCCTCCTTTGTGGTGGCTTTCCTATGGAGGACAAATTAAACAGAGAGAAGAAACTGCTAGGAAAAAATTCAGAACAGGCCAGCGCCAAAGATTTGGTATTTGGCTGGAGCTGCTGGTAAATCAGCTCAAGCATGTGGCTTCCAGGTAGCCACTGGCTGGGTCATCCTGTGTGATGTGATGAAGAGGAAGGGATGCAGCTCTTTACCTTGCCTCTGTAGACATGCGCCACACTGCCATGAGGCAAAGTAATGTCCACCCTCTGTCTTTGGTGCAAATTTTGTTCAGGTGCTGATTTTGGGTACAATACAGGTTTGGTGCATGCTGTAGTTGAGGAGGAAAAGGGCACGTGTTGAAGTATTCTGGTTCAACCTTCAGCTTGCCCTTGTGATGTGTCAGGTGTGGGTTTTTGGTCTAAATTCGGCAAATGGTACTTAAAAGTTTTTTAAAAATCAATTAAAAATGTACATCTTCTCCCCCCCCCGCCCAGTGCATATATATACACACATGCAGAAAAAAGGGTGCAGTTGAGGAATTTGTACAAAAAGCTTTTTATTTTAATACCTGGTAAATACCTATACCTAAAAATGTGATTTAGAGCTCTGTTCTTTTCAGCAAAGCAGAAAATGTATGTATGTTTTACCTGCTCAGCCCTGATTCAGTTCCATATAACATTTCTTGCAGCTGACCTTTCCCAAATTGGCATTTATGCTTTGAGGGATTGTTCTTGAATCCTTCATCCTTATCCTGCCCCCTTCAGTTACTAACGTCACAGTGAGATGGCTAAGTCAGCATGGAGTGCTTTTCCCCCTCAGATTAATGCAGAAGTAAAGGTTGGAAGCTGTGCAAAATGGTGCTGTCCAGATTGAAATTAGTGAAGACAAGGCCTCACATGCCAGACTGTGTGGGTAACAATGACTGAGTGATGAAGGGCAGGGTTTCCAGGTGGAAACCCCTGCATTTAACCAGGGGGCTTGCAGCTGGGGCTGCAGTGTTACTGCTGTGAACATGTTCACTGATGCAGGATGAGGTGCACTCCTCAGCTGTTCTGTGGGGTTCCACCTAAGGCCTCTCACAACCCCTTGCCCAATCCTTCAGTGAATGCTTCCAACAATAGTTCAGCCCAAGGAACCTTCGCATCCAAAGAAAGTCATACCAAGGTCTAAAATATTTCGTTTCATGCCCCTTTTAATAGCAGGAAAATGTGCCCTTGTGTGGGGTTTTTCCAGTGTGGGAGGTGATGGAAGATATCCTGAGCCAAGAGCACTTTTACAACCCCAGCTCTGCCCGATGCAGCTAGTTTGAATGGCTGTTTCCAAAGAACTATGAGAAATGTTTATGGGATTTGTTACTTTTTTTCTAATTGCATCTGCTGTAGAGAACCTTCCCATTGCCTGTCTCTGTTATTGATATAAAGCTCTGTTAAGGTTTTTTGAATGTACAGTGTTTCACCTTTTATATAGTAAGAATTAATTCTGATTGAATACTTTGCTTCACTGAATTGCAGATAAGATGAATGGGGAGCTGCTGGCTAAGAAAAGGCTCTCACAATGTGTTGTAGACCTCTGTGTCCCTGAGCACTTGATCTATTGATGGGTTTTGTAATGCTGTTATCCTGCTGCTCTAGTTGCAGGATTTTACCTCATGCTGCAGAGTGCCTGCGGAAGAAAAAAGGGAGGAAGAAGTAGTGGTGACCCAGTTTTTCACACGTGTGTGCACACGGAATGTCCTGAGTGCCCTACAAGTCATTTTTGGTGGGCAGTTTCCTTTGCACTGGGGTCAGTCTCAGAGTTTGTTACTCCTGCTGATGTTCTTGAGGAAAAAAGAGGCTGGACAGAGTGGATGGTAAGCTTTGTCTTTGCAGCATATCATGTAATTTTTTAAATTTTTTTTTTTTAAGTTGTGGCCCTAATACTATCTCATAGCAGGTTAAATTGGGGTTTTAGTACTGCTTTAGGAATGTCCTCAGATGTGTCTCTTGAGGCTTAATGCCCCTTGGGGTGAGCTGTGCAGAGTGAGGGAGAGAATTAGTATTAACAGTACTCTTTTAAAAATGTGGTGGCTAACCCTCAAAATCCCAATGCTGAAATTGCATTTATCTTCTTCCAAATGCTTTCACAAACCATAAGCTTAATATTTGCTTGGAGGGAAACCAGAGGTATTTTTAACTGGAAGAGACCAGGCTGCAGGGAAGGAGCGTTTAGCCCAGGACTATGAGCACTTAATGCTGCTTCTTGGCTCCAACCTCATGAAGGGAATGTAAGGCAACTTATTTGCTTTGTCCTTGTACTGTTTCAGCCACACAGCACCAAAGACAGCCTCATTACCTCCTGGAGTTCTCCCAGCTTAAATATGTCTTTAAAACAGATACCTACAGGGCCAGATTCGAAGCAGTGTACCCCTTCTTATTAGATATACACCCATATGGATAATTTGCATTTCAGGCACTCTCATTATACATTATTCTTGTCTAGAGCCACTGATAGAAAATCCAAAATATTAATTATGAGCATGATATCTAAAATCTGTACAAATAGTGTGTGTTTTGATCTTATGAGAAATCTGTTCTCATGTCATGGACAAGGGGCTATACTGATTTGGACCACATTGTTCAACTTGTGCAGAAAATTACACATGACTGGCTCAAAGTAAGGTCCTGTTCAGGTTCATAGCAATTGCCATTTATATCAGTGATGACAAAGTTGCAAGGCTGAGGCATATCTTTCAGTGTCTGTTAAAATAATTGTTGTTTTTTCTGTCAGATATAAAGTGCAGTTGATACTTACCTCGATGCCTTTAACATGTTTTCACAGCTGCCATGTAAATACGGATATACCAATCCTTCCTGGTAACTGGCTGGTTGCCAAAGTAGCTGAACGCAGTCACAGCCCTGTTTGAATCTGGATATGTGTCTTGCAGCCTCTGAGATGCTCAGTAAGTCATGAGCTGTTGCAAGAGTCAAACTAGTATTTATCCACTCTCTTAAAAAAAGTCCTTGGAGTTCTACAAAACTTTTCAGCACTCTTCTTGTGGGTTTCCCATATGACTTCTTGCAGAGGCCAGAAGATCTCTGCACACTAATTCTGAGGTGATGCTGTGAGAGACAAGTAACTTCACTAATGTTTTAGAGCAGGAGCACTGCATTGGTTGCAAAGCTGCACAACACTGGAGGGGTTTTTTTGGTTGGTTTGTTTGAGGTTTTTTTTGTATTTTGGAGGGTTTGGGTTTTTTTTTTATTGTCTCAATAAATTGATTCTATTTGGTGTTAAGGTAGATGGCCAACAAGAGAGACCTATCAGGTGTCACTGGCTTGCCTGGCCTTCCCTGAATCAGCAGTGGCCCAAGACATCCAGCTTTGGTGGGTCAGGACACTGAGGGAATTATATGAACTGCCTGGCTGGTCTGCATGCTCTTTAGACAGAATTACCCACAACTAAAACCAGAGGATGAGGATCACTGGGATAGGTCTCTGTCATAGGCATGACCTTTACATGTACTAGCTGCCCTTGATCTGGAGAATACAGTATGGATTTACTGTAGTGCAAAACCAGATGTGTTTGAGTATATTTCAAAGTTGATGCTTGCCAATATAGATAGTTCTTTCCAATTTAGACGTCAGCCTTTGAAATTAAAAAGAGAGCCGAATGAGCTGTTCTTATAGATGGGGCATTTTTCACCTCTCTTCCATGGGGCTTCCCTAGTTTCTAATTAAATTCATGTTAAGCTAGAGCAAGAAAAAAAGTCTCTTTTCTTTGCGGCTATTTATTGTGGTTACCTATTTTCAGATAACTTGAAATAGATGAAAATTACTGAGACTGCATAAAGGCATTTTGCTCTTTTCTGAAATTTCATGGAATTTGGCCTCTGGGTTTAAGAAACCCGTAATGCGTGCACACACACGCATTGGGATTGCACTGGCTGTATTTCCACAAAAAATTAGGCTAAGAAGGTCAAGCTGTGTTTAGCCTCAAGGTCAAATATCACACTTTGGAAAAGGTGCCTCTGTTCTTGGTTTAATTCTAAATGAAAAATATTATTTGTTTCTAACTTCTAACAATTCCTAGCACTGCAGTGTTTCCCTGCTTTATTTAAGGTTTTCTGCAATTAGAAGAAAATGAATAATGCAAAAATGGATTTGCAAATTAATAGGTTGAATTTATGGTGCTAAAAATGAGGCTGCAATATGAATTATTCATGTATACCTGAATGAGCACTATCTTTTCTTAAAACGTTTGTGAGGTCTATAAGATTCAATCTCTTTCCTCACCAAAATTGTCTTGTTTGGTAGCCAAAAAAAACAGCATCGAAATCACATGAGAACAACAACAACAACAAAAAAATCCCAGATGAAATAGGTTTTATGAGTCATATTCATTAAATATGTAGAAACACAATGATCTGTTTTAAATACGGACTAAATTTGAAAGAAAAAATAGTCTAAATATTATACAAATCAGTGTGGATGTTAGTCTTTGTAGAAAGGAAAGGTTATTAGAGGGTGACATGAATTATTTGTTCAGATTCTTGCATTAGAAGAGGTTTAAAAAGGCTCAGCATATTTTAGAAAAGGGCAGAAAGCCTTTTCCAGCACAACTAGCTGAATGAAATTGCCAGGTTTGGGATTCAAGTGCCCTGAGGACATCTACTCAGTACTCAGCTTCTGCAGCTCTTCACATTGCTGTCTTTGGCCAGAGGCTCCGGAACCACAGGAAGACCTGGGAGAGGTGACATACTGAATCCTGACTTCTATCCTTCAGATCTGAAAGGGAAAATATTTAGCACTACAGGAATGGGACACATGAATGTTGGTGTACTGACAGACCATCATTATCTTTGTATTCAGCAGGAACATCCTGTTAATTAGACACGAGGCAAATCCAGAAGTCCCCACCTGAGGTGCTGCCCTCTGGCTAGTGTTCTCTTTCAGGTCTCTGAGCCCGAGTGACATGGTGATTTATCTCTGTGAACTCTTGGAGGAAGCAAAAGGCCTGGACCTTTCTCCTGGTCTCTTTTGCATGTGTGTATTTATTTGTAGAGATAAAAGTGGGCTCAAATCCTGATGCTTTCCAAATCACCACTTATGTTTCTCTTATTTAAAGACAAATCAGGCTTGCAGCCCTTTGGGTCGCCTCTGGGGATGCTGGGCTTGTTCAAATGGGGGTGAAAGCTTTTCCTGAGAAGTGAAAATCCCAAATATACTGTGAATTTTCTTTGCAGTAAGTGTCTCCAGCTTCTCATCCTCTGTAATCCCTTCCTTTGGGGCAAAGTGACTCAATATTGCTAGTGGTAATGAGCAGACCATTTTGACTGATGAGCACTTCACACTGATTCTGTGATGCTGGGGTAAAGAGCACAGAAAATTCCCTGAGTGCAGCCTGAAAATGTGCTTCACTCTTTCTTCACACTGATAAATGGAAAAGGGAAGGAAAAAATGGGTATGAGGTTAAATACTGTTCTACTTTCAGGTTCTGGCTTTTAGATACATTCTTTTCATTAATAAATATCACTCTGTTTAAGCAGTTATCTATGCAGTTAGAGCACACTTCTGTCAGTGCTGGGGTCCCAGTTTGCCAGGTGCTGGGCAGTGGATGCCAAATCGTTTAAAGCCTAGTGAAGCCAAGACACTATGAATGGACAGAGCAAAACTGCTGAAAAGAAAGGAGAAACGTGAATGGAAAAAGTAGCTGTGGGAACAGATGTACATTTGCAGGCCAGAAGCAAATGTAATTAAGAGGCTTTGAATGATTTGTAGTACTTGCATACAAACATCACCTCTTTAACTATTTGTTACATCTGGGAGACTCTTTACATCTGTTTTTGCAAACACTCATTAACAGGAGGTTTTCCAAGTGAGGAGAATTTGGGTGATGACAAGATATTGCTCTGTCAACATCATAGGATTTGAAGAACAGCTGCTGGTTGTATTTGAAGCTAGAAGTGGGGGGGAGGAGGAGTGTTAGCTTTGGGCTGGTAACTGATGAGAAAAGCAATAATTTTTAAATCAATCTTTTTCTAAAATGTGGTGGCTTTGCACTAGGGACACTGATTCTGAAACATCTTGATACCATTTTTCCCTTTTGTAATACTAACCCGTCTCTAAGACACTGGCTATGGCTTCCTTTTCTCTCTCTCGTGATGTTTGTCACTGCTTTTACAGTCTTTGGCAGCTTCCCAGCCAGAGCAGGTTCCCTGCCAACAGAGTCCCCTCATGGCAGCTCATTTTATAAAGGGCTGACTGCTTTGATGGATGATAAGGCTAAGGAGAATGAAGGAACAAGGGATTTTTTTTATTTTTAAGGAAAAAGTCCCTCTCACTTGCATCTGAAAGATGCATTGTAAATAGTCAGTCCAAACCTTGCAAGCTTTTGTCAATAGGGAGCCCATCGGGGGTGAAAGCTGTTCCTGTGGTGCTCTATGTGTGATACTGGGTGTGGGAGGTGGAAACATTAAGGCAGGAAAGGTTAGAAAATTAAAAAGAGAGCAAATTAGAATTTTAGTCTATGAGAGAAAAACACAGTGAATGGAGAAAAGGGAAAAATAATCAATCAAGGGAGAAAACTGGAACAAAGAAGGAAAGAAGCTGGAAAGCAGAAATAGAAACAAAAATGGTCTATAAGCAGAAGAGAAGCTGAAGAGAAGTGCTGGAGGAGAGCAACGTTGGTATATATTCACCCATGTATGCACACTTGGTAGAAGAGTAAGGAAGAGCTGAAGCCAGGATGAAAAAAAAAATCATTAGAAAAGATAAAAAATCTTTTTGCTGACCTCCATTCTCATCAGTCCATCAGCTGGTACCTCTCAACATCAAATTTAATATTGATGTTTAGTTCTGCAGGTATCTGGTTGAGCCTCAAAGGCCTTGATTAGAATCATCTTGTGAACATTTGCCTCAGTGCTCATAATTATTGCAGACATAGAAGGAATTACGTGTTTTGAATCAGCCCAGTGTTTCCTTCCTTTTGTGTGTCCTGGCTGGACTCTGATCTTGGTTTTCCCACCTTATTTTATCTTACCTTAACACATATATTGTTTATCAGCTATTCACATCTTGAGAACCTCTAGTGCAATGTGAACATCTCCTTTGGATTATGTTTCACATCCTCTGGCTGTAGAGAAACATAAAATGACGTGTTCCCTCAGTGTCCATATGATTTTTTCACAGCATCAATATGTCACTTCTTTTCCTTGCTCACTCCAACAAAACCCCTCATATGAGTGTTATAACTTAAGAGCATGTAAATTGTAACTTATGGAAGAGACCTGTACAGGTCTCGTGGCAGGAGCAAACCCATCCTATATGGCTGTGTGCTTGGCTAAAGCTCTTTTGGGTCTCAGTCCAGACTGGCTCATCACAAACATTGCATTTACAATTGCCTTTTCCAGAGGAAAGGTGCAGCATATTAATGGTTATTTTGTTAGGACTTTCCCCCCCCCCCCCCTTTTTTTTTTTCTTTCTCCCCCAGCTGAGGAGGACTGCAGGACTATAATTCATTTAAGGTAACTCTTAAATGTCTAGAAATAGGGTTCTTCTGCCTTTTGAACATCTTTCTTACCTATGCCTGTAGGTCTTGGGGCATTCCTGTCCAATTCACATTTACTGCCATAGCACAGACAAGTGCTCTCTGAAAATGATGCATCAAGTCTCCTCTATTTCACAGTAAATTTTCTGGGTTTCTTGGACACCACAGGTTGTGTTCTCTGTTTCCACACCAAGTCAGTGGTGTTGCCTATCTTCTTGTTGCAGACTGTGCTGTGGAGGTTGGCACAGGCTGCCTGTCTGCAGCCAGCAGCAATGGCCATGGGCCCTGCTCTGCTGGAGATGCCTGTGGCACAAGATGGGAGCAATTCCAGTGGAGAGGGATTGAACTGGGCTGAAGCAAGCCGTGCCTTTAAAGCACAGTGATGTTCTGAGTACTTGTGGTGAATCTAGAAAAAAGTCTTATTTTTGTTGTTGTTTCCCCCCCGCCCCCCCTTGGTTACTGGCTGTACATACTGTTACAGTGATTAGATAATGTGTTTATACCTCAGCCTGGTTTGACTTGTTACCCCCTACCTTCAAGGTTCTGTCCCTGCTTCTGTCTTCCATCTAGCCTAGTTTACAAACCAGTTTCCCTAAGATATAGACAGAACTTCTGAGGTTTGGGGCAGTTACCTGCATAGGTTTTATGAGACATAAGCACTGACCTGAACTCTGGATTTTTAAAAACCAGCCCCTGGATTCCAGTGAAGGTGGCAGGTACTCTCCATTTCATGTTGAAGTGTAGGCATTCCAGACTAATCTGAGTTGCAAATGCATTCAGACCCTTCCCACCACTGTCTGGGTGATGGAAGAATCATGTCTTCTGGGATTATGCAGACTTCAGTTTCAATGGGTTTGATGTAAGCATCTAAACTGACCTCCTATACTTCAAGCTTGCTCCTAGAGAGTAAGCCTGAAGGTCATGAAAATAACATAAATGAGTTTAAAAAAATATGAGAGTAAAAGTGAAATAAAGGAGTAAGAAAATTCTAAGAGTAAAAGTGAAATTCAGTGCATTCTGCCTGTGCTTATTTTGTGAATCTTTGCTTCCTGTATCAATCAAAAAGAGATTAAACTTCCTCACTTGCTTAATACTTGGTTAAACATTACACAGTCCATCAGCTCCAGATAAATGTGTCCCCAATTACATGGGACTCCTACTAATAGAACTTGAGCTAAGTAGTAGTCATTAGAGTAAATCAAATACCCCAGTAAAGTGGCTTCAGCTTATGTTAGGTGCAGTGCAATCATGGCCCTCAGGGCACATGGCTTGATTGCTTACAGCCTTGCGTGTATGTTCCTATAAGTGCCATCTTCTAAACGAAAAATGTTTTCTTTCTTTTTTTTTTTTTTTTTTTTTTTTTTTTTTTTTTTTTTTTTTTTTTTTCCTGTGGATCCTTTCAATTTATAATAAAGGATCTCAAGTACTTTCTCAAGCCTCCTTGAGGGAATTCTATTTTTACTGGGATTTATAAAAGGGAAATAAATGGGAAAACAGGAGAATTACTGTGTTTCATCTTGCTCACCAAAATCTCACCTTGTTTGAACTCAGCAGCCAGAGCACATTCAAACATCACTGAAGCAGAAAGTGTTCAAGTCTGCAGAACAATAGCCTTAAAAAATTCACAGAGTGCTAAATATTGGATGAATAGCTGAATGAAAGTTCCAGACCTAGAAAGTGGAAAGATTAGTCAAACTTCCCAAAGGAAATGTAGCTTGAGCAGCTACACTGTCTTTCTAAGCTGCCTATCCCTTCTGCCCCAGGTGTAATTTTTGAACCCACCAGTCACTAGAACAGACCTGGTGGAAGAATCGGGTTTCAAAAGGCATGGAGTTGTTTCAAGTTCTGTGAAGGTGGTTAGTTGGAAGGGAGGAACAAAGAAGCTCTGCAGGAGGATAGAAACTTCTCCATGCAGCTTCTCCATGGGGCTCAAAGCCCTTGCAGCAGGCGCTGCCCTCAGTTCAGCAACCAGCAGGGAGCAGGACAAGGTGGGGGATGTGGAGAGAGCCAGAGGTATTTGGGGGGTTCCAGGGGGCCACTGTGGTGGAGGACCACAGGCTGGAGGTGGTGTGCTGAGATCAGGAGGGTGCATGGCATTAGAATATTAATCACCAGGAAACCAATTTCATTAATCTTGTTGGAAATGGAACAACTTGTTGGTGCTGTGTGAAAGGAGAGCACATTTATATGAACAATTTTCGTGTGTAGTTCAACACTCGAGAATGCAAAACATTACTTGAGCCCTCCTCAGTCCCTTTCCTGATTCTGCAAATAAAGTAAGACATCAGGAAGAAACTGGGCTGTTAGAGCAGAGCAGGCAGGACTGGGAAGGCACAACCAGGACAATGCAGGAGGCATCCAGGGAGATCTGGGCACTTCAGCTCAGTGCGATGCTCCTTGGACACTGCCTGTGCTGTGCTGGCCCTGTGGTGGCCCCTGCTCAGCTGGCTACAGGGATCACCCAGTGCCACAATCAGAACCTGTAACTACATCAGGATATATATATATATATTTAGATCTCTCTTTTTTTTGTGGCTGTTGGTGTTTCTTTGTTTTGTTTTGGTTTGTTTTGTTTGGGGGTTTTAGGGGGTTTGTTTTGCTTTTTTCAGGGCAAGAAGGTAGTATGCTGCTGCTGAACAGGAACAAGATGTCTTCCAGTTACAGCTGCTCCTGCAGGAGCTTTGCTTAGTGATGCTTTATCTTCCTTGTGAGGATTGTGAGAAGGGAACCAAAAATACCAAGCAAGCTCTGTTTTAAGGGATAACCTCTGTGATATCTCTCCTTTGCATCAGAAATGTGCAAATAGAAAATGACAGCATTATTTTCCTTTCCCTCTTTTCTTGCTGCAGAATGCTTTCTCCCCTGCCTGGCATACTGATTTGCTTGAGAATCCAGGCAGCAATCTGGTGGAGAATAAAATCATTAAGTGCACAAGGCTTTCCTCAGCGCTATATCATGGCTGGACTCCTACTAGAATCTAATATTTTTTTTTCCCCCAGATCTCAAAGTACTTCATGTGTAAAATAGCGTCCCATTTCAACAATTTTTTTTTTCAAGCTTTTAACAAAGAGAAATACTAAAATATATTTCACAAATCATCTCATGGATGTCTTAGAGATCTTCCTTGTCCTCATATATGTCATACAGCTCTTTCTCAAGCATCTTTGCATACTTGAGACAGCATTTTGCAATGCCAATATATTCTGGTTGCAAGTCCTTTCTTCATTTAAATTGAACTTTGGCAGTAGCAATAAAGCATTATGTAAGCCTTGAAATCATCAGGAGAGTAGCCTAGAAGTTGTAAGTTAAATTAAAATTGTGTTTATGCTCTTTTGTGTTGGTGCTCCTATTTGTGAGCCTGGGAGACGTAGTTAAGCTTGCCTCTGGTATGAAAGTTTTTAAAAATATGCAATTCTGACAGAATTAGAAAATTGTTTGGGGAAGGAGCCGAAGAAAATGGTACATTTGACACAGAACCCCAGAGGAGGGTCAATCCATAAAGAATGATGTTTGAAATTTCTTATAAGAGTTAATTTAGTAATTTTAGAATATAACATTGGTGATTCAGACCCTGACCCAAGGTTCACCCAGCCCAGAATGCTATTTCTGACAGTATCCATAGGTGAAAACCTATAGAAGAGTCTGAGAAAGACAGGTATGTGTGGTACTTAATGTTCTCCCAGCCTTCACTTTTCTGAACTCAGAGACTTCATGGCTAGATGTGCTCCCAGGGCAGTTGCCCTCTGTGAGAATATGTCCAGCCTTCCCTTGAAGCCACAAAAACTTGTACAGTCTGTGTGCCCTTTGTCAAGGAGCTCCTGCTGCCCTTTTTGCTGTTATTTTGGCTCCTTCAGACTTCAACTGATGACCCCCTATTGCTGGTACTGTTAGAAAAACAATCAGTCTTTTTGCAGACTTTTTTTGTATACCCTGAAGTCATCTCTTTCACACTGATGTGAGGACTGATGTGTCCTACCTCACTCATTTGTTCCTTGTACAGCAGCTTTCTCTACCTTTGGTCTTCTGCCTTTCTCTGAACATTTGCCAGTTCTGCTATAAAGCTTTTGAGGGATTTTCTTGCTCAGTTGTATATGATTCCTCTGCAATTTTTCACAGTTGGTGCTAGTCCTTACTATCCTGAATAACTTAATATTCTTGATAAGCTTTCTCACTTCACCCCTTTCTAAATTTTCCATAAATCCACTGAACAGCACAGACCCCTCTTGAACTGTTGCTTACTCTTAATTGAGAAAACATTGCTACTATGTTTCCTAACTGAGCAAAGACCTTCCATGGATGCTTGATTTCTTCTAATGCTTTGGAACATGTTTTTGAAAATCAAGGCAGTCAGTGTCAACCAAATTACTCTTATCTTCAGATTTGTGGCTCCCTTTGCAGTTCTCCAGGAGAGCAAGAGAGATCTTCTCATTATAAAAGCCCTACAAACTTTTTGTACTCTGATCATTCCAAGTAGCTTGTGCTACTTTAGTTGACCATTAAATTTTTTTCACTATTACAATTCCTCCTAATTGTCTTGGTTCCAAGGTCAGGCTAGTTTTTCCATACTGCTTCTGGTGATTTTCTAGGAATTGGTGTCACTTTGGCCCAGAGCCATGGCTGAACATTGCAATGTATCCTGGAGCTGAAGAGATAGTCTCCAGGAGCTCAGCACCTCACTGCAGTCCTGCCACCATCCTTGGCCAGTACACAGGACACCTCACACTGTTCTCAAGTGAAAAATTGTGTGCTCAGAGAAAGAAAAAGTATTAAAGCATAGATAGGTGAGACAGGCTAGGTGCTCACATAGGAGGGAGATGTTCAGTCCCTGCTGTGCCACAGTTTACTCTCTCTCTGCCTCTCTCCCTGCATGTGCTGTGGGCGTGGTGGTATTTTCCCAGCTCACAGGGTTAGGGTTGGATAAGTAGACTGCAGACAGCAAGAACCTTATTTACTACTGGAATCCGTGCCATATTGGAGCCAAAAATAGGTGGGTGAGTGTACTTAGAGTACTACTACATACAGTAGCAGTGGAGCGTCGCTAACCTTGTGTGACAGAGCGAGGGCTGACACGCTACAAATGTGAGAGTGAGAGGGAGTGGGAAAGCCCTGGCTGAGCACAGTAGGATCAACCTCCCCTCATGGAAAAGATGCTGGGTTCCATTGTCAAAACATTGCCTTAGGCAGGGCTTTTCAAACAGAATATTTTTTGTCTGACTTGACCCTTTGTCTGTGAGCTTTTGGGCCCTGCTCAGGATTGTAAACTCATGCCTTCAGACATGCTGGAAGCTCTTCATGGACTGGAGATGAAACTGGGATGGCAGAAAGGGCCAGGCCTTGTGAAACACAGAATGACAGGAAGGGACTGTCACAGAGGGCTGTGCTGGCCACAGGTCTGCAAAGGCTAGTTAAAACTGGCTGGAGTAGTTATTCCTTATGTTGCACTACAGCTCTAATTTGAACTTCTGTGTTGAAATTACTTTCAGCATGTAGTGATTTGAAGAAAAAATAAATTGTTCTACCCGGTATTATGAGAGATACGTCAGGCTGTCTGAGGCACATTGAACTGTATGCTCTCCCTGCCTCATGCTTTGTGCATTAGTCCAGCCACACCTAACAGAGGCATTTGCATGAGTAATTAACTGCCATTTCCTGCAAATCAAATTACTTGGAATTAGAATTTAAAATTACTTTCCAATTACTGAACCACACTTGCTAGTGAGAGCAATGTTTTTACTATGCCACATTTAGAAAGGGCAGAAGCTCTTAACTCTTTCAAGAGAGCAATTATTTCTGAGAAGCACAGTGTGTCCAGGGATCCCAGCCTTATTTGCTTTACATTGCTAACAACCACTAGAGCTTGTGCTGCTGTTCTCACAAGTGAGACAAATTAATTTGCTTCTTAAACTTCATGAGTAGAACAACATAAAATTTTCTTTATTAGCATCACGTTTCAAGGACAGTTGTATGAGCTCCAGTACAAACTTGGGGTTTGTTTTTAAAGTATACAAGCAAAATTGTTCAGAGCCTTTTCATGACAGGCTGTGTAACTGTATGTGTGGATGTATATATAATTCTAAATGAAGATCTCTCTATTATCACTTAAAGCATCAATTTAAATTGCCAATGGGAATGTTGCACTAATATTAGAGAATAGTATTTCCTAAAAATGTTCTTTGAAAATTTACAGACCCTGAATTTCCTCATGTCTTCTGTCTGACAGTGATCAGAAAAATTGTCAGTCTTTCTGTCTGCCTGAAACACAAATAAATAATAAAAGGGATTATGTAAAAATGATGAAGCTAGGACATCATATTTTAAATTTGTGCTGTGGGAACTTTGGCTGACATCAATGCATTGAAGAAAATAAATGTATTCATGTTTCTTGATTCCAGCAAACCAAGTCTTGTGTGTAACTTAAATGACTTCCTGGCCATCTAGTGTGGTTTCACAGAGTCAAAGCCTTATTATTAATGTCTGCTTGAAGAACACAGTACCCTGTTAACTGTTAATAGGAGTCAATAAATCCTAATTGATTCAGTGATCAGGGAATATTTGATGTTCAAGATCATAAAATATTATGAGAAAATACATTAATTTTTGCTATCTGCTGCCTAGAAAAGGAATGGATTTAGTTAAAAGGAGTACTAGAAGTACAACTTGTTTTTTCTGTATTAAACATAAAAGCATAATGACATTGTGTAGCTAACTTGAACTGACAAGAGCAATGAAATGTAAGGTTAAGATTCTTACTACCTTTAATCTTGCTGAGGCTGGAAGTACTGCAGTGCACTAAGCAATAACACTACAGAAGTAAAGAGACCAATTGTAATTGTAAACAGGGGCATGGAAAAAGGAGAGCTCGACTTGTTTCTTAGCAGATTTATTGGCAGACTGTCAGAATAATCATAGAATAATCCCTTCTGAAACCAATAGAGGTCTCCAAATTAACAGCAAAAAGAGAATTTGCCCCAAATTTGTTTCATCTCACCACAAATGTCTCCTTTAATATTCCCTGTCAAGTTAGGGCATGGGTTTAAGGAGGAGTGATGACAGGAGAGGCATTTCATTGGTGCTGCCTTCTTTCTTTTGCTCAGGCCAGATGGTTCTGCTCTGGGGAACCTGCGGTGCTTCCTGGAGGACAATCATATTATGGGAGGTGATTGCTGAAGGTGAGCTCCTCTGCCAGCACCCAGACAACTTGGGTTATGGTTTCACCGAGTCTTATGTCCTAATTGTAAGGAAAGGCAATATTTGTGCTGTTAAAGGGTGTTTGGACCTGTGATGGAGGCTAAAAAGGGAAAAGTGTTATGAAGTTGGACACTGGAAAATAAAAGGAGCAGGAGAAGATGGGGGAAGTGAGAGGAAGATGAAGCAGGATAGCACGGGTGGATGGAGCAGATGAGCAGGCTGATGGTAAATGAGCAGAGCTGTTTGCTGCTAAGCAGCTCCCAGAAGGCAACACTGGGGAAGAGAGACTTGTCTCTGTGAGGCCTGAACTTACTGCCTCTCCCTGGGCTATGGCTGAGCTTGTCAGCTTGTGTCAGCATGTTTTCAGTGTCCCCAGGAGGGTCTGATGCAAGGGTAGTGAAGAGTGCAGAGAATAAACCTTTTCTTAAGCCACCTACTGGCACAAGAAGCACATCAACCAGAGGGTCATGGTAATTCAAGCCTTTGCCTTCTGAAGAGAAGGCTGACATACTTTCTGAGATCACAGTGATCTGTCGGAACCATTGCCATGAGAGGACTTGGTTTTGAAGGAGATGAGGATTTAGCATCATCTGAGGCATTTTTTTGCCACCATTGCCAGGATGCTGGAACAGCTGAACAGTTCCTAGGATCTGTCAGTTTGGTGTCTGTTCAGAGGCTCATCACACAGTTTTGCTGGACAATTAGCTCCCTGAACCTTCTCTAACAGGAATAATACTGGGCAGAAACCAGACAGAACAGTGCTGCACAGTATATTTAGACAGTTAAATGGTTAACAACAGAGCTCCTGTTGTGATTCAGTCATGCCAGTAGCCTAATGCCAGCTTCTGTCCTCATCTGACACTTTCATGCTGCTCAGAAGGAACCGCTGGGGAAATATGCTTTCACAGATTGTTAGTTGTACAGGCACAGCCCTCAGAGCCCTGTATAATAAGGCATTGGCTGAGGAAGGGGAAATAACCAAGTGCTGGTCACATACCACCTCTATTTTTGCTATCAGCACCTCAAAGGCAGCTGATTCTGGGTGGGAAGTAAAGCTTTTCAGAGGTCACCTCAATTAACATCAGGGCTTGGACAGGGGCTCCGCCTGGTTTCATAGATAAAGCTCTGCTGCTTTTTCATTTACTGAGACAAACCTGACTAAAATGAGCAATTGGGTTCTCATGCTGCAAAAAGCCACTGACAAAGCTCTAAAGCAGGATTCTCTGTGTATGTGTGTACCTGCTGGCAAAGCACAGAATGACAGACTACCTCACAGTTAGCAGGGGCAGGATGAATCTGTAGGACAGAGAAAGCAGTATATAGGTCCTAATTATTTTTTATTTTGGAGTGAAATCACACTGAAAAGCAAACAGTTGCAGTCGATACTGAAAAATTAGCTTATTTATCTTTTTGGACACAGAAGATGCTCCAGCATTGATTAACTGTAATGGACTGCAGGGCACTGATTGCAAGGTAAGATATGATTGATCACTGGTGGGAAGACACTTGGTATTGGGGCAGCACCTTGGCAACCTTTAAAAGAGCATCAGCCACGCGTGCAGAGCTGTCCCAAGCTGAACTCCACGTGCAGTGAACAGGGACTGTGTTGTTGCTGCAAGATAATCTGGGAGCATCAGGCAGGGCAGAAGTCTGTTTTGTAACTATATTAGTGACAAGGCAATGTGAAAGTAAGGATGCTGGCAGAATGCCTGGATCTCTGAGTTCACTCATTGATGGTGCACATTGTATTTTCTAGAAATATCCACTCACAAGTTTTTAAGTAGAGTAACCTCTGTGGAGTCTTACTTTCTTCTTCTTCTTCTTCATACTGATGACTACAGTCATAATATATCTGTGATGTGAAGTTTCACAGTGGGTTTTGCTTGTGTAGTTAGTCTGATATTTTCAATGAATTTAGATCCCAAAGATCCAGGGGAAAAATTCAGATAAGCCTGTTTCCAAGTCCTGTATGCATAAATCAGATCTAAGCCCACTGGAAGAAACCACATGCCAAGTTCACTGACTGGTAGAATAGCAAACTTCAAGAAATTTAATTGTCCCACATAGTTGTATTTTTCAAACAGTCCAGTAATATCCAGTTTCAATTTTGGAGAACAATTGTCATTAAAGAAGTGTTAGCTGAGTAAAGTGAATTGTTTGAATAGTGCTGGGATTTAAAACTGACATTGCAAGAAAGGCTGCCTTTTTTTTTTTCTGGACCAGCCAGGGAAAGTTGCAGTTCTTTCTATAGGAGGGAAGATGGTGAATATTAATCACCCCCTGGCAACCTGTCAGGTGGTGGATTGCAACTCAAGAAAGTGATTTGCTGATTATCTGATATGACAGGTTAATAAACAAATATTTACACACAGGGTAAAAGTAACAGTAGAGTTGGGCAAGAGATCTGCATCTCCTGAACTCTTAGGTCAGTGATTTGTGTGGGAAAAATGTTTTCCTTTCTGGCTGGGCTTGGGGAAAAGGGTGGAAATATCTTTGTCAGTAAATATTTGAATTCTTGTGTGCTTTGGATTTCTCTTTGAAAAGATCATTTGAGAAAAGAACAAGATTGGCAATTCTGGGTTCCTTGGCTGACTTTCAAGCCTCAGGACTGCTGTGGCACATGCTGACCTGACCATCCAGCTATCCAACCCTCCCTGGACACCAAAATATTTGACATTACAAGACATTCTAAAAATGTCTCCTATGGTGTCTGATGTCTCTGTGGTTTATCTGAGAGCTGGGTCACATATGTGTCATTCTGGACTTTGTGAATTGCACAGGCATTTACGTCCCAGTTTCCCTTCACAAGCAACAAGTGTTGGAGCGAGGGAGAGGGAAATACTGAACAGCATCATCCTTTATGCAGGATGAACCAGAATCCCAGTTCAGGTGATCCTTTGCCACTGATTCTACTGTGGGAAGGGAGGAAGGTTTTCCCTTGTAGGTAATTCCAGGAGGCTGCAAAGTCTCCTCAGGGAGATGCTTTCTGTTAGGCTGAGTGAGGAGCCTATGTGGCAACTCTACCATCCAAGCTAACCCAGTAGGCAGCAAGGTGTGACTCCTGTGAAGGAGAGGTAGAGCTAATGATGGACAGACTCACCATAATGATGAGAGGAGGCTGTGGATGCCCTTGGCAGTAAGGACAGGGCTTCAGACTTGTGATAGATTTCTTCAGGGGGCTAGGAGATGAAACTCATTCAAAACACGTAAAGAAGAAAAAAAATTCAAAACAAGCAACCCACAAAAAACCTGAACCCTTTGAACATTGCTATTTATGATTACATAGGAATTCAAGGCTTCCTTCATGTTCATAGCTAGAAACTGTTTTCCTAGATAAAGTTTTAGAAGCTTAGATATAATCAGCTAAGGAACTCTTCAAATAAGCTAAGCTGTGTTTTGATTTGGTGCAAATAAGAAGTGAAGTAATAGGAATAGCTATTCCTGGAACAGCTGAAGCTTTGAAATGCTGATTTAAAATGCTCCATGCTGCCATTCAGCTATCCTGTCATAGCAGTATGGAACGAAAGACAGTTTTCCTCTCTGTGAACATACAAAAAGAAGGATATATTAGCAACTGGAAATAAAAATCGAGCTCTAAAAAATAAGGGAGATAATTTTTGTCCTCTTTAACCTTTTACTTTATATTTTTATTCTATTTTTTCTGTATTTCTTCTTAGCATCAAAAAGACAATAGCAATGTTTCTTACATCAGCTACAAAGGACATCCAGTTATCTTTTCTCTACCGCTGTTACCTCACTTGACATCATGGTCTGAAAAGTCTGATCATGTGGGGCATGACTATAAATTTGCTATAAACACTCATTCTCCTGCACTGTGAGCTGACAGGGGAGATCTGGGGTGTTTCCTGTGCTGCAGTCAGAAGCCCAGGCAGAGCAGGTATGGGCTCTGTGACCTGGGGATGAAGGCTGGTGAGCTGCAGCTGCAGGGATGCCAGCATGAGGAGCTGTCAGAGTCTTTGCCCAGGTCTTGGGTAAGCCTTTGGCATGGTGATAACTGTGTTGGCTCTGATATAAAATTGAGCTGGTTTAGGTCTACCTATACATGTGTTTCAGCCCCACACCTTGGGCAGTATGGCCATATGGAATCTGCCTTTTGGATTTCTGTCTCTGCATTCTGCCCCTGCCTCCACCTCTTTAGCCCACTATGCAGATAATGTTTGCTGTGATATTTTATCTAAAAGCAGCTCAACTCAGCCTGCTGGCCATTGGGAGGAGACCATTGCTGCCCCTCCTTCCTGTTCCCTAGACACTCCTATTCTGAACAAGTTTCAACAGTCTATTAGGCTGTGCGTTCCCATGGGGCTATTCAGAAATGGTCTTTATTTTCCCTCATCAGCTGGTATCAAAGGTAACTCATAGAATAAAACAGATTTGAACATAGCCTATTATGAGTCTGCACATAAAATGATTGTGGAAAAATAATATTTTGTCTTAATTTTGCCCCAATTTGGTGCAAATATCTTCCAAGGTCTGTGTTATCTGGAGACAGTTAGTGGTTTGCCTTTAAGTTCAGTGATGTTTTCAGAGTCTTTGTTTAGAGTTTTAGTGAGTTTCTGAAAACTCAGCCATGCAGCTTTACTTCATTGAGTAGCACTAATGTCCACCAGATTCCTGCCATGTGGAAACTCACACCTACAGCTTAATGGTAGTAACAATGGTACAGCAACAGCAAATTTCTTGTTCTGCTATGAATCTGGAGGCAAATTTAAGTTATTTTCTGAAATCAGAAATATTTTTAGGAGCCCAAATTGTCCTATTGAGCACAACTAACAGTTTATCTGATAAGTCAGATCCTAATAAATGGCTTATTCTATTTAGAAAGATACCAGTGAATCATGTCGGTAGTTAGGTTGTTTCTTCTGCCTGTAATGAACACAGAGAGTTTGCAAGTGAAGGGTGCTGAGGACAAATGGAAAGAATTGCTCTGTTGCATGGTGCTCTGTTGTTTTGTGCTTTCGTTGCTAAGGGATGTAATTCTATTACCCACTGTACTGTTAGATTTCAAAAGAGTAGTTCATAAGCACTAATAACATTTGTGGCAATCTGAGCTAAGTTAATGAAAAAGATAATCAAATCTAATGCTCCAGGGCAAGATATCTGATATCTCCAGGGGTCATAAAGAGATCATACAGCTGTCTTGGGGCAAGGGGTGGTTGTATATGTGAATGCAAGGAGAGGCAAAAGGCAACAGAAAAGTGAGGGTCACCTTGCTCAGAAGCACCCTGTGCTGGTCACTGGCAGAGACAGGAGGGGATTGCTAGATATGGCACAGAGATGGAGATGCTTATTAAGCTAATGATATTTTTAGTAATGCCGATACCTAATAGATAAGTTTCAGCTGATCCCAGACATTTGTCTCAGTGCGTTGATTGGGAAATTGGATTAAGTAGTTCATGCATGGTTCTGCCTTGCCCATAGCAGGCATATACTGACTTGGGAGCTGACCAAGGATGGCACTGAAATAGCCTTTGGAACTTTTTTTTGTAAACACAAGCTTCAGTGTGAAACTCACTTCTGAGCAAATGTATTTTATTGTGTCTCTAGACAATACCCAGTGGTGACTTTTTCTTGCTTCTAACTATAAACACAGATTTATTTTTTTTTAATTAACCCTTTCATCACCACATATTGGTGTATCACTTGAGGGTCTAAACAGAGGCTTCGTGTTCCTTGTAAATGTGTAACTGATAGTGTTCAGTAAAGGACACTTGCAATGGGAATTGTAGCCAGACCAATGCAAAACCAGGTTTTCTCCCACAGACTCGTGCTGTATTTATTGCAAGCACCTCCTTCATCTTATTCTTCATTTCTGTACATTCACAGAACATACAGAATGTGAGAATTCTTCTATTTCTACTACTGTTCTCTTTAACACAGATCTGCTTTTCACTACAGTAAGACTTCTATCCTAGTGTCGGCCAAGGACAGGTTAATTTTTAGCAGTAGCCACGAGGTGGCAGAGCCTGGAGCTGTGTGGCTGTGTCCAGGCTGTTAATCTATACCATGTACTTCATCAGAGGGAGGCAGAAGTAAGGGATTCTCACTTCCAAGGAGGATGATGTGGCTTATTCATGTTTCCAATGTGTTTTTCTCCACTTCTCTGGCAGCAGAATGCAGGCCCTAGTTTGCTTTCACCTGGAGGGGAGTGCAGTACACCTGGAACCGACTGCCCCAGGGGTGGAAACACAGCCCCACCATCTGCCATGGGCTGATCCAGGCTGCACTGGAGAAAGGTGAGGCTCCAGAGCACTTGCAGTTATTTCATGACATGATCATCTGGGGCAACATGGTAGAGAAACTTTTTGAGAAAGGAGAAAAGATAACCCAGATCTTCCTGAAGGCTGGTTCTGCCATAAAACAAAGGAAGATTAAAGGACCTGCCCAGGAAATTGGAGTATAGTGGCAAGATGAACACTGTCACATTCTCATGGACATGGACAAAAACCAGCAAAATACTAACTGTGTTCCCACCAACAGGCAAGAAGGAAACACAGTTTTCTTATCTCATTGCTGTTTCCAGTAAATTTTTCTTATCTCAGCTACAGATATCTGCCCTTTGTCTGGAGGGAGGATGAGGAGGGGAGTGGATCATGCTTTTCACTTTAGTGGGAGCACTAAATTAGGTAATTCCATTCTTACACCACAATGACTCTTTGTATCAAATCCTAGCCATGTGAGGATATTAAATGCTGTAGGCTGTGTATAAGGCCAAAGGTAGATCATTAAGAAAAACAAGAAGGCTAAGGACTGCATGAAATGGTCCCTCCTTCCATATGTTTTCCTAAGTTTCAGAGACTTCCTATATTAGGTGTTTTAACTACCATACTTTGCCTTTGATAGTTAATAAATTCTGAATAGATGTGTTTGATTCTTTTTTGAATGTTTAGATCTTACTAATTTTCTGTAGCACCCAATAGCGAGTACTAAAGAGTTATCTAATAAAGAGACTTCTCAAAGTAAAAATGAGTGATGAGCAGGTGTCATTTGTTGACTTCAAGTGTCCTTGCAGCCTACAATGGTGCACGTGCCCACCAGGTGACCATCTCGTGGTCATAGGTGATTGTTCTGTGACTGTCCCACCAAAGGAGTGTCCACTACTGGCATTTGCTCATCACACATTTTTACTTCGAAGAAAAAAATATAAAGGACTATATTTGATACTAGAGTACTTTTTTTTCCCCCCCTTCAGAAGAACAACAGAATATCCACAGAATTTAATGGGAAATATTAAATAAAGGATTTTGGGACCAGAAGCTTTTAGTAATGATGGTCTGTACTATTTAGGAGTGCTTACATGTCTCTCATGCAGTAATAGTGGAGTACTTTGATGTTCTCAATTGTTGTACTTTTATCAACATTTTCTAACTTCTTTCCATGTTTGTCAGAAAAGCTCCATTAATTTTTAGGAGTACGGTTATTCATAAAGTTTCTCCTGACTTTTTGAGACCCAAATAACCCCTCAAAATTCAGCTGCTAGTCTTTAGAGTTTACTGTAGAACAGAATAAATAATTGTAATAAATTTTCTTGAATTTGTCATGATAACATTAATCACATTTCTATAAAGCTTGGATTGGAAAAAAAATGTAACAGAAAAACTGATTGAAATCTACTGTACAAAAATTAACTCTTTCCACTCACCCTTTCCCACAGTTCCTCAAGACATCACCATGTTTCTGTTCTAAATGTCTACAATATAGAGTTATTTAAATTAATTCAGGTTTTAATTAAACAAGGCAGGCTGGGGTTTCTGTGAGGTTGAAGTTCAACCTAAAATTTTCAATATGTAGCACCAAACAGATTTTGCTCAAGTTAATACCAAAGGGGCTTTCATTTAACTTTCTTTCTTTCTCTGTTCTACAAAAGAAAAAGTAATATCACCTCTAAGGTAGTCAAAGTTATTCTGGAACAGTGAGCTATTACAGAGTTTCCAGCATTGCAAATAGAAGTAATTTTAAAAAAACATCATTCACCCTTCTATATTGCTTCTCTCTTTCAGCACATACCTGTCTCTTCATAGGATGGATTCTCAGCTGCAAAGCATCCAGATCCTAATTTATGTGTGTGTGAATATTCAAGGTTAATATAATCCCTGTGGGAGAAACAGTCAGTGCCATTCAGACCACATTGTGTTTTCCTCTCTTGCCACAGAGTAGGCTGTTGAAAATGTGTCTGATGAAATTGCAGGTTCCTTCTTTAGTCTCATGAATTAATTTAATGTTTCTAATTGGGATTAGGTAAAGTACCTCTCCCCATGACTGGACAGCCAGCAGGTGGGACAAATGAGTTTAAATATCTACTCTAAATCAAGGAGAGAGAGGATAAATTTACATATTTTCTTTTTTCTGCACATGACAATTGTTTCTATTCCAATAGAGTGTATTGGTTTTGCTGTCTTTTTATATGTGCAGCCCAAATCAATGATCCAAGCACATGTCCCAGGTCACAAATTGACAGGAGAGTAGGAAAGACATGGCTTGGATTTTCAAGCAAATTGTCTTCTCAGGCACAGGTAGATGGAAGTTAATTGACAACTTTACTGTATTGGATTAGATTAGGAACATAAGCACAACTTTTGCATGTCCTCTTTATTACATCTCTGATGGTTTAATGCAGTCCTTTGGCTGGTTCTGGGGCTACCCTTCTTAGACAGATCACAAATATTGCCTATAAGGACTGGTACCTACAGGAACTGGGGGCCTGTGTGTTGGAGCAGGATGTAGATTGCAACAGCAGTAAAGTATTTATTTATTCTGTATCTGAGCTGGGCAGCTGAGAAAGCCCAGCCTGGGTACAAGCTTTGAGGCAGTTTCATTTTGCCTCCAAGCACGTCTGGACAATATGTGCACAGCTGTGCAATTTGCTTGACCTTGCCCTTTTAACACAAGGAGCTTGTATCAGAAGAGGATACATGTCTGCACTGTCAGCCAGACTATGATTGTGTGTGGCCTGCCAGTGTGGTCACACATTCCTCTTCTTGTGCAGCAACCTAGTCATTAATCTGTGCTTCCCAACACGCAGGCCAATCCTCAAGGCAGCTGCCAGTATCTGCTGGAGCATTGGAAGGTAGGGAACCCTTAGAGTGACTGTCCATAGAGACCAGTGCTGCCAAACTGGTGGGGTGAGAGGCATGAGTGGCAGGGTATGGACTGAGAACCTGCCAGGATGGAACCTATGCATACCCCAAATTCTCTCTTCCCTTTGTGTTCTGGTTTTCATGTTGAGCAAAGGGGACTGCAATAATCCCCTGCAGGCGCCATCTGCAGCACTGAAGTGTGCTGGGGCTCACCATCTCCTGGTAGGGCTACACTCACAACTGCTCCCATTTACCTTGGGGGGGTTATTCAAAATGCAGATTATCTTGCCATGGATGCAGGTATATCAGAAATGGCCCTGTGTGCCATGAGATAAGGCTTGGCAAGGATGGTGCTAGCAGGTGCTAAGAAGAGCTGATGGACACTGATGGCTGCATGCAGAGAGTACTCCTGCACCCTGCTCTCCAGCACAGCCCTCAGCACCTGCTGCTATCTGACATTTTATTATCCTGTATGTCCCAACAGCCCCAGATAAAGACAGCAAATCAGTGTTGCTGTGTTGGTTCAGTTCCCAAGCAGCTGGCTGAGGTAAAAATGAGTTAAACATTTAGACATTGACCTGTATTGGATTATACCAGGATCCTATCAGCTTTTAATCTTCGATAAGATGCTGAAACATGGCTTTTAAATTCACGGCTGCCCTCACATATTTTTTACTTTCATTCTTTGAATTCCTCTTGTCAGTTGTCCCAGAATAATCAGGATGAATATAGGGGTCTGTGAATTGTCTCACTCACGCTTTATGCAGAGGCAGTTCTGCCCCTTTACTTATCTGTTCTATTGACCCATTGACATAGCTGAGGGTGGTGCTGCTAACTGATTTGTGATTGGTGATATTCTGAATTCCTGGGATACATGTAAAATGCTAATTTTATGAGTTAGATATTGAAGAGGTGCCATTAGTTTTAGAAGTCATATTCCCACTTCGCTCTTCTCATAATCACTGTTACAAGGAAGATTACTGGGATGACCATAACAATAAAGAGGGGAGAAGTCTTTTGCTTTAGTCTGGAGTTTGAAAAGACCTTGGCGTTTTTTAATTTATTTTGCACTGGACAGCGTTTAGGTGTATGGTCAGTGCCTCTGCTTGCTATTTATAAGATGTTTCTTCTCAGAAAATATATAGATCTGGGTCTGGAGTTTTTTTAACTGAAGGAGCTGTTTATTAACATCAGCAGCCCGTCACAGATGAGATTGTGGGGGCGGTGTCTGAAAAGTAGAAGCAAGATAGGGTGGAGGATTGAACCTTGAGTCCACCCCTTTTTGCTCACTGCTTTGCTGCTCTTCCCTATTTAGCCTCTCCTTTTTCACGAGAAACTACTGAACTTGGAAGAAAAGCTCCACATTTCCATAGTCATGGCACTCTTTTCTTCTCTCACACCAGTATTTATAGCCATTATATGTGTTTTGCTTGGGGTAATAATGAAGAAGACGAATGGAGAGAAGGAAAAACGTGACACTAAAACCAAGCACCCATCTCGCCCATGGGTGGATGAAGATTTAAAAGATGGCACTGACCATCCCTTAGAAGAAGAAGGTAAGAGAAATCTTATCCAAACACTTTCATTGTTTGAATTTTATCTGCTGATATGAATAAAGGAGGTGCAATCTTCTGGACTTCTCCACAGTGACAGCAGTGCTCAGTGCAACACTGCTGCTGTGCCCTGAGCTTGTCAGCTCCCAGGAAGGAGGCAGTCCTCATGCCATGTCACTGCTGGTGTAAATCTCTATTTCCTCCAGACCCCACAGATCAGAGTGCAAGGAAAAATAAAATATATATATATATATATTTTTTTTTTTTATTATTTTTTTTTTTTTTTTTCTCAGAGACTCCTGTCTGTTCTTCTGTACAGAAGATCTCAGGCCTATGAAGGGACTCTATGGACAGTGTAAGGAAAGAGAGGAGATCCTGCTGAATTCCTCACAATTCCCCAGGCCTTATTAGTGTGAGCAAAGGGAAGACCTGAGCAGAGTGTTTCTCTCTGCATTTCATTCAGTGCAATATATTTGGTCTCAGCCCAGCTATAAAGTTGGAAATGGGTTTATTACTGTTTTTACAAAGGTCCTCCATTTGTGGCTTCTGAGAATGTCAATGACAGGTTTGTTGGGAGCTGTGTTGATCAAATATTTAAGAACAAAATGTGGTGGTGGTGATAATCTGTTCACTCAGCTGCATATTTGAACTTGTACAAAATGCCCTTTATTTTCATTAGCTTTTTCTGATTCACAGTTTGGACAAAAGTCTAAGCACAAAATGTACCCTTCCTTCTCCTTACTTCTTAACTATTCTTCTTAATAAACCTAACTACCCTCCTTAATAAACTCACTTTATTTCTTTGTGAAATAAAATCTACAGACTTCAGTTCCTATCAATTTTTTAAAGTTGTAGTTAATGCAGCTCTTTTTTTTTTTTTTTCCCCCTCCCTCAAGTTGGTCTCAAAGGCTTTTTGAGAGGTCTGTCTGGGTTATTTTTTTCCCCATAATGACATTTTCCCTCAGTCTGCTTCTAGGAATCTTAAAAACTTACAGTTCTTCTGCACATAAACCTTTTTCTAAGAAACTTTATAGCTCCTTTCTCAGTGTTCAGTGTACTTTGAGTTAGTGTTGTTTATCAGTTTCTGAAAATAGTTGATACCAGGAAGGGTTTAAATCCTGTTGACTGTTTTCCAAATATATAAAATTTCTTTACAAATCAGTTCATGTGTTATATTCTCCTTGTTCAATGCAAACTAGATTCTGTGTTAAATTATCTCATAATTTCTTTGTCACTAATGGCTTACTACTTCAGTTAAATTGCTGCAAATCAGAATTTCTGTGGGTAGTTCCAATGATAATTTATGAATTCTCATCTTAGACTATAGCTGTTTCTATCAGTTAAAACATTTAGATCCTCTACATAAACAAACCAATTAGGTCTTATCAAGGAGCCTCACTGCCACAACTCCATACATAAAATTTTAGTCTTTTATGTGTTAATTGCTTTCCCTGTTACTCAGGTGCTGAATTCAAAATGTACTTGTTTAAAATTCCTTGCAAAAAATTTAGACAGGTAGGCATATTGGTACTGTTGCTAAGGTTTTTTTTGCTTTTAAATAAAATCTTTCTCAATATACCATGTCATCCAATTTTAAATTTTCTTGCTATTTTGTTTTTGGTAACAAATAATGATCTTTCCCTTAATGGTGTGTAATTCAAGCCAAATTCTTTGTAAAACAGTAGTGTTTTTTATCTCAAGAAATATTAAAATAATTTCATCATTCATAGGGAAATTTTTCTTCAGCAAGGGAAAGCCCAGCCTAAGTGAGAAGAGTAGCAATGGGGAGAAGAGTTAGTAAGGATCTGCTGCTTTGCTAAAGCCTTAATTGAGGATCAAAACATGTTAACCTTGTTGTCAGTGTTAAAATTTTCACTGACTGCACTAGATGCTGAAATGGAAGCATGGATGTAAAAAGAGAAATTTTTAATAGTAAAGAATACTTTACCTGCTGTGTAAATTCTGCTATTTTATTAATGTATCTTACTTTATTAGACAAGCTCAGTTCTACTTAAAGGCCTCAGGCTGGCTTGTGCTTAAAGATTAAGTTCCTCTGAAGAGAATTTGAGTTAGGTAACATGAAACATTCTTAAAGCCTTGTCTAAAGCTAGAATGTAGGACTGCCCCACGTGAACAAGCTGAATTTTCAATGGTCTCCTGAATAGGAAGGGGCAGCTGAAGACCAAGCCTTTTGATTCATGTATCTGACCAAAGCAAGGTCTATTTGCTGAGAGAGTGAAGCACTCTACTAGAAAAACAGAAAAGCACTGACCTTATTTGTTGCCCCATGAGCCTCCCCTGAAGTGGAACCCTCAGGGATGCTTCCCCTGAGAAGGACATACCTTTGAGCAGCAGAGCATTCAGTGTAAATGGCAGAACTGCTTGGGCAGACTCACTAGGGTCACTTACTGGCAATGAAGGGTAGAATGGTGAGGGCCAAGTGGTCCTGAGCTTGTCTGTGTTGTGTTTTCCATAGCTGAAGAGATGGATGTTTCTCAGAGCAGCCTGAAACCCAGTTCTTTTATTGAGTGCAAAGCACTCAGCCCATTTGTTTAATGCTTTAACTGGCAGTACTTCAGATTTGTTTGTATGCCCATCGATCTTGTAGCTTTTTTCTTCATTTATAAGATCCAGAATTGAGAGATTGTTGTGCTGTGGATTGGCAAGGACACTGATGATACGCTGCACTTAAAGACTACAAAGCAAGGCACAAAGTTCCAAATGTTCCATCTCTTCTGAAAATGCACTGCTGGTTGCTTGTGATACCCCTTATAACAGACCTGTCCCACTTAAAAGCATTTCTCCTCTCCCCAGTTTCAAAGACTTCCGATATCTTAATAATACTACTACTGACATGGATGAGGCAGTAGCAATTTAAACCTCCTTTTCAATGACAGTCCATGTTTTGTATCATTTAGGAACACAGGACTTAGATGGACACAATGCATTAACGTGTGTATCTCCCTGCCACTGCAGATACATCCAGCCTTTGTCATCAGCTGAAAGAACATGAAAACTGGACTTCTGTGATTCCTTTTCCTTAACCTTGCTGAAAGGCAGGTCCAGAATGGGTTAAAAACCCTCCTCTACCTTACTGTCTGTCCAAACTTATTTAATACTACTGTATACATATTTGATCTGTTCCATCCTTTTGATTTTAAAGGATTCTCTTCCAGCCCTGGTATATACCCTCCTGTGGTTTATGGATAGCAACCAGATTACGTCTCAGCTTTCCTTATACTAGATTTTCTCTTTATATAACAGCCACTTTATTTCTCTTAAGATCATAAGAAACCTCCTGCAAGTATATTCCAGTTGAGGTGATTTTCACAATATTTTGGTGCTGGGTTCTTTCTTCCAGGGTCTGTGCCTCTCCCACTTGCTACTTCTTTTGCTTAGGATCCCTGACCCACTCTTGAGTTTTCCAGGATCAGCCTGCTTAACACTATTTATAACCCACTAGTAGGGGTAATCCATCTCTTTTAGTTCCCTATTAGTCACACTCAGTTCAGGGCTGGATTCACTACCGGGATTCCTGCAGTGGCCCATTTTGCAGCAGTCTGCCATTAATCAGACAAAGAACCCACAGGGTCAGCAACCCAGCATTTAAGACCAAAGATGTGAAAACTTTCTTTATGTGCATTAATTTTTTTCTTATGCACATCTTTACACTAGAAAAGAGAATTAGAGAAGAATTGTATGCTTAGGAGGCAACTCCCTAGAGAAGAAACTTGTTTGGAAAGCAAATGCAGTAGTCTTGGGGTTTCTCAAGGATCAGTCTCAGGACCAATTGTTAACATTATCTAGTGGTGTTTTCATAAAACCAGGGAGAGTAAAAGTGAAATATCCTAAAAACATACAACTGGAAGCCAGCAACACAGAGAAGTGTCAGTGTAGGTAAAATAAGTGGCCAACAGAAGGGAAATGACAACTTGTTGTTCTCAGTATGAGTTTTTAATTAAGAACTCATGCTTCAAACTGAGGTAAAATTTATTACATGATTTGCAGGCTGATTATAACCTCCCATATGGACTGCTGGGAAAAACATAATCATCATCCTAAAATGTATCCAGAGAGGAATTTCTGATAGAGATAGAAAAATAGAACTTTTAAAATGAGATTCTATTTGGGATGTCTGAGACAAAACCATTCCAGATTTACTTAAAAAGCAGGAAGCTTGATGACTACTATAAATGGGCGACAGAATTGATGGCAATCTTGAGAATGTGGCTAACAAGGCAATAGACTTGCTAGCAGGGTGTCTGTTGTCCATCAAATGGTGGAATACAAAGAGATATAAACAAGACACTTGTGGCATTGTATAACGTGACTGTACAAACAGGAGTATGTCTAAACACAGCAATGAGAGATATAGAGAGCGTGCACTAAACAGATGGTGCTGATAATGATTTAAAGTTAGCATATGGATAATGTTAACTGCTAAGAAAGAATGGCAGACACATGGTGGAAAAGAATATATAATAGATTAATTTATTTTAAAAAAATTAATTTGCCAGGAGAGTTTTGGTTTTGTGTGTCATTTCCTGCACTTCTAGGTCTTCTGCTTCAGCCAGTATTCCCTTGTTGAGTGTTTTGAGGCTTTCCATTCTGATTAGCCATTTCACTTATGTTGAAAATCATTGAAAGTACAACTCTTTTTTCACCTTATTATGGAGTTGAACCAAACTGTTCATCTTGACCAAACAGCAGCTTCACTTTTCTTCTACTTACATGGGAAAACCCCCCCACAACACAAAACAAGCAAGCATGCATTGCTGTCTTACTGGGTGTAAACCACAAAGGGAATTGCCATTATCACTTTACCAAGAGGCACCCTTTTACTTCTGACCGTGCAAGATGATCACAAAAATATTTTTTACAAGGGCTCACTGCTTTCCATTAACCTGGAGCCAGGTCCTTACAGACTGTGACCAAGAGTGCTTAACACAGGCATGAAATGCTAAACAAAACAAATTTTCAGGGTGAATTATTTGTACACTAAATTAAATGTATGTTGTTCAGGGACCAGAACCATTCCATTTAGATTCAATTTATGAAACTGGATTTATTTCACTCCTTTGCACAGGCTGAACTACACTTGTGAATATTTCACTGCTTTTAAAATGAACAAAAAAACAGCCTGGTCTCTAAGGCAACTGCATACTACTAAAACACTGAAGTAATTGCTGTTTGAATTTGTGCTGGAGATGGCTATGATTTGGGAATAATACCCTAATAGCAACAGAAAAAGAACTGGAATATTTTTTCCTGACTCAGCTCTTTGTAGGAG
Organism: Zosterops lateralis; assembly: GCF_965231275.1. Lineage (NCBI taxonomy): Eukaryota > Metazoa > Chordata > Aves > Passeriformes > Zosteropidae > Zosterops > Zosterops lateralis. The sequence goes on along the minus strand of NC_139764.1, from coordinate 56,061,720 downwards.
ATTGCCCAATACTATTGACTAGTCAAAATGTAGCATTTAAATGGCTTTAACTTCCACATCATAGCTGCAAAAAAATGCTATCTGTGCTGATTCTAGGAATATGGGGGAGAAAGAGGCCTCAGAGACAACAGAAGATTCATTTTGTAATATAAACAGACAGATTTCAGTGAAATGGAGAATAATTTTGAGTTCTTAAATTAAAGGCAAGAAACACACAATCCTACATTTGATGTGTTGTTATCCTAAATATAGATGCCTGACATCCATTTCCTCTTATGCTGAAAGTATCAGGAAACCAAAGAGCTTAACCACAAAGTCACATTTCTGCAGCGCCAAAACTTGCAATGCTTCTGCTATGAAATATGAATATGGAAAAAGTTGACATTCAGCTCTTCAGAGGAGATTTTACACATATTGGTAGTTAAGCTCTCTCCTTAACTTCGGTAATTTAATTGATTTTTTCCTTATTAAACAGCTCAAGAAGGAACACACATGTTCACATTTACTTGCTGAGAAAAGTGGGCTGGAAGCCTGTCCACATTTTCAATGCTGTTTCAGTTTGTAACCCATTTTTACAAGCAGGCTTGCAGGCTGAAGTGGAGAAGGTAATGACTTCTTTGTGGATCACACTTGCTAGAGCCAGCCAGGACACTCCTGCCTCTTGGTACTTAAACAAAGTATTTATTCAGTAGCTGGAGCTGGGAATCAAGGAGTTGTGTCAACTGGAACTTTAGACTTTGCCTTACTGGTGGAGTAGAAGTGCAGTGTACGTCAGTGCAGGACAAGGTGCATTACGGTGTGAATGCCAAGGATATCAACAGCATCCTCCAGAAAAAAAAAAAAAATCCCTAATCACCTGTGTTTTCTTGCAGAGGGTGAGGAAGAGTGGCAAGGACTTGAAGAAAATGTTGCCCATGTCCCCTTCACTGGCGAGCGCTACTCTGAGGCCGAAATGATTAAAAGGTCACAGACATTCTATGAGCTTCTAAATAAGAGGCGATCTGTCAGGTTTCTCAGTGATGAGCCAGTCCCCAGGGAGGTTATCGAAAATGTCATCAGAACAGCAGGTAGGTACTGAGTGGTTCAAGGTCTGGGAAAAAGAAAAAAAGGATCAGCATTGCTGTTCAGCTGTGTAACTGCAAAGGTGGTGTGGAAAAGCCAAGGGAACTGGAATTTTGCTCATGGTCTTCCTAGATTCACCTGTAGATGGAAGCATCTGTACCCGTAGCACCCATTGATTGATTGGAAATTACTCAGCTTGAATGACTGTATGTCAGAGACTGGCTTGGAGTACTCCAAATTCCTTTGTATTTGCAGTTGACCCATAAGGGAAGAAGCATGAAAAGGGAAGGTTTTCAGTTGCAGTTCACCCATAAGGGAAGAAGAACAGCATGAAACAAATAACTTCATTTTCAACTTTAAAAGATGTTATTTAAAAATAATTTGTGTGCTTTGTCAAGACATCTTTCAAATAGAAATACTGAAGTGTTTTCTCAAAAATGCCAAGCCATGTGTACTTCACATGCTTTAAAACTTAATGCTTGATGATGATATTTATCATATATGGGTTTTTTTTTGAGGTCCCCCCACAAACAAATAGATTAAATTGTCTCAGCCATGCAAAATATTTCAGTTGACGTAAATGGTTGGTGCTTAATAAAGGGAAAGAATTTCCGTCTAGGACAAAAAACCTTTTCCAGTCCTTCCAAGGGTACTGCCAGACCCCTGTTGCATGATGGGAGTGTTATGCTGAGGGCCCTAATAGAGGTTATTTGACTGAATGTCAGAAATTGATTATCTTTGTTGTTGAGAATTTATGAGTATCAAGTCATTACTGTCACATCCTGGTCTAATCACATCTCTGCTTTAGTAGCATTGACTTCAGCCAGGAGTGGTCTTGACCCTCATGATTTCTCTTATTCTACGAGCCAGCTGCTGCTACTATAGAAAATATTCTCAAGCTGCTTTAGAGAAAAATTCAGTGGCCTTTAGCAGGGTTAACAATCTAAAGAATCTTCACATTTGAGGTGCATTATTTTCCCTTTAAAAACTGTAAGCAGCTTTGTTACTGCACTGTAACGAGTCTCCATCTCCCTCTAATTAACTAGGAGTCATTAAAACACTGAGCATGTTTTGGCAAATGCAGCAAAGCAAACAAGCCTGGCGTGCAGATGAAGTACTTAGTAACCCTGAAAGCTTAAGGCTGTGTGGAGAAAAAGAAAACAAAGGGAAGCATGAATGCCATCAGTTTTTACCCCCAAACCTGAGGAGGGGTAAGGTTCACAATATAAAAACATTTTCATATAAGAGAGTTCAAGCTGCTTATTCAGTGTTTCTTGAACTAAATTCAGTCCTTATTATTGCATGCATTCAGTTCTTCAATTATTTTTAAATGTGTATGAGGGACCAGAGAGATCTAAGCTGTCTTCTTAATCTATGTATCTGTGAACCTGCGCAGATATATATTCTTCAGCTTCTGGCTTTTAACTTCTAGGCAGTTAAAATATTTCTCCAGTGGTGTTGGTGAGTGAGCAAGTACAGATTTAATACGTGCACACCTATAAACACCAGCTGTCTTTGGGACAACCAACTCAAACCTGTATGCTCTATGGCAGATGTCTTGTGTTGTACAGCTCCTTATCTTTGTCAGTCAGTGACAGCTTCCTGCAGGAGGTCACTTAGTCTTGTTTTCCTGAAAGCCATTATTTTCACCCTTTAGCTAAAACCACTTGTCAGAGTTGGCTGTGTATTCAGACAAAGCTCTGCTTTTGGTACAACACTTTGTAATAACATTTCTGCATTCATATATATTGCACCATATTACTGTCTCATCATAAGAACCACCAAAAAAGGAATTTTTTACAAATTGTTAACATTGGCTTCCTGTAAGATGGCAGTATTAAAGGACTAACCTTTGTTCTTCAATGGGATTTCACATTCTTTGAGAAAGAAATGAACGGGATTGTCTGCCAGAACTTAGTCCTTTTCTTCCCATCTCATCTACTTGCTTTCCCATTGCTCAGCTGGTCAGCCTGAAAGCTCACAAGGAAGAGCTGTCACTTCTCACTGCCCACCCTCCTTCCTGGGTTTCTACTTTTGTTCTTGCATGAAGGTACTTCACCTAGTGGAGCACACACTGAGCCCTGGACCTTTGTGGTAGTGCAAGATCCGAATTTAAAACATAAGATTCGTGAAATTGTAGAAGAAGAAGAGGAAATCAACTACAAAAAAAGGATGGGAGACAGATGGGTTAATGACCTGAAAAGATTGAGGTATGAAAAGTCAGTTACCTAAGAGGTGTGAAGAGAGCTGTTGTTTCAGTGTAGGAAAGACTTTTATAATTTTCTATTTCTTCCTCCCTCTCACTTTTAGTATTTTTCTAAAATCCATGTTTGGAAACAAAAACTTACAAATATGTGTAGAATTGTGCCTTGGTGGCTGGTTCATAAAACTGCTTCCAGTAGAAGGGATTACATGCTCTCTATTTTGAAAGTTTTCCAAGCACTTGGCTCCATCATTATTTTTTCCTATGTAAGCTCTGCGTCTGAAACACTTGTCCCAGATTTTTTCTGTTGTTTACCAAACAGTCAAGCTCCCAAAGTCAGTGGAAGGTTTGCTACCAACTGAGGAAGCTCCAAAGCCTTTCCCTATCCAAGTGCTGAATTATGCAATATTAAATTGTTCCAAATGCCCTCTGAAGTCAGACTGACTTGCTTAACTTCACACAATGGGAAGATGTCTACTGAGTCTTGGCTTGTCAAATGGAGCCTGGTCACAAAGCTTTGTAGGGCTGACTTCCCCTACTTTTTTGATAATGTTACTATTTTTCAGGTTTTTAGGTGCTGTGCAAATTTATGTACTATGCAAACAACTAAATGCCAGAAGTTCTTATGTTTTGAATGAGACCAGTAGAAAGCACTCATTTTCTTGTCTAAATCCAATGTCATGATTATCATTTAAGAAATTGGAAACCAAATGAATTGTAGCAGGGATGAAATACCTAGGAACAGAATAATAATTTTTGCCATTGGAATATATTTAGACTTAGACTTTAGACAAAAAAGTTTTGAACTTTTCTGACAGCAGGCTTCCCTGCAATGATAAAAAAGTTGACACTGCTGGTAACAGGCAAATCTGCAAAATTCCAGGAATTAAATAATCTCAAAGGCAAATGCTCATGAGACCAGTTCATAGATAAGAGGTCAAGAACTCTCTCTTATTTGTATGCAATTCCACTCTTCAGAGTGAGCACATCAACCCCTCAGCCAAATCTGTTAAAATTGAGAAGTCCATTCAAGCTTTTTTTTCTTTCTGAAATGTTTCTATTTAAGCCGATAATACTTAATCCTTTGCAGTAAATGTTCTAAGGTTTAGTTTATTGCTATAATTGTCAAGTACCTTTTAGTGCCCCTTTGCAGACAGTAAATGTAATTTACAGAAAAGCGAGAAGGTTGCAAAATAAATGTCTTAAACATTCTTTTGCAGAACAAATTGGATCAAAGAGTACTTGGACACTGCTCCGTATTTGATCCTCATTTTCAAGCAGGTATATGGGCGACTTCCAAATGGCAAAAAGAAGACCCACTACTACAATGAAATCAGTGTTTCCATTGCCTGTGGTATCCTGCTTGCTGCACTGCAGGTAAGTTGACAGAACCAACATATTGTGAAGTCAATGTTATTAGTTTGGATTATGTACCAAGACTCTTCTGCCCAACGAGGGTGGGAACTAGTTTAGATTTTAATATTTTCAGTTCCTGGCAATATGTCTTAGTTTTGAGTTTTAAAGTTATTCTACACAGGTCTACATCTGAGAAGGTGATTCTATCCTCAGTACTGGTTAACAGGAAGAAAAATATAATGTAGCTTCCAGAGTTGTCACTCTTCTCTCAGCACAGGCTTCAGCCCCTGTGGTTTCTGCCTTATGCTAACAGGGCTGACAGGCTCTTCAGACTACCCAAGCATGACTGTGTGGTGCCACACTGGCCCCTTCTTTTCAGTAATCCCTATAAAACAGCTTGACACCAAACCACTTTTAGTATACAATGCTGGAAAAAAAAAATTCAGGGGCATATTCCAGAGAACAGGCTGTACTATTTCAGTCAGTCTTTCTGAGGCATTTCTGAAAGTGAACTGATCTCTAAAGCTCAGCATGTTTGACACCAGCCAGTTAGATTTTCTCAGTGGTTTCTCAGTCCTAGGTTCTGCTTCTATCTGATGTACTCACAGAAGTGTTAAATAGAGAAGCTATTCTCATAGTTAACCTGGCCTGTCAGCAAGATAACAGCAAGGTGCCTCCTCTTATATTAGGCCAATTTCCTACCAGGCACTGCCATTTCTCCTCCATTCTGTTTTGAATGACACTTTCTTTCGTGCATTGCTGCTCCTCAGGCAGCACTCAGCACCATCAGTATTAGCTCTTCTCCTCTTGAGAAGATCTTAGAGATTACTTAACATGACAGGTGCATTTCCTGGGCACCTCTCCCTGACTGACTTGTATCTCAAAGCCTCCCCAAATGCTTGCACTGCGTAGACAGAGAGACTGAAATCCACATGTGCAGCTCTCAGGAAGTGACTCAGTTGTGTGGTCACACCTTGGATGATGTCAGCTTTTTATTGTTTGCCCAGATTTTTTAGGACTTTTGTGAGATTTTGAATGAGAGGAAGAGTGATGCATAGACTTATTTTGGGATTCTGATGTAATCCATAACAATGGCCACTGTGAGAGATGCCAACAGACTCCTGTGACAGGTTCTGAGGCAGAGCCTGTGCCCCCTGTCCCTGCAAGGTACAGCTCTTGAGGAGAAACTCAAGTGTTCACAAGGCTGTAAAGGCATCTTCCTGCCAACTCTATGGAGGCAAGAACTGAAAGAATTCTCTGTATGAGTCAGATCACAGAATCATGGAATAGTTTGGTTTGGAATGGATGTTTCAAGATCATCTAGTCCAACCACCAGCACCATGGGATGACATTCCAATCATATCCCCACAATTGCCTCTCAACTTCCCTGTGGCCATGGATCCCCCATCACACTGAGCATGGCAGGCAGGCTCTGGCTCTGAGCAGCATCCATGGCAGGCAGACTGTGCAGTCGCTGTGGTGGAGAAATGCTCTACCACTCTGTAAGCAGAGCACGCATCTTTTATGGTGCCACTGGGGCTGTTAGTAAATCAGGTGCTCTAGCGCCTGCAGCAGGTCTAAGGGAACAGCATTTCTGGACTAGTTGACAGAAGGATGTGTACAGGAGTGGTGGGAACAAGCACTACAACTAAAGAGCACAGGCCTGTGTCTCACTGTCACTGTCTGTCTTGCTGCAGAACGCGGGGCTGTACACAGTGACCTCCACACCCCTGAACTGTGGCCCCCAGCTGCGGGTGCTGCTGCAGCGCCCAGCGAACGAGAAGCTGCTGCTGCTGCTCCCCGTTGGCTATCCCAAGAGAGACGCCACTGTGCCTGCGCTGACACGGAAACCGCTGGAAGACATCATGGTGCTCATGTGAGCCCCGTGCCAGGAGACCATCCCTGCTGAAAGCTGGCATTGTCACTGCTGTTTCTGTGCATCATCCCCCTATGTTGCCTTTACTCTGGCTGTTATACCTCTATTTCTGTTCGTGCTCTTAATCTACTGACAGCAGTGAGCAGTCAAGCACTGTGCCTCAGACAGCTGCTGTTACCTGTCTGACCAGGGCATTGTTCCATTGGATATGTACAATGACATTTAAATGGCTTTCATCACTTGATTTTTCTCATGCATTGTGGGGACAAATCTCTTCTTGAACTGGAATATATATTTTTTCCTTATAGTTTTGTGATTGCCATTACACAGTTATTTTAACCTAGGGATTTTAATGAAGGTTGTATTAAAAGATACAAAGAGGTCAAACTGAGCTGTCTTATCTTGGTCAGTGTGTACTGTTTAAATGCCCCTTCCCCTTTACTGTGTTCAGCTATGTGTAGAAAGATGCCATTTTCCTCCTATACAATAGGATTTCTCTACTTGATTGATCTCAAAAACTTTCTCTACACCAGGCTTTTTTAAGCTATTGTGGCTACGAGTGTCTTAGTTTGGGGGAAATTTAGTGGGAACAAGGCATACAAGCAATTTGCTTGTTACCCTTTATTTACACATGTTCAGGCACAGTTAGATCATGCGGTACCCATCAATCGTGCCCCCGGCACTTTGCTGCTTCCACTGGAAGCAGCGCAGAGGGAACTACTATTCTGGTTATCCTGTTCTTACCTACAGCTGTACCAGTTTAACAGCCTGAAACTGAAACTGCTTTGGAGCCCCTGACAGGTGGGAGGAGCTGTCCCGTCAGCCGCAGTCAGGGATTCGGGAGCGCTCTGGAAGGGCTGGCGCTGGCGCTGCCCGGGCGGGCAGAGCCCCCTCGTGGGGCCGGCAGCCAGAGGGGAAACGCTGGAAGAGACGCGTCCTTCCTGCAGAGCTCTCTGTTCTGAGAAACACTTCCCCACCCTGGTCTCTGCTGCCTCCAACGTCAGGCACATTCAGCCAAATTGGCTTCTGCCCTCCTTGAGGGATGAAATGCAGGAGAGCAGTGCCGTAGGAAGGGACCTGGGGGTCCTGGTCCAAGGCAAGTTGAACATGAGCCAGCAGTGCCCTGGCAGCCAGGAGGGCCAACCCTGTCCTGGGGGACATCAGGGACAGCATCACAGCTGGGCAAGGGGGTGGATTGTCCTGCTCTGCTCTGAGCTGGGGTGGCCTCACCTCCAGTGCTGGGGGCAGTTATGGGTGTCACAATAAATAACATAAAGTTGTTAGAAAGGCTCCAAAGGAGGAACAACAAAGACAGTGAAAAGAAAGGACCCGAGGCCTGAAGCGTCAGGGAGGTTTAGGCTGGTGTTAGAAAAGGGCTCTTCACCCAGAGGGTGGCTGGGCACTGGAACAGGCTCCCCAGGGAAGTGGTCACAGCACCAGCCTGACAGAGTTCAAGAAGATTTGGACAGTGCTCTTGGACACTCAGTGTGACTCCTGGGGACTGTGATGTGCAGGCCCAGAAGCTGGACTCAATGAGCCTTGGGGCTCCCTTCCAACTCAGGATATTCTATGATTCTGAGTTAACTCACTCCTTATCTAAAGTCTAACCTTGTCTAGTGGAAGGCTCAGTAAAGGGACTGAAACTACAGGATCTTTAAGGTTCCTTCCAATTGAAACCATTCTATGATTCTACAAGTCAAATCCCATTTACCATCACTTGTCAGCTGAGCAAGTGGAAGGGATAATATTTTGCAGAGGGATAGATTTTGGCCGTGTCAGTGCCTCTGTCACCTAGTGGGAAAAACCGTTTTCCTCTTGACAGACCATTTTGCTGGCATGTAGCAGATATGGTGACTTCATCTGTTGTACTAGCTTGTTTCATGTTCTTGATGGTACAGCTATGGCAGGAAATTTCTTATGCAGGCTTACATTCAAATAAAAAAAAAAAAATTTAAAAAAAAAAAAAAAAAAAAAAAAAAAAAAAAAAAAAAAAAAAAAAAAAAAAAAGGAAAGGAAGTCCTTAGTCTACATACTGTCAAGGTCTAAAAACTAGTAAGGGAGATAGGTATGAGCTGAACCAAGTGAAGGCTGATAAGCTGCAGGTGCCCAGCTATCAAGAATACATATTAAAGTCACTCTTGCACGTTTTCCTTCTGTGCAGATACTACTGTGCCCCATCAAGCCCCTTCACAAGCAGTTTGTACCTGCTGGTACTTCTATGTTTTAGTTCTGAATTCTCATCAACAGAGGGAGGACTGAATCCCTGTCATGTTGCAATCTTTCCTACAGAAATAAACTCTCAGCTACAGAAATAAATTACTTATGCCTGGTCTCAGTCTGAAAAATAGATGACACTCAGAGAAACTTTACTAAATTAATTCAGTTTCAAACAGCAGGAGCTTGCATATATAAGGCTTTTTCTAGTGTGTTTTCATAATTTTAAAAAAATGAACTAAAGCAGTTTTAAAAATACACAAAAATTGTCACAATAATAAGCCTTGGTATATACCAATACACCTCTTCACACCAAAGAAGATTAATGGTTTTCTTTTTTTCTCTATGTGTTTATTCTGGATATTAAAGTACACATACCAGTTTAAAAACTCAAGCCCTCACACCTACTAAATGGGAAAGGTCCTATCCAAAAAGCATTTATGGAATCATGAAATGTAAGTAAAATAAGCTTCTTTTTTCTTCTTTTTTTTTTTTTTTTCCCCTTCCTTCAAAATGCTTATTCATATGGAAATACTTCAGTAGTATTACTACTGCTGATGATATTGCAGAGTCTATTGTAAAGCATGTTAGTACTCCTGTTGTGACAAACCTACTTGGAATTGCCACTGTTCTCTAATAAGTACACTGTCTTTACTTAAAATACAATTAAATAATAATAAATTTTGCCTTTCCATGCAGCACACTGTTAAATAAAACAAATGTTAGCATTTAAATTGTTTTACATTTTACTAGGGGTACCTAGTTGGCATATGTTCAATTTCAAGGTAAAAAAATAGGCAAAAGGACTTTCCCATGTTTTCACTAGTGTCCATTGCCTGTTGGCCTGGTGCCACCCATCTCCCAGAGAAGTCTGACTTCATCTTCCCTGTATCCTTCCATTAGGCAGCTGCAGACAGCAACTGGCTCTCCCTGTTCCTGGGATCTTTCTTCCTTGAACCATGTGGACAAATTTGTATGTATTCAAGGACTCCCACTGTCTGAAATTTGCCAGAAATCGGGTGCAACACAGTGGCTTGCATGACAATCCAGATAATTAAAGGAATAAGTATCACATTTGTTGGAACCATGGCTAACTGTCCATCTCCTCCCACTGCATGGCTGACTGAACTGGCGTTGGTTTCAGTCTGCCCTTGAACACAGAGCTGGAAGATATTGCAGCTGGTGTTCATTAGCAATCCAGCTGGCCATGCCATGAGGCAGGGCAGCATTACTTCTGGAGCAGCACCACCTTACCTACTCCACCATCTTTCTTTCAAGACAAGTGAGCCAGAACCCAAAAGATGCTGCTAGAAGGTAGGGTTTTTTAACCTTAGTGATTCAGAGTGCAAGGTCTGAGGACTCTGTTATGCTGGTCTATTTGCCCATCTCCTCCATAGCTATGTGATCAAATTCAAGATTCCCATAAGTTAGCTGGGCTGTAGTAATCATCTAAGTGCTCTCTGCTTGATAGAAATAGCAGGTTGTGAGGATTTAGCTTCTTCCCAAGTAGTTTAAATCTAGGTGCTGTTATCTTGAATTTGACAGAAATAACTGTCCCCAGGCACAGTTACTGAGTCTGAGCTCGTCCACAGGGATGTCACAGGCTATGATTTATGAGCTGTGTGTTTAAACGTTTCTCACCATACAAATTCACACTAGTACAATAAAAGTAAAGTAACTTCTGGGTGTGAGGAAGTATCAACTTGGTGCTGTGAAACCTCAGAAGATGAACAAAAGCACACAAGCCCCTACCTCATGTTGTGGTTTTGCTCTGATTAAGCTGCAGCACTTCAAAGACATTAAAGCAACTAGATGTGCAGTCAGCATCTGATTGATTTATTTCTTTAATTGCTACATAGATCTCATGGGCCCATGAAAAATCAATCTTGAGAAATAATCCAGCTTGCACTCCAAGGCAGGATCAGCTATACTTGAATGCCAGGTACTGACAAAACATGAATCCACAGCACTAATAAACTGCTCCCAGCAAAAGACTTGAAAGAAATATAAATGCAAATGCTAATTCTGCAAGCACATGCAAGTCCTAAAAAGTTTTTGTTTCCAGAAGAGCTCAGCCTTGGCATCATATTGTGTCACTGATGAGACCTCCATGGAGATCATTAGGAGAGGTTGGGCTACTGTATTGTTTTTGAAGATTTCCACCCACCAGAGCTTAGTCAAAGCAGAACAGATATTGTACTAATGACTTAAACTCTCAAGGAATTTAATTATTTTTTTGGCTAACATTACCTATATCAGGCATCTACGAGAGCCAAGCCTTTGCCCATATAGACAGAATTCTCCTGTGCTTGTGGAGTGTAAATAATGAGAACACTTGATCATATGAGAGCTGGGCAGCGGTTCCATTCACATTTAAGATGGAAGAGAGTTATTGAAGCTTGGATCAGTGCAACAGCAAGTTACCAGTTAAATATCACATCCTGTTCCAGGTTGTGTATGTGTATTAACTTAGCTACAAGATTGGAACTGAGTTGAACTAGTTCTGACAGAAACAACAAAGGTATTCCAAGACCCAGGTAATACAGTGTAAGACATGGGAAACAGCGCTGATCAGCAAGATGGATAATGACTATGACCCCAAGGCATCAGCTACCAAGTTTTTTGAGACATAGATTTGAGAGATGAGGTGTTTGAAGGACTTTTAAGAGAACTCTTGGGATTTTTTTATGAGGAGCTACCCTGTGCCTGAGGGTAAGCTCGTCTATTACTTGAGGGCAGGATCTTGTAACAGATCACAAATGACTCAGTTTGGAAGGGGGACACCAGAGTCCAACAGTTTTGTCCAACCATGTGACAGCATTGGTGGAATCATCCTGAGGAGCATCTTTTCCAAATACCAAGTTCAAAGTGTGAATATTGGGAGTCATATGGACAAAGGCACAGCTGTGGAGACCCACAACAGTCACAGATATGCTTCAAAGACAGGATCTGCTTTAAGAGGCTGCCTTTTCAGTTGTACATGCAGTAGGAACATGGGTCTGTATATTATGCACTGGATTTTAATGAAGATTTTGTGTCACTGTTTTTGTAGTGCAAATGGTCCAAATGTCAGAAGTCTTTTAACATCTTCAAACTATTCCTTTAGCTCACTCATAGGATAGCAATTATTCATTCAGCTTGCAGAAGGCTGTCACAGCTAGTTCTCTGTGGGACTAATGCCAAGGTACCACTCTTGGGTAAAGAGAAATATGTTCCCTAGCAGCTTGCTGTGAAAGATATCTCTATGCAAGTAGCATTACCAAGTGGAAGGGTTAACAACAACCTGCTGGTTTTGCCTTCCTGGGGCAAATAAATATGAGATGTGATATAAGGCACCCCCTTTTTCACTCTGAAGTTTGCTTTCTGTACTTGTGTACCAGTAAACTTTGTGGTTTATGAATGAAGAAAAGAAACGGAGCAAGACAAGCCACAACTACCAGGCAATGCTAAGTGTCTACACAAAGGGGTCAAAGAGGAGGAGAAAAAGAGCTTTCCTACACTAGGCATTCTGTTTGTTCCTGCTTGTGAAATGGAATGCATTAAATTTAGGTCTGACTAAGTTTCAGGAGACTAAGTGACCCTTGAATAATCTGTGTCACTCTTGGAATTATGTATTAAAAGCTACTAATGTGTGATGACTTAGCTGCTGTCAAGCAGGACAGTTGTGACACCACTCCTCTTTGGTACAAGGCCTTTTATTCCTCAGGGTATTTTTTAAACTTAATACAATAGAGCAACTCATTCTTTAATATCGGTCTCTATTTCCTTTTTTGCTGGAAAATGGAGATGAGGCACATGATAGGAGAAGAATAATTTTAAATTCAGTGAAATATCAATATTGGTCAAAGCAAAAAGGTAGTGTAATCAATAAATAAGGTGATGGAAATTATATGTAGCTGTATAAATTTGATTGTTAAGCAATCACATATTTTACAGTTTTGCAAAATGGTATGAAGTAAGAGCATCCTCACCTTTAAACTAGGGTGAATTATCAATTAACTTTAGTAGTAGCTGGTCCTGCAAAGGGAAGAAAAACTTCAAAATGAATACCTGAAATATTTATAAATAAGTTATCTATTTAGAAATCAAAAGCCACTGAAAATACTGACTCATTTTGATTAACCTTCAAGAAGCATGAAAAGAATTGTGATTATTTTCTTTCACTGCTTTGGAGACCAAAGCAGCATATGCAAGTATAATCACTTGAAAGAGATTTAGGATCTGTTTCATGCTGAACTGTATTTCAGACTGCCCTCAAAATGAGAAATTGTATTTCCAAACTGTCTACTAGCCAGGATGTGAAGGCAACAACTGATCATCTCTATGTAGGATTCCAGATTGTGTTTCAGTAGGGATATGTTATGCATTGAACAGGGCGTGGTGTCTCATTTAAGTGGCTCAGTGAGCTCTGAGAGAAAAACCTCATGCACAAACCTTAAATACATTGCGTCTCAAGTGTCTCTGTTTGCTTCAATAGCATCATAAATCAGAGGTGGTTGGTGGATGGTACTTGACAGGGAGATTTCTTGTTGTGTCTTGTCACACTAACTCTGGCTGTGCAAGTATGTATGAATGTCTCTGTAGAACAGGTGTATGTGTATGTATAAAGCACAGATAAGGACTGTGGCACAGCATTCTAATGTGATACAGACTGGTGCTTCCTAACTGGCTGCAGTTTTGCCACTTTCCTAGGAAGGAAATCTTAGGCAAACACCAAACATTGCTGGTTTTGGAAGGAACAGAATTAAATCTTGGAAAAAGTACTGAGGTCAGAAGGATTCTTAAAAAGTATCTTGGCTCTTAGCAGAAGATAGGAATGTTTTATACAGGGTAACCTCTAACTATTTCTTCTCTCTGATACCTGGTAAAATTTGAGTGCATTCATGATGAATGAACAGCAGCAAAATAATATCTGCTTCTTATGTTTTTGACCTCAATTTCTTTTCTGTCCTTCATTTCACATCTATCACCTCACAGTATATTTTTGCTATAGGTACTTTCAGGGCTTTGAGCACAGTGTTCCTAGTCTTTAATAGAACAAGCATGAATACTATGCATAGTGTGTTGAGCTGGCAGAAAGGTCAGGAAAATAGCAAGCATAGGTCAATAGCAAGATCTCCATCTTTCTGTGCTTATTTTTACTGTGATTTTTTTATCTATGTGGGTGTACTACCTGAACTCCATTAGATATGTAGCAAAAAGTGGGTTTGATTCCAACGTTTGTCTTCCTTTTAGCTAGATTTGTTGTACTATCTGTTTATAATTAGATGACAAAACACAAGTGTGAATGAGGTAATAAACAAAGGTTAGAGCAAACTCATGTCAACTGTTGTCTATTTTAACTGCCAGGAGAAATCTGGCAGGCACCTCCTTTCCTGCAAATCAAAGTGAATAAACACTCTCTGTGAATATTACCTTCCCATTTAATTTAGTAAATTGTTGATGAACAAATTGCAAAGTTCAAGAGTGTAATTATTTGGGATTAGTAGAGAATTTCTTTAGTACGTAATTGATATTCTGTGGATCATTTGATTAGCAGCTGAAACCAGTTTGTAATTGATGCTGTAATTAGCCAGCACAGTGCTCACTCCATATGAGACTGTAGTGTTATAAATTTGGGTAGACCCAAAATACAGAGTAATACAGCTTGACTGCTGACTAACTTACACTGGATAAATATTTTGTAGAAGACTACCCTTTCATCTGCAGGAATTGAATGTGGAAGATTTGCAACAAGGTCTGAATCAAAAATTGCCTCAGAATTCACTTACCTTTAATTCTGTGCTGATGTCAGCTGTCTGTGGGTTCCCACTTTGTGGTTTTTGGATCTTACTGGTGGTTCAGGGCAGAATGGACTAAAAATGTGACTGATTTCTGAAAATTTGCATGGAGAGTAGCCATGGATGGTGATGGATTCTCTGCATAAATGTCTGCTACCTATGGGGTGTTCCCTCAGAGCCTGAGAGTCCCTCTTGACTGGAGGATGTGTATTTTCACCTGCACAATCATGCAGCAGATCTGTACTGTGGGAGGAACGTGTTTCCTTTCTGTCCCTTAGATCCAGGAGAGCAGAGTCCTTCTGTGAGCAGCTAAATGGGAAAACACTGTTTTCTGCATGGATTATTCGGAGTCAACTGATGTAATAGGAGAGAGTGTTGCCTGCAGGCCAGTATCCCTGTCCAGAATTAAAACATCTTTTGTAAGAAAGAAGTAAATGATGTTTTAAATAATTTTTCTCTTTTTTCAGTTTGTTTATGAACTGCATAACTAACCTGGTACTCCTGTTCTGCTCTCTAAGGGCTGGATACATAAATGTAATTCTGTTGTTTAGCTTCTCAGAGACAGTTTATTCATATGGAAGGAGCTTTCCCCTAACCTTTTGTAGATACTATCTTTTTTTTATCCTCGGTTGCTCCTAATTTGCAAGAAAACACATGAAAGGCTCCATTACATTTGCTACTATTGCCTTTGTACCACTAGATGGCACGAGAACACCATTTAGGAAGTGAGAACCTTTGGCTGGAAATGAGTTTACTCCCTAAGTCCTCTTGCCCCAGTTACCTTTAACCGCACCCTGTTGCCCAAATCACAGATCTACGAATGTGCATCTGAGAGATAAAAACTGGAGTGTTATCCGTGATCAAAACAGGACCTCACCGAAAGACTGAATTTCTCGTGCACATCAATAGCTTAAGAGGTGACTGCAAATGCCAAGGGTGAAACTCACTTCATCCAGGCTCTGACAGGCTTGTATATGTGGGATTTTTCTTTGCTGTAGGAGAGATCCAGTTTTACCTAGTTACATTGTCACATATTGCCATATGCTTTGCAGTGATACAGATACAAAGTTTTCCATTAGTCATACAACAGACTGTCAAGTTCACAGGTGTCTTCAAATAAGAATATGGTCACTAATTTTCAGCCATTTCCTTTCATTGATTTAATTCCCCATGTATTTCCTTTCCTCCCCTGCTGATCTTCATACTCTTCTCCAGACCTCTGCAATCCTGGCTGGCCAGCAGCTCAGGCATGACACGCAGACACTTCTCTTGAGAAGCAGATCCAACTCCAGTCTGCTCAAAGGCTCTTACTGTTGTCCTCTGAGTAAAGAGTGTAGACTTTCTTAGTTTCTGCTGTTTGCCTGAGAGAAAAAGGAGAACATTCCTTCGTTCCTTCCCTTCAGATATGGATAAGTCATGAGGGAATTATGTAACGTAAGAATGAGAAAGCTGTGGAGAAAAAGCTTTCCCTCCCTCTTCTCCTATCTTTGAAATAAATCTTCATTTACTCTCTATTTAAAAGAATTTGGAATGAGCTGTGTATGAAAGCTAGAACTCCCTCTATTTCCATGAATGGTGGGAAAATTAAGCCTGGGATTTTAGATAACTTGTGAAGAAAGCACAAGTGACCTTTTAATATGAAGTGTGGTGACCTTGGAAGCCTAATGGGAGCATAGAAGGGCAAAATGGTCTGGGAGTGGAACACAGGTTTGAAGGCACATCTGTAAGGCTGTGTTCAGACTAGATCTGTTGTGTTACAACAAAAATTGTGTTCTGGGGGAAGGTAGGCTTGGATTTGCCTGCAGGGATGGAGGAATTACTTGGCTGTCCAAGCAGTGAGTCAGTCAGATGCCAACATTAAGTGAAGGAACATTCTCCTTGTGGAATATTCAGTCAGGTAGCTAAGACACAAGACTGGAACTCCTGTCCATGTAACACTGGATAAACCATTTCACATACTTTTTCTGTCTGTGCATGAGTGGTAGGATTTGTGCTGATAATCTACAAAGGAAATTAAGGGGGGAAAATTACTGGTGCAGCCCATGATAATCTTGGTCTGATAATCTCAAATTTGCTGCTTACATCAGTTTTCCAGATTTCATATTCAGCTTGTCAGTGACTAACCTTATCTGTACTTGATCATTAATCACAAATGTATTCTTCCTGTAATACTTGTGGTTGCTGAAAGGGTACTAGGAAAGTAGGAGATCAAGGAAAGATAGATAAATAATGCAGAAATATTTTAACACTGGACAGGCTGGCAGCAGTGAGCTTTGTGCACTTAAAAAAAAGATTTTATTCTTGAACTTAAAATTTGTCTTGGATGCTGCTTTCAGCATTTCAGTTACTTCTGAGGAGGATTCCAGGTGTCTACTTGAAAATAGAAAGTGTTCCCAGGCAGGGGTTTCTGTCTATATTCTGTGCTCCTGTACTCACAAAGAAGAAGAAAATTTCTTACAAAGGCAAGGTCCTGGATGGAATATACAGTGTTGGGATTTTTTTTTTTTTAAGATAGATTCATGCAAGTTTAATGAAAGCCTCCTTACTATGTTGTTTGTATAATGCTTATAAAGATACGACTTAAATTTCTCCAATTAATGTGATTTTTTTTTTTTTTTTTTTTTTTTTTTTTTTTTTTTTTTTTGCTTCCTTGCCATGTAACCTAATGTACACTGCTTTGCACTTTTTCACTAGAGGCAATACAGAGCAGTTGATGGAGAAACTGACTTTGACAAAATACCTTTAATTTTTACCTTGAAAGAGTTGCTAAAAGGAAAAATTGAAGCAGAGGGAGCACTGAGAACTAAACAATGAGAGAGTCTTAGGAATTCATGGCATATGTGGTAGAGAATGATTACTGTTTTGCAGGACTATATGACTTGAGAGATACAATTCCACAGCAGTTTTACCAGCTATTCTTTGGTGTTTTCATAAATCACAGCAATAGGAAATGATTAGCTGTACATGCCCTTGGCAGCCTCCCTGCATGCATCCCTTACTGACTGCACCTGGAGCTGAGGAGCAAGCCTGCCTTGGGTGGTGTGGTTATGCCTGATGTGGTCAAAATTAAGGAGCAGAAATCAGTGTGATGCTGAGGACTGCAGGGCTGACCACCACTTCACCCAGACTAGCCTGTGGCTCTTGCTGAGCTTGCATGTGCTGGGTATTGGGCATCTGTCAAAGCCTGTGGTGGTGCAAGGCAGAAGGAACAAGTTCTCCCACATGAAGAAAGAAAAGTGTGTGGCTGAAGGAGGAAATAAAGCACTGATCCCACAGTCTTTAAAGATAAACTCCTATGCAAGACTGAAGCGTTGATTATTTTTAGTGGGGGAAAGCCTAAGGGGAGGGCTTGTCAAAGAGATTAAACCATTGTAAGGAGCAGAGCAGGATTCTCCTGCAGCACTTTCCATCACACCTGCATCCTGATGGGAAACAAAAAGCCTGTGCATGGTGGGGGTGGGGGGGGGGGGAATGTGGAGGAGGGAAAAGCTGCACTTGGGAGAGCTGAAGTGGTAGCAGTTAGTGATGGAATCTTTATTTCCTGTCAACGCTTTTACCCCATTAGCTTCTCTTATGCTGATTTCTTGCCGTTAATCCCCTGGATAGCCTCTGAGAGTTGTTTATCGTCCCGGGGCAAAAAGGTTCCAGCCTGCTCTCACCACTCTTTTTTCCTGCACGCAGTGTTGCTGATGCATCCAAGTACCCAGAAGAGCCCGAGGACAGAGTGGGAGGATATTTTTTTGTTTTTTGTAATCTCAATGGGCCCATGACTTTTACTCAGTACTGTTCTAGTTCCCCCTGCTTCTCCTAGACACCCAGGCTGTGAGGAGCACTGCAGTCAGGCTGCAGCAAACAAAGTGCTGCACAGCTGCTGAACATTCATCTGTGTTGGACCAGGTGCTGTCTAACCTTCCCTTTGGGAACACGTGTTTGAACACTGTTCAGAGCAGTCTGGTCACAGTGGGATGGCATGGCATGGCAGGGTGGTGTATTATTCAATGCTGCCATTTGCCACCTAGGTTTTACTAATTTCTTGGTTCTGCTGCATGACTTGTCTTCCAGACAGAAAGAAAAAAAGGCTGGGAGAGTGTGTGTGCCCCAGAGAGAGAAGGTATTTGGGAGGACAGTTGGGGGTTCAGCCAGGTGTTGTGATGACAGAAGCTGGCCTTTTTTTATCTGGAGCAAAAGTGTGAATATGTGTTGTGCATTCCAAGATTGGGAATTAAGGTATAACCCCATCTGAGTCTCTCTTCTTTTCTATCTTTCTATTCAATTGTTTAGGTCAGCTTCTAAAGAAGAACAAATTTAGGTGGCAGTCCATCACAGAACACTTCTGTGACTCTTTAGACCTGGTACCATTCTCCAGTTTTGTATTGCCCGATGGATCCTCTTTCTTAGGGTCTTAGAGTCTATAAGAGGAGGCTTGTGTATAAAACAACACCATGTATTTCCTAATAACTAAACTTTGGGTGAGAGGAATCAAAGAAATATACAAGCAGATAACCCATGTACAGACATATTCTCTTTAGATGCATCAAACCAAAAAGTGGAATCTACTGGGACTCTCAGCTTTGAGTGGAGAGAAGGTGGGACTGAAGGCTGTCTACTCTCTTAATAGTCTTTCTGAATACTTCAGGAAATGTGCCTCTAAACCTAGTCAGATGATCCCTCCTCCACAGTATTAACTTCTTCTTACTTAGCAGGTTAATCTGACTTTGGGAAGCTCTTGTACCATCACAAGAAAGCATTTTTAAGCCCTGTCCTGGAGTATTCCCTCAACCCTACTTTATAACCTGAAAGGAGGGATGAGACCCTCTCCATAACCTCTGAAGGGCCTAGTGATCCTAAGTGTGACAACCCTCTCCAGAAATGGCAGGTAAATGACTGAGCTGTATGAAACTGAACTGTTCTTCCTTGTCCAATGTAGGCAGCTTGTTTTTCAATTTAACTCCATGTTTTTATATAGTAAATTGCCTCCTAGTAATCAAACAAACATTTAAAAGATTATATATACAATTTCAGGGATCTTCAAATCAGTCACAGATGTTCTTGGGGTTTTGTATGCTCAAGGGAAAGCTTTGGCTTTTAAAGATGGAAGAAACAGGAAGAAGTTGAGAGATGAAAGGGGAGAGGCTTGTTGCTTTCAGAAATATGGGAATTATCAGTCTGAGCCAGACTGAGACTGTGTAGTCTGGTTTGGATACATCAGGTGCAGAAGGGGATCCCTAATTGTCACTCAGCACATGTCCTCAGTCATGTAGGCTCCTGGTGTCTGCATAGCTGAACTATCTCCCTTTGGAGCTGGGATCCCTGCAAGCACAACTAGAGCTTAATTACTCTGGCTGTTCCTCCTGGGAAGGGATCCACAGACTGACGTCTGATATCAGTCTGAGCTAAGGGAGGAGCAGGGAAAGAGGAGCTGTTGCCTTGCTGTGCAGCAGCTGCCTTTTGGGCTCAGTGCCAGAAGTGGGGGAGGAAAACTTCTGGAGGCCTGAAGAGATAGAGAAAGGCAAATCCCTCCAGGTCTTAGGCTTCAAGAGACCAACGCCGTGTGTGGGCAGGAGCTGGGACGCTGTGTGGGAAAGATTTGCAGTTTCAGTAGGAGTTCCCTCCCAGGTCTTCATGCAAACCAAGTCCCCTAAATCCCAGGCTTTATCACAGATCTAGGCTAGTACTCTGGGATGGGCTGCAGAGCTGCAGCCTCCACCCCTTTCCACCCACTGGCACCCGATACTGATAACCTCTGGATTTAAAGATGGCACATCTTTGGCACAGAGGGTCTCAGAGCTGAAACCAGCAGTGTGGCCATCTGAACCCCTCCTCAGTAGCATGAAGCAGCACATTATGGGAAGCTTATGCTCAGGGCACAGAAGTTGGCAAGTCTATATAATGTAGCTGCCACAGCTCTCAACCTTGCATACTTAATGCTCTGTTGGGTGCAAGACAAGGGTGTTCCAGCAGGGCAGGCAAATTTAGGGTTTGGTAATGCTGGCAGCTGGCTGCTTGCTATGAAGTGAGAGCACAAAGACCATGTATTATTTTTATTTTAGGGTGTTTGAGACCAGGAAAGAACTTTGCAACACTGCACGCATGCCTGGCCTTCCAGTGACTTCATTTAGAAGTGTCCAGCCACACCTGGAGGGAGCTGTAAAGTGCAAGTTGGGATGAGAGCATTTTTTGTAAACAATAGGATTTCCTGGGATTATGTTTGAATGGTTGGCCCTCTTGGAGAGGGGGAGAATGTACTAGGTCTTTGATAAAGTGATGAGAAAACTTTCTGTGTTATGTAATTTCTAAGGCCATTGGTTACCACTGAGCCAAAAACCTGCTTCAAATTGAATGGGTTCAGGGTTATCCATGTGGTGCTGTTGAATAAATTCGAATCCCATGGGATACAATTACATTAAAAGCTTTAGTCAGTTTAAACCATGTCTCTCTCATTCTTATTTTTGATGAGCATAAAAACACCCTTTTTGAAACTAGGTAGCCGTATGTTACTGTGACACAGTATTAATGTGTCATAGGATTATGTTGTGACCAATCTATGTGCTTTTTCAATGTCTCACAGCTTTCTGGTATATTCTCCATAACATTTTTTCTCGTTTTTTGTATTTAAAATTTATCCTGACTATCTGATCAGGACCAAATATATACATTTTAATGAACCCTATAATGAATACAAAGCTGCTCTGGCAAACCAATTTAATTTTCATGAATCTCATTGTTAGAGGAACATATTAAAAAAAATAGTGTGAGTCCTCTTTGAAGGCAAACACTTCCTTTGAAATTAAAGCAATATTTTGTGACCATAATGCTTAGCTCTTGTTCAGTGGCAGTGTCCAGGTAAACCATGCTGTTGTAGGCCTATTTGGTGGTATAAATAAGCTTTCTAATGTACACTTCAAGTGTGATATCAGCAAATATGTGTAGCTTCAAAACAAACTTGATTGGCAAGCAATCAGTCTGGCAGCATTTGACTGCACTTTCAGTGAAGTAGAAATGGGGAATTCACAATGCAATTTCTTCTGTGGTTCCAGTCTATAAACTAAACCAGAAACTGACACTTTAGCTGGCACATTCAGTTCTAAAGCATTGAATACTACACATAAGGTAAGCAACAATTCTCATTTTCTTGTTTTGTGTAATTTTCATAAGTAGTGGTGCTACATCTCTTTTCTTCTCTATATGAATAATGTCTCTGACTTTTTTTTTTCCTTTGTCACTCTGGAAAAAATACTGTAATATTGTCATGTTCAATATACCTGTCTCAGTTTACCTGGTTTCACTGTGCCAGGCAGATGAATGAGTTAGAGTTTTGTCTTTTGAGACAGAAGATGCTTAAGGGAACTTGTAGCTCACTGCTTTGCTCTGTACCTAGATGTTCACTGAGGGGTAATTTTCTTCCTTGACAGCATCTTGTTTAGCCTGTACCAAATTAATCTTTGTCAGTTTTGCCTTAAGGGGTCATGCCCTTCCTCACCGTAGGTTTAAACTTGAGTGTGGGGACATGATAGCAGAGTTCTATGAATCTGATCATACCTGGAATGTGCAGAAGGAAGCCTCTGAACATGGGCTTTGAGTCAGCGGAGGATACGCTGCTCAGGATGCGGAGGAGCTGGCCAGAATCCCTGCTTTTACTCTTGCTTGGGAACTCTCTGCAGAGAAATGGACTGCCTGTCTCCCTTCAGGTGAGATTACTGCCACGTGGTCCTGCCTTCCTGGCATGGGACCACGGAGGCCAAATTCTCTTTCAGCCTATGCAAATCATGAATCTGCTTGCTTGCTTCTCTGTGTAGGTTTTTTTTTCAGCCTCATCTGCTGTCCTGTTACCTCTTCCACTATGTTTTCCAATGCGTCATTCGTTCTTAGTGCCACCCGGATTGGATCTGTTGATTCATGTTTATGCTTCCTGGCTAAATGACCAGCACAAGGCAGGAATGTCTGCCTGCTGACTAGTGACTGCTTCTTTCCTACTTTGCCTTTTTCATAGTAGATTAAACCCCAGCTTTTAATGGAGAGAAGGGAGAAGAGTTATGCAGTGCCATCAAATTGAATGCCACCTTCACTCAACTTTTGTGCAGGCTTTAAACAGTGTTAGAAAGTTAGACTGTATCTAGAGGTTTTTCTTTAGATCTGAGTATCACTATTATAGTCCACATTAACAAACTACACCATAACTTGTTCTGCTTGGTTTTTAAACCAAGGTTTAACAGGGGTTTGTTTGTTTCCTGTGGTGACATTTGAGGGAATTTCCACACACGGCTGCACCATCTGAAAAAGATGCCAAAATGGACCTAAAAGGCTAAAATGGACCTCATGTCACTGAGTCCACAAGAGACTATGTAATGTGGATTTCTCCCACATCACTGTTCTGCTCAGTGCATGGTATAATGGATTTTCTTAGTAATGGTTGTGTGACGGTACAGGCTAGGGATAAACCAGTTGGAAGACTGGAGAGTGATTCCCAAGTCTTGGGTAAGGAGCTATGTTGAAGCTCTGTTTTGACTCCATTCATGAGCCAGCTTCCACATCTTTCTCTCCAGGCTTTCAAGCTTCTAGAAATGAGCTCAAGTGCATGAGCCTGAGAAGGGTTTCACCATATTGCAGTCAGACAGTCATGAAACCAAAACTAAAGAACATGCCAAATAAAGCACCCACCCCACAAGCTAGATGTGGAAGTTATGTAATTTTTTTTGCAAGAGGAGTTGTCCCTCCAAGTAATTCTTTACTCTAAAATTAGAAACCTCAAGTCCCTTCTGGATGGCATCCACCAAGGTTTGGGCAGGAACAAAAGATGGGAGATGCTTTGGCCTTCAGGGAAATGGCTGTGACTTGCAGGCGTACTCTGCTCCTGAAAGATGGAAACTCCTGCTGTGCACAGAGGTAACGTGCAGCTTTGAGCATGTAGAAGGTGGGAGCTTCTTGCCTCTTTGAGAAGCAGTACGTGATTTATCTCTAGTTTGGTAGGGAAAAAAATTCTGGCATGCCTTTCTGGAAAGGTTGCTAGGCCTTGACCTCCTTTGACCTGATTTAATTGAGGATTTTGCCAAGCTTATTATATGGGATGTTCTTTGGCAGCACTGAGTGAACAAAGCAGGCTGATCACAAATCATCATTTACACGTACACAGAACGAAACATAAAAATAGCTCTTAAAAAAAATATTTCCTTGTCACTGACATATAATAACCTTCCTTTAGTAACCTGTCACAGACCTCAAGATTAGTATGACAAAACATCTTATCTTCCTCAATTTTGTGTCTTCCCAGACACATTACTAACACAAGGCTGAGAAATGAAAAAAATGCACATACCATTATTTTTATTTAGTTTTTGCATTTTTTAAAACTACATTATTTGTTCTACAGATGTACTCATTTTGTGTCTGCCTACTGGCAATGTCAGCCAATATTTACTGATGCAACTGCTTTACCTTTTACATATTCCCACAAATGAAATACATGGGACATACTAACATATTTCCTTCTATTTCAGGGAAAAACATCCATTGTATACACAAAGCATTTGCTTTTGAAGTATTAAACCTCAGGTTGTTGGTCTGACAGCTACTTGCAGGATAGTGCATTATGAATGCACATGAACGAATGAGACAATAGGATAGACCAAAAAGGAATTACAGGTGAAATTACTTTTCCTGACTGTTTTTAGGCAAGATATCAATTTTTTCAGAACATTATTCATTAAGTGAAAAGGTGGGTCCACACTCTGAGAAGTAATATTTCAAACTTCTAAATGAAAATGAAAATTATGTTAAAATGTAACTGGCCTTGGTTGTATTAGAAGAAGCAGTCTAGAAATTTTCCTATTCTAACTCATCACCTCCTTGACAACAAGTATGTTTCTGGGCTTAGGACAGTCAATAAGAAGGCAAGTGACAGCAATTTTTATTGTCCCCATAATAATTAAAAAGTGATCAAGTCTCACAGTGACTCCCCTACTATTAAGAGTTTTTCCATGTTTGAAAGCTAACAAGACTAGAGATTTTCACCTTTATGAAATGTTATTAACTACAAGACTGAATAATTCACCAGATCTGTGGAACAAAAAAGCACTGGTGACTTAACAGCTCTTGAGGTTCATTGCAAGATTTGCTTTAGTTTTCTTATTTAGGAGGTGTCTGCATCTGACCTAAGGTAACCACATACTGTATGCTGACATCAGTAGCATTCCTAAGTGTCAGGAAAGGAGACATAATTAATTGGCTGACAAAATTGCTCATATGTGAGCTGGTTATTTTCCCTTTATTTACCCTCCTTTTTTGCTGTCTCTTGTTTTCTGTTTGGCTGATTCATGTTTATGTTATAGAAAGAAACAGGTAAAGAATCACTTGCCTGGGATCTATTTAGGATCCAAAAGAGATACAAAAATGGGAAAACTTGAGTCAATATGAAGCTTATGTATTGCCCATCAAGCTCTGCAATTTCACCGATAAATTCTAAATTTCAACCAAATTCAGCAGAAGTAGAAACTTCTAAGATGATAATTCACTAAAAAAAAAAATGAAAATTCATTGTGAGGAAGAAGACAAAAAAAAGTTTGAGTTCAGTCCTTATTTTACTTCTATGATGTGCAAGTGTTCCTGTCAGCACTCAGTGTTCTAAATCAGCTGTGACCCGTGCTGCCCCTTGCCCAGTCAGACACGTAATGTGTGTCAGGGAAATAGAAGTGTTGTGAGAATCAGGGCTAGAACATGGAATATGGGATACTGAGAAACTAGGATCATTACTGCAGAAGAGATTCTGGGGATATAAGACCAATCTGATGGTGCAGTGGGAGCTTTGATTAGTGTCAAGGGAAAATTAAAAGCCTTTAATGACCATATGGATATGCAGAAGACAAGTGCTGTATGGATAGCAGCTTGGATCTGTAATACTGCTTTCTTATTTACATGTTTACCCCTTTAGTCACCCCACCCCCTTATCTTTTTTCTCCCTCCCCTGCTTGACAAGCTTCCTCACTTACATCACAGCCAAGGTAGTCATAAGTCAGCTGAGAAATGAGGAATGAATAATTTCCTTCCCCTTGGGGCACTAGCACGTCACTGCCATGAAGCACTTAGGTCACCTGTCTTCCCAGCAAGAGTGCAGCAGGGACACTGTGTAACTCAACAACTTCAGAGTATCTCCTCCCTTTGGAAGAGCCACTGTACTGGCTACAAGGTCAGGGGTTTACATTCTTAGTAAGTTCTGCTAGCTTTTACCCGCAATATTTTTTTTTTTTCAAGTCAATTCTTTTTCACAAACTTCATATTTTCAGATACCTCTATAGAACCCTATATATATATTTTTTTTCTGAAATGCTGCATCCCTTTTGGGCTGATAATTGCATAGAAATTAGTTGTCAACAGCTCTAAAATGATATGAATTCTTAGAAACAAAATACAGAATCACAGAGGAGTGATTTACAGCAAAGTGAAAGGAGAGTTCTGAACAGAGCACAGGATCACAGCAAGTCTGGTAAATGTAAGAAATGCAAGTTGCATAGCAAGCCTGGCCTTGAGATTGCATGACCCATCTTGGAGATTTTAGTTTGTCATTCTGTGCCCAGTTTCACTTAGTTAGGAAAGAGGTTAGCACTCCTGTCTTTAGAGATGCAGTGTTGCTGATTTATTTTGCTTATCTTTTCAGAGCATTTCGTGATGCACAGCTAGAAGGCACTGTAGAAATATAAATGACTGTTTGGGAATTAGTACAGTTCTGTTCCGCTTCTCAGGGAGTGCACTGAGGTCTCTAAGAGAAAATAGAGTTCATATCAGCAGTTGAGTGAAACAAAGAAAAAAGATAATGGCATAGATGGATGAGGAGAAGAGGGAAGTATGCACAGTATAAAGAAAAATATGGGTGGGTAACATCTGCCTAAGGAAAAGAAATTGAAGATGAATGAGGGAGAGCAGTACAAATGGAAGGGGTGTGCCCACCCAGCAGTACTGTCCTTGCTGGAATGCAAATGTGAAGTTGCATCTCAGTGCAGCGATGGTGCCAGTCCTTGTCAGAGAGAGGAGGCTTCAAGTTTATCAGCTACGGGCACTCTTGCGTGCTCTGTGGCTGACATGCAGCTCATGTGCCCTGAAATAAGAAAATTGTTTTACAGCCTTAGGCTGCTCCTATAACACACTGAACTTGACACAAATCTGTTCCAGCGTGACCAAGCTGGAGGAAGTAAGCAACAGCACTTGTTTTCCTGCCTCTGTCTCTGACTTATCTAGTAGAAACAAGACAGTTAAAAAATGGCCTTAAACTGTAGCCCTTGAGATTCATGACATACCTCAAGAGAGTTTCCTCAGTGTAAGCTGAGGAGATTTAGAGAGACTGCCTTTCCTTAGCTGAAAATGTTTTAAGAATGTGTTAACAGCATATAAATTAAAAAGGGATTGAAGGCTGGAGCTTTAACACCAATGCCACAGAAGGACAAGTCAGTGCAAGATCAAGCAGTTGTGGAAGTAAAATCAAAGCGATGTCAGACTGATTAAGAATAAACCGCATCAGAAGTGCAACTGGTAAGAGCCTTAATCATTCAGAGTCAAATAAAGTAGGGAATACAGTGTTCCTTAACACCACTTCTTAGAGAGATTTTTCTAACCAGAATCAGAATGCAAGAAAGTGCAGTGCAATGGGCTGTGGTCCTCAGATGAAAGATGAAGACAGGACTTATCTGGGCTAAATGGAGACATATATGAGATGTCTAGTGGCTGATATAATGTAGTTCCCTCTTCTACGGCATATGTTCTCTCATTTTTTTTTTTTTAATTTCTCCTTTACATCTGTTGCAGGAAGTGTCTTAACTACAGCAGTGAAGTAGCTTGTATTTGTATTTTTCCTGTTTCATTCTATTCCATAGAGGGCTGTGTTGTCAAGGAGCTCTAAGACCTGTGCTCCACATTTTTCAGTATGGAGAACACTTCTATTTGCTAGGCTGGCAGCTGCTGTGTAAGCTTTTCAGTCCTTTTTAATCACTCTGCCTCCTGTAGCAAGCTACTGTGAATTAGTTCTTTGGGGCTTATTATCCAGACTCCTTTACCACCCCTGAGAAGGAACAAGAGGTACTGAAGAAAGCCCAAGGGGATATCCTCTGCTTAACGGATCTCCGCTGTGCCTGTAGAGCCACAGTGCCAAGAGGAGGATGGAAGGGTCATGGCTGGGATGTATCATGTTCTGGATGATAGTGCATGAGAATGGATCAGAGCAGCCATGAAACTGCTTTGCAAGACACTAGAAGTCAACTTGGCTCTGAATGATACCAGGAAACAGAAGGATAAGGACACTGAAAACCCCCTTTACCCATCTCCTCACTTGGGGCTAGGACTCACTTAGGCTGCAGTGTTGAAGTCACTGACAACTGAAAGATCAGTAACTGGAAAGACGAAGGAAAAAGTCCAATATCTCTTCTTTTTCTTGGTGTTTCCTCTGATTCCAGAGAATCTGACCTTAAGTAGTGTGCCAAGGCAGGGAGGCAGGGCTCTTCACAAGCAGCAGTCACCCTAACTGACAGAAAAGAAATGTAATTGCATGCCCTTGTACTTCCACTGATGGATTTTACTTACCCAGATGCTGCAGATTTAGAGTGAAGAGCTATCAACTGAGATTTTGAATGAAGGTGTTTACCCCTCTCGCTTGATAAATGTAGGAGCAACAAAGATCCTCACTTTTACAACAGAAAAAGAATTCTTCCCTGTTCTACATGCTGATTGAAAACCTGCTGAGAAAAACTCTTACAATATAAGGCTCTTCTCCCTCATTAACTGAATAATCTCAGGTGCAGGAGATAGTAGGAAACCAAGCACTTACAATAAATGCTGAAGCTTCAAAGTCAACACAAACCTCTCTGTAGACTTAAGGTACATGCTACTATTCCAGGTTTTTTACTTCATTAAAACTCTAAGGATTTTGTCTCAATAAACCTGCTAATCCCAGGATTACTTTTTAATTGCAGTTTTTAATTCATCTGTTCTGCTACCTGTTGATCCATCAAAGTTGTGCTCACAAGGAAAAGCATGAGAAAAGGAACCAAGGGAAATTTGTTCCTGTGGTCAGTCGCTGCCTGGAGCTCTCTCACTGGCATTTAAGTGAAAGCTTGACTGGAACTGAAACAGTTATATCTGAATAGATTAGGCCATGAACATCTTTATGAAGATAGGGAGGTTCTGTTACAGGTACAGTGTGTTCTTGCAGCTAGCTGCAGCAATATGAAGAGTGTAGAGAGGCACACCAGCTGTGCACAACTACACCACATTCAGCAGCAGATTGTTTGAAAATGAACAAGGCTCTCATTTTGGTCTCAGTTCTTTCCTTCTCTCCCTGCTGAATGAATAAATCTGCTTTGTTCCTGTTTATGTGATACAAGTGGGTGAGAACTGGTAGTTTGGAATTACTGGTTTGGGTTATTAACTTGGGTTCATGAATAAACAGAATGACTGCTGCCAGAGAATCATGCATTAATTGTCCTTGAGCTATGCTGATGGAAGAGTGATAGAGAACCAGCACATATATTATGAGGTTTTGACTGTTTTGTTATCATTAGCACTGCTAAAAGGAGAAAACTGGCAAAAACTGCTTTTCCTGTCTGCCTCTGGACTGTGCAGGGGGCTGCAATCCAGGCACTCCTCTAGAACGTGAATGACAGATGGGTTGTAGGTATTTTTTTGTTATTGTGATCATTACTAGCCAGTCAGGGAAAGAACAGATACCATTCTGTTATCTCTTGCCCTGGACATCCACTTGGCTTCCATAAAACTGCTAACTGTGGCTGTTCATCTTGGTGCCAGCTCTAGTAATGAAGTAGTTAAGTGAGACCTGCAGAAAACCCCAGAGAAATGCACTGATTAAACACTTTAGTTTTATCTTCTACTGTTCTTCTTGCCTGGTCTTTTTCACCTTCTTCCGGCCTTGGCAGTGCGGGCTCTTGTGTTTTTCTGAAAAAGCTGGATGGGAAATTATTTGGTTCAACATATGTTAAGGAAGTGGAAACAGCTGGGGGCCAAAGGCAGAACGTCGCTGGCAAGGCAAGTTGTTATTTTTATACAGAGCTGTTCAGTTAGGTCTGTTTGTGTAGAGATGTCATTCCACTTGGCCCAATTTTACCTCGATGCCTCCTATTAATCCTCTTGCCTTTGAGCATTTTGTCTTAGTAGTTTACACACCTGCATGTTTATGCATTGTGATCCATTGCAGCTTCTCCTTATCTCTCCCTTTCCTCAGCACTTTTCTCTTCCTTTTCCTCTCCTACAGCAGTTGCCACTCCTACAGATACCAGGGGCAATGGGAGGGGTCTGGCCCAGTTTTGTCCATCACCTTCCCAGCCCTTCCTCTTCCCAAGGGCAAGGGAGCCTAGGGTGAAAGCTGATCTGAAGGAAAAGAGCCAGCCAGCTTCTGCCAAACTTGAAGAGGCAGACTGAGGATGAGTTGAGAGGAACCTATTAAGCAGGGGAGAGGATGGGATTTACATGGTGCCCAGGGAAATGGTCTAATTTAAGTAATTTGCATTAAGTCATAATGAGACAGGACTTAAAACTTCTATTGTATAGGTGATGTTTTCTACTCTTTATTATTATGTATAATTATATGTATGTATTACATTGTTATATATTCAGGGGGTGTTGAGTGATAGAGCAGGAACTCATAACTACCTATTTTGGGGCAGGAGAAAGCCTTAAGTTATTCCATTAGGAAAACAGAGATGGTACTCTCTTAGAAGAGAAAAAAAAAAATGTAGTAAGTGATGCTGTATAAAGGCAAAGAATAAAATTGTCTCTTCCTTTTTTCCTATTCTTTCCCTGTATGTTTCAAAAATTCCCCTTTGAGTCTATTGCCACTCATTTCCAGTAATGAATTCAGCCAAGCAGACAGGCACATTTTTGCCAGTCACATGGAGATCTTGCATAATGTGGGTGAAGCAAACAGATATACTTGGGCCTTGATTATACCAAGGCCACTTTATATAGCCACAGGGATCACTCTTGGTGTTTTTATTCAAACATCAAAGACCAAGGCCATTCTGGTATTTCTTCCTGGTTTGCTAAGGAAAGTGATTTAATTGCAGAGTTCTTACTGCTGTTTTATTACCGGTTTCTAGAAACCCTTATACATTTTTGGGAACTGAAAAATACTTCCAAGCAAAACACAATTTTGACTATTGACTTCTATGTGAAAGCTTTGTAGGTAATTCCTATGTCAAAGATCCCATAAGACTTATTCAGAGTCAGCATGGCAAGACTCAGCTTTTTTTTTGTATCATTGACTCTGAAACGGGAATTTGGCAGCCTTATGCAGAGAGGAGAAACGAGGCTCAGAGCCACCTCACTGACTCCTGTCACCGGAGTCTTTAAAACAGACTTAATTCTGATAACCTCCCTGACATAACTTCAAACTATTCTATTAAGTGTGTCACTAACAGTGTTTCTCAGAATCCACTTTTATGATTTCTAGTAGTTTATTTGTTGAAATATATTTAGTATCTTCTAAAGCTCTAAAGAAGCTTCTGAAGCTTCTAAAGAAGTTGCTATATTTATGTATTTTATATGCAAGACATTTGTGACTACAGGAACATTAAGCTTAATAGACATGGCAGTTGCTTTACCTGATTTTTTTTATTAATGCTTTTGAAGTGTTTACTTATTATGTATTTATCATATGCAATAAAATACTCCAAGGGCAAAGAGCAAATGGGTCAAGCCAGTGTAGTAAGTAAAGCTAGTATCAGTTAGCTTGCTTCTGCTTTCTCCCATTAAGCTGGCATGGATCTTAGCCCTGGCTGCTGCACTTTTTTGTTTGTTTTTTAAAGATCCCAGGTTGCAGCTATGCTTTTTTCAGTAATGATAAGCTGTTCATACTGATACCAGCTTCATTTCCACAATCAGATGTTTTCCATTTTAGGATCCTTTGATTTCCAATTAGTCAGATGGTAAAAAGAGGAGAGTGGTTCTGTAATAAAACTTTCAAAGAACAAACAGAAAATAAAATCTATTTAGAGTCTAATAATATAATTCTTGCCTTCTATCTAGTTCAAAGGAACAAATTGCCAGCAGCCTCTGAAAAACCAGAACATGTACAAGACTTCATTATAGCCAACTATTTCAGGAAATATTGACAGATCTAGTTCTGAGGCAGAATTTCCTGCTTCCTGCCTTGATGGATAAAATACTGACACACACAAATTCATCTGTTCATTTTGAATATGTGCTGACAGAAGCAGTCTGACTTTCAGAGCAGTATACACTCCAGGTGTACACACTCGGGATGTCCCTGACTACACAGAGCAAGACTCTTGCATCCTGTTTGAGATCCCAGGGGATTTACAAGAGGAAAACATAAGCTGTCATGGACTCGTGATGGCAGAGCAACAAAGGTGACACCCAGTGTGCTTGCAGGATAAGGAGCATTGTCTCCTTCCAGGCTTCAGCACATCCAGCCTGCATGAAGAGAAGTTGGCTCAGTGGCTAAACTTTAACAGCAGTAGTTCAAAATAGTTTCTGTCACTTTCTTTATATTTCTGTTCATTTGTTGCTAACCATCCCCATCTTTTTGGTCTTTCTGGAGAGGCCACATGAAAATCTTTTAAAGGAAGAAATCTAAACCTGACTTGTCTGTGGCAGCATAATATGCCTAAAAATTTATTCTTTTTTCCTTTCTTTCTGGTTGTTGGGGGGTTTTGGGGTGGCTTTGGTTTTTTGGATTTTTTTTCTGTTGTAACTCAAACAGTTTCAACTAGTCCTAAAAATATTCAGCCATCTTTTTAGTACTATATGATTTTAGGTTTTTCTGCAATTTGGAGCCAGTAGCATTGGTCACACTTAAAAGACTATCTCACCCCAAGCTGTCACAATTTGCAGCAGTTACTGCATGTTGGAATGATGGATCTCTCGGTGGAAACCAATGGTTAAAGCTGTAGTGAACAGTCAAGGAGAGAGATCTCTCAGGAATATTTGCTGTCTGTAGGCCTTTAGAAAAGCTTGATTTATAGGAAGCAATAAATTACCATTTAAGCTCTCTAGACATAGGTGCCTACTTTGAATTAATTTTGCTGGGAGCTATGCCCAGGGGTGCTTTCTAAGTGCCAAATTCCATAAAAAACACACTGTGATTATCTTTTGAGGGCCATTAAAAGAAATAGTTTGTTCAGATACTGTGCTGACCAAAAAAACCCCAAACAAACAAAACAACCAAACACACCCCCAAAACAAACAAATAAACAAAACCAAAACAAAACACAAAACACCCCAGAAACTAGAGAGACTTTGATAAAGTGATATACAGCAAATGCAGTTGCATACATTAGGGGATTTCATGCTAAAGGAGTATGGCTCTAGTCATGACCATGATGGGAGTGAAAACTTTTCTGAGAGGATAACATTAAAGAAGCAGCAAAAGTGGGGTGTCTGTGGTTGTTGGCACTTAACACACATCTAAGCTATGCATCTGAAAGCCATTCAAAAGGCCTAACTTGCATAAGAGTGCCAGGAAACACAACTTTATTTGTAGACATCCTGAGCAGCTGTTGTCAGACTATAAGGAAGAAGCAGAGAAGGCACAGAAAGCAAAAAGCCTAAATGTAATGTATCTTTTGGACTGAACAATCTGTCCTCTTCTTCTGAAACACTGTAAGCTTAATGAGACTTCAAATAGCCAAAAAAGCTGTAATTAGAGCCTTCTTCTGAAACATGCATGTTTCCCTGACACTGCTGGAGAGTTCCTGTTTTCCTGTTGTTTCCTGTGGCATAAACATTTATTTTAAATTTCTTTTGTCATCTGGGAAGATACTGTCTGGTGGAGACGTGCTTTCATGTGACATTGTTCCTTCCCGCTGCTGTTTTTGTGGCCTCTAAGGCAAATGCAGGATATTCCTCTTCCAGTTCCTTCAGTGCTTCTGCTTATTCCAGTATCTCTGATCAATTAATTTGCTGTGATGTCAGCATATCCAAATAGCTGAGATAATTGCATGAAAGTAATGTAGAACAGACTGGAATTGAATTTCCTTGAAGAGATCGAAACATGCTTCACGCTTGTATAGATTACAAAGGATTTGAACAATAACATAAGTATTTCAAGTACTGTAAGTATGATTCAATTGATACTAAAATGAGATGAGGATGAACATCAGATTGACATAATTCATCTAAGACCCCTTGGGGTCAAGAACAAGTTTGGCAAAACCCTCAGAAGACTTTTTATCAATTGGGACAATCCAGATAAAATTTATCCTCTCTGTGCATGACCCTGATCTGCACTATTTCTTAAGTCCCTTCCTTGCTATATTTCTGTGACAACTGTACAAGTCAAGTTGCTTAGTAGGTTACATCCTGTATCAATACTAAGAATTAAAAAGGTAGGAGAACTTCAATTAGCTGCTGCTGTGCACTGATAATCATATTTAAGATTCTGCATTGCCTTCTGCACATCATTTCTCTATGGCTACAGAGCAGTGATCTGGACTGAGCAGTCCAGTGGAAAGGCTGTGCTAACAAAGCATTAATGGGAAAGGTTTCATAAGTTCACAAACTGGGAACTGCAGAGAACCCATTTTAAAATTAGCACACAGGTGTGTTCCTACAAGAAGTGCTTGGCCTGATTTACTGCATGACCTAATGACTCATGACCACATGGTTAAACACTGCTGGATAATCTAGCTTAACTTTTTAATAGTTGCAGTAAATAATTTAAGTAAACCTTCAGAAAGGCAGGTGTGAAGGAAGGAGTTCCTTGGTTGAGACCCTTATAACCTCAAAAACCAGAAGAGTGACATGAGGAATCCTGTCTTTTGAGATGACATGTAAAGTCCACTTTATTTAAGGTGCTTTCTGAAGGCTGTAACTGATGAAACCACAGAAGTTTCTGTTCATCAGGACAGAAAATGGGAGGCAGGTGTGTGTGTGCGCTTTATTCCGTGGCACTAGTTGAACTCAGCCTTCATTCAGTAATGCTCTTTCTCCTTTAATGCTGTAAATGACTCTAAAATTGGCTTGCTTCAGCATGTGAAGGAGAGAAGGAAGAAAGGAAATATGAAAAGTCAAGTCAATTGTGTAGCAAACAGAAAATATGTAGGGCAGGTTTTTGACAGATGTGCCCATGACCAACTGAAGAGGGTATGATAGAAGGGCTAGTGATCCAGTGATTTGTTAGAAATTCATTAAACCCTATGGGTAATTAATTTCTTTGTGCAAAGATCTGTATTTTAATAGAAAGACATGCAGTCTGAAGAATGATGAATTTTGTTTGTGATGCACTTACCTTGCATCTGTTTGCTCCACTATTGCATGGAGACTGGGATTAGGAGGAAAGGTTGTCTCAGTGAAGGTTTCAGTACATAGCTTTGATTGTTGGCAAACCAGCCTGTGAGATACCTATGAAATATTGGCTATTTTAGAAATCTGGCTTCTCCTCTTCTCAAGCAGCCTCCACCACATTCCCCTCCTCCCAACCAGAGCATTGTCCCATGTTAGCCTGCCATCCTAACTATGGAAATTTTCTTTATGTCTCTCCTCATAGACCAGATCTGTCCAGGTTAAGGACATCTGATGTGGTCACAAACCAACCATAAATATCATTGTCCATGAAGATCTTTTCACAGGCCCTGGCATTCCTATAGAGTTTATGGCAACTGGCAGGGGGTTGGGTCCTTCAGTAGAGTCTGTTTTGGGGGAGGGTGTGGATCCAGGCTCTGGCAGAGGAGAGCAGGGAGTTGGGGGTGTGAGTGTGAGCAGAGGGGAGGGAAGGGCTGCCTGCTACTCTGCAGGTTGGTGCTACAGCTCAAGGAGAAGAGGCTGGAGTGGCTTTGGTGGTTGGGATGTCAGTGGGCTCTTTGACCAGGAAATACCACAGCTTCTCCAAGCAAGGCCCCTTCAGCTGGACTAGGCCTGAGTATTGACAGCTGAAGTAAGACATAAATACAGTGTGGGTGTCACCTGCTCCTTGGTACCTGCCTGGGTGTGCGTTTTCTTACTACCTGATAAATTTTATCTCTGTTTGAGTGATGATTCACTCTCCCTGAAGGATAATTTACCTTGTGTTTACTACAGAGAACTGGCATGTAAATAAGCAGTTAATACAAAGTAGCTGGCACAAATGCACTACTACTTACAACCTGAAAAATGTGACTTTTCAGGTGACTTACTCTTTTAGTTGAAAAGAGTCTCTTCCCTTCCTCATGATGCTTCTTTACTAGAAGCAGCAGGGTATAGTTTTGCAGTGTGAAAGATGGATGTGGGAGGAGGCTTAAATTAGATGTCAATAAAATTCAGAGTAGGAAGGAAAAAGTTATTATGAAAGAGTTTATCACTGTTGCTTCCATTACCAAAGCAGGTGAGTGTGCCATGAAACCAGGCATCAGGTGTCAGGTTCAAAACAAACAGGAGATAACAGGCTGCTTCACAGGCTACGGCATGTTGAAGTTATGCAATCCTTGGCCACAGCATGTCTTGGGGTCTAGAAGTTCTCAGAGTTTCAGAAACTGTCTTTGAAGGTTCACTAATGAAAGATGGCTTGAGATTTAACAGGCACAAGTTATGTGCCTACCATGGCTTAAACTGTCTGTCATACACAAATCCCTGGAAACCAAGTATGAAATGCATATGAAATTGCAGAATGTCGATCTGAGTTTTCCATGCTAATTTATTCCTCCCTGGTATCCACTGCTGGCCAGTGTCAAGCACAGTACATTGTGCTGGATGCCATTTTTGATCCACCATGAATATTTTCATGTTCGTAACCATGCTGTTAGAGGGCACATTTGTGCCAGTACTACTACATCTATACTTGGAGAAGGTGGGGATATCTTGTACTCCTTTAACTACTGTTAGAAGGATCTAGTCTTTTTGGGTGGATGAGGCAGCAAAAGGCATTTCAGTAACAGCACATGGGCTGAACCAACACTTTATGCTAAGCTCTGAAGACAGAAATGCAGTAGAAAAAACTTTTTAATGCAATCTTTAATAGCAAAATAAAAGTCTGTTGTTTAAACTCTATATGACAAAGAATACCTTTTAGACAGAATTGTCTTTTTGATAGTTCAGTGACTTGTTTTTTTAAAAAAAATGCTGTTTGGACTTTGAAAAGAGTGGGAAAAACAGACATTCAAATTTGTTATAAGGAAATTTTTATTTGTCTGTGGATACCTGCTAAGTTAATTTAACTGGGACTTCATATCCTGTTTTCCCAGTTGTGTGATTAGGAAAACAATGCTACTGTCTATAAAGACTGACTGGAAATTTATAATTTTGGCAGGAGATCCTAATGGTTTGCACACTGCAGACACCAGACTGGAAGAAACTTGGGTGAAGCTTCTTGCAGAGGGAGGAGGCTTTCCAGTTATTTTTAATTTCTGTAGTAACTAGGATGAAGTAAGATATTATCCTTTCTTGGATAGTTAATGGGCTACAAGTCATTTGTTGCACACAAGGAGAAGGTGAAGTTGCACAGACTTTCTTGGATACTCTGTTGTGGTGCAAGCAAGAAAAAATGGCAGATAAGTCTTTGATCATGTGATGGAGTCAGTTGCTGGCCACATCTGCCTTCAGGCTGGTCAGCAGGACAAGTGCAAACTGCAGACAGTAAATCTCTAAGATAGGTTATTGAATATCTATGTCCATGCTATTAGTCAGCTAAGGAGAAAGAAGCCAGGGAAATTCTCCTGGGCTCTAGAGCCCTTCATACCTCCTGTCCAAGACTTGCAGAAGCCCTGTGTCGTCCTAACAAGGACATGGAGTCCTAAGGAGGAAATTCAGCAAACCTGCACAGGGCACCTTCCCTAGTACCATGGTCTCCTTTCTCTTAACAACTTCACTCTAAGTGGCTTCAAGGTCCCTTAGTGCCAAGATCCTGGAACATGGTGTCCTGTGAACAACTTTTAACCACAAGAAAGGATCTCCCTGTCTCAGGTCAGTGCTGTTGTTGGTCCCTCATTGTAACAGGATGATGGGAATAAGGTTCTACATTTTTTACCTGCATAGGTAGCAGAGACAAGCACAGCTGTTGGGAAGGAGGCTGCAGATGCAGCAGTGATAGTGAAATGGAGAGTTCAAGTGTCTCATTAGATTGGGAGTGCCATGGGAAGGTGAAGGTTGCACCATGGTCTTTTCAGCCCCAAGTCTTAGAGGCAGCAGCCTTGTTTGGCTGAGATCTGAACCTATTTGCTCCTCTGCAACACCCACCTCATTTTAGTGTCTTACCTATGACTCTCCTGCTGCTCCTGTTGTTCCCAAAGCTCTGGATGCAAGTATAAGAACCAGGACAACTGGGGACAGGACATGTTGAAGGCTGACAGTTTAGGAAACTCTGAGACCAAGGGAAAGGAGGAGGAGGGAGTGACTTTTCTCAGCAAGGTTGCAAACATAGGCCTGGTGCTAATGCGATGATGATGTTCTCAAACCTTTTCTGTCTCTCTCTAGCTCAGTACATGGGTAATTTGAGCACACAAGCATCTGCATTAACCTTGACTTGGAGCATAAGCTTTGAGCTGTAGAGTGAATTGGTGGTGAAGTAAGACAACAGAAGACAGCAATTTCTGGTCTGGAGGCAACCCACAACTGGGAAGGGACTTTCGTGACACTCATTGTGTTTCAGAGGAACCCTGATGGAAAATGTGCAGGCTTGGTAAACAAGCCAATAGCACTAAGAAAACACCTGGCTAGTATCACCAATTTTGACTCCCAAGGGAAACTGATTTGTCAGGTTTCTCTCAGTAAACATTGCCTTACTTAACAGAGGCTATTACTAGTGAAGAAAGAAAAGGCCAGGTATACGATTGCTGTGAAGTAAAAGCCTGGAGGCAGAATAGCTGACATTCACTTAAACCCCTATAATTCTGCTAGTGAAGAAAAGAAAATGCTCTCAACTGCAGATGAAATGTATTCTTTTCTTTGTCTTCATGTAAAAGGTCAAACAGAAAAAAAATCAGGAGGTCAGAAATAAATCAGGAGCAGTAAAAATAGTCCTTAAGACACCATAGTGTTAACAGTGCTTTTTTTCCTGTAGCTTGATCTTGCTGCAGAAAAAAAAAAAAACTGTAGAAGCTGCCAAAACATTAAAAGCAACACAATTTCGTCTTGAAAGGCAGTAAAAGCAGACTGTGTGGGTAAAGGGCTGTGCCGTTCACCTTTCATCTCTCTGATGGTCACCCAAGGATCTCCTTTGGGATTATAAAGGGTGCCATTTTAAGACCATTTATGTTGTTTGGTAGAGTTATTTGAACTGTATCTATGCATTGCTGAGGTAACTTTAATTGGGTTGCTGTTTAGGTGATGCAATTAAACTGTTGACCTTCTGATAGCAAAATATCCAAATAAAATAGTCTTGTTTGGGTAGGGATTGTTAAAATGTGTAGTGGCTTATTGACGTACTTCAGGTTTATTGACCCAATAACTTCTGAAGTTACCTTTTGTAATGCAGAAAAGCTCCTCTGTGCCTTGCAGACTTTTTTCACAGACTTCCCCTTCCCCCTCCCGCCTCACCTCGCAGGATTTGTCAGGGGAAAGAGCTCAAAGCATCTTTTACTTTCTATTTAGTGAAAGCACTCCTGGAACTGTGCATCTGCAGAGAAATTCAGTTCCTGAGTTGAACCGTACCATAGGGTTTCATTTTTAGCTTGCAGAGGAACATTTCAGCCATCCCTTCCAGGCAGAAACCCAGGTCAGATACAGGGCATTTTATTCTCAGTTTTATGTAAAGAGTTAACACATCTGTGGTTTTTTCCACATATTAGACATGCCTAAATAAAATAGCTTCTCATGTCACCTTGCTAGTTTATGAACACAGAAAGATTTGTGCATTTATATTGGATTCTCTGGTCAGACATAGATTATTTTGTAATAGTTTTCTGTTTGGAGCTAATCTCCAGGAAGGAGGGATAGAAGGCTGAAATCTGGAATGGGACATCAGCATGAAGAGGGTCCATCACTTCACAGCTGAAACTGGCATAGATTAAGACAAAGTAAATTAATTGACCTTTTCTTCCCTGATATCTAAGAGCTACTTTCCATTATCTGAATTTTGACTAGCTTTTTTTCATCACCACCCTGAAGATGATGTCTGTCTCTGAAACACACTACACAATCTAGTCTGCTTCCAACATCTATCTAGCTGCACTTAATTCTCCATGGGTTGTATCTGTTAGCAATGTGATGGAGAGACCTCTCCCTGAGGTCTTCTCTCTGCCAGAACAGTTTATTCTTTGTGGTTTAACTCTTCCTTTTTCATATCCTTTACGTTTTACTTTTGAAGAAAAAAATTGTGGTGATAGATGACAGTGATTTTCCATACTTCAGATACTGATAATTTCTCTTGATCTGACCAACCAGGTCTTGTTTCTTACCCTGTTTTCCCTGCCCCTACCCAAAACATATCAATTTTCTTTATAATTCAAGTTGCTTTCTGACTTCTGGTGCATGCTTATTCCTTATCCTATGGGACAATGAAAGCTGGTCCCGCCTGGTTGCTGTGAGTTGTCAGGACATAATTTCAAGTCCTACTCTGAAGAGCTCAATTATTGGAGCTATTTGTTTTCCTCCTCCACCCCCAAGATTTAGCACAGGCCAAAAGGGAAATTAGTCTGATGACTCTTAGAAAAAAATTTGTAAAGTTTTTATATCATACTTTTGCCACAACAGAGCTTCAAATCCTGTTTTTACAAAATCCATGGAAATTTCCAGTGAATCCAAGTCTGAGGTGGGTGTCTGTTAAGAGTCAGAAAACAAAATGTGGTATGAGTTAGAAACAGAGATCATATTAACTGTTTTCTTTCCAGTTTTCTCTCAACAGAAAGTTCTATTGTCCCACATGTGAGATTTCTTCTATGGCTGTTTTCCTGGAGAAAGTCTGGCTAGGCAGTAGGTTAGCAGTTACTCTGCCCCCTAAGTTCATGTTTTGTCAAAACATTACCTGTGGATGAGGTAAAAGAGGTGTGCTTTTACAACTCTAATTTCCTGCCAAACTACATGGGCTCAAGGCACCTCTTCACAGTGACATGTCCAGATGCCAAAAGCAGTCCCCATAGTAGAAGACTCAACTGGGAGACTATGGACCATGAGATTAGAAGGTTTTTTTGACTTAATAACATGCCTAATTTTCACTAAAAAGCTAAACAAGCACCAGGCTTGTTAAGATTATTTGTCTTTTATGTGGCCATTTTTTTGCTTAATCAATGAAAATTACTACAGGCTGGAATACATATAATTCATACAATATGGTATTGGGACTCCAGGGAAAGGTACTACTGTTCAAAGAAGAAAGGGAAAGTGGGACATCTGGAAAAAATCAGCTGAGAAAACCAGAACACAAGTTGGTGGAGTTGCCGCAAAAGTTTTATGTCACTAAAATTCCTAGGGTGAGCTTGCAGCGTTATTCATTTTACATGCCAATTATCCTTGCCTTTGCATCTATTTATAGTTGCCCACTATAGAGGCCCAGACTGAGAAACATAGTTTTGAACTCCTTCCACACTCTTGTTGCACAAACCTAGTTGATGCTATTTTGGGGTCAGACACCTGCAGAGCAGTGGAGGGGCAGTGGGGAGGAGCAGGCCCTCAGAAAAAAAGGAACTAAAATAATTTCTGTGCAACATTTCCTAAGACTTCTCCCATTGCCAAAGTGAGGCTAATCAGTTTTCAGTAGCCCTGTAGGAGAAATCACGTGCCTGGTGCCCAACCAGTTTAACCACAGAAACTTGTCAGTGCAGGGGGAAGGCCAGGAGTTAACATCCAGAGTCAGAAAAGTAGCTCTGGCTGCAAGCACTGCCATTCCCTGAGCTCCAGGTGCTCCAGGGCAGGTGCATGGAGTGTATCGTCCAGATCACAGTGGGCCCAGAGGTCTGGCATCCCCTGTACAGTCTGAGGGGTCCTACCCACGCCGTGGGGCCTCACACAGCCCCACAGTCTGTCCCCGGAGCAGGGGCTCCGGTATGAGCTTGGCAAGTCCAGAGCCTCTCTGGCACTGGAAGCAAACTAATGCAAAACACAGTCAAAGCGCTTTCATGTGAGCTCCTGAGGAGAGGCCGGGACGGCTGTAAAGGATATGCACAGCCTTGGGCTTGTTTACAAGGAGAGAGAGAAAGGGCTGCTGTGGGGAATGGCCACATTGCTGTTTCTGGTGGTTACTGTATGTTGTTTATACAATAGTGCCAAGTGGCAAGCACAAACACACTCGTGACAGAGCACCTCAGGAACTGCAGAGCCTCCTTTTGATCTTCTTCAAAACCTAAAAAGGGAGAGAGTTGTTTAAATTTGTACTACTGTCACTGCTGCTCAGCTGTTTGGACCTTTTTCCACCCACTTATGTTTACTTCTCTCTGCACTGGTGAGTTTCTACAGTACATTAGAAACATCACAGGCAATGCCAAAGTTTGGAATTGAGCAGCTGAGGTCACTTGCTCAGCCTGGAGGAGAGGAGACTTGACTGAGATCTTATGGTGGTCTACAGCTTCCCCATGAGAGGAGGTGGAGATGCAGGCACAATCTCTCCTCTCTGGTGCCCAGTGACAGGACCTGAGGGAATGGAATGAAGCTGTTTGGGGGGGACTTAGGTGGGATGTTACAGAAAAGTTCTTCCCCCAAAGGGCGGTCAGACACTGGAACAAGCTCCCCAGGAAAGTCACCACAGCACCAAGCCTGCCAGAATTCAAGAAGTGTTTGGACAATACTCTCAGGCACATGGTATGACGCTTCAGGCTGTTCTGTACAGGGCCAGGAGTTGGACTTTGCTGATCCTTGAAAGGTCCCTTGCAACTCAGGATATTTTGTGATTTTATGAAATCCATACCCTTCTCTTTGGATGGATGTTTTATAACAATGAAGATCTGGATAGTGTGATCATAGTTGTATTTGTAGCAACCTCTTGTCTGTAACTTTCCCTCTTTTACTGACATGTTCATAAGTACTATTCCAGACTCAAATAAAAAATATTTCTGTTACTTTTTCATAAGACCGTAGCAAGGTTGGTACATTGTGTGAGTCCAGGAGTGGAAGAACTCCTGGCTTTTCTATCCATACTTCATGAATTTAATTTACATTTTCAGATTAGTTTTATTCCCTGTAGGTATGTCCTGGACTCCTCTGTAGTAATTATTTTTGATGACTCCACTAACGCCTACTTCTTAAGACAGAGATGATCTATTTCAGACTCCTCCCCTGAATGAATTTAGCCAACAATCCACTCATGACTCTGGCAGATGTTCGTTCTTTCTTTCTTTCTTTCTTTCTTTCTTTCTTTCTTTCTTTCTTTCTTTCTTTCTTTTTCTTTCTTTCTTTCTTTCTTTCTTTCTTTCTTTCTTTCTTTCTTTCTTTCTTTCTTTCTTTCTCTTTCTTTCTTTCTTTCTTTCTTTCTTTCTTTCTTTCTTTCTTTCTTTCTTTCTTTCTTTCTTTCTTTTTCTTTCTTTCCTTCCTTCCTTCCTTCCTTCCTTCCTTCCTTCCTTCCTTCCTTCCTTCCTTCCTTCCTTCCTTCAGGCCAGTAAAAACTTTATAAATCTTTCCTCTACCATTCCAGAAATGTGAGAGCTTCCACTTTGACACCTGAAACATCTCACTAAACTTGCCTGCATACAGTAGAATGCATTTGTAGATACTGCAGACACCTAAGCTTAAATAAACAAAACCCCAATATGTAGTCTTACTTAGTTAAGGTTGATCCATATTAGACTAGTATCCATAAAACTAGGTTTTTCTTAAGAATACTTATTCCTGGGGCTCATATACTCCCAATTCAACAGCTGTCAACTTGATTATCTATGTCCAAATGTTTATGTTGGTTGTATAATATAACCCCTTTTGTTTATAAAATAATATTGTATCTCCCCTCCTAGTATACACACCAGTAGCCATGAAGTTAATGGGCTATTTCCATTGATCTCAGGAAATGTTACCCAAAGCTCTGTAGAAAATGCATGAGATCCTGCTCCAAATCAAGCCTGAGACATGCTCATGACAATCTTTTCTTTGTCTCCATTTTGAGATGCTCCATTGGTCTGCTCTCCCCTTGAAGAACACCTGAGAGTTCAAAGAAGCTACATCAGACTCTCTTTCCATATGTCCTTTTGGCTTGTCCCATTTGGCTGGAACTCGAAAGCATTTGGACTTGTTGGTTATTTCCAGGGAAACAGTGAGGTAAACTGATTGTTTAGTCCATCTCTCCTGAGAATAGGGGACACACTGGTTTTTGGAACTAAGTTTTGCTAAGAAGCCAAAGATTAATTCGTTATGGAGACTAAATTATACTTTTGCTTTATAATTTATTATTAAAAAAAACTTCATGGCATTGTAACCAGAGGCTGTTAGAAGCCTTCATGATGATGAATGATTATGACATGATGAGACATGTCTGAGGAGGAATTTTTGAAATCACTCTAATAGGAGTAAATAAAATAGAGATTAGTATTACAGGGGAAAATACATAAACTCACAAAACTGCAAATGAAGATCAGCATATACTTTTGTGGTTGGTTTTTGGTTTATTTTTCAATTGTGAAGCTGCTGGAGTTTTTCCAAAGTAGTAGCATAAGAGGGGGTATTTTGTATCTTAATAACTCTGTGCTAATTGCAGCTTATTTTCAGCCACTTTAAAAGAAAATTCCCATCACGCAATACTCTATTTCAGTTTTCTTCATGAAGGAGGGATCTCTCCCTTGTCATTCCTATCTCAGTGCCATTCTTTTTCTTCTGATTCTCAATGAGCCTGCAAGTTGTCTATGTAGAATTTGCAGTATTTGACTCCAAAATTTTTTGTTGCACTCCCTGGACATCTTGGTATCTCACACCTACCTGGGTATTTTCTGCTTTCTGTGCATCCTCTGCAACTGCAAATCCCAAATGCTTGCATCACTTAAAAGTTGGTGTTAGTGGATATATGCGATGGATTCACTCAGGTTCTATGCTGTGTTGAGGAACAGCCATTGGTGTAAAACTCACAGAAATGAGATAAAATTGTGAATGCTTTATCAAAAAACTCACCACCCCACAAAAAAAAGATAAGAATAACTTAGTTAAGACAACTGTAAAATTTACACTTCCCTCCAGCCACAACAGTATAATGTAATCAATTTTTTTTTTTCCTTCACTCTTTTTACCCTCTTTGAAATAAAACATTTAGACCTGTGGCTTTCTGTAAGTTTTACTAATAATTCACATAAGCCAATGTGTGGGATCTGACTTTTAGATGTAGTGAGTACCT
Source organism: Zosterops lateralis (assembly GCF_965231275.1). Lineage (NCBI taxonomy): Eukaryota > Metazoa > Chordata > Aves > Passeriformes > Zosteropidae > Zosterops > Zosterops lateralis. The sequence continues at coordinate 56,017,069 of NC_139764.1, read as the reverse complement.
GTAACTCAGGTTTTAATTTGCAACAGGTATGGGAAATGCTTGCTCCTGCACAGGAGGCAGTGTAAGTTAGGAGTTGCTTTGTAAAAGCAGTGCTGTTGAAGTGGTAGTGATGGAAGTAGTAACAATTCAGGGGACAGCTGTAAATGAGAATCCCGTTTGCTTATAAAATACCAAAAGGTAGAAATAACCATTACTTACTTGCAAAGAGGACTTCAATGGGGTGAGATAACCGTATGTGCTTATTAACCTTGAGCACCTATCTTATTAATAATGCTGCTGTGAGCATTGTGTTTAAACTATCAATCCTCTATTAAGCCTGAGAGCAGACAGCCAAAGCTGTGAGGGTCTTTCATATCTTGAAGGCATGTTTTGCAGGACAGTATGCCCACTGGGGGCACCTGGGCAGCTAATAACCTTCAAGTTGTCCACTCTAAGGCACCTAACCATATGTCATGACTGCCTTAACTCACCTCTTCAACAATAGCCTGACTACTTCCACCTGTAGTGGGTTTTTCTAGGAGTGACTTGCTGAATTTGAGAAATTTGATCCCATCTTGGCTTAATGGGAGTTTTATCTCTGACACCCATGAGGCAGGGTTGAGTTTTTGACGATGTGTGAGAAACAGCAACCTACCTCTATTGTCCATCTTTCTGGAATGGTCACCTAGAGAGGGGATAGGAACTCTTGATGCAAAGAGCAGGCAAACAATGAAAAAAGGTATTTCTTTGTATCTACTTTGCTGAGAACACTCCTCTAATGATTTCAGATGTAGAAACAGTGTGTTTATAAACAGCAGAAATAAGTCCAAACAACTAATAGCTGCTCAGATTTTAGGCTGTATGTTTGGGGATCTCCTCAGCCTCTACAAGTGTTTTCTTTGTCTGTCTGGCATAAGAAGCAAGTAGTATTCTACCATTAATACCGTTACTGTAATCCTGTACTATTTGTCCATGTTTTACACAGCATTGTTCTGCTCCCTAAGGACTAGACTTTGGCCAGTGTTACATTCTCATCAGTGAGGGATGGCTTATGCATCTGGGTTTTACATCAGAAACATGCTCTCTCGTTTGTGTGGAACTCATTCAGAAAAGTGACTGAACTGTTTTTCAAAAGTGGGATGCTGTAGTTTTATATCAATGGAGTGCCAAAAGACGTAGGTTTTTGTGCCCTTGTTTCTGGTTGCAGGAAAAGACATCAATACAGAGCACATATGAAATTCTGCCTCTGTAATGAGGAATATTCTTTGACTACACGGTTTCCAGTGTAAACTACTGAACTTGCAAACACAAGTTGCATGGGAGATAAGCCAAGGTGATGAAGTCCAAGCAAGATGAGGAAGCACAGAGACTGTAAACACATTATCTTCTATTAAAGGAAACATGTGTTGTAAAGATATAGGGTCTTGTATTTTATTTTGGTAAGCATAAGTTGTTTTTTTTTCTGATACAGGTGGCAAATTTACCAAGGAAAACATCCGCCAGAGAGCAGAGGTAGGCCAGAGTGCTTAACAAAAGCATCATTATCTGTAGTTCTGTAAAGCAGAAGACTGAATGCTGGTCTCCTGAAATTACTGGCAAAACTAGCTTTTTCAATGGCTTAGGAGTTTATCCCAGGTGTTTTGCTACCATAGTGACAGTCTTTTGCTCATGTGTAGAGAGCAGTTGGTTTCAATTAAGAACTAGTCTTATTAGGGTGCAGTTTTTGGAAACAAATTACAAAAGTTAAATGAATTAAATGCAAGTATTATGAAAAGTATATCTCAGTACACCTTTTAGATGTAGACTAATACTTGGCAGGAGACTGCAGGCATCACTGCAATGATAAAAGATCACAGTAAATACAGCAGAAGTATACACGATATAGATAAGTTTTACCTTCAGAAACTCATGTCATCTAAGCCCAGGGAGCTCAGTGAACACACTAAGAGAAAACAAAATGGATGTATAAACTCACATACCTATAGCAACTGAGTGTATGGCAAATGCTGAATAAATACACTCCTAGAACAGTCCTTTTGTTATAAAACTATGCCAGGTATCATCCACAGCAGATATCCCTGTAGTTTCCTTCATGAAGAGACTGCATACAAAAGAAAATTGTTTTGACCTCATACTGTGGGGGAATAGCCCAAGTTCTTATTTCTTTGTGTGCTGATTCAACAAGTACTAGTAATCTGTATTGATCTTTATCGTTACTACTTTTCAGAACAAGGATATCCCGAACTAATTTATTCTCTTTGTTTGAAACATTGATGGCTGGTATTAATAGTAAAGCAAGGAAGCTGGGAAAATTTGGGGGCTACTGGTATCTTTGATATATTTCTAGCAATGCCTTTCATGAGAATTTTAGTTCTTTATGAATTTGAAAATAGAGGTGATAAACCAGGTAAGTATAATGAAAACTTGATATAAAAATGAAAATTTAATTTAGAGATTATAATTTAGAACAATATATTTTAAGTTATTGTATTAATTCAGATTTATTGTCATATCTAGCTCTTATTAATTAGACATAGTACTGTGATCCTACAGCATTACCATCAACTTGTAAAGCCTATGGAAAGTGAAATTTGCACTGATTCTGTTCAATTTAGCACATGCAAGCTACAGATGATGCCAAAATGAATCTTTAATGCATCACAGACATATCCTAGAATCATTGAATATTCTGATTTGAAAAGGACCCACCAGGATCATAGAGTCCAACTCCTAAGTAAATGGTGTCTATGGGGATTAAACCAAAAACCTTGGTGTTATCAGCACCATGCTCCCACCAACTGAGCTAATCATGTTTGCATCACTTTTTGTTTTATTATGGTCACTGGTATAAACTGGGCAATTATTTTTTGGAGGTGCAGTTTTTTATGAATCAAATGTCATATTAACAGATCTGGTTAAGATGGTGATCTGATAGATGATTTAGATTCTCAGTAAATTTGCAGATGCCACTTGTGACTTTCCATTACTGGGAAACTGATTTTCCCAGCAATGTTACTGGGAACTGATTTTTAATTCTTTGTTGCTGTTTGAGATAGATAGTCTTATTTGTTTCAATTTTTAAATTAAACTGAAGTGTTTATATTTTTTAATATGTTTACTGCATCAGCTATGAAGTTATTGAAATGGTAACAGTGCTAGTGAGCATACTTTGAGTGAGTACCAAAAACAAAAAAATATTTTGATAGATAGGTCAATAGAGCTTTTTAAGCTCAAAAGCATCTATTTGATTCAAATCATATGATGTGTGACTGTGATATCATTAAAACAAATATCCCAAATGAGCCATCCCTCACCCTTCATACCAAAGGGGTGACATCATTTCTGCATATTGTATTGATAGCTTTTGTCATTCAGTACAGAGGTCAGACAAGTAAGCTGGGAAAGCAAGTTGTGTTCCAAAAGGCCACACCAAGTCCCAGCAAGAGCTTTTTATCTTCTTTGAATGTAAGATCATAAGAAATTAACTTTTATTCTTTTTGGCCATCTGTGTTTACTGTAGCTAAGGGACCTATTGCTTTTCTATTTGGATTCTATTTATTTAAAAGCAAAATGAGAAAAGAAGAGTATATGGGAAAACTCCTAATAAGGCCAATTTGGCAAAAGGAGTCTGTACATTGCCACCCCACACAGTGGTAGCTTCAGAGCAGACTGCTGATTGTTTGCCTGGCTAATTTTATACTGTGCTTCCTACTTTAGGGTATGGCTCCTACAGCATAAGTCTCATTCTTTAGATGTTGTGGAAAATGGCATTTGCATCGAAGTCAGTGATAGTTGAGTGCATACACTGAAGAAAATAAACACAAACATTGCTTTCATTGTCTCTTCCTTCCTCTATTATGTATGCTAAACTTTTGCTATTGTTGTTTTTTTGCTTACAGAGATACCAGGAATACCACTGGAAATTGTGTCTTCCAGTTCCTTCCTTAAAGGAAGGACAAGGAATCGTTTTTTTATTTTTATGTTTTTAATAGTGGAAGAGTAGCAAGTCACAACTCTGAAACTTGTTCTACTATGAAAATAGCCCTGCTGAGAACATAGCATGGCTTTGTTTTGCTATTCCACAGAAAAAAATCAAGAAGCTGATGAGCAAATGGAAAAATATGTTGGAAAAAAAGGGTGTTTTCTTCTAAAAATTTGCATGTTTATCATGAGAAACATTTGCAAAAGGTAGATGTCTTCTGTTATGTCCTAAAACAACCTGTTCACTGAACAATATGTAACAATAGACCTAAATGCTGTCTGCTTTTATCATAGTAGCAGCAGAATGGATGTGACAGTGCCTGTATTACTGTTTGCAAAGAAATGTATGCAAATTCAGGCTCATACTGCTTGTCAGACACAGAATATTCTCTGTATGGAGAGAGAAATTAGTTTCCATTTTTATGCAAATCTTCCTGCTCATTGCCTGTAGACCTCTTCTGTCATATTTGGTGGTACTGCATGTCAAGCACTGGAGAGGCTTTGCATTATTTCCAGAAATCCTGCTGAGATATGAGGGGATATGTAAAGCAGTCAGAGAGGCAAATTAATGCTATTTCTTTCTTCCTTCTCTGTATTTCAACATTGATTGAAGACACAATGTGGGAAAAGAGATTTTGACATCTCTTGTTGAAATAGTGCATTTTTCAGACCACTGTTATTCATACAGCTTTGTATGTAAATGTGTTCATTGTTGTGTCGAGAAGACACAAAACCCCCAGCAGAGCCATCTCAGATTGCAGTGTGTGGTACAGACTGCGAGGGAATGATGAACTAAAGTTGCTGTGTTTAACACAGAATAAGTTCTTTGCTGTTGGAATGTTATATTTTTGGAAATGGCAGAAGAGAGATGAGGAAAATAGGGCAGGGATAGAAAGTGTGGCTTTGAAAAGTCTATCAGAAGGATTTCCTGTTTGTCTCACAACTCATCTGTTGGAACACTGTCCTGGGATGTGAGTTTATGTTTCCTCTCCTACTGAAGTGATTCTCCTCAGAGATGCCATCCCCTCCTAATGTTTCAGAGATGAGAATCCTTCTCAGGCTGTGGCAAATTCTTGGTCCTGCCTACTGGAAATACCCCATCAGCGCTAAGCAAATGGGGCCTCAGCTTTTGCTGCTCCCCTGGGAAGCTGGACTGTCAGTTCCATGTTGCACATCCTACTTTGGATGGATTATAGTCCAAAAATTCATACAACTGTGCTATGTATACATGTGGTCTGAGCCTTCTTTTGAAATTTAGAAATGCATGTTCAAATTGTCTCAAGCAGAGGAAGGAACTAAACTGAGGTTTCCAGTACCTAGGAGACATCCTCAAGTCAGTGGGGAGAAAGAAGTTATGCGCAGTAACGTGGTCCCATGATATTCCCTGGCTACTCTGCAGTCATGTAAATGTTAAATGAGAAACCTGGAATGGGAATCTAGAACAGTTTTTTCCTGCATGATGTTACCATGTGAAAGCAGCTATTGAATATCATACCTCTAGTTTAATGGAGCTTGTGGGTTTATAATTATTGTGGAGACTTTTAGCCTATGTTCATCTTAGACTGAAATGTTTCTATAGCTTCCCAAATATTTGAGAGTGGGAAATAACAATCATGTATGCCTGGCCTCCTGAAAAAAAAAAACAAGAACCCTTGCTTCTAGCTCTTCTACTTTGGGGTGAAGTGGGCATGGGGAAAGTATTCCTTTGGCTTTATCATCTACAGAATTTTTCAAAAAGCTTCTTTCTTATTTTTAGAAGATATTTATAAGTTGCCCATATAGTATATGAACTCATGAATAGCATCACAAGATGACTATTTCAGTGCAACACAGAATTCCTCAGCTTTATTTGCATCTTCTTTTTTTGGCAGGTTTCCAACAAATGCGTGACACATAGCTATGTAATTCAAGAAATTTATATGCTCACTGTATTTTTGTAGAGTCTTTTTTTTCTTTGTCTATTACTAGTGAATAAACAAATTTTGCTTTCTTAAACAAGATCTACTACAGTAGAATTCTAAGATAATTTCTATTGATGAAAACTCCCCAGGCGATTGGCAGACTATACTAGAAACCACTGATCAATACCATCCCTTTGTTAAATGTCTTTGGATTTCAATAGAGGTGCTTTAGGGAGACTGCTTCAATGGCATCTGGCATTTTCATTAGTAAAAAAGTTGAATGCTGGAAGATCTATAATATGTTAATTCTAAATTATCCAACACTTATACAATGTAATTAAAATGTTACCTGAGAGTTTATCATTCTGTGCACTGTATTTTTGTTCTTACAGTCTTTCTTAATTAAGAAGTCTATTTGGTAAGTGTATTTTTTATCCCTTCACGATTTCATATTGCTGTTTTTCTAAATTTGTTCTGAATGTAAAAATAGATATAGAAACCATCCACCAGGTGGTTACTATATACAAAGCTAGATTTTTAAAAATCTTGGAGTTTGGCAAAAAGTGGTGGTCCACTTCACTCCTTATCACCCTTCTTCTTATTGAAGAAGGGTGAGTCATGTATTACCATGAATTACATTTTCTTGCAATTTCAAATTATGATTTCCTCCTGACCATATTGATTGGGGTGTTGTTGTTGTTGTTGTTTGTTTTTGTTTGTTTGTTTTTGGTTTTGTTTTGTTTTGTTTTGTTTTGTTTTGTTTTGTTTGGTTGGTTGGTTGGGTTTTTTTGGTTGTGGTTTGTTTTTTTGTTGTTGTTGTTGTTGTTGTTGTTGTTTTGTTGTTGTTTTTTTTTTTTTTGATGGTGGGTATTTTGTTGGGTTTTTATTTTTTCAGCTGGTTGGTTGTATGGTTTTCTGGTAGGTCGAACTTTGTGTGATAGAGATGGCAGACTGTCCATCATTCCATAGAAACTAGCTCAGGATATGTGGGATATCTTAGGGTTCATGTCCTCATTGCATGTTCTCTCTTCTGAATTCTTTTCTATTTTTCACTGCAATCTATTTTTCACTGGCTTTTTCTTCATTAATGCCATAAAAAGGTCAAACTGAACTTTTCATCTCATCTAGTTTTTGTTTTGTTATTTTGTTTGTGGGGGTTTTTTGTGAGGTCAAAATTAGGCAAAAAGAATTTGTCTATCCTTAACTGAAAATCTCCTTTTAATATCTACACTAATAGCACTGGGATGAAAAAATAGGTTGGAGAGAGTTTTAATCTTTAAAGTGCATTATCAAGTAAAAAGCACAGTGAAATGTGGAAATAAACAGAAAAGCAAGAGAAGTTTCTTGTCAATAGTTTTTGGTAACTGGAAAATTGTCAGAGCCCAGAAAGGCCATAAAGACTTCATTGTGCTTTCAATCAAGTTTTAGAGCCAGATAGTTACAAGACAAATTCATTCTCAATATACAACCTCTTGAACGATGACCATAGAATTCAACTAATCAGATGTGACCAAAATATCAAGATCCTCATAAAGAAATCTTTCACTCGTCTGGGTTATTATATCAAGAGATTTTTTTTAGTCTGATTGTGCATGAAAATAAGTGACTTATTTATTGTTTCTTCTTATTTAATAGTGATAGTGCTCGCCATCCTCCCATACAGCTGCAGAGCTCTTTAGATAGGAAAGACATAGACTGAGTAATCATAATTGCTACTAAAAAGGAGAAACACAAAAGGGTTGGCTTCAAAACAAGATCCAAACCCAGCTCTGGTGCCCCACATTCTCTGTGTAATATGTTGCCGTTACTTCTTTTAAATGTAATGTTGAAAGCCATTTAAGCTCAGATGTTGTCACTGGAAACTCATAAAAACACCAGTTTAAGCAGTCCCAAACTGGTTGAGCATCCCATTAGCCTGTCTCGGACAATGGCCAGCACCTACAGCTCAGGGGAAAGAGCTTAAGAAACACAACAATGATTCGTTCCTCTTTCCTTTCTTCTAGTGATCAGTGCTGCAGGCATTTCCTCCTCTTGATATCACATTAGGGCCATTGTTTAGTTATCCTCGATGGACCTTTCTCCAACTGACTTGCCTGAGTCCATTTTGAACCTGCTAATATTTTTCACATCCAAACTTAATTTAGCAGTGAGTCATACAGCTCAATATCTTGTTGTGTGGAAAACTGTTCCCTTTGGAACTGTTTTTTAACCGTTTTTAAACCTGTCATTGGATAAATTATTTTGTTTATATGGCAAGGAAAAACAAACAATTGTTCCTTATTCATCTTCTCTGTCCTAGTTATGATTTTATAAACCTTCTCTCCCCCCACACACAAGCCATCTTGAGCTGAAGAAAGATGGCCTGCCTTGCTCAAGCAAGTGTTGAGCCATACTTGCAGCCACCCTTGTCCCCCTTCAGAGTACTCCAAGTTCTACTTTATCCTTTCAGAGGGAGCATCATCAGAGTTATACCAACACACTTGCCAGATGTGAAAAATGTGTAACAATGGAAGCACTCCAGGACATAAAATAATAGGATTTGTGGTTTGTCTATAGATTTAATGAGTAACTGGTTTGGGAGTTTGGTTGGTTTTATCTTGAATAGAAGGGTGATTTTTTCATCTCTCTTTCTAAATAAGTTCAAGCTGCTTTACATTTGGACTAAGCAAGTTAGAACTTGCTCCAGAATAAGAATGTTCACTCATAGAGGCAGTCTGAAGCAGCTAACCATTTAAAAAATTCTCTCTATTCTGTTATACATCAATTTGCATCCATCAACAAACCCCCAGTCGCAGAACTTTCTGCATTTCTTTCACAGGAGCACTGTGAGGATTAATTAATGCACATTGTTGGTTGAATCTAATTAGTGACAAAATTTAATTACCTTCAACACTAGTTGACTGTTCTCCACACATGTGCAAACTATAATTTCCCATTCCTTTGGGATACACTTGTCATATGGGCCACACATGTTTCATAAATTGAAATGTGTTGGAGGTTCTCCTTATTCTGGGAAATTTGTGTGATCTGCAAACCAGACACAAGCAAGAGTTCAAAAGGCTTCAGTAGAATACAGTCTGCTCTAGCATAGTAGATACACAGGTCAATAAACATCCAAGTAGTGCATCTAAGTTGATACTAACTACTGTGTGTGCTATTTAGGCAAAGCTGAGGCATGAATTGCCTTCTAGTCTCACTCTGTTGAAACATGAATATCGTCTAGAGTTTTAACTCAGAAGAAGACAACTATTGTCCGTGCAGTTCTGCACGAATCTCTAATGAAACAGTTAAATGGCAAATCCCACAGGTATTTCTCGCAATCAATATTGATGAGAAAACACTACATTGTTGGAATCAAAATTGTCATTGAAACAAAACTTTTTCTTGAGCCCAATGTCTAGTCTGCATTTTAAACTCATTTGAATGGTTTTTTTCCACAGCTTGATGGAGTTGACTCTTGACCAATAACAGTTAAATACTCTGCAAGATAAGATAGCGGAGATCTTACTAGATTCAAGGCACTGAGAAAACAAGAGAGATCTAGATCACAGCGAGCCAGGACAGCCTCAAGAGACCTGGATTTGAGTTCTGGTATTGCTGATGACTTGTATTATAGACATGGTAATTTTTCACTTCTGATTTTATCTGGTTTGCTCAGCTGTAATATATTTGCAGAAGACAATTTTTGCTACGTATGTGTAGTCAAACACAATGCAGTCTTCCTTCTCTCTTGGGTGTCTGCTAGCCAGATTCCCTGCTTGCAAACCTAACAACACAGGAATTTCCTAAACTTTTCCTGCAGAATATCTTTATGCACTTTGTAATTTCATGAAATTATTAAGAATTAGTTAGCTGAAGTCAGGAGGAAGTGTCTTTTTTTAGCAGTGGAGGTGAGTCCTTACTCTTTGAGTCTTGTCATATTGTTTCTTACTGAGCAGTGATTCCTTGCACAGCTGCTTAACCTAGTGACTCACAGATTCCAAGATACAGGAGTCTTGTTCTTGCCCATGCATATGCCATCCAGTCCATTCTTATTGATAAATTTCCAGGCTGAGAGCAGTCTCAGTGACTGGCCCAGCAGGATAAATTACGCAGCAGAAGAGCTAGGCAGCCTTCTGCTAGGTTAGGGTAGCATCCAGAAGAGTCCAGATGTCAAGTGTGTAGTGTAGGAGCAGGGCAGGGGAGAAGAGAGGCCAGGTGAAGGTCAAATTTCCTCTTTGTTGGCCACCATAGGACACAAGGTTTCCTCAGTCATCCAAGGAGCTACAGATTAATAAACTATTAAATTGTCTCCAGTTGTGTATTGAAGGCCTACAAGATACTAAAACTCTAGGCTGGCCCAATTTCTTTATGAATTCATGCAGTATGATCACTTATTTCATTTACCAGAGGCATTAATTCAAATGCTGTGTCCCCAATATATCTTTGTTAACAATGACACAGATTAGTAAACATACTTCACTGTTGGAGCGATGACTGTCTTCCGTAGGGAGGGAGCAGTCTGTTTTGGCATTCTAGGAAACTGTTTTCATTTCAACAACAGATTTCGTTTTGCATAGCTGCATAACATGAGACAAAGTTGAATAATGGTCAGGTTTAAGGTTACTACTGAGGATTTAAACTTTTCAGCTACAGGGGAAAAGGTCTTACATTTTTTTTCATCACAATCTCTGTCAAAAATGTTTGAATCTGCCTAGAAATAATTAGTTTCCTAACCCAGTAAGATCTTCCAACAAATATAAAGAGCTGCCTGGAGTTCTGACACCATGCAGATCTGTTTTGCTATTTGTTTATCTTGGTAAACCAGGAGTTTTCTTACAATAGGATGCATATTTTGGCTTTTGAAATGCAGCAAGGAGCACAGGAAATTATATGTGCTGACAAATGAGTTCTGAACATTTGTTAGGTGGAAACAATTTCAGAGCCTCCACTAGGAAAACTCCACCCATCTTGTTACACGGTGTTTTAACCACTAGCTGTTCAATGACTTACATGTTATGAAGGACATGTATTTTTATTTTAGAATATTCTTATACTCAACCCTGCTGTACACGAATTTCATGGATTTCACTAAATAAAAATCACTTCATTAAATGTTTTGGGAAAAAAAAACCCTACTGTATTTAACTGTTGAGTTCTGTGTTCTTTCATCATAGAAACTCTTCTCCCACTATGTAACAGAAACATTGCTATTAACTGAAGCTTCAAAGCAATAATGATGATGTCCATAATATATAGCATGTGGGACTCTCCCTATAGCATCTTGTAATAAGAAGAGGGTCTTTCTCAAACAGGCTTAACATATGTCCTTACTATCTGTTTTTCTTGAAGTAATTTAAAGACGAAGGACAAGGCACAGTGGAACAGAAGATTTGCTCTCGTGGGTGAGGGACAGTCAGGAAGGTCGGTGTCTCAGGGCTGGGATTTCCCATCCATGCTGCATACACTTGGCTGGGCCACTGACCATTGTTTCAAGTGATATGCTGTGCTGGCTCCCACGCAAGGTGATTTTTTTCTATGTCACATTTAAGGAACAAGTTCTTCTCACAATATCTGGGACACCGGCTCATTGTGGCTTCTGTGAATGCGGGGGACATTCCTGGCATATTCCAGGACTGAGACATTTGAAGGCCCCTCACTGACTGAAAATGGGACTGAACCTTCCTTGAAGGTACATGAACTCTGAATCTGAGAGTAAAATGTACTTTCCACTGGGAGGAAAAAACAGTGCTGTCTTGGCTTTCTGCATAAGTTTTCCTTATTCTGGAGTTCCTGATTTATTAAGGAAGCTATACCAATCAGGGCGCCCCTTCTAACGTTAGACTGTGAAAAAGAAAGAAAGAGGAATGCATCAAGTGTTTTGGGACTGAGCCTTCTAGGGAAGAAGTATTGACTTCATTAACGAATCTTCTATTACAGCATTGACTTTAGTATATTCTTTGCTATACCCCAAGGAAAGAAACCTGTATGACAGAAATGAAGAAAACAATAGAATAATGGATAAATAGTCTAAAACTTTTGGCTTTAAAACATCATGGCTTATTTAATCTCCCCTCTAACTATCTGCTCTCTCTCTCTCTCTCCTCATGTCAGATAAACTCTCAGGGTCACATATGTCATCTGGTTTTGGGGAGTTAATCTTCTAGGACAAGGAGGTCAAATACATAAACTATAACACACTGATCAATATAATGGTTGACTGGTGAGGTTCAATTAATTAATGCAAATTAATAAAACTAGAATCATTCTCTTTATTGTAAGAATTACACTTCCATGGAACATAGACCTCTCCTTATATAAAGGTGGGGGTGCCTCTTGACTTGATTCCCACTTCCAGATTTCCTTTTTAACCACGGCAGGAAGACTGGGATTGTGACAAGAGGAAGGGGAAACACAGAACAGTTAGTAGCAATAAGTTTTCTCATGTTTAGAAATAGCCTCTGTGTGCAAAAACAATTGTCAGCAGCTTTCAGCAATTTTAGTGATGGGTTTTGTTTTCTCAGACCTGACCACCCCCTGTTCATCAGTCTTTTCACATGTATCAGTCATGAGTCTGAGTCTCTCAGCATCCCCATGCTGAGATGTCATTAATCAGTCTGCACTTTGGAAACTGCTTATGTCTGGTTATGGCACAGCTTAGGCAGCAGCAACCAGCTCTATTGCAACTTATTCTAAGTACAGTAAAGCTTTTCACTGTCCTGTATAAGAGGAAAGATAGAAATGTAAGTTCTTCCAGACTATTGGGAGAACCAATGCCAAGTTTCTGTCAGCCACTCCAGAGAAATAAGTAACAGAGGGTCAAGTTTGATGTACACTCACTAGGAGTGGTGTGTATACTCTTATCTGGTGTCTGAAGTCAGATGCAACTTTTTAATTATTTTCATGCGTTATAACATCAATATAAGCTACTATGCAAGCTCACTAGGGGGGAACAGAATAGTTCTGATGTGAAAACACACAGCTAAGATTTGAGACCAGTGCTCAAATTCCAGCCTCATTACACCATGACATTCTAAGTTACAATTTTCTGTCATTAAACCTCTTCTATGGGTGGTGAAAGCTGAACAGCAGTGAAGACTCAAACCATTGTGTCACACAGTGAACCATTCTACGCCAGGATAAAGTCAAACAATGGAATAGTAAACACATCCAAATCCCATCTGTGCTACAGTGTCCACCAGTGGGACTGCAATTGCACCATGGGATCCTGAATTGCAAATCCTTTTATTTGAGGGCAAGGGACACACATCCTAAAGAATAGTATAATTTTACCACTTAGTTTATTATATCAAATAATATACTAATAAGTCCAAAATGCTGTAGTGAGTGTCTGGATCAGTTATGCCTTTTCATAACTGCCATGTTTTATAGGGTAATGCTAAAAAATCTAGTACTTTGGTTTATTACATTCAGAATCAGAATGACCTACATCCTTCTCAATTTGGGTGCATAAATGTAACTGTAGGTGTCTGTTCATTTTTTTTAATGTTTCTTTGCAGAAGAATGCTTCTACTCTGCATAGTTCTGTCCTGCATGAGGAACCATCAACGATTATTTTGTGGCTATTACATATGAAATGGAAGAAAACAACAGCTTCTTTCATACTCAAATGTAAAGTAGAGGCGAAAAGAAAAGTTTAGTTGCAGTAACCTTTGCTGCTTGAGCTATTTGCACTAATGGGGGTAAGGTGCTTTTAGTGCAACTGCTTTTGCTTTCAGAGTGCTTCATCCTGTCTGCCTTTGGTGCTGGGGACCGGGTGGAAGGTTTGCTCTGTCTGCAGGGAATCTGCTTTCACCGGCAATCATAAGACTGGTGTACCACACCCAGGCCCTGAGGAGGGCTGTCTTCCTCCAGTGCAGCAGACCCCAGGCAGGTGTGGATGGAGCTCCTGAGTATCGGGTGGGAGAGAGGTGAGAAAGGTTGTACCCAACCTAACTTGGTCTGTTATAAAGTTTTGGGCATGCTTTTACTTTGATTAATGAACTGTTCTGCCCCAAATATTTCTTGGATGTCTACATTACCATTTTCAATTGTGCTAACTCAAACAAACCAGCAATCAATTAACTAGAATTACAAAACTCTAGGCTAAACAAAGCCATTGTGAAGAAACTGGTTTTCAGCCCAGTATCTGCTGATGATGGGATATGAAACAGCCTATTGAGTCTGCAGCTCTTGAATTCTTGTACAAAAGTAAAAACAATGCTATTTGATTTTTCAATAGGGAGAGAAAAAAAAAATCCCATTTTGTTCAGTACCTCCACTTAGAAAAGGCAAACTACATTACCGAGCCAAGTTTTAGAAAGTTGTACAGAAAGAAGTACCTCCAGCACATTAAGAAAACTTCAGTTTATAGTTATACAAACTCTAGAAGAAAGGCAAAACCACTAAATTTTAAATTAGATTTATATATCCACCTGTCAAAAATGCTGTACAAACCTTTTGAGGTATTTTTATCTTTCATCGAGAATGCAATTTGAGAAGACCAAACAGCTCTTTCAAGTTTTTGTGCTGGTGACTGTCAAGTTTATTGCTAATACTATGATATTTAGTGCTTTTCATCTGGTTTAGATGACAGAATGCTAAAATGTATGAAGATCTCAGCTTCTAGTATTCATGCTTTGGGGGAAAACTTGGAAACTTGAAACAAACACACACAGCTTAAATAAGAGGACAAGAAACAGCAACTGAAAATATCACTTTCCTAAACCTCTTATTTTTAATTAATTCTCTGCTCTGGAGGAGCAGTTTCGTGGTTTTTCAGTATGTGAGGGTTGCCAATACAAAAAGCATGCAGCAATTGTAAAAGCAATAACCAGTCCAGCTGCATTCCCTGTGCAGAAACTGAGAGGGACAACAAGCCATAAATAGTGGTGTCACCGCCACTCTTTCCCTCAGTTAAGGAGTATTATTATTCTGAACACAAAACAAACTATTGCTTGGGCTCCAACTGAAAGTTTCAAAGCCTCATAAATCTGCCAGGTCAAAGCCAATTTTCACTGGAATTTTGGAAGGGAACTTCTTGAGAGAAATATCCAGCTCTAATTTTAATTTCCTTTTGCTACTTGTTTTAACAGCCTTGTCCAAACCCAAATTCCTCTTCAAATGGAAGAATACAAATTTTCCTCTGATTTACCTCACTCTATGTATGCCTATAACTCAGCGCTAGTCTACTACAGCAAACACAAACAGAATATCTACAATGAGTGTCTAGTTTCCTTTTACCCGAAACTGCTGAGAGCAGTCTTTAGGCACAGATTGATGTGATGAGTGACTGCATGTAAATTACTGATGGGATTTAGGTAGAATGCTGCTGTCTAAGCTGCTGTCTCCAAGGTTCCAGTCAAGGCAGGTGCTTTACCTTCAGTGTAAACGTTTTTCAGGTTTGTTCAATAAAAGGTTTGGAAACTGCTGCCAATGAGGACAGCTGCTGGCTCCAAAATACGAAGGGGAAGGTTTTGGTTACTTTTTTTTAATAAAAAGGAAAAATCCTTCCATGAGAGCTCAGCAGACATCTGAGGCAATTTGCAGAAAATCTGCACTAAAGGAAGGATGTGTGTCTTTGCTCGCTCTCTGACTGCGTGTCCAAGAATAATTTTTTCCACAACTTTTTCTGCTTCAGAGTATCTTCCCAGGTGAAGAGGCCAGCCTTCCCAGCCTTCCTGAAAGGGAGAGGGGGCAGATCAGAAATGATGGCATTTTTCCTCCCTTTTCTTAACAAATTTCTCTTCTATCACTACCTTCCTGCTATAACACTTAATTGTCTTCATGCATTGTATTCTACATAGAAAACCTGCTTGCAGCACAGTGTTTTCTGGACCCAGTACATTACATGTTTGCTAATATGCAAAACAAACAAGATGAGCAATATAAGATAAAATCTGAGGTCTGTTTCTTGCTAGGGATATTTATTCCATTTTCATGGTTATGAAATTATGTTCTTCTATGCAAAAAAAAAAAAAAAAAAAAAAAAGGCTCTGAGCATCAATGAATGCAGTGATAGAATAGCCATGATTAGTCCAAGATCCCCATAAAGAACTTAAAAAATGAGAAAAGTGGCAAAAGGGTAGGTTATAGAGTGAGAGAGATTGATGACTCATATTGGTTATTGTGAGAAAATTCTCTTTTTTTCCCCACTTGCTAAATCTTTTGCCCCAGACAGGAGCAACTGATTTTAACAAACATTTGGTAAGGTTTTTTGGGGTTTTTTGGGGGGTTTTGTTGTTGTTGTTGTTTTTGTGGACTATACAATAAGTTAATACCATACACTCAGCCGGTCAAACACATGGCCTTGGGCCTAAAGAAAGGCAGCATAAAAGTGTGGGGTTTTTTTCAATGAAAAGAAAGAAAGACTGCTTTACATAGTTCAAGTGGTTAGGGTAGAACAGAAAAATATTCTGCCTCTAACATGGATTTAAATAAAGATGTTTCTTTGCTTGTTAACTACTGTCAAAAGGGGACCTCGTTCTGGGAAACATGCTGAAAAAGTTTTTCTTTGTATACCATACACACCAGCTGCCTGGTAGACAAAGAAAGATTCTTTGTGACTCTCTTGTTTTTATACAAAAAAAACAAATAACAGTGTTTGCATCTATAGGTATTGCTTCCCAGTGAAATGGTTTTATGTCATACCAGTCCTTAAGATTCAGAAAAATAATTGTACTATTGCTGGCCATAATAACATGTTGTGATTAAAACAGATCTTCACTCTGCAGGTAAAACCAAATACACAAGCTTGTGAGTAATTTTTAGCTTTTTGCTTCTTTATTTTTGCCCCAGATTGACCCTGATACTTCTGGTCTTGCTCTACCAGGATATCTCTTAACCTTATTAACATAGGCTCTTATTAAAGTGAGCTCTGTGCAGCAATGTGCAACACTGACGTGGTTGTCTTATGGAAAGCACAGCTGTGAGGACCTTCTTCCTGGAATGGCAAAACAGATAGCTACTAACTACTAAAGCAAATTTAGGCTACGGACACAAGTGCTTCTTGCCTTCTTTTATGCCTTGATATTGTGCAAGCTATAGTGGTGTCTTGTAGGTGAAAAGAAATATGCAGCTGGAGGGTGTCAGCTTTTTCCAGCAATATTCTTGTCAATAAAACAGCCTGAAATTTTGTTTATAGCCTTGGCAAAGCCATCATAGGCTGAATTAATCACAGCAGCGAAGCTATCTGCTAAACAGTAGGGAATTTTCATATTACAAACTTTTTGTATAAACCTCATGAGGTTTAATAGGAATTACTTTATATACTAGCAAAATCTATAGACTTTTACAGACCCTAGAGCTTGTTTTTACTCATTCCAACACTTTGAAAACCTAAGGTGTGTTCCTCTGGCTCCTAGGCTCTTCTCTCTTAGCTTTCTCCCAGAGGCTGCTGCGTTCAGCGTGCATGGATGAGTCTGGAGACTTGGCTGGAAGGCAACGGAAGTCTGGGGCTCAGGAATATTGCCGCCTTTCACTCTCTCAGTGAACTTCCCAGAGTGGCTGCTTGTCTTGTTTAGCCAGTAGTGTGGTTATGATCCCATCAAATAATCGAGCAAGAATGCAATTCCGTGGTATAGTTTACAAATCTTTTGGAAGATTGGTATTTTCAATCTGTTTCAAATTTGTGAACCCCTGTAAAGTGAATCTAAGTCTACTGAAGCAAACTTTCTTTTCTCAGTTATCTTTCCAGGCCTCCTAGTAGTAGACCACGTGTTAAAGACCACTGATCTAGAAAAAGAGACCTCTCGTGCAGCTGAAATTTAAACTGTGTTTACTCAAAGGTTCAGAACTCTCAACACCACTTAGATGGTAAATTTCTGCTATAGGGACCTTTTCCTTCTTTTGTACAAACAGTGCATTCAGTTCATTAGTCACTGTACTTTGTGAGCATTATTGCAGTATAAATAATAAATAATAAATGGCAGTTTTATCTAGGGGTCCTCAAAAATATCACTCTGTAAGAAAGTTTCTCATCACTGAATTTGGACTATTTGGAAATTATTACTGTTATATTCTCAGAAGCAGGACATGTTTCATGACGGTTGGTAGACGAGAGGTATGAGGTAAACATTGTCATAGCCGACTGAGCTTTGTGGTTGCACCCTAACTTGTACAGCTTTCATGAGAGAAGCCAAGACTGAAAGGAAACATGGGAGTTTCATGGAGCACAATTACAGTTGTTTATTCAATTATTAGCCAGTCCTGAGATGACTCACAACACAGCTGCTTAGATTTACAGGCAGTTAACAGACTTAAGTGTTTGTTGGCTTTTTTGTTCAAAGTGAAGTAGTGGGACACTGTCCTGGGACAGATGTACC
Organism: Zosterops lateralis; assembly: GCF_965231275.1. Classification (NCBI taxonomy): domain Eukaryota; kingdom Metazoa; phylum Chordata; class Aves; order Passeriformes; family Zosteropidae; genus Zosterops; species Zosterops lateralis. The sequence goes on along the minus strand of NC_139764.1, from coordinate 55,998,906 downwards.
ACAAAGTTGAAGGCTTGAGGAGACAGAAAAGACTTTTGTCTATTTCTTACATCAGCTGCTTTGTGAGAAAGATACTATGAAAGTGATTTTATCTGTCATATCTTGAGATAGAAGAATAATCTAGTAACAGTATTCAGTGAAAGTTGGGCACTGTTGTCTCTGAGACACACCAAAAATTCTGGGGTTCTCTTATCTGCTATTTCCAAATGCTCCAATTTTGATGTGACTTCATGTGGTAACTCTTGCATCTGTAATAATAATACAGTGTGCTGTCTGCTTGACTGGTGGAATTTTTTCCAAACAGTAGTAATTGACATTCAGTTTTGCCTCAGAATAATTTGGAACTGTTTTGATTACATTAAAATTCAAATTTCATACTTTTTATATAGAGAATTGCTTTGTAAACAGAGATAAAATAACCAGTAAGTATAGGCCATGTCATGTCATATAAACAAGTATTTACAAAATGCTGCAACACATTGCCTTTTCTAAATGGTATTGTTTCTGATTTTCATTCAGGATTGCTCTCCTGTACTAGACTTCTACATTAAATAAAATGAATTAACAACACTGACCATAACACCGTAGGAATTTAGGGTTTTCTTTTATACTTTTCTTTTGAATTTTCTTCTATTTTTCTTCCTTATTTCATTAGTTCACTGAGGTATCTCTTCTGCTCTTGATCTCCTTTGTCTGAGGTTGAGATACCATCCTTTTTCTTGCTTCTGTTTAAAGTATTTTGTATTTTTATACTGCTATATAGAACTGTTAAAAAATCAAAAGCATCTATCCCTATTGTAGGTAGCAGGATTTGTAAAAACTGTAAGAGATTCTCTGTCTTATTGTCAATGACACATCTTCAGTTTAGGGCTTGCATCTTTCTTCTGGATGGGCACTGACTAAGGTCAACGCAAGTTCCCATTTGGGCGTTAACAGCCTTCATTGTTACAAGTCCTGATAAAGCTTCAGACTTCCTTTTCCACTGCCCTGTCTGCACTCATGTAGATAGGTGCAGAATGAAACTACAGCGAGCTTGTTACATCATTGTTCTGTCTTGATAGGATCTGAAATATCACCTTCCCTTGATGAGTCTTCAGTGGCTGAGAGCGAGTTTTTGAGTGTTACTCAAACTTCCTAAGGGTTGTGATGAATTATGCCCACTGCCCATGATCTGAATTTTGCCACTCATAGAATTTACTGAGAGAGAGGAAGATGTTTTGCTGTGGTAGTAGCTTAGGACAGCATGGGATGCAGCTTTGATGAGGATCGGGACAGCTGAACAGTGGCCAAACAGTTATCTGATAGGTGATTTGGACGGCGTGTTGCATTAGACAGCGATACAGCAAAGGAGATTACAGTCCTCTTAGCTCCTTCTTGGAAATTTGCCCCTTGAGATCCTCTCTGATCCGTCCCCACAGAAGTGCCCTTGCAAACTGCCTGCTCTGGGGTCCTCACTCTCTGATGTGCAGCAAACCAAACTAAATGCAAGGGAGAACTCAGGGCCTGTTGTGTTTGAGAAAAATACTCCAGAGACTAGATGGTGATCTTGGAGAAGTTAGAGGCTGAATTTAGTTTATTGCCTAAAAAAAAGCATGTTTTATTACTTATTACTCAGAGAGTAGTTTAAAACAATTAGTCTAATTATTGTGGAGCATTGTGCTTTAAAAGGTACAGCTGAAAGTAGGGAACCACAAGATTCTCGTGTAAGTAGTAAAAGTTTTTTTTTAATAACCTAGATGAGTCAGAAGAAACCAGTGGTTATATGTTTGAAGGAATTTCCTTGAAGCTGGAGTCCTGTAATCAGATGAGCTCATCTGCCATCTGAGCAACCTGTATTAGCAGTGTTGAAAAGTAACTCTTAGTTGCTGCTTAAAGCAAGTCTAATATACTCCTTGTTGTGCTCTGGAGACCTTGGACTTGATCCTGCTTTTTTGTACGTGTAGACTCACCACAAAGCATCCAGCAAGAAAAAAGAGCTTTTTGAAGAGCATGATCTTGCAGCCCCTAAATAAAACACACAAGATGAAGGCCCCCTTATCATGTCTTAATACTCTTTTTGTGGATAATCAATTTAAGCCAAAAGAGGCAGATGAATTTTGAGAAACAAGCACCTCCTGTGTGCCCAGTAAGGCTGTTGGCTGTGCAACCAACTAAACTGAGAAGAGGAAGTGGCTGAGATCTTCCTCCAGCTTCATTTTGAGCTTTTTACTGTCCCATCTAGAGAACATGGGGTAAGCATCTTCCATCCTGGAGGGGTTGCAATGGCTCATCCTTAACTGGTGGCTTTGTTAGGAGGAGCATGGAACTAGTGGGCACTTTCTTCTAGAGCAAGATGCCTGAAGGCCAAAGTTTGAAATTAACAGCTCAATTCCAGCCTTATAACCTAAAATATTCCAAAGAAAATTTAACTGGGAAGAAGATGAGCCCTTGTAAGACTGAAACATGGTTTGTGTTTGCAAGGCTGTAGATGCAAATGTTTTCAGGAATATTAGAGAAGAAAAACTTTCTGGAGAAGAACAGTCGGGAAATGTAGACAACTATTATTTATCACAATGAAAAAAAAAGTGTCATGGTGGAGGTTGTGCTTAAGACCCAAGACTTGTAAGGAATTTGAGACCTGAGCTGACAACATAATTGCACTAACTTTTGAATTTAGCAGAAGCCTATTTATTGAAATTAGCAGCTGCTCTCCATCTTTTTTTTTATGAAACACACTTGCATTTGTGGAAAATCCAAGCAGTGCTGCTATGTGGAAAAGCAAATCATCTCAAAGATACTTACTTCTGCATGGAAATATTCCCAGACAAAGGAGTCAAACCCTCTCCCTAGAAAGATTAAGTTCAGTCAATTCCTTCTGTACAATATTTTGCTTTTTTCTTATGTTGACAGTCTTCATACTTGTAACCACTAAACTTCATCCTCTTACTCGCATTCTTTATGCACACTATTTGTTTCCCAAGGCAAGTGGCATGCAAAGTCATCTTGTATTTAAAGTACTTCTACTTAAACTTTACAGTAAGATTGGGAGTAAGATATTTTGAATTTTGTGATTAAATGTTTTAGCGGCTGTTGCTGAAAAGACTTCAATATGCTTCCAGGTTTTTTCATACAGGTATCTCATCAGCTTGGAGATAATTGAATTCCTACAGGATACAGGCATAAAGTAGGTATGATAGCATTTTATTTGATATTAATGATTTTACTGGAGCATTTACTGAAGTAATTACTGAAATGGTTGTGTACTCCTTGGCATTAGTGTACATGGAAGTGTGTGTTCTATAAAACAGGAGCACAGCTCTAAAAACCCCCATCACTTAATAATATTGCTTTGCAAAGCAAATGAGTTACTTGCGCTTGCCAATTAAATTGTATTGTGTGTGGAATAAATAATTTGGACACAAGGCAATGAGCACATTGCATTTTATTATTATTATTATTATTATTACTGCTGACTGGGGAGTGCATAGGTTAATATTATATCTGTTTTCCCTGCTTTACACCCTTATGTATGGCATGGATGCTGCAGTTTTCTTCTACAGATCCTCCCCCTCACCAATCAATCAATTCTGGGATGTGTCTTTGTCTTTTAAGTGTGTGTGTGTATGGGGGGGTGTCTTTACAAGTAGCAGTAGCAGGCTTTTTTCCCCCAGATTCTAACTCAGAACAGATAAACTTGTACTTCTCCTCAAGTGAATGCTGGAATTCATCATCAGTCAACAAAACTGAAGTGACAGTAATTTCTGTACATTTAAAGACATTGGTTAGAGTTTTGCTGAGTCACAGTCAGAATGAGGAAAAACATTATCACAATGACTGGTGCAGTTCAGAGCTGGTGATGCAAAGAAGTGCTGTGATGTTTAAGAACATATGTCTATGTACAAACATATTGGTAGACCAGTCGATATAAGCAGATCTCCTAGAAGGAAAATAATGTTAGGTTATAGATCCCCAATATAGGAAGCAAATCACTTTCAAGTAGTACATGAAGGGAAGTCATGACCATCATCGTGAAAGACACCAGCTCCTTAGTGGTGCAAGTTTCTCACTGCCAGGGCAGCAGGAGGGATAGATGTGAAGAGCTGGCAGGTGGAGCTGGATCCCACACTATGTATGGGGGAGGGCAGGGATCCTGTGGTGTGAGAGATGCTGTGAGAGTGAGCAGAAAAAGATGCGTGTCAAAAAAGGTGGAGCTGGGGGGAACAAAGACCTGCTTCTTGCCTCTGCACAGGAGTGCTGCTGAGGGTGACTGACAACAACTGGTGTTCCCCCACGTGCCACTGACTTTATGGTGCACAGGCAAAACCCAGGAGAAATGTTCACCTGCCTGCAGCTTCCTTGTCACTCGTGCCTTTTTGCCAATAGTAAGGTGAGTTCCCACAATTTGTCCATCTATCTAATTCCTCAAAAAATGGGTGGTTCTCAGATACACTATATCATGTTGCCATGTTGTAAAGCTTGACCTTTAAACCTCCCTCATTCTTTCTGCAACAATGATCCTACATTATCAGTCAGTCGCCTTAAAACTCAGGGTATTTTGTCAGTCTACTGTAATGTTATTTTTAGCACAAGCAAACAGAAACCAGACAGACTCATGATCAGTCCTTTGGGGAAATGGAGGTAGAAGGATGAAGAGAGAGAAAGAGACTTCTCCTCTTGAAGATTTTTCCTGTTAGTCACAGTACTGAGGAAAAACAAACTCCATATGGAACAGATCATGTAAGGCCTTTAAAACATATTTGGAGAGACAGTACAGTTTCTTAAAGGAACTTGGAATAGTCTGTGGTTTGGGGGTTTTGCTGTATTTCCCATTTGGGGACGTGTGTGCATTTTCATTTGTTTTAATTTGGACCGAGTTAAATGCATCAAGCAGTAGTTTGTTTTATTACCATCTTTCAAAGATCTATTCATAAAAGAAAAACATTCCCTGATTCCCCAAATGGGAAAGAGTTACAAATGCTTCTCTCCCAGTAGTTTCATCAGAGAAGTTTTGCTGCTTTTTTTCTCCTCTTTTTTTTCTATTGACTTGCAAATGAAGGCCAACTTTTTGTTCCCAGCACAAGCCCAGAGTGTGCTGTGGCAAGGATGTGTGCCCAGCTGGATGCTGAATTCAGATATGGAGTAGCTGTGCAGTGCAGGAGATCACAACCACTGGGCTGATTTTAGTGGAGCTAAATCTCACCTTTTTCCACTTGCCACCTGTCAAGCAACTTTGTAGAATACCATTCCAGTATTAACTGTGGAGTCCAGCCATCTATGATGTGCCTTTCCTGACTGATAGGACAGTGATGCTCACAAGGAAATAGGAGTGGAGTGAGATTTACCCCTTGGTGATAAGGTTCTCCACCCAGAGGGTGGTTGGGCACTGGAACAGGCTGCCCAGGGGAGTGGTCACAGCACCATGTGCCTGACAGAGTTCAAGGAGCATTTGGACAATGGTCTCAGGCACAGGATGGGATTCCTGGGGCTGTGCTCTGCAGGGCCAGGACTTGGACTTGATGATCCTTGAGAGTCCCTTCCAACTCAGAATATTCTGTGATTCTATGATAACTATGCTGCAATTCTGCAATGTCAATAAATGTTTCGTGCAAGTAGAGCTGTCATTAAAACGTTTGAGGTATTTTTTTTTTCTTGAAAAGGTTATACAGTCCCACTTATGGAACACAAACTTTTGTTTTGAAATGTGGCCAAAATGAACTCATAAACATGGTAATATTTTAAAATTCAACACTGGTCTCAAGAATATTCAGTGTGTATGTTGGGAAAGAGCTCTGGGCTTCTGAGTCAGTGACAGAGAAACAGACCCTGACCAAGGTGTTTTGGTGGGTTTTTGTAGGGGGGGTGGGTGGGGTGGTTTGTTTCTTTAGGATTCCAGTGAGAACAGGTAACATGAGGGCAAACACTGAAACTTCCTGATATTCTGAATTACTGCTGTAATTACTTGTTTTGACGTCTGAGAAGTATGAGCTGTTCTAACCTCCCAATATTCCTTGCATTCCACATGCTGTATATTAGCATGAGTAGAGGGAGAAACTGTTATAGAACAAAAGTGATACAGCTTTATTAAATTTGAAATATGGAATGAAGTTTTACAGGAAACCAAAGATTTTCTTAGAGCTCAGAGGAATAAGGAGCACTGAACATGTATGAAGGCTTTATTTGAGCCATTTCTTCTCTTTTGTGTGTGTCTTTTTAACTTTTTCTTTTTTAATGTTGTGTAACTTTAAACTCACCTTTCCAAAGAAGATGACCCAGAAGCCTGCCAGAGGCAGGTGTAGTCTCTATCTACAAGCGCCTGGAATTTGCTTTCTACGGGTCTGTATTTCGTGGCGGACTTGCCCACTTCGCATTTTGTCAATTTGGCAACTCATTTACAGGAGCTCTGTCAGAGCTGTGAATTGAATTGCAGACCTGTGGTGGCGGAGAGGAGCCGGTGGGCAGCTGGGCGAGGCGGGGATGGACTCGCAGGCGGGCGGGGAGGCTGTGACCTGACACAGGGGAGGGAGGGCAGGAGAGCCCAGCGCCTTTCCCTTTGTGAAAACAGTAGCGGATTATTTTTCCCTTTTTTTTTTTTTTTTTTTTTTTTTTTTTTTTTTTTTTTTGTCCCCCATTCCCTTCTCCTCCCTTTTTCTTCCCGGCGCTGTAATCCTACTGCTCTCTTTGGCTCCGTTCCAGAGACAAATCCGAGTGTTTAATCTCTTTTCCCCCCCTTTGCCAGCCCCGGGGGCTGGGGGGCGGCGGAGCCGGGAGAGGAAGGCGAGCAGAGCAAGCCCCAGCCCCGAGCCCGGCCAGGCCTCCCCGGGGAGGGGCTGAGGCAGCGGCTGGGCTGCGGGAGCTGCATGGAGGAGGGGAGTTTCACAGGCTCCTCTGCCCGGCCGGGAGGAGGAGGAAGTTTGGCGATTAAGCCGCTGCCCGGAGCCGCGGCGCACGGAGCGAGCCGGGGCGCGGCCGCGGGCGCTGAATGGGCTGCGGGGCGGGCTAGCCTCCCGCACTCCGGCCCGCACCCCCGCACCTGGATCTGCAGCGGGAGGAGCAGCGGTGGGCGAGGGCAGGAGACGGCGAGAGGCTGGCGGTGAGCGCTGCCGGGGGCTTTGTTCGATGGGGCGCGCCGGGGAGGGGGCGGCGGCTGCCGGACCGGCTGGGCTCGGCTCGGCTGGGCTCGGGGCGGGCAGGGCAGGGCAGGGCAGGGAGGTTCCCGGTGTCCCGCAGCCCCCGGAGCCGCGGTGGGGCGCGCAGAGGAGCGGGCGGGCGGTGAGCGCAGCCTTTGTGCGCCCCGCGGGCTCCCAGCGCCACCGCCGCGCTTTGTGAGCCCCAGCTGCACCGCTCAGCCCCTGCCCGGGGGTCTCATCGACTTTCTTCAACGAGGAAGGACGTACTTCTTTAAAAATACCAGCAAATTTCATCGGGCCTCAGGTTTTGTAGGGATGCTTTAGCAAACCCCCAAATCCCGTCCTCTATTATTTTTTTTTTATGTTTTAAAGTTAATGGGATTGTGATAAGTATGGCCTAAAGAGGTTTAAAAATATGATTATCTATTGTTAACTGGCAGCAGCTTTGGTTCTGTGGGGCAGCGCTGCCCTGTGGGACCCTGGATGCGTTTCCCCATATCCTGCGCTCCTCTTTTCCTTCTTTTGAGGGTCGTGTGTCCCAGTCCCTCTCCTGAGGAAGTCTTTCAGATCTCATCCTTCAGTTAGCTCTGACAGACCTGAGGCACTGGTTTCCTTCGTTCTTCTCAAGCCACTGTATGAGGGAAAGGGACCTGAAACAAACTTTCAGCTGTTTTCCACTACACTCTCTCTTTAGTTGGCTTTTCCCCTCCTTTGATTATTAATTGGCAGACACAGAAAGAGCTGTGGCGTTGCTTTTTTTTTTTCTTTAAGGTTTGCTGGTACTTAAAGCAGTTTAATAACTCTGCCTAGAGAACCTGATGACTTATAGGTGTTTTGAAAGCTCTGTAATCAGAGCCTACTAATAGTCATCTTTTGCTACTGTTTCATTCTTGGAGGGAGCAGTCTTTGCTGCTGGAGAGCTGCGGTTCGAATTTCCACAAGCGTTTGTTGCCCGTGCCTCTAGCTAAATTTATAAAGGAATCCTGTTAGCTTGTGTGAAGCTAAATCTGGCTGTAGCAACTCCTGGCTGTACAATTCACTGTGGTTGGCAAGGCACAATATATAGTTTCCTTGAGATTTATTTTTAGTTTTTTTTTTTTTTTTTTTCTCCTGGTGTGTGTGGGGCACGTAGTTGTCATAATTTTGGGAACTCTTCACCAATGTGTGTGTGGGAGCTTTGGGATGAAAACACAAGAGTTATGCTAAGGTTAGGAAATGTATTAATGGAGTGCTTGTCTTGAAAATATGAGAAGGGAGTTTGAGATTGGCCTCTTAATGAATATTGGTATTGTTCTCAGGTCCATGCAGATGCTTAGCTATTAAACTTGGACTCCACTTCTGCTCTGTGTTCTCAGTTGGCAAACTAGAAATGGTGCAAAACACTCTGATAAAAGATTCAGTTTTAAATGTGTTCATTTATGGGAACGCTGGCTGTTTCTCTCAGACCTACAGAGCCCTAAGCAAACAACGTCTACCTGAGCCCACACAGCTGAGTGCATCTCTGAAAAGCTGTGCTATGATTCTAAAACTAGGTGTTAAGGTGTCATTTTTCCTGTCATTTTACTTTTGATTTTCCAAAAAAGAGAAAGGAAAAGAAAACAGTTGTGTAGCCAAATCAGTTTGTAATTTATAGTCTTACTAGATAACATCTTGCAAAGACAGCATTGACTTGATTTTTAAGTGGAAATCTTCAAGTGGTGAACCTAGTTTGTTGGCAGCTCTCATCACTTCAGGACATCTGCTAATGTGTTCCTCTTCCTTGGGCAGGATGTGAGACTACAAATTAACTGTCTAGAGGCATACTTTGAGAGTAGAGTGTTTGATTGTGAGGACATGGAAAAAGGTAGAAATGGTTTGGAGCTAAGTGAAAACTTGGTACCTGTCTATGTAGAAGTGGGGTGGTTTTGTCTAGGTAGATTTTTTATGGGGTTGTGTTTTGGGTTTCTTTGTAGTTTTGTTTCGTTATTTTAAAACTTTGTTGTGACCTAAAAAGTTAAAACTAGAAGGAAAGTGAAAATATCTGCTTACTGTAAGTGGCACGTAGTGAGTTTGTGTGCTTTTTTGCTGCTGTTATTTGTGTAGGTTGCTATGTTTGAACCTTCACTGACGCAGCCTTTCATGTGGCACTGGTGATAGTATTTTTGTGAAGTCATTTGGAGCAGTATGCATGTTTGAAAGCCTCGTTGTGTGCATTTATTTCGATTGGGTTGTTGTATACCTGTTGTCCTGTGCCTTTCATATGCTTGTGATTTCTTGGCTCCCGTTCAGGAAAGGCTTTTTAAAGCCCTGCTAACCCTGCTGCACATAGGGCTGTAGCAACTCACAGAGGCATTTACTTGAAGTACTGCTTTATTGTCTTTGAACACAAACTCAGCAGTACAAAGCTGGTCTGTTTCTCTAACCAGAGAGCACTAGCAGAACTGTAACTTGACATTGCCTTCTGTCATTTTATCTTGCTTTGTGGTTGCATCACCCATACAACTTTTAGGTTCTGGTGAATACTTTTGAGATCAATACAAAAATGGGAGAATCAAGAACACAGTTACAAAATCTGCTGTTAGTAATTTTGAAGAGTAGATCCACAGATTAGTCTGAGATACTGCTATTGCAAAAAAATTCTATACAAAGGTGTCATCTCTAAAATTGTCACTAAAAAAGACCAATCCTAAACCAAAGCAATTTTTAGGGAAGGATACTAGAGAATAGATGGAGCTTTTTTATTTATCTCTTTATTTTTTTTAAGAAGTCCAAAATAACAATAATTTAACAGATACCTAGCACAGTTGGTGAAGTATGCCAAAGACTCATTCAACTGTTGATTTTTATTTATTTATTAATTTTCTTCATGCTCGGTTGCCATTCCAGCAGTTGCTGGGCACCACTAAGTTTCTACTTGGCAAGGCAGAGCTGCAGCTCTTGGTCTTGGCAGCATAGGGTTATGAAGAAGAGAGGCCACATTGGTCAGCAGCATGACAACATGGCCCTGTCATGTACCCCAACTCCACGAGGTCAGATGTGCTGGATCAGGAAATAATGGGAATATCCAGGCTGAAAAAGAGAGCCATTTGCAGGCTCCATTTAGAAGTTTTTCTCAGATTAGACATGTATAAAGCTGTGGCAGTTATAAATTAGAACAAAGGAATTAGTCTGATGTGCATTCCCTTTTGCATTCAGTCAGGTTGAGAAGGAAGGTTCCTGTGTTAAACATGTTTTATTGACATGCTAAATTAGTTATGGCTTTAAGTTACTTTGCCATAAATTTCTTAATATCCAAATATTGTGCACAGATACTTAGCTAGAATATACAGTAGAAGATAGAATAATAAAATATGAAAAAATGCAAGTTAGTAATATAATATCTACTGAAGACATTTGGAGAGATGGTGATCCTCTTCTAAGAAGCTGGATTTTTTTTATGGTGGGGACAGTGAGGATGTCTCTTACCACTACTTACTCTAAACGACATTCTGCTTCTGTAGAGTTAAGAGGGGGAGGCAGAGGAAAAGAATTTTTGCAGCCCTCAGCAATGTCTGGAGTGATGGAAACGTTTGTGGAACTGTTGCTGAATGGTTAATTCTGAGAACCTGCATTACTGTCACTGCACGTAAAGTTTTAGCTAGTAGGACTGTCAATGAGAAAAAAAAAAAGTGGAAGAAAGTGTTGCTCTTGTAAACTTAGAATGCAAAGGATATGGAATGTAGATTTCCCCTCCACTTTAGGAAAGCCTCACACAGCACAGTGAATGGTGGAACCACAAAACTGGCCTGGGAACAGGACTAAAGGGAATGAAGAGTAAAGTCAATCTTAGTGCAGTGGCAACAGTTACAATTGTCAGTACAGGAGTCTTTTATATACCTGGCTAAGAATACACGAGATGAATGTGAACAGATTGAATAATAACTAAAATATCAGTATAGTCTGTTGGTATTCATTAATTTTCAAAAAACGTGTGTGACAAACTACCTCTTAGTGTTTAAAGTTTCCCAAATCACTTTAAGAATATAAACTTTTTTTTTTTTTCAAAGTATGATCCTTGTATCAAAGAGGTTAGTCTAGCTTGATACACCAAAACTTGAGTTTATATGAACTTGGCCTGAAATAGGTTTAACCATGAACTTGATTACAAATACAGGAAAAGAAAGGGGCTTAGTCAGGGAGGACTGAGGAAGGAAAAAACTACTTATACGTATCAAGGAGGCCTGAAAGAAGCAGTTGTCTAAGCCATGTTACAAACTCTTAAACCCACTGTCATCTGTTGACTGGGGTGCCTTCTGAAGTACTTGCATATGGGAGTGGTCACTACCTGTGTTTTCACTAATCACGGTGCAGAGCATTACTGTGAAAATACAAAGCAAGGTGACTGAAAATTTCTGATAGAGTGACTTCATGCATTTGACTTGATTCCTTCCTCCCTCCCTCCCTCTGCATGAGCTCCCCTTGTCTTCTTCCTAATGTTCTACAGGACGGTCATGATTATGCTAGTGGAGGTTGCATGTGTTTTTTCTAAGTGTAGTGAACAGGTATAAATTGGGCTGACAGCAGTTCCCATGTAAACTTTTGACTGAAGCAGTGCTAATTAACTTTGAATCCTATAAGTCTTGCTTTCCTGCTCTGGAAGTGGTGCCAGGCCTCTTCCTGTGAGCATACGTTCTGTAGAAACTTGCATGTGAGCCCTGCCCAGATGCTTTAAAGTCTAACTTAATGAACATTTAAATAATTGAACCTTCATATCCATTCAGCTGTTTCAGGATCACGCTCCAAGCGTTAGTATCATTGAGCTACTGTTTTCTGCTGATAAGATGTGTGCTTCCTTTCATTGGAAGTACAGAGCAGAGATAAGAAGTGTGTCATGGGTACAGTGATTGAATCACCTGCTCATGTGCTCACTCACAGCCATTGTAGATACAACCTTGGTACCTAGCTTGGGCAGGAGATGGCTGTTTGGGTTGTTACTTGGAGCAGTATTGGGGACAGCGTAACAGCTAGTTTCTTTTCAGGGTCATGGCTGACATCTTCCTGCATAGTCATCTGGGTGTGGGCTTCAAGGTTGGCTTCTGCCTTTTAATTAGCCCACATCATGAGTCTCTAGCTCCTAGATTCAGTGCATAGGCTCTAATGCTTGTACTTTCTCCCCTTGTGTTATGCAAAGTTATCTGTAAACACAGGCGAGTTTTCCTCCCTAACTCCCTGTAAACTGGTTTGTTAAAGTATTTACCAATGTTTACCCTCATGTATGTTCCCTAAGATTAGATACACTGCAGCTGCAGCTTCATTGTGATTTCTGCATACTAGAATCAATGTCCTGTTTGGGGGTTTTCTTTTTGTTTCTTTTTTCTGTATTTGCTTTGCCTACCCCAGTGAGTCCAGATCCATAGCTGAGGTCCCAACACATTTCAGAAAGGCAGCAGCAGAACAACTTGCTTTCTGCTGCTGCCACTGATCTGTGGTACTTCAGTATAAAGTAACACAGTGCTTTGTGTCCTTGATGTCTGATATGGGGGAAAAATGATAGTTCCTTCTTTGTAAATAATTTTGAAAATAGGTGAGATGAAGTGCTACTTATTTGCACGTCAGTAATCTTTATCACTTCGGTATGCACAGAGCTTTCCACTTATTGTTTTAAACTGAAACCAAGTTAATAGCAGAAACCTATTTGTTTGGCTTACAAGCAGTATTGGTGCTGCCAAGATGAGTGTGCTTCATACTCAAGCGCTTATGAAGCTTTCTTGCTGTTTACTTTCCAGTTCCTTCTCACTATCCTGATAACATGCCTTGTGAGGCTGCTCAGAGAGCTCAGTGTCTGTCACACCTTAGTGTCTGAGTGATGTCATCACAGACTTCAGTTGCTTGTAAAAACACTAATTTCTCTGAAGAACCAGGAGTCTTAGCCTATTTGAATGGTAGACAAAAATGTATTTAACATTACTGTATTTAAATGTTTAACATTATTTAATTATTATTGAATTTTGAGAGATAGTTTGCCTTCCCTTGTACTCTACCAGCATGTGGTTTGTAATATCTTCTGTCAGTCTTTTCTGGTAATTGTTGGTCTCTCTCATGTTCTCTTCATAAATCTCTGATTTGCTTTATCTTGGTTGTTCTGTGCTCCTCCTGCCTTTAAGAGGTTGCTGTCTGTCTCCTGCTGGCAGACAGGACTGCTTAGCCCACTCCTCACTGGATATAGCCTCTGAGAATCCTTGCCTTGTCAGGTTGGTTGTACCGTGAAGGCTCTTCTATCTTGTGGTATGAGTAGATCGCCTCCAGCATCTCCTCCTGAGCTTGAACTCATTTAATCTTCTGAGCTTTTCCCAGATTTTTGGGGCAAAGCTGCTGACTTGCTTTCTTAAACTCTACCTGCAGTACCAAATATCAGGCACAGCGTAGATGTTTTGGTAAGCAATCTGTTATTAATTTCCCTTTTGCTCTTTAAATCAACGTCAGTGTTGCACAAAGAGTTCTTTCAATATTTAATAGAGGATCAGCGATGCCCATCTTCTGATGATTTCAGGAAAATGTACTGGGTTGGTTCCTTTTATTTGTTAATTATAAATATTGAGTCATATTGGGGGTGATTAGTTCTGGTGTCTGGATCACAGTTACTTGTCTATGCCCATACTTGCCCGATGCTGACTTCTTCCTGGGAACAGTTTGAGGTCATACCAGGGATGGTCTGGAGGAGTTCTGGCAAAGACTCACTCAGATGTTGACCTTGTCGTGCAACTCACCTTTGCAACTCATTCATTGTTGTGAATGGATAGAGTGAAAGAAACTCCAGGAGCGCTGCATGAGCTTAGTCTGTGAAATTACCTTAATATGTCTGGGAAAGCTCTCAGCTGATTGCATGTGGAATAAATCCATTTGCTTGGGATGTGGCACATTTTCCGTCTGTTAATTGGTTATGCCGTGCAATGAGAAGGTGCTACAGTATGTGGCCTTCCTGTGAAAGCAAGCTGCATTCCTCAGCCAGAAAAGTTGGGCTTTAGGAACTGGCACATACCTCAGTAAAAGTCATGTCAAATAAATTTTTACTTCAGTCCTCACTGGTGATTAAACTTGGACAATGGTTTGCTGTCTAGCACATGTGAACATCTACAAAGAATTTTATTCTGAGCCTTTCTTAGAGGGTCAGTATGTGGAATTGTTTGGCAAGAGTATTTGTTTTAAAATGCTACAGTATGTGTTGATACAATTTTGTGTTGTCCAATACACAATATAATCCAAATTATAAGGATGGAGTTGTATGGATGTGAGGTGTCGTTGGGGACTAGGTGAGGGAAGGAATATCAATGAATGTAATGGATGTCTTGATATCCTGCTTGAAATTGAAGTAAATTCCCACCTGTAAGTTTGTGGAACACAATTCCATGTGGTTTGGTGGCTCTGGCTTACTGTGGTGTTTTAGCCTAACTGAAACAGGGTAAGGAAATTCTTTAAGAGCAGAGGTTTCAAAGCCCATGATTTGAGGGAACCCGTTAACTGGACTAAAGTGATAATGTTAGCTTTCACCACACTGAGAGGGTGTGTAGAAGACAAGGGTTATGTGTCATTTACACTTTTTAGGGAAATGGAGGTGAAGATAATCTCAATGACTCCTAAGGAATAAAGTAAAGCACCCATCCTCTTACTGAAAATTATTTTGCTTGCCTCCCATGTAGAGTATGCCTGAAAGGAGCACCTTATTTTACTGAACTTTGAAACATAGTTTTCAAGCTTCTGGGCTTTTAATTTGACATTATAGTGTGAACTCCAAATTCCAAAGTGCTTTTCAAAGGACAGCCAATTATGGTTCAAGTCAGTTTAAATATCTGAATGCAGGTTTTTTTGGTGCCTTTGTTTCTTAAGCTGCTACTTGCTTGATGCTTTAACCCTATATATTTTTTAAAAGTGATTAAGAAGTGAAGCTTTTTTGTTAATAACTGTGGTATATTCATAGACTAACTAAGTCTATTTTAAATCATGCAAACTTTTAAAGATGAAATAGAAATTACAGGACAGATTACTATATTTGGTAGTCACTTTTTTGAAAGAAACATGCAACATCTTTTCTTCATTATAGTTTTTCTAGTACGAAAGTGTTCAGTTTTTTTACACTGATGGTTGAGAAATAAACCACGGAATTGATAAAAAAAATTCACAGGATGAAAAAGTAATTTTCCTTACAGATTGTCCTGTTATATAGTATTAGAATAGTAAAATCTGTAGAAAACCTTCTTGGAAAAGTTAAAGAAGGTTGATAGAACATTCTGTAGCATCCAAGAGCTTGTACTTTAGTCAATTTGGATGTGACTGTAAGACTGTCTCAGATCATCAGCTGAGAGGTTTTGAAAGGCTATTTTATCTGCTGTGGGTCAGAGAATATCTCAGCTTTTGGCAAATAATTTTACCCTAGAACTAAAAAACAGTTATTGATGAAACTACTGTCAAACAAGAGAGCCCCAGTAAAAGCTTTAGGCTTCTTCAGAGTTATTTAGGTTCCTGATTTTAATTTATTTATATATAATGTATATTTACATATTTTTATTTATTTATATATATATACAAATTTATGTATATTTAAATGGTTGTGGTTGTATTTCCAGGCTGTTTTTTCTAGAGTTGTTAAAGAAACTTGGTTCTCAAGCAGTTGAAATTGAGTCCTTGAGTTGTTGAAATTGACTCTGGAGGATTTGAGGCTAGGGAAACTTCCATGATAAGTGGGAAGTAGGATGGTAATTATAGGTCAATTTGCATTTCTGTTTTGCTTAATTTACAATCTGAAGTACAGTCAGATGGTTGGACATTTGAATGTTACAGCTGTTGCAGTCTGATCACAGGAACTGGGTAACACTACTCATGTATTTCCTTCTTCAGATTCCTAGAAATGTTAGTGGAGACTACTCAGTGTCTTCAGCTATTAAAAGGAAAAACTAAGTGAAGTAATTAAAATTCTTGCTGGAGTTATCACTCAATGATACCAATACAAAAAAAAAAAAAAAAAATGCTCTTTTAGTCTGTGAAATTGCCTGTGGTGTTAATTTATCGCTGTAAAGATAGCATGGAGAAGGCAAATATATTGATATTCTATTAAAAGAAAATTTCAGATGGAGCAGTTTTTTGTATTTAAAAGACATCTGTAGATGAACATTATGCCCCATTAGCAAGATTGAATTGATGGCATTACAGTTGAAGTTGAAAGTAGACCAATATTTTTAAATGGGTTTTTGAAATATAAAATTTTGCCTGTTTATGATTTGATTCACCTAGACCAAATTAATTTGGACATTTAGCAGGGACTCTCATTTATTCTGGCATAAGAACAAGCGTTGGGCAGAGCTTCCTGGTCTCAAAAAACTGGTGATGGTAAGAGGCCTCTGTTGTGTTCCCAGCCAGCCGAATGCCTGAGGTTTTTTGCCATACAGGAAATCAATTGCAGCTGAATGTGCACTGTTTCCACTTCAAGTATATAAACAGGCCTTATGATGATATAAAAAAAGAAGAAAGATATTAAATAGTTTCTTGAAAGTCCAGAACAGGAACATTTGATGTTCAGTTTCTGTAGATTCTTCACTGTCAGCTTTGGCTCAGTCTGTGGCACAGAAATAGCACAGAAGGAGAGGTGAATTAATGTTGGATACTCTAGAAAAGGAAAACATAAACCAGTGTCTTAGAGAAATGAAAACAATAAAAAAGGTATCCTTGTTCAGTTCCAGTTGATATTCTGCTGAGGCTGGGAGGGTTTACAAGTTAAGCAGAGGGAATGAGTTCTTTCCCTTGGAACTCTTTTTTGAGGCTTCAAGGCAGGCTAATAAATTTTGTGAGATAAAGCTGCAGCACAATTCTACCTAAATAGCTGATTTTTGTGAAGTGGTAGGAGAAACATTATTTTTGTTCAGATATTTATCATGCTTTGTTGACCTTGTTAAAATACCTAGATTTGGTGGAGGTACCTGGCAGATCACAGTGACCCATAATGTACTTTATAGGCCACTCATGTTGCTTATGAGGGAAGTGAGGGCTCATTTGGATAGAGGTTTCCAGGTATTACAGATAATTAAGCTGAAAATCAGTTCTAACAATTTGCAGAAAGAGTGTGGCCTGAAGCCCTTGGGGTTTAGAGCTTGAGAACCCAGCAGTACTTCCTTGCTTCAGCACAGGCATACAGCACGACCATAGGCAAGCTGTCTGATCTAGATTTTTAAAGATACATAGGTAAGCAGAGGTGGTAAAGGCTCTTAATGGGATTTTCAGAATCACATTAGTGTCTAATTCCTATTCAAAATCTGACTCCTTAGCTTGTCTGAACTGGATTCAGCCTGTGCTGTGTTTTATTCAGCTGCTCTTTGGGAAGCATATGCACAGTGAGCGTGACTTAGGGGGAATAAACCAAGGTGTACCTAGACCCCTGCTGAGCTGTGCAGCTGAGCTCCCTTTCATCCTTTTTCTAATTCTGTAATTTCCATCTTCCTTTCTGCAGAGTGCCAGAGATTCAACAGAGGAGAGAAGAAGTGACTCCATTTTGCCCAACCTAACAGTGACATATTTGGTGAGTGCTCCAGCAGGTAAATTTTTTTACTATTATTTTAACTCTTGTTTTTTAACTTTATTTTAAATGCGAGGTGATGTTTGGTGTGCCTCTGGCAGAGAGGATTACCATGCCTCAGGTTAACCATGAGGCTGCTTAGTATGCAAATCCACACTAGGTCACTGTGCTGAACTGGCCTGGCATATGGGTTAGCCAAGAGAGAGGGTGTTCCTCATGTGCACACTAGTGGGGATTTATGCTAATTAAATCAAAAATTGGGGGTGGGGGCACCTAAGCAGATAGGGGAGGTGAGCTGTTCAGTTTTAGCCCTTGTTTCTGAAACTGAGATTTTGCTAAAGATCTGTAGCTGAAATTCTGTTTGGTTGCTTGATTCTCTCCCTTTGGAAGTAAAAGTGTCACTTCCATGGAGAAACAGTGGTTTCCCTATGGGGATAGGGAGATCTAGGATAACTTTGTTCTCCTGAGATTTGCTATGTTAGTCTATGTCATTTTAGTTTATTTTTTAGTGATTTAATTTTGTTTATATAATCTCTTTGCCTGGAAGTCTTGGAGCATCTAGGGAACTTGAGAACGTAGGAAAAGCGGTTTTACATGCCATGGAAATGTAACCTGATTGCAATAACTGATTTTACTCATTTGATTATCTGAAACAAATTGACATTCCAGAAAACTTCACAATAGGACTGGAAGGAGACTCTACAGAAAATAATAAATAAGAGAGCTTTAGGCAAGATCCCTTTCTCTTCCTCTCCAGCAAGAAAGATTCCTGCTGCCAACCTAAAAGAATCTTTTCCTGTCTTTGAAAAAAGCAGACATTCAGTGGCTTAGAACTCAGACGCTGCTATTTTGATGCCTTGTTACCTATAAGGCATCAAGAAAAACTTGATGCTTTATAGGTAGTCTGCTTCACTCCTTCCAGTGCTAATGTTCAAGCCAGTGTAGCAGAGATAAGTTTATGACTAAAAAAATAAATAAATAAAAAAGGGAAAAAAAAAAAAAGAAAAGAAAAGAAAAAAAAAGGTGCATTATGTAAGTTGCCACTTGGGCTTCTGTGACCTGCAGAGGGAATACTAATATGCTATATTAGACCACTAATTAATAATATTTATTCTTTTACCCTACTGATAGTGAGGTGTGTAATATAATTTTGTAGTATCTATTATGCCCTAATTGTGTTCAAATGTTTATGAAATTTTAGGCAACTTTATTTTGACACCAATGCTTTGAGATTGCATAACTGTAATAGAGAGACACTTGTGGAACTGCATAGCTTTAGTTTGAGGTCAACATCTGACAAACATTAGTGAGATCTTACTTTCCTTTGGGTCCAAGGGAGAACAGTCTCTGTAAGTAGAAAAACATTTTGTGGAGGCTGCAAGAGGAAAGACCAGAAATTCCTCTTCAGTGTTTCCAAAAATAGCAAAATTTGAATAAGGTTGCACGTTTTAACATGCATTAGAGAAAAATAATTGGCATGACCTAAATTCGGTACACTAGTTCTCTGTGCTATTTGCTGATAGCTAATTACTAGCATATTTTTTCATCCACAAGTATGGAGAGGCTGTACATTCCCATCTTCCACACAGGAAATAATTTTATTTATTTAACTTGAAGTTTGTGCATATCCAAATGAATGCAAAGTATTTGCCTGGTGACCTTAGAGTGAATTATTTGCACAAACTCTCCCCCTTCCCTGATTTCCATTTAATTTCAAGTGTGCTGCTTGGCCTTGGTTTTGAGTTGCAGTGGTTTTATTTTGTTTTCATGATGAACAGAAATGCTAACCGGACCATCAGACTCAAATAACCTCTTTTCTGAAAGCAGAGATAACATGAATTGTGCATGTGGCCTAAGATGCAGAGGATTCTTTGGGATCCCTGGCAGACAAACATTCACTGTGAAGTGCTTCAAAAAATTGTTGTGTCAACAAAACTGGAGCATGTGGAAATGTATCAGCTAAGGGATAAGGCATTCAAGGAACTAGATGAAGTGCATATAGTAAGGAATTAATTTCGTGGGAAAAAGGAAGACATGCAAAATACGAGGACTGGTGTTCCGTAAAAAACAAGAGCTTAACGCTTTAGACAGGTATGGCTTTGAGGGACAGATGTTGAATCTTGCCAAATAACTCCTAGTAATTTTGCCTTTTTTTTTTTTACATTTCAGGCTTAAATCTGGAACTTCTAAGAATATTTTCATTCTGCAAAACTTTGGTGGGTGGAGGGGGAAATGTTCTCTGAAATTTGTTTCTGTTTTGCTATTACCCATTTGACTTATATAACAAAACTGTTTGTTTTTAATTGTTTCAATGAGTTGGTGGTTAGAATGTCTTTAGAAGGATTAAAATGGACTTCAGCTCTATTAAATCATAACATGTTGTGGCAGAGAAGGAAACATTAGATCAATATACTTTATTCTGACAATTCCGTGTGAGTTTTAATATGCAGTGTGTTTATGCTAAAAGTCAATACATTAAAAAAATTCCTGGAGCATCTGTGCATTAGTGAATGCTTTGTTTAGGTCATGCCTTTGGTGATGTGAGGGCTTGCAAATCTGTGTGGGGGTGGAGAGGAATGATTCTATGCCCACGTATGAGCTTTTCTGTAAGTCGAGTCTATTTTTGGTATGCAATGAAGCAGAGGTACAGAGCGAAAATAAGGGTTCAGTTGCAATGTGAAGGTTTGTAAAAGCTTTTCTATTGTGGGAAGTGCCTACCAGGCTCCTAGAGCAGTTGCATTAGTGTCCATGGGAATATCTGGGGTTTAATTTAGCATGCTAGATTAAGGCCTAATACCTTAATTAAGGCTAACATTTTTAATAAGTTTCCTGCAAACCCTTTGTGGCTGACTACAGTTGTGGAACAGACATAATATAAAGCCCATCTCTAGGGTTTTCTGTTGTTGGCAGTTTTATGAAAGCTGTCATTCTATTTCAGAGCGATGAAGCTGACCAGCAAACGTAATCTTTAACGGAAGGATCCACAGATCTGACTAGACTTGTTAAAAATATTAACCCAAATAATTTATGCCAGTTATGCATTGAAATTCTGCGTACCTAGTACATTTAGACTAATGTTTATATAAAAAGTTACGATAACTTTCAGAAGAGGCTTTGTTAATTGATAAAACAGCTTTTCCAGATGAAGGCTGCTTAATTCTCTTGCCAGTTCCCATGTTTGGGATTTTCTGCTGTGAAAAGGAGTAAATAAATTGTCTGAAAAAATTCAGAAATAATGTAACTAGGATTTTGTATAATTTGTAGACAAAGTGATGTATTTTTTTAAGCATTTGTATATTAAAGTGTTGAACAAAAATTCTTACATTTATTTTAAAAAAATCCAAAGAAACAAGCTCACTCACTTCTGTGTGCTTTCCCCTGACCATCCTTGCTCAGAGCGGTCAGTCCTTTCCCGCTGCCATCTCCTATTGTTGCGGTCAAATGACCAAGGAGAAGTGTAGACTTCCTTTTGTGTCCTGTAGATAGGTTCTTAATTGATGACTGCTGCTTTCTTTCTGGCAGAGAGGAAATGAATGGGCAGTAGTGATTATAGCACATCTGTTGTTTTCTGGTGAGCATCCTGTACAGCAGTGAAACTGTCTTGAGGACTACTACTTTTTATTTTTTTTCTTCTTCCTTTTTGGGTTGGTTGATTTTTTTGTCCTGTTCGGGACTACTCTCTATTGAGAGAGTACAGGTGACAGTAGTGTTCCTTTATCATAGGTGTAGCCAGAGCAGAAAAACAAATTGCACACTGGAAGAAAATAATGTGCTTTTCAAGCAAGTGTATTTTATACATGTGCACATACACACACAATCTCACAAAATCTTCAGGGATGTGCTATGTATTGGTTGCATTTGAGTCCTGTCTTCATAGTTGACTGCATTGTAGATTTTATACTCCAAAATAAAGCTGGAAATGGTGTCCTTTGGGGAAGGGGAGAAATAAGATAGCATTCATACCAAGGACTCAAAAGCTGAAACATTCACACAGCTTTCACTACAATTTCTAAGATGCCATTTCTACATCTGTGATAACATTGTCCAGCTCCTGCTTGAGGATCTACTGCTTGTGGTAGCATAGTGCTCAGAAGTGCTGAGGAACAAACTGGAGAGCTCTGTAGTGGGCTCCTGCTCTCCCAGGGAGGAGGTTGGGCGCGTATGGAGCTCCCTACTTGGCTTTACAGGTGACAGGGAAAGAAGTTCTGGGGAGAGATGAATGGTGAACTGTTGGTAATTGTCTGGCCTGAGAGAAGAATGGGACTTGATGCTGGGCAAGACAAATGTCTGGCGAAATGATTGAGGGAGGCCAGTAAAGCAGCTGGGTGAAGTAGGTTATGGTAGCACAATGTACCACAGCTTGTCCCTTCCATCACACCAGCCATAATTTTTCCACAACTTTTTCTTTTTAATTCTTGCATTATAAATTTGTGAAAGTGATATGCGCTCTGTGCAAACCGCGTGTGTGTCTTGACCATTCTGTTCTCTCTTGCTATGCAAAGTGCTTGAAAAACCATTAATTGAAAGAGCTCTGTAAGTCTCAATCCTTACCACTTATTCAGTTGTTCTTTGTTCCTTCCTTTTCTTTCATCCTGTTCAATTGCACCATTTCTTGTAAGGTGCCAGTACTCTGCTTTTGCACAAACTAAACACATTGGTACTTAAACTAAGAGAGTTTATGTTGGGCTTGGATGCAGCTGGTTAACTGAAGTCGGTGGACTGGGTAGTGCTGCCCACTTCCTTGGGGGTTTTTTGATGTGTATGGGATAAAAATAGGGGTTTTTTCAGCCCTTTCTTGTCACTTGCAATCCCGAGAGCTGCTCTGTCCCTGTCCTCTTAGGAGAAGATCCCTTAGCAAAGGGTATGTTGAGATGTACAGCTTCCTATCCATAGGATGTTGGAAGCTTACAACCTTCCTTAAGGTAAACAGGTTTTTCAAATAACAGGTGCACCTGGCCATTAGAGATGGGAAAAGTAAGCAAGAACATTCTGTGTTGTAGGTGCACACCAATATGGATGAACACAAAATTTGTGATACCATAAGTGAATCATGCTGCAAGTAATGTCTGAGATTAACTTTTTGTCATTCCTTGATGAGAACAAAATTCAGAAGATGAAAAAACAGGTGACATAACCCCAAACTTAAATTTAAATTGGGTGGAGTTTCCTTTTACCTGTGATAAAGCTGGGTTTTTTTTCCCCAAAGACTTATCTAAGAGTAATTTAAGCAACTAAGTAATCCTTTTGCTTTCTGAGTGAGATACACAGAGACCCTGTTCATGACTCTGAAACCTTTTAAACATTTAGCCTATCCTCATAGGATTTCAGAATTATCTTGCATCTCTTGGCAAGCATTGTGGTGTAGCTAAATATTAGTCATGGCAAAAGCCAAGTAATACAGGGAAAACCCACAGAATCATTCAAAATTTATTTGTTCAAGTTTTTATATATATCTTTATATCTCTCATTTTATGTATCTCTTAATATATAGAGCTTTATAAAGAGTGTGTTATTAAGGAGCATACTATATTGTTATTTTGAGCTTTTTACAATTCTGAGCACTACAGTGATAGATTATGCTGCACCACTTGAAATACTTGTGAGAAACACTTGAATATTTGTGTGACTTAATGTATTCAAATTACTATACAGGAGTTTGCTAAGATGTTTTTATTATGGAATCTTGGCTTTGGGAACAGATGCGGCTTCTTTTGTCATGAGTTTAAGATGCAATACGTGACTTGGAGCATGACTATAAATTGTTTTACAAATTTTTTCGAAGACAGCTCTTTGAGTACATATGCATTGATGACTATACACACAAGCCAAAATTCTATTAAAAATTAAAAATACTTCTTCCATTGAGGCAGATATTCATTAAAGCTTGATACATAGCTCTTCAGTAAAAGAAACTTCAACAAGACCTTCAACCTCTAAAAGAAAGATTAGCTACTGCTTTTATCAGCACAGACATCACTTGGAAGAAACTGAACATCTGGTTTCCTTATGGGAGAATTATGTTCTGTCCACTTGACCCTTTGTAAAAGTAAATATTTTTATTAGTTATGTTATGTAGGAGTTTGAAAAAATATTTAATACATGAAAAAAAACCCAACCTTTGCATATTTAGTTTCAATTACAGAAGTGCAGTAGGTCAGATGATCTTATGTTCTTGGTTCATGAGTTTCTATTGTATTAAGAAATATACCAGTATGAAATTTGATAAGTTACATAACTACGACTTTCCTTTTTCTTTGTTTTCCTTTTTATAAGAAAATATTTATTTTTCCCCCTTGCTCCCTTGTCCCCTCTCAGAATTATGTTTGTCAAACCACAGCTGTTTCAGCCTTTGCTCCTTTCCTTCAGCTGTGGCTGTAAACTGTATTTCCAGGGTAAATCCACCTGGATTATATTTGTTTACTACATAATTTAAATGCCTAAAGTTGCTTAGTAAAGATAGTTGTATATTTTGAGTTTGATCAAATAGAGGTTAAGGTTTATTGGAGATGTAGATTCTAATCCTGTTTTCAAGGTAGAATAGAACAGACCTTAGTATCTTAGTTGTTATATTTGTTTCCTTTAAGTAGAAATAGATTTCTTAGGAAAAATGCCCTCCATGCATCACAGGTTTAAACACAAATATTGTTTGTTTTGTGCCAGTATGAGAGTGAGTGGATATCTTTTAACATACACAATGCAGCCTTTTAACTGAGGAAAGGCATTGGACTTAATAAAATATTACACTTGAGAAATGATTTTACAAGTCAAACTGGTTAGGAATTTTTCAGCCAAAAATACTTTGTTGGAAAACAACAATTTGTTAAAAACAGAACATTTCACACAAGCAGATTTCAACAAAACTATCAGCAAGAGAAGTTTTTCAGATATAGGGCTGTAAGAAAACCTGTTTCTGTTCCATGAAAAAATAACAATGTAACTTAAATCTCAAGTGAATACTATCTCTCTGGAAAGGTCTGTCTCTATTTTTAATTATACTTTTTTATTTGAATTAGAGTCCTTCAATAATCTCCACCTCTTTCTCACAAGGAACATGGCTATTTTCAAAAATCTTTTTATTTTTCCATTAAATTGGAAAGATAGCTTCCTAGTTGATTCTAGTCTACTGATGTTCATTTTTGCAAATGGTAAAGAGTCTTTCATTGTTTTAATGCAAACTTGCTGACAAATGGCAGACATGACATGACTGAAGTTATGAAAAATGATTCCTTCTGTTCCTTTTCATTCCCCATTTGACATGTATCAAAATTGCTGGTGACTTATCAGTGAATCAGACCTATTCCAAATTCTTATAAATTTGATTTGTCCCATTTGTTGTTGTTATTATGAGTGGTCTAACTGTGTTCCTTAGGTAATAGGCACTGTAAGTACCTGTCTCTTTACTGGATGTGCTAATGTTGAGGGTTTATTAATCTTCAGGGTGAAATAAAGCCTTTCAAAAGAGTGTGCTATCAGAGTAGACAGCTTTTGATCAAGTGGATTGCAGGATAATTGAGCAATGCTTGTGCCAAATCTGTCTAGGATCTAAACCAAAAATACAGAGTTTTTGTGTTTATTTTGGGAATAGGTTCATAGTTGTATGCTTGCCTTGTACAGCAGTATTTATGAGAAATGACATTGAAGTGGACTTTAAACAGCACATTATAATATAAAATGTTACTGTGTCTCTGAAGCACATCTGGTAATGCAAGATGTAAAGCTATTAATTTGGTCAGGACAATGAGTTCTTTATGAATTGAGGCTAGCCCACTGAAATGAGTTTGCTCCTGAATTAATGATGATGGAGGGTGGGGAATTTGGAGTAATGACCATCTGCTGAGTTGTTGATGTCCAGCAGGCTTTAAGGGACAGAGTGACGCCTGTGGTAACATGCTTGGGCAAATCTTAATATCTGTATTGTGACTAAGCATAGAATGAGGAAGCAAAAGATGGATGAAACTGTAAAATTTAGGTAATTTTCATATTAGAGAAAGAACTTCTTTCTTCCAGGGGTTGAAGCTTACTGTTATTCTCCATTCCTGAGAACAGCTTGATTTGATTCCCTCCCTGGCTAGGAGGGATGAGAGACAAAAAAACCGGACGCTTTTTACTCTGGGGTCAGGCGGAGCCCCACACAAGTGCTGTTGTGCTTCATCTCCTGTGGTGCAACAGTGCATATGTGATAAACTGTGGGTCCCCAGCTCTTCATCCCTGTTGCTGTTCATTCTGTGTACCTAAATTGCTTCCCAAGACACAGTTTAACTGCCTGAAACACTGATTCTCATGAAGCTCTTTAACAGCCTTTCAGCACTGAATGTGGTGTATATTTCTTGAGATTGTCAAATCATATTTTGTCTTACCCATACCTTTATGAGACATAAGGGTAAAAATACTTGAGTAAATTCTGTAGGGTAAATAACTGTATAAATGAGGGAGTCATGAAATTCCCCTGCACAAGTAATTTCCTTCCCTGATTTCTTGGATATTAGTCTTCAAGATGAGTGACCATAAGCCTTTGCATGCTTGCTGGAAATGAGATTAGTAGCTGGGGATTTTCCTTAAAATGAACTGGCAGTACTAATAGAAAAATGCATGCTTCTTTCTGTGTATGGGGAAAGCATAATGTAAACACTCATCTATTTATAAGTAGGCATCATACAAATATCTTAATATCTCTATAGTATCATGCTTCCTGCCATTGATCTTTATCACTAAAAATAAATAATTTTTCCTTGATGATTCTTATATGTTAATCTAGGATTGCAAACCTCTACTCCCAAAAATGCTGCTCATGGTAGATATCTTGAGGACTACAGTGTCCATGGTGTTGTATTGGGTGGAATATTTTTTAAGTGTATGTCATACTCTGCATGAAGGGTTAGTTTGGATATAGGGTTTTCCCTGCAGTCTACGGTAGCAGGCTCACACTTGGGAATAGGTGGAGTGCAGCCTTCCTGGGGGAGGCACCAGTATCCTGGAGAAAAACTGGAATATGAAACACTACCCAATAATCAGGCACTGGGTGACCCATGTGCCATCTTCTTCAGGCTCTCAATCTGTAGAGCATTCAAATATTCTTCCTAATAGATTTCTTTTCCTTTATTGCAGCCAAAAGGTTGCAAATCTTTTTTTTTTCACTTGGTATCTTCTTCTAATCTAGCTAAGTAAGCACTCTGATGCATCAGTTGAAGTAGATCTTTGATGGAGTTCTTGCAGGGCAGAAAAAAGCAAAACTGAAAAAAAAGCCCAAAGAACACGTATGTGGTTGAAATGGACTGTATAATTTATTTAAGTTTTAATCCATGCTTGAACTGGTAAAAGAAAAATATGTTTTTGTAATTACTTCTCTGAAAAGTGGAGCAGGTCTCTTACTTCCTTAGAGAAATATGCTGAATCTTCAGCTTCAGAGATGTGAGGCTGGTAGTTAATCTGTTTCAGCTAGTAACTTTTGTAACTAATGAATTAATCAAATAGTTGAGTTTCTATGTAAATTTTGCTGGCAGTTAACTTTGGAAAAAGACAAAATAAATCTAGACATACTATAAAGGTTATGGTAATTCAGCCCATCAGAGTTTATATGGTTCAAATCTTGTTCCTTAGTTTTGTAGTTTTGTTTTTGGTGGATTTTTTTTATTTTGTTGTTGTTGGGGTTTTTTGGTTGGTTGTTTTTTTTTTTTTTTTTTTTTTTTTTTTTTTTTTTTTTTTTTGGTTGTTTGTTGGTAAGAACAATTTGAAGGAAGTATCACATAGTTTACATGTTACGTGTTTTAAAATAGACCAAACTTCTCTTACATTTAGTTGTAAAAACTCAAAGCTGTCAAAAATAACAGGTAATTTTGAAGTTTGGTAGTTGCCTTAACGTTCACTATAGTTGCTTTTGTTAAGTATCCTGGGTTCTTGTTTTCCACAAATTGGGTTAGATGCTAAAATGACTACACAGTTTTTTAAAAGTTTGGCCTTTGTTTTATAACTAGGATTCATTGCAGCTTCTTCCCAAACTTTAATAGTTTTTGCTTGAAGTGTATTATGGTTGGATTTAAAAGAAAACCCAAAGACCCCAAATCACAAAAAATTCCCTTCCATTAAGGATCTGCTTTGCATTTCACACTGCCATTAACCTGGTAATATCACAGGGATGCTCAGACTTAAACTTGTCCATGGAACAGCCAAAAGAGGACTTTTCTTGCTACAGGAGAGCTGGGTCTTCGAACTCTCCTTGTGCAAAAATCTCTTGCTCTAAAACAGTGGAAGGAGGCATCCATCATTTGTTGGATACGCAGGAGCTGAGAGTTGCAGAGAAAGATTTCTGGAGATACAGAGACAGAAAATTATGCTCCTTTTTGAAAGGTTTGTATCTGGTCTGTTTTAAAGGTCAGGACTGAAAAGTAAAAGCAAACCCTGACACTTCCAGTGGTATATGCATAGGGGAAGAGTAGTTCAATTGCCTGTAATTATACTTTCTCCTCTGCAGTGAATGTGGTTGTCTTTTTTTCTTCCTTCTCTCCCTGTTCTGCTTTTATGCTAGTGTGTGTTTTTCTGTCTCTGTCTATATTCAGAGTTCTTTAAATCTTTGAAGTGTGTAATAAGACTCAATTAAGAAAAAATTGTTCGAAACTATGTGTCGGCAAAGGTTTAATGAGCATAGGTGGCCTGAGAGAGGAGTGCTGTCAGGTTACACCTGTGTAAAATTCAGATGGATCTAGGAGTATTCCCAGGCCTGGAAGATGATGGTCTATGATGGTCATGTTTGCTGATGTGATGCTGGGAAATGCTGGCCTTCTCCACAGACAGCTTCCAGGCATGACTCAGTTCCTAGTGCAGGTCAGCCATCACTCTTGAGAGATGGCTTTTATGCACCCTGTTTTGGAGACTAGAATTATTCATTACCACAGATGTGTTATTCTGTCCCAGCTTGCTTTTGCACCCCGGAGCACTTTTTGGGCATATCTAATGCATTGATTTTAAGAACAGTCTTTGTTTTTCTGATGAATAAACCCTGCAATGTGACCTCAGCATTTATTCAATATCAGAGAATCTGCAGGTTGGTCCAGAAATCCCATGAGTGTTTTCACTGTGGGGAAGATCAAGGGTCACTTTTTATTTATGTGAGCATATCTTCTCAGTCATCATTTCTCTGAAGACTTTTTCAGTCCCTTGCTTGGGTAACTTTGCTCTACAGAATTGCTGTTGTTCATTTCAAGGTGAATTTCTGGATTGTTTGTTTTGTAGAGAGAAATGGAGAAGTTTGGAACTGGGAAAGAGGAAATAGAAGAGTTTGGAACTGATTTGGCACTTGATAAATTATGCCCTGGTGGATGAACACATAGTGATGACCATTGAGGAGAAAGTGGTAGTGGCTTGGTGGTGTCTGGAAACACTGCACAGGCTGTGGGAACAGTGACAGGATGAGAAGAGGATTGAGTAACTGTCACTAAATTTCAAGGGAGCAAATGCTCCTTCCCCTTACTCTTCTTGCCTGAATGCAGTAAGGCTTAGAGGGCTATGGATGGAAACTCATTTGCTGATCAGATAGAGTTGTTCCCTGCTTTTTGTGGTAATATGCACTCTTTGTGTGTGTTTGAAATACAACAGGGACTTTTTCTTTTTTTTCCTGTAGCCCCACTGAATAGACTGGCATAATCTCAGAGTGAGGCAGGGCCAGGTGGTTTCCTTGCTCTGCTGTGCCTCTTGCTGGGTTCAGTGGGAACCTGGTGTTGTTAGTATGCACTCTGTGTGCCTGTGTTCCTCAGAGGACAAAATGTGGGCTAGGCAGCAAGAATGGAGGAGCTGGGATTTTTATGTACTAAGGATGGTATTACATAACTTGAAACAGCATTATTGGAATGCCTCTAGTGTTGTTTCAGTAGATCAGTATTAATATTTGAATGAAACATTAAGGTTTATAGTTAGTTGTGTGTCTTGGCAATGCTTTAGGTTTGTACCCCAATTACTAAACTCAGGAGGGTGTTTTGCGGAAAGTTCACATAAGTTATTTCTTCCCTTAAAAGTGGAAGAAAAGGAACTTTCATCTGAATTCACTGGGCTTAGCTCTGAGAATTCAAAAGGCTTTGGAAACTGGCCGAAGCTCTTGGTACTGACTTGAGTAATATCCCTTTGAATATTTACTTTAATCAAGCCTGTTTAGAGATTCCTCACACCCCATCCTTATTTTTGTTGGTTTCTAGTACTAGATCAAATGACCAATGAAATATAAAGCTGTTTTCTTAAAAATAGGTTCTTCTGGAATTGTCAGTGTATTGCTGTAGCTGGGTTTTGTTATTTTAGCACAGAATTGGTACTTCTCCGTTTCTGCATTCGAAAGATAAGTCTAATTATTTATTTTGTTTTCTGAGAAGGTGAATGAAGTATCAAAGTGCACCATGGCTCAGCTCCATGCAGTTGTCGAGAATTACTTACAAACAACTGATTGATCAAACCATGTCTCTTAGACTGATGTAGAAAGGAGAAAAACATTCAGCTGAAGGAAATCACCTTTCCAACTATAATACTCATAAGTCATGTTATTTTTTCCCCATGTCGTTTTTTCTGAATAGAAGTAGTATTTTGGTCAGGACCCAAGTGAAGATCTGCATTTGGCGAGTTAGTGTTTACTAAGAAATTTGGCTCTTCTGAGAAAGTGTGGTGGGGATCTATATTTGCATAGAAGAAGTTTCCATGTTTAGAGAATACAACGGTTTAGCCCAAAAGAAATGTTTATTCAAAACCTTGTCACCTGCTTCTGTCAAAATGCTCATTCAAATTCCTTTGGAAATTCTGACAGGTTAAAGATTGCTACCATGAGTAGTTTTCCTTTTAACAGTTTTAGTCTCCTAGACTCTATACTTGTGCTGATCATGGGTGAATGAAATAACTTCCATTTCTAGTCCTATTTCATCTAATGTTCCTTATTCTTTATAATGAATATATGTAATGATTGTGTATATGCATGTGCTCTGTCAGCGATTAAGCATAAATGTAATTTGAAACGTAGCTTCTCTGTGCTCTGCATGTGCAATTCAGTGCCACAAAATCAGTTGGGCTATGCCTGCAGTTACAGAACTCTGAACTGGGAACATACTTTTCAAAGCTAATATACAGCAAGAGGGCTCTGGCTTCTCCATCCCAACTAGTTAGAGTGTTCTGTAGATAACTGCAAACTTTGGCTCTAGAAAGCATGTTGTTTGCGAGCCACGCTTCAACAGTTGCGCTCTGGAGTGGCTTGATAAATAGTGGAGTGTTTTTACAGGAAATGTCCCAATCTGAGTTATGAGGCCATTCATATGGGCAATTTGCAAGGGAGTGTACACAGTGCTGTTAGCTTGTCTGTTATTAATTTCCTCTTTTATAACATGTGGGCACAGTGTGTATATAAATATATATACATATATACACATGGATGTATGTATTCCCAAAGTAAGGAGAAGGAAAAGCTGGAGGAACGTGAAGGGGTCCTACAGTCAGCTGCCTGAGCCAGGGCTTGGGGGGCTGCCAGGTTCAGCAGTGTTTGGAGCCTGGAATATATCAGGGCTCAGAAAGCTTTAACTGTTGACTCTTTTATGTGAGTTGCTGTGTTGTTTCCTAATGCTGCATACTCTGTGATGAAAACAAAACCCCAAAATTTTCATTAATGATACTTCACTGCAGTCAGAAAGTTAGATGGACTTTTTCTCATGGCTGTGCATAAAAAAACCCCAACAAACGTGTTTCAGAGGGCATGTGTAAGTAGCTTTGTTATGCATGGCTGTACTTTGGCTAGCCACTCAAATGGCAATTTCTGGAAAAGCCAACTGAGTATTACTTGCCTAATAATTATAAAGTCTGCATCTAAACCTCTCATTTCAGCAGTAATGCTGTACTCAGGCAATTGCAGTTGAAGGAAACTAAAAAATGGGCTTTTTAGGAGCCCATTCTCCTCACAGTGAGTCTTTCCTTATAAATGTAACAGTGTCACTGTGTGTCATGGAGACAAAACTAATAAAAGATCCACATATAAAGCAATAATTATCCATTATTCTGGTTTTAAGTAGGCTTCCCCTTCATGAACATTGCCCTTGTCAGCAATGCCAAACCAAACATTCCTTTGTATCTCCCCCCCATCTCTCCCCTCCCCTCCCCCCGCTTTAACTCTCCAAAAGAGTTTACAGTTGAAGAGGAAAATATCATTCTCTCTTCTTTACTTGGAATTAACATTGTTTAGGAAAATTTTTCAGAAAGTAAATGGACATTCTGGACAGTGCTGACATTTTTGTCTTTCATCAGTAAGACCTTATTCTGAAAGTTCTGTGGTTTTCTTCTTATAGTGAGGTCTGAAGTTATTTCTTTGAAAATATGCAGTGAATCCAAGCATATTACAAATACTTTACAGAAGAGGTGTAGCAGCCTAATGTGACTTGATGCATACTAATTTCTCAGCTGTTACCCAAACTGGAAGAAAAACCAGCACTGCTTTAAAAAAAAAAATGCACGTAAGAGAATAAATTGGTGATTTCAATTTGGTGCAAAGCAGCATTTTGTCGTTTGCTGTTCTTTGTGGGTTTTTTTGTTGTTGTTTGTTTTGGTTTTTTGGGATTTTTTTTTTTGTTGTTGCTTTTGGTTTTTGGTTTTTTTTTGGTGGGGAGAGCTTTCAGAAATGTGTTTAAGTGCAGAGAAAAAATACCCCTGGAACAACTGACTTTGAATAGCATTTTTTTGTATTTATACTCTTGAAAAGCATTGGACTGTTCTCTACTCTTGGAGTATTTGCTTTTGGATGCACCTTATCTCTGTCAAGTTGTCAGGGTTTACATTGCATACTGGCTATGTGACTTGAGGAAGATGTCATTCCCTATCTCAGTGCCTTGACTTTGGCCCTAGACAGAGTTAAAATACATACAAATTCCATTCTTCCCATAGATAATAGCTCTTTACTGACCTTAAACATAAAGAATTTCTCTGTAAGGGGGCTGTAAAGTTTTAATTAAAAATGAAACAAGCCCCAGGAAAACCTTCATTATTATCATAGTCCTGTGATTTCAAGAGAAACTGCTCTACATAATAGACACAGCCTGATGTCCTTACTAAGCAGATGGCAAGATTGTTTCCTTTCTTCTGACGAGTAAGTGTGACAAAGTTAGTGAATTTTAGTTGGGTGTCAAGAAATTTCCTGAAACAGAAATGAAAAATAGAAAAAGGAAGTGTCAGAGGGTGAAATGCCTGCAGACATGGTAAGATTATTTCTATCATCGTTAGATCCATTTCTTTCAACGTATTGGAATTCATTGGTATGTTATCCATCACTGTCATATTTATTCAGCACATAGGACTGGATTCAAATTAATTTAAGGCTTCGCATATTATAGTTTATCTTCACTGTTATTTGACTTGTTTGCTGTAGTTGGATTCCTGGGGCTCCAACAACAGCTCTGGTTCCCTGCAGCCTGTTTTGATTTTATTTCTTCTGCTACTTGAGCCTATGGTGAAATGATCCATTTACCCATCAATGGTCTTTTCCAAGGTGATATTTAGTGATACCCCAAGCACAGGCATCAAGTGAAAAAAGAAATGTCTTTTTAAGTGCTACACAACCTCTCTAATAAAAAAACAATTTGGAGGAGGCTTACAGCCTGCAAAAGCAGGTACCAGGAGCTCTTCACTATATATGCCAGATGCAAGTCTGAAGGGTTTTTTGTTTGTTTGCTTTGCTTGTTCTATCTTGTATAAGAGAGAAATGGGAGTAAAAGTTGACTGTTAGGATGTTAGCTGGGTTATTGTTTGTTTGGTTTTTTTAATATCTGTGAGCTGAGTGGAACAGTAGCAGTAGTCTTTGTCTCTAACCAGAAATCTTAAAACTCTAGTTGCTGAGCACCAGATGCTTGAATATTAAAAAACTAAAGAGGGACAGAATGTGAAAAACACTAAAGAGGGACTCTTTGCGTGTGTGCATCTCTCTGATTGTTTAATAGCCAAATCAGCATCTCTCCTAATTGTAGCAAAGTTCAGAGCTTTGAAAGGAATTTGAGCAATTCTGTGATAAACAATGCTGAAATTCTTTCCTCTTCAGTTTCCTTTTCTTAACCGTGTGCACTATAAAGCAATCTCTGTTATTGAAGAAGTTTGACAGGTTCACATCCAGCTCTGGAATGTTTTGGAATTTCTTTTTCTTTGTTTATTAAGCCAGAACTTTTGGCCCAGTGGTGAGGTTTAAACTCTGCAGCTCACTAGAATTAAATCATAGAAAGGCTTTGGTTAGAAGAGATCTTAAAGATCATCTAGTTCCAACCTCCCTGCCATGGGCAGAGACACAATTAATGAGACCAGGTTGCTCAGAGCTCCATCTAACCTGGCTTAAACACTTCCAGGGATGGGGACATTCGCCACTTTTCAGGGCAACTCCTTCCAATGCCTCGCCACCCACAGGTGGATTTAGATATTCATCTAAAGCTCTTCCCTTTCAGTTTGAGGTCATCCTCTCTTGTCCTGTCACTATATGCTCTTGTAAAAAAAATCCCTCTCCAGCTTTCTCCAACTTTCTCTGAAGGGAATAGGTTCCCTTCAGGTACTGAAAGGCCACAATCAGATTACCCTGGAGCCTTCTCTTCTCCAGGCTGAACAACCCCAATTGTCTCAGCCTTTCCTCCTAGGAGAGGTGCTCCATCCCCCTTATCAACTTGATGGCCCTCATCTGGACTTCCTTGAACAAGATACAAGATGTAATGCATTTGTAGTTGTATTTCTCTTGAGAAAGATTCAAGAAGAGGGAATGGTAGTGACCAGTCAAAATACCTAACATATATTTTTAAAAAAATGCTTTAAACTTATTTTATCCACAAAGCCTGAACAGTTACCCGAGGTGTGTAGCTGGAAGGGTGAATGGTGAGGAATGTGAAGTGCAGCTGTAAACTTAACATTCAGAGACTGTATTTAGGGTGATATGGTAAAATGACTGCATAAATTCTGACAGCATCAGAGAATTTCTTGAGAGGAAGGTCAGGTATTCTTTTCTGGCAACTTCACGGTTCTGGCCATGGGTTTGACTGTTACCACAGTGTGAGGACCCTAAAATCCTGTAGTCTCTTTAGTGGTGTAGCTGGTGTATGTGCATAGTGCTTTTTGTGCTATTTCTGCACTTGATATATGCATTACTAAAGAGTCGCAAAGTAATGGTGCTAGAAATAAGCTCTTGTAATAAAGAAAATGTTGAACTGTACATTCTTGTCTATGTTGAGGCAATTGGTTTATTTTTAAATGAGTTTGTTTCAAATTCAGTTTTCTTTGTGTGGCCCTAATTAGCACTTAACAGTAGAAGTAGTATTATCTAAAAAATGAAATCAGAAAACAATGTAAGGAAAGCTCAGTTAAAAGATTTTATCTCTATCTTTCTAAGTGTCAATAAAGAAAACTATGCTGTTGATTGGTTTTTGCAGAGTAACTACATGCAATGCATTACATGGGGCTCTTAATTTGCTCAGAAAATGCTTTGCTTAGAACACATTGTGTGCTTCAGTGTATGCTTGTTGAGTAGCAGATTTCTTTGAGTAGATGACAACAGTATTTTGTGATAAGGATAGCTGTTCTTGGCAGCTGTGACTTGCTACTGCTGTACAACAGTCTGTGCTGAGACTTGCCTCTAGGTCCCTAAATATCTTGGGACTGACCTGCTTATCCTGCTTTTCCTCGGTTTTCATCAGTGTCTGTCAGGCATGTCCTGTGCTGAGCCACTTCACCTAAGTCTGTCTGTTTTCTCAAGCTTAGATTCAAAAGGAAGTGTCTGAAGTAACAGACCTTCCGTATGTAAGTGAAGAATAATCTTTTGATGGATTTTTTTTTTCCTTTGTTCATGTGGAGTTAACTTTAATGAAGACTTGGAAGAGCTGCTGAGATTAACTGCACTGTACAAAGGCATGAGATAAGCAATGTGTATATATAATTCGAAAAATGCCCAGTGCTTTACAAAATAATTCTGTTCATTCTGGTTGTAGGGAGCTTTGAAATTAGCAAAAGGTGGCGTAGCAGCTTAGTTGTCAGGCTACCCAACCCCAAATCCAGACTCGAGTGATAAGCAGGACGATTCAGAGGGATTTTTAACCCTCGCTTGGCACACTGACCGGCAGGGAGAGGCGGGTTCTGCTGCGAGCGCTGAGTTTTGTCTTCCCGTGGAGCGGCGAGTGCCACCTGCGGGAGCTCTGCTGGAACCGGAGCCTCAGGGGCAGCATCCCGGGAAAGCGCTTCCCAGCGCCACGCAGGGAGGAGCTGGGGTGTTTTGTCACCTTTATGAACTCACAGAGCCAGACCTTCAAGTGGATAAGCATTACAGCTATTAATTTGGGCGAGTTAGAGAAGGTGTTTAGCTAGCTCAGTCTTCAGTGTATGTTGTAGTGCAGTGTGACTACTTCTTGTCTGGAGCAAAGCTGTGTGTACAGAAGAGAACATGCTAAAAAATGTTTTCAAAAATATTCATTCATGTTTCATTTTTACAGAAAGAGAAATGGCACATGGTTAATTATACTGAGAAATTTCCTACAAACTGCACTGAAATGACTTGAGATTGAAAGACAGTGCTTCTGCTGAGCTGAGAAACTATTGTGAGCAGCACATAGTTAATACATATGTGCAGGAAATACATGCATTTCACCAATTAAAGAGGATGTCTTCCTGCTTAGGCTTTGAGCATATGCTTCACAAGCATAATAGAGGAGTGTCAGTCAAGGTTTTGATCCCTCTTCCTCCTCCCACAAGACCCTGTAGGGAATTTTCCTCTTTGTTTCACTTGGCCTCAGAAGCAGTATATGCTGTTTTAAGTGAGGAGCCTTGCAGTGGGGTTGGACACAGACCAAATTCTGAGTATGGCTTATCTTTTCAAGAAGTTCTAGACAAAGTTTGAAGAAGAAAATACTGTGTCACATTCCCTTCTAGACCTTGTATCCGGTGTTACTTTGTAAAAAGTATGCTGTCTTGCCTCGCTGACTGAAACATGGTGATTAGCTGCTGAACTTGATCTTTTAGTGGGTTTGGAAAACCATGACCAAAACCTTGGAATAGCACTGGGAATGGATTCAGAACTGTTGGAGAGATGGGAGGAGGGAGAAGACATACACACAGCAGTTAAACCACAGAGGAGTCAGACTGCTCATTCCTTACATTAGAACATTTATGGTGTTTTTCACATTCAAATATGGTGAATTACAGTAAATCAGAGTGAAAGTGACAGAGGGATTCTGTGATTTGGTCTTTGCCTGCTGGCAAAAAGTTAGGTATTTTGGATTGGAGCCACAGTATGGATGGTTAGCTCCAGAAACTAGGCAGAGGATGCTGTAGATTAAGTAAATTTTGAAGAAGTGGGCAGGAGAGGGAGTGATATTACTGTGGCTTTCATCAGTGGGCAAATGTGTAAAAGGGGGTTTCACTCCTTCTTGCCAGTATAGATCAGAGGGTCTTGTTTGGACCAAGTCATCTCTTGCTGCATTTGTCTTATGTGTCACAGTTGCTGCCTTTCTGTGGAAAAGAAAATGAAAGGATGACCCAGTTTGGAAATATCAGCAAAACGTGTAGCGTCTTATCAAAAAGCCCCACAAAATCCAAACCCCAAGCTCCAGCAAAACCCCTCAAAGCTGGAATATTTTGGTATGTGTTGATGTGCAGGGGGGAAAAGACTGGAAAATTTTTGTGGGACATTGTTGTAGAAGGGAACCTGTTATTCACACCCACATCCAGAGTGCTGCTGGAAGGGAATGAAAGAAACCATTAGAATTCTGTGCAATTTTGAAGGAATAACTATGAACTTGAAATAACACTTGAATCTTAAACAGGTACTGCCATATTTCTTAGGGAGGCTGAAGGGTGGCAGTGAATAGGAGCAGAAATGAGGGCTTGGTTTATGTCCTCATAACTGCTATCCCTTAGGTCAGTGTTATTTAGGGTTTCCTTCAGTGTCACTTCTTGTTCTTCTTGGTTCATGTGAAAGATCTGTATTAGTGTTAGCATATAAACTTGTTTTTGTGGTTTATGTGACCTGGGATCAAAGCTATTCTCATAGGGTTCAGAGCAGCAATGCATCTACTCCGGAGGGGATTTTGTAGGCAAACAAATGCCAAAAACTAGATCAGGGACAGATGTCGTTATTCTCTAAAAAAAGATAATATGCAGTGTTTAACAATCAAATGTCAAAGTCTGAGTGCATGGATATGAGTATGAATTTTACTGTAGCTATCCTTGGAGTTTGGAGTTCATCCTGAAACCTGAGAATATGAGTGCTGGTTTTGGGGTTCTGTGAGATGTTTTGCATTCAGAAATGCAACACCTAATACCATTCATCCAAGAAGGGTGGCCATCTGTGCAGGCTGTCTTTGAGCAGCCTTGCAGCATTGTCCTTTTTCCCTTATGCACCTTTTTTTTTTTTTTTTTTTTTTTTTTTTTTTTTTTTTTTTCCGTGGGAAGAACTCATCTAGATACTATTTTAAAATAATCTAGATAGCTTTTCTGTTAACAGCACAGTATGTAATGTAGGATTTCAGGACTTCATTTGTTTTACATGTGTCAATGTGTGCATAAAACACTGACTGTTTAATCTGTAAAAGACTGCATTTAAAATTGTAATAAAGTATTATTGATTGTGAATAAAGTGACCACAGCAGAGTCTTATATTAATGCCGATTGTGCCTGTGGAAGACGGGGGAGAAGTGCAGTGTCTGTCATTGAAAAGTGACTGTGTTTGACAAGTTTTTGGAGAAATCCAACCAACTTTCTTAAATATGATCACTCTCATCTATTTGGAACAGATGTAGAGTAGGGGCCAGGGGTTGGACACAAAGGAGGAGGTTCAGTTTAGATTTTGGTTAGCGATGATCGTTGCTCAACATAAATACATAGTTGGGCTCCATAGTTACATCTGCAAACACTCCTGTGAGGAACAATAGTCTCTTTGAAATGCCTTGATGCTTTTTTGAGACTATAGCAATAAATTGCTGAAAGAACAAAAGTAGAACACAAATCTTCTCTCCCATGAAAATTTGTCCATGAAACTTTGAAAATGAAAATCATGATACTTTGATTAACAGTGGCATTGAATAATTGGAAACTCTTACCAATGGTTTTCTTTCTTTTTTTTTTTTTTTTTTTTTTTTTTTTTGCAAAGTACAGTTAATTAAAGAGACAAGGAATATATTTGTCTGTGAAACACAAGTAATCCATATCTTGTGTGAGCATGCTTTTTTAAAAGTCTTTTTAGCCACCCATGTGCTATAAATTTGAATGTTTTACTAATTGGGCTACAGCACACTTTTGGTTTAGATGCTGTGTTTAAAGGATCTTATGTTTTTCATAATGCTAAAGCTGATTTGCAGCTTTTAGCAGCTCGGGATTTTAAAGGCAAATCAATCTACTGGAAGGAACAAAAAATTTCTTGAACTAGGACCTCCCAGTATGCCTGTTTGGGTGGCCCTAACTGATTATGGCCCATGAAAATGCATGGTCATACATCTGACTAGTTTTGGTTGCTGTTAAAGAGTTTTGCTTAACTGAGAAATGTAAACAGTACAGCTGTGTTTATTCATAAATTATCAATGCCTATGTATTTACAGTTCTCTTAGTAGAATTTCTGTAAAAAGTGCTCTAAGCAGTAGGTTGAAGTTTTGACTGATGAATTCAAAGATGCAAGGTACCTCATGGACTACAAGAATAGCTGAGCCTGATATTCAGAGACAATTAAAACTATTTCAATAATTATATTGCAAGAGTATTTGGAAGGGTCTACCTGGAATGTTTTTATAAGGTGCTTAAAAACTTTGGGATACTACTACTACTAAGATTGTCTGGATAAGTGGAAATTATATGTATAGAAAGTGAGCAAGCATTGTTTCCTTTTACATTTAGTAGCAAGTTTGTACCCCAAATGCTGCTTTTCTGCTGGATTTTACATGAGTCCAGCTTGGCCTTACTGCAGAGAGAGAGAGAAGTTTAGTTTCCTTGTCTGATGAATAGTTTTTGTCAGAGATTTCCTTTCTAGATTAAAAGGAGGAACTTTATAAATAAAGGAATGCTCAGCATTGACTTCTGTTTTTTGAATAATTCAAAACTTGGTGTGTTACAGAAAACAATAGCACAGTTCTGTATTTCTTTCTTTTGGAAATTTTTTAGTATATTCTGCAATTTCTAGCAATTGCATTGAACTGGTTTGCATTAATGAGACAGAAAGGGGGAAAGGTATATTTTAAAATATATAGATTTGTGTACTTTTAAAAAAAGTCATAAAATACTGTTCTGTACCACATTACTGGACCTCCATTTTTGCATGTAATGTTTTCAGCTGACAGTGAATTGGAAAAGTGTTGAAAAGTGTGTCATATTTGCACCTGGTTGTACTATTGGTACAAGTAATCTTCTGTAAGCTTTAGAAAAAGCAGCAACAAATTTCAGACTGGTTCATTTCTGAAAACCATTACAGACAGTGACAAGAATATTTGGGGAGAAAAATTCTTCGTGCGAACGGTTTTTCAAGCATTGAAACAGGCTGGCCAGGGAAGAGATGGAAACACCATCTGTGGAGATATTTAACAGGCATGTAGATGTGGCACTTAGGGACATGGTTTAGGAGTTGACAGTGTCCTTTCAACAGCTGGACTCAGGGATTTTGGAGGTCTGAGAGTTTCTAAACATTGTTCTGAAGATGCACTTTTCTAGGCACAGAGGCTGTCTTTCTTTAACCTGTTGTAACTATGTTAAGCCACTCTTGTTATCATGTTTTGTAATGCAGAGCTGCTAAACTGGTAAGTCTGTAGAAAACCATTAGTGGGACCGTATTTTTTGAAATTGCCACAGATTATCCAGGTGAGCTCTTGAAACAGAGTTGTTGTAGCTGTGGCAGGTCTGAACCTGTTCAATAAATACCTTGGTTTGTGTGCAGTAATTGAATGATCCAGCTTTCAAGTTACTATTCCATTATTAAAAATGACAAGGTCATTCAACGCCCATTTGAATCCCATTTGGTTTTGTACTGGGAATGATAGGTCATGCTCCATAGCAAGGGATAAGCACAGGAACTCCATTAAATTCGGATAAATGACTGTTGGGGCGTGTCTTACTTGCAGTAAAATTGCTTTCTGGTTTTGAGTTTTGATAACAGAAAAGCAAGGCTATCACTTCCTGAGGAGGCCAAGTAGAAAAGGCTGGCCTACTTTAGACAAGAAAAAAATTGACTTATGTAAATAAAAATCAGGGCAGAAAAGGCAAGAAAAAAAGTCTTTTTTTCTTGCTTGTATTTAGCACCTCTACAAAATGCCACTAAAAAAAGCTGAAAATTATTTCTGAGAGTACTGATTTTAATTTTTTTGTCATTAACATGTCAGTGAGTGACTGTGTGAGTAGTTTCATGGTGAAGTTTACTTTACTTAACATACTTATTTCAAGTCTGTGCAACTCCAATCAGCCAAAACCAGAAAGCTTATGTGGATATCCATATTTTTTCCATTTTAAACATATTGTTTCCTGAATAAATGATATAAAATTATTTATTTAAAAAGTAAAATTTAAAGAAAACATGTTTTTGTATTTTAAAATTAATCACAGAAAGTAAATACAGTTTTTGTTTATAAATTTCTTGTTTCAAGTACATTGTGTGATTAACTGGTTCCTATCAACTTTACTAGTAAGTCACTGGATAACTGGAATTTGACTTATAATGATGCAGTGTTCAGAGAATATGTAGTGCATCACTGAATGCAGAGGGTTAGACATGAGCTTGCCAAGTTTTAGAATTAGTTGGTGTATTTATTCTAGCCAACTGCTTAGTGATGATAAGCACAGATAATTAAATTTGAGTAATCTGTCTGAAGAACAAATTTATTTTTTAATTGTCTTCTGGAGAGCGAGTTCTGTTTTACAGCAGATTTCTGAAGGAGTTTGGAGACCTCTAGGTGTTTATAGTTGTTTAAACCTCTGTTGTGGGCACACTTGTTTCTTCAGTTTGTGGCACTGTCCAGCTGTGGTTTATGAACTCATAAACCCAGACCTTCAAGTGGATAAGCATTACAGCTATTAATTTGGGGGAGTTAGAGAAGATGTTTAGCTAGCTCACAGTCTTTAGTATATGTACTGTTGTGTGGATGAAACATCTGTGTTAAGGACAAAGTAATTCCTGAGTAAGACATGGTGGATTTTATCTTGAGTAGAGATGAATTGGCTGATCTAGAAAAATCATATGTGGTAGAATTTCATCAGTTAAATAGAAATTAATTTTTACCCTAAGATGTGCTAGTGAATTGTAGCCTCACATGTGTCTAATGTTTCTCTTACATATTTGTGAATTAAATATGACAAATATACTTGCCCTGCATGACACACCTGAAATACTATTTTATGACTTAAAAAGCTTAAGAAATCCTACAGATTTTGTGTAGTTTGGTTGTAATGTAAAACTAAGCTCTTTATTGGACACTAGGGCAGAAATCTTCTCATTTTGTATCTGAGGATAGGATTCAAAACAAGCTATATGAATTTGAAAGTAAAGCAATTTAAGAAGGGAAGAAAAAAGGGCCATTTATTTGAGTTCAGTCTCAGTTCTGCTGCAGGGTTATCCAGGGTGGTCTCCCATAACTCTGGATCTGATGGCTGTCTTGAAACCTGCATGCCAAACCAATCTCTTTGCCTCAGTGTTGTTAGAAAGTAGATGATTCCTTCATTAGGAATTAAGGCTTTACTGTGAACTTCAATGCTGTGTACTCTGAACAGTGCTGTACGAATTGTCAGCTGAGGTGAAGTCCCTGTCCTTCTTGGCACACAGACTCCATCAAACAGAGAATCCTTCTGGTTCTGATTTGTC
Source organism: Zosterops lateralis (assembly GCF_965231275.1). NCBI lineage: Eukaryota > Metazoa > Chordata > Aves > Passeriformes > Zosteropidae > Zosterops > Zosterops lateralis. The sequence goes on along the minus strand of NC_139764.1, from coordinate 55,956,494 downwards.
TTGTCTTGGTGCATCCTGTCTGATCGTGAGGCTTTCACTATGTAAAATGGAGTGTCAGCATTGCTGGTGATGGGAAAATATTCAAAGGTACTAGAAAGAAGGATACAAAAGCCAGTGTGTGGTGACCACATGTTGACCATTGGCCAGTACCACAGAGGGTACATAAGGTTGCTGTAAGAGGAGATGTGTTCACTGCCTTCCTGAGAAGCCTTTTCTTCTCTGCCCGGTGCTGTGCTGGAAGAAATATTGGTGCTCTATAGTATAGTAAAGCTTTAAGTTAGTGGGATTTTCTGTTTGATGCAGGCTGATGTGACCCTCTGGATGGTTACTCCATGGTTAACTTCAGCAGTACCTGAGTGTAAGCAGCTCTTCTGTCCAGTTCATAGACCTCTCACTAGGAATTAACCGAGGCAGAAAATTGTAAATCAAAGACAGAAGTTCACCAGATGCAATTAGTACTTTCAGGTATGAGAGGGTCCTTTTGTGCCTGCCTGCCTGGTAGTACAACCAACTGAGTGGTAATGCAGTTAATCCTAAGAGAGTTTTTTCTGTTTATGTTTCTTACATACAAACACAGAAGTGATGAAAGCTCAAAATATATCCTTCACAGGGGCTGTGGAGCAGGGGAGTGTCTTACTGAAATGTACTAGTTTTGATGGAGAACTCTTTCTTTGCTTTTTGTCCATTAGGTTTAACTAAGTCTGTGTCTGCAGAGATGCCAGACAAAACACCGGGTGCTGCAGAGACTGTGCCCAGAAGTGAAGGTTAGTAGTTTTCTTCTATTTTTTTTAGTTTTGAGAGAGAAAAAAAAAAAAAAAAAAAAAAAGCAGCATTTAGATTTCATGAAGAATCTTTTGAAGTTAAAAACTGAGTTTCCCTTAAATTTAGGGGAGAGCTGAATTGGTATTATATATACATGATTATCTAGATAGCAAGAAATTTTCACTTGTCTTTGAATAACCTTTCCATCCCTCCCTAGCCCATCATCCATGATAATACTAAAATATATAATAATGCAGAAGGACCAGTGCACTGCTAGGATTTCAGCATTGGAGAAGATGTTTTGTCCCATTTCCTAAAGAGATCTGGTTAACTGAAGCCAGCTTTTTTGTATGGCATACTTGTGTCTCACAGAACCAAAGCTGACATTTAAGATGTGGGTTGATTGATACAAGGAGGAATTATCTGTGTGATTGTCACTAAATCAGTGGAATCTTGAGATGCTCAGTCAGATCATTTTGTTTCCTCTCAAGATCTTTTAATTTTAAATTCCCACATCTCAAGGTTTGGAACTTTTCAGGGAAAATTCATTCTTTGAAAACAACTGTAACCCTGCTAATTTGATTCCTTCTCCAGTGTCACTGCTGGATGTGTCATTAAAATATTTTATAAAAATTTGCTATTTCATGTGAAGATTGTGAAGTATTTCTGACAATATTGTGTCAAAACTATAGTATCTCTTGTATATCTTTGCTTTCTAGCTCGCTGCTGTCCTCACACAAGGGATATATTAATTAAAATGTGTGGTTTAGTTTGACTGTAGCTTACAGCTCAGGGTTGTTTATTCTGTGCCTCAAGACAGACATCTCAAAATTTAGTTTTAAAAATTTTTGTGGATTTTGAACCTCAGTTTTGGCATTTGAAAGGCAGGGAGGAATGTGCTGCAATAATTTCAAGAAGTCCATCAATAATAGTAGAGAAAGACATTTCTCATCATGTAAAGGGTATTAAATTATGCTTGACTGCAGAAGGCCTTTTTAAAATTTACTGTAAAGCTTAACATGTTACTGGGAGAACTCTCAACACAAGGGGGAAGCAATTACAGCTAGTCTTTTAAAGATTGAGCTCTCTCTGATTAACATGTTGTGTGTCATCCTTATAAATAAATACTTAAACTAAAAGCATCAGAGTGAGTCCACTTGAAACAAAAACCTACAATAAAATATAACTAACTACAACACTAACTAATAGCTAACTAAAATGATGAGATTATTCTGAATCTTCTTTTTCAAAATGCAGTTATCATTGAATTTTGTTGTGATAAGAGCTCTGGAAGTTATTCCAGAGTCTGTATAAAATATCCTTGCTCAGTTGGTTAGAGCACGATGCTGATAATGCCAAGGTCAGCTTTGATCACTGTGTGGGCCATTCACATAAGAATTGGACTTGCTGATACTTGTGGGTCCCTTCCAACTCAGAATATTCCATGTGATTCTGTGTGTGTGTGCTTTAACAAATGCAAAGTTTATTGAAACAAAACTTGGATGGTTTGTTCTTAATTGCTCTTTAAAAACTAATTTTTAAATATTACAGAAAAGGTGAGGTAATGAATAATAATGAATGTGCAGTTAAGAGAGCTGTTTTTATGTCTTGATGAAAATGCTCTACTGTAGATAAAACATTTTAATGATACAAAATCATGAGTGCTAGAAGTTAATGAGGGTTTGTGTTGGTTTATTGTAATAAATATATTCAAAGATGTTATGATAATGTTTACTGAAAAAAAAAAAGGTCAGACATATATGCCAGTGGCTGCTGCAGCATGGATTTACAAGATAAACTTCCATAGTTAGGCTTTGATCATATACATCTCTATTTACTTAGCATTTATACAGCTAACTGATATGTAGAAATGTTTCTCTGGTACAACTGAGTCAGGATTGAGAAGTGGGTGTTTCATTTCTCATGATTAAAATACCAATGTTCCTTCTATGCATAAACATTTATGTGAACTTTTGCAATTATTTCCAGAAATCCTGACATCTTATTACTGCTTGGGTTCTTTCCCCAAAGAAATGTTCTTGCAGTCATTGGTTAAAAGAAAAGAAAAAGGTGTATTTGTTGTTACAGATTTCTAACAATTAACCTCTTATGTTCATCAGGGTCAAGTTGGGTTGAGCAAAGTGTTGGCAAGTAACTGATTATCTGGAAACTTTGAAAAAGCCAGTGTTGCTTTAACCTAGCAGTGCTCCTCCCTGCCCCTGCCCCTCTGCTCCATATACTCCAGTAAAGCCATGCAGCACATGGGAGCAGACGATAGAGAAAGGAGTTTCCTGTAATTAAGTTACTGTAACTTAGTCCTTGACTCGAGGGTCCCCAGTGGGTGGGCAGACTGTTTGCTTTTCTGCCACCTCTTCTGTCAAACCTTTTAGAGTCAACAGTTGTATTTATAAATGTCAATGCTTGCTTTGTGCTATCAGGAGAAAAAACCCAGGACCTGGAGATTCGGTTGTTGCAAAGATGGAAGTGTGTGCATATCACACAAGGAAAAATATTTTTCAAGAAGCTTGTCTAGCTATCAAGGAGTGGTAGACAAACAAATTAAAACAAAAAACTCCTACCATGATCCACATATAACTATTTCTTAACTGTTTTCCTTTGGCAAAGCTATTATATTCTATTTACAATGGATGCATTTAGAACAATGTACTATGTCAATACCAGGAAGTGGATTGAGTGTATTTCTGTTTTAGCTTGCAAAGGAATTAGCATTTGTTCTTGTGTTTGCTGAAAAGTCACTCTTAAACTTCTAGTAGAGGTAACCACTGGAAATAAGGCTGTGACAGGAGAACCCCACCCACTGCACAAATTCCTCCTCTCTTCCTTAGAGAGGCCGTTGTGATTCATAGAGGCTGCTCGTGATGGTATCTGGGGCTGAGGAGTTAATTTGCAAAAATTTTGGGGAATGATTGTCAAATTCTTTAATTACAATTTATTTGTTTTATAGGATTAAAACTTTTTCTAGCTTAACAAAATTTTGATGATAATGAATATTTTTTCATAAAACACAAGTGTTTCATCCTGTGGATAGTGGATTAATTTTTTGTCATGATACCTGTGAATAGCTGTTCATAAGACAGCTAGGCTTGCTTCAAAGAAACAACATGAGGTCTGCCTTAGTATCTATTTGGAAGATTCCCAGACTCAAAATTTTTGGGATATCAATCAAGTGTTACCTTAGCAGTAGTTTTATGCTTAGGAAATGTATATGGATTTAGGAACCAGTTTATCCAGTCAGCTTGACTGGTTGTTTTTCTGTGCCTTAAAAGTAGGCATATTTGAAGGAGACATGAGGAAGTTAAACTCCCACAAAATGTTCTTCCTTTCTGTCTTCCCACACCAACTTTTTCATTAAGTAAGAGACATGACTTCCCACAGCTGGATCCTCTCTTACTGACTTCATGGTTCACACTTGCATCCTGAAGGAAACAAATGTTACACCTGGACTTTATAAATAGCCACTGACAAATCCCTGTGGACAACAAGCTTATGTCATTGTAAAATATCCTACAGCAACAAGCAGTGGTTTTCCTTGCATTGTGTACCTGATGGCACTAGTGGGAGCCTGCCAGCTGCTTCTGTTGCTGCCAGTGGTAAGTCTCGTTGTGTTTTGTAACTCCTCTGACACAGGTTTGTGTGCTGTTTCTGCTTTAATGTGCAACACTGCAGAGGAAAAATGTGCAAGCACAGCCCAATGGATCATACACTTCAAATGCAGTGAAGAAAATAGCATGACTATTCCACCTCCAAATTTTGCTAAGGCTGATTCCTTTCATGGCAGGAATGCCAGGATATGGTCATATGGGTTAGTAACTGCTGTGTGCTGCCTTTTGTCCCAGTGCTGTGTGAGCTTTCGGTGCATCATGTTCATGGAGAAAGCTCTTGTTACACTTTATTATTACTATGCTCCTTTTAAAGAAACACAAAAGTAGATGGGAAAATGAAGCATCTTATCTAAAGCTTTTTCAGATCTTATGTGCATGTGAAGTTACAGGCAACTATGGTGATAGTTAACTTAATGGCTTAATGGAACATCGCTGTGTTGCTGAGATGGGCACAAAAAAAAATCTGTGTGCTGACACTGAATGGGTGAGATGGAACATAACAGGCCTTGGCAATTTATGCAGAAGGTGGTGGACATTGTGGACTTCCTGCAAAAGGATATTGTGAATTTGGAAAAATCATGAGTTGAAGGGGAAGACAGCTCCAAATAAATGAGCCATTGTAAACTAAAGAAAAGCCTTTAGCTGAAAATGGTTGGAAGCTAGAAAAATGGTGGGGAAAACATAGTACATGCTTTTTATATTCTCACTCTCCCCAGTAATTTAATCTTCCTGTGCCAGGTTATTATTCCTTAGCTATTATTCATAGCCTTATTTTGCAGCAGCTTTTAATGCCCCCAGAATCATATCTTGATGGCAGAGGAAGTCTCTGTATAAAGACAATATCTGAAATTCTTAACCCTAGTATTTATAAAAGGAGGTGATGGAGCCGAAGTAGATTTGAAATCTGATTGAAAATGGGAGAAATGCAAAGTGGAAGGGTGATGAAATTGGATATTATGTTTCTGACTCCTTGCTAAATTGTTGGCTTCGCTATGCACACTGCAAGAAGGGTGGCACATCTTCCTTTGAAAAAGGGGTTGTAGGCTGTTATCATAAGGCATAATGACTCTTGTCATAACTCTTGACATCTGGGCAAACCTCCAGTCCACAGAAGTTGAGCACTCGGCAGCCAAAGCAAGCTGCTGTGCTGCAGGCAGTCTGTGTGCAGCCCCTGCGGTGTGCAGCACAGCTCGTGTTCTCTGCTAGGGCATGGGGCATTAAACCACAGCCTTGAAGCAACTGGCTGTTTTCCTGAAAGCACTTTGATGAACTGCCTTAGTCACTGAGCCACTTTGGCTGGGTCCCAGTTCTTTCTCAGTTGCCAACAGGCTGAAACTGGCTGGGCTTCTAAACCTCCTCAGCTCAGTGAAGAGGAGGAGGAGGAGGCTGTCTTGATGTAGGGCAGTGAAGGGCAGTGAGAGGTAGACTGTTCTGGACGTTGTGAAATGTTTGAGTACGGTAAAGCCTGCTCCTCATCAGAAGTGAAGATGCAGTTGCTGCAATGTAATGGCGATTAAGCCACTGATTACGAAGGTTGGGCGATTAACAAGTAGAATAACTTGTTCTTCAAATGCCAAGCACTTTCCCTGGTGTCCTGACAGGCTGGTGTCCTGCCAAAGATCAGTGTTCCAGTCATCCACGAGTTATAACAAGTTTATTTGGCCTGAACTGCTTAAACTTGAGGTTTGGAAAACTATGGAGGGTTTTTTATACCAATGACCCTATTTTCAAAGAATTACTTTTGTTTTTCAGTGGTTTAACTAATTCTTAGTTCTCAAGCAATTAAGAAGTGTGGCACTTGGGTTTGATGCATTTTTTGCTTTTGTATCAATAAATTGTACACAATGTTATGTGTATAATGTTTCACACATAATGTGCACATATTAAATAACCAGTTTGGGGTAGTTTGAAATAAGGAGGCTAAATGTGGCTTGCATGAAGCAGTCAAATGTGATGCATCTTGATGAAAAACAGCAAGTTTCTTTAAAGCCCTTCTGAATCCTGATGTTATTAATTTATTTCTAAATTGATCTTTCAAATCGAGAGAAATCTAAAACAACTCAAACACTTCTCTTGCTAGAGAAAAGAAAGAAGTGGCATACTAATCTTCTGTGTATTGAAGTGTAAAAATTCCTTTTTCTATCAAGAATGATAAATAGCATCAAATTATTAAATTTATTAATTATTTTGAGCTTAGCTGTGTGTATAAAATGCTTGAAAAAAAGATTGATTGAACATTCCTTCATAAATAAGGGTTTTTTTAAGTTTTGTGTTATCTTTAGCATCTGTCTTCCTTGCCACCTCAAAATGTGCTGCTGATCCTAAAAAAAGCTATTGCAGGTTTAAATTATCTTTTGCTGTTTAAAAATAATTTGAGTACCATAATAGTTTTTGGAGAAGGCCCAACCAATACTCTAATACTGGAGCCTTAGCTGTGTGTGGCTTGGAGTAAAAATATAGAAGTACTATTCTGTTGCTACAAATGTTAGCAGTATGCTTTGCACCTGCTCTTTCTAGATTGGGATTGATAACCATTGCTTCTCTTGAGATTTCTTTATGGCAAGACTTTGTCACCAAACAGAATAGTTGTTGTTGTTAAAGCAGCTACTAGGTGTTACATTACTGTTCTGCAATAATTGGAACAGCCTAAAAAGACAGTTATAATGAAAATTGTCCTGTTAGAAATGCTGCTTTAAAGTAGTTTCCTTTGCCAGTTTCATAATGGCTTGTTTTGGGTTTTCTTAGTGGTGGTGTTGGTGGTTTGAGGTGTTCTTCTTTACTGTCATATATTCCATGTTATTGTGTGGAAACACTGTCCAGATTCCTGGCAACTGCACAGGGTTAATATACAGAAAATAAGTGATAGTAACAGTTAATCTTTCCACAGTTTCTTAAATGTAAATCAGCTTTCATCCCAACAACTGTGTTTTTCCCCCCTCTTTTGGGATATCTGCCATTTTTTGTCTTGCTGCTTTATTCAAGTGACATGCCAGAAATCTGTTTTCAGATTCATTGACTTCACCTCCTCCCCAGCCATATTTCTTCCAAAGTAACTTAAAGAACATGGAAGGATAAGAGACAAAAATGGATTACTTGCTACCAGTTAAAGTGGGCTGCAGCTCTTAAGATAAATGAGAATGTCAAGGTTACATTCTTTCATCTTGTACTGACTGTGTCCTTAAAACCAGAAGATCCAAAGTAGTAAAAATAAAGATACAAACACATTTTGCTTTTTGAGTTGCAGCAGCACAGGTACCTCCCTGTTATTGACAACTTGATTCTGAAGAATTTTGACAGGTGCTGTCAAATCTTAGCAAATATAAGCCTGCTAGTAGTAAGTATCACTATTTTTTGTTGTTTATTTACCCAGTTACATGTCTAGCAGTAATTTCAAACTATGCCACTGACATTGGAAGTGGGCTGAGAGGCCTTGATATCCTAAATTAAAACTTGAGAGATTAATGTGTACAGAGGAAAGCTTAGTTGTTGTTTTGCTTTTTTAAATTGGTTCCCCGTAGTTTTATTTAGCTTAAAAAAGGGGGGAAATGCTGCTTGCTGATAAACCAGAAGGGGAAGAAGCTTTGATGTTTTATGAGCAATAAAAAATTTTGAAGTGATATGTCAAACTCCTGAAGTCAACTTCTTGAAGAGTCAGCAAGCTGAGGAGAGCAGGGAATGGGGAGTAAAGGTGGGAGGCTGCTTCTGTTGTACTGTGTCCAGATCCATTAGTGGGGCAGCCAAAAGAGAGCACAGGATAATTTAATTCTTTAAATTTTACCCACATTAGTTTCTGGTTGTCTCTTTGGTAAGAATACGCTGCAATTGTGCAGTTCAAGACATGAAAAGTTAACAAATTCTTAAAAAAAAAATTCTATTCTTGTGGGTTTTGTGGAGTGGGTCTTAAAATAAATTCCATTACATACATCTTGGCAATAGTTCCTGAAACATTGTAGAATAATTTAAAATGGACGCAGCTTCCAGGTGAAGTAAACACTTGTTTTTCCATATGCACATGATGTAGCCTGTGCTTCAAATGATGGAATGACCACAAAATTGATTAAGGTGGTAAGAATTTGAGCTTAACCTCTGTCCTAGCAAATCTGGACTCTTCTGGTTCAGGAAAGCCAGGCAATCCAAGTTATTTGGGTTCTGTTTTGTCTGCTTTCTGTCGAGATAGTTATAAACCACATGCTTGCATTCAATGCCAGTTTGTTAAGAAGGGTGGTTATCAGTTTATATATTTGTACTTTTCACTGCAAAAAAATTTCATGTTCATGGTTAAATCTTATCTCATGAGAGAGTATGTGTTTCACAATGGAAAGCAGTATTGGAAGAAACAAGTCAGGGTAATCGTTAGGGAATTTTGCCTGATGTCTGGCCAGGAGTTGGTTCTGTCTGGTCATACCCGAAGTAAACCAGTGGTTCTAAAGATGGGATGTCATTCTGTGAATGTTTTGTGGTTTTGCCATATGAATACAAATTGTAGGCAACAGGAAATCCTTTAGAAAGATAAGACTCTGCTACAACTCCCAAAAAGCAAACAGCTGCATTCAAGGTTTGTCCCCAGTTAGGATCTCTGCCCTGTGAGAGTCTTGGTGTTAGATCCCTGTCCTAGGAGCTCTGTAGTCACTCAAAAAGAGACACAGAGAGCTTTCTTCACACTGTGAGTATGATATATACATAAAAGGAATTTTCCTCATGTCTTTAGTGTTGCAGTTTTTTCCCCCCACAACTGAGTAGTAGTAAAATGCATTTTTTTTAAAAGGCAGTCTAAAATTTTTGAGAATCATAGGCTTTTCCCCTTCAGAGAAGTGGCATTATTAACTGGAAGCACTGGTGTAGTCTTAAAGCATTTGATAAATTTCAAACAGGAAATTGAAGGAGCCCCAAAGCTGCCCCCCTCAACCCCACCACACAAATATTTTGTTACCTGCTGCAACAGGCAAAGTGTTTCAAGACCCATTCCACTGACAGCTGCTAGCTAGGAAATCCTTGTGACAGAAAGGAGACATGTGACAAGAAGATGACTTCCTTGAGTGTGAAGTCTGTCATGAACTAGTTGCTCATTTCTTTTCTCAGAAACACTGATGAAGAATGTCGTAATTGTATTTTAAATCCATATTAGTTATTTATGATTAATGGTTAGTTCTGCTGCTTGCCACCCCCTCTCATTTCAACCTCTTGAAGGAAAAAAAACTCACACCTGCATCTTCTTATATACCTGGACCCTACTTCTTGGGACTTTGGTCTTAAAAGAACACTGTGCTACAATCTTGGAAGGAGGTGGGTTCTTGTAATTATGGAGTAATCAGTGGGTGCAAGGAGCTATGTGAGTGAATTGTGTTGCAGCACTGAGGTTTCAGATTACATTTTGAAATGGTAATTTTAGGATCTACAAATGAAAATATTTGGCTTGTTGCATATTTCCTGTGAATGTTGTGCTCTTAATGAAGTGCTTAGAAATATTTTAAGTGTTTCATAAGAGAAATGCTGAAGAAAAACAATGCCTGCATTTCACATGGTGAAGAACTCTAATGCTGTTGGGGACCTGAGTTCCTGTGTTTGTCACAGTTCTTCAGCTCTTACTGCAAGATGTGGCTACAACCAGGGTAAGAGGGGCTGATGGCTTTTTCGAACAGGTCTGATGTTAATGCCTAAGGTGTTCTAACAATTGAGTTTATCTGCTCTCCAAGGCTTCAGGTGTACTGAAATTACTGGTTTTTTGGCCAACACCCAAATCTGAAGGGCTCATGATGACATGACAAACTTCACTTGATTTGGAGAAGCAGCAGTGGGAACTCAACAGTGCTTTATGCTTCTGGGGAAGGTGCTCTGTACACTTCTTCCAGAAACTTCTATGTGAAGTCAGAAAGCTAGACCTTCTGCTTTAGAATAAGAGCAACTGATTCTGTATACAGCTGGGCCTCTGCAATCTTTTGTTGTGACTTAAACTTTTCTATCATATATGGATGCTGTGCCTTCATCACAGACCACGACTTGCTTATCACTTCAGGTCCAGCTGGAATCCACATTATTATTGTGCTCCAGTCCATTTTGCCACACATCTTTCAGACAGCTGGAGACATGATGTGATTCATGTCATGCCTTTGGAGTAGTTTTATGGTCTAAATCCAACTGTCCCAGTGTATTCCTGTGCCCTGTGCTACATTGAGCTCTCCTGGACACCAGGGAGGAATGGTACAACCCTATCAGAGCTACCATTGGCCCCAGCTGGGGCTGTGTTTCTGTAATCAGGGTGCAGGAGAGTGAGCCAAAACCACCAGAATTGCAACACATTTTTAAGTGCTGAGCCCTTCTTTTGGTGAACAGCCTGAAGATAGTGGTTTAGACTTTGTTTGGATAGAGGTAAATTTTTTTATGAGCCCTGATGGGTAGGATTTAGCTCTGCTTGATGCATTTCTTTAGTGTTTTAAGAATGTAGTGTTTATAAATGAAATTTTTGAGAGGTTGTTTTTGTATTTTATTTTTTACTTCTTTATGGGTGCCAAGCCTGTATTTAGATTTTCACATTTTTGGAAAACAGCTGGGCTATCTGGATAGGTGGCTTCTGTAGACCCTTTCCTTGAGAGGTGGGAAAATCAAAGTTTTACTAAGAATAAAAATTATTGCACGAGCTTTTTTAAGTTCACAAATTTAAAAGTAATGGAATTACTGCTGTGATTGAAGTGTAAGATGCCCAAAACCAAGTTTGTGCTTATCCACTGTGGGAAAATGTCACTGCATTGTTGTCACATCTGAATACAGACAAATAACTGCCTTTTATAAAATTCTCAGAGTTTATAGGCATATTTACTTTACAGCTACTTTTATAAGTTGCCCACACCCTTCTCTGCATGTGAATAAAAGAGCTGGAAAGGCCACACTGATAATGTCATACCAGGAAATCTTTAATGTGAAATACAGAGAACATGGAGAGGAGGGAAGCTTGCAGGGCAGGAAAAATCACACTGAAGATAATATATGGAGGGGAAAAAAGAAGGGTTTTTTCTATCGCTTTTTAAAAAAATTTAAATTTAAAGGAAAGAAATATAGGTTGCCTTTGCCATAAACCAACAAATGTGTTTGTAAGCACTGATAAGCACAGGAAGGCTTCTTGGTTCCAGGTTTAAGCCTTTAAAATTCCTCTAAAACTGAATGCATACTAAAAAGGAGAAAAAAAGAAGCAGAAAACTAAGAAAACAACCAACCAACCAAAGAAAAACCAAACCAAACCCCAGGAAAAAAAAACCCCTGAGTCTTGTAGAGCTGAAAATACCGCTTATTGACCAGACTTGATCCTGCTTAATCTTTTTCTGCCAAGTCAGACATTCTGGCAAGCTTCCTCAAGTCTGGATGTATTCAAATACTGTATTTGGCTGACTTAGTTTGTTACTTTGTAAAGATATGTGAAAATCCCAGTTCAAACATCTCAGCCTGTAGTTGTTTTTACAATCTGTCAAGAAGCACAACTAATTGATATTTCACTTTATACATCAGATATATTTTTTCTACCAGTGCATTATATATTTGGAAGTACATTTTCCACTTAAGCAAGTTCTGCTACTATGTATTTTATCTGAAACACTTCATAATTTACAGAATATATGCTCTTTCTACTGAACAAGGTATAGTAACACTTGGCAAGTCACTAACTTTTTTCCACCTTTTTTCAAATTAGCAAAGTCTTCCAGGTCTTGGCTTCTAAGTGTTTCATCTGGCTTTAATGCATACTCTGCCCCTGCAGCGATGACATCTTTGTTGTCTTAACTTTGATTTTATGAAGAACTGCAAAACTATTACATATGAGACTTTCTGTATTTGAACACTTTTGATAGTTCCATCCCTTCTGTAAAGCTGAAATTTAAAATGATAAAGTAAAACTAATCAAAACTGTATGGTTTGATTGTATATGTTAATTGGTCTTTGTTCCAAGTCCAGTGCTAATTTCAGCAGTAATTCTGCTTGTTAATACATGTATTACCTATTGGATTTGGTGTATGAAGAAAAGTGGGAAATTTTTGTCTTGAAATGTGTTTTATGGACTTCCTGATGAAAAGAATTAACACCAAATCTGCACCTGTTGGAGAGGTATCTAGAAGTTTAGAAAGCCGGGAAGTCCTGCTGTAGGTGTGTGAGCCCATCCCCTGCAAAATGTGGTCTGTGGAAGCTGAAGACCTGAATTGCAAAGGTTTTGTTTCTGGGATCTCATACTGTTTAGAAAGAGATTTAGTCTTATATTGTAGAAGCAACCATGACAAAAAGATTTTTATCCCTAATTGTGCCATCAGTTCAATCCTGTTTCTAGACTGAACATGTCTGTGTGTTTAGCTTAAACCATTAAACTTTTGTTTGAAGAAATGGTTGCGATCCTCAGACAGGTACCTCTTGACTGTGTAAATTGAACAGATTGAGCTTCTTTTGCCTGTTGTTACAGTGTAGGAATTCTGACAGCAGATGTTTCTTGTGCCTTATTTTGCAGTCTTTAAAATGCTTGGATATATTTATGAAATGTAAGATCTAGAGCTTGAGTGCACTGCAATCTTGAACATCGTTTGATTTATCTAGAAGGCATTTTTTCCTTATTCTCTCTTGATTAAGATACTCTGGATTATTTATAAATAGGGGAAAACTGGTCCCCCAGCCATTTGGAATGAAAGTGTACAGGCAGAAACATGATGACACGGAATATTGCTCTGTTCCTAAATTAATGTGAAAGACTTTGTAAGAAAGGTACTAGACTACACAGACTTAAACTTAGGCACAGAAACAAGCCAAAAGTTGATTTTCTTCATTTATTTCTCACAAAAAATCCTCTTGGAACAGCAGTCCTTGTAATTGATGCAGATGTTCAGAATTCTTTTCTGCTGACATGGAATAAAGGCTAATCCAGGTCAGTCAGTACCTTGTAATTAATGCACATTCTTTTCCCTTTTTCTTTTTAAATCTCTCTTTCAATTTTTTTTTTTTTTTTTTTTTTTTTTTTTTTTTTTTTTTTTTTTTTTTACTTTTCTATGCTTTTTTCTTAGTAAAGGAAAGGGAGCTTTAAATGTCTGAGCTAGTCCAAAATGATAATAAAAGTTTTGAATGGCATGCAGGCTACAGAGTAAAACAGTGCTAAACTACTAAATAAAAGAGCCCTTTTTACAGGTAATTTTTAAATCTAGGGTGGTTTTTTTTTTTAATGTTCTTCCCTGCCTGCCCTGGTATTGTGAGTTTGCAGACAAGCAGTAACTTCCATTATCATATAATTGTGCAGGGTATTGGAAGGGTTAAGCAGAAAGGAAGATAAAAGCTACTTTGAGCTCACTTTGTTGCCTTGAACTTTGGATCCTGTTGAATATAGCAGTCAGCTGTGATCACAGGTATCTTAGCAGCTGTATAATCAAAAACTATAAATGTCCAGATAGGAAATGATCCAGTAATTAGAGGAAACAGTACTGAACTGATGACTTAAAGTCACTTTCGTTCTTAAATCACACAGTTGTAGCTGTTAGACTTTATCCTGTGATCTTTTCTCAGTACCTTGGCAGAGTACTTGAAAACTCTGATAATCAGATTGGCTGAGAGTTAGAAAGGAGAGAAGGATTGGGTCTACTTTTCATACCTCCTTGCCAAAGCAGCACCTCCTGATTGAGAGATGGTGTAGCTTAAGTTGACTGGAAGGAAGCTAAGGGCTGGTCTCTCTCTTGCCTAGATGCCCACCTTTCTTTCTTTGTGTGTATTGTATTGCAAATATTAAAACAAATCCAAGGGAGGACTCTAGGGTGGTTTTGTATATGTGCCACTGAAAACACTAATCAAATCTTGAAAAAGAGCTCAGATTTTTAACTTGGACGGGTTTCAGAAAAAGAAATCTGTGGCCTACTTACTGAACAAATGAGAAATACGTTTTTAGTTCCTGTGTGTAATATGACCCTGAATGTTGGAGGTTTGTGGGTTCTTTTCTTTCCTAGTTGTTTTTTTTTCCTACCAGAAGAACATTATGAAACATTCAAAAATGGAGTGGATTTGTTTAAAACAAACTGAGATTTTAAAATGTAGGCTCAGAAGTCATCAATGAAGGATTTCCTAAAAGTCACATAGGAGAACTCTTTTCAGAAACACAAAAAAATCTCCTGCCTCTCCTATGGTGTTGAATAGTTGCTTAGTTATCTACATGTGTGCACACAGTATTATCTGCTTCTTCAAAGTAGTCAAGTGTGTTTTTGTGTATTATGTCTACTAACCTTGTGCACGTGACTTGGAGATCAAAATAATGACTCACAAATTTTCTTGTTGGCATGGTCCTAATTATGACTTACATTACTGAGAAATCCCTTGTCACCTCTTTGGATTCTGACAAGAGATTACTCTTGCTAAAATGCCAAGAGTCCTCTTTATCAGTACTGAATACTGAAAACAGTATAGTATCAAACAGCCTGATGCAAAAGAAATTGAAATATATAGTGATTCACTGACTTTATTTACCACTGTGGTAAATAAACTGATACACAGATTATGTTTGAAAGTTCTAAGGATGCTGCATTTAATGCTAATTTTCGGCTTAAAATATGCCTCTTTTGAAACACTATTATGTTCTGGGGAGGTGACTAATCTAGTCTTATATGTGGACTGCCAGCTTTGAGAACAACAACAACAAAAAATCACTGAAGTAACTGTGTCCTGAAACAAATACATAGACACAGACAAACTCTATTTGTTTTCTATTTTGGGTCATAGATGATTGGCTCACAGTCCAAGTTACTGTCCTGTGTCCTTGTAACGACTGAATAATCGTGATTAGTATCACAGAGTAGTCTTCCAAAGTTTATTCAGTGTGTTTAAGATACTCTGAAATCTTCATGTCAAGATGTGAAAGCAATATTTTGTGTTTAAATCAGGTGTGGGGATGGAATGTCTGGAAGGCTTACATGTACTTTGAATGCCATTCCTCTGCTTAAAAACTGAAATAAGTTAGTTTTGAAACACCTCCTGTAAACTATGCTGCCAATAGCAGCAATTCTAATATTAGCATAGAAAAAACATAACTTTAAAGTGCTTATTGAATAAGAAATTGGTATATTTAGACTCAGTACTGAAAGTTCTCAGAACAAGACGTTTAAGCAAATGAGTAACTTTAAGTTAATGAAGGATTTGTAGATGTAGAGAAGTTGGCATGTCCATTGCTAAGTATTCATATTAAAATTTCCACCTTGCAGGAAGAGACCTATGATTTCATAATACAGCAAAGCAGATTTATCAGTATTACCATAAGAAGGAACAGTCCCATCCTGTGTCTAGTTACATATTCACTTACCTCTGCTTGCTCTCACCCAGCAGGCAAACCACAATGTTTCAGGAGCAAGACCAGCAGGAATGTAATTTTTTTTTATTTGAGTTTTTTTTTGTTTTGTTTTGTTTTTTTTCATGTGAACTGATCAACCATCCCTGAGCCCACTTACCATTGGGCTTTGCTGCTAAATATCCATGTTAGTTTTAAATACTTTGCAGGGTAAATCATACTTTGTGCAGTGGATTTGCCCAGCTTTATTAAACGTGAAGGCTTAATTCAACATTATTCAGGCCTTAGTAAGATGTTCTGCTTCATGCATGCTGAAAAACTGACTGTAACTAATTTTCCCTTCTCTCTGGTGTTAACTCTGTGCTAATGAAATAATGGAACTTCTGGACTCAAGCAATAAAAACATTATTTCTGAAGCAGATGAGGGGCTGTTTCTCATCCAGCCAGGGAAATTTGATACTTTTAATGCCAAGTTGGGAAAGGATGTAATTGATAGCTTTACACAGAGCAACAGGCACAGCTTACAGAGGCAAAGTGGCGTTTTTGTTGGCTCTGGGATGAGACTTTGAAATCAGGGTCTGTTTATTTCCTTGCCTGTGATATTAAACAAGTCCCTGACTTGCCTAAGGAGCCTGATAGGAACTTGACTATGTTCTAGGCAACCCGAAGGGAAGAATTTAACTTGTCATCTCAGGGGAATTTTCTCTTTACTTTTTCTCCTCCATGGTTAGTACTTAATAATGTTTCACTCTGCCTACCACCCTTCTTTGTTCCTGTAGTCCCAGATCTTATCCTAAGGCAAAAAAAAAAAGATGCTGACAATCATATTTTTATAAAATAGGAACTATCCACTGCTGTAAGGCTCTTAAATGCCTACTGCTCATTTAGTTACAGGAGATAGTTGTTTGCAGCTGGAGGGATGTAAGTTTTGACTAAGACAGAAAACTGAGGTGTAGTGGCTGGCTGTTTTTCAGGTGAAGCTTCACTCATACTGTAAGACAATGAGCTTGTTGGAAGATTTTGCTGAGAGATTAAATGAGAGTGAAAGTTACTCTTTGGCTATGGGCTTACAGAAGATGGTTATCATATAAAAATATATTCTTAAAAATATTTTTACAGTGATGGTTGGATACTACAGCTCTCAAGCTCTCACAGGTCTCTTCCACTCAGATTAAAGGGAAGAAGCATCATGGTTCTAGAATCCAGGAGGATCTCTGCTGAGCTGCAGATTACAATCCAAACCAAAAAGCATTAAACATGCACTTAAAAAAAATTAAATCTCAGTATCATAAGCAGGAGAAACACAAGTCTCATTTTACTGACAGATTTAACTGTCCCAGTTTGGAGGGGTCAATGTGCACCTAAACACCAAGAAGAATAAAAAAAGTATCTAGGGGTTTCCTCTGAAACTGCATCCCTTAAGGGTGGATGAAAGGAGACCTTATCCTTATTTGAAGGATTGGAAAATGATGTAGAAAAATGGATTTGCCTGTAAAATACCCCACAAATATCTGGGCTTTCCAGGAGTAAGTGCTAATTTTCAAAATCCTGGGATTATATTTACCAATGATGTGGTATAATTACTTGGTTGTATTTAGAATGCAGTGCCCAGACTAGCTTATTCTTTGTGCAATGATTATGATCTGTGCTCTCCAAATCTCTAATCTGTCTGAAGGAGAGCAAACAGGAGCTCTGATTTTAAGATGTGTTTTTGGTAGGTTTCAAATTTTTTTCACAATATTTGCTTAGTGGTTGGTATAATCCTGTTTAAAAGGAATTTTTTTCTTATTGGGCATGTTCTGTCTGGCTACCATTATTTCATCCCTCATTCATAACTGAGTAACTTAATACTGAAATCAAACAAGTTGGAGTTTCAAACCCAGACGAAGGTTTTTTGTCATCCCATTTTCATTTTGTTTTGTGCAAACAGGTGATACCTTTGTTGGCTGCTCTGCAGCTAGTGTCAAATTGAAAACATTTGAAGCCGATTTTGGTACAGAGTAAACATCCTGTGGTTAGAAGGGCTTAATTAGCTCAGGTGCCTTTACTGCTGGCATATACCTCCTTATCTTAAAACTAGTGTCCACCAACTAATCCTTTATTTATGTTGAGCTTTGGAATTCCCTGGAAATGCCTTTTTGTAACCTCTCCCAGTATAAATGGGAATTGAAAGAAGTGTCAGGTAAACAGTGAGGCTGCTGGTAAGCAAATTAATAATACACATGGATGTAAATGTCTTCTCACTGGTGGCAGGTTGGATGCCTGTGATTCACCTCAGAAAGAGTGCCAGTGATGTGCTTACGCCTGTGATATGGTTTGTTACCTTTTGTTGTACCATTTTACAAAGGAATCTTTTTCCTTTGTTTATGCATGGGATGGCTGAATTTGTTAATCAAATGTCCAAGGCTATGTTTTCAGTGCTCAAAAGGAGGGAATTGTTCAGTGACAATGGCTAATTTGCGATAGCAATCACCATGTGAAATCCTAGTGGGCACTTAGATCTCTTAGTCTGAAGCAAGCTGATATCACAGCGTATTCTACAATTCAGCATGAACAAAACGGGAGCCTATTTCCATTTTACGATGATGGAACTAACTCAACTTCACTCCCTTGGCAAAAAAAGGTATCATTTTAGTTTGGTTTTGGTAAATTCTTAGCCCTATTGTGAAATGGTCTTTCTGATTACAGGATTAAAGGTAATCCTAGAGAATCCTGATAGTGGTGGCTGAAAAAGAAAATCTGTAAAACCATTGTATTCTGTTTCTCAGGTTTCTGGTTCTATAATAGTGTATGATTGCACTGACAATTGGTTAATTGAGAGTATCCCATCACAGGAGGAGAACAAGGAGTATGGCAGAAGTTAATGCTTTCTCCTGTCCCACATTGGGAGAAGGGTAGTAGTGTAGGGAAGTTGAATTAGAAGTAAAAGAATCATAATTTTAGCTTGACTATACTCTGCATGGTAAAAGAAGCTTGTAGACATCATACCTGAAAAAGCTGCCTTTGTATTATTATTTTTTTTTTAAACCCAAGAGCCAGGTAGTTTGCCATTTTAGATTATGTCATGGTGTAGACCTTCCTTATAAGAAAAAATAAATTCTGATCTGTTTTGAGTTTGTGATGATACAACGGAGGTGCAATGGAGGGTATTGACTCTATTTTTTCTCTAATTCTCCCTAAATTTATGTTCTGAAGGAAGGATTACATATGCCCATAGCTGAAAACTTTTTTGAGCTTTAGGGGGAGTTTGTGGGAATGGACTCTCAAGCAGGTGTCATGGCCATGGGCACAGGTGTTTGAAGTGAAAGTGACCACCTAGGCTCCGTCTGGCAGAAGTGTGCAAAAAAATGGTTTAGACCCAATAAAAGCAAGTGCCCATGAATATGTTATTTCTTCTGCAAGTTTAACATGTAACAGTAGTACAGAATATGCCTGCTCAGAGGCATTTAACTTGGAATTCAGGGTTGACTTGTTCAGATCAAAGGAGGAACTCAACCAAAATACTTGGATTTTGAGAGCTCAACTTTTAATTTTTTTATTGTTATTATTATTACTCCGTTTTTTGTTTTTTTTAATGTAATAATCTGCATATCTGAATGTAATGCTGATTCTGCTGGTAAGACTTTAGAGTGAACAGGTTCCAGGGGAAAATCGAAAGCATAATAACTTGTGCTATCCAATCTCTTGTGGAATGAAGTCGAATCTTTGTTTTTTATCAGAGAAAGGGGTCATAACCTCATCAAGCATTCCCTCCCTTCCTCATGACTCCCCAAATGTGCAGTACTCTAAATGCTTTTGGCAGATAAAAGCTATGAGGAAGTCGGGGAATATGTTTTATTTTATGTTACTGTCATTAATCTGAACTAGTTCTTAATCTAAGATTACAGAGACATTGTTTATAAGGATGTATGTACTGCAGTTTCAGTTTGTTTTTACTCCTCTAGATTACAGTAATAGATCTTAGATCCTTAACTTACTGAAAATTGAAGATGTTGTAAATACTTTAAAATCAACACTGATCTCTTTCTTTACAAAATCATCGAGCTTCTCTGCATGTTAGCCCGATATAATGACTGTATCTATAATCCATATACAACACAAACTATTTTTCATATATTTATACTTGCTAGGTCTAGGTAGGAATAAATCATGAAGTGACATGAGGTGTTTCTAGTCAATATAGCAAGTGAACTTCCTAGCAAATGCAGAGCCTTGCTTAGCATTTGATCCTATTTTTGTGAAAAGACTTCTAGATCATACTATCAATAGGGCAGCAAATAATCTGTATTATATGCTTAGATTCTATATCCAGACTAAACTGACAGTGTATGTTTTATTCAGCATTAAATATAATCCAGCAGAGATGGTGGGAACTTGATGGTCCCATGACTGTTCCTCCTTTAAGCTGAGTAATGTTAAAAGAGCTGGTTGCCCTTCTGCTGCTACATTTGCACCTGAATGTTGTTAGTGCCTATTGAGAAATCTCTAGCTAAGATGGCCATGTGACTCTATCTGTCCTTTCTTTGGTATGTCTGTAAGTCCTGCCTTTAATGTGTTGGTCTCTGGCCTTTCTAGTTGTTTTAGGGAACCCCATTTGAATTTTTCACTCTAACATTACTCTGTAAAAATGCATATTTACAAAAAGAACTACAATTTCTCTGTAGGATAATACACTCCACAACAGAGCTGTGACATTGTCACAGTCTAGACAGGTTGTGTAATTGTGGTGGAAGAGCTTTTTATAAAAAACAAAACAAAAAGAGTAGGAAATGCCTTGAGTGAACTCATGGACATGTAACTTCTAAGTAAGATATGTTTAATATTTAAGTGAGGAACTCAGCTCAGGAGGACAAGTGAGATTGCTGTGACCTTCATTCTTTGCTCAGAAGAACAAAGTTAAGCATATGTGATAAAGATAACAGTGCACATTGCTGTTTGGTGAATTGGGGCCGCTATTAATATTTGAATGTGATGGCCAAAGCAAAGCCTGTAAAAATGGGAAACTTGGAATAAAATCAAGTATTACCTGACAGTGTAATGCTTTTTGGTAGGTGCAACTGAAAATCAAACTCTGCTTTCTCCAAATTCTTTGTGTGTATTAGAAAGATGCATTAAATATGTCAAATAACTTCATTTTTGAACAAGTGTGATATAAAAATTCCAAATTCTTGGATGCTGATTACAGTAATGGAAGGAACAAATCTGTTCCTGGTCACACAGAAAAGAGCTGAAAAGACCAACACTGTATTTAGTTGTGAATTTTTGTTCAGGAAAATGTAGCTCATTTGCTTAGTGCTGCCTGAGGGAGGGAGCTGGAAGACAGTTAAATTAGTTTTCTGTTTCTTTGTTCAAAGGCTTCAAGTGTTATCATTGGGTTGAATTTATTTTTCTTTTTTGATAAGAGTTAGGTGCAGAACTGCAAAGTTAAAAATTGCTATGCTGATGATGAGAAACAAGCTGCCTCCTTTGCTCCTTCCTCTTTTTGCTATCCCATCTCCTTTCTCTCCCATCCCGCCCTAAAATCTTCAATAATTACTTTGGTGATTGAAATTATGGAAATGTTCCCAGCGGTCCAGATCTGCCAGGACTAATTAAATCTCAGGATTTGTCAGTCTTTTCAATTTAAAATTAAGCTTTGTAAAACCCATCTGAAGACATGATTTTCTTATCTCTAGGGGCCCTGACTCACTTCATACTTTAATATGATTTCTAGGGAGTAAACATACTTTATCTTTAATTCACACAGCTGAAGTTTAAAAAGAATTAATGAAAAACCTTCATTAGTTAGTCTTTTTCCATCGCAGCTTCCTCATTGCAAAATTTGTTCAGAACACATGAAAGAAGGGACAGGTAGTTTCCCTGAAGCTTAAATGAGCAGGCTGTTGGCCCCCCACCCATGAAGTATTTTACTTAGGTTTGTGGGGTGAATTTTAATAAATGCTGGGAAGCATGTAGCTGCTGATGTGATAACTGCTGAAGTTAGGTTCTGGAAAATACAGTGAACTTTCTTTTAAATTTATTTCTTGGCATGCACATAGCTGTTTGACAGACACTGATGGAGCATTCACTTGTAGTTGTTATTCAGCTTAGCACTTATTCAGTGTGTGTATTGCCCTCCAATACAGCTAGAATTTATCTCTTATTGCTAGCATAACTTCAGGTAATATTTTGACTCTTTATGAACACTTTACTGAGGAATGCATTGTATTACTGATAATACAAGCCATAGTGAACACAGCTAGTGATAGTGAGCAATAACAGGTGTTTTAGAATATGTGGTAATTGCACATCTGGCATGCCTTGCCCTTTGAACAACTAATTCATACTTCTAGAACCTAAACTCTTGTACTCTTTAAGGGCTAGAGTTGACCATTTAAATGTCAGTGTGGGTTCCTTATGCACAGTGCTGTACTCTTTGCTTATCTACCAACATGTTGTATGTGAGAAACTGTCCTCACGCAATTAGTGTGAGTGTGGCTTTGCTACTAGTGGTACCATGTACCATTGGAAGATCCTCAGTTAATTTAGATCTCACTTTTGTTACAGACTTGACTTATTGCTCGACATTTAGGCTCATATTCAAGTGTTTTTGTTCAAAATTATCTTAGAAAAAAGATACTCTTTCTTGCTTACATAGCTGCATGGGAGTAGTGTTTTTTCTCTTTTCCTGTTGTTTCCGCTCTTTCTAAAGATTTGCAAGCTTTCAGTTTTGGATTAGGAAAAAATAGCGCTTACAAAAATTAATAATTAAAACCCCCAAAACAAACAAATGGAAAACAACTCTCTGTCTCTCCAGACAGAGAAGAAGAGAAGAAAATTCAGTATTCATGCACACCATGGAAAAGAAGTTAGGGTGAAACATTTTACTCTGTTTTCAGTAAAGAGATGTCCACTGTGGCATTGGTGCTGCTTGGTAACTTCAGTAATCTAACTGTGTGTCTAGAAGAGAGGATAAAGAAAGGTGCTGTATACGTAAAGATGTGCACTTCAGAAGTTTGAGAAGGTTATGCTTTTGTCCTTAAGTTATAATAGCTAATTTGATATACAACTAATTTATTTTCTTTTGGCAGAAAATAGATTTTTTTTCCTGTTTCTCTTGCCAGATTATGTGGGTCTAGGTTGGTAATGTGGTATGTGCATGTGGTGAAGATGTTACTGTTTGAAAAAGTCTTCTGTCAGTCTTTTCTGCCAATCTCTTCTGCAGTCTGTACAAGGAGTATGAGTCCTAAACATAGTGCGAATTTATCAAGCAGCATTTCCCAGACAGCTTATGGAAAGCAATCCTGGAGGACTCCCAAACTTAAATAACTGAAAGATTCTGCTTGCTGTGCCTGCAGCTCTCTGGAATTGGAATGTAAAACTGGCAGTGGAATAAACGCACTCCCCGAGGAGGCTGAAGATGCTGCAGAGCAGCAGACAGGGAAAAAGAACTTTCCCGAAAGAACGAAATATGCTTTTCTCTTTTTTTTTTTTTTTTTTTTTTTTTTTTTTTTTTTTTTTTTTTTTAAGCCTTATTTGTCTTTGAGGCCTGCAGTGATGGCAGGTGTCCAGCTCAGTATCAAAACTGCAGTTTTAAAATTGGAATGAAGGGATGGCTCTTAGCCACTTGTTAATCCTGTGCTGAAGGTCTCCAGGAGAGTAACCAGTTACTCAGCTTCACAAGTGCACAACTAATCACGGCGGGGTGGGGCGGAGGGCTCACTCTGCAAGTGCGTTTCTGGACAATAAGATTTCTAGGATATTTGAGAAGCACAGCACCTAATCATCTGCTATTTCTTTGCTAAATTGGACTCTGTAGTGTATATAGTGTTATGCTTCTAGAGAAAATGAGTCCACATTTGCTGTAGGAAGAGCTTTTTGGGGTAAGCTTTTCCTGCTTTTTTCACCTTTTCCATCTTTCTCTCTTTTGCCTGCTTCCTCTAGGAGTTTTCGCTGATATTTAGAGTTCTTATCTTAAAACCAGAATCTTTTCTAAATTTCTGATAATGCTGTTCTGTAAAACTATGTATGGTGGTTTTTTTTGTTAATCTTTTCTTTTCATGTACCAGCTCTATAATGTAATGCAACAAGCACTGAGTGTTGAATCATTTAAAATAGAAAATTTATTGTGATATTTCAATTAATTTCCAAGGTAAGCTAATTTCTAGGAATGAAGTAGCAAGAAAAATGACAAATAGTGACACTTTGTATTTTCATGACAAAATTTTGAGAGGAGGCTCTTTTCTGAATTAGTCATTGAGTTGAGCATCTCTGGGATGGCCAGTCACTATGGCCACTGAAGCTTGTCCATCTCTGTATACATGTGATCTGTCATCTCAGTCAAGCACCTAAATGTCTTTAATTCACTAACTGAGTGATAAATATTAAGTGCTGTGGGGCTGATTTGATCATCTTGGTAATTGCATTTTGTATGGGTTGACACAGCTCTCTAAGAATGAAAAGCTTTGTTACAACCTGGAATATGTTATTTCTGGATGTTTCATTTGCCATGTCTCTTTCAGATGGGGGAAAAGAAGCAGAAGATATAGAGAGAAACTGCAGACATTGAGTGTTTTAGAGATGCTTAATGATGTGTTTATACAAAACATGGAAGTGCAAAGTCTTTTTTATTTTGGGTGTCAGCATAATACCCTATTCCTGTCACTGCTAATGTTGTCTATCTCTAGAGATTGATTTGTGGAAGTGTGATGCACAGACACATGTGAAAGCACAAGTAGTTGTTGACTTTAGTTAAAGGTTAAGGAGATCACGGCCTCACATATCATTCTAGTTTCCTTTTGTGATTGAAAGATTTGCTCTCTCTAAAAGTTGATAGCTGTATAAAAAAAAGTTATTAATTTTACTAAATCCTTTCCAGAACCATTTTTCCTTTAGCTTGCTGACTTTCTAAGTTCAACACTTTACCTTTCTATGGGTTCAAAATAAGTCACTTGTATGTCTTGGCCTTCATGTAAGTGATCTACAAAGGATGGATTGAAGTGAAGCTATACTTGTTGTGGGAGAATGTGGGAAGAAAGGAAAAGGATACATTTAACACTGCCCCAAGGAACTACCTCTAAAAGAGATAGGAAGTCCCAAGATGTACATCTGGAATCATTGAGGCTTACTGCAACTTGGTTTTGTTTGAATCAGCTGACTTGAAGTGATGTCTGCCCATAAATTAATGTGCCATGTGTGCATTTCTTCACACATGCACACACACAGAGACACATGCACATGTTGTTAGATTTCTTAATTCCAGTTTAATCAATGACTCTGCATGACTGAATCTGAAGTCTGTATTTAAATGAGGTATAAGGAGGATATGGTCTGTCAGTCAGCCTGTCATCAGGTTCTTATGCTTTTTAATGACCCACAACACCTCCCCAGAGGTCCTTTCATAGAAAAGGGGATAGGCATATTTTCTGGTTGAACCTGAAAAAACCATCTGTCCAGACTTTGGGACAGCTCAGCCTGGTGGTTTTTGTGTAGCTCCAGAGTGCAGGTACCTTTGTTCTCCCCGAGGTTTGCAAACACTGGTGTGGTGACAGAGGGGTAATTCCTCCTCCCCCTGTAGCCCCTGGGCTGTGTACTCTGGTCACTCCCTCCCTATGGAAGGAGCAGTCCTGCAGCCTTTAAGGGGATTTGAAGCAACTGCCTTGGAGTGCTGAGAATGGACTTGTCTGAAAATTAAGATCATAAATATATTTTTCTGTCAATTATATCCTTATGTTAGCATTTCATCCTCTTGCAAGGAATGTAATTAGCATATAAACCAGATAACTGTTTCATTTTAGTCTGTCAAAAGGAGTAAGAAAATATTTAAAGACTATTTATTAAGATAATATTTTAAAAGATAAGTTTTTCTTGTACGTTTATGGTACAGACAGAAAGACAGCAGATGGAAAATACATTATGCTATTGCTTTCTTCAGGGATGAATGTCTTGAATGACAAGAGCAAAAATTTGGGGAGGTATGTTGTTCCTGTGTATGATGTGGATTTTTTTGCAATGCGTATAAATATACTTTAATCATGTTTGCTAGCAATGTCAGGATATTTTGTGTATTTCCACAACCGTGTCTGTGTTTTGGGAATAGTCTAGAGAATACATGTCCAGTTACTGTAATCTTGGATAGCTTTTGTAATTAATTTATTTTTGTAACCTGGGGCTTTCCACTGCGCTGAGTACTTGCTGACCTTTAATTTCATTTACTGGAGGGTGGAGAGGAAGGAGGAGAAAAGAAAGGCTTTAGGAAATCCCTTTCCCCACCCTGCAAAAGAAGGTAACTTTCTGTTTAAATCTTGTTTGGGTTTAAAGGCTGTAAGCAGAGGAAAAAATACAGATCATTTTGCATCCTTCATAAAAGCCAAATGTTGAAAGCAAAGTATCAAATATTCAGGAGCATTACAAATTTGATACAAGCTCTGGAATAGATGAGTATTTGAAATTTATAAAATATTTGTAGTCTCTGCTGAACAACCTTTATGATGATACATGATTATTACTAATATGCTCTAGTTAATATTTCAATAATGCTCACTTAAACTGGGTATTTTTTATAATGGACTTTGCTTTGGATTAATAATGTACACACCAGATCACTGATCTTTTAAGATGCTTTTCCTCCTACTTAAGTTCATCTGGTTTTCTCAAACTGAAAATATTTCTTCATGCAGTTGTTTACTTTTTTGCTAAATTTATTTAATACACTCCTTTATTTCCATTTTAAATCAATACCAGACATTTAGTATAGTAATATTTTTCTCTCATGATTCAAAAGATAGAGTCTGTCAGCTGCTTTCCTACAGCTGGAGAAAATCTATTTGTTCATTTCTTAACCTTTTGACATGTCTGTTTTTACAAGCCTGGCTGTTTGTGATGGGGGATTGAAGTATAGAGTAACAACTACAGAAGGAAACATCCCTTGTTATGATCAGAGTGTAAACTGAGCCCAATGCAACTAGCAGGGAGTAGGTTTACGCAAGATTTTTGCACATTAGGAAAAAAAAGAAGAGACCCGCTTCTTCCTTCACATGATTGTGTGTTGACTTTTCATGTGGTGTACTAAAAGGTGAATTTTAAAAAGTTTTATTCACATGTCTTGGACATATGACTGTTAAATTGACTTTCAAGTAGGTTAGACCACTGATTCTCCTGTGTAGAAGCAGGCTCAGCAAAGTTGCAACTGTATTTTCCTTCTGTTCATGTGGCAAGTGAGACAGGTCTGAAAAGTCAAGACCACAGCGCCCTGGGTGAAGTTGCTAAAATGCCCTCGCCGTTGTAACAAGTAGGGAAATGCAGGAGTTTAAAGTGTTTGGACAAGAATCAGTTTACAGGATCTGCATGCTAAGTGTTTTCTGATGGCTGACCCCAGGCTCAGGAGTCTCCCAAGTCGATGGTGCATGTGGGTGCTGAAGAAAGTAGTTCTGTCTTCTGTCTCAGGGTATTATATCTATCAAACTTTCGGGCTTCAGTGTCTCAATGCCAGTCCTACTTTTATCACACTTGGAAAGCACAACCATTACATAAAAACTACTTAACCTTGCCTGTTTATCCAGTAAGAGTGAAGTGTTGTAATGGTGGCAACAGATCAAGCTTTGTCCTTCTTTCTAAAAAATCAGGTCAATCATCTGGCAACAAATTATTATTATGCACATATTTATGCCTTATATATATATATGTAATATAAAGTGGAAAGATTTTGCCTCTCCTTATGTCTTTTTTCCTCTCCTTATGTCATAAAAAACCGTATCTGAATGAGTTGCGGTGCCAAAGGACACTGCAGTGATTAAATGTGCTATAAGCACGTGTGAGCTGGCTTCTGCACTAAACTGAGGAACAGTTAAGGGTCTGTCTACAGCAGCAAAAGTATCAGAATGGACCTAGTCCTGTTCTGGACCCTACAGATGCACTGGCTGAGGCTTCTGTTGCCAGTGGGACTGGGTATCTGTGGTAGAGAGCCAGCTATGCCCTAGCACAGGGCTGATGGCAGATGCTGCATCACCTCTGGGTTATGCAGACAAAACCAGCTTGTCTTCTAAGTGCATAAAACATTATTCTCATGGACTAGTGATAACGAATCACTAATGAAAAGTATGGGGTTTTGCCCTCATTTTAGTAGGGTGGCTATTGCAGCTTCTGATATAAATACAGTAGATGTTTCCTTAAAACTCGGTTGGAAAAAGTCCATGTCTAAGCACTTTGGAAATTTGAAAACCTTGACATGCTGCAGGCACATCCCTTCTGTACTGCTTTGGCAAGTCTGAAGGTTTTTCCTTTTTTTTTTTTTTTTTCTTTTCCTCCTTAAAATGAATCTATTTCACATGAGAATGTGGAGTTGCATAGTGAATTACCTTTATTTGTGCAGAGTATAAGCTGTCACTGCCCACACCCATTCATTTCTCTAACAAAGAAGGTAAATCAAAGGGGGAAGTGGGAGTGCTAAGGAGGGATTCCTAGCTACATCACTATGTGCAGAGTAATATTACAGGCTCAAAGCAGAACCACCCATATCAGCGACATGTTCTTAAACCAACTGTGTTAGTCTGAAAAGAGAAAAGCAAACATAAGAGAAAGGAATGTAAATACGGGGGATGGGAAATGGTGGGCTCCAGTATAACGCACTCAGTGCATACTGCATAATTGTTTTCCTGTTTGCTAATGGTGATTATCAGGTCTTTTATCTTAAATATGCTTCTTGCCACCTTTGGATGTGAGAGAGAGTGCTGACATAGTGAGGCTTGGAGTTTGAACTGTCCTTTTCCTAGTAAATAGAACTTGATAATGAAAAAAACTCATGGTCCTTCTACTAATAAATCTGGCAAATCCCTATGATGCTATTTTGCTCCCATCTCTGTATGTCAATGTTAGTGTGACTGCTAAGAAAATCAATAAAATGGAAGACCACAATTCAGAATCTTACAAATTTGTAGTGGTTACTGGCTAACAGTACTGAGTGATTAGGCATTCTGTTCTTGCTTTCCTAGGCTTTCACCCTCTCACATTTCTCCCTGGGCTGTATTCTTCCATTGTAGAGTTATTGGCAGATGCAAAAGTATCATCAATGAATTATTGGCTGTATCAAGATTTATTTTTTTTAATGTTCTTCTCACACAGAAAGTCCATTTTTCCCTGGGCATGAATGAGTTCTAAATAAATCACATGTCCAACATATATCAGTATATGTTAAATGTAGTGATCAAACTGGGCTTTGTACAGTCCTCTGGCAGATACTTCTAGAAACAGTTTGTGTCAATGCTGTTCACTGAATCCTAAAAATGACTTTATATTATTACACCTTAAAGGGCAAAAGGGATTATGGATATTGAAGCCTCTTCTTGATAATTACAGTTCATCTGTGCTGTGCTTGCTTTTTATTAGTCTCTGGTAATTTTGCCATTGAAGATATCTTACCCATGGTGATCCACTGGCAGCTTCTCCTCTTTCCATCAGTGTGCATGTTCATGGTACAGGTTAGCTGTGGCACTCTTCACCTGTAGTTTTTGATGTTGCATTTTTCTGAGTCAAGATTAGCTGTAACCATTGCCAGGCAAAAGGGAGCAGTATTACCACAGTCAGTTTTGACTATTCTTGCTATGAAGTGTTCAGGCCTTCAATGCAAGATGCCTTTGTCATTATTTTCAAATAACTTTGCTGTAATTTCATCAGGAGGGGAATGTTTCTCCCAGATTGTTTTTCTAACCTTCAAAATATTTTGTAATGAATTTATAATTGGCGGGGTCTTTGCATAGTTTAAAGGTTTGAAGTGTTTCAAGACAGTTAGTTTTACATTATAAAGAACCTGTATTAACTGAAAAATCATTGGAGAGGAAATTTTAGTATCTTTTGGTGCTCTGTTAAGTGCTACTGATGAATTGTAAAAGGGACTTTTACTCTCATGCTACTTGGCCTGGCAAAGAATAAAGCCATTCTTATGGCCTGCAGTATTAAGAGAAACATGGTTTTGGGTATAGAAATAAGTACAGCTGATTTCATCCATGGTTGTATTTAGAAATTAGTGCAAAAGAAGAAAAAATGGAGTAAACCCACCATCCTTCTGTTTTGCTGAATAAAGTTACTTGAACTGAACTGGCTTGCAAATAATTTCATCATCTTACTAAATTGTTACGGCTGGTCATCTGTTTGCATTCTCTTAGTGACTTAATTACAAAAACTTCACAAATCTTTTGTCAAAATCTTTGTTAAGAGAACACTTCAATAGTGACAGAATTTCTATATAAATGTAAACCCGAATGCCTCTTAATGAAATTCTGCCTATGCGAGTCATACATTATAAGCCATGCCAGAGGGGGAAGAGCAGGGAATTGCCCAGCTAAACTTCTTTTAACCTGTGCCTCTTTGTAATAAAATAACGGTAGTCAGGGTTTCCAAAGAGATGGGGGTCTGAAAAGTGAGCACGCCAGCTAATAGCTGTGGTAACAGGCTGGACGCCGGGGGAACAATACCAGAGTAGTGGCCTCTCGGTGTGTCTCTGCGCCTCGGAGCTCAATAGTGAATGCGCACCATTGTTCGCCTCTGAAAAGTCTCGGAGCGCTCGGGATGTCGGGGCAGACCGAGAGAAACTGATTTTCAGCTTGTAGCCTCCTTGTCAGAGGGCTGGGAGGAGCCCGGGGGCACTTGGCCATTCCTCAAGGCTCCTCTGCTCCACCAGCTTGGTGCTTGGATGTGGCCAGTCCTCTGCAGGGATCTGCCCTCAGCAGAGGATGGAAGGGGAGAAGGGTTTTCTGCCCTCATGATGGGTTTCATGTTTGAATATTACATGAAAGCTTTCCCTGAGGGAAGTTAGAAGGTGACATTAGAATTCAAGGAAAAGCATGGACATACAGAAGTTACTTCATTGAGCGTTTACAGCTTAATGGTCTAAATTTGATCACAGGTTTTGGAGGAAGATAGATGTTTAACTTTGCGAGGGTTTGGATGTTTTTTTAAAATAAAAAGAGACTCTAGGTAAGTCATGAGAATGGCTCTTAAGTGAATTACCTTGTAAGTTCCCATTTGTGTAGGGTATGGAGTTAAGAAAGCTTTGATGTTCTCTCTATAAACAGGAATAACAAAAAGAATTGGATTTTAGTACGACTCGTTGGGAAAATCCTGCAGTTCCACCAGAGAGTTAAAACATCCTCCCCTCCTCAGCCCCCACCCTCACTTGTTTTAGACCACAAAATTGGCCTTTGTGGCTGAGTTTCTCAAGTCCAGGCTGTGTGTTTTGGATTTGAGAACTTGATTTGGATTCTACCTCTAATATTTTTAAAAGGAAGGATTTGCTACTTCTTTTGCATAGAAAACAAACAAGAGGGAAACCCAAACAAGGAAAGCGGTGGGACTGAATGTCCCTATCTGGAAGAAAGATAAAGTGCGAAGGAAAAATCTGAGAAAAATACCTGCTTTAGCTGCTCTAACTGGATTTAAATAGGAGCCTAAGTTTCTGTTTTCCCTGTCTCTGATCTAAACACTGAGAAAATTCATCTGAGGTGTTTACTGAATACCAACAGGTTTAGATGTTGTTTATTGTAGTTAACAAGAACTCTGAAAACTGGCCAATATCAGTGCTTGAAGGCTGCAAAAGAGAAGTAAAATTGTACTGACTACAAAAGGCAGAAAAGCAGAAGGATGGTAGCAAGCAGTTGTTGTCTGATGTCTTTTCATTAATAAATTTCAGCTACCTTGCTGTGAACCACAAAGTGTCTCATTTTTAAGAGGTTTCATGCCCCTCTTTTGCATTCGTTTGCATTCATCAGGGTTTTTTTCCCTCCAGATTGACAAAAAATTGCATAATAAATCCAGTGGTCAGAAGAAATCTAGAGATCCCCTTTTTTACTAACTTTCTTTGTATGGTGTTACATGAAATGAAATTCAATATATGTACCCCTGAATAGGAATGTTAGAGAATTTTAATACTTTGAAGTTCCTAGGATTATTTTTCTGAAGCTGTTGGTAAAGAAGGCACAGGGACTCTGCAATATATAAAGCAATATATATAGCTTTAATAAAATGACTGTCTGGTTCAAATTAAGCTTTTTATTGCTCTGATAAGAAAGCCTATGACTCAGGAAGTCAGTTGCTATGAATTGTGCACCAAATGTTCTCTGTAACCAAGTCTAGGCCTCTAATCTGTTTGCTTCTTGCCCTGTGGCTTCTGAAGTGTGATTGTTGTCACTGTTAATCTTGAATTCTGATATGTCAATAAGTGTTGCAGGCATTAACACCATCTGCATATGGATGCAGAGGCTGCACTGCTCTGTATACTGACATTGCAGAGATATCAATCTCAATTCACGCTTTGCTTCTTGAATACAAAATCTCTAAGGAAAGTATTGCTTGTTGGGATAGGAATTTTGCTCTCGATGGTTTGTCTTCACGAAATAACAGCAAAGAAGTAGTAGAGGAAGTATTGTAGACACTGCAGAAGGGCCTTAAAGCAACTCTGAAAGCATGGTGAAGACTTCTTCATCACAAACATGGATCTGTTGCAGTGACTTTCATAGACATGCCTGAAGGCAAGGCAAGGCAGAGAAGGGAATGACAATGAAGGGAAATTTCATTTTCACGTAGCACTGTATTTTCTTAGTATTGCAACATTGAGAGGAAAGGTGTAAAACACGATGCCCATAATTTAAAAGTACAGATGTTCTCCCCATGCTCCAAGGGGCAATTTGGAAAGCCCAAATCAAGGTAAATGGCAGTCCTGATGTGATAGGGTCGTCAGTAGAAAATGAAAAATGAAGAATTGGGGTGGCTACATTTTTAAGGATCTGTTGTTTGTGGCAGCAACAAGACACCTTTGATTTTTTTTTGCTGTCACCGGTTATTTTGCTGCCGTTTGGCAGTCTCAGTCTTCTTCACCTTATTTATGTAAAATTCCACGCTTAGCTGTAGAAGCAATACAGTAAGAAAACATTGTGTATGCTAGACTCCTTTGAACCTGAACATCTGCTCAGTTTCTTTTTATTTATTTTCAATTAAAGGTTTGTGAGATGTCAAAATACTGATTATTGTATTTTGTAAAAATCCACTGCAGTAATTTATTAAATCCAGAGTCCTTTTACTGTCATTGCATATATTCCTATTGAACTGGGATTTGGAAAGAGCCGTTAGCTTACTGTTATATTGCCACCTTAAAAATAAGATTTAATGTTCCCTTTAAGGAGTGTGAGCACAAGAAAATAACTGACTTGAAATGCCAGAGCCAGTCTGTGGTGCAGCCAGACCACCAATATGTCTTAGTTCCAACCTGTGAGGAATTTAAGGATTCTTCTCCCTAAGATGTAAACATGAATACTTCTTTCTGCAACTTATATTTTTATTCAAGAGAGGAAACACAGGAGAAAGTTTTCATTTTATTGTAAATGTGAACATCTGTTAGGAGGAGCCTGCTGTTACTATTTCAGTTCTGTTTCAAAATTCTGGTTGCTAAACTTCCTGAGGTGCAGAGGAGGTTCCAGTAAGTGGCTTTAGTTTGAAACCAAATGGGAGAGATCATTTAGCTGTATTTAAAGAAAAACATCAATTATTTAAAGCTTCTGAAACTCACTTCTATTTGGCATCTAACATTGTCTGCTGTATCAGAAAACTGGCTTTATAAAATGTGTTTTGCTTCATGCAGGATTTTTACTGGAAAGATTCGTAAGTCAACAGATAATTTGGTGCAGAAACAAAACACTGTTAAAAATGAGTTTAAAAGAAGTAATCTATTTGTACTAGATACTATAGTTACAAGTTATATTGAAATTGAAAGAAGTGAGTTGTAAAAGGATGTGTTCTTTAGGGTCACACAGTTAAGTTTTTCCTTGGAACTAGCAAGAATGATTCATGGATGCTACATTTCCTTCTTCTGAAACTGTGTCTCATTCTCTAAAGTTTATTTTATCTGCTTTATAGTGAGAGACAGTTAACAATTTTTCATCTTAAAAACCTCCCAATGTTCTTGGTAAGGCATCAAATGTTGTGTGCAATATTGGCTGCCTAGCCAAGATCTCCTGTGTGCTCGTGCTGCAGTGGGCTGTGAAAAGTTGTGAACTTTGGTAGCAACTTTAGGTTGCTTAGATGAAGTTGAAAGCAGTAGTGTTAGGTGTTGTCCTGACACAACATGAGCTCAGAGCAGTAGATTAGTCCAGGAAGAAGTAGAAATCAAACCTGGTGTCCAAGCAGTATGACAGTGATACAGTTGCAGCATGGGAGGTCACCAGTCAGGTGCCAACAGCAGGGCTTGATCCTGTGTGCTGCCGGGGGGAAGGAAGGCTACATGTGGATTTTCATTCTGGCACAACAGTTTGAGTGTAAAAGTACTGAAACATTCAAGCAGCA
Organism: Zosterops lateralis; assembly: GCF_965231275.1. Lineage (NCBI taxonomy): Eukaryota > Metazoa > Chordata > Aves > Passeriformes > Zosteropidae > Zosterops > Zosterops lateralis. The sequence continues at coordinate 55,922,522 of NC_139764.1, read as the reverse complement.
CCATGCTGAACACGCTTTTAGCACTTCTTCACAAAATCTGCTCGCCAGTACGAGCAGAGAAGAAAAGGATGTCAAAGTTTTGGTTACTTGTCATCTAGGGTATTACTCCTCCTTGTCATCTAGGGTGTTATTCCTCTGTATGCATTTACATCTACAAATCTTCACTGAATTTTCACTTGCTCTGATTTAGAAAAGAATTGAACTGTGCCTCTTTAAAATTCTTTTTTAAGAGAAGTGAAACAAGCCTTCAAAATTGACAAGGAGATAGAAAACCATTCTTCTAAAATGCCTATAAATGGAGTGAAGGATTGGATCCATATGCTCTGTTTGTGTTGCAGTACATCAGCAGCGTGTGATGGCTTGTTCTTTTTCTTAGGTGTCTCTGCAGCACTGTGTACAGATTAAATAGCTACTGCATTGCAGAGAGTTATTAATACATTACATTGCACTTCCAGGGAAGATGTCAGTGTGTCCTTTAGCCTGAATGTACCTTGTGGTTCAGTTAGGGGTGATTTTTTAAAATTTTGCTGAGGATAACTTACTTTTTCAGTAAATCTTTAGCCAGCTGGAAACTATAGAATAGCATCATTCTTAACCTCTATAAAACTTCACTTACTGTTCAAGTTTAGAAAAATCAAAACTTTGTTCCAAAATAAAAACAGGTCACTCTTCTGAAATCTTAATCCTGATACACTAAAAATGTGGTCTTATGCTGCTGTACATAGAATAGAAGGAAGCAGGAGATGGGGCAGAGAAAGATGTGCAACTCCTAAAATATGATGCAGATAAACAAAATGCATGAAATACTAGAAAATTAGAAGTGAGATCAACCCATTATTTTTCTGGCGCATCTGGGTACTGTTTCATTTGTGATGCACATCAGTAAAACAGGAGGCTTTGTGGTTTCCAGTCTTCTGCCCTGACAGCTCTCACTGCTGTGCATGTTTAAAGTGATGGAGGTTGAGAGGTTGTTCTTGGGGAAATTCTTATGTGTGGGGGAAACTTCTGCTGACTTATACATGGGGATGGAAGGGAGAGCTAAGGTCAGGTGTGGGTGTGCAGAGATGAAAGAGCAAGACAGAGCAAAGTAAGGATCTCAGCTCTGTTTCCCTCTTCCCTCCACCCACAGGAATGCTCATGAGAGCTCCCTCTGCCAGTTCAGACCAGTGGCTGGAGCTCACACCGCAGTGCTGCAGGCCCTGTTTTTACCCAGCCCACTGAAACAGATATGGGATGCTTTCTGTCACTGAGACTTCAGAGTTCAGGAGCTTTGTCACCACTAAATGATGAAGCTGTTGCTACTACTTGTATGTCCTAGGACTTCACAGAATTTGCCAAGTAGTGCTCTATGTCTGGTTAATGCTCTACAGGTCTGTCCAGGAATTAGTTCAAACCTGACTTGGAGGTGATAAAAGCTTTGTAGGCAAGGTGGGCACAAGGTGTGAGGAGGCAGAAGAACAGAGGAGGGAATCATTAGCTCCTGAAAGAAATATGTGTGCATGTGGAATATAGCAAATGTATGGTGTATTTGTCATATTCAAGTGATTTGAGTACCTGGGTGCTGCACTGTAGAGGTACTGAAAATTTTGGCATCAGTGTTGGCCATTCTGTGTCTTTGAGTGTGTTCAGGACTTACAGATAAGTGGTAGCTCACTCTCAAGTATTTTGCACACATCTTGCACAAATATCTTTTAATGTAAATATGTACATATTAAAAAAATCCTCAGAAGCTTTGGGAGAATCCAGAGAATACACGAGAGAGCCTATCTCAATGATCTGTGATGTCAGCATGGCAGGCTGTAAACACCTGATCTTTTAGCCTGGGTAAAGGGGACTTTCACCCCAGGAGCCCTGATGTTCAGATCAAAGTGTTTCACAGCTTTGCCACTGGTCTCAAGGCTGTCTTTGCTTCCTTTTCTACCTCCAGTTTCCTGCTGTAAGGAGTTGTTCAAGGACTGTGCTCTTTAGGAATACTCTGAACGAAGCTGAGGCTCTGTCATGTACAAGGACAGAGGTAGTGAATTTCAAGTATAATTTTAAAGAGAGAATGCTTCTTTGTGGACTACATTTGAGCATGCAGCTGTGAGAACATGCCTGGAAAGTGGTGCCAGCAGCTGGGAACTCTTCTGACTTCTTTTGCCTCCCAGCTCCAAGATGGAAATGCCACCACCCCCTCCGCAGGCAAAGGAGATGTCAGCTTTCTCACGGGTTAGCACCAGCCTATATCCCTTTTTCTCCTTTCCTTTTTTTCATCTTTTCTTTTCTCCTTCTCCTCTCATTATCTCCTCTCCTTTCTATTTTTTTTTTTTTTTCCTTGTCTTCATTGTAATTTAGCACAGAACACTTGATGGTTTGGTTTTCACATTTTCTTCTGAAATTTATTTCTCTTGCCCTTAAAAAAACCCCAAACCACTGAAGCTTTGCAAGCACTCTGCAAAAGCCTGTTCCTGTTTATGTTAGGGCAGAATAAGGTCCAGAATGCTTCTATTTCCCAGGATCATCTTATTATATTGCAAGTTCATGGAAGTTTCTAATGTAAACACAGAAATTTCACAATACCAGCAAGTGATTTATTTGCTTTACATGGTTATCAATATTGTCTACAAAACAAGCAAACAAATGCTGTGGAAGTGGGGGCTCTATTTGATGTTTGCTCAGTGTTGTGCCTGGAAAAATGGAAGTTAGTGGGTGTTGCTCAGTGAAGTGTGCATTTTAAAGTTACCCACAGTGATGCCCATTGTCCTGTCCCTGAATTGCATGATGTCATATGTCATTTAAAGCTTGTAGTGATGCCGAAGACTGTCGGTGCGCTGGGAAAAAGGCGATGAGAAAGTTGTGAATCAGGTTTCTCTAAAGCCTTTGTGTTTAGGGTTTTGATAGATAAAAGCTGACTCATGCAATATTTCTGGTGAAGGAGCTGTACAGACTAGTAAGAGCTTCTCATTTTACCTGAGTGCCCAATGAGCTAATTCGGGAACAGCTGAAGTCAGAGCCCGTGCCCCTCCTCTGCCGCACAGGTAGGTCGTGGGCTCTTCGGAGAGGACTGAAAAATAGAGAGGACTTGTTCAGCCCGAGTGCGAGGAGCCAGAGACATTCCTCAGTGGTGAGATACTGTCGCAGAGGATTTTCCCTTGCAATAATGTTCTCGGGTATTAGCGTGCTTGGTTGTGACAGAGGCTATTCTGCTTTAAATGCTGCAGGGAGTGGGGGTGGGGGGGACAGTAATTGGACTGATAGAAGCGCATTAGTTGGTGACTCTTTTCTCTGGTTGTGAGATTTCTGCTAAATGGGATTTCTGTTCCTTAAAGTTCAGTTAAAATAGTTGGCAGAGTATGGTTTGTGACAGTCCAGACTAGACATCTAATCCTGCAAATATCATAGCTCTCTAGTGTGATATTTTTCACAGAGGGTGTTAGTTTTAGAACTGCTATGTATTCCTATACAAAGTTTAGTGATTAAAAATCTGCTGACCTTCACTTGGACAGGATTCAGAGCAGAAGGTATAGGGAGTATATTTATGATCATTTGGGATTGGGAGTGGATGGATTTTAATCCTCAGTCAGGAAGCTGTAGAGCATTCTTGTTTCTCAATTCTAGTGTTGCATTTTGTATTTGATACTGAATGTAGAAATTGTTCTGAACTAGTTTGCTTAATTGTATCCACAGTATGAATGCCTTATTTGAAATATGAAGATATCTCAGGGAAGAAAAAAAAAAACAAAAAAACCAGGAAGGATATTTCTTGTAGTATCATCACTTTTTTGTAGCTAAACTCCAGAGGATGTGAAGACTGTAATTTCTGGTAATGTTGACTTTGTAGATAACACCCGAGGTGCTCTTTTTCTTGCCAGGAGAAAGGCAACAACAATGCTAATCATGAATATAAATTGACTTTTGAGTTTTTACTTGTGCAGTATGTCGTAAAATTTCCCATGCAATAAACAACTTGGAGGAATAAACACCTATATTTAGATAGGACTTGGGGATCTTTAAGTCAGTTTTATATTTAAAGACAAAGCACTTTATCTGTCATTGTATGCTAATGTTCTAGCATAGCCAAAGCTGCAGAGATAATGGAAAACCATTTATCACTACCTTGACTATAATTACAGGAAGGAGATTTTTGTTAAAGAAAAGCAAGTGATAGAAGCATTTTTGTTGAGAACTTGTTTATGACTGCACAATGAAAACCCGAGACATACCAAGATAGTTGTTTTGCATGTGCCTTCAGTCTTGTAACTAATATTAGAGGTGCCTGTTGGGATGAAACAGTAGTAATCCTTGCCCTTGCATGTCTGTGGAGTGGGGACGTGTCATTGTTCTTGCTGGGGGTCGTGCCATGCCAGTGTGTGTGTGTGACACAGGAGCAGGGAGCTTTGCAGGGGCTGGGAAGGGGGAGAGAGTAACTGAATTAATGCAAAGGCACAAACAAGAAATGACCTTGTTTGGGGAGCGTGTTTCCTTGTGAGTAGGGACAAGTAGTAATTATCCTCCTTTCAATGCTGAACTAACAAGTAATTACTGTTATTCCTTAATTAAAGTATGCAAATTGAAGATTTCTTCTTTTTTTCTCCCCAGACTGAGTTAAATACCGTTAATTCACAACTGACAAAAGTTCTCAATATTACTTTGGTTCATCCTTGAAAAGGTTCAGTAACCAAAAGAAAGCCTAACAAAAAAGGCAGTGAACCAGGGCAGACATGGGTCAGGGTATAGAGGACTTGCTCACAGTGTGTGCCTCTGCAGGCTCTGGGGGTACCTACAATTTCACACAGTGTTTGCAGCCTGAGTTTTAATGAATGCACCTACCTGCTGGTGCTGCTGCTGAAACTGGGAGGATGGGGTGGAGTGGGCTTGTAAATCAGTCTCACAGGGTATAGGACAAATCACTTGCTTTTTATAGTAAGTCTGTATGAAAGACAGAAATTTGCAAGAGGTTACACGATTTGCAAAGGCACCGGGTCAGTTACGATTCATAGACAGTAATCCTGGTGGAGGCCAGTTACTCTCTCTTCACTCTTATTAGTTCATTTGTGAATTTCTTACCAGCCATTTGCTACAGACCTTAGGTAGGTGGTGCAAGAGTGAAGTTACTTTGTGGTACAAGTGCAGAGTAGAACTACTCTTCAGTCTTCTGAAAAACCAGATATAGACCCTGACAAAAGAAAAGAGAATGAGTGTGTGGCTATGGCAGTGAACTCCATTCAACTGCTCTCTGTCCTGATTGCACTTGAAACTGCAGGAATCATCTAAAAGTCTGTTCCTAATTTTAACAGCAAGAGTAATTGTAGAGGTTATTTTCCTACACAAGTGTTCTAAGATGAACAAGTCCAACAGTTAGCCCCAGTGGTTATGCCATGTCTACCATGTCACCAAGTGCCACATATACACATCCTTTAAATACCTCCAAGGATGGTGACTCCACCATTTCCCTGTAGTCTGTTCCAGTGCTCAACAGCCCATTTGGTAAAGAAATACTTCCTAATATCCAAACTAAACCTCCCCTGGTGCGACTTGAGGCTGTTTCCTCTTGTCCTGTCATTTGTTATTTGGGAGAAGAGGCCAACCCCCACCTGACTACAACCTCCTTTCAGGGAGTTACAGAGAGCAGTGAGGTCTCCCCTGAGCCTCCTTTTGTCTGAACTAAACACCCTCAGCTCCTTCAGATGCTCCTCATAAGACTTGTACTCCAGACCCTTCTCCAGCTCTGTTGCCCTTCTGTGGACACACTCCAGCACCTCAATGCCTTTCTTTCTGTGAAGAGCCCAAAACTGGGCAAAGGATTTGCTGTGTGGCCTTACCAGTGCCAAGTCCAATGCTCAGATGGGTTTCTGAAGACAAACTTGTGAAGCCTTGGAAGATTTACAGATCCTGTGTTATTGGGAAGGGCTATAGGTTTTTCACAGCTACTTACACCTGTGGCAGGAACTGAGAGCTGTCCCCAAGCCCTGATTTCCATGAGCAGGGTGTTTGGTACAGATCTTGCCAGCTGAGGAAAGGGAGCTGCTTCCTTGTTCCGTGCCATGCTGAAATCCACAGTCCTCTGTGCCCTCTGCCTTTCTTCCCAGTGTGCCAGGTGTGCCAAGTGTCTACCTGCTGCTCTGCAGGAGCACTGGGCTTCTATGCCATCAGAGTGCACCCTGAGAAAGGTATTTTGCTGGTTGGAGACATAATGGACAAAACTGTAACAAAATTCCCCACAGAGAAGCCAATGGACAATTTACATCCAGCTGGGAAAGAAGTAAAAATAAAGTAGAAAGTAACTTTTGAGATTGTCAGGATGAGACTTTGAGGACAAAACAGACCAAGTATCAAATACCAAGTTTGGTGTAATTTATATAGAAGCATACAGGAATAGCAATTTGTATAAAAAATAGAGGAACTTGAGTCAACCATATTGCATGCAATTAGTTAGCCATGCCTTGCAGGTGCCCAGTGTTTGCCAAGGTCACTGGAAATACAAGTCTTAAAGAGCAAGCCTATTTTATCTATTTCTAATTTTACTAATCCTCAGCTTTTAAAATAAGCAATGACACTGTCATTAAACAAGAGAATGAGTGGGTTTGCTTTGGTTTTCTAATGTTAATTTCTCCTAATGCTTCTGGCTACAAGTGTGTCTTATATGTAGAACTACTTTTAACATTTTTTCTGACTCCAGTGTCATTGAAGTGAACTATGTTTTGTTTCTATTTTTTATATTATTGAAAATTTTTGTGTAGCAAATACATTATATATTAATGCCTTTGGGTTATTATCTGAGGGGCAGGCCACATGTCAATGAAACAGGAAGAAAAGAATATGGTGTAATGGAATTTCGTAAGAATCCTTTACTTCCCTCCTAAATGTAGCTAATCAGGTGTTTCTTTGTCATGTAATTTTAGTAAAATACCTTGGAGTAAATTAGCGGAAGTGTTACCTCTGTTATCTTGTTTATCCTGTGAATTTTTCAAGGGGGCATTTTTCATTCAGCAATGTTGTGCTTTTTAACTTGAATGTGAAAAATGATCCAAAGCTGATAACAAAAATACATTCTTTCTTATCAAAAATGTATACTTTCTTATCGCAAGTAATAGCAAGGCATACATCACTTTCTGTACCCACATAGAAACAAGAGAATTTACCTGCATTTTTTTCTGTTTTAATTTTTTTCCCTATTTTATTGCTTTATATTTTATTTTCGCATTGGTACTTGATGTGGTGTATTCAAAAAGGCTAAGGAAATATGCTTCTATGCTTCAAAACCAGAAGAACCTGCAACAAAGAAAGGCTATAGATTTTCAGGCTACAAGGTAAAACCAGAGGTACAGACCTGCTGAATTAGGTTTTTAATCTAATGCCCAATTTCTAACCCTTGTAACGAGCAAATTACTCTCAGTGTTAATTCTGTGCATCACCTTGAGGGCAATACTTCTCCTTAATAGAAAGCTCATCTCATCATGACTGAAATGGCACTAGTAATTACTTACATACGAATGAAATCTTATGCATTCAAGATAGGCCAAGTAAATCAAAACATTCATCTCTGGTATTTATTTCTGTTTGCTTTGGATTTATTTTGAAAAATGGGAGAGTTGCTTTAAGCTTTGGATGAAATCCTCCCCCTGCTCTGACAGCTGCAGGAGCTATGTGTCCAGGAGGTTTCTGCTTGTAATTGCATAGCAAGTCTGACTCAGTTCAAGAAGGGCCACCTTAAAGGCTGGGTGGGTTTGATTTGCAGCTTTATGCTTTCTTTACTGAAACTGTTGTCAAGAGCTGTAATTACTGGTATGAATTTTTGAAAAGTTGTCACTGGACTAAAATAGGGACTAAGCTACCGCTCTGTGGGTAGCTTCAGTATTGCTTTTCTTCCTAAATTGTCACAAGTTTCCCTTTTTCACAGGACAGGCATTATGAAATTCCATGAGTTTGTGGCAAGATTTTTTATTTTTTTTTTGGGAGGACACTTCTTACTGAATCAAAGCTTTGAAGTATTGAATTTACCTGCAGCTACTTTTGCAGATTCTCATGCTGCATCACACACAACTTGGCCAGATACAAATCTGCATTGCATCGTGGACAGTGTCCTGCAGGGCATTTTGGCAAGGAAAATAAAGCAGAATTGAAATGCCAACAGGAAGACAGACATCTTATTTTGTTGTTGCACTGATCTGAAAAACAGCTTTAGATCAGTTCAGCAGGGGGTAATATTCTGGCTTGAGCAGAGCAGTTTTAGAATTACTTATTTTCCCCAGCAGAAAACTCAATTATTTGGCAGCACTCTTTCCTGTGGGGACTCTTTAGTCAGAAAGTACATTATTTTCTTTTGGAAATCATTCTGCTTTTAGTATTTTTGTACAAGCCACAGGTCTGGTAATTGATAACTGCTTTTAGTTTTTTTAAGACTGTTGGCTTTATGGGATTCAAAATGAAAGACATTTTCTGGTATCACTGTGTGTTTCTTGAGGTTTCCAAACCTCCCAAGCCTGAGTCAGGGCTCAGCTGGGAGATAGCAGGGACTGCTCCCAGTAAAGTTGTGGGGTTTTTTTATAACCTTAGGGAAAAAGTTTTGAGTTCTGTTTTTCTCCTGTGCTGAGCCTGAGCAGTGGGGATGTGCTAGTAACAAGCCCAGCACACTGGCAGAAGGAAATGCCAGGGACAGAAGTGTAAGCAGGAGAACCATGGTATGGTAGCCCTCATTGGGGGATCCCCACAACCTAAAAAGCATTCGAGTTACAGTGACCCCCAAACCATGTTGTTCTGATTGTCTTTTGGTTTAAATAGTTTTGGCAGCTTTCTGTGCAAAAAGCTTTGAAAGTACCTGCCATCAACTTCTGCATTACATGGAGCAGCAACAATAAACCCACTTTTTCTGTTTGTGTGTTTGTTTGTTTAGATGACTTCCACTTACCTCTTGATGTTGTACCATCTGTGACAGAGGCCCTTGACTCCAAAAAGAAGGAGGAAGATTTGCACAAGGAGAGCAGATCATTCCACTACTGTGAAAAAACCACCATGGACCTGTCAGACAGTGACCGTCCTGTCAGCTTTAGTTCCACTTCCTCCTCTGCATCCTCCAGGGACAGCCACTGCTCCTTTGGAAGCAGAATGACCTTGGTTTCAAACAGCCACTTGGGTTTGTTTAACCAGGATAAAGAAACAGGTGCCATCAAGCTAGAACTGGTCCCAGCGAGGCGATTTTCCAGCAGCAAGACACACAAAAACTCTGCTGTGGAGCAAGAGGATCCTGGGGAAAGCCTTGAGAAAAGGCCAAGCATGCCAAGGAAAGCAGAACCAAAAGGAGCAGGCAAAAACTGTGCGATGTCCCTGGTCACAGAGCCCACCAGTCCGAAGCTCCTCTACGTAGACAGAGTCGTCCAAGAGATTCTGGAGACAGAGAGGATGTATGTGCAGGATCTGAAAAGCATTGTCAAGGTATGGGGCTTGGTTAAGACAATGTTAACTGTTCCATAATGACATTTTTACACTGTTTGATTTCACAGTGGGACAGATGGACCTGACAATGGAACTGGCATTTGCTGGTCTTTATAAGTTAGTGTAACATCGTTGTTTAAGAGTGTGTTTATAGTTTTTATTTGATTAGATAAATCTAAGATGTTACTATGTGTTCATGAAGAAATAACAGAAAAAACCATACTACGGCTGGCAGCAAAGAGTGAACAAAGAGTGATAAAAGTTTTGCAGTAAAAGATCTTATATTTTTATATTTACAAAAAAAAAAAAAATTAGATTGCTCTGTGTCCAAGAATATATAGCAAGAAGCAAGACAGCTTTAACTTCCTCTTTATATGCTTTATCTGAAGGGTCTTACTGATTTTTTTCCCAGCTCTCCCCTAGTTCTGCAAGTTCTTTCCTCCTTTTTCCCATGTCTCTTTCATACAACTCACAGCTGCAGTCTGTTCTGTCTCTGTCCTTGGCTTGTAGTATTGAATATGACATATGTATCTACTGGAAAATACTGTTGTTTGGCTGTAATATGAAGGAATTGTGTTTTCTTTAATACTTATTCTGAATGGGCATAGCATTTATTAACAGCAGTAGAGCTTTTGTCCAATCCCTAGCCTAACAGTACCTTTCATTTCTTCTTTCTAGTACAGGGAAAAATATGGATGAGTCCTACTATGGATTGTTCTTTTCACTCTGTACTTGTGTCTGTGCCATCAGCATCATTCTGCTTTGCATTTTTGAGGATGACAGTTGAGTCCCTTGGCTACTGTTTGTAGCCTACATGTTTAACACACGAAGAAGTGCTTAGCGTGCTGTTTGTAGGACTTAGAGCTTCAGGTAGGTGTATGTGCTCATCTGAGATAGGAAATATCAGCCAGCTGGAGACACTGTCCCCACCTGCGGCTTTAATCTGCATGGTCCCACAATAGCATGGGAAAAATGTGAAGGCTTTGATAACTCAAATGCGTGTTGTGATTAAACACCAGTACCCCACCCTGCAAAGTTCTGAGAAAGGTTGCTGTTTCTGCAAGATTTCACTGGTTTCCATATCTGGTGCTGTTTTGCTACATTCAACTGTTGCCCGAGTTTTCTTTTGGAGTGTTTAAGGTTGTCAGATGTTGCAGAACCAAGTCAGCTTCTGTGAATAGTAACCACTCACTAGGCATGACTTCCATGGCTTTAGAAACCTTAGCCCTCACTCATCCTCCTATGCTGTGAACTGTACAACTTGAGAAACTGAAAACTAAAATTAATACCTTGTAACAGATTTTCCAATTACAAGCAGGAATACCAGTAAATGCTTTCTAGAAAATACTTCAAGCATCACTACAGTAGATGTAGAATAAATACAACAAATGCATTTTTAGTTTTGGAAGAACTGAAGGAATTGTGAACCTGTGAAATGCTCAAACCTATTTCCTGCAGCAACTAATAATGAATCTAGAAAGCTTTGTGTGAAACTAGACAGCGTATTTGAGGCATGGAGTGGTTGGCAGTGGAGCTTTTCTTTGGTAGGTGCTGAGGATGCAAGGGCTTCAAAGGGGCAGCAAAGTGGTGAAGACAGTGGGGAACCAGCTGCCTCATCTGTGCAGAATGTTCTTCTCTTGGTTTCAGGGGAGGGAGGTGTGACTGGGAGCAAACTTCTTCAGAAGGGGCCATTTCAAAAGTTTCTAAGGATTCCTTTCTCCTCAAGTTACCTTAGCAATGCTGCAGTAATTACCCAAGCAAGGATGAGGATTGTGAGAAAATCGGGAAGACTCCACAGAGATCTGGAGGAGTGCTGTAGCCTTATAGAATTTGATTATCTGGGCCCCTGTGATTTGAGGCCATTTAGTCTGGCAGGCAGATAACTGGTGCTGAGCCAAACTAAGATGAAGGGAAGAAGCTTGATTTGTCTTATTTTCCAGATAAATATGGGTCAGATTTGGCAGCTGGTTAGGAAATTGGACGAGAATGGGAAAAGGGGATCTGGAGAGAGGTCAAAGGGCAACTGCTGCCCAAGAAGTATGTGGGAACTGAAGAGATACATGAAGGTGGGAACTGGTGGAGTAAAGCATAAGCAAGTGAATCGGCGTTAAGTGGAGAGAGAGAAAACAATTACAGGGAAAACAATGTGAGGAAATGAGGGAAAACCCAGGAAGTGGAAAGTTTAAGTATGAGATTGGATGGAACTGGAGCTCTTGAGCAAATTTGCAGCTGATGGTCAATACGGAACCACTGGTGGGGTCGTCTGGTCCAACCTCCCTCCTCAAGCAGGGTTGTCTTGGAGCATATGGCACAGGATTGTGTCCAGATAGATGGTTCTTGAATACTTCTAGTGAGGGAGACTACACAACCTCTCTGGACAATCTATTCCAATGCTCAGTCACCCTTCCTCGTGTTCAGGTAGAATTTCCTGTGCATCAGGAGATTCTATTGTCTCTCACCCTATGCTTGGCACCACAAAGAGCCTGGATCCTCTTGACACCCTTCCTTCAGGTGCTTCATTAATAAAATTTCTCTCTGTCCCCTCTTCTCAAGGCTGAATAGGCACAACTCTTTCAGCATTTCCTCATAAGAGAGATGCCCCAGTGCCCTAATCATATTCATTGCCCTCCACTGGACCCATTCCAGGAGCTCCATGTCTCTGGTGCTGAGGAGCCCAGGACTAGACACAGCTCTCCAGATGAGGCCTCACCAGGGCTGAGTTGAGGGGCAAGATCATGTCCCTTTACCAGCTGCCAGTGCTCTTCCTAATGCACCCCTAATGCACTGCTAGCTCATGGACAGCTTGTTGTCCACCAGGACCCCCAGAAGCTTATGTACACAGTCTAAAAGTAGTAAGGAGGGCTGGGTTTTTTTGTTTCAGGGTGGGGTTTTTTTTGGCTGATGAAGGGAGAAAGAGGGGCAACCCACATACAAGGAGCTAAAAGTTGAAGAGGTGTCAGAGTGAGGGCAGCATAAGAACAAAAAGGGGAAAATCAGTAGGTGCTATTTTAATCACCTTCTACCCCCATCTGAGAACTATCAGTAGAGATGTAGTATAATGTTTTTTGTCCTCTAGTAGAGAGGATTTGCTGATGCTGCATTCTCTGTAGGCAGTAGAAACATACTTTAAAAAAATATTCTCACTGTTGTTTCCAGGACTTTGAAACAGGTTTCATGGCTGGAACTGAGCGGCTGTCAAAACGCACATTCTCTACATTTCTGGCATAAAAATACAAAGCAAATTTGCATTTTTTTTTTCCCGTTCCTCAGGTGAGGGTGCTCTATTTGTTTGGCTTTTAGGAGGTGGGAACTATTTTTTTTTTTATTTCTCTTGATAATTTCTTTTTATATATATCCACACTCTTTCCCATTAGGCAGATCATTAATGAATGCATAAAAACCAGGATGGAACCCAGTATTAGCTCCTAGGGTATGTCAATAGTCACTGGTCTCCAGCTAGATTTTGTGCCTGTGATCACCACCCTCGGGTCCTGTTGGTTCAGCCAGTTCTCAGTCAAACTTACTGTGTGCTTATCCAACTCCTACTCCTTCAATTTGTGCATGAGGATCTTAAGGGAGTTAAAAGCCTTCCTGAAGTCAAGGTAGACAATATCCACTGCTTTCCATTCATCTACCAAGCCAGTCATTTCATCGTTAAAAGGTTATCAGACTGGTCAACTTTCCCTTGGTGAATACCTGATGACCGTTCTTGATTATCTTCTTGTCTTTAGAGTGCCAGGAACTACCTGAGCACAAATGACCTATTAACGTGGATGATTGTGAAATTGCATGTAGGATCCTGGTACTAGTCATAATATCAAAAGTCAGCTTGTTAAGAGTTAGCCTAGCGCTGTATTTTGGGCAGTGTCCTTTCCAACCTATGTTGTCCTTAGAACATGGAATCGTCATGCCTGAAGTAAAATACTATGGAGGAATGGGGCAAAATAGAGTTTTGTCCTTTTTTATGCTTGTATTGACCTAATGCTGTTAGGTCATAGGTAAGTAAATAAATAAAGTAAAAAATCATAACTTCTGTTGCCTTTTGAGTATCCAGTGATCTTAACAGTGCCACGTTGGTAGACAGAAGTAAATCTAGACTTCATGGGATGTGGTTAATGTGATTTTTAAATGATCCTGGAGAGCTGCTGAGGTTTTCCAATTTTCTTTCCAACTGCTGACAAGAAGTATTTGGCAGGCTTAGGATGAGTGAAAGGAGGCCATACAGGTGCTATTTGGCACCTTTGCTCCAGGATAAGTGTTAAAAAACAACTGCTTTTCTAGACAGTACAGCCGTTTTGCCTGTGACCTGGAAGGACAGTTTGGTTAGGATTGTTTTGAGGCACACTGCTGCGATTCTTGCACAGGCAGGCATTGCAACAAGGATGGAGTGAACTTTTCCACCATTTGGTATGTTTTATCAGATGATCTGTTAAGGATAATTACAATTTTGAATGAGTGCAGCTTGAAGCTTGTTTTGAGCAAGTTTGTGATGAGAAATTGGATACCTCTGCTTCCTGCTTGTGTCATGATGACAGGTGTACTGGCCAGGGCAGTACTCACTGACCTTTTCAGGACCTAGCCTGACTTTTTCAAGTAGTAATGCAGTTGGAATAGACCTAAATTTCAGTTAGAGTCACTTACTGAAGTGATTTTTTTTTCCCCTGAGTAAAATGCTGTTCCTGAAGTTACAAAAAAATCTGTGTTTTGCCCTTGCAGTTCATAGGAGTCAGAAGCCCCCATTCATAATGTATATAAATGCTTGTAACTGTAGAAAGACATTGACATTTCTGTTTTACCTTTGCAAAATGAAAGAATAGCACAAATGCACTATTACAACATTTGCATCTGCACTCCTATCAGTATAATAATATAAGTAAAAGATCGCTGGTATCTATAGAATGACTAGAGGGGACTAAAGTGTGCATTGTCAGTGTTTTTCACATATATTTGATGTAAACAGAGGTTGAACTTCAGAAATCTTGAACTCCATCTGAAATCTGGGTGACTTCATTTATGTGAATTAATTCCTCTACCCTTTAATACCAAAAGTGACCTTTTTTTTTAAACCATCTCCACTGAGTTGAAGTCTTTGTCCTATCTCCTCTTCAGATCTTTTGTCCACCCCCTCCTTTTATACTTTAGTCTCCTCATTTGAAAATGTCCCATTCCCCTCTGCTCAGTCTCCTGCCCATGATCTTGCTCTCGCTGTCCTATGTCTTCCCTCAGTAAATCCCATCTGCATCTCATCAGTGCGTTGTCTCATTTCCTTATGTGATCTTTTGCTTTTTAGTATTAATCTTTCTTATGTTCTTCCTCTCTGCTGATTCCAGAGCAGTCTCCATAGTTCTCCCAGCAGGCCTGACAACATTTCCATCACCATTCCTTATTTTTCTGCCCTCTTAAGTACACAGAAGTTAAGAGAGGTGTCCGCCAAGCTTTCCTTGGTTCCCATTTTGTCCTTCCCATCTTTCTGTAGTACTCCTTTATGTCTCCTCTGCTCTGAAATTGCACAGCATGCTTTTCTATATTGTGTGTGGTTTGCAGAGAGTTCCTGAGACATAGGAACAATCTTCTCCATGCTCTTGCCTCAGAGGATCAGGTCTGAGCCAGATGTTGCTGGCAGCACCTGAGAATGGCAGTTGTGGGTTAAAGCCTTGTGAAGCCTGAGCTGAACCTTGCAAAGGAATATTGCTACAAGTTCCCGTTGAGGATATGTGAATTTGGAGAGTTTCTTTCTCTTCCCCCCACCCCAGTATGGTCAAAAATACGGGAATTTACATTAAGGCAGCAAAAGGCATACTCTCAGAAACAAAGTCTCCATTATGCTTGAATCTGTTGCTGTCTCTCCCTGAGACATGAGGATATGGTTCATGTCCCTGCTAGTCAGCCTGGGGGTGCTTGTCTTCCCAGGGAAAGGTCACCAAAATTTTTCAACATGAGCGAAAAAGGGCATTCTTTCTCAAAAAGCCTCAGGGGAATGGCTTTGCTGAAATCTCCTAGAACAACTCATCAGGGAGGCAGGTTTCAGGCATGGAAAGCTTCATCTGAGCTGAACAGCAGGCTGTTGAAGCTATATACCTCTTGTGGGGTGGGGGCAAGCCTTGCAAGGGGAAATGTTGGATGTTTGAGGCAGATACATGTTGGGGCACCAGTGATTAAGGGAAACCCTTCTGAGAGGAAGTCAGTGTCGGGATGTTATTGTTCCTTGTTTCCTGTCTCCCAGTGCTGCAGCTAGGGGATATCTCCTTCTGTGTTTTAAGCAGTTAATTAAAAACGCTGCTCTGAAGACTGCAGTGTGCACACTGTCACTTGAGATGTGTTAGTAAAAGCATAGATGCTTGTGCTCTGGGTTTGCTGGATAGTGTAGCTCTGGAAGTTAATTCTTTGTAGATTCAAAATCTGGGAATGTCAATATAGTGAAGGCATCCCATTATGTTTGTTCCCACATTATAGTTAATTTCTACACATGACCTCTTTTTCTATGCCTGCTAACCCGCATACCTGAGAAAGATACCTTTGGATTGCTGGCATAAGTTGCGTGTGAAAATTTGGATAAACAATTTAAATTATGTGAAAAACAAATACTATGTTTTGTATAAACGTAGTATGATTATGCAACAGTGATAAGTTTAACTGTGATTAGTATTTGTTAAATTTTTGAGCTGAACTTTGTCACTACTTTTCTTTTATCCATGAAAAAAGAGCAGTGTCAAATTCTGATTGACCTCCTTAGGGAAAGCTTGGCTTAAAAGCAAGGGAAGTTTTTTTCAGTAATATTGAGATATGACAGCTGAAACTGAAGCATCTCAGTACATGTCCAAGAGGCCTTCTTGAAGTTTGTGAAGTTTAAAGAGAGTTACAGCAATATAAATCAGAGCAGAAAAATGTTCCACTTAATTATTTTGTAATTAACTTGTAAGTAGCTTTATTAGAGAACATTAGTGTTGTGTTCTGTTTTTGGAGTTGCTGGTTATGAATCAGGACCAGCGCAGACTGCTGAGAAGGGAGGTAGTTAGGAACACCACAGGGTCAGTTACTAACAAGTGTCAATAGCTATTCTGGCTACCCTTAAAGAAATACCTAAAGTAAATCAGACTTTTTCTTCTGATGCACTCCAGGGATAGCTCAGTTTTCCCTGCAGACTTCTTCCTTCCTGTATGTGGGCCATATTAAACATCCTTAAGCAACCTAAAGTAGTGGAAGTATAAACAAACTGGTTTTTGTGTTTGTGTCTTAAATAGTTTTAGATGCAGTTGTTTCTGGAACTCCTAGATCTTAAACAAAAATGTTTTGCAGCTACATATGCTGTAAACTCCTCATCATATGTGTCCTTTAATGATACTTAACAAAAGCAGAAGCAAAACCCAACACATCTTGCTGGGCAAAATGGGAATGGTTCTGGGTTTTGGAAAAAGATGTTTTATAGCTGTACAGTAGGAATATAATGTGTTGTGGACAACCAGAAGTAACCTAATAAACAACTTGTGTGGTGTAACAACAACTTCTGCTTATGCTGCGGCAGGACCAGGGATCTGTTTGTAAATTAACTTCACAGGAAATACGCAAAGCCAGGCATAAATATACTGATGGATGGTTTTTCTTATCTGCATCATCACTACCTCAGTGTTATTTCTGCTGGCAACATTCATAAATTTCTTTCATTCAACATTTTTCCAAGTACTTGAAAGACACTGAATAAAATGTCATTGCTGCCTTCTGTTTCCTTCACCTATACTTTGCATCCAGTTCTTATCCTACAGCTGCATTGTAGAAACTTGCTGGTACAGAGACTTTGTCAGGTGATAGCAGAGCTTCACTGGTTGTCTGGGACTGGAAAGGTTAAGACAGCACAAATGTATAGCCATAGCTTTGGGTTTGTTTTAAGGTCGGCTCTGTGTTTGGACAGCACAGAAGGGTGAGTTACACTACAGTAATAAATGAGCTGTCTATAAATGTACAGTGAGCCTTTCTTAAGCTGTGGGTGGGAGAGAAGCAGCAGGGAGGGCTGCTGCTCTTCCAGGGAGCCACAGAATTGCTGAAAAGCCTGGCTGCTGTTGCTCTTGTCCTCCCTTTTCTGGCAGCAGGGCGTAAATCATTCGACCGTGCTGTCTGCAACCTCCTACCCACTTGCTGAATGTGAATGAATACAGATAAAAGAATGAAAGTTAATCTTCTGTTCCAGAAAGCTTTATTCTTCTGTGAGTAGGGAGGCAGGGGGAAGATGTAATTTAAATATGGAGTGTGCCATTTAGGAGTGCTGGTGGTGGGCAGGGGACTCCAGGGTTGAAACGTCGTTCCTGTGTCTGCACTGGGGCTGGAGCGGGAGGTTGTATTCCTGCCTAGGGGGATGGAGCCCTTCTGGGATTCAGGGAGTGACAAAAGAGAGGTCTGTTCACCTCTCCCCTCCACCTTGTTGTTGCTTACTGGCCATGGATAAGGTGCTCCACAGAACAGAGCAGCAGCAGCTCTATAAAAGTTGATAGAGTAGGCAGGAAAACTGAAGAAGAGGTCTGAGAGCTGAGAGGCAGGAGAGAAAGTGTAGCTTATCCTCCAGAATTTTCAGTAAGCATTACGATGGTTTAATGAGATTATATATTTTTTGCAGAATGGTTGGGATTTTCTGTAAAGAAATTTCAACATATGGAGATGCTATCTTAAAGGCAAAGACATTTCTGCATTTCCAGCCAGGCCATAGTTTCTGGAATTTTCTTTGTGTTCTCATTTCCAGTTTGGTCCATGGAAATATTTGACTACTTTTAAAGTTGTTATATCACTATTATTAAATATTACTTGTCAGTGAACCGTGTTCTAGTAATCCATGACCTTTAAGCCTGAATGCTTAACATAGTAGTCTCTCTCTTTTCTGCTCCTACCACTCCTGCAAATTAAGGTGTGGACATAGCTGCTATTTTTCCTGGTTTCATGAGAAGACCATTTTGCAAATAAAACACTTCAACAAAGTTTTTCCTTGCAAACCACCCACTATAAAGTTCCATTTCATTGCTGTTTGTATATTAATAAGAAAAGCCATCCAGAAGTCTCTGGTAATCATGTGGTTACTAAGGTTAAGGTAAATGTATATTTAGGATGTGCAGATCTTCTGTTTTGCTGGGTTTGCATTTTCATTCATTGGAAAACAGACTCTTTAAGTTTCCTTTCTTTTGTTTTAAAATAAACAGTTCTCTTCTGGAATGTCTCATTTAACTTGTAAGCATATTGAAATCTCTTTTTAAAAATGTTAACATTCATTTGCCTTACAAATGGGGAAAAGTTTATTTAACAGGGCAAGGGTCTACACCACAAGGTTCAGGTTCTTTTCCTGGATGATTCATATATTGGAGGGCCAAATATACCTTAACAATTCTCAATGTTTTGTTTGGTTATAGTTCAATAAGCTTATAATCAGACAGACTAAAGTATGTTGTGAGAATTAATTTATAGATGTCCTGATGAACTTTAATTTTTTTAAATTTATAATTAGTAAACGCTTTCAGCTGGCACTTTTTTGATTAAGATTGATATTATTAAATGATGATGATTGACACTCATGATGTAGATCTAGAAATGTTTACAGCACTTTATCTGCCTAGTAACCTCAAACTATTTGACATCCTAATTACTGTTAATTATTTTTATTTGGCTGTTTTCATTACTGTAGCTTATTTCTTCTGTGTTTCCTTTTAGCTTTAGAAAGGCATTAAATGAGGGCATCACATAACTCCTTAATTGACGTGTCAGTAAACTGATAGCATTTGTAATCCCATAATCTCCACCTGTGCTCTAAATTTGCTTTTTACCACACCTCTGAGCAGCAGTTTTGAGTGCCAGCTTCTGGGGAAAAAAAATCTCATAGCTGTGATGTGGCAGTGGGTGCCGGCTGAAAACTGAAGATAAATCTGGGACATGGTTTTAATCAGTGGTTTTCATCTTATAATTTAGTGTGCTGAAGTGTCTAAGTAAGGTTTCACCTGAGTTTCTCTTCCCAGTGATTTACCCATAATCATCTATATAGATGATGGACCATTTACAGGGCTTGTCTGTGTACAATCCATCAATCACAGTTTCAATTTGAGTGCTTTTAATGCATCTCTTCAAATTACAGTTTGATTTAATTGGCAGCATGGCTTCCAAGTTGTTTTTTTAAGATGGGAGATTTTAGCATGGAATTCCTGCAGTTGAACAAAGGAATATTATTAAACTCTGACTGTATTTCATTGGAGCAAAAAATTCACTATGACAAAGAAAGCAAAAATCCATGAGAGCAGTCCATCCAGGCAGGCTGACAGTTCAATGCTGGATTGGCTGGTGTCAGGTTTTGACCATCCCCAAAGAGCTTTATAGGCATGCTAAAATGTCTCACGGGACACAAGAAGAAAGCATACACTGGGCAAAAAGAAAGGATATAGGAGCCTCAACTGGTGGAGTAGGTATTGTAGTACATGTGCCTTCTCCCACCTCAGTCCTAGAAGGGTGCTGTGGGACAGTGCTGGAAATTGATAGAGGCATCCTCTGACACTGGGGCAGGGGCAAGAGGATGTGCAGAGCTTGCTTTAAAGGCTCAGGCTCTGAAGCAGTGAGGGGGAACCCACAGTTGCAGGAAGCTGTTCTGCTATCTCCCAGCCATGCAGGCTGGCGAGGCAGTTGTCTTTGCCCAGGGCCCCTATGAATGGATTCAGTGCAACAGAGTGTTGAGGGACCTCTCACTGACAGAGTTTCCCAGGGCAAATTCTTTAGTTCATTTCCTGAGATTAGCTGTGCTCTGACAGCTTGAAGTCCTGTGACAAGATCTCCTGACTGTGAAATTGTTGACATTGATGTGCCCTAGAAATTTCCAGCTTTGTATAGGACTGTGCCTGTGCTCATGTCTACATGGGCACAACTGTTCAAAGGCAGCCTAAACCAAAGAAAGTGTGTGTTTTCAAGGTGCAAGGCATAAGTGTTAGGACTCAGGAATTCCTTGCTGCTAATTTTGGCTGACACATAATTCCCGCTGTAGCTTTCCATGCGTGTGGATGAAGTGAAGGGGATCTGCTAGGGGTCACTACCTCCAGGCCTTAGTAGCTGCAAATGGGACAGTGTTTTAACATCCATAATATAGATGAGGAAGTTAATGATCGAAAATCTGTCCCTCAGGAATAGCTACATAGAAAAAAACACCTTTTTTAAAAAAAAAATCCACTTTCCTAGGTAAAATTTAAATGAATTCTGTTAACTTAACTTACTAACAAACCCCTGTGTGAAGTGCAGGGAGATCTGTCATGATCACCTTACTCGTTGAAGAGTGGAAATAAAACTTACATGTGCTTCTCTATTTTTAGTCTTTCCTCATACCATGTTCTCACGAGTGCTCCCACCATCAATCTTTGCCCTTTCTGCATGCAGTCAGTCAGCAGAGTATCGTCTTACTGTGTCACGCTTTATTGCCGCTCTCCACGGGCTGCGTGTGAGCCAGCTGCACGTGTAGATTTGCACTTCTGAGGAAGCTGGCTGGAAGCACAGGTGAGCTGGGTTTGGATCCTCCACCATCCACCGGGGCCTGGGGACAGGACTGGTGCTGATGAGGTGGCCTCCTGCCAGCTCAGAGACTCTGCTCTTCTGCAGGGATATCAGAGAGGAAGGAGATCAATCACAGACTCATCTAGTGTCAGATGGTGCAAAGTAGATAGTGTCAGATGGGTAGTTTTGGCGGGTGACTGGCTGTCAGTGCTGGGAGGTCTTCTCCATTTTCTTGTTCCTTGTTGGCAGAGTTAGTGCTCACCAAGCATGTCCTTGGCTGTGTCCTATGAAGCCCACCTGCAAGGCCTGACACACCCGTTTCCCAGAAGGGCAGAGCCTTGCTGCTGCTGACAAGTGGCAGTCTAACATGCGAGGTGCCGAGGGATATAAAACAAATGGATATAAAGCAAATGGAAAAGGTGTGGAGGAAGCACACAGAGCACAGGAGCTTTCTGCTCACACTGCTGGAGGGAGCAGGGGAGGCTGTGTCTCCAAGTCTGCATTGTCCTCAGAAAGACCCCGGCTCAGGCTGTTGGTTGGTGGCAGGACTGTGCCGTGCCTTAGTGGGCATAGCCCCAGGGAGGGGCTGGTCTTTCACACCTGTCCATGCTTTGGTCTGTGTGAGGTTTTTCCTGCTTTACATGTCTGTATAAAAAAACCCACCAAATACTGGTAAAAGTGGAAAGTAGAAAGACATGCTCACATGCTTCTTTTTTATTTAGGTTTTAGGTTTGCATGTAGTGAATCTGTAGGGTGCACAGTGCAAACATTTATTGGTTTCAATCCCTTGGACTCGTATAACCAAAGGAACCAGAGCAAGATAGCAAAGTGTGCTTAGTATACAAATGCACATTGCCTTTGCAGAGCACAGCAGTACTTTAAACAATTTAAAAGAGCTGCAGTGAGCTGCCCTGACCAGAATTCATCATCCTTGGCCACCTGTTGTGTGGATAGCATTCTATTCTTTGAATCACAAGGCATTCAGAGTATGCTGCTATACATGCTGGATAAATTAATAACTAAAATAAATAATGGGGAAAAAAGAACAGGAAAAAAATTAGGCAAAAGGTGAATTGGTACGCATTATAGTTACCCATATAATTAGCAGAATAAGCACTGGGGAGCATTTTGTAGTGTCTATTCTAGTGTACATCTGTTGCCCAACTTTCTTAGTTTATAAGAGTATGGCTAGTTTGGGCAGCATGGCTCTAGCTAGCAGGCTACAAATAGGATCCATTTCATGGCATGTTTTCCATCTGGCCTGCAGCCTTTTCCTTCAAGTGGTGTGGAAGTAGTGCTTAGGTGGCCAAGGCTGCTGAGCTGTTTCAGTTGTTCCTCTTCTGCACAGCCATCTGATTTTGGCCAAACACATCTTTGTTGGGTAGAGGGGAATTGGGAAAAAATATGGCCATGAGTATGGTGTACTACCTAAGAGTAAAAATTGGTTTACTAATAGCATAAATCTAGGGAGTATCAGAAAACTGAGGGTCGTTGTGATGCTGTGGCACTGCCTGGATCATGTCCTGCTTGATTTAATATTACCTATCGCTCTTCTGCCTGCAACATTATTGGAAGCCATTGAAGTTTTGATAAATACCTGGTTTTAAATATTTTGAAGTCAGAGACTGAGGTTTTGTGATATAAGTCCTCAGCTCTCGAACCCAGAGTGTGTTGCTGAAATCAGAGACAGGGCAGCTTTGCTTTCTCCTGCAGGTTGTTTAGGCATTAGAAAACAAAGTTTCCTTGTGGGTAGAATCCCTTTTTGATTCTTTTTTGGTATCCATATTAAATAAATTTTCAGTCTTGTGTGCCTGCCTCTTGACAAAGGTGTACCTATGCAACTACACTGCTCTTTTAACAATTTTTCTTATCTTTTGTGATATTTTTTATATGCACACTCCTGCCCTGTAAAGGGATTACTAAGAACTTATATACAATATATGTTTCTTGCAGAGCAGGATAAAAATTGATTCTTGTTTTACAAGGCAGTGTGGCTTTTACACATTTTCTTAGAATTACTGTGTTAATATTAGCATTAATATTATCCCTTTTAATGTGTAATTTTAACATTACCACAATAATGGCTGACTTATACTATAGTCTAAACAACAACAAATGTACTTTTTAAAGTTAAATGTATGGTGTGCTCAAAGGAAAACTGAGGTGGCTAGATGAAAATGTCCCACTAATTTGCATTTGACTTCTAAAGTTTGGTCATGGAAAGCTTTAATCAATATGTGAAAATAATTTTGCTCATTTTGTGCTTTTCTTGAAAATTTTCTCTCATTTCTGATTATTATAATTATTTTTTTAGCCTCTAAGGTTAGTGTTTTCATAATTTTATTCCTCTAGAGATTTTTTGTTTGTTTGTTTGTTTGTTTGTTTTTTGGGGTTTTTTGGGGTTTTTGGGGGGTTTTTTTGTGATTGTGGAGGAGGAGACAATAGTTAGGATATGCAGCTTCTAGCAGACATTCCTTCTGATGGATTTGGCTTGATGAAAGACAAATGAGAAGAATGTCAAACCCAGCAAGAAAGGCAGGACAGTCTGGCAAGACTCTCCTAGGTTTTGGAGAGTTTCAAGGAAAAGGGAGGAGAAAATTGTGCAATACCATGAGAACAAACTGTGGTCCATAAATCAGTCTAAGGAGACGGACATTTGTGAGGGGTTTTTTTCTCCTATAAAGTAAGCTAAATGTTTATGCCATAACTGCAGAGAAGCAATAAAAGGCAAAGGTTATAAACAAATCATTCGGTGCCGACAGAGGGTTCATAGATGCTGACAAGAAACAAATAAAGTGAATAAGGCCGGTACTCTGTTCTGATAAATTTCATTGATTTCTGCACCACGTCATTATGTTTGCAGCCTGGCCTGTTATCTTGTAGCTCCAAACCTTTCATTATGGCTCCAGATGATAACAGCTGTTGATACACAGCAGTGACTACCATGGGGGTAAAGTACCATTTGCTAAGAAATAATTAGGAAAAACCCCGTGTCTGGGTAGCTTTGATCTGCCTGTGGTGTTGTCCTTGCAGAAGACGTTATATGCCAACACTGCATCTGTTTCCTGGATGAGTTCATGAAGCCTTTATGAAAGCTCACGTGCACTATAAAGCAGTATAATCAGACAAGTCCCACTGGCTGAGTCAGAGCAAGCAGTGTGCTGCTCTGTGGGGCCTGCTCTGCATGACACCAATGTGTTAAGGCTGTGCAAGGTCCACAAAACCTTGAATTCTTTTCACAAAAACTTGAATACCTGGAGCTTTTTGCTGTGTGTCTACTGCAGGTATCTGCTTACACCAATAACAGCAATGTACACATCTCTGTAGTCTCAAGTCAATAATATTGACAAAGACAGCTAAACCAGGGAAGCAGTCCCCGGAATTGTGTCATTTCCTAGCAGTATGAGGTGAGGTATAAGGTAGCTCTGAACCCCAGGTGTTTTGGGATCTTGCCTTGCCCTAGGTAAGAACAAATGCACCCAGTTGTTTCTGGTTTTTGATCTGAGGCTGGATGAAGAAGGGGGCCTGAAGCACAGTCTGAAGGAACTTCTAGCAAAAGGGAGCACAGACTGTGGGGGTGTGGTATATATAGGCTGATACTGGCATATGTTACAGGGGTGCAGGAAAGCTGTCAAAGCACCTGCAGGCTGCTGCTTGGCAGCAACATTAGAAAGGTACCTGCTTCCCTCTTTCTTACCAATAATTGGTAAAAGACTGGTAAGAGTATATATATGTGGAGGAAAATCAGGATAAGAGGACAAAAGGAGCAGAAACCTCATGCATATAATGCTGTCTGCAATACTGGAGATAACTGTGGACTGTTTATTATTTTGAAGAAACTCAAGCTCCAGCTATGCTGAGATAAATGAATTGGAAAGGAACTCCTCTTTATTCATTAAATGTGCTGTATTGGAGTTACTTATTGTAAGATTTCCATTCCTCTGCAGCCCAACCTTGTCATATCAGCTCAGGGTGCTGCAGTGTCCCTGCAGTGCTAAAAATGTTTCCAGAGGATCACAATTCCACTGGAGCTTTTCTATTCTTTGCTTTTATATGATGAATATGTCTCTGTAGTCAGAAAAGGTTGTTTGTTTAATGCTGTTACTGGAGTGGACCTGAATATATTATCTACTTCTGCCTTTGACCTAATGTACTGCTTGCTGCAGTCCTGTCTGCCTCGCCGTACTGAACATTTTTACTCTTCAGCAGCTTCTGAGTACAAATAAAAAGCTGAAGTTCAGTGAGCCTGTGGATGTGATTCCAAAGACTTCCTGCACAAATATATTTCAAGGTCAGGTGAGGGCTCTGAGGCTGCTGCCAGCCAGGAGGGAAGGTAGAGTAAGGTTGGATGCTATCACAGGAGAGATGACATGGCTCTCCAGGGACTTGCCTGCCTATTGCCTCTTGTTGCTCTTCTTAAAGGCACTGAGGTTACCCTGGAATAGACTTACTTGCCTTCCCCTGGCAAAAAATGCTGAGTTTTGGGAGTGATGAAGGAGTAACTGGAGGTGATGACAGAGTGTGGATTATTGATAGGGGGAGAGGACAGGAAATTCTGATACCTAAACCTGAATCTTGGTTACACTTCTGACTTTGCTGACACTACTTCCATTCAACAGGATATGGGCACGGAGGTTTAAATTCTGTAATTCTTAACCTTCATTATGAGGACATCTGGAAACCAGGAGTCAGATCCTTGGTTGATTCAAACCCTTCGTCTTCAAAGAATTTGCACAGAGAATAAATCTTGGCCAGTGCATGTGTTCTAGAATACCTTTTTCTATATTACTCTGGAACACAGTTTTGTCTTAGAAGTTTTCAAGATCTTGCTGGCATTTTGCAGGGTTCCTTTCTTGCAGCACCTTGGAATGCTGTGTTGCTTTTGGGAGATTGCCACACCACATTGTCTAGCCACAGGCTAAAGGATTTTATTTATTTTTATTTCACATTGTTTCAGCTGTTTTCACTTTTATTTCCATACTCCAGCAGAATTTCTTCATGAATGTGGCAGCACATCAGGTTTCTTGTTTCATGAGCTGTAGTTAGTTAAACAGCCTGCTGGATTTGTTTGCCCTTATGTGAGAATTTTAATACTGTAGCAGCAATGGAAAAAAAGGTGACATTGAGCACTTATCGCAGTGAGGGAAGAGGTGGGAAAGTTGTTCTCCCAGAACACTGCTGATCTGAGCTTTTTCTATCTGTCATGTTTTTATTCAAATAAAGTCCCTGGATGAGAGTCTATCATAAATGCAAAAAAATTTTTTTGCTAGAGTATATAGCAATGTAATTTGCAATGTAACTCTATGTGTGGTAAATTGCATGGGCATAGATACATTGAGCTCTGTGCTCTACATACTCTACATTGTTTGGTAATCATGATTTTTTAAAAAGTAATTTATTCAGTGGTTGCTTTTCTGAACCTCTGTTGCTTGTGTGCTTTCTGTTCTTCATTATGTAGCTTTTCTGTTACTAAGACTGCATTAAATTACATTCTTCATCTCTTTTACATTTTTTTGTCTTTGAGCCAGCCAAATGATCAATTAAACTGTCACCGTGAAAGAAATTTGAAAACATTTGTTTATCAGTAGCAAGAGAAACATTGGCTGTCCCATATAAGAGGTATAACTTAGCTTTCAGTCTTTTGTTATTTTCCTGGTTTCAGGGAACAGATAAGTACTGTTACCATTCATAATAGAGTGACTGTTCACAGAAGGGCTGCTGAAGGCTTTATTGTAATAATAAGGTGAAACTGATATTCAGAGACTCATCTTGTACAATAAAACATAGCTCTGTTTACTGATCTACGAAAGGAGGAAATGTCTGAAGACCTCCCTCTCATTTCTCTTGTAGGATTACCTCGATTGTATCACTGATCAAACCAAGCTCTCCCTGGGAACAGAGGAGCGATCAGCCCTGTTTGGAAACATACGGGATATCTACCATTTCAACAGGTAAATACATTTTTAATTAAATGAAAGCATTTCAATAGGCTGTGTCAACAACAGGGACCAAACCAGCCAAATTCACTTTTATCAGTTTAAAAGCCAAGATCTATAAATCGAGAAATGATCTAATTTTAATTCTAAGCAAAGTTGGTTTGCTGACACCAGATTTTTTTTGGCTGTTTATTTGATGCATCAAGAGTAGTCTCCACATACTTTTTTTGCTTTTATGCTGGGTATTTACATCAATGTAAGCCTAACCTGCTCAGTGCTTTAACTGAGCTTAATGCAAGACCACTATAAAAAAATTCTTGCCTTAATGAAGAGATGTTTTATTCCTACTATCTCAGCTCCTTTTGTGTACCTATGTACATCACCCAGATCTGGATTTTGTAGTGTTTTATGCTACTAGCTACTCCTCGAATTAATTTCTCAGAACTGTATTCAAGTACCTGTCCTTCATTGAAGTTTTTTGTCGAGTGTCTTTCCAGCCTTCTCTAAAACTCTGCAGATGAGATTCTAGTGTATATTTGGAGCCTGAAGTAAAATGTCTTGCTTGCATAGCTAGTGCCACATTGTGTAGGATCTCAGTATCTGCAGTTTGAGGAGCATGCTACTGCTACTTTCGTCTGAATCCTCTGTTACTATAAAAATTATTAACTTAGTCAGTGTTTAAGGAAAACCTAACTGTTCAACCAATGCAAGAAATACATTGACATAAAGTTCCCACATCTTTTATGTACCAATACTCCTGTAAAAGCTCTCTTAGGTTTGCTATAGTTGACAAAGCATCTTCCAAGCTACTGTGTTCTTTGAAGAACAGAAGATAATTTAATTGAATCAAAAGAGAATTCTGAAGTGGAGCACTGGTGTCAAAGATCATCTTCAATGTTTTTCCATCATCATGGGAAGTTACTTTTAAGGGCTTCAACTGCTGGGATTGCTGTTTAGTGTCAGAGGAAAGAGTGAGAATGGATCTATTCAGAACTAATGGACAAAGATGAAATCTAAAGTCTTTTCCTGAAGCTTAAAATAGCTACTGCAGTGTAATGGAAATATGCTTAACTAGAAAGCTGCTGTGTCCTGCTTCAGCTACAACAACTGACTTTACTGAATGTCTAACAGCTGGAAAATACATAGTGGGAGCATGCTAAAATAGGCTCATGGACTGTTTTAGAGCCATGAGACAATGATTGTGAGCTTACAGATCCCCAGTGGTCACAGGATGGAAAAACACAGTCCTGGGCATTATATTTTCTGATCCATCAAAAGCTAGAAAAATTACAGACTTGATAACTAGGATGCATTTATGCCAGCTTCATTGCAAATATTGCCTACTAAAAATACTTTCAAGTATGATCAGTTGTTACACAGAACTACTGAGTTGTGCAAAAAAAATTCTGCAGCAGTTAAAAAGAAAAAAAAAGTTTTGGGCAACTTTAGAGATAGATATGTTAGAATAGTTAAGACTTACTGGTAAGTTGTCCAAAGCATTTAGTAAATTACTAATGTATTTCAAACCTTCTGACATAAACTTCTGCTTGGAAATTGTGAGTTCTTAAAACTGAACACTCACTGTATATCCCAATATAGCTTCAAGGATTAAGTTTACTCCTGTGTGAAATTTGGCATGTAGCTTCTAGGTCCTAAACATATTCTAGAGCCTTTTTATTTATTCTTAGCTTTGGAAAAAGGTCGACTTGGTAGTTCTGTGTTAGTTTCAGATATTTTTTTGTGAGCATGATTTTATACATTTAGAATTACCTTGTTTTTCTCAACTTTGAATTTGACCATTAATCAATAATCAAAGGTTTGAAATCATCTTGAGTTTTTTTCAGGCTTGCAGATGTGAGGAATTTCTTTTCAGTAAATGGGAATTTCTCTCAGCTAAACTACCTAGGATTTTCGAGGGGTGAAGTGGCAAAAATGGTGGTCAGCATGGTAACTGCTAGTCCCATGATTATGAGCTCTTTTTGAAAAACTATTCATTTCTGAGTTTCGTGGTGGTGAGGTCTGTCTTCTTCTGAGGAGAAGCCATCATAAAACTTCATTAAAAAATCAAAGCATCCTAAAAGGCATTATAATAAGACTTCCATTCATTTGACTTGAAAAGCTAATGAATATACTGTATCATCAGTCTTTATGCTTCCCTCTCTCCTCCCAAAGGAGTTAGCATTAGCTCCTGATGATGTTCGTACAGATTCAGACTTTCCCAACCTGTAGTAACCCAAACTATATAGCTCAGTACATGGCCTTAACTGGCCCTGGCTCCTCTGTCATACTTCAGCCTGAATCTTGTTAGTGATCAGCTGAAAGAGCATGGAGTTCCTCCAGCAGTGCTCACTCCTGCTCCCTGCCTGGCTGCCTGGCACAAACCAGTTGCAGAGCCATGAGCTATGACCAGCAGAAAACCTCTGGATATTCAGGTAAACAGGACCAACACTTTTCTCTATTGTTCTTTCTGCCTCCTGCCAGATACTTAAATATAGCCTATAATAATAGCTACTTTTTCACATCAGCTTGGTATTATAGGGATTTATTTAAGATTTTCAGGACGCCTGAGCATGACAGTTTTGGTGGTTTTACAGTGGCAGACTGCTCTTGCCAATCCTGTTCTTACCATCCAGATGCGACAGAAGAGAGTGCAGTATAGGTAACAAATTCTTTCAAAAACAGCCCTTACACTATGGGTTTGTGCTGAAGACACAAGCCACTAATTTATTTGACACATACATGTGGACTCAGTTGCATGAATATATAAAATCTTTAAGTGTGCCTCTTCTGTATCATGAAGAAGAAATGATGTGGTTTTATTGGAGATCAGTAGGAATAAAATGACAGTCCAGGTACTTTAAGCCATCAGGAGAATGTCTGACTGCCAGACAGCAGGAATCCTCTGGGCCTGTTTGGCATGTTTGGTGTTATTTCCAAAACTCATGTGTGGGACGCAGTCAGTCAGTATAACTGACTATGTATAATGGCTACGGTCACCATTGCTACAGTTTGCTTCTTTTGCTGATGTAAATGAGTTTCATGAGTGTGGGGTATCAAGCTAGGGTCATGTTTTTATTTCCATTTTGATGAAGGGAGAAATTGGGGAATAGAGGTTAAATTGTCACAGTACAAAGTGACTCAGTGACTGCTGAACCTAAGGTCTTTGCCTGTCTTTGTTCCTTGTGACTGCATGTTGATTTCTCCCTTTCCTTCCTCCAGTAATTAGAGAAGCAAAGAACAAGTCAGGAAACTCTTCTGGTTTACTGTTTTTTGTATATGCAGAGGGAAATTGTGTCTGCTTACAGGGGAAAAGGGTAGTTCCCTAGATACAGGCATAGGAACTCTTAGGCAAAACTTGTTCAGGGAACCAGCTGTGAATTGGGAGAAAAGTAGCCCTAAATGGAAAATCATCTGTGGGAGTGTGTGTGTATGTGGTGGGGGGGAAGAGGATGAGGGAGGAGTAGGAGGAGAAGAAAATTCCTTTAGAGAACAATTTCGCAGAAAACTCTGTTTCTTCTCTCATTTTTCTGAGCATGTCTTTCAGTAAAACTGAAAACTCTTTGGATCAAGGAGATACCTTTGAGGTTTTCTTCTTCTGCTTGAACTCTTCCTTTCACTGAATTTGCTATCAAGAACTGAGTTTAATTCAACAGCAAACAGGCTCTCTTATTGCTTTGGTCCTGTTCAAATTAATTAATTTTCTCTTTGGCATGTAAAAATTACAAAATCCTCTCATGCGTTGTTTTTATGCGTGCAGAATATATATATGTGTATATATATTCCCTTACAGAAAACTTTTTCCAGGTGAATAATTTTATCTTCAATGAAGAAACACACTAAAAGTAGACTAATTTTCCTAAGCGAGCTTCATAACGTTCTTCAAGTATGAGAAATATGTCCCCAGTTCTCACCACTATTTTTCAGAGCAGTTTGTCATCTCCCTTGGTCAAGTAGAGCTTGTAGAACATAAAAAATCTTTGTAGGACAGTGCACGTGTTTCAGTAGATTGTAAATTTTCTTAGTTTTTTATCATGTTGGTTGATATACAAGCTACACAACTGTCTGACTGCACCATTGTGATTATCGTTAAAGAGCTATCAGTCACAGAGTCATGGAATACTTTGGGTTGGAAGGCACTAAAGGTGATCTAGTCCAGCCTCCTTGCAATGAACAGAGACATCTTCAATTAGATCAGGTTCCTCAGATCCCCATCCAGCCTGGCCTTGAGTGTTTCTAGAGACGGGACCTAGATGTTTCTACCTGAAGGAAGGGGATCAGCTTTGCTTAGCACAACAACCAATCCATGGTCATCCTGATGACTTGAATTTTGAAATAGTAGGAATACCATTTCCTTATAGTTCTCCCCTCCCTGTAAATAAAAAAACCCAGTAGCTGGGAGGGAAAAGGGGCATCAAAGGTGTTCTTGTTCTCTTTGTAGGACTCCCTGCATCATTAACTGCTGCCACGAATAGCACAGCAGTATCTGGTTCTGAATATACAGGTGTGTCTATTCCAAGCTGTGCCATAATTGTCTTACCTTGGCCTGTTCTTTGTTTTAGTGAACTTCTGCAAGATTTGGAAAACTGTGAAAATGATCCTGTGGCTATAGCAGATTGTTTTGTTTCCAAGGTAAGTCTGCAGCTCCAGTTGCAGAGTGCTGTGGGGGAAATAAGATTAATTTATTAGCTTTTGAGACCTAATCCTGATAGCTTGTGAAATGTTAACCAAGAAAAGTCAGCAAATCTATGGAAAAGGAAGGAATTTCTCTTAGTAATTGATAGGGATATGCCTCTGATTTGCATTTTTAAGAAAATCAAGACAAAGGTGTAATTTTCTTCAATAAGTGTATCTGAGCTGGTGGAGCTGTTTATTGAGTTCATTTTGTTTTTTTTGTCAACTGTTACAGAGGTTCTCTTTTCTACTTTAATCTATTGATGTAGGTGATCAAGTGGTACTCCAGTTATGCCTTGTCAGCTTGAAAACAGCTGGAGAATAAAAGTTGGCTGCATTCTTAGAAAAGGCAATGACATTAACATACAAAATATGGCTATATTGTTTTCTGAGAATTTTTCCTGAACCTACCTTTAATTTGCTTTTTAAATTAAATGGCCCAAAGTCTAGCCTTAAGATTCAAATACCATTCTCTCTGCAATGGTTTGTATTTTCTGAACATTGATAAGACATCTTGGTTCTGTTGCTTGAAGCCAATACTGAAGCCAAAAATATGGAGTATTGGAAGTCGTTAGGTGCAGCAGAAATACAGGGGAGGTGACCTTCATTGTAAGAAACACAGCCAGTCAGGGAGAAGAGGAATGGCTATAATGAGTACGACAACAATAATTTGGGGTACAGATGGTGCTAGTTCACTGGAGACTTCAAGCAGAGAATATGTCTTGAATCTGTAGAGCCCAATGTGTTAAAAAATAATGCTATCTCTGTGGTATTTCTGGAGCATGAGGGGTCATGTAGTTGTTTAAAGCGGAATAATATCTTTATAGGTGCGTTTGCCTTTTTGTATTAAGAAAAAAAGAACAACCAACAAAACAACAAAATGAACCCCCTCCGCCCCACCCCCCCCAAAAAAAAAGAACCCAAAAAACCACACACCAAAAAAAACAAACAAAAAAAACCACTTCCAAAGAAACCAAAAAGCCAAAGACTGTTATGTTTTATACTTTGCGCTGAACTCGGCATTTCCAATACCAAGTACTCAATGTAATAAGTCTAACACATGGATTTAGGATTAACTGGACCACCCTCTCATTGTGGTTCAGTAATTTGTTTGGCACTGTTGTGACATAAGAGATTTTGTAGTAAATTAGAGTGATGATACCAGCTAAGTGCTGCTCTTTCACCAGATCTCTTGCTTCAGCTGAATCTGAGAAAGCTGTAATTTATCTAGTAATTGGTCTTTTGTAAGCATTGAGAGACCTTAGTGATGGCACCTCTGCTACAAAAGTAAGATACATTTTTGTCCCATTGCAGTGGGGTTTATGGCAGGTTGTTATTGCTACAGATAGCCTGGATTGAATTGAATTGAGGGAGAGAGAGAATCGGATAAGGCCAAGTGCAAAGTCCTGCTTCTGGAACAGAATAACCCCATGTGCCCACTGAGTCTGGCTGTCTAGAAAACAGCTTATCAAAAAGGATCTGGGGTCCTGGTGGGCAAGAAGTTGTGAGTAAGTCAACAGAGTACCTGTGCAGTGAAGGCCAGCTGGGAGGTCTTCAGGGTATTGATAGATAGAACAGTTTGGAGCTGGTATGTATTTCTGCTATATGGCTGCTTGTAGCTGGGACCACTGGGACTACTCCTGCTGGGATGCAAAACAGAGATTGTGCAACTGATAATAAAAAGTCCAAGAAAAAATTGTGTTCTCATTCAAATTGGCCAACTGAAAGGGCTTGTCTGGTAGACTTTCTGGCCATTAGTTCCAAACCCCATCTGCATATCATTGCTTGTGCTTTTTGTTCCTTTGTCAAATGCTTTAAGCATTTTTATTATTGGCAGGCAACTGCCTGATGGCTCAGAAATTGCTGGAGATTGCAGTACTAACAGGCATTTTTTAGCTTCATCCAGACAAGTGCAAACATTTAAAAGCAAAATCAAACAATACGAAAATACCCCACAGTTCTGGTTTTGGCCATGAGGATTTCATTACAACAACTGCTGACTGTCTTAACAAACTCCAGTTGTCCATTCTTGGTTGCTTTTGTCTTCTCAGCACCGAGAAATGGAAATAAAACTGCCTTTTTTGGCTGCATATGCTCCTTCAAGTCTTATGGGACTTTGGCCATTTATTGTTTCATTGCTTTGAGTGCATTAGATCTTCACTGTGAGTTAAGCAGAGAGATATTATCATGCTGAAGTCATAGCTCACAGCCTTAGCTAATGGATGTAGCTGTGCTGGAGCTTCTTGAATGCTTCCAGTGGAACTGTGCTTAGGTTACACCGGCTCTTGACCTAGTGCCATTTTTCCACTCAATTGTGAATATTGTAGGTGTTGCAAATCTTAAGGTATAACCAAGTTTTCACTGTAGTTACTGTGTTTGCTTTTTGCACTCTTAAGAAGCTCAGTAACTGCATAAAGTAGAAGTTGTTTCTTTCTTAGAATTCATGTGAAATCACACAAAGTTGGTTTGCATGTATAACAGAACAGTTACTGTTAAAGTAACTCTGAAGCTTGTTGTATAAAATATTTTATATTTACAAAGACGTGGGGAGCTTGATTTTTGAAGTTTTGGATCAGTCTCTTTGAACTTTGTTATTTTATTTTGCTCAATAAAATTTCTTCTATAGCATATCATACTTCTTTCACACAATCATACATGACTGTGCTTCCTGTGTATAACTTTCATGCTTCAGTAGTAAAAAGCCTTGTAACTTTTAAGGGAAAGGATTATCAAAACACATTTCAGCTTACTTTGAACAAAAACACATCATTGTGGACTTGAATCTTTATCTTAATTTTTTTTGTGCTGAGTACCCGAAGTAAATAGCCCCTAAAATGGCAGCTTTGATTTATTAACCGACTCTGGCACTGGTTTTAGTCTAAACTAGCCAGTAACATAAAACTCATTAACCAATAAAATAATGGTGCAAAGATATGACTTTATGGAAATGTAAATATTTAATAGCAACTTACAACATTGTATTGAATCCCTCTGCTTTTAAATATTTTAATACATTAATAACTCACAGGCAAATAGACACAAATGCAGAAAAACACACTTACTTTAAAAACCTGCTATTCAGTCATGAATTGCAGTCTTTCTCTTTCTGCCTCAAGATGCAGATGGTGTGGATGGGTATTTGTTTAACGGTGTGGGCTGGCTGCTGCATGGAAATAACCTGCCTTTGAGGGTAGTGTTGTACTAGTTCAGTTTATACCAGTTTTGATCCTCTCTCTTTGTCTAAAAGAACTGTATTAAAACTAGTATGTAAAAGTTCTTGGAGACATTTTGCTGGTAACTAATTGGAGACTGATAAAAAGGTTCCAGTGCAGCTTAGCTATGACTTAATTATTCACACAGAAGACGGTTTATAAGGTTTTTTTGCCAATTCAGTCTTACATTTTCATAGTAACAATGCCAGTGTTAATTAGAAGATTGACTTCAGTATTCTCTACATTTACATATAAGTGAGTTGTTTTAAAGAAAAGCTGAATTCTGGCACATTGCTCTTCTCACTCAGCACCCTAGAAATTCAGAACATATGTTTTCTGAAAGGCATACTAACAGCTTAACCAAGGGGAAAGAGAGAATTACTTTAATCTAGCATCTCGTTGGTGAAGAGGAGATCCAGGCAATTGGCTTTAGTTTGCACACTGACTCCACCCATTTTCTCAGTCTCCATTTTCTTTTAAAGTGCCTTTTGTGGCTGTAAAAAAGCACAGTGCACTAAGAGTTGAGGGAAGATCTGGAATGCATGTGGAGGAGATATGCAGTGAATTGATTTCCATGTGAGGGACTAGTGTAAGTGTAGCTGGGGTCAGCTCATGCTTGGTTTTGCTCTTGAGAGGGGCTTGCAGTCAATGCTGATGAGCCCTCAGCTTGAGTCTCAGGTTTTTGCAGCTTCTGCCACAACAGCTTTAGGCCCCCAGATTTAAACTGATCTCTGGAGCACTTCCAGTCTCCATGCAGAGATCAGTTTTAATCTGGTTTGAAGACAGTTGATATGAACAAAACTGTTTTCAAGCTAAGGAAGTTTAAGAATGTCCAAAGAAATATGGATGAGCAGAGCTGGTATTTTCCTTATGTTGTGAAAGTATTTGGAAAAATAATAAATCCATTTTAGTTCCTGGTTTTTCTTTTGCTCCTGTTCTGAGCAGTGCAGTTTTGTCAGGATGAGGAGGAACTTCTCTTGGAAGTGGCTCTCTTGACCACTTTTCCCAACATGTTTGTATGAATCTGGCAATGCCTGGGCAAGGTGTATGATGTTGATTCACAAGAGATCTGCAAATTTAAATGTGTATCAACAATCTCATCTTGGAGGCAAAACACATGTACTTGACTTTCTCCTGGCACTATGCTCACATTGCTCAGTAAAAGTAAATGCTCTCTGATGGTTCTGTGTGGTGAAATCAGCTGTGGAGCGAAATGTACTGGAAATGTACTGGAGCAAGTACACGTGTAAGTGCAGTATGGAATTTGGTGTTATGTCTGTTCAGAAAACAGGGATGATAGTGAAACTGTTCTTAAGGTTTACAGGTATCAAGGGCATAAGAAACTATTTTTTTTTTTAAATACAAATTCATTGCATATAATAGCTAGACGAAAATTCTTTTAAAACAAAAACAACAACAAAAAAACATTAAAAATTCTGACCTTGTATAAAAAAACTCTAAACCAAAACCCAAATCAAAGAGCAAGAGTGTGAAAAGGCTCCTGGGGATTTCAGACATGCTTTTGATTTTGAGGGGAATGTGTACACAGCCTACTCTGTAACCCTGAAGTGTTTGGCCTTGTTCGTTTTACAGATAGTACTTTCATTGGTTAAAATTTCACAACAGATAATCTTTTCCTTTTTAGCAGAATAATCATGTGATATGAGCAGAATAGAAACATAAAAATAAATTGGCTCAAAATGTTCTTCACTCTGCTTATGAAGTAATTCTATAAATTGTATTATTCTGTTATCATAGCCATGGGAATATATTAAAATTTATACCAAAATCCCCTAAATGAAAACTTCGAATTATTACATGCATAAGTAAAATAAATTACAGTTTTTCACCATACTGAATTTCACCTTAGTGTTCTCTCTTAAGCACTCTGGCTTATTATGAGTGCTGGCTAGTTTGGTAGTGATTGCCAAAGAAAATTACACAGTGTAATACCTGCAGCTCTCTGAGGTTTGTTAATTCTTCATTTTGAGTGGAGAGGATTTGGAGCTGGGGTTCCAAGCATGGAGAGGGAGTGGCTGTGACACAGGCTCACTTCCTCTGCATGTGGATATGGGGCGTAGGTAACACTGCCACAAAAACTAGCTGTGATGACAAAGTCAGTTCAAGTGTGAAAAACCAAGCTAAATTATTTAACTGTACTTTTGTCAAGACTACTTTTAGTTGGTTTGTTGGTTTATAGGAGGAGAGCAGTTTAATAAGCTTACAGCCCACCAGTGAATAAATGGGGATCACAATCTCCTGGGGGAAACATTTATTAGAAGTTTGCTTGAGTTATTTTTTTCAGAACAGTGAATACTGAAATCCAGTAGGACATACTGAAATGAATTGCAATGACTTGTACTCCTGCAGGGTAACATCTTACTTTATACAGGGTCCTTATGGATCACTGCTCAGTGGAGGGATGAATGGCACAACCTGCTTTACCCCAGGAGAAGGGGACAGGACCAATGCTGTTGGAATTGGCAAAGGGCTCTGCTGGAGATGGCTCGTTCTGATGAATGGCTGAATGAAAAACAGCCAAACCCCAACAGTGATAAACAAAAGCCACAGCCTGTGTCAACCCTCTCCCCAGGGGTGGTGCTCCTCAGAGCACTGTGCCTTCTGTGAATGCAGATGTTTGGTCTTGCCATTCACCAGCAGTGACCCCTGGGAGACAGTCCCTCGTGAAGCACAGCTATTGTGCTGCAGAATGCCAGAGCCCATTCTGAAGATGCTTTGAGTGGAAACTGGGGTCTTACTCACTGCTGGAGGATTGTGTTTTATCTGTCTAGGTCTTATGAAAGAAAAAGTGATTGATATGGGGAGCACTTTGCCATTCTGCAGTGCTTTCTTAGCCTTTAGGACTCCAGTAAGCTGCAGAAATTGTGTCTTGTTTGGGACAGAAGTTCGTAGGCAGATGTGGACTTGGAGCACATGAAAATGTGTCTGGAAATCTCTTCTTCCACAGAGTTAAATGATGATTAGTAAGAAAAACTCTTGGGCCAGGGAAGAAAGAAATGAAACTCCGACTTCAGGTCTGAGAAGCTTATCTTCATTAAGTTTGAGTAATTTCAGTGTGACAGGCAAGTGTGGAAACCCACCCAGATCTAGTCACAACTTGTTGGGGTAATAGCTGTCTGCTTTCACATAATTTACTTCTTTAAAAAATCGCTTTTGTGGCTTCTGATTTCACGCTTAGACTGTACTCACATGTCAAAGTATTTATAATTGCTTGAAAATGGCACACCAAACATAACCTGCAAAACTTATTTCTCTCAGTAAATACACCAGGTACATGGTGTGATTGTTGGGGCTGTCCTGTGCAGGGTCAGGAGCTGGTTGTGGGTCCCTTCCAACTCAGGATATTCTACAATTCTGTTATATGGGTGTGCTTCAGCACACAAAAAAACTGGATAAGCAAGCCAGCCAGCTGTTTGAAGGATGTATGTGTAGTGATGGTGTTTTGGTCAGGTTTTTGGTTTTTTGGGGTTTTTTGAGATGCTTACATTTTCATAGGGTACCTTGGAGACTTTGTTGCGAAGTCTCTTGTTTTATCTCTGTGTAGGTTTTCTTGGTTTTTCTTTCAAGTAAAGGAAAAATCTCCCCCCAAAAAGATGAAATTAAATTCTGGTGGTGTTAGGACTGTCACAGTGAACATAGAGAACTCACTGATCAGGAACTGAAGGAGGATTTGTCTTGAGATCATCATTATCTTGCACACATTAGCTGCTAGTTTGGCAAAATCTCAATATATGCAAACTTTTTCTCCCTGTGCAGAGTGAAGATTTCCACATTTATACGCAGTACTGCACCAACTACCCAAGGTAGGAATTATGGGTTCCTTTTCTTCCTTTGTCCTTTGGTCTGTTTCTGTAATGCAATTAAAAAAAAAAAAAAAAAAAAAAAAAAGTCAGCTTCTCCCCTTCCTAAATTGGAGGGAATTTACCTTTTATGTAAAAAACGCATTTTTAAAAATGCTTATCTGAAGTTTTGTTTCATCTGTTCTTGTGCTTCATGGCTTTACCCTTCTTTAGAAAATGCTTGTCTTATTCTGGAATGCTGCTTATATAATTCCCAGTAAGTGAGATTGGTTGCATGTCAAAGGGGAACATAGCTGAATGCACAAGATAAATAAATAAAAAAAGCCAAACCAAACAACAGAAACAGCAGTTATGAGAATGGGAACCTGCTGCCCCTTTTTACAAGCTAAAAAGGAAGCCATTCTTTACTTTGCCTACAGACTTATGGAAACAGAGTATCTTAAAGCTGTGTATTGATGCTTTCAGGTCTGTGGCTGTGCTGACAGAGTGCATGAGGAACAAGGCACTGGCCAAGTTCTTCAGAGAGCGGCAAGAAGCACTGCAGCATTCTCTGCCCCTGGGCTCTTACCTCTTGAAACCTGTCCAACGCATCCTCAAGTACCACCTGCTTTTGCACGTAAGAAATGTATTTAGTTTAAGGCTGCAGCACATCCGATTTCCTGCCTCTGGTACAAGGCTTGGTGCTTAGAAAGGTTCTGGTTTTCCTCAAATGCACTTCCTTTTGCGGGTATTTGGTTTCAACATGTGGAGACTTTCTGTCTTTGTCACTTCACACCATATGCATCTATTTGGAGTGGGAAATTTATGGTAATTATTTTAGACACATTGCATCAGTCTTTGCATCCAATTAATTAGCACTTTTTTGGAAAACTGGTGTGTAATTCTGAAGTTGTTTGGAAAATTCTTGTCATGATTACACATTTTGTACACAAATTTATTGTTCCAATGAAGAACAATGTTTTTCCACATGTTGCAATGCTGGGGGTTGTTGAAACAAGGACTAAATACATATAAACACTCTGACTGCTAAGAATTTTGTGGAGAGGAATGATGGAGGAAGTGGGAACTCTTTCCACATTCAGTGAACTGAATCAAGCAAGTTTCGGAAATTCATGCTTTATTGTTAACATTTTCTGCATATGTTTCCTATTAGAGAGTCATGTTCTATTGAAGTGTAAAGACACTGATCCTTATTTTAAATGCCTGGTGCTTTTCTGCTCTCCAACTGTAAAGCAATGCCTAGTGTAATTCCATCAGGATTTTGTAAGTGTGTAGAAATGTTCTGTGTTGTAGGAAAGCCATTAAATGCTGTCTGAAAAATCTCCTGTCAGTGCGCTGCGCTCTCTTTCTGTGCCTCTCTGCTCACACTGCCTGCCTCAAGTGTACTTGCCGCTAACTGAACCCAAAAGCTTGACTTTGTTTCTCATCTTGTGTTAATCAAATTAATAGCAACATGCATCAGTAACAAAGGCAGGAACGTTGCCTTGGAGTGGTTGTGGTGCACAGATAAAACTACAGTATTGCATTTGACTGGGAAAGGTCACTTAGGAACAAAGGGATTCTGGTTTTTTTCCCTTTGTCTTAGGAAATAGAAAACCACCTTGACAAGGACACTGAAGGCTATGATGTGGTTCTGGATGCCATAGATACCATGCAGAGAGTGGCATGGCATATAAATGACATGAAGAGGAAACATGAACATGCCATCAGGCTCCAGGTGAGTTCCCAGAGAGGTTTTATGGGTGTTTGTGAGCTGATTTTGTCAATATATATGCAATTAACATTTTTGAGTTTATCTTTTCTTTTAATCTTTGTCAGTCATAATTTAGACTCCTGTTGAGCATGCCTGTGGCTGTTTGATCTTGGAAACCATGGTCATAACTGCTGCAGGAAAATCTCAGACATCTCTAACCTACAAGCAGCATCCTGTAAAGCATTTATTTTGCTGTAATATGGAACTTAAGATAACTCTTCTTTCTTCCTTTCCCTCAATTGTACAGGACTGCTGTACAACCCTAGGGCATGGCTTTGTTCAGAAATCCTGTGGTTTCCGATTTCTTCCCTTTGTGCTGATTAATTTTGTTTTGAGGCATTTCTTTTGCTGATTCTTGTTTAAGTACTTCCCTCTTGGGTTTTAGAAAACTCATTATCAGTTGCTTTGTGAAAAGCATAAACCTAGAAACGTGATACTTGGAAAAACTCTAACTTCGCTTCATGAAGATTTTTTGAGGAGAAGAAACAAAAGCTACACCCTGAGTAATTTTTGGCATCAAGGGCAAGCTCTTCTGTAGAATTTTTTGCCCTCACTCTGTTTCCAGGTTCCCAGTGAATCACACTTTCATGTTACATTTTCAATATTTATATTACTTTAAGAAAATTGGGGGGATTTCTTAGTTTATAAAAGGGAGTAATAAGCTTATCCCATTTCGGAAATCCATGTCATGTAATTCTTTGTGCATTTTTTAACATACATTAAATTTATTCACCCTTTTTGTGGGTTTATTTTTTTTAAAATTTTTTTTTCCTGTTTTGGGGGGGTTTTTTCTGTTTTGGGTTTTTTTTAACGATTGTTTATTTTTTGTGTTGCTGTTGTTTATGTGTAAGGAGAATTTGACAGTGTCTTGCCTGCAGCAGGGTAACCTTTGCCACACATTGCTGGAAATGCATGCTAATGTCTTTTAACAACAGTCTGCTATAAATCTGAGTAATTATATTCGGCAATAAATTGAGGTTAAATGCTTTCAGGAAAAAAAAAGCTTTTTTTATTTATTGAGCTCAGCTGGCAAATGTATGGGGTTGTGGAAAATGTTTATGTTCATAGTTCCCCTTTAAAAAAGTAAAACCTGTTTTAGCAGCCATAGGGATAGGTCTTCTGTGGGCTCTCCCACTGTGATGTGGTCTGCAAGTACTGCAGCAGCAGTTCCTGCACAAAGTGTCCCTCAACAGTGGTGGACTTGATCCTTATGCTGTATCCTGACTTACTAACAAGTTCCTGGAGAGATCTGAAACAATGCAACTTTTAAAAATCTTTTCTTTTTCCTTTTTTTTTTTTTTTTTTTTTTTAAAGCCAAGTGTCTGTATAGTCCAAAGTGGGCTGCTTTGGGGTTTTATTCCTGTGAATGCTTTAGCCTGCATTGGTGCTTCAAATGGACTAGGATGTGTTCTAACTGAAAGCTCTGTTAAAGTCTAATGTCCTAGACTGGCCAATTGCCTCGGATGAGGCAATCTGTCCCTGCTTTGCTAATGCTGCCAGGTTTAAAGTCTGTGGATGTTTTTAGAGAGTTTCCTAGTTAAAAGTTTAGCCTGCTTTTAGAATTTGATGTCCTATGCTCAGGTCCTATGTCATTGCCATTGACAGAAGACACAAGTAGCTTTAAGGAAACAGAATAGCCATAGCTAAGTGACACAGTCTTGAGAAGATGTTCTTAGATGTTTCTCCAACTCTTTTTTTTTCCCTTAAGTAATAAATAAGGTGAGAAATATCTGTGGTATCTACACTAACCATTAATATACAAGCAAATATTCAGACGTTCAGTTAACTGAATCACTTGTGGTCCTTCAATCCAAACACCTCATAGAAGTGTCTTCTGTGATGGGCCTGTAGGACGTGGACATGGCATTATAATTCATTCAGTGGGAGACCACACAGCTTCAGAGGGATACCCAGGGTGGGAGCGAAATGTTAAGAGGGGTTGGTTGAGGACACTGAGGAGAGTGTGACAGAGACTGATGAGCCAATTACAGAAGATTTTCTGTCTCTGGGATCAAGGGGAGCAGAGGTTGTGCTGTTTCATTACAGGCTGCCCTAGGGAGTTCAGGGCTCTTTGCTGCGTCTATGCAGAGCCAGTAACCAGGACTCAGAGCATGTTTTAGTGTGGGCTTTGCAGTGAGCCTCCAAGCTCCTGGCTGCAATGTTACCCATAACCTACCAACCTCAGGATTGGTGTCTGGTGACTTTCCACTGTTAGATGTTAAACATTATATAGGAGAGCGAGAATGGCCTCCAGCAGATTGTTTGGGACTTTTGTTTCAGCAGGATCTCTAAAATGAATTTTGTTTTTTGTTCTTTGATCTGTTGCAGGAGATACAGAGTTTGCTCACTAACTGGAAAGGGCCAGATCTAACGAGTTATGGGGAGCTGGTGTTAGAAGGAACGTTCCGCATTCAGCGAGCCAAAAATGAGCGCACATTGTTCCTCTTTGACAAGATGCTGCTAATTACAAAAAAGAGAGATGAAATGTTTGCATACAAAGCTCACATACTGGTATGTCAGAGAGCAGGTGGTAATGTGCTGTCTACAGGTCTCCCTAAAACTCCTCTGTGATTCACATTGTTTCCTCTCTTCATTGCAGTGTGGAAACCTGATGCTTGTTGAAGTAATACCAAAGGAACCACTTAGCTTTAGTGTCTTCCACTACAAAAATCCTAAGATGCAACATACTGTCCAGGTATGACAGAAACCTCCTTGCCCACTGGGTAACCTGCCTCATGTCCGTATGGTGTTTATGACCCTGCATAATGCAGGAATGCCTTTTTCTCATGATGCCCAATTTTTTTGTCAGGCAAAGTCACAACAAGATAAGCGCCTTTGGATTCTTCACTTGAAGAGGTTAATTCTAGAAAATCATCCTGCTAAAATTCCTGCCAAGGTAAAAAAAAAAAAAAAAGGCAAAACCAAAAACTAACCAACCAAACAAAAAACCCAAACGAAATCACAAGACACCTCCTTGTATAAGTACTAACTTAAAACAATCTTGTTAGCTGAAAGGTGCATGCAATATACAGAGAGTTTAGACTCCAGGATGTTAACTAATGTGTTTTTTCCTTATATCTTTAGAAGTTCCTCTGAATTAATGGGAAAGTTCCACTATAATTATCTGCAGGGCTTGGTATGGGAATAGAAGAATTTAACTGGGTTAGCAGCATTTGCCTGCCAAGAAAGCTTGACTCTAGGACACATCTCTAGCTTGATGCTGCCTGTGTGCAGAGCACTGGGATGCACTATTTGCAGTACTGTAGATATTTTTAATTTTAATCAGGCTTGGTTAAGTATCATAGAAGTGAAGCCATTGGCAGCACACACTTCACTGCAGTGACACATGCTCGTTCTCAACCCCACATCTTTATCTGGGACATCTGGTCCTTTTTGGTGGGATAGCT
Source organism: Zosterops lateralis (assembly GCF_965231275.1). Classification (NCBI taxonomy): domain Eukaryota; kingdom Metazoa; phylum Chordata; class Aves; order Passeriformes; family Zosteropidae; genus Zosterops; species Zosterops lateralis. The sequence continues at coordinate 55,878,815 of NC_139764.1, read as the reverse complement.
AGCAAGCTTTATGCTGGAAAAAATGAGGCACTGATATCATATTCATAGCTATAATATCTTGGAATGAGGAAATCTCCTCTTTATGAAATCCTGTTTTAGAGCTTCGGGTGATGTCTCCCAGTATAATACACAGCACCTCTCAAAGGGGGTTAACCCTCGTTAGCTCTTGCCAAGACACAACAGACACTCATGTGGAAACAGGATTTTTTTTCACACTGAGTTTGCTCTTGGTTTTTCAGTTTCCCTGACTGCTTTTTCACTCAGTTTTATTCTGTAATGACTAAAAAAATCTTACCTGTGACTGATACGCACCATAACTGTACTGTATACTAACACGCATTTTCAACAGTGTAACTAAAAGAGATTTTGGGAGAAAAAAAGCCCTAGCAGGTCCTATTGCTAATTCTTCTCCTCTTCTCTTTTTGTTGACAAAGTCTATTGAAGGTATAATGTTTATGCTAGTATCCATACTTACACTGTAAATACTCACTGCAGCTTATTAGGCTGTTAAAAAAGAATTTACAGCATGATCTCAGCCTTTGTATCATTTTTTCCTTATTTCTTATTTGATTTTTATGTTATCTGTGTAAAAAAATTGAAGCCAAAAATATTTTCTTCTCAGAGAAATAATTTCATTTGAGAAAAGAAAAGTCTAATGAAATAAATCTTTGAGGTTATCTGCATCTTTTTAATTTTTTTTTCCCTGTCGAAACAGTAATTGCTCGTTGTGAGGCTTCAGTCTGCCCACCTTCTGGAGAATGTAATAGTAGTCCACATGTGACACCTGGTGGAAAATCACCAAACTGCACCTGTATATCTTAGGATATTTCAGTTTAGATTATTTTCTTACTTAGTAGCTGATATGCTTCCTAAAGCATCTGATTTTTTTTTTCTATTAAAAAAGGGACAAATTTTAAGCAATTGGGAGATGCTCTTTATCCTGCATCAATCTTACTTAAACCAAATTATGGGGGATTTTTTTGGGCACACACTCTCCTTGCACTGCCTGTGCAGAGGTGGGCACACAAGACAAAGATTGTGGGTGTAGTGAGCAACAGGTTTTGTGTGCAGACCTGGAGATAAGCTCTAGTGAGTTCCTGCCACCAAAATTTTCCTCCTATATGTAATATGTCTATTACACAGAGAAAAACAAAAAATACAAACCGAATAAATAATGCTGCTAACCATATTTATTAGTTCCCAAATTAAATTTGCTGTTATTTGCATATAAGCTCACTACTATCCGTAATATGAAATACAACTTACCCTGCTACTAACAGTTTTAACTTGTTCATTTGTTACTTTTTCTCTTCCAGGCCAAGCAGGCAATTCTTGAAATGGATGCCATACGTAAGTTGACTCTTTTTCACTTTTGTTTAAAAAAATTCGGCTTTGTTGATGTCATCTGAGGTGGAATATTGCCAGGCTTATGTTCCTTGAATTATGACCCTGCTGGAAAAGGCAAAATTAGATGCAGATCCTGTAGAGTTTGTTGGGAAGGCTCTGACTGAGACACTGGCAAACAAACGTGATGGTGGTGGATAAATGTTCCTGGGGCAGCCCTCTGGAGCCAGGCAAAGCTACATGGGTAAAACATTCCCATGGCAACCTGGTTAACATCTATGCAGCATATATTGCTTGTGTAGCTTCAGGCTCTGATGAGTATAACTGTATTAGGCATAAAGAGATGATGGCACTGCATCCAAAGAGAGCTGCCAAGGTGTGTGAAGTGCCATCTTTGTCACTCTCTTATTCTCTGTGCCTCTGCTTGTTCCACAGATCACCCAGGTTTCCACTACAGCCCTGAGGGAGAAATGAAATCTTCATACCAGCCTAAGGAAGGCACTACTCCTCACAGAGTGAGAAGGAAATCAGGTGAATAAACTCATTTACGCCCTAGACGACAAAAGGAAAAACAAGCAGGGTTATTTTAGGGGTGCATTAGACTGGGCACATTGAATTGTTTCTTAATCTGCACTCCAGGCAGATTTAACAGGATGAAGTATCTTATTAACCATTTGTTGGTTTTGTAATTTTTTTTTATCTGCTGTTTCCATTTAATTTAAGGAATATACATTTATAATTGTGGATGTATAAAGAACATTTGGTACTCTCTAACAGATTAAAGTGCATATGCAGGAAAGCAAGTCACATTATTTAAATCTGAAATCCCCCCCTTACTGCAGTTATTATTGTCTCAGAAGTGGTTCCATGCTGATTATGATGGGCTTATTATTTCAAAACATGATTACTGTCTGTACTTAGTGTAATGTTTGTCTTATGGATAATAGATACTTGAGAGGTGGTTTTGCTGACTTTGGGCTTTTTTTGCCCTCCTAGCTCAAACATATATCCATAATTACTCTCAAAGACACTGCCAGTGTCTTTGTAGTTGGATGACTTCATGTTGCAGTCTCTGTGTTCTCCTCTTTGTCTCCTTAAAGACCTTTCCAATTTGGTGTGTAACATTGTATAATTGGGAATGACTTAAATAAGGCTTGTGAGAATATTGATGTAATGATTTAACATACATCAGCATTTGTGTCTGAAAAGCAGTCAAGTTCTAATTATGTTTGAAGTATCTTCTTTGTTTCTGAGGTGTTTGCACACCTTTGTTGAATTGGTGCTGCTCTTTCTGTAAAAGGAAGAATAAAAAATACTGATCAGAGGGCCTCCTATGCAATCTTCAGCTACTTACACTTTCTAAGCTCATCTAAGACTTTGGTACCTTATGCATATTTCTAACAAAAAATCTCTAACACCATGGAGCAATAATCAAGGTCTTTTGAAAGCAGGAATCTTAGCATAGAATAAAAATTTATGTGTGCCTTGATGAATGGAAGGCAACTACTATTACATTAAGAAACAAATATGTTCTTTGGTAACACCTGTAGGTTTGACAGTTCAACAAATCTTCTTTGTGAGGTCATTTTGCAATAAGGAAATTAAAATCTGGCTTCACTGCATAGGCTCAGAAGCTTAAATTTTTATATACATGTTATAAAAAGTTGTCCAGGATGCCCACAGCTTTCTTTTGAATGCCACAGTGGGTAAACATATTGTTGTCTTTTTCAGAACCCTCATCTAGAGTCCATAAAGTTTTGAAGTCAAATGGTAAGATATTTTGTGTACTGTTTACTGACCTGGTGCTTCTGTACTTTGTAGAACAAATGAAGACAGATTCTTATTTTCTTATAAATGGCCCTAGATACAGTAGGAGGAGGAAGAGGAATTTGGGGGGGGAAAACCAAACCCAAAATGTTCGTGTTTAAATATAATATCTGCTTTTCCACACTTGGGGATTGGTCCTGTTAACATCCTAGGACCTGAACACACCAAGTCTTGGCAACTGTGAGCAGTTCCTCAAATCATAGCAGTGCTGCAAAATCAGGGCCTCAAGTGGAACTCTGGTAAAGCTCATGCTCTCTCTGTTTTATCGGAAATCCTGTATAGTCTGTTTGCTCAATTGCTTCTGCATACAGCTCCCTTTGGGGAATTCATAATTGGGGTAGCATTGAAATGGGCATAGACTGACACCAGTTTGATTACTCATTGATATGTTTCTGTTTGCAGATATAAGTCCAGATATGCAGAAGGTAAGCCATTCCTTAAATTTCTTGTTTTATCCCATTCATATGATTTTAGAGCACAGTATTTACTGGAGAATCTTCATCTTCTTGGTTGTGTTGACCTTAAGAATGAAAACAAACCCATAAATGTTATTTTTAGCATCTCAAATAAGATTACTGCAATGAAAGAAGTAGAAATACAGCTTACTATTTTGGGAATATTTAATAAAGAAAAAATCACCGATCCATATATAGTTGTGGTTTGTAATACAGTCCAATCAATTACTAGTGCTATAGGAAACTTAAAAAAACCACTAAAAGATCACATTATCTTTGCGTTTATTAAATAAGACTGGAAAATTTCAACTTACTCTGAGATATATATATATCTATCTATCTATAGATAGATATATAATGATATATCACCAAACAGAGCACATGCAGCTTAAGCAGATTGTAATGAGCATTTCTAATTTTTACATTTTCTGTAAGAATTTGTATTGAAATTCCAAGTGCAGTTTGAAGGTCTCATTTTGAATTTCAGGTCTTAGGGTTTTATTTAGGATGGAATTTAAAAAGTGTGTGTGTTATAAACAGAGTACATTAGATGTTACTTCATTGTCATACCATAATATTGAAGCTCAGGATTCGATGTGAATGAGGTCTTTTGTGTGTACTTTTTCAGTTTTAAATATTACATGGAAGAGTACTGGTTGTATGTTGCAATCAGGACATGAAAAAACTACACTCACCCATCAGGTTGAGAAGTGAGGGGGGAAAGGGACAAAGAGGTTATTATGAATTGGGGTTTAAATAGGATCTGGAATTTGATCAAGGATTGGGGGATGAGAGGAACACCTCTCTGACCCCAGTGGTCAATTCAGAAGTCCATCAATTTGTCCTTTCTCCTAGAAAGAATGTTGTTTACAAAACATCAGTCTTTGTTGATCTTAAAATTTGTGAGAAACTCCAGTAGAAACATGAAAACAATCAGAAGGCTGAAAATCAGGGTGACAGTCGTACTTACTTCTTTATAAATCTCATTTCAGTGCAGCTAACTGACAGTAGGTTAAATGTTGCCCAAGTCTGATGTAGGAGGATCTTACTAAAATATTGAATCTCTATAAACTTCTAATCAAAGTTCATGATATTTTTTTTAAGCGGATGGGCATTGAAGGAGCCCTATTATCTCAAGCCACCAAACTAGGATCAAGTGAAGCCTTGCTGAATTCTAGGAAAAAGGTTTCACTGGAGCCCAGTGGGCTGGAGAGCCAATTTCAAGAGTCTATTGAACCAGCCTACAGTAGTGATCACGATGAAACTCTTCAGACTTCTGCAACAGAACAGATTGATGCTGATGATGAAGAAGAGTCTGAACAGGTAGGAAAAAGAGGGGGAAAAATAAAATATTTTTTTCCTGGGAAGAATGGAAGAAGGATTAAAATTATATGTAAAACAGGCAGGGATGCATTGCAAATGTTTGCAACTTTCTCTCCTTAGAAACATTTTTATTTAGGCTTCACACAATACTCACTTGCATTTTGACAAAGAAGATGTAAAAGCCCCTATACAGAGGGAGAAATTCCAGCTGCTTGAATTTTACTTTGCAGTCCTCCAACCTAGTTGTTACAAAAAAGTTTTACCTGTTGCACACAACTGGCTTTTCCTTGCTTCTTCAAGTGATGCCATGAAAAAACCTTTATAGGCTGCATGCAGAGACAATGCCTTCAAAGCAAGGACTTGAATATTAAGTTAAGATTCAGGCACTGTTGCATGTAATGGGATGTTCCTTGATTGGTGAGCCTCTGGCAGTAGCTACAAATGTGTGAACTTGAATATGAGAAGTTTTGAGTAGGATTTCTGAAAATGAGTCTTTATCTCTTACTACTGCACGGATGGTAGTTTTTCTTACTCAGTGTGATGTTTCCACACATTTGTAGTACCTTTGAAAGACGAAAAATCCAACTTCACAATGTGGCTGTATTAAAGAATTTAAATTTTCAGTTTATTTGGTTTAGTTGATACTGAGGTCATATCCTTGTGTGGCTCATTTATTTTGTGAATTATCTGAAACTAGTTATTGAAATTTTTTGAAGCTGACTGCATTTCTTCTTTGAAATTACACTATTTGCATTATAAATATTTGACAAAATAGTACCTTGTACCAGTGTAGTGCAGGTCTTGTAATTCTTTCTTGCCAACATAAGTAAGAATGAAAGAATGAGTAAGCACAAAAAATACCACAAAATTTTAATACTATTATCTTAGTGGTTGCTGCTAGATGTGGCAATGATACTTTTACAGGTTTTATGAGCTCTGAATAATTCTTGTGGCAGTGCTGACGACTCATAAGCTGTTTCATCTCCCAGTACGGGTCCCTGACCGGTTCTAGCTCCTAATAATTCCTCTGAATGAAACTGTACAAAGAACTGTAGATTTTATTATGTCCTTCTTTTTTTTTTTTTTAATCACAGCAAAACTCTCTGCAAAAATCAAAAGGGGGAAGGAAAAGACTTAATAGTCAAGCTGCTGAAAATGTTGAAAAACGGAGAAGTCTCAATCTCAATAAATGTGAAATGCAGGTAATTAATTATTATTTTTTACTTCTATTTTGCTATGCATCACAGGTATGTCAAAGAAATATGTTTTCCCTGGGTTGACAGATATATCATCTTCTGTTTATGTAATGTATCAATGCTTATATCATTAAAATATTCATATCTATGACAAAAGACTGTTTTGGGGGCTGGGAAAAACAAGTAATTAGCATTAAAACAAGCATTAACTGAAGACAAAAGGAATTATCTTTCCTTCTCCCCCCCAAACTCTGGACAGCAATATCTAAAGCATCCTTTATGTTGGGATTAGTGAGCATGTGGCCTTGCTGCAAATTAGATCTGGATGAAAACTTACACTAAAAAGAAAAAGAAATTTTCAGTGGCATGTGCTAGAGACCATAAGATTCCTTTCTGCCAGGGTTATAGGCAAGGAAAAGGAGAAGAACAAAACCTTTGGCACAGACCCAGAGTCAGATTAGCTTAATCCAACTGTGAAACTGCAGAGTTAGCATAAAAGGTTTAATCTAACTCCTGCCAAACAAATTTGCCTTTAATTACTCATGCATTAACATTAGCTACTGTCTTGTATTTGAAGTAAGATGTTATTAAACACCAAGAGTCAACTCTGAGCCATGGTAAGGATTAGGAGGCAAAGTAGTCTGGCACTGCCACCTTGGCTCCCTCACTCCTTGTTGAGAGAGGGCATTTGCCCAACCCATCTCCACATGATTCTCTGCTGCAGGACACACTGGTGCTATGGCAGCCCTGTGAAAAGAGAGAATTGCTGTATTATTACAGGGATATGCTAATGTTACCTGCAAATTTCAAATCTCCACAGAGCTCCAAGGACCCTTCAGATGAAGAGTCAATGCAGTTGAATACTGATCTTCCATTTTCCTGCACAGCTAGACAGCCACAGTCTCCTAGACTATTCAGCACACCCCAGAGCAACTCCCTGATCATGAATATCCTGGGGGGAAGTACCTCTGTCAGAAACATCTGGACAGACCATCAGATCAGGCAGGCATTGTTCCCCAGCCGACGCCCACCTTACGAGAATGAAGATGATGAAGATGATTATCAGATGTTTGTACCATCCGCGTCTACATCCAACACAAGTTCAGCTCCTGGTGGAGAAAGGAGGAGTTCTTCTGGGCGTCCATGCAGCTGGCACTTGGGGCAAGTGCACCAAAACGAGACTTCCAGCCCCACTCGCCACAAAATTGTCAGACGGGCCAGTAGTGCTGGTGAAAGCAACACGTGTCCAGCCAGCGCCAGGTATAAGACAGGGGAGCGTGGTTCTCGAAGGGAAGTGAAGATAGCAGAGGGGAGCAGTAGGAATGCATATCCTGAATCTTCAGAGGAGCTGACTATCGATGACATTGAACATGTTTATGATAATATAAGCTATGAAGACTTAAAGCTGATGGGTCTGACAAGAAGAGAGGAGACGTGCCGTGGTCCCCAGAGATCAGCTAGAGACTCTCTCTATGAGGCTGAAAACAAAAGCAGCTCAGATTCAACTTCCAAAAAGAAAACAGCAAATCAAAAGAGGACCTCCATTCATGCTAGTAGGGAGGAGATAGTCCTCAATAAAGAAGCACCAACTTCAAGTTTGGATGAACTCAGAATTGTTGAAGACAACATCTATGATACCATACTGCTTCCAGAAGCATCTCTATTGAATCAGTCTCAATCTCTATTGAATTTTAAATGTGATCCCTTAAAATCCTCTAAAAGGAGGAATTTTTTGGAGAAAGACTTTGCATATTGTGACAAATTAGGACATTTTGTTTCCGAGGAGAGTCTCCAGTTCAGTGAAGATGAAAGTCCTTACCATCGTGTTCCCGTTGACAATGACTATTTGAGCTTAGTAGACAGCTCCTCCAACTCTGACTCGCTGTCGCATAAGTCTGCGGCAGATAAACTCTCAGAAGAAGTAGATGAGATTTGGAACGACCTGGAGAACTACATCAAGAAAAATGAGGAAAAGACAAGAGACCGTGTCCTTGCAGCCTTTCCTGTTTGTAAAGATGACATGCAGGAAAGGCTGCATGCTGGTAGCACACCTGAACTGAGTAAAGATGTAGAGTACTCACTGTCTACTCTCTCTCTGCCAGAAACTCCTATTTTCCCTAAAACTGTGAAGCCTAGGGCTGCCACCATAAGTGAGGCTAATCTCAGGTGTGAAGACACTACACCATGCAAGGAGAACTCTTTTATGAGTTTGAACAGATCTTCCTTCTCCAGTGAGATGCCTTTTGTAGATAGTCCGTATGAACCCACCAGTAGTGTTCTGTCCAGCACACCTGCAGAGGGCATGGAAAACGACTTGGCTGTTACAGATAAAACAAAGAACAGAGTTTTTATGATGGCAAGGCAGTACAGCCAAAAAATTAAGAAGGCCAACCAGCTTTTGAAAGTTAAAAGTCCAGAGCAGGAACAGCCAGCTAGCAGACAACAGAAACTAAAACACAAAGATCTTGCTGCTATTCTGGAGGAGAAGAAACAAGGAGGTCCTGCTATTGGTACGTTGAAAACATTTCTGTACAGAGACATTTCTTTAGTAACTTTTGGTGAACTTTGTGTTCCCAACTGGAAGATTATGAATTTTCCTCACTTTGGTCGTTGAGTATCAGGATGGTATTTTCTGTGTTACAACTGAAATTAATTTTCTCAGACTTCTTTAACATGAATGGTCCTTTATATCTCATTTCTTGTTACTTGATAACTTTGGGAAGAAGTAGCTGGGCAGTGTCAGGAAAGAGCATTTCAACTGAGGCTGGAAGTAGAATTCATGCCTGAAGCACTGTTGGCTTCCCAAAGAAAAGCAGTTATTCCCTTTAATAGTGTGATCTTGAGAGTTTGACTAAACCAGTGTTTTTCAAGTCGATCTGCCTTCTAGCAAGTCACATACATTGCCTCAGGTACCATTCAGAATCCTACCCATAAATGTAAGGAATGTGGTCAGATAAGAAAGAGCTGAAAATCTTTCTATCAGCTAATGGATGTGCAAAATCATGGATATGCAACAGCTCTGGAACTATTTTTGTCCATGATCAATTGAAACAAAGGGAAGACATGGAGCCAGCAGACTCCAAGCACCAGATGGTCATTCTTGCCTTCTTGTAATATTTTTAAAAGTCCCTAAATAACTTATTTACCAGGCCATTTTTAGAATGTTCTTTTCCATTTCAACATAAAACAAGAAGCATATTATTGGAACCGTGCGTTCCAAGCATTGTGTCCTGCATGACTGCTCACTGTAGCAAGATATTTTATGCTTCTTTTCCTCAACAAAGTGTACTGAAATGTGATTCAAAGGCCTTTCCAGCCTCCAGTGTTTTATGTTATTTTGCAGAGGCCAAATTTATTGACATGACTGAAAGCTCTTCTCTATTGTTTTTGCTCTAAGTATTTTGAGATATTTAAATTTTCACATGATTACTAAAGTGGATTCCTTTCTCTGCTAATTCTCTCTTCTTTCTAGGTGCCAGAATAGCAGAATATTCCCAGCTTTATGACCAAATTGTCTTCAGAGACAGTACTCCTAAGGTCCAAAAGGAAGCCGGGCCCACTCCTCAGGAGCTGTCAGCTGGGAGGTTTTCCACACCCGTGGCCACATGTCCTCCCCGTTCCCAGCCTGCCAGTGAATGCTCAAGACCAGAAGATTGGCTTTTGCATTCTGTGTACAGTAATGGTGAGCTGGCCGACTTCTCTCCATGTTCTGAATCCCAGGACCCAAAGTCCAAGCACTCATACACAGAAGCTGGCACAAAAAGCAGTTCGAAGCAGTTGCCATCAGCTGGCTCAGTGCCTTCCCTTCAGATTTCCAACCGTTTGCATGTCCCAGCGCAGAGGTGGAGCGCCATTATAAGCCAACCAAACAAAGAAAACCTGCATCAAGATCATATCTATAACTCACTGGGGAGGAGAGTAAGTAGTGTAAAACCACAGGCATACAGCAGGTCACAGTCCTCATCCTCAATAGTTGTCAACAGGTCTGGAGAATCAATTGTATATAATAATGAAATTGACAAGAAGAGGCTCCATTTGAATAGGAACTTTGGATTCAACAGCCATCAAACTCCTGGAATTGCTTCAGGATGTACAGGGCCGGAGATGAGAAAGCAGATCCCTGAAAACTGTTCAGATATGATTCTGCAGGATTCTCAAAAGGTCCTGAGAGTGAACAGAGACTCCCCTCTGACAGCACAGATGGCCACTCAGAACTATTTTTCGAATTTCAAAGATTCTGAAGAAGGAGAAGGGGATGATGATGACTATGTTGAAATAAAGTCTGAAGATGAGGGATCTGACTTGGAGACTTCTCAGAACCAAACGAGAAAATCAGATCCTAAAGTGCGTAACACAGATGCTGTTCCTTCTGAAACGTTCTGTGGCAAAACTGTCTCCTGTAGTCCTGCAAAGTCTGCCAGCAGCAAACACGCACTTACCCCATATCTGACTGCTTATAGTGATTCGGATAAACTGAATGACTACCTGTGGAGAGTACCATCTCCTAATCAGCAGAATATTGTCCAGTCTTTAAGGGAAAAGTTTCAGTGTCTCAGTTCAAGTAGCTTTGCTTGATGCTTTCAATAATTTCTAGCTGTACTGCCTTATCATGACAGAGTATATAGTAGGGCAATCAGTACTGGCATCATGTATTTCCATAATATTACACTATCAGGCATTGTATCGCAATAATGTTGTAAATAGATGCAAAATGTATCTTTTAAAAAATGGTTTAGAATCCTGGACATGATAAAGGCCACAGGTGCCCTGTCTGGGGTCTCTACTTCTCACATGTCTACTTCTCATCTCCTACTGAACCTTCACATCTCATCCTTTGTTAGGTGTGATACTCCTGATTCTTGCTATCAAATCAGGTGATAGCAGTGATTCTTAAACCATTTTATCATTTGGAAACCTTAGTATTCAGACTATCCAGTTGGTATCCAGTGTTCTGCATCCAAAATACCTGTGTGATTACTGTGCTTACACACAGGAGCATTTAGCTGGGCAGCTGCTCCTGTGACTGTGCAGATTTCCGAGCAGAGTGCTGGTGATTATACCAACAGGCTATGTGTGCAGTTGCACACACTTTTTTTGCACGTTACTTTTCATCAGATTCCAAGTGTGTGGGACCAATGCATATGCTACATTATTTTATAGCAGGCTTCTTACATTTTAAAGAAAATCTAGTCCTAGTACTTGTGCCAGGCTGATAGCTCTGTGTCTGAAGCCTCTTCTACTTTCTGGAATGGCATAGGAGGCAGAAGACAGACATTGGAGGCTTTTATGAGAACCTGTGGATGTGACACAGTCCTTGCCTGGGGAATGGCTTTGGCTTTAGAAGGGGAGCTGCACTGCTTGTCAAGAGGGCTAGGCCAGTTTTGGTACCTCCAGGGATGGTGGTGTTTGTGACATGCAAGCAAAATCTGAGTATCTTGACTTGCAGCGCACCACAGTCAAAAGCTGCTGTGTAGAGTTTGAGACAAAGCTGTGTGTAACATGCAGTGGCTTGGGCATTTGTCATTTGTTCAAGTCCCAATGTCAGTAACCCTGTGAGAGAATGAGGCTTGGCCAGATTCTGGGGTGAAATCCTAATTGTGAGGCACATTTGGCCCAGGGTGGTTCAGCGATACTGCTGGCTGAGTGACAAGCTGCAGTCCCCAGGGCCTGCATCTCCTGTAGCAGAGAGTAATCCTTCCAGACAGAGAGATAAAAGTATATTTTGTGAATCAGTCTAATCCAATTTATGTACAATAAAAAGTAGCTTAAAAATGAGAAGACATTCCATTCTTTTGCAAATAATGCATCAAATAAATGCTGCCGTTTAGAGCGAGGACAGGCTTTCCAATACCATCTACACTTAACTCCCCTTCATCATCTTTGTTGCACAGCTTTGGATTCTGTTACTTGAAAACATTGTACTGAAAGGAGAGCCTAGATACATTTACACTGATCATCTTATGTGACTGTTGTTTTTTTTTTGTGGTGCTTACATTTTTCAGATTACATGGATAAAGCCAGTACCGAGTTAAACATATCAATAAACAAAGGAATTTCATTGAAATACTATTTTTACTAACCACCTATCACTCCCCTCAGTTACAGAGCACTGTACTTCCAGAACAGCTGATTATTTACTACATTGGTTACCATGAGGAAAACCCCAAGTTATCAGTGTACAGCTAATTACTTGTAGACTTAAGATTTGAGGACTTGAATTTATTAGACCTGACTAAATTATTTACCACATGTATCTTGCATTGGCTAGGAATGGTTATTTTGAGGGCTGGTTGGTCATGGTACTTCACTAGCTCGTACCACAGGGATACTTGTTACAGTCAGCACATCCCCTGTGACAGAACCCGGATCTATCTAGTAAAATCCGACTGAGAAATAATGTTGTACATATTTAAGACGCCGAGGTGTAGCAGAGCCCATATTTATTTAATATAGCTTGTAAAGTATTGTAAATACGGATAGAAGGTAAATCTGTGGGCGCACATCTAGATTTGTTTAAACGGCTTTAGGAGAATGTTTAACTCGCATCTCATGCAACCAGTGGAGTTGGGAGGGAGGGGAAAACGACCAACCAACCAGAAAAAAGGGACTTCTTACTAGTATTGTAACTTCTCCCAGGGACCATTTCATACTATTTTTAATAAACGTTGAGTATGCAAAAGCTTTGGCTGCTTTTCATTGCGGGGGGGAGGCGGAGGAAGGAAGTTATTTGCCTGTGCCGGTGGGAGCCGATGTTTGGGGGTGAATCGGATGGGGGTTTTTTCTTGCAAAAAAAAAAAAAACACAAAGCGGAAGCGAAAGCGAGGGAGCGGCGGGGCGGGGAGCGGGGGCAGGCGGTGCTCCATCCCTTCCCGCCCCTTGGCCCCGCTGCTGCCCGGTGCCGGTGCCGCGGCTGTCCCGGCGGGATGAGGAGCGCGGCGCTGCGGCGCTGCCTGTCCCCGGCGCTCCCGGCCGCGCTGCCCCCGCCGCGCCGCGGGCTGAGCGCGCCCCCGCCCGGGCCCGGAGGCGCCGCCGCCGCCCGGTAAGAGGCGCACGTGGGGAGGCAGCGCCGGCTGATGCAACCGGGGGGTGCGATGGTGTGGGCACGGAGGGGGAGGAGGAGGGGTGAGGGGGAGCGGGGCGATGCGCCCTCTCCGGCTGCGTCGGGTTGGTTTTCGAGGTGGGCTTTTGGGGGGAGCTCGTAGTAAAATGCCCCCCGTAGCCCAGAAGCGCTGGCGGGAATTGCTCCGGGGTTTGGTTTTGGTGGCGTTTGGAGAGCGAGCGGCGCTGCCGTGGTGCGGCGGTAGCTGAGGTGAGGGGGTGTGCAGATGTGTGTCTGGAAAAGCCTGTCCCGGGTCGCCCCCGCCGCTCCCCGTCCCGAGTCAGCCTTGGACGGGACAGTTTGCCACGGCTTTGAATTGAACTGCTCATTTGCTATCAAAATGCTGTCAAAAATCCGCTCCAGGCTCTTCTCCTCTGCTTGTCTTCCTTGCTGTGGGGGCCAGACAGACATATTTCAGGTGTTCTCTTTGCCCAGCTGGGTAAGTATCATCTGCACACGCAGCAGGTAACAGAGGAGAGCTGGCCGCCACTTACCCAGATGTATATTTTTTCCAGAAAGCATTCCCAGTGCCTGGCTGTCACTGGTTTTTCCAAGAAAGCAGTGTGGCTAACAGAGCTGCCTTGTCTCCCTTGTGCCAGTGGTTTTGAAAGGCATCCATGAGGGTGGCTGGTCTGCTGCTCAGGGGGTTGGTGTAGGGTTGGTGTAGCTTGTGGCAGCCCCGGCTGTAAAGGCCTCTGCATGTGTCAGTGCCCTGGCCAAGGGTATGGAAACAAAGGACCCACCTGACCCGAGAGCTGATCAAACAGCTCAGGGGGGTGGTTCCCTGCTGTGCTTCCCACGGTGGGGCCGGACAAGCCGCCTCATGAATTAGCACACCTATAAAGTTTTGGGCGTGTCAGAGCAATGCCCCACTTACCTATTAAAAAAAAAAAAAAAAAAAAAAAAGGCCTGTTAAGGTTTTCTCTACCTACCTGCTGAACACCACCAGCCTTCACAGTTCACATCCAACCATAATTTTGGAGATTGAAAACCTGCCCAAGCATTTCTGTTACATTGTTGACTGACATTGGTTTCTGCCAACTAATGTTAGGATGGTTTATTTTGTTAAAGATTTGCTTGTCACTGTGTTGCAGCAAAGTCACCGAGAATGCAAAGAATTCCTTGGCCTCTCTTAAGAGAGAAAACCCTCGGCTTGAGCCAACACTTGCCATTATTCAGGTAAAGTATGTCTGTACACTCACTGGCTGTGACAGATCCCCTCCCCTTTGGTACCATTACTTGTCTGAAACTTCAGAAGCACACATGCAGAAAGTAATTTTAATCCTTTTTTTAATAAAGAATATTGTCTGTGTTGTTATAAAGCAAAGCAATAGGATGAGGTAGTTCCACCAGATGGTAGATTGCCATTCTTCAGGCCTGAAAAAGTCACAGCAAACTTCTGACTAGGAAAGCTTTGCAAAGGGAAGGAACAGTTTTATCCCTTCTTCCTTTTGCTCACGTAGTCTTCCCTGTTTTGAATACGGACCACTTTTTCTCACAGCTTGTCTATGTTGATTAACTTAATAGTTAAATTAAAGTAGTATTCTCAAACCTTTATTTAGCTTGAAGTTGTTTTTGCAATCCTGAGCAAAGTGCTTATGTGCCTGAAAATGTGGGCCTCCCTTCACTTCCCACCACTGAAATAACAATGCCAGGATTAATGAAAGACCCTGTGGCTTCCTGTTAGCCATGTTACCTGTGGGTAGCTACAGCTTATCAGTGTCTTCCTGTTCTTCTAAGAGGAGGAAAACCACACTAAAAAGTCCCAGTCGGCTCAGAAAGGTCTGTGTGGAATAAGTGCCTTGTGTAAAGTGTCAGCATCTTGTAGAAGTAGCAGCACTTTCTGATGTGAAGTAATCTTGCAGTAATTGAGAACCATTGTTTTACTAATGCTGTGAAGAGCTTTCCATCCCACTGATGGTACCATTTTTGATAGGCAATTAAAATCAGAGATGAGGATTGCTATCTCTGCAAACTGAAAGATGTTCATCCTTGGTTTTCTTAAGGTTTGAAAGCCACAAAACTAGGGATGTTTATCATTCAGAGGGGACCCAGAACCATGCTGGCAGAAATGTTATTGTTCTGTTTCCTAGGATGGTGGTATTAGTTTTGAGTGGGCACACACTGAAACTCTGACCCAGTAGGTTTTAAGCTTGAAACCCAACTGTAAGTATTTTTAAAGTACTGATAGTGAATCTAAGTAATGCAGCAACCAGTTTATTTCAGAAGGTCTTCTAGTGAGGCTATCTGAACAGGCTCTCCTGTCTCTCACCCTCCCTGAGAGCTGCATTTTCATGGAGCCCCCTAAACCTTAAAGACTGCTAGAAAAGCAGTTTTTTTCTCACTTCTGTAAGTCTCCATCTAGTTGCACCGTGGTCTGGACTAGGAATACCCCAGCCCAAGGGGTATAAAGAGGCTTCCTTTCAACCACGTCTCCTGGATCTGGTTTTCTGCATGGCCACATGCATGTTTTATGCTGGCACAATGGAAGGGACGTCCTTCTCATCCTTGTTTACCCCACTGGGTCTGCCTCATGAGGTGGCTGTAGGAGCACATGGCCTAGATCCTTCTGGGTAAAATTCACCCAAACTCTGTTCTCCAGCTGTCCAGTCCCTCTAGCTTTAGTCTGGTTGCGAAGACTTGTTCACATCCTTGGTCTTGTTGGTTCTGGTCTCTGTTGTTTCTTTGGTGCAAAGAAAACTTGCTTTGGTCTACAGATTTTCTTGTGATGCACTGCTCTACCAGTAACGTGGCAGAGCCTTAAGATTTGTGCTGCAGGAGGAGCAGAGTGGGAGCAGTGAAATTATCTCCTTTGCCAGTCACTTGTGAATAACGGCAGTTGTCAGCATGACAGGGCTCCACCTCTTCAGCAGGACTGGGAAGGAGGGGTTGCAGACTGAACCTGCAGTGGAATGATTTTAGGACTGTCCTTTTCCTCTTGAGTCAACTGAATCTGAAGTGATGCCAAAATTGATACCTGTGTTGCTTATTACCCATGTTGAACCTTGGCTGGAGCTGTGCAACAGCAATAAATGATTGGTGGATGCTCCTTAATTATTTGATGCTGAAAAGTAAAATAAAGCATCAGAATCCTGCTTAACAGTGGAGCTGTTACCTTGCAAAGCTCAGCAAAGCACCACTGCTTCCCCTGCACCTCCTGTCCTGTCCTTGTGCTCTGCCAGCCCATGTGCTGAGCTCTGCCTCACCTGTGCAGCTCAGTGGGTTTTGATAGGAACTGGTTTAGGGCAGGGACTTTCTGCCCTCACACAAGGTAAGTGTTCACTTGCCAGTGCTGCAGCAGCAGGGACATTACAGGGGACAGTGTGGTACCACCGGTTGCTCCATCCCAGTTAAACTTCTTGAGCAGTCAGTGTAGGGATACAGTCCCACATTTACTGTCACAGGGAAGCAGCTGCTGAGCTGTCCCTAGACCTGTCTCTTCCTCCTTGGCAGAGTTTGAACTCTGCACAGTGTCCTCAGTGTAGCAGCTGCTGTGCTGCCACTCACCAGCAGCTGTCACATTTGGGAAGTGGGATGCTGGTAGTAGTACTACCAGGAATGCTGGCAGTGCAGGGAGAGAGCTGCGGGATAGAGGGCAGGCCCTCCTTCTCTAACAGGAGTTGCCCCTCTCCATGAAGCCTGTGCTTTTAAATGCTGTTTTATCGCTGTTAGCAGTCTTGAACTGTCCAGTCTTGGAATTAACAGGAACGGCCTCCTACTTCTTTCTTAGAATTGTTCCTTGTTGGTTTGAATACCTTTAGACACAGACTAAGTCACTATGTTTCTTGCATAGACATGTGCATTAGTGTACTCATTTTTAAATGTATTATTTTAAAACTCAGTTACTGTTTTGTTCCCCAAGGCACGTAATGACCAGTTGCTTCAAGAAGCAAACAAGAACTTTGCCAAAGAGGTAAGCTTTAGCTGATACATGTGTTAATAATCATGAGCTACTTGCCTTTGGTAATTTTAAGTCTTTTCTTTTAACAGATTGGTCTACGTGTTATTCACGTCTGTCTTCCTGAAGGCAGTACCAAGGATGAGGTAACTGAAGTACCTGAAAGAGCCTTCCTTTTCCATTTCTGTCATAAACTTTTATTTATTAGTGACATTCATTATTATTTTGACTGAACTCTAGTAACTTAAATTAGATTTAGGATTGCCTTGGTTTAAATAGCAAATATTATCCGCTTACTGGCAAGAGTAAGAAAAGAAGAGAGTTAATGGGCATGTCTGCTGTTTCCTGGCAAGCTGGGGCAGACTCAGTAATGTTTTGGTTTTGTGCTTGATGTTTAACCCCAAACCTGCTCAGGTATCCCACAGTTGGTCTTGTGACTGTACTTGATTATTGCCCAGATTATTCAGGGAAATTAAAGATGATATGATTATATGGGGAAGGGAAGGGGGAAGGAGAGGGGGGTTTTGAATTTGTCTATTGATCTTTTAATGTTTCAATTATGTATTAAAAAATGAACATCCGCCCCAAATCACTAGAGGCCTGAATTCTTTACGTTGTTGAAGGCACAGCACTTAATATCAATTATGTTTTAAATATAGAAAACCATGTGAAAGTTAAACCAGTGAAGGAATGTGTAGTAGAAGATGACACTGTTTCCAGCTGGCCTTCTTGTCCTTGGCAAGTTTGATAATCCTGTAGGCTTGTGAGTTCTGTGTACTGTTTTTTGGTACACTTTGCTCATAAAATGTTACTGCCTTGCAGTGCAATCTCAAAAACTGCTTCCAGATACATTGAAAGGAACTTACTGTGAAGTTTTGTAGATTATGGATAGTCAGCTAACCATTTAAGAAGAGTGGGCTTTTGAAATGAAAAAACATACACTTTGTTGCTGGTAAATGTGTTTTATCTGTTGAGTAACACAGCAGGAAGTAGGTAAAATACAGTGACTGTGCAGCCGGAGTTGCAGGTAGTTTGAAGTAGTATCTTAGAAGTGGTTGAGCTGTGTATTTAAAGAGAAAGTTGGGCTATTTCTGTTATTTAAAGGAAGTTGCTTCCAATAAAGTTCATCATGGTTTGCTTACTCTCTTGCTTATTCACTATGACAGTTTTTTTTCATCTACTGAAATCTACATCTCAGTTGTGTTCCCTGGTATGGGAAGGTGGGAGGGATTTCAATACCATGCACATTTGGGTTTTGCCGTATCTTATTGTGTACAATAAAGGCAAGTTAATACTAAACTACTTTACCCTGCATGAGTTCTAAGTAATTTAAATGCTGTGATGATGGAAAGCTGAATTAAAGTAAGATACAATTAAAATAGAAAACTGAATTACTTTCACAGGAGGCAGAAATACAGCTTGAAGTTTTAATTGCTCCGTAGCCCCCCAGCATTTTGTAGCATATCAAGGTTTTTTAAAGAAAAATGTGGATGTTTTCATGTCCACATAGTGATATAATCACTCATCCTTTCTAGTGCAATGTATACCAGTTATGTTTATATCAAGGTGCCATAGGACCTTAAGAGGTATGCTTGGTTTTGCCTCAGGAGTCAGGAAACTAGAGGCATTTCTGGACCAGTGACATGCTTGTGTAATCTGTGTTTAGCATGAAAGTGGAATGCTCTCTTGGTTCAGAGTTACAGCTAATCTAGCTCCTGCCTAATTCCCCTAGCTTAATGTTGATTGCCTATCAAGTGTTTGGGTAATAGAGTTCACAATTACAATGAATAGTTTACAAGAAAAGCATTTTAAGAAGGCATGGTATTAGTTAAGGAAAAAAAAACCCCTACTTATAATCCTTTTCTGTTGGATGTTAATCCATTTCTATTATAAAGCTTAGTGATGCTTGCATACTGGTTTTATATATAAGGTGGGAAGACGTGTTTGCATGACATTTCTTACCTAAAACAACTTTAACATGTTTTGTTTCACTATATTCTTTCTGATCATAGCACAATGTATCAGCATTACACTTCAGAGAGGAAGGAATCACAGATAGGTAGTACAGTCTCAGATGTCAGATCTGACCAATTATAAACCACTTGAACTCGCATCTGGTTCAGTACTTGAAATTCACAAACTTCTCTGCAGTGCCTTATCAACATAACAGTTGAATAACAAGGCAATTGCCAGCTCTTAGGAACAGGGTGTTTTGAGAAGGAAAATTGGTAAATGTGTATGATGAGCAACTGACAGAATGAGGGGACACAGTCTTAAGCTGTGCCCGGGGAAATATAGGTTGGATACTAGGAAAAAGCTTTTTATGAAAAGAGTGATAAAGTATTGGAATGGTCTGCCCAGGGAGGTGGTGGAGTCACCATCCCTGGATGTGTTTAAAAAAAGACTGGATGTGGCACTCAGTGCCATGGTCTCATTGAGGTGTTAGGGCATGGGTTGGACCCAATGATCTTGAAGGTCGCTTCCAACTGAGTGATTCTGTGTGAAATCTGTGTGTATGATATTTAATAAAATGAGTTTCTTCTTATATAATTTTTCTTTCAAATGTTACAGCTTTTTGTCCCTTTACTGGGACATGATCTGGTCCTTTTTGGTTTTGCACTAGGTATTAACTGAGGCATCGTATTTCTAAAAGCACCTTCCGAAGACATTACAGTGACAAGCTTTTGCTGAGGTTTGGAGTGGTGAAACACAAACTGCTTTTGGCAGCATAATGTCACATAATATGTGTTTACTTTGCAAGATGTTTAGAATAGAGTCAGGGTGGCTTAATTTGGTAAGCCACTGATAATAAACTGAGTAGAGCAGGTTATTTCTTTTTCATTTAGAATTTGCAGTAATAAGCAAGGGAAGCCAAGGTGGTCAAAAAGTAATTGAAAAAAAAATTACAGGTTTTGCCTCACTCTAATCAGATTCTCCTTTTATCTGTTGTTCTGATCTTTAATGCTTTTTATTAACTTCCTAGAT
Source organism: Zosterops lateralis (assembly GCF_965231275.1). NCBI lineage: Eukaryota > Metazoa > Chordata > Aves > Passeriformes > Zosteropidae > Zosterops > Zosterops lateralis. Next base: position 55,858,688 of record NC_139764.1, on the reverse strand, counting down.
TGTCAGTGAAATCTTGAGACTTAATGAGGATCCTAACGTGCAGGGCCTTGCTCTTGACCTCCCGGAAAGCTTATATAGCAGTAAGGTATTAAACGCTGTGAAACCAGAGAAGGATGTGGATGGGTAAGTGGAGCACTGAGAAATAATATTGGTAGGCACAAGCCTGATGGCTCTGTAAAATCTGTTTTCCCCTGTGCTTTTCATTAATGGATTCCTCAGTCAATGTGTCTAGCTGTGCTATTGAGCAGAGATAAAAGATGCCTCTGAATCAATCAGAAGTCTTTTGCTAAAGTAGTTTTGGTCATTATCTTTCTATTTTTTGCATAATATATATTCAGGGCATAGTCCTTTCAAACAAATAAACAAAATCTTGATTTACTGGTGATACTTAAGGTATTTCAGTACTTCAGTAATACAAGTGGTAGTCACAAAGTACTGAACTTTCACAAGGAGGATTGATGGAAAAAAATGGCAGAGAAGGTTTTAACTTTCTTACAGCACTCTCTGGTGGTGAGAGAGTAAGCTATAATAGTTTGGATTCATTAGCACAGATTTCCAATCAGTGTTGGGCTGTACTGCTCTCTGAAGAGACCCCTGGTGTAATTTAGGTTTGTGAGTTCCCATTTTGCTGCTCTTGCAGCCTTCCTGCTCTTAGCTGCAGGCTAGTACTGTTTTTTTAGATTACACTCTCTCTTTTTTTTTTTCAATCCTTCAAGTTACTTACCTTTCATTTATGTGGTGTACTGGAGATTGTCAGAGAATGGAAAATTTGGAGCATCCTTCTGTATGAGAGAGAATGGAGTGCAGTGTGGAAACACCTGGGTTGCCCCCTCCTAAGCCAGCTTGGCTCTGGCAGCACTGGTCTGGTGTCACTGCAGCCACTGAAGTGTTTGGGCCCAATGTGCTGTGGGTAGCCCATGGTGACAAGTAAAAAGCTGATTGTGTTACCCATTCTAACTCAGATCCCTTTCCTGGCCTCTCCTGAGGCTCAGTGTTTGTCTAACTGGGGTGTGGGGTGATACAAATTAGCTGCAGTACATGACTATCAAAGGATTTGCTTTTGTGAGAGATGTTTGCTCTTGGGATTAGCTCTTAGCCATGTTGCAAGCATTGCTAGGGATTTATGTTACACAGACTTTTTTTTTTTTTTTTTAAATTGCCATATTTTTCCACTGCAGATTATCCAGTGTAAACCTAGGACACTTGATACATGGTGATGTCTATGACTGTCTAGTTCCTCCTACAGTGTGTGCTGTGATGGAACTTCTTGAAGATATAGGTGAGTCCTTCTATCATAATCATTACATTAATTTTAGCCAAACTATTTTACTCAGTTTCAATCCTGACTGGGAGCCAAATGTAATCTGACCTTGTTGTGTTTTCTATTTTGTGTTGCTTTCCCACCTGACATGTATTTGTCTCCTGCTAGTGAGGAGGACTTCTCCTACTCAGTGGCATCTGAATGCTGTATTTGTAGAAATGGGTCTCAGGCCTACAGATTTTGGGTATTAGGCAGGGGTTAGCTGCCATCAGCAGATTTAATTTCGGTGAATCAAGACATGTGAGTCTTGCAAGCAGAAAATACAGGCATCACTTGGGGATCTCACTTGACTGTTTTGATTAGTGTGAGCAGTTGGAGAAACTGCTCACAGGTTTGCCTGTAAATTGCTGCTGAGTAAATTTTATGGTTTGGATTGTGTTGAGTCAATGCTGACACTGAAATGGCAGATTTAAACAAGCAGGTTTACTGTGTGTGAAGACACTGTTTGTTTAAGGCAGTGTTTAAGAAGTTGTCTCTCTTACAGTGATTCATAATTGTTGAAGCGAGGATTTCTGTAGCAGAACTGTAAACAGGAGGTTAATTGTACTTAGTAACAAACATGAATGAAAGGATTTATGCGAAATACCAGAAAGTCAGAACAGTATTTGCTTACTAGAATTTAGAGAGTCACCAGGAAACTCCTTAAGGCCTGTGGCTGGTGTCACTGCAGGGGCTCCAGAAGAGCTGCCCAGGCTGGCACAGCTGCTGTGGTTGTGCAGGCACACGGCGCTATCCTGGTCTAAGCCCCTTTGCAGCCCCTTTGGCAGTGCTGCAGCTGTGGGTGGCCTGGGGGGAGCTCCATACAGCTGCTGCTGCTTGTGCCCTGCACTGGGGGTGGCTGAATGACTTTCCTTGTGTCACACAGGTGGGAAGAAGGTGCTGCTGGTGGGAGCGCATGGGGCAGAGGGTGCCGCCCTGCAGAGCGTGCTGCAGCGCGAGGGAGCCACCGTCCTCAGCTGCAACTGGAAAACCCCACAGCTGCAGAGTGAGGTGAGTGCTCTGCTGCCTGCCTGGGCTCATCCTGCATCCCCACTGTCTGCTCATCCCTGTCAGCTGTCCAGCTGTTCATCCTGCCCTTCGCTGCCGTTCCCAAGGGGGAGATTCCTCACTGCAGTCACAGGTGGCACTGGGGTTGCTGGTAGCAAGTGTGGCATAGGGTTTCTCCTTCCTGCTTGCTCAGAAATGGTTCAAACACTGGCCTCTACCAGAATATTACACGTAACAGCAGCTGCTCTAACTTCACTATTTTACACCAAGGACTGTGAGAGAAGGAATCCAACAAACAAATGTTTTAGCTCTCCCTTTTGCTTTCTCTCTGTGCAAGAGGAGTGCCTTCTTTTTTTCTCATCCTGTGATACTGTCATCTGCATGAAATTACTTCCATTGGATTGGTGTCCTAAAGGTTTGCAAATGTTGCTGCTCTTGGGACAAAGAAATTCCCAATCTTATCTCTGAGGAGAACTTTAAAAGGATTCAAAGAATTTCTGGAGCCTTAAACTGAAGGATTTGCATGGTCTCCCTGGCTGCTTTTTTGCAGAGCTTTTAGACACAACTTAGAAGTTGGTATGACTTCATGTGAAACTTAACAGTTTGTTCCTTAGTCCTAAATTTCACAGAATGCTCCAGCTGAGGTTGCACTGTCGTTGGGGCACGTGCAGCAGGGTCCAGACTCGTCCGTAGGAGTGCAGGGTTACTCCAGGGCCTGGCTGCTAGTGGGGCTGAGGTGCTGGGGACAGCTCTTGTGTGGGACAGCCCGTGCCACAGGGTGGCAGCCAAGGCAAAACGATGGTGTCCAACCTCCGGGCTTTGGAGGCGCAGACAGGAGGAGGAAACAGATTCGAGCAGCTGTGATAGAAAGTTCTCTGGCAAACCTGTGTTTTCACAGCTGTGGATGTTTTTGCCAGGCTTGTCTCAGCTCTGGGCTTTTAAGTGACTGACAGCACTTAGGAAACATATGGCTCTCTGGGAGATGGAGTGCTGTGAACTTGATCCTTGCCATGTCTCATTCCTCAGTTATTTCTCATTGCTTGGGGTTGTGCTAGAGGACTGCTCTGGGCTGGATGGGGTGGGTGACAGGGTGGCCAGAGGTGTTTCCTCTGGTTCACAGCAAAAAATCTGGATTGGGCCCAGAGCTGCTTGTGCAGTGCTGTCGATAGCTGGAGAGAGTTCTCTTTCCTTCCATCCAGATGCTTTCCCATAATCATGCTTTGCTTTTTGGCATTCCCCATAGCTTACCTCTTGGAGCAGGCCACTGATGGGAAACAGAATGGGAGGACTAGGTTTGAGGCTTTATACAGTTCAGTCTTCCCAGGTTAATTTTGACTTTTGGCAGTAAAAGGGTTTGTACTTTGCCTGTGAGACTTTGCAGCAGAGCTTTCCTCTTCCTCACCTGTGAGCCTGGAGCAAGCATGTCACCAGTAATCCCAGAGCAGTGCTGATCCTGTCTGGATGTCACTCTGATAGTTAACTCTAGCTCCTTGATAAAATCTAATGCATTGGGACATTAGATTAGTAGCAAAAAATATCCTGTCTCATATTCCCAGAAGCTGGAGAGTCACTGAAACTGAACTGAGAGAACTGAGAGAAACTGAGCACAAGTTTCTAATCAAATAGCAAAGTACTGTGGCAACCTGTATTTGAACTACAATGTTGTTAGATGACATGATTATAGAATTTATATTCTTCTGCTTGTTTAAAATGCTGATTATGAAAAACAGCTTTAATGTTCACCAGGTTTCTCCTCTTGATTTTTTTGTTATTTCAATTTCAAGTAAGAAAATGTGTTTGTTGATATTTTCAATGGCTTGAAAGAATTAATTCATGTTTTGCTTTTCCTGCACAATGCACTAACTTTTCCTTTCTCTGAATGGGACCCCTCTACAGTGGCAGTTTGTATGCTGTTGTTTGGAAGTATAACCTGTGGTAGCATAACTTCACCTAAGAAGTGAGGGATAAACTTATGAAGAGTATGATTTTTTCACTGGGATACATTTGTTTTGCAATATATAACAGGAAAGGAGAATTTTATCTGAGGGGTAGGGGAACGTTATTTGTTGTAATCCATTGGCCAGGCCTGTTTGCATTGAAGCCCTAACCCTGACCTTAATGATGTGATGCCTTTCTTAAGTGGTTACTGCATTACCTTGGACTAGCTCTGCTGATTTGTTCTTCTTTTTAAAAAGGACAGCATAACAACAAGTGTTTCCTTTAGAAATTCTTTTAATTTAAATGAGTTACACAACACTAAGTTTGCAAGTTTTTTGGATAAGGTTTTGTATTGCTATGGAATTGTTATTGCTTCTTTTCCTTGTGCACTTTTGCAAAAATATTTTGAAAATGATCAAGAGGAAATAAGTTTTAGTCCACCTTAGGAACAGTTTAAAAATACAGGGATAGCTCTCCTAACATACAGCATAAGGCCATCTACCATCTGACTTAGTGTGCTCCTTTAAAGCAAGTCCGTTCTGTCTTGTGGCCAGAAAAAGGAATAAAATAAATAATGGTATATTTTTATTTCATTGCTTTGATCTGAAATAATGGACACAGTTTCAGTGTTCTCTTCCCTCCCCACTTCATGTTTCAATTGAATAAAGCAGATTATTAATATTTCTTTTTGTTCCATTTTGGGTTTGCTTGACTTCAGTTCTCATGGCACAGCTGAGCCATGTCCTTCAGACCTGTTGAGCTTCCTGGGTTCTCAAATAATTCCCAAATGCAAGAAAGCATTTTAGAAGGTTCTGGCACATCTGTGCAAAGTTATTGAGAAACATTATTCTTTTTGCATTGGTATGTTCAATGTAAAAGAAGTTACAAAGTGAGAGATAAAGACAAATATCTTAGAGGAAATGTTTAAGATGTTATCATTCTGTTAAGCTTTGTGTAGATAGCTCTTCAAAACACATTCACAGCATTGTGCCTGAAGAATGACCTAGTGACATACTTTTAGTGACATCTCCTTTGTAATTTTACAATGGGACTTCCCAAAAGTCAATTCAGTATTCCATGTAAAGAATGGGAACTGATGTGTTTAGTCCTCTATTATGTCAGAATTATGCTTTCTAGTTTGAAAGGACATTGTCAAGTAGATTCATGTTTTAAAAAAATGGATTATTTTCCTGCCAGAACATGGGTAATACTTAGTACCTGTAAGAAAACAGGATTTTGTTTCAGTCATCTAAATTCAGTCAGTCATTATTTCAGCACGTCATCTTTAATGCAGTCCATGTGTAAACCACATCATGCCTGTTTTAGGAGAGCTGCCATATTACAATTTTATTGTAAAATAAGTGAGAATTGGTCTGTTTAGGTATAATTAGGAATAGAAAAGTTGTTTGCAAAAGCAAGGTTAAGAAATATGAGAGTGGTTCAGCTGGAGTGCTGAATGAGAGTTTCCTTTTCAGGTTGGAAAACAACTTTTGGCCACAGTGTGCTTTTCCTTAGAGCCAACACTTGAGCTTCAAACCCTTAAGACATCTCTTAGCTGTTTGCTGTCCTAGTTTGGCTGTCTTGGTAAGACCAAGACTCTTGTTATGGGCAGAAAAATACATTTTGTATTGTAAGCATGAAAGAACAGGAGACCAGGCAGATAGATCCTGTAAGAGGAGAGGGAAGCTACATGAGCATTTCTAATGATGATGATGTAGACAAAGTACTTTCACTTCAACATCTGATGCACATCATCTCTGTTCCTTGTAATTTTGCAATGTATCCTCCTGTCAGTAAGCTAGAGGAGAAGTTGCTAAAGCATGGATCATAGTGGCAGGCATGAGCCCACAGCAGAGGTGTGGCCTTGATTTTCATGTGCACTGTGTAGGGCAAGTGCCTTCAGGGTGATGTGGCAGGGAAAGCTGGAAGAAACCATGTAATTAGAACATGCCTTGATGGAAAAAGTACCTGAAACTAGTCATTGACTTAAAAAAATTTCAAGATTTCAGAAAGTAATTAGAATTGCTGTGGTTAAAATGGAACCTGATCTGTAAACTGATGTGCAAAGAGACTTTTCCACGAAGAGAGTTGTGAAAAATCTTTTAATCAGATTCCTATTCCTCATTACATCTCTTCAGTTTTATATGGCTTATCTTCATACCCAGGACTCTGAGGACTTTTATATTTCATTTTTTAATTTTAATTTTATTTGATCATGCATTTAAAAATTGCTTTTGTGCAGTCCATTTTAACTATGGGAAAATGAAAATTTTATGCAGACTTCACAGCAAAATGGAGTTTCAGTGATCTGTAGTATACAGCTACTTTGTGCCATTATCATTTAATACTTGGCTGGAAAGTCTGTATTGTTGTTTTAACATTTGGTGTTCTGTCTTGGGAATGGGTGGTGCTTCTTAATCTGCTTCAACTTAAATCTTAGTGGAGGGGATCATATTTTGTTATGAGGTAAGGTTGCAGATTATTTATTGGCACAGCTCTTCCCAACTGAAAAAATATTTACCGGTGAGAAGGCAGGATACTACTGGACTGTTGGCTTACTTTGTCTCCAGTCTGTTGCCTAGTACATTAAGGAGGGCTTGGCCTGATGCTTGTCATTCCTTCCTCTAGCCAGCCTGATGGAATGGAGCCTTGCTGTCCAGGAAGCATGAGGCAGGCAGCCACATGTTCTCCCTCATGGGTATCTCCTTGACCTTCTGGCTATGGCTGCCTGCAGCATCTGGTTCCTGTCAGATGTGTCCTCTGTGTCCTCTGTCCAGGGATTGTGGTGCATTTGCTGAGGGAGGCTAAATGTGATTATTTCATAGGACTTTTCCCATCTTTCAGGTCTGTGATCGGTTTCTGATCTAGGAGTTGACCCTGAACACGCATCCTAAGGCTTGCTTCTTGCATTAGTGATTAAACAGGCAGTCGAAAGAGTAGATTATGGCAAGAGAGAAAAATCTAAAAGCAAAGGAGGCATGGGCACCGCTTCTTGCAAGTAAAACTAAAATTCCCAGATGGAGATCACATAAATCTCTTCCAAGGATACCCATAATTCTGTACACAAGCAGACTTGCTCTCCCAGTTTCTGGATATATTTTTTTAAATACTCACAGGGGAAAAAATTCTCTGAAATGTTTGTGATATATATTTTTTATTGACTCTGCAGGAACTTTTTCAATAGTTGCACATAAAATATTGTTTTCTTTGTGAAATAAGGGAAAGGAAATCACATTGGGAAGGTTCTGAGAAATCAGTGTGTCTTTAACCTGTGGTAGAACTTTTTGCCACCATGAGATGCAACTATTTTCATGAAGGAGGTGAGGCAGGGCAGTGAGATGAAAGGTCCAGCTGGTTTTCTGCTAAAATTTATGGGTATATGTAATGTTAGCTATCCGAACCAGTGTTAATGTTGGCCACAAAAATAATTGTGTTCAGCTGTTAAAAACATTTTTTAACATTGGGGTTGGTAGTCATAGAGATGAATATTTGGTTCCATCAGTTGTTTTCTGACATTACAGTTACATTGAATCAATTCTGTCATAAGTATGTTGGCTGAACATTCATCAGAATTATTACTTGTTGCATACAGCTCTCAACTTGTTCATCAATTCATGATGCTTAGCGGTGTGCAAAGCTCTTAGTCCTTGTCCCAGAGGCTTTGCATGGAAAGGCATCTTGACTTACAGTAGATGATTTATAACTGCTGGAATATGAATTATTTTTTCCTTGCAAAAAAAAAAAAAGGCTATGCTCATATAACTGAGAAAAATCACTGTTTTTCTCTGTGTTGATGTTGACGGTTACAGCAGAGATTTCCTTCTTTTGCAGGGCAAGGTGTGCCTTGAGCATGGTGTTCTTGGTACATGAGGCATTACAGCATCTTATTATCTGGATTTCCTTGCACATTTCTCAGTATCATTTAACCTGACCCTGGTCAAGCATGATGAGTTATGTGGCCTTCTAGGAGTGGCATGTAAACTGATATTTGCACCAGACTCAGGAGTGTGACCAGTTTGAATAAGGCTGAATGATTGCACAGGCAATCACAGGAGTGTTGCTGGACATATGACTGATGCCTGAATCAGCTCATTGCATTAGTCATTTGTCAAGCAAGGAGATCTTCTCCCACACTTCTGGCTTTGTTTCCACATGGAGATCTCTTAAGGAGGGTTAGGCCATCCTTGTGTCCTTTGAGGGGAAGATGGAGTTTTTTTAGTTTTCTGCCTTTTCCACAGCAGTTATGTTCTTCTCCCCTCCTGGATGCTTAGCTGTGCCAAAAACCTGCTATTCTGACAAGATTTGTAGCTGTTCTTTCTTGGCAAGAGTGTTGGGCAGGGTTGTGTCAGAACACTTTTGGCCAAAAAAGAAGCTGGAACACTTGTCAGCCACAAATCAATTCGTAGAGTGGCTCACTGAGTTTGTGACACTTAGAATTAATTTGCATTTATCCAAAATATTACCAAAACTGCTGTATTTCTGAACTAATTTTTACAGTCAGGCTTGAGGCAATGCTGTGTCTGTGTTTTGCTTTTTTAGTGTATCTTAATATATCTGTCTCTAGTGCTGTCCCTTATCTCATGGTGATTCTAATAACTGGTAAAGGGTCCTGTTTCATAGGAAGTGGGAAAAAATGCATTTATGTCTTTGAATAAGAATCTTTGTAGTAACCATTTTTTCTCCAACATCTGCCAGGTTGAACTAAATCAGGGGCAGTGATTAGCAGACATGAACTGAGAAGGAAAAAAGTGCTTTAATTGGTATTCAAAGGCACTGATCTTTGCAGAAGGGGTCATCCTGCATTCTTGTCAGCTGGCCCTGTTTTCTACTGTCAGACAGTCTGACTGCATTCTTTATAAGCGTCTATTTACCGTCTTTGAACCCTTCTTTTTCTTAAGTTGCTCCAAGTTATTTTGGACTTTAGGACAATGGTAGAACTTTTTATTTGGAAGGATATAATCCCCATTAAATATTGATACTTACTTTAACCTCACTCGCCTGATCTCACAATTTGTTTACCTAACTTAATTTTAAATGCTATTCTTAAGTTTCATGGCAGGCAAGAATCAGACTATCAGTTTGGATCTTCCTTTTTTGTTCTTGTCGTCTGTAAAAGCTTTGCTCCAAAGGCTCTTGCTGTATAAGTCTGAACGTTTTTAAGGTGCATATCCAAGTATGTATTTCCAAGATTAAATGCTTGTTTTGTTCCTGGGGGTGTTTTGGGCTTTCCCTAGCTCGGTCACGCAGACGCAGTGGTGTTTGGCAGTACGAAACCCGATGACGTTCCTGTGAGCTGGGTAAAGCCTGGGGCCACCATTATCCATTGTGCTCATGGTCTTCTGTCAGGTAAGAGGTGATAAAAGGTAACAGTTCTTGCAAGTGATGTACACTGGGTCTTTGAGATGTGTGTGGCATCTTGGTGACAACGCAGCATGGTGAAAAGCTGCGGCTCTGTGGGAGGGCCTATAAAGGTGTGTATACAGGGCATGTGTACACCTTCCTCTGATGTATAAATAGGGAAAAGATGTTAGGTGAGAGAAGAAAGGTTGGAATAGATTCTTCATACCAGTATGATTAGATAAGCGATGACCCAATGAATTCAGAGAGTTCAGAGGGAAGACTTTAGGGTCATCAGATGAGCTATTACGTAGTGCTGTATGGTGCCTTATCCTGTGACTTCTGTGGACTTTCCTGGAATATCGGGAAAGGAGAAGAGAAGAAATATCAACTGCAAACTGCTGTGAAACTTTCTGCAGACAGTGGTGCAGGAGGGAGTACAGAAATCATGTGTAGTTAAGAAGAGGCAGAATGTCTGCCTGTAATTAATAATCCTGCAGTAATTATTCCTACAAAAAAGAGTTTGGATTAATTTCCTTCCTTTTCCCCTCACTTGTTGTGGAGGGTGTATCTGTTCGACAATTTCTCAGTTGAAAAAATGTTACAGAATTTTCTTGGGAATAAAATTAAGAAATCTTCCCAGAAGTTACTCTACTGCTAGAATAATGTGTAGTAATAATAATATGTAATTTTACGTCTCCTGTAAAATATCTTGAAATTCTGTGAAGATGGCTAGATATTTTCTAGATTTTTGGTGTGTGTATATGAATTTGACTGCTCGGCATCCCAATGAGATCATCCTGCAAATGAACAGGAAAATGAGGAAGTACATGGATACCATGACTGGTTAATCTGGGTTTTTTTAAAATCTTATCACAAGTGTACTAGATTGACATCTATTGATACAAAACTGTGGTAATGGGCATAAAGCTGAGAAAACCTAGTTGCATGGATTTTAAACTAGGGATATTCCCTAAGGGCAAATTAGGCAGAACACTCTGTGCAGAGCTAATGCTAGATCAGGCTCATCATAAAGCAGCTGCTGTTACCATGCAAAGCATGGCCTTAGCAATAGATTTCTTTCCTTGTCTTTCATTATATCCTCTTGACTTAAACAGACACTGCAGGTCTTGAGATCTGGGTTATTATTCACTTGTTGTCTGAAGGCCTTTCGAGATTCGTTGTCTACCTCCCAAATCAGATCTCTGATCCTACTGAGGATCTTAAGGGTGGGTACCAAGACTTATCCCTTCCTAGCGCTGCACAAGGTGTCCAAAACTAATACATGTTTTCTTTTTCCTGGACTAGTGACTAGGAGACTCCTTGCATCTCTAATGCCTATTTATTTCCCCTAGGGATTTTTGGATATAATTGTTAAGTATCTATAGGGCAGGGCTTGGCACACAGGTCTATTCAGCAGATACCCAGCCTACCAGCATGACACAACCTTACATGAAGGAGGAATGGGGGAGAAAGAGAAAGGAATAGAGAAGGGAGGGAGTGGTGGTACAGCAGTCATACCTATAAATAAATAAATTGAAAGTAATCTCCCCTCCTCATTTTAATCTTGCAAGTAGAAACCTCTTATGTAACAGACTTGGGGTGGTTCTGACAGGGTGGGATAAGCCAGTCCATGCAGCCTGAGTGGGCACCAGGAGTGACTGGACTCTCCCAGCAGTGTGTGCTGCCTGGTGCAAGTTCCACTTTCAGACACCGAATCCTCTCCATTGAGAAATGAGTCTGAGCCTTCACAGAGCTGAAAGTTACACGGTATAACTGCATGCTACATCTTAGGACTTAAATATCTTCATGCCTTAGTTGTTCTAAAGAGCTATAGATAATACTGGTGTTTCCCTTCTCTGAAAGAGTGTTGTTAGAAAAACTACATTACATACCACAGTAACATTCATTCCTAATGCAGGAAATGTAAGATTTGGCATAAGCATGTACATTTCTTTGGGTTTTCCAAGTTGTAGCAATGCACTCTGTTAAATACTGCATTTTTTTTAAAAGGCAACATGAGATTTTTATCAAGATAACTTAAACAGAACTTATCCACCAAATGTCTATCTGTCTTTATGGTTATGCTTTTAAGGTTGTCAGAACCTTGGAGAAGCTTCGAAATTACATCAGAAATGCATTTTACCAGCTGTTGGTCTCAAGGCTTACTAGAGAGGTACATGAAACACAGGTGTCTGACAGGAAGAATGTTTGTGGAAAGCCCATTGTGGAGTAGTTGTGACCTTGGAGAAACAACTGAATCTTATAACTGACTCTTGACTTCCATGGAATCTGGCTGAGGTGGTTGGAAATTGTTCTGGATTTTTTCTTGCTTTAGAAATGTCCAACTTAACATCTGTGGGGTCGCAGGAGCTAAATGAAGCCTGAAAGCAATAATAGTCATGAAGAAACTTTTGTTCTTGCTAGATGGTGGCTAGAGTTCCAACTTGTGTGGGTGTAATGTCATCTAACACACTCACATGTTTTAAAAGCACTCAGAATTTGCAAGGATGTAGCTGAATTGGGGAAATGTAATGTTGTAAATCAGGAGAGCAGAAATAAAAGTGCTCCTAAGTGACAATTCTTTTTCAAGTATTTTTTTTGATCAAAGATTTTTAAATTATCACAATTTTAAAAGATTCTGCAATTTTCTCGCAGTGCAACATCTGGTTCTGTTGCACTGACAGTCTTGGAATCAGGTGAGTGCTGGTAGTGTCTTGCAGGAATATACTTTATATGTAAATGTATGGAAATGAAAATACAATTTCGTTTTTCTGAACAAAACTTAAGAATGCCAAAATTATTTGGGATTTGATGTCCAACTCCTTTGGGGTCACTTGAAAGCTGAAGCCCACATGGTTTAAGTATATTAATTGGAAATGCAACCATTTCCCCACCTCTTCTCTGTTGTAAGCTACCTGAACAGATAGGTAGCACCTGACAGCAGCTCTCACTCATCTGCACAATAGGGTGTAAGTCAGAGGAAGGAGCACAATGTCTGAAGTCCATCTGATCTGACCATAGTCCAAAGCAGAGAGTGCTATTCTAGCTTCCATCTGGAAAATTTATCCTAAGAGAGCTGTTGCAATTCTGTGATTGTCTTGCTAACTCCATGCATGCATGACTTTCACCTCTAGTTTCACCTTCACCCCTGTAAAAGCCTGGTTAGTCATTTGTGAGATGACTGTGTAGCATAGGCAGTCTGAAAGAAATAGTTTATTGAAGGGAATTGTCTAATTCTAGTATGTATTTACACACATACTAGCTCTGCCCTGATAAAAATAGTCATATTAAGCCAAATAACATAAAAAGTCAAAATGTTTCTGTAAAGCACAGCTGTCTGAAAGAGGATTTTAAACTTCGTTCTTCCTACTTCATTTGTCTGTTTGGCAGCATTCCCAGCTTGGTCTCAAAGCAACAAGAGTCAGCTTATGACTGTAATAGACTATTCCAGTAAAACTCCTCTGTCTAAATCTAAAGCTGAGCATCTCCAAAAGAAATTGTTGTTTGTTTGTTTGCTTGTTTTAATTGCAAGTGTTAATGCAAGTAGAAGGACTTTTCAGACACTTTCTTAATTAGAGTTTCATAATGAGGATTGTTACCTTCCTTTGGTTAGCTTTGTCACTGATACATAGATGCTTTCTGGCAGGAAAGTTTCAGGAAGGGTCAGGAAACACATGGAATGAGGCTGAGGGTGTCTGCAGAGAGGGTCTCCTGCTCTCTCAGCCATGGGTGTGGGAGAGTGGGCTGTAGCTGCCACCCTTGTCTCCAGTCTGAGTGTTCTGTGCCCTGCTGCTCTGGGACCCTTGTTGGGAGGGGTGACTGTGCAAGGAAACGTGAGCCTTTTATGACCAGTAGAGAAAGGGTGAACATAGCAAAAGCTTGACCAGGTCAGAGTTTGCACTTCAGTTCCCCCATGGCAGAAAGGTTAAAGCTGTCAGCTTTAACAGTTGTTATTTTTTATTACAATTATGTCTACGCCCTTCAGAATGTGGCTACAGCCTTGATATGCCCACAGAGACTAGGATGTGAATACTGGAGAAATTGTGTCTAGATAAAAGTCAATGAGCAGCAACAAAAGACCAAGCCAGAAGAAGGATTACAGCAAAATGACAAAATATGTTTAGTTGGGGTAGCTAATGTATGATTATCATTTGATATATTGCCAATAGAAACAATTATATCTGTCTCTGAAGTTGAAGTCACTCTGAATTGTGTAGACTCTCCAGAATACCTGCTTTTGATATCACATTGATGGAGATAACTGTTGCTATTCAAAAAAATTTGCATATACTGTTTCCAAGTTATAATAATCCTGTATGGTATTTGTGATCATTTCATTGTTCTTGCTCACTGTAATGTGTGTGTCAGAGAAGACAGTCTGTACCATGCTGATATAGGTGTTCTGTTTAAGAAGGTATGTAGCTTTTCAGAAACAGCTGTGTGAATTTTTTTCTGTGGGTTTGTATAATATGTTTCAGAGCATACAGTTGCTCTCTGATTTTCATAGTATATTCATCCTTCTGGGTGATTTCATTTGAAGTATTAAGCCACCTATAATTTTGTCAGTAATATTATTAAATTTCGAGTCAGCATTCAGAAATTTTTTATTTGGACGTAACTTTCAAATATACATCCTCCCACTCAAAAAAGATTTGTGATTTATTAGTGAAATACTTATATTTTTCAGAGAAACATAACTATGGTCAGCAGAACAACCCTGCTGCTGAAAAGACTGTTGGTTCTCTTGCAGTAGCAATGAGAATGCAGGTTAGTGTACCTTTCAATGTTGTAGATTTGTTGCTCTTTCTGTAAGTTGCAGAAAATAGTTCTACAGTTTATATTTTAACTTTTGTTTTGCTCTTCTTAACTTCTTACCTGACTTCCATTTTAATAGTGACTCTTAATCAGATACAGTGATACCTATTACATTTAATTAGGGAAAGGTAAATTAAAAATCAGACATCTCATAATTCTTGTAAAGCTTGGCAGAAGCACTTGTGTCAATAGGCTAATGTCACTCACTCTGGTAAGACTGTGAAGATTAATTGTATCTGTCTGCATTTTTGCATTATGATGGATAGAGAATCCAAAAGTTTGTTATTTAACTTCGGAAGCAGCATGAGTCAGTCAATGAACTTCCATTATCTTCCATTATTTTTAAGGTGAGAGAGAAGAATAGTAATTCTCTATCTTACCATAATAAAATGTCCAACTGGATAATTAGAGACTCCTCTCTGCCACTTATGTGTTAATGGAGTTGTTTCTTTTTGAAATGTGGTCAAACAATAGAAAAGTGGCTCTTACTTTGTCTAAAACCATGAAATGGAAAAACTTTTAAGTTTGGGGGTTTTTTGTTAGCCTTTACTGTAGAAGTTATTGCAACATTCTCTAGAGATTGTTTGAAATTAGTGTTCAGCATTTATGATGCAGCTGTTGTGTGCTGTTTTCTTGTTTAAAACCAGAACATGGTAAAAAACATGGAGCGATGGATCCAGTCCCAGCAGTACAGGAAATGGGACCTCCACTGCTTGAAACTGCAGCCCCTCTCCCCAGTGCCCAGGTAATAAGTGCTTTTAATGAAAACAAAATGAAAAAATATTTTTAAAAAGAGTAAGCAAGTGTGACAACCTAAAAATGTTCTGTGCCTAATTAATTTTTAATATTATGTGGACTATATTCTCTTGTATACTTCATCATGACCTTGTCCTTCTGTTTGCTATTGATTTTTACTTTGATGATAAGCATTGGAGCCAAGCTTTATTTCATGAAGACCTAAAGCTTCAATGTCAATGGAAGGTTCCATTGACTAAGGGAGGGACAAGCCTTCTGCAACACCGACAGAAATACAAAAGACAAGAAGTTCCTAATGTCTAAACCCTGATGTAGGAAGATGTTAAGGCTCACTGATTTCAATGGCATTTGAGTTTGTATTTGTTTTCTTCCCTCAGTAGAAGTACTTCCTTTTGCATTAGATTTTTAAATTCCTGTGTGGGTGTGAAAAGCAGGAAGCATATTTATTCTCTTAGCCAGAATCTTTTCAATCGGTTCCTGTCATTCACTTCCCAAGGCCCCTATCTGGGCCTCAGGGATTTCAGTTTGCCTTGGTATGATTGCTGACATCTCTGACATTTAAAGCCACCTGAGCTCTTTACTGTGCTAAAGTGCTTTGCTATGTGTTGGTTGTGTTGGGTGACAGAGAGAGGAACCAATGGCTTGAAAGTGAGGAAAGTGTCAACTTTTTTTGTGCTTATTGATACGCCTGCTTCTGCAGAAGAAAGTCAGAAGAGAGTTGGAACTGCATAGTCTGGAGGATAGGAGGATCTTATCAATGTGTCTAAATACAATGTAAAATAATACAAAAAGGAACAAGGCTCTTTTCAGTGAAGCCCACTGACAGAACCATAGGCAGTGATCACAAACTGAAACCAGGAAGCTCCATTTGAACATCAGGAAATACTCCTTCTCTGTGAGGGTGGCCAAACATTGATAGAGATTGTGCAGGGTTGGTTCTGGAGTGTCCATCGTAGAAGATACTCAGAAGCCACCTGGACATAGGCAGCTAACTAGCTCTAGATGCCCCTGCATGAGCAGAGGAGTTGGACCAGGTAACTTCCAGAAGTCCCTTCCACTCTCAGCCACTCTGTGATTCTGTAATTCTGAATCCTACTAGTGTCTTTTTGGAAAGCTGTGACAAAATGCTGTATTTTCTAAGCATTTTGATTTACTTTTCACTGTCTCTTACGACAGTTTAATAGGAACAGACACAAATGTAATTTAAGCCAGAGATGCCAAAAGAATGAGTTTTCTCTTGTAACCAGGGGCACAAAGGGGCAGAAATGCTTGAGCTTTTTCTGGACTAGCATGTCACATTTCTAGAATTGAAGCCTAAAAAAACTAGCCTTAAATAATACAATTAGAAGTTAAGGTGTGCGATGTCATGAGTGTGGTGAGAAAACCCTTTCAAATAAAGTATTGCCAACCCTCTCTATGACACTGTGTGTTTAGTACATAAATAATTACATAGTTAATAAATAATGGTGCATATATATACACACCATAATATAGTATAGATTATATAATTAGTAATAGGACTTGCCTTTATCTGCTAACTCTATAGCTTTGTCTTTTTTCTTTTAAATGTAAAGAAACTTCAGATGGAAAGTATCCTGTAATAAAATGTAAGCTCACAGTAATACACCATGTTGTGTGGAAACAGATGGAGTTTTCATTGAAATTGAGGCAAAACTGCTTAAGCACTAAAACTAAGAACATCTGCTTTTTGATTTCTGTGAGATCTGGGTTGAAGTATTTCCAAATATATTGGAAATGGAATGGAAATTTTTCTTAGAGTATGCAGTTTAAAAAAAAGTCAGGTGAGTAGATGTAGAGCCTTCCTCCGTCTTTTAAATTTTTCTGCATTTTGTAAATTATCACATTGTCAGTGATGGACTTCTTGCTTAACAGTTTTCAGTCATGCAGAAGAATCACTTTTGCACATCTCCAGCAGTATTGAATAACATAATATATTGAATAATTCTGGTATTTCCAATACAGAGGATATATTGTCAGACTAAAAGAGTCAGCTAGAAATACAGACTTCTAAAGTCCAGGTATAACCAAATCTTTAATTTCCTGTGTTTTAGAAAAATACATGTAGTAGGAGGAAAAAATACAGATTAACTTTGTCATATGAGTCTACATCTTTCTCCTCTTGCTAAATGCATCAATTATTTTAATAGGAGAATAGTCACTCTGAAAATTTTCCTTTCTTAAATCTTTAAGGGACCACACTACCACCGACTTAGCAAGAATTTTCTGGGACTTGAGTTGTTTATATATAGTAAGTTTTGAATGAAAACTTCAGATGATCTTTGCCATGTGATGTTCGTAAGCCACCCCATCTTGTGTTCTCGTTAAATTTTTATGGCTAGTTGTGTTTGAAGTCACATATAAGAAGCCAAAGGTATAACCTTCTATGAAAGAGGATGCATTTAGTATGTCTTTGAAAGAAAGCAGGTTCCAGGTTAGTGCTGTTATTGAGTAACTCCTTGTCATCTAGTACTGGATTATGTCATTATTTGGGTGGATGGTTTTTGGGTCTCACTTAGCTGCTGCAGGTGCAAAAGGGGGATACTTAATAACTATAAATGAATAATTGAGCCAGCTTAGGATTTTCTCAAAGAATTGCAAGCAATTAAGTTGGCACAGAGTGATCATTTGCTGATGGATGCAGAATGACTGAAGTCTGCACACAGAGTTGAGATCTGGTAGTAGTTTTATGTTCACTGGTGGATATTTAAGGTCTTGCAGGGTGTTTGAATGTTCAGTTTGAGCATGAGCTTTCATCCCATTGCCAGATTCTATCTTAAAAATACTGTGATCAGCCGAAACTACATGAAGAAATTTAGCCCAGTTAGGCTGGAAGTAATTTTTAAAGTTGTTTTTGTGGTAATGTGAGCAATTCAAAGCCCAAGAAGACAACTCTTCACATCCTGTGTGCCAGCCCTTGGGTTTCCATGCTACAGGAGCTTACAGCTACTACATGCTTATGTGGACATAATGTGCAACTAGGTCAAGCGCACAAATGAAAAATCCATGATGGAGTATTAAATCCAAAGGCCTCAGGTTGTCCAGGTCAGGAACTGCAGATACAGTCGAGTGTCCCCTAAAGCCACATCCCCTCAGGGAATGTGTGCTTGCCTCAGCTGCTGCTCACCCTTGCTGGAGGTAGTTTGTAAGCTCACTGAATGTCTTGGCTGAGCCCTGTGCTTTAGATTTCCGCTCTGTGGCTATTCTTAGTTTAGCTGTGTTTTAGAAGTGCATGAGTTGATCTTCAAATGCCTGGTTTCCTTTGGTGCCCTCATGAGGGAGTAGCAATGTTGGCGCTGCCCTCGCATGAAAGGCGCTGCGCGCACAAGCTTTGGGTTTAGCCAATGTGTTGGTGTGACGGTTGGCCAAGGAATGCATGCACTTTTTAGTAAATTGTATGTGCTGAAATATGCTGTGAGGGAGGAGGACAAAAGGGAAAAACAAACGCCGAAACATCCATTCCAGTGGGAAACGCTTGAGCATCCAGCAGACTCGTTTCTAGCTTGATATGAAAGCATTATGTAATACTTGGAATCTGATTAAACGAGAGCTCTCTGTGAAATTGTAACAATTAACAAACACTGTACGTGATTTTTCAATGTTATATTAGGTGTTAGTTAATATTTAGGTTTGGTTACTAAAATGTGAGAGAGAATTGAAAAACTCATTACAATAACTCCATTGTTGGATTATTTGCTGTTGTTTTGTGCTCTGTCGTCGACCACCTAAGCTGAGAGAAATCTCCTGGCCCTTATTTGTTTTCTTTTCCAGTGATATTGAGATTTCCCGAGCACAGAGTCCAAAAGCTGTTGATGTACTTGCCAAGGAGATAGGATTGCTTACAGATGAAATTGAGATCTATGGCCAAACCAAAGCCAAAGTACGTTTGTCCCTGCTGGAAAGGTTAAAGGATCAACCAGATGGAAAATATGTTCTAGTTGCTGGGTAAGAATGCTGTGTAATGTCATTAATGTCTGCTGTTCCCACTCTTACTAATATAAACATGCAACTTACATATTTTTTATACTCTGCACAAATAAGAATCTTGAATGTTTTCATCTGTATGTTGACCTTCTGAAAGTGAGCAGGTTTTGAACTTTTTTGAAGTAACACAGCTTTGTCTCCAAACTCTTGTTACTGAAGTAAAGTATATTTTATAAAAGGTAATTTGTTCCATGATTCTGTGTTGATGAATGGAGTTTTTCTTACTGTTTTATCAGAATTTTAAATGTTTAACTTGGATATTTAAGGCTACTTGCATTGTGGCTGTTTATAAACAAACATTAACAGAAGCTACATGCTAATCTGTTGATATTAACAATAAATACTTTTTTTATTGAAGAACAGATTACAAAGTTTAAAAAGACGTGTTTTTTCTCTGAAATGTAGACATGTCTCCAGGCAGGCTTATCCTGCCTGCTTTTCCCACGATTTCAGCAAATGCAATGCTCAGCAGGAATTATGCACTTCTTTTCTGAAGAGTTTCAGGTTTTTCTTGCATTCAGTGACACAACCTTTTCAGTCACCTGGTTTACTAAATGGAAACTTCTAATTGTGGACAAACATGAGAAGGTTTTAATTAATACTTAAATTGCAGTGTGTTCTTTATATTCTGAATTACTCTGTTGGTTGCTTCCTTTTAAGTAAAACCACTGAGGTTTAAAATGAAATATTGGCTGATCTAAAAGGAGAATGCCTTGATCTACTGATTACTCACCTTTGCTAGTGTTTCTCAAGCTGCTTGCTTTACTGCCTTCCTGTGGGAACAACCTGAATTTCTGGCACTGTCTGACATGGAGCTGTTGTAGACTCAGAGACTCCATGTCAAAAAGGTGAGGCAGGCAAGATATGAAGCTGTCCCCAAAGCTATGTGATAGAAGTCCAGCATTAAAGATATTCCTGGAGGATGCTGGAGCAGTTTAGAGAAGGAAGTAATAGCTGGTTGAGCTTCGTTTCCTTTGGTAGAGTTTTATTTTTGTTTGAGGGGGTTTTTTTGTGGCATTGGAGAAACAAAAACAGGTTCAGCATTTGGCTGAGTTTGAAGAAAGTTACTGCCATGTATTTTCATGCTCATGATGTCAACAGCACCAATTGGTCATCATGCTGCAGACCAATCCAGATCTCCCCAGCAACAAACCTCTCACAGAAGAAGAGGTTATTTGAAGATATCTGGTGGTGCAAAGACAGCAAGTTGCAAAAGCCCCATTTGGGGGGGATTTTAGTTGTGTCAGATTGCATGCATCAGTGCTTATGTTTCTTTGCACTGCTTTGTCTCCCGTTCTCCTTCAAAGAAGGTATCTCAAGCAGTTGTCACAAAGAAGTGCATCTACATGTGGAAGAAATGCAGAAGTTTTGACCAGCAAAATGAAAAACTGGCAAAAAGTAGAAAATTGTATCCTCTTTTAAGTTTTCATAAAAAATGTACCAACACAGAATAGTGTTTCAGAAACAAAGAGCTGGGTTTGGTACCTACCCAAACTGATGATGCAATGTGTTGCTATTTGTAACATCTCTGAAGTCATTGCATCTTGTGGGGTTAGTGGTTAAAGCCACATCTGCTGCAGGAGGAGTGCCTGGGCAAGCTTGCTACAATAGTGGGAACATCCTCTTCTGAGAGAGTTCAAAGCTTGACTTCGAAATATAGTATATGTAAAATATACATATAATGTGTGTTTATATGCTCTCAGCTGCTCTCCTTTGCTGAAATGGCTGTAGCAGATGACAATGATTTTTAGAAAAGCAGGGAACTCTGTCTGATGGGGAAATGTTCAATGCAATGAAAATCAAGTATCACTCATCAAATCCTCATTTGCCTTCATTCTCTCCCTTGCCAAGGCAGGGTCAACCAGAACCTGCCATTTGGACTATTATGTTTGTTCACAATAACCAAAGAGATTTAAAAATTCTTTTAGAATGATGCAATATAGGTCTTCAGAATAAATTTTCAGTGCTTCAGAGGAAACATTTAAGGTAAATGCTTATGGTTCTGGTGGAAATAGTTGTAATGTATGATGGGAAGTTCTCATGTGTGAAAAGAGTGTAAAGTGTGTGTGTGTAGTCAAGAAAGTGCAAAACCTCCAACCTCCACCCGTGATGCTGCCAGCAACATTTGTGCCTTTAATTGCACATTCAGATTTAAACGTTTCACAATGTCTAGGAGTTTATAAATATTTCCTGCAAATGCATGTCTAGTTTATTCTTGATATGCTAAAGACCAAACTTCTTGTTCTGAACAGCAAAATGCAACTGAAATGTATCTTTTTATCTCTGAGGATAGTTGTATTTATGGCTCTTTAAAAAGTTGCTAACTGCAAAATCTTTTTTGTTCTTTCTAAATGCAAGCAAATGTGGTTAAATGTCTCTTCCAGCATAAACTTTGTTTGCTGAAATACTGCAGTTTGATTAACAGATCATGACATCTGAAAACAGGATGAAGAATTTATTTCTTTATAAATTCCATTTACTTTTATATGGAGACCATTCTTTTATCTTTTTTTTTTCCATTCTTGTTTTTTTATTTTCTTTGTGTTTGGCTTGCTATAGGGCTTGTGTTAAGACACTGTGGGGGCAGAGCCACAAGTTAACATGGAGTGATTGGTTCTTGGGCATCAACTGCCTGTAAACTGGAATTTAGGATGCTAAATAATGTCGCAGGATCTGTTAACTCAAACTGCCTCTACTCATTGCCAGCTGAGACCATGCAAGTGAATGCAGCTTGTGCTTCACCTAGGAGCTAAGTTTAGGGTCCAGGGTAACCTAATCATGCATTCAAGTGTGTAGATGGCATATTCACAGACACAACATGAAAATACAGCTGCAGTTTGTTAGAATCTATGTTTATGTGTGTGTATGTTTCAGCATCTTGTTTCTAAATGCTACAGTGCTATGGCTTTTAGCAGATAATTCTGGAAACTTGTTCACTTCAAAAATGCAAGATGAGGAAGAATAAAAAGTGGGAAAATTATGAAATGCAATGCTGCTTTTAACAAGCAGTGTGTTGGATTTTGAATGCTGGAAATTTAAAATCAGTACCTTTCTCCTAACATTAATAGATTGTTCTGTGATGAACTACTGTTTCAGTGAAGTAAAAATGGACGAAAACAAAAATGGATTCTATTTCTTTTTACTGTGTGTTGCTATAGGACACAAAATGAACAGTCAAGTTGTCAGGGCAAAAAGAGGAAAGTTTATTTTTCTACTTCAATTTATATAGATTTTGGACAATGACCACAGATTGGAAGATGAGGTTGACATCTCTCCAACTACACTGGTCAAACTAGAAGGCCATCAATTGTCCTTCCTCAAGAGAAGAATGATAAAAAAGAAGGACAGTTTACAATAACATCACTTTGTTTACATGAAAATCTGTGAGAAACTCTACTATAAAAATGCAAACATCAGAAGGCTGAAAAAGATCAGAGTGACAGCTGTATCTCTTGGGCTGCAAGGTGCTTAAAAATAAGAAAAAACAAAAATTAGAGGAAAGATACAGGGGAGGATAAGAGGGGAAAATACCCTTGTGTTGATGCCCTCAATTGTCTGACAGTCCAAAGTAAAGTCACAGTTGAGACAGTTGTCATGTATTGGTCATGTCATTACACAGCTCCTGATTGGGATTGTCTTGTATGAGTCTGTAGTGGATTATGAGAGTTTGTAGTGGAGGATTCCTCAGTCTGTTCCTGTCTTTGCTCAGTCACTTTAGCTTCATAGTTGTCTCTGTGCTTTTGTATTTGGAAGTTCCAGCCGCAACCCAAGGATGCCACTCCAAGTTTGTCATGACCTCCTCTCCATGAGGTGACAGCAGTTGTGACACTTCTGTGCTCAGAAATATGTTTCTGATAGTTGTCATCTAGGATGGGAGGCGTTTGTAGCTGGGAACTCAGTTGCCCGTGGCCTCCATAGGCCTGGTTCCACAGGTTTCCATGTGGATCACAGGAATTATGAACTCATTAAAATCTTTGAATCTGCTGATACCTATGAGTTGAATGTTGGAAATTTGAAAGAGAATTGTCACATATCCAGTGAAGTTCTTGCTGGAGTCATGGTGGCTGGAGTAGCTATGAGGAGGTTACAGCTGGTGCAGTGTATGTCTCCCTATTTGTTTATTTTCTCTTTGGGAGACCTCATGTAGCTTTCCCACAGAAACAGCTCTGCTGTAAGCTAATGTGATGTATAACAAACAAACAAAAACTCTGCAAATTCTTATCTTTGTTTTGATATACATAAAGAGAGAAGGCTTTCCAATATTATGGAAAACTTACTTTGCCAAGTTGCTGATGACTGCTTGGTAGGTGGCAAAGTTTAAGGCGGAAAATTATTGTGGGGTTTCTGTGTTTTGATTGAAAACATACTAAGGTAACTTGAAGAATAATGCAAATGGCCATTAAAGTCGCTTGAAGTTCATTAAAATTCATTGCATTTTAAAGGAGATTTTTCCTCAATTTGCATAAAGTTAAAACACAGCATTGCACAGTTGAGCTAAATTTATCCATTGGCAGTTGTAATTTTATATCCATGTGAGCAAGTGACCTAAGCTGCAAGAGTGTAGGCTCGATAAAGTAGCCAGCAAAAGCAGCTCAATGTCCACAAAACAGCTTAAGTGGATTATTTTATTTATAAAACCCAATCAAAGAGCAGATACAAAAGGAAAGATATTTAAAATAAGCTTCCGAAGGAAAATTATTGGAATAGAATTTTCTTTTAATTTCAGGCACTTTTTTTCTTTTAACAAATGTTTAAAGCTGAGATTTTGGTAACTGTTGAAACTAATAACTGTTTAGCTCTTGAGGTTTTCCTGCCAGTTTTATCAATGAGCAGTGGTGTGTTTCTCTTCTTGCTTTCTGGAAAAAGGTCTATCTCATAGAAAACTCCCAGTGCTTTCTGGTTCATGTTACATAGTCATTTTTAAATAGGCCACTCAAGTTACCAGAGCATTTTGACACTTGATTGTGCATTGTTTTCTTCTGTGACATGTAGATAGTATTCTTTATGCTACCAACATGCATTCTGGTTATGCATTTCTCAATTGCAATTTCCTTTCCTTTGCTGGATAGGAGACTGCATCTTTGGTTTTGCTGGTTTTGTAAGGGTTGTAAAGAGTCCCTGTGTCGCTGTGCATGCCAGACCAGCCACCTGCCATGTTTTGAGCTGAACCAAGTACATAACTAGGGATGGTGTCTCTGAATTCTCTTGAGTGTTAACTTCATATGTCTGATGCTCAAGAATAGAGGTAGCCACCAACAGGATGCCCTGCAAATGCAAATTTTTCTGTTAGTACTGCAGCCATTGTATGCACTGGGTTTTTTAGGTCCATGGAAAATTCTTTACTGGTAATTTCCAGTAAACCATTATAGTCTCTTTTATAGTAGAATATTTTCCTTTTGGGTGTTTCATTATTGTTTTTCTTTTTGTTTTGTTGTTATTATTTTTAAATAATTGATAGCTTCAAAAGCTGTTACCTTATTAAATCTTTGAACACAGTAATGCCTCAGGATTACTCATATATTCCTTGAATCTGCTTTTAATGCACAGGAATAAGAGGATCAAGTAAATGAGATTAGGACAATAGACAAAAGTGAATGAGATAGTTGGAGAACAGGGGGTAAGGAGAAACCATGCTAAGAATTGTTTGGGTTTGGGGAAACCAGTGTTAGAATAGTAGTCAGAAGGTGAAACTGGTAGTAAAAGTGAGTTAACCTGGCTGTGATGCTCTGAAAGAAACACATTTGTAAAAGTAAGGGTGCAGGGACAAAAAGGAGGTGAGAAAAAGAGTGGTGGGAAAAAAGGAAGTTATCCCTGTGGCAACAGTAAAACCCTGAGGGCTCCCTGTCCTGACAATGTAGAGATTAAAAGTATCCTTTCTTCTAGGAACTGCAAATTTGAAAGTGAAAGAAATGTAGTAGCGTTCTGTGCTCTTGCAGTAGATCAGAAGGAAATAAGAAGGCCTAATATGGATTAAAAAAACTACAGGGACCAGATCTGCTTTTGAGAGTAGATAAATGATATGCTCTGAATCTCCCACCTTTTTTTTGGCTCTACACAGATACTTTGCTAGAATTCTGTGAATTCCTTTTTAAGTCAAAAAAGTGCCATTCTAGGATAATGAAATAGTCTGAATAATCAGTTATCGATGATGTTTTAGAATCTGATGGTTGGTGAACACAATATTTTAAAATGTGGGAGAAAATTGATAAAACCAAATGCCCAAAGTAAGTGGCCCATGGTCACATAGGAGTAGATCAAAGTGAGGAATTCATAGAATCTCTTATAGATGTGCTTAACCCCATTGATTTCACTGAAACTTTAGTTAAAAGACTACTTTTCTGAATTGAATTTTTTTTTCTAGAACAATATAAAGATGTAAATTTGACTTGCTTCCAAACTGCCAAATTTTTCCAGACTTATCTATCCAAGACATCTTTTTTAAAGTAAAAGCCAAGGATCTGATGATGCTGTAAAAGATAGATTTGTGAAAAGTTAATGTTTTTCATCTATTTTCTTTTGTGGGATGAAGAAGAGCTTTTGCCAATCTGTGAACTGACTGAATTAAGCTGATTCTTACAATTACACTAATGTTTTTGTGCCATTTGAATTGTGATCTGAGGATAGCAGTATCTTGGAAAAATTACTAATTGGGGAAGGAAGTGTTTCTAATTAGAGCTAGATGTTTCAGCTCAAATTTTGAAGAGGTCGCAGGATAAGGATTCGCCTTTGACTAGGATCCATGTGCATGCTTGTATTTCCTTAGGAATGAACATCAGTTCTTATCAGCTTTACTAAAGTACTTCTCTGCAGGTAGAAAAGGCACCAAAGATACGAATGGTTACACTTTGCCAAAAAGGAAGATTTGTGTGAGAATGGTGGGAGTGGAAAAAGGACTTGGGCCTTCTTCTTTTGCTAGTCAGAAAAAGAAATGCTGTGCCTCAAAAGAATCATGGAAGTGCATTTTAGAGCCATGAGATGTGTTCATACCTCAAGAAAGAAAAACAGAAGAAAAACCCTAGCACTCCTCACACACTTTTAATGTGGATCATAAACAAATGTGCTGATGTTGAAAGGGAGACAATCATCTAAACTGTGGTGTCTCTCATTCATTGAAGGCTGATGAAGTTTTCTACTTGCAAAATGAGCTGTCATTGCCCCTTTATTAAAGGGGCAAAGATAGAGTCTCCTCTAGAGACAAGAATAGACTGGAGGTTAGAGTCTCTGATTTGAGTTTGGAGGTATTTTTAAAATTCTGTCCTGTTTCAGTCATGGTCCAAATATGGGACCCGTAGAATGAGTCTTTTAAGCTTTTGTATGGACTGTGATTGTCATTGTCCCCTATTACCCTTAAATCTCTGAAACAAAAGTGTACAATAAATCATGTTCAATTGAATATAGTGAATTTTGTGTCTTGTTTTATTTAAAAAGCAGTTGATCTGTCACTGTTGAGGGTTATGGTGACGTGGAACCTGGAGAGGCATAGTTGAGTTCTACAAATAAAAGTGTTGGTTATTTAACTTAAACTAAACTATTATTTCATTCAAAGTTTGAGCAGTGGGAATAAAAGATCTCATGCATTACTGCAGAAAAATATTAATACATGCTTAGAGTATTGTGATGGATGGTTTGTTAATGAAACTGGTGAGACTTTTGTGCTGTAATAAAAATGTCTAAATTCAATATATTCTTTTTAGAACTTTTGCCAAAATAATCTTCTTTTTCTGCTATCATAGTAAATTGCTTAAATAGAAGACACATGTATATTAGCATTCCAGCTTGAGCTGGGGGGCTAACATTGTGGCAGTATTTTTGTGAAGATAAAGTAATCTTATTGAAATTTGCTGTACAAATATTCTTCATTGAAATCAAAAGCTCTAAGTTCTGATATCCTTAGCCAGGCTGACATCAGCAAAGAATTTGATTAATCTTTTTTCTTGTTTTGCTAGAATAACCCCTACACCCCTAGGAGAGGGGAAAAGCACAGTCACAGTTGGTCTCGTTCAGGCGCTTACTGCACACCTTAACATTAATTCCTTTGCTTGTCTGAGACAACCTTCTCAAGGACCTACTTTTGGAGTGAAAGGTACATAATACTTGCAGAACCTCTGACCTCTTTCAGATTAAAAGGAAACACTGCTTTATTCCCTTTTTTAAAATTTATTTCTTCTTTTTTAATTTCCTAATTGCTTCACTCAGCAGATTATCCCAGTAGTAGGATGTTTGGTTTTTTTATACAGATGTAACTAATAGATTAAGGTTTCTTGCACGTGATTTCCTGTGCAAAGTTCATACCTATGTTCCTGCACTTAACATGTATTGATAATGCAGATAAAGCCTAAACATAGTGAAAAGCAGAAAGATGTAATTAACCATGAGAAATTTTGTGTGAGTACACACCCTTCCAGCCACCCCTCTACTTGGAGACTCTTTAAATACGTTTCTAAATATTACTGTCTAATTATTCCTTGAGAAAGGGTCTACATTGGATATTTCCGAGCAATACAAGGAATTTAGGAGTTGTGGAGTTTAGCACACGTTTGGCTAGATCTGAGCCTCTTCTCTCTGTTCTCCTGAGCTGTCCCCTCTAATCGTGGGCTGCTACCTTTTTGCCTAGAAACCCTGTAAGAGCCTGGGGGCCAGGTAAGACCCAGCCAGATTTCAAGCCCATTTTCAATGCTGATAGGAAGTAATGCAATATTTTTTTTGCCATTTCTCAACTGAAATTGGTGCCTAACTGGCCAAGCACTCCCCATCTGCTCTGCTTTGCTTTGCTGAAGTTTAAGTTAACAAGTTTGGTTTCAGCTGGAAGGCTCCTGGTTCTTGGTGCTTCTCAGCTAAGACTGGTGCATGTGAGTGCTATAATCCCTTCACTCGACTTGTGCATAGGCAAGAGCAGATTTCTTTGCCTGTACCATGAGAGATAGAGGGGAAGGAGTGCTCAGGGTGTGAGGGTTTCATTCAGAAGCAGTGCTTGCTTGTGACTGCTTTGTTTTTTCACCCAGCAGCTGCATGTGCATGACTGTGTCCTCCATCTGGGCAGGAGCTGAGGGTAGCCCTTATGTAGCCAGAGCCTGCACCACCCATTGCATGTAGGCTTTTATTTAAGAGCAGGAATTCCCTTTTTACTACCTGCTGGGGAAAAAAAAAAAAAAAAAAAAAAAAAAAAAAAAAAAAAAAAAAAAGCCAGGAAGATTAAGGAAATCATGCTTATTTGGGTGCGTCACTGATCTTCTAATAGAAATCAAAATGCCAAAAATGTGTCATCATTGCTCTATGTTTCACTTTGTGTGTTTAAAGATGGCTGGCTTTTTCCAAAACTGATGTGACCATATGCTTCCCTGTGCAGGTGGAGCAGCTGGAGGTGGATACGCTCAAGTGATCCCCATGGAGGAGGTGAGACAGCCTCAACTTGCAGTCTGTGATATGGCCTAATGGGCATGATGGGGTTCACTTGAAGATTGGACTTGGTCATCTTGGAGGATTTTTCTGACCTTAACGATTCTATGATATTCACAGTGCTTGTTTGGAAATGTGTGGCAGGTTCATGCCAAGAGTCTTAATTTAGAGCTCAGCAAAACCACTCTATGGCCAGAACTAGTGAGGAACCACCTTGACAGTGCACAGCTCGTCCATGCAGAATTCTAATGTCAGCCCTGAAGTGCCATTAAAACTGACCTTCCAACTCCTTCTGTTGGACACATAAAAAATACAGTACCTGTGTAACGTAATTTAAGATGCTCATTTCAAAGTTTTCAGAAAACTTTGTCAAACTTTGTATTAACAAAGTTCATGCCTGTGAAGTTGTTCTCCTGCAGCTAACAGAAAGCTGGCAGATGGCCCCAAAGCCAGGATACATGCTGTGGTCTGGGGTAGATTCAGCAGTAATCCACACCTCTGGTCCAGGTCAGTTAGTAGTAATGCTAAACTGACTCACTGTTAATGATGTGGAACTGTAGCTCTTGGCTTCTTATTCTTGAATCATTTAGCAAAGAATGAAGATGTTCTTGGCCTTGTTTGGCTACACTTTGAGTAGTTTACTATGTACACAGATGAAAACAAGTCCTTCATATGGCTCAGTGTATTTTCACCTGGAAATCTTTAGCCTACCCTGACAGCTGACTACTCAGAGCTGCAGTCTCAATGAGATAGCAATGATTTGTGCTGCTAATTTGTCTTAGTGAATTTAATTAAATATTTTCTTATAAAAAGATCTTGTTGTTTCCCCCTTCTAGTTCAATCTTCATTTGACTGGAGATATTCATGCTATAACTGCTGCAAATAATTTGCTGGCTGCTGCTATTGATGCTAGGATCTTGCATGAGAATACTCAATCTGATAAGGTGAGAATTATTTTCTCCTATCCAGATGACATTTTTTGGTTTTGGTTTTTAATAAACTGCATTTCAGAGAAAAAAAATAAACATGTTGTTTATCATTTTATTCACCATGTGAACAGTAACTGTTGCTGAAGCCAGTTTTTTGTTCTGCTGGGAAATTTTCCATATACAATGTATTTTTCTGGCAAATAGCTTTTATAAGGTGGTCTTTAAGATACGGATCTCATGCCCAGAATATTGACAATTATTTCTGACTGTACTAAATAGTTTAAAACAGTCTGTTTCCCTACCTATAATCCTATTCTTTTCAGCAATTTGAAGACTCACTTTAAAGTTACAAATTGTATTTATTTCTGATGTGTAGTAGGGTATGATGTACCTTAAGAAGAAGGAGTTATGGGGAAAATAAACTGGATCCTTGTCCCTCTGCTAAATATATTGTGACCTTAAATCCTAACTTGAGGCTTTAAGGGAAAGGGAGAATATCAAAGAAGGAGCCTCTTCTTTCTCTCCGCAGTATTAAAACTGAGCAGGGTTGTCATATTCCCCTTGCTTCGTACATTTGTACACAAGGTACAAGTGTACATTTAGGCCAGTTTGGAAATTATAATTGTAGTTTAAATACTTTGGATCTTGGTTAAAGTTTTAAAAAGTTCCAAGTTTCAAAATTAATAGATATATTTTTTGTGAAACGGAGAAAAACAATAATTTCTGGTAATTGGATTTTAGACTGTTAAATCATGGACGTAGCTCAGAACCCTGCCACCTTCTCAGAATTGTTTTTTAAGTCTCTTACCACAACCTGTCTGGTTAGGAAATTCTTACTGAAATTAGGTGGAATAAATAAATTAAAAAAGCATTAGCTTTTTATAACTTTTTCTTTCAACTTTTTGTGTGTTTTTTCTAGTCTTTGTATAATCGGCTGGTTCCAGTAGTTAATGGCGTGAGAGGATTTTCTGATATTCAGCTTGCCCGTCTGAGAGTAAGTTGTTAATTCAGTCTCTCCTCAATTATATGGTGTCTCTTCATGAAATGTATTCTCTTACACAACTTGTTTAAAATTATTTGATGTATGGGATTGAGTTTGTATAAACCCTCATGACTATATCAAGTCTAGACTTTTTTCTATAAGCATCATCGTTCGAGTAATAGGATCTGGGTCTGATATAATTTTTATAACTAACATTTTTGCTATTCTTTTCTCCTGAAATAAACCAGTAATGTTTTTAAATGCTGTGTCTTTTCTGATGAAATATTAGAGTTTTTAAAATACTTTTCCAGTTATGGTATAGTAATATTTGACAGCTCACATTCTTTGGTTTTACAATATTTTCTGATTTTGAAAGTTTAATATAGCATATACTTCTGAGGTTTTATTGATGTCAGTTTGACAGTGTTCTTCCTTCAAGGGGTGCACTTGTATGCTCAGTATATTTTTGCATCCCATCTTGCTCCCTGAATGCTTCCAGAACAGCTTCCTGTGCAATTCATGTATGAATAACATGTCTGAATTTAAGAGTGCCATTCTCATGAAAACCTAGAGAGGAGCACAGTCCACTAGTGTAGGAGAAAGAGAATATGAACCACTCGAATATGACCCTTAAGGACAGCTCCAATTCTTCTGTGGCAAGTTCCATGTTTGTTGTTGGCTTATGAGTCCTGACTGATCGTGTTTCAGTCATTGTATGGCAATGGACAGCTGCCAGGTGCACACTTGGAATTCGGGGGTGGAAAGAAGGACATAGGTAGTGCCAGCTTCTGTTTTGGCAGGGGGGAAAAGAGTTCTCATAACGTTTTAAGCTTTTGTGCTGTTCACTTGAAAGTCAGTAAACTAAAATGAGGAAGATGCCTGCTTGACTCTAAGGCAGAGTCAGGCTCAGAGATTGTTCCATCGGAATTTTGGGATATTTTCAGTTTGTTCTTGTTTACACTGTTACAGATGACAGGTTAGGGAGAGAGGGGGAGTGTTTGCTTTATTCATGACATATTAACTATCTCTATATTTGAAATGGATTTTTCTCTTCACGTGAGCTGCAATTAAGTAAATAAAAGTTTGACTTTATGTCATTCAAATACATGAATCGTAATTTCCAGTATAATTGAGTAATTCTCAGTGTAATGATTCCTTATATCTAACAAGATGTCAATTGTAAAAAAATCACTATGGGATCAGCTTGCATTTTTCTCAAAAGAGTATTACTAAGATTGAAACACATCGCTTACATGTGTGGGGTCGATAAGCCAGAGCAGCTACACCATTTGAAACAAATAAGCCATTTCATTGCACTTCTCGAACTTGCTTGTGTGTAGAGGCTGGGAATAAACAAGACTGATCCTGAGACTTTAACAGAAGAGGAGATCAGCAAATTTGTGCGCCTTGACATTGACCCATCAACCATAACATGGCAAAGAGGTATGTACTCAGAATGCCTCATTTCATCTTGGATTTTATCATAACTTACCTCCTAATTTGCTTAATTCTACCCAAATCAGAGCTGTTTCTGCTCTGACAGCAAGAATAACCAATTTGCAAGTGGGAAGTGTGGGTTCATAACAAATGCAGGTGCAGCAGGTTGCTCTGAATTTGGTTAAGTATCTGCAGTAACTCAAGAGACTTTGCCAAAATTCTGAAAGATAGGTTTCTTTGACAGTTTAAATACATCCCCAGTTGCTCTCACATTAGGTAATACCTAATTCCAGACATGTTAAAGTGTCTTTTCTCTGCACTTTTTGCAGATCTTAGCCATTCTTTTCTTAACTGTGTTTGTTATAGTTCTAGATCACTTGTATTTATTCTTCTTGATTTTGGTCCCTCATCCTCCCAAGCCCAGCAGCCCGGATAGCTCAAGAGACTTAGTAGGCTTAAGGGATTATGTGTTTTTCTGATTTTTGAAGTCTATTCAGATGTTTGCTTCATTTGAAAAAAGAGATGAAAGATGGGGTACTGTTGCCAAGAAAGCTGACATCCACTCTGATACCCTTGGACAACTCCCCTCTGCTTTTTCCAGCTCTATTGTTGGGTCAAATTTCAGTGTTCACCTCAATTTCTATACCTATCTTTTTCTTCCTTAGGGAAGTAAACTCTGCATAAAGTTTTGAGCTAAATACCACTGGATTTTATTTTCTCTCTTAGTTCTCAAACACTAAAGTTATCACTGTTAAATGGAATGTATTGCGACACTTAGAAAAAAGGATGAATCTATTGAGAAGGGAGGAGTCCTGGCCATGCTTTACTGTGCTCTTTGTGTGCATGTCATCTCAGACGGGATATTTTTCTCAAGATAATTCTGGGGATGTGGCATAAGGTGTTTTTTATTAGTCACACAGTGTGTCTGGAAGAGACCTGTATTAGGATAAAGAAGTAATATAAATGTTTAGTGTAATATGACTCCTCTTTTTTATCAGCATGAGTTTGGGAGGAGGCAACATTGCTCAACAGCTGTTAACCTCAAGGGAGTTATT
Source organism: Zosterops lateralis (assembly GCF_965231275.1). NCBI lineage: Eukaryota > Metazoa > Chordata > Aves > Passeriformes > Zosteropidae > Zosterops > Zosterops lateralis. Next base: position 55,825,730 of record NC_139764.1, on the reverse strand, counting down.
TAATTAATTTCAAACAATGTTAGTGAAATTTCTATTCCACACAGCTCTATATGATGTACATACCTTAAACATTTTAGAAAAAAATCCTGGGTTTAGGAATGGTTTAGATAACGTGGAGAATGTTTTATTTAGGACTGTTTCTGCAGTCCATATGTCTGTGAAGCTTGTTACATACCAGGGAATTAGTAGGGAAAAAGAGCTAAGCTATCAGATCTTCTGAAAATTATTTTAGTCAGGACCTGTTTCCATAGAAGTATCACAAACTTTCAGTTCATTGTCAGCTTACACTAACTTGAAAATGTACAATATACTGCAAAGTGGGAAAGTTTCCTCCTTCTTTGTCTTTCCCTGATAGTCAGATTCTGTTTACATCTCTAGAGGATAAGGAAGGGGATACATTAAACCTAACACTTATTTGAACCTAAACCTTAGTGAAAGGTTTACTTTGGGTAAAGGAAGAGGGAAGATTTGGAGAAGGAAAAATTGCTTTTATGGCAAAAGCAGTTATTTCTTATTTCATTACTACTAAGTGCAGCTATTGGAATCTTCTTGGAGAGTGAGTGACCGCTATGAGAAAGTAAGTATATCTCAGTGATCAGGAGTTGCAGAAGCAGTTACACTTTCATGGTAAGGATGTGTAGGTTACGTGATTTCACGAGGAAGGTCCAGATAAAAAAGCAGCTCACTGACTGTCCAGGCTAGTGGGAAGGCAAGTTCCTGCCCTCAGGAGTGCCTGCACAGACAGGAGAGACATTTAGGTCTGCTTAAGCTGTGCTGTGAGACTGAGCTTCTGAGGAAGGGAAGGGAGAAGTTTGTGCTGGAGAGATCAGCTTGCCATATGGCTTCCTAGTGCCATATGGTACCACAGCTTGGTGCAAGGCTACAGCTTCCAGGTACCAGGCTCTGTTCTGTAATTTCTGCCAGTAGTATAGTATTTTAGAGTGTGACTGTGTATATATAGAAACCAAAATGAGTTGGCCAGATCTGTGTTGCACCATCCCTTAAATGGAATTCCTGAAGAAATAAGGGGCCTAAAGATGGAGTAGAGGAAAGAAGGTATGTGTGGTATTTACAACAGCCCCAAGAGAAATGCCCAAGAAGGGGGGAAGTGACTCAAATCTTGGTTTTCTCCCAGCTCACTCACATCCCTGAACTGGGGTTGTGGAACATGAACATTCAAAGTCCCTTTTGTTCTTGGGTAATTATGTCATCTTTTTCTGTACAGACAGAATTTTTTTAAATCTCCAAAAGCAGCAGGAAAAGTGGAAGGAGCTCACTTATCTTGAGTACTGACAGCTTCTCTGGAGGTTCCTGGACTCTCCACTTGTAAATGAACAGGACTCAAGTCTATCAGAAGACTGAGTTCATTGCCAAGCTACAGGCTGAACTTACCAAGAGTACCTTGCACCCTTTATTTTAGGGTTGGTGCAAACTTAAGCATTTCTAGGACTGCAGAGAAAGAAAATTAAAAAGAGAGTCTATTTTTTCATTCTGTAGGAATGCGTGTGAAAGATACTTGTCTGGAAGAACCAATCTGACAGCATAATCATCCTTTAAAAGAGGAACTGACCAAGTCTAACCAACATCATGCAGTTGGTCTTAAAATCAATTCTTAACAAGTCAGCAATGAAGCAGATGGTTTGAAGTAGGTCTGATGTTTTGTATCTACTAAGACTGATTTTTCTCATGTAGGTAAAATACTAAATTGTATGTTAGAATACTAAGAATCTGTTAGCTTCAAATGCTGTTCAAGTAAACTGTATTTGAATTGTTTCAACCTGTTGTCAAATGGTATTGACTAGAAGGCAGCCACCAGGTCAGTGCCAGTGCTGATATGCAGAAGTGTAGCTATCTGGTTACACTGTTGGAGCAGTTGAGTCTTATATGTGTAACAATAGGTATGTCTGGAAAAACCCATGTTCTCGAGTCCTTGTTAACATGTTTTGGTTTTGCTATTCCCTTATTTCAGTGGTGGATACAAATGACAGATTCCTGCGCAAAATAACAGTTGGGCAGGCAAATACAGAGAAAGGATTTGTCCGTCAGGTACGTAAAGGCATAATATAAAATAAATAAATAAAATAATATATATGTATAAAATTTATATAAAATAAATCATGCTCTGGACAGACTTTGTGTTAGGGGCTGAGGGAGTTTCTGCAGTTCTTCCAGCATAGTTTGAATTGCGATATTGACGTCTGTTGCTGTTGTGTAGTGATCTTGCAGTGAAACTGATCATGTCAATGAGTAACTGAATCTGAATTTTCAGAAACAGAAACCAATACATATTCTACAATGTGTCAAAAGAATTTAAAAAGTGTGTGTCAGGGGTTTAACATTGTCTTATGACAAGATACCTTTATGCCCTCAAAAAGTTAATTTGTATGATTCTTTTTTTTTTAATACGTGTAATTCAAGTTACACTTAAATTTCTTTTTAAAATTGTTTAAAAATAAGCTTTTTATTCAGAGTTCTCATTTCCCTGTCATGCATCTCAACTTTGGAATCTGAACTGGAAGAACTTTGAGCATGTGCGTGCTTTTACTATGTGGGCTTGAAGGGATAGCTCAGCAAATAAGTATGTGCATGCTTTTCAGCGGTGTAAAAAGCTAACCTGCAGTACTATATGGGAGATTGTGGAAATTTATTCAAGAACTTACTGATAAATTGAAAGCCAGACTTTCCCAACACCACCTGAACAAGTGTTCCTGGTGCAATGTAAGTAAATGAATTTCTAAAACAACGCAGCATGGAACAGCAGTGTCAGGAGGAGTAAATTCGTTGTGGTGATGTGGACTTGTTCCTAATTTGCTGAAGATCTTGTAATCTAACATTCTGGATCACGAAATTTGTGAGGTTCTGGCTACTTTGATGTGAATAGCTCTTGTGGTAGAGAAAAGGATTTCACAGTTTTGGAAATCCTAGCTTTAATTTTTCTTTACCATTTTCTTTAACATATAAAGAGACCAAAACATAGTGCTGTACTTTTTGCAGCAGATAAAGTAAAGCCAAATTGGAGAGAAGAACTGCAAAGAGAAATCATAAAAATCCTAGAGATGTTTAGGTTGGAAGGGATCTTAAAGATCATCTAGTTCCAACCCCTCTGCCCTAAGCAGGGACACCTTCCACTAGAAATGCTCACTTGTTTTGGTTTTGAATGCACAAAATAGAAATTTTTCTGTCTGCAGCTCACAGGAAATTCAATATAAGCTAATAGTAATTTCTGATAATGGGCTGGGACTACAAAATATTATATTTGGTATGAGTTCCTTCAACACTTGGGACCTTTTCACATATTTAGATTTTTTTTAGTGACTCAATATGATTATTAGTTTTAAGTTGGCTTCTGCCAGCCTTATTGTGTAGTGCTTTACCACTGTAATTATACTGCTGAGTTAAATGTGGCTTACTTTATTAATGAGTAGTACTTGACAATATCACTGTCAAATGTTGCTTCTGTACTTTCTCAGATAAAATTAATGCTTTCAGTATTGAGATGTTGGACTCCTGCATATCCATTCACATTTTAACATGGACTTAGTGACTCAAGAGATAGAGTTAGCAGTTAGGAAAACTCATTTCAGAGCCTAGACAGAGATCCAGAGAAAACAGGACTTCATAGTTAACAGATGCATTTTATAAATATTTGGAGTGATGTTCTAGCACTCTTAAAATCAATGACACCTGTGTAAAATGGCAGAGCACAGCAGGCACAAAAGTCTGCATTTTAATGAACAGGGATGCTGTGGTTTCTGCAGAGTATTACATGACTGATGCCCTTGATCCTGCAATTGAATCCATGTGGGTGGATCCTTTCATCAATAGAAAACTGACTTTGCAGCTAAGACTTCTGTCAGCACTTCATAGGTGTATAAAGGTTATTAGAGTTAAAATAGCACCTGCTACTACAATCTTTTGTGCCTGTTTCTTCAATTAAATTTTATGTCACCCTTTGAGCATCTACCTGGGATTGTGTTTCCTGTCCTTTGGGGTTTATATAGAAACAATGATAAAAATTGTTTTTGTGTGTCTTCCGATAAATATTCTGATAAAGTAGAAGTATTTCACCATATGGGTTGGACATAGACTTCTCAGCCTTATTTCTTGTCTTACATATGCTGCAATGGCTTACTGAGGACATTCTCAATTCAGACAAGATAGTGGTATCCATGTCATCACAATGCTAACAAAGTTAACTTCCAAAGAATACATAAAATCTTTTTTGTAATTTCACCATTTGACTTGAATCTCTATGCTGGAAATCTTGGTTACAGAATTATTTTTCTTTTCCATGGTATGTAGGACTTTCTGCCTATGTCCACAGCAGAAAAGTGCTCAGGTGTCTTCAGAAGTTTTGATTTAACAAGTGGATAATACATAGAGGTCAGCCTGACTGGGGCTGCTCTGGGCTGTCAAAAACTAAAAGCAGGAACATGGGTTAAAAAAGGGCAGAAGCTCTTCAAGTACTAGGCAAATGCACAAGAGTGGTAGGGCGTATGTTCTATGTTGATGCTTCTTAAAAACAGACAAAGTTCTCAATTTGAACAGATTCCTCTGGTGTTAGTATGGGATACATCTGCCAGAGGTCTGATAGAAACAGTCCTGGGCTTTTTTTTTAACATGGATAACAGTAGGATATCAGTTACTAAACTTTATGTAGACTTTAATTGCTGGAGATGGAGAGATTACTAAAGAAATTGCAGTTCTTGATCACTGCCAACATTGCATTCCTATCACATAATACATTAGTGGCTTTTCTTTTATTCTCTGTTTATGTTTGACAGCATGAGCTTTACTAATAATGAATTAGTACAAATACTACTAATCTATACTCTTAAAGAAAAGTAAAGACTGTTGTTTACATTGTGCTGAAATGCTGCACAGTATGGACATGTTTCTACAAGAGCAGTAGAACTGATGCCACATGTAGTTCTTTGTGCTTTTTGAGTTACGTATTTGTTCATTTAATTAAAAAAAAAAGAGCAGAGATATATTTTATGTTTTCATAGGTCAAGCACAAGACTTAACAGCATAGACTCTAAATTTTGAGCTTAAGTAGAAAAAGAATGATCAAATGTTACAAGAATGTTTTTGAAACCAGAATAAAAAGCTGTTGGAGATCATCACAGAAAAAAATCATTAAAAAACCCTCCACAGTGCAGTGTTCCTTTGCTCAGGCCAGTAAAGCTGAAAAGACATCTGGTGATTTTCTGTTTCTGCCACAGAAAAAGAATGAAGATCCTTCAGGGAGCTTCCCTAAGGATAATGTGAGCTAAGAGGCTAAGCAGTCTGCCACACTGGTCCTCAAATAAATGTAGTATAGTGGCAAATATTAATGAGGGAATATAAGGTGTTTGAAGTTCACAGAATCATACAATATCCTGAGTTGAAAGGGATGCATCAAAGTCTGACTCTTGGCCCTGTGCAGGACCATCCCTAAGAGTCACACTCTGTGCCTGAGAGCACTGTCTAAATGCTTCTTGAACTCTCTCAGGCTTGATTCTGTGACTACTTCCCTGGGACTCTGTGCCCAGCCACTCTCTGGGTGAAGAACCTTTTTCTAATATCCAATCTAAACCTCCCAACATAACTTCAGGCCATTTTCTCAGGTCCTGTCACAAGAGAAGAGATCGGGGCCTGCCCCTCCTCTTCCCCTCATGAGGAAGTTGTAACTGCAGTGAGGTCTCCCCTCAGTCTCCTCTGGACTGAACAGACCAAGTGACCTCAGCTGCTCCTCATATGGCATCCCCTCCGTCACCATTTTTGTAGCCCTTCTTTGGATGCTTTACAATATTTTTGTCTTGCTTGTGTCATGGCACTAAACCAGCCCCCAGCACTTGAGGTGAGGCTGCCCCAGGGCAGAGCAGGACAATCCCCTCCCTTGCCCGGCTGTGATGCTGTCCCTGATGCCCCCCAGGACAGGCTTGGCCCTCCTGGCTGCCAGGGCACTGCTGGCTCAGGTTCAACTTGCCTTGGACAGGATGACCAGGTCCCTTTTCACAGTTTTGCTTTCCTGCAGCTCATTGCCCAGCCTGTACGTACAAGTTACTCCAGTCCTGAGTAATCTCAAAAGCTGTAAGTTACCATTTAGGACTTGTTTTGAATTCTAGTGTGAAATTTATCTTTCCTGAGTTTATTCCTGGTGATCCCCTGTGAGCACTTCAGCTGACTTTGATTTGGTTCATGATTCTCATTTCTACTTTACAGGCTCAGTTTGATATTGCTGTTGCAAGTGAGATTATGGCCATCCTGGCACTTACCACCAGCCTTCAAGATATGAAAGAAAGACTGGGGAAAATGGTGGTGGCTAATGACCAGAAAGGAGAACCAGTAACAGCAGAGGATTTGGTATGTTCAGTGCTATAGAGACCTGTGAATAACCTCAGATTTGTTTGTTTTGCCTCTTGAAGCATTAAAAAACAGGTGCATGCCAAGGATTTTGCTTTGAACAGCACAGTCAGATATCAAAGAAATATCATCTTCTGGGCCAAAACCTGCCTGAGAATGAGAACGAGAACAAGATGTAGAATTCATTTCATTAACTCTGGTAACATCTGGTTCAGGAAACCTCTGGTCTCCATAACCTACTTGGATCATTTTCTGCAATTCTTAAGGCAAACAAATTCAGTGCTGGAGGGAGTCAAAGTGCGGGCTCTTATTTGAGAGAGCTGGTAAATGTTTGCTACTGTGCTTTCAGAGTCTGCTCAGATGTTACAGTGATAGTTACCACATGAATGCCTGTACCACTGAATCAGAATGGAAACAAGCTGTTCTTAATTCAAAGGTTGCTGATAGTGCTTGGGACAGGTTTATCTGCCATTAGATTTTTTTTCTTCTTTACCTTCATTAGTTGCTGTTTCCTCATTCCGTACTTCAGCTTCTGAAAAAAGTCAGTATGTTTTTTCTTTAAATCACATTCTATCCCTTGTATCCAGGCCCTGAGTCATTGAACAGTGGTTGGAAGCTCAGACATGATTGTGTATGGCAGGTTCTGGTGCAGCCAGAAGCCACCATTTGATGTTTGTAATCAGCTGCATGCCAGGAGCAGTCTAATGCCAGCCCATTGGTGATGGCTGCCTGAATCAGACAGGCTCTGTATGTTTTCTCCCGTTTCTCTCTGTTTTGTGAACATCTGCTCAAACTCACTGAGTAATGAATGAGTAAAGCAATGAATATCCTGCCTTGCCAGCAAAGATAGCAAATCTGCAAGTCAGGAACACCTTTGCAGCCATAGTGGATTCTAGTTTAATAAAGAAATGAAAATATGGTATCTAAAGTGCCCAGATTTAAGAATGAAATTAAGATAAGGCTAAAATTTTCTAAGTACAGTCATGATTAATATTCAGAGTAAATTGTCTACTCCCAATTATGCAGGAGACATGAAGAACTGCATTTAATATTCCAGCTGTTGAAGTTTCGCTTTTGCTTTTCAATTGTATAACTTTGTCTTGGCCAAATGGAGGGGACTGGGAAATAAATTACATTATAAGGCACATGCAAAACCTTTAAAATTATTTGTGTTAGAATTAAAACTGCATTTGAAATATGTGATTTTAATTTTGACACTACTTTTGTATGAAGATATTTTTTATTTATTAGCACTGCAAAATATTTGACCTGCTAATCACTTAATTCTAATCAGCTTGATGAATGAAAGAAATGGCTTCTCCATAGGGACAAAAGAATTTTAGAACTTCTCCACTGTGTCCCTAAAATGAAAGTAGAGCTCAGCAAAATGTCTGTTACTTATTCAGTTTTCTTTGGCCTTTTTAAAAACAAACTTCCTATGCTTAGTGTCTCAATCATTTGATAGTGTTGCTTGTACTGAACATATGTTTCTAGTTGTTCTTTAAAGCAGTGTTTTGTATTATACAAAGTAAAAACTGCCCAGAAAGAAAAAAATCATCACAATCTGAAGGACATGTGTTATGAACATCTTCAGCTATGCTGCTGCATTCTTTTTCTTTTGGAGGTTCTCCATACCATGCACAGGAAAGACCTGGGTGCATGTCATGATTGAGAAGTGCAGAAATTCCTACCTTTTGTTGTTCAGTGTGTTAAAAACAAGTATGAGAACCATGGGAATAAGAGGAATATGATTTCATGGTTAAGGATATAAAGCATGTCTGTGGAGAGTTCTATTCCTGTGTTTTTTGCAAAACTTTCATGTGGTGCTCTGTCCACACAAACTGGTTCTTACAGTACATAAGGAGTTATGCATTCCTCAGTCTGGTTTAATACTAGGGAGCTAAACAACTGAAATTTATGGGAAGAGTGAAACTCCATCAAGAACTTTGAACCAGGAGAAATTTTTTTCTGTTGTCCCAGGTTGAGCATCCAAAATTGGTGAATATTTTTGAGCTTGATTTTTGTGTGTGCAGGTTTCTCTTTTGAAGAACAGGAACAATTGTTTGTTTCTGAAGACTTACTAATACTGCTGAAGAATTCAGATGCTGTGGTGTTGGGATTTAAAAAATGTCAAAAGGAATTAGCAGTGGGGTTTCTATGATTTCTGTATCAGATTAAATAATGCCTACTTTGTATAAGGGAGAGAGCTTATGAGTCACCATACTGCACTGGTGAAAGTGTACTGTATAAAGTTGAGTCGTCTGGAAACAACAGCAGGAGGAGTAAAATCAAATACTATAACAAGTCATAATTCATATGTACAAAGAAGATAAATTTCTCTTCTATCATGTAGCATTGTATCTCTGTTGCTGGTTTCTTCCCACAGGTGGTCAGTCTGTTTGAGCAGGTTGAAACTAAACCTGCTGTTTCTAGACTTGAATGCAGCCTCTACTCTTCCCCTGCAGCTTGTGCTGCCTGTGTTGATATAATCCAAGGATTATTTCTTGAGAAAATTTTCACACATGTCAAGAGGTTTGATGTGAAGCCATTCTGCTCCTGAATTTCCATCCTCCTTTCAAGTCAGGGTCAGTGAGGTAAAAAAGAAAAGAAAAAAGAAAAGAAAGAGGTAAAGCTCTATAGTTCAGTAAGGAAAGATCTCAAGACAGCTGAACAAGGAAAAGCACTGTACCAGGTTTTAGAATGCTTGCTATCCAGTTTCAGTAATTTTGACTTCTATTTTTGTAAAACAAAATCAAGTGTAAAAGCTTGAGTCTAATCATAGTCCATTGACATGGAGTTTTTTTAGCACAAAGAACTACAAAAATATGCAAAAATTGCATATACTTCTAAGAAACTTTAAAGGCAACTTTATCATGAGAAGTACCACACAACCCGAATAATGGGTCAATTCTCCCTATCATTGAAAAAAATTCTGGGGTTCATTTTTATAGCCTACACAGATTGAATTTATGCAAGTTTAAATATTTGACAGTAGTCTTTCGTTTTTTGAAATATATACTAAACCTTTCTCTGTGATTTGTTTCCAGATGTACACACAAAATACTTCATGAAAATACAATTGCTCTTAATTTTGACTTTATATGCAATATATTTATCATAATACAATAGTAAAACCTAAAATACACATTGGCAGATATAAACCATATGCAGAAGCAGGCTAGTAGTAATAGAAAAAAAGATAAATTGAATATTTCATGAATTGAGAAGACTCTTTCCACAAGAGTAATGGATTAAATGTCTATCCTCTGTAATGGAATATGTTGAACTCTTTGCCAAAATGTGGTGCTCAATGTACAGGATTTTGAAGACTTAATTGCTTTTTGGCTTTTACAGTGAAGTAGAATTCTGATGGACACATACCATATTTTTATATGAAGCTAAATTGGTATATATGTCCTAGATCAGTATTTCAACAGATATGAAAAATATTAAATAAATATGTCACTATTTTTTTTTAAATAATACTTCTTCTCAGCTTACTTGCTGTGCCATACCATTAGCTTTCAGTAATTCCAAGACCAAAAAAAAAGAAAAAAAACCAAACTTTATATTTACTTATGTAAATGATCTGTCATCTAGTGAGATTTTGTTCTCTGGTTCATCAGAAACATTGTGTACAGTGTTCACGTCAAACAAAAGGAGTTGCAGTTCTCAGATTATGAATAAATGTTTAGTTTCTTTACAGGACTGAAATTGCAGAAAGGGTTATTATTTTGTTAGAGACTAGAGACTCAATTGAAGGGAAGTTGCAAGTAGTTCATTATTTTTCTTATAAAGAAAAGGGGTTTTCTCTGCCCTTCAGCCTGTATAGCCTTTATTCATTTCATAGTAGTTACTTTCAATCATTTTCCTTGTCATCTGGTGCAGCTTTCATTTCCAGTCTTGATAGACTTCAGAGACTGCTCCACTGGAAGTTGCTTTGAAAGTATTTTGGATTTTCATCTAAGTTTGCCTTTCCTGTGTCACGAGTATAATTTATTTTGTGCTCTGTGATCTGTGCTGTCCTGGGGAGCATACCTGCCCTGACGGCTGGTGGATAGATGGAAGGAGCATTATTTTCAGGAATACCTGTGATCAACTCCAGGAAGGAACCCAGAAAAGTTGAACATCTGTATACAATTGATTCAGAGCCCAGCTTCTTTCCTCTGACAGTGAGTTAGTGGAAAGCTAATGATCTTCGGGCTCTCAGAAGCTTAATTGGTGTGTAAGTGTCAAAGCTCCTAATTCTTGTATAAGAAGTTTCTCTACCATTTTTGAATTGGAAATAGGAACCTGATTCCTTAAATAGCTTTGTGAATCAGATCCAGGACTTGGAGTGAGCTGTAGGAATTGTGTATTAAATACTTGAAGGATTGAGGATACAAAGAAATGAAAACTTCATTCTCATAGTCATATAGGTATGAAAACCTTATTGTTTGTTTAGCTTTTGAGGACTGCTGTTGACACCAAACCTGGTTAAGAACTATGAGAGGCAGAGAGACACAAGATATGCCTGTTGGAATATTTAAGTCTTTTTTTCTTTGCTTTCAGCTTCAGATAAAGTGAGTTGTGTCCAGAAGGCATGTCATTATTTCCCAAATAATGCATGAGTATTATCTCCCAAAAAGTAAAAATGCAGCGGAAGTATTTTTTTACTTCAGTGTTTTTATCAGGTTGGTGAAGACATCAGAAAACAAAGGAGACAGGCATAGAGCCATTATTATCTAGAAGGAGCAGGGTAGGAGGCTGGGGGAGAAGTGTTCTCATTTTATTTTTCACTTCTTCTTCCCTCAAGTCTTCTTTCCAGTAGGGCTGATCCATGGCTGCTCAGGTAGTTATTCTTGCTGTTGATCACTTGAAAGACCGGATGAAAAGTTGTGCATTTGGCTTTTTTTTTTCCTCTAGAAATAAGAGTATTTGGGTATATAAGCAACATAGCACCAGGCTTTTTCTATGGAGGTGGTGGAGCCTCACCCATTTTGAAAGAGCTGGAGTGCTTGTGTTTCCTTGCATCTTAATCCTAGCTTCTAAAATTAACATCTTAAGAAACAGTAGTCTAATTCAGAAGATGAAAAACTACGCTGTTTTGCTATCAGTTTCTCACATTACATCTTTGTAGATCCATTGGGTTTTTTAAATAGCGGGACATGCAGAGTGCAAAGAAAAGTCTTTTCCTTCTCTCTCTCCTTCACAGTCCTCAAAGGAAACATCAGTAGAAGCCTGTTTTACTATTTTGGTTTCAATTCAGTTTTATCTAAGGCCAAATATTCTGCATCATTTTCCTCTGAAGTCTATGCTCAGATGTGATGTTCAGAAAGGGGAAAATTTAATTTTATAAAATACTGTACTTAATCACTTTTATGTCTCCTATCTGTTGCCATCAAAATTTTCGTGCAGACTTTGCTCAAATTTGGGGTTAGTTGATAAAAGCTGTGTTGGGAATTATAAAGGCACTATTTTTTCTTGTTTTTCTTTATTTGAATATTATTTTTCATATCTTTATAGGCAACTTGGATATTCTACCCATGTTTTTCAATCTTCATTTTAAACAATTTACAGCAGTGAGGATTTTTGTTTGGTTTTCATGTTTCTTTTCAATACAAAAATATATTAAATTCGTTTTTATGTGTTCTCTGGCAAGTCTATGAGGCACTCTTTATAACACTACTGTGGTTTTTTTGAACCATGATCTAGTTCTTTCAGAACAAAACACGTATCTCAAAATCAGAGTAATTCAAGAATAAATTTGAACATATGCTGGTGGTTCGTAGATAGCACTCTTCATATAATCTGATAGTGATGTGCACACTTTGTAGCCTTTTTTTTTTAATAGAATGAGCTTTGAAATTTGCTGTAGAGGGCTGCCATGACTTTTATTTATTTTAAGGCACATCAGTGTGAAATTTATACTTCAACAAAGTTTTTAGGGAGGAGTAAGGTTTTTTACAACCAAAACGCAGCAATTTGCTCAGCTCCTTTTGTGCTCTCACTATTACAGTAAGGCACCTCTAACTTTTAATCTTATGATGTATTCTTTATCTGCCCCTAGGAAACTCTGTGCCTGCTTTCATCCTGTATCTGTTATGTATATATTTGCACAAGTCTTGAAAAATACCCTTTCTGGCTGTTGCTAGCTATTGATTTATGCTGTTGATTCTGTCATAAAAGAAACACATCTGTCATTTCTTCAGGCAGTTTTAGCAAGCTATTGCCTTCTTGCTTTCTCAGATGTCAGTGGCCTTTGGCACTTCATCTTTTGTTAACTTGAACATCCTCATGCCGATCACTTAATTCTGTTTCTGATCTCTCCATGAAATAGGGCAAAGAAGTTACCTGTTGGCTTTTAAGTGTATTCAGAATAAAATAATTTTTGTTTTTGACACTCTGTAAATACAGAATTTTAGAAGTCTTGGAGTAACATGTAAACAAATTCTTTATGCATCACTGTAACACTGCTTTGAACTGTAAGGGTTTTTTAATTGTAAGTGTAACTTGGAAATGTTGCACCTTAGAATTGACTTCCTTAAAACATGGACTCTTGTCTTTTAGGGAGTAACTGGTGCTTTGGCAGTTTTGATGAAAGATGCAATTAAGCCCACGCTAATGCAGACATTAGAGGTAAGTATGGCTTAAGATGCCTGCCCTTCTCCAACTTTCAAATTTCATATTTGTGCTGATCATGCTTCTCTTCAGCAACTGTGCTTGACTTTCAGTGTTCAAGCCAGGGTCTGATCCATAAAGGCATTCTAGCAAACATTCATTTGTTTATGTTAACTATTCAGCTCTATCTGCATTTATATCTTTTTGGTGGTTTTCTTCCTTTTTGAGATCAGGCTATAGTCATAATTTTACCTAGTGTTGCAAACAAGCCTGCAGTGCATTGTTGAGCTGCTTCTGAACACAATGGGAGGCAGGTTTGTCTTCTAAGTCACAGATTTACTACTATTTCCCACCTTGTTCTTACAGGAAAGGGTTCTTTTTGTGTATTTCTTTTATATGGATGATGTCATGATGATACCCACAGCTCAGCATTTTGTGTGGAAAAAAAGATGCTTTACTGTGGCCGTTCTAATCTGTATTGTAGTTTGTGCCATTGACAATCTCAGTAGGGTCATTTCAGCTGTTTATGCATTTTCAAAAGATGGTTCCCAGCCACCCTATCTTGCCACAGAGCCTTCATGGACTAAATGAAGCTTTCATGGGCTATGAGAGGGATGTTTTACAACTACCCTAGTGAGCTTTCTTTCAAAAGCTTAAAGAATGTAGAATTAGTGCAAGCTAACTTCATACCTGGGCAGTTTTGTATTGATGTTTTGATGGGAAACTGATGACCAACATTCAAGGGGAGAAGAGGAAAGAAAAATAACAAAATAATGAAGCAGCTTTGAAAACAAATGCACTTGGAGAAAAATCAGTGTATATTTTCTTTTCATTTGACCATCAAAATTACATAGCTGGAATACTTCACAATGATTCTTGATATGGTGAAAAGTTGAAGAATGCAGAAAGATACCAGTGCAATCACCAGTTGATAAAAATGTCTCATTTTCTACAGCATGTTGAAGTGATAACTACCTTTTTGCTTTTGTGTTTGGAATGGGGACAACTTCCTAGTCTTGGGGAATATTAGAAAAACAGAATTTAAGTCTACGTTATTGTATTATAGCCATCTTAATTATTTTCCCCTGCAAAGAAAACCTGTTCTTTCATGTGGCTGTATTAAGAATGTGTGTGTGTGTGTGTGTGTGTGTGTGTGTGTGAGATAATTTTAATATTACATCCAATAGCAGAAACTGGAGGTCACATAGGATAAGAATGTCATGGTCAGAACTCAGTATTATAATCACCACTTGGATAAGATTGTGTGTGTTAAGCGCCAGTGACAAGATAGCTTTGATTCTGACTGTTTAGTCACTCTATTTGCACTTTGCATATCTGTTGGAAAATACTGTGGTTTTGTTGCAGTATTCTGAAAGAAAATTATAAATGTCAGAAGAGATTCTTTTGATTGATAGGCATTTGGTTCTGGGATTGCATGCATTTATTTTTTCCCTGCATTTCTTTGTATTCACATTTCTATGCAATAAAATGCCTGCCTTTTATGTGGTATTCTTTTCTAGTCTAATCTGTGCTATGGCTGAAGCATCTGCCAACTTTCATCAAACACTACTGCTTGTTAGCAGGACCCTGACCACATTACCCAAAGATACATTTTCCCCCTAAATTCTTCTCACAAAGTTTTTTCTAAAACAGCAACCTAAAGCAGCTCAGAAGACTGCTTCATGCTCCACTCCTCTACTTTGAGTCAAAGATGAATTTTTGTCACCCTTTGGATACTTGCTGGCTTGCAGGCTAGTGTGAGTCACCTATCCAAGAATGGAGGTCCCCAGCTTATCTAAATATTTTCCAAGATAGTGCTGTGCTTTGGCTGATGTCCTTTTGAAAAGCTGTGTCATTGCTCTCGTTAAAAATCACAGAACCTGCTGAGTTGGAAGTGATCCCCAAGGATCACCAATTTCAGCTCCTGGTGCTGCACAGCACCAACCCCAAGAGTCACACCACGAGCCCGAGAGCATTGTCCAAACACCTCCTGAGTTCTGTCAGGCTGGTGCTGTGACCACTTCCCTGGGGAGCCTGTTCCAGTGCCCAGCCACCCTCTGAGTGAAGAACCCTTTCCTAATACTCAACATAAATCTCCCCTGACACAACTTCAGGTCGTTCCATCATGCCCTGCCACTGGTCACCACAGAGGAGAGATCAGTGCCTGCCCCAGCTCTTCCCCTCATGAGGAGGTTGCAACTGCAGTGAGGGCTCCTCTCAGTCTCCTCTTCTCAGGCTGAACAGACCAAGTGACCTCAGCCACTCCTTTGAAAACTCTCAAATGGCTCAATGTCTTTTTTTGCACTGTGGCACCCAAAACTGCCCCCAGCACTCGAGGTGAGGCTGCCCCAGTGCAGAGCAGAACAGAACAGGACAACCCTCTCCCTTCCATGGCTGGTGATGCTGGGACACACTTCTCCTTCCTGGGTGTGCAGTGGCCTACCCTATTACTGCCTGTGCTGTTGCTGCTCTTGAGCTCTCTTCATTATTTTTAATTCTTCATCTGAATAACTGTAAAAGGTGCTACTTTTAATAGCTTCAGAAAAAGAAAAAGGACAGGAACAAGGAGGATGTTGTGCTGTACACATTTGAATATACTGTAGTGATCCACTTGTGAGTGTAGAGCACTGTAGCTAATGATACCCTGGGGTGGTAGATAATATTTCTTCTGCTATAGGTAAGGCCATGTTCCTGATGAATGTGTGAATTGCAAATCAGAAATAAGGATAACTGAAGCCTACATTACACCTGAAATAAACCTAATAAATAGCACCCAAAAGTTAACATCTTAAATTTCCAAAGAGATTACCAGTAGTAATTGGGCAACATAATCTTAATCCCTTTGGGGAGAACAAATTCTTCATAAAAATGTAAGAATCTTTAGCAACAGCACCACGATTTGACAACAGTAAAATTAGAAATAATCCTAATAATAGGTGGTGAAAAAACAGAATTATATGGTTACAGAGAACACAAATACAGCTCAGAATGTGCCATGGACCTGTCTGCAATTAGGGACAAAACTGTTCACCAAAGCAGGTCTTCCAGATCACTTTGGGGAATGGCAAAAAGACTGCTGGATGAGGGAGGGCAGGAAATCTGGATGACTGACAGTTGCTTTGGCATAATTTGTAAGTCCTAGTGTCTGTGGGTAGCAGTGACTGGAAGGAGCCATTGCAGCGATAGTAGCCAGATAGAAGCAGCTGCACTCCTCTGTGATCTGGCCACAAGCCTGTGGATGGGAATTGTGTTAAGCCGTGGAAGTCTGAGGAGCTGCTTCTAAGGGCCTGTGAAAAGGGAGAACAACATGCTTGGTAGATTTGCACCAACTTTATATGGATGTCTGCATGCACTAGAGAGGAGGCTTAGAAGGTCATAAATCAAAAATGACCAAATGTCAGTCCTGCATGGAACTGAACTGGCAACTCATGTCAGTGCTTTTATTCATATGTGAATTGATGTGTGTTTTAATTTGCTGGTTTTTAAAGAAGTGTCTTGGTGGGTTGCTTTCTGTCACAGTCTTGCTGCTCTGACACCAGAAATTCTGCTTGAAAGTGTTAGTGGTTGACAGTGTTTTATATGCAGGAATGACAGTAAAAATCTGAAAATGGGAGACACACGGCACTCCATCTACAGTAACCGCAGACTTCAGGGGAGCTTACTTACATCCAGTGCTGTAGAATTGAGATTACTTTGTTTGGAATGTGCCTAATGATTTCACAGTGTTTATCCATGTTTCTCATGACAGATTTGTTCTCTTGTCGACTGATCCCTTAATGTTTAGCATTTATTTATACCATGCGTAGCAGAGCAGCTGCTCTATGGGACAGCCCTTTGTAGTTGCAGGCTGGCTGCTCTGGGGTGGTTTGTTGTGTTACTTTTGAAGTGCCACTCATAGTAAAGATGAGAGAAGGATGGTAATAAGTATTATAAACATCCTTCTAGCGGCCAGATAACTTCAGATATTTATTGACATTCTGGGTTTATTTTCTTTTACCGAAACTTGGATAATAAAATTTTCTGTACTGAAAACAGTCAGCAGAATGCATCCCTGGGCTGCTGTTTGGTTCTCCATATAGTTTGTTAAGAATGTAGCAAAAATAAGTGGGACAGATGGACTGGCACAGTCACTAAAGCTGGCCTGAGAAGACATTGTTGTCCCTGTTCCAAGGTGTGCCTGAGGCTCCCAAGGTCCTGCTGGAGTTCATTTCTTCACTACTAGACTTTACTTTTCTTCTGGGATTGCTCTTGTAACAAAAATATTCCAGTTGCTCTTCCCTTCGTTCTGGTGGATTTCAGAGCTCCCGGGGAGCATCTGTCTATGCCAGTGATTTAGTAGTATGTGTAGATTTCAAGTTAGTCATGGGAGCCTCTTGACTTCCAATATTCTGGATTTTGGATCTCGCAGTCCACATTCCCTTCCTATCCATGTTGTGTGGATGAACCCTTGGAAAAACACTAGCACATGGAATGTAGGAGAAGACCCTTCTGCCACCTCTCTTTGCACAGCTGCTGCAGTGTGTGCTGGGCTGCCCAGTCACTGGCTGTGGCGGTGGGTCCGTGCATCACATCTGCCCAGTGTGTGTTCTGGGCTCTAATAAGACCAGCCCTGTGAGTGCTTGCCACAAGAAATTAGGGGTTGGGAGAGTAAAATTAGTCTTACTGAGTAATAAAAGACAAATTGGAATAAATTGATTTTATGGATCTGAGTCTGGTAGCTGAAAATTTGTGGTCCTACTTAGTTGAATGCCAGAAGCACAAGTATTGGATTAAAGTAGAAGTAAAACTTCAGCTTAGTTTGGTGAAAGTTGCTTGCATTTGATTTTATATGTTACAAGCTCTTTGGGATACAGATAACGTATTTTGCAAAGCACCTATTAGTCTGATGCCCAGATAAGAAGCTTTGAAGGTGTATGTAGTTCATATTAAGTTTTTGTGTACCTGTGTAAAATCTCAGTTGATACTGCAGTATGTGTCCATTAGCAGATAGAAAACAGGAAAAAAAGCTAACCCTAAGTAAGCACTATGTTATGAGTATAGTGATCTACGTCAGTTCTCTTGTTACAGGGCATGATTTCGCCTTCATTTACTTTTTTGGCTCCTGTTTCTACTCTAACATGTACGAGGCAGATTTAAATATCTGAGTTGTAGCTTAATTGTGTTGTTCCTGGAGAACAGCCCCAACCCATGTGTGTGCCTGTGGCAGTGGCTAAAAAGTTACTTCTCTTTCCTCTGAGCAAAGCAATTAATTATATGTTATTCCTTCTAAGGGAAGCAGTAAGAAGAGATGCCTTTTGTTGATGTATCATTTTTGTACATGACTTCCCGTCATCATTACTAAAACATCCATGTTTTCTGTAAAACACCACTTAGATTACAGTAGTTAAATAGAGATTTTTTTCCTGTGTAGGTTGTTTCCTTAAAACACTGGTTGCTGGGGAGGAGGAAGGACCAACTTGTATTTTATGGTTAATAGTTTCCAAGCTGTGGTTCAGGGGACTATTAGGGGACTGGAGCTGATTCATAAAACACTGTCCTCCTTAACTGGTGTTTCTGGTCAAAACTTGAAGGAGTTTGCCTGGTAGATTGCCTTAAATTTTGAGGGCTGGCAGTGGCTCCTAGTACAGAATGTGAGAAGAGCATCAATGGAAATACTATGAAGTTGTCTGTTTACCTTCTCTTTAACCAGCTGGGCACTTCAACATGCACAAAGGCAACAATGGGCATTTGTTTGCCTAAGGAGTTTGTAGTGAAACAGCTTAAGTGACAGTCTTCTGTCTTATTCTGTATTCTGTTTTTGAGGGAAAAATAACAGTTAATGTAATCTCACCTAATCCTAATCCCTTTCTGAGGATGCTTATTTTCTAATTTCTCCTTTCCTTGGGAGTCTTACCAGAAATATAAGAGGGAAGCTGAGAATTGCTTCCTACCTCACAAATTCCCTATACGTAGCTAATTTGCTTACTCCTTGCTTCTCCTTCCTCTGGTTTAGATTGGTTCATCTACAGAGTCAATTTTCCCTTGGTATTCGTATGGTGTCTAGTGCAGGAGAATTCAGCTCTGCGCCTGGGCTTCCAGCCTCAGTGAATATGATCTTCATTGTGTCAGTATTGCCTCTGCACCCCAGGACATCCCTTGCCATCTCCCTCTCCAGCTCTTTAGCCCTTTACTCTGGTCCCTCCCAGATTCTGCTGGCTCCTCTGCCTGCACAGGAGTGGCTGTTGCAGCCAGTGAGGAAAACAGGAGCACACAGGGCTGGGATAGGGCCAGAGCTGGGCTCTTGCCTGTGTATCTGCAGTGCTGCATTTAGTGCCAGAGTAGCACACCACAGTATTGGAGCTGTGGAAATATGCAACATGAACTAGTACAAGGTGGGATGAGGAAGTTGTGTAAGTTTGCTCTACTGTTTATTACCTTCCTAGGAAGGAAGCAGGCAAATGAGGTTTCAAGCACCTGAGATGTACCAAGGATCCCTAAATTGTCTAATAGCACTTCAGGAGGAAGGGGGGACATTTGGAGTGATGGCATTTGTCTTCCCAAGTAACCATTACACATGATGGAGCCCTGCTTTCCTGGCTGATCACCTGCCTGCCCATGGGAAGCAGGAATGAATTCCTTGCTCCTGTGTGTGCAGTCTTTTCTTTACCTAATAAATTATCTTTATCTCAAGTATTCTTATTATGAGTATTCTTTAACCCTTTTGAATTTGTTCCCCCATCCCACTGATAGAGGAGTGAATAATCAGCTGTGTGGGGTTTAGTTGCTGGCTGGGATTAAACCATGATGTCTATACATTGAATTACTTACATATTTTTTTTTATCATCCAGGGAACACCAGTATTTGTTCACGCTGGACCTTTTGCTAACATTGCACATGGAAATTCTTCTGTTTTGGCAGATAAAATTGCTCTTAAATTAGTTGGCGAGAAAGGATTTGTAGGTAAGTAAATATTTAGTTTATTGTCTTGTGATCTGTTAGTAAATTGCCAGTGATGCAAATGAATGGAAAAATTAGCAATTAAAGGTAAGAATGCTACTTTATTATTAATATCAGTATAAAATAATCTTAAAGTGAGTGTGTAATAAGCCAAAAGCACTTCTTCTCTTACCCTGAATTTTGTCTCAAGTGCTGTCACTGTGGTCCTGTCACCATGTTTGACTCACGAGTGACCTGTTGACTCCACAAGGTGGCTGAACCAGTCAAATCACCATATTGCATTGAAAAGAGTTGTCCTGTTGTTCTTTTTATCAGTATTCATCTGGCCTCACTTGATAAACCAACAGAAACCATTCTTTTTTCCTGATGAATTATTTCTCTACCAGTTCAGTAAATTCAACCAAATCAGAGGTCAGATGTCCCTAAGCCAGTGCAGAGGTAAGATGGTAGAAGAAAGATTATTACTGCCTCGTTTTGGTTGCTGTGAGCCATTCAGTTGGTCCAGCTGCATTGTCAAACCTCACCATGAGGCCCTTACATTCCCATGAAAGTATGTGAGTGGGCAGACTCTTTTTATATTAGGATTTCAGCCTGCACAAGCAACAATAGACACATAGAGCTTACAGTTGCAGGCAAAATAAACTTGTGGCTGAATGATGAACTAGCTTTTTATAAAAATTGTTGTGAGTGTTTAAACCTTAGAATGAATTAAATAAAAGGGGCGTAGTGATGACTCTGCACTGCTGCAGCCATTCTCTTCTGAGTCCTGAACACTCCAGTTGGATTACATTAATCCTAAAGCTGAAGTTCTAGTACCTGTGGAACAATGCTCTTGAAAAGATGCAGCAATGTGAAATACGAGGTTTCTTATGCTAGCACCCTTAACCTAGTAGAGAAACATGTATGTATATGCTTATGTCATACCTACATACAGGAAAGGATTGTTTTTTACAGTGTTGTACAGCTTAAAGGTCTGTTTATTTCCCTCTATTAACCAAACATCTATTCAAAGAAGAACATTTTACATTCTGAATACATTTATTTGATGATATTTGAATTCCTATTTCATTGGGCCATGTTTGTTGTTACATGGCTTTGTGGAATGAAGAGCAAAAGAATTTGGGGTAGCTAACATTTTTCATAAGCCATGTGAAGTGATTTTGTTTCTTCAGTGTGCAGTCTTTTCAAGTCAGGAGTCAGTTGTGTATCAATTGAATGAAAGTATGTTGGCGACAGTATTGAGTCTTGATCCAGGTTTCGGACCCAAAATGTATTGCCTTAGTTTTGGATTCCCTTCCATTGAGTGCATCCCTCAGGCACAGAGAGCATATCCTTGCATTTCTTGTGGTTTTTTTCAGTCTTATCCACCTGTTTGTCTTTAACTCTCTTTTCTGCTTTGTTTGTCTTTGGCTCCAGTTTCTCTGTTGGGAGACAAAGCAGCATAGCTTCAATATAGGAAAACCTTTGTGTGCTGCCAGCTGAAGGCTCTTGCTCAGATTTTATTCCACAGAACACAAATCCCCATGAAACTGGCTTCAGAATAAGACTGCCTTTGCTCTGCAGAGCCAGGAACTTCAGCATGATTTGTAGTCTTTGTTAGATTATTAAAAGCAATAGTTCATAGAGTGGCCTACTTAAATAAACTTTGCAGGTAGTCAAAAGTGTAAATATTTGTTCTAATGGTTGTAATTACCATAAGCTTTATGGTTTAAAAAAATACATTTTTTCTGGTAACTATTCAGAGCACGCAGGCAGAGAATACATGTAGCCCCCATTGGTTTATTAAGTACTGACTTACCTTGCCCTACACAACTGAAGTCCAAAATGACAGCTACAAAGTATGTACCAGTCCACACTGAGGTGGCATCCAAAGAGATGGAGGGCCCAGTCCCTTGTGAATCTGCACAGCAAAGCAGGTAGCAAGAAACTTCACTGCATTCCTGCTCACTGTGGAGTTTGCTTCAGCCCTCTATGGCCATTGAAATTCCAAGAGGAAAGCTGATCCTGTAGTTAATTCAGACAGCCAGGGTGCAGGACAGCTATGCTGCAGTTAGGTAAAGTAGCTGAGTAAGTTTATTTACTCCTGCTAAAAGTAAAAGTTTTCACTGTTCCACATTTCCCTTTTGTGAGTGTTTTTGTGCATTAGATCTGACACTCATTAAATCTTGTATGAGCGATTACACTGCAGTTCTGCCATGTAGGTTGGTTGCATAAGCTCAGGAAAGCATTCAAAAGGTGCTAGGAATAGAGTAAGGTATCTTGCAGAACCATGTGGCTGGGAGAGACATTTTAGGGACCACAGGCTATGAGACTACTCTCAACTGCATCCAAAGCAGGAACATAAGAAATCTGCGACATATTCTGCAATTAAATTGCAGAGTAGAATAAATTGCAAGTAGAATAAATACTTTAATATACATACATTAGCTCAGTCACTGTGAGATGGGATGATGATATAAAATATATATAATTCATATATTTATTGTTTTATATATTTAGTGGGGTTTTGGGGGGGCTTTTGGGGGGGCTTTTTTTTTTTTTGTTTGGGGTTTTTTGTTTTTATTTTTGTTTTTTTTTCTTACACCGTATCAATTTTAGAGCAGAATTTCCTGTTAAGTGTGTGGACAGTACTAAGGAGAATAGCATGGCTTGAATTTGCAGCACAGTTTCACAAACACAGGCTTATTTAACTCTCTGTCCTGGTTTAAGCCCCCTCCTTCCTCCAGCTGCTTGTTTGCAGTCCTTTGCGAGCCCTCTGTTTCACCAGCACACCTGTTCTCAGAGCCACATGACAAGCTAGGCTGGAGACTTGGTCTCCATTGAAAACAACTACACAAAAAAAAGCCCTTTCCTTCCCCCTCAACAGACAGTGTCTGGGTAAACAGCTTTGTGTGACAGGGAGAAGATGAAATAATGCCACATAAGATGGTGTTTTGCTGAAATAAATATTTATAGTATTAAAGCCTCATTTGGAGCTTTCAAGTGCCAGTAAAGCTACTGTGGATGCACTAGCTGACCAGACTGAGTCTGCATTGCCAGGGCAGCTAAGCCTGTCTCCTTTCTCAGCCTGTGCTCAACTGTTTTTGCATGACATCCCAGCAGAAACCTATTGCCCTTTTTGTTGGCTCAGTTTTCTGCTGACTTAACACAGAAGCAGTTCAGCCCAGAGTCACAAAAACACCAGAGCTGGTGCAGGAGAGGGTGAGCTGGGACAGCCAGCAGTGAGAAACCAATCTGTTGTGTAGATCCAATTGCTTGTGTGACCATGTGCCACCGCCAAGGCAAGGAAAAAAAGAAACCCTCTCAAAGTGTTCTTTTAATTTTTTTTTTTTAACCTTACTTTCTCTCTCTACCCTGCATTGCTTGCTTTTCAGCTGGAATGGCATCGTGCTGTGCCTTTTGAGTAGTGTCAGGTAACAGTGATGTAGACAGTCTGCTTTACAAAAAATATAAATTAAGTTTAAGCACTGAGTCCTGTTGTGAACTCTCCCTAACTGAAGGCATTCCCTGCTTCACTTTTGGGTACCCAAGTGAATCACAGGTCTTCATTAGGCTTTTAGCTTAAGCCTTTTAGCTCATCTTTTCCTTTCTCTCTTTCCTGAGCCTTGTTGCTATGTACTGATAACTCAGCCTTTTTGCTCTAATTTTGAGTTCCTGGTATGAGTTTTGCTACTGAACTTAAAGTGCAATGCTGCAGCTGCCACTGGCTGGTTTGCACTTGTTTGTCCTCTCAGCCTTTTAGTGCTTCCCTGCAGAATCCCTCTGACCCTGCTGCAAGCAAGAGTGTCTCACTGAGGCAGCTCCTGCATGGGGAGCACCCACACTGTGGCACAGTGTATGTACCCATCTTCACAACCTGGAACTACAGAGTTTGTGGCTCTCTGAACTTGGGGCTTTCCTGAGCTGTCAGAAGTTATTGCACTACACAACTCAACAGATTACCCTGTCCATCTTTTTAATCCCTTCATGTTTCAGCTGAAGAGGGGAGTTATTGTAAATCAAAAGGCAAGTAAAGTATAAGTAGATCCTTTAGGATTCTAAAGCAAAGTTCTTCTCAAGTTTGGACTTTATGTTTATCGATTGCTTTCTTTGCTGCTCCCAATAAGCATGTCATATTTGATGCTGAGAGAATGCTGTGCTGGGCAACTTTGGCCTGGTGTGTTTTATCAGGTGACAAGAGGGGAATTACTGCAAACTGTTGCTGACTTAAGAAAGGTTGACTTTCTGTTTCTTTCTTTAGTTGGTACACTTGAGGTAACTGGAAAGAATTTGTAGACGCAGTAAATTTTTATAAGCTAAGTAATTGACTCTTTTTATTGTGTTGGTATTCAGTTGGTTAGAGTAAGCTAATGATTCTAGCTGTTCTAAGTATCTCTGCAGTACATACAAAGTTTTATTTCAAAGGCTATACATTTTACATACTCTCAGGGCAACATTGTTTAACAAGTTTATAAAGCACCTTATAAAAATTGTATGTGTTTAGTACACTAAGTGAATAATCTTCAGTAGATTTTTTTAATGTCATAAGACACTTCAGTCCATTTTTTAGTGTACTCTTTTTCCAAAAAAGGAAATAAACCCCAAATACTTTGGCTAAACTTCTTTTGGCACCACTAGTAATGTGATATTATTACATTTAAATGTCAGGTTCAAGGATTTATTTTTAATATTTTTTTACTTGATACCATTAGAAGGGGATTCCATGCAATGACCCTCCAGAAAGCTTTAATTTTTAAGAATCTGCACAGCATCTTTCTAGCTTGCATTATTTAATCTCTGACTTCTTCACTCTTACTTTCACAAAAAAACCCCAAAATTTAGTGTGATTGCATTCCAGTATTTTGCTCTCTGAACAATGTGGCTGTTCTTGTTAAAGTGTTAAAGCAAGACTAAGGTTTCACTCTATGGTTGAGAGCATTATCAGTGTAGGTGTTACTTGCCAACTCTGATCTGTGTGTACTATAAACTAGAAAAAGGATGTTCAGAACTTCACAGTATTTTCTCTGACCCCATTTACAGTGCAGCTGCTCAGGCAGCTGTGCTGGGCACAACTGTAACAGTGGGGCGGGGGGAGGGAAGGTGATACTGGGTTAGTTGGTATTGCTGTGAGGCTCTTAAAGTCATGGTCTAATAATACAAGTCTCAGTGGTACCACAAAATGCAAAATAAGTTACCATTACTGCTAGAAGATCCATGAATCTGTGCCATTCACTTGTGAGTGGTGGTGCCATTCACATCCAGACTGCCCTTTTTATTACTTTCCTCACAACTGCTATGGTGAAACTAATTCCATTTCTTTCACTTGTTGTAGAGTGGGAACAAAAAAACATCTCCTTCTTCATGCTTTTAAAATCTTAGCAAATTTTCTTACCAGTAAGCAGGAAAGTCTTCAGAGATGAAATGTAGTGCAATGTGTTTTTCTTCGCTGGCATGAAGTCAGAATTCCTGAAAGCTGAGTTTACTTACTGCCTTGTCACAAATAATCTGGGTGCAAATCATGGTTGCTTATAGCTTGCTGCAAGCGGTAGTCAGGTAACAATGATTTAAATTACTATCTATGCCTATTGCAGAAAGTGCTTAAAACACTTATTATGTGAAATGAGAATCAAATCTTGTTTAATATTTTTGTGTGTTCAGAGTCCTTGAGAAAGTTCTGGCTCCACCTTGTCACTGCAGATTTATATGAATTTTTTCTTCTGCTCTTTAGCATACATTGCAATATGAAGCTTTTTGGAAGAATGACTGAGTAGAAGAAAGCTGTTGTGAATGTTTTTGTGTGTAAGAAAGCATTCTAGCATGGACTTGAGTATCATATGTCACTGTATTTCAGAGCTGAATTAATTTGAAATCATATAAATTATGCAAAGCTGAACTCAAACTCAAAGTTGGTATTAATCATGAACCATTGAATTATGTCTGATCAATATTACACTTGGCATAAAAAAGTGATGTTTTGCCCAGTCAGGAGAGGTGGTGCTATTTTGAAGACAAAGAAGACAAAACCTACTAAATTATGGGCTCTCTTGTAGTGAGATTTTACCTTTTCCCTTAAAAAAAAAAAATCTAAAATCATGTTGGAAATTCACTTAGTCTTTCCTTGCTACAAAGCATATTTGTGAATGTTTGTTCCCAAATCTCCTGTTTATATCCAGAATTGCAAGGGACAATTTACAAAAAAAAAAAAAAAAAAAAAAAAAAAGTGAATATAAATCATCCACCATTTAGCTGAGTTTTCTGCTTTATCTGACAAGCATATCAAGTGATCTCCTTCATAAACTGACTTAGCTCCAGTTTGAAACCAGCTAGGATTTTTAACTCTTGCCGTGGCCAATTTGGACTTATTTGTTCTTTTTTTTTTCTTTTGTAATACTGTGCTACAGCTTTGTCCTCTCTTTCTCAAGTGATATTTTTTTTAATAATACTATCTCTAACTATTCAAGCACACATTTTCCATACATGACTGTGATTGACTTAATACTGCTAGGCTCCCAGACTCCTCCCTGATGTTTGCAAGTATGAAGTTCCCAAATCGTAGGTCAGATTTTTGTCATGTTTCTCCAATGGCAGTAACTCTTTACTGATAGCTTTTATTCCGTTTCTCCTCTTCATAAATCCACAGAAACTTTTTCCTGTGCAATACATTTTCAAGCTTTGCTATTGCCAATAAACTCCATCAGTGTTCCTCAGTCTTTCTGCTGACATGGTTTAACAAAGAGTAAATGAGAACCCTGGGGCTGCTCCTCTCTCCTGTCCCACAGTTCTTGTGTGATGGCTGCCTATTCTCTCCTTAATCATGTAGCAATGTTCTTCCAGCCTGGTTCAGACTCCTATGTATTGCTGTAGCAGGTTCTTTTGTTCCTCATCATTGATGAGATGTCATATTTTCATCACTGGAGAAAGCTTTTAATCTGGCATAGCCTCCCTTTGGTAGACAAAGGTAATATTTCTTACTTATTTCAATATTTTTTTAAAGTTATTCTCTTCCTAAAAATCTATTAGAAAACCATCAGGTCTGCAGTGACTCAGACTTCCCCCCATTACTTGAGGATAGGTTTTGATATTTTTCAGGCACAAGGCACCAAAAGAAAAGAACTTATTTAAGATGTTGAGACAAGCGTTGTGGTTTGTATTTTTCTTCTTCTTCCAGGATTTTGAAAACTCTGATTGACATTTTATTAACAGCAGTGCATTTAGCTTTTGCTCAGGTTTTTAATTCCATTTTTAGTATATTACAGTAACCTCACATCATTAGCTTCTGTGTTTTATTTTGTGGGGCTGAAGACCCTTGTAATTTGTTTGCATTTCCTTTGCAGGTTCTGACACTTATTCCCTAGTGTAGCAGCTTGCTATGTCTTTTCCTCTCTTTTAGAGCTTATGTAATTAATAGTGACATTATCTTCTACTCAAGAAGTTAACCCTGCAGGATGGCAAAGCTGTTTATTTGACTGCCTTTCCTCCTAGTGACCTGAAGTTACCACTGTCCTCAAGTCAGATGTCATGTGAGAGACCAGCCATTTTAATTTGTACATTTAGACAATTTTGAATTAATGGGTGATTTCGGTACAAAGAGAGAAATTTTAATGGTTACATGATAAAAAATAATTAAGAGATAGCATGGCCTTGTCACAGTTATTTTCAGTGGGGGTTTTTATTATTTCCGGGTGGATGGATGCTGCTCTGTGCCTCACTAGAAAAGGAATTAAATGGTTTTCTCACAGACTAGGAGCTGTGAACGGGGGCTTGTGTGTTCGTTGTGTGCTAAATGAAGTGTCACACAGCAGCTGAGCTGGCTGGGTCACAAACAAGTAGAGAGCTAGAGTAGAGAGTAGGTGATTTGAGAAATCCATGTTCTCTTCCCTTCCTATGGGTTTTGAGAGTAGAAGGGAGATGCAGTGTGATAGTGTTTGGGATGGGATTGTACACCTGGAGAATGTGCTGCCATGATGATGGGGAGGCAGGAAGGGTGGTGTGAGTGTTCCTTCTGGCTGGCTGGTAACTAGAGCTGGCTGGCTCCTGAGGAGCTGGTGCTGTGAGGAAACCTGTCCTGTCTCCTCTTTCTGGCCCAGTGAAAGACAAGGAGACAAAGCTGCCGAGCCTGTCACTTGCCACTGGCAGCACAAGGTCTCTGATGGAAATCTCCCAGTCTGTCATATGGCTGTGGCACTGCAGTGCCTGACAGGAGCCATACATCTTATTCCCACCTCCATCCTTGACTGGCTTTCTGGCCTTAAGCATGTAATTTCAGCCTCTATGCCTGCACATATAATCCCATTTTCCCATTGTGTTCTTCCAGTTTCTGAACTTTCTTGGGGGCAAAAACTGTCTCACCAAAGCAAACGGGGAGATGACAAGCACTGCTAAAGCAGGAACTTTAAGGTAACAGGGCTTTTGTAGAGCCATGGCAGCTGCCAGTACTTAAACATGCATCAGGAATTTACTTACAAGCTGACATGGTATTTTAATGTCCTGTATGCTGACCTCTTCTGCAACATGTTAGAGATTAACACAACTCTTTCCTCTGGCAGTGATATTCATAAACTAAATGGAGTGTACAATTGTTAAAGCCTGTCCATTATTCTCAGTCTCAGGATAGTTACCCAGAGGTAAAAATAGATAGGTAGGATCTGTCATTCATTCAGAAAGTAGAGGCACTGCCCAGTTCCTGATAAATAAAATACCACTCTACAGAGTAGAAACTGATGACATTGCAACTTCTGGTTATTTTCCCTTCCTTCCCCAAGTTAGCAATCTTACCTAGTTTTAAAACTCCCAGCACATAAGAAGCAGTTCCTTTTGTTCTCTTGCTGTCTCCTTGTTGTATTGTTTTTATTTATAAAAAGAAAAGAACTGCGGGTTCAAAAAAGTGCAAACAGTAAAACCTCATGTATGCTAGGAAGTTCTCTTAATTCATCACTTGGCAAAGGAAATAAAAGCAGGCTCCCCAGCTAACAGCGTTACTTTTGCTTAGGGTTATTTGGCAAAAAATCCATCATCCTCTCTCCATTTGTGAGTATTTCATATTGACTTACACCCTTTAGCAAGGGTCAGCAGGGCAGAGTATGCATAAAGAGTTCAAGTCCCATTTTAAAGAGTGAATTTTAATTTTAGTGGATGGTTTATTTTTAATATCAGTTGAAAATGTTAGCTCTTTATTAGATTTTTGTTTGGTTGGTTTACTGACCTTTTGATCCTGAAACCTAATGTTCTTTTTATGGATGACTTGTGTAAGAATTAGATTTCTTCAGATATTTACATCATGTTGGAGAAACATGTTTGCTTTTTATTTTCTGACTCATTCTGAATCTGCAGGCTGAAGTGCTTTGTTTTCTGAAAGCTTTTATAATTAAAATTGTTAATAATGTACACATACTGAGGGGGAAATGTTTGTTTGTTTACTTTGTTTGTTTACTTTTGGAATAGCTGACAATTCATCAAGGCTCCAGAGAAGTTTCACATGCAGAATGTGAAAAGGACATAAATACATGTATTTCCATTTTTTGATTACGGTAATTATAGTAAGCAAGGTTTTAATATCATCTAGTACAAATGTATATTTTGCAGAGTTGATTTTCTGTTTTCTGGGAGTATTCCGTAAGCTCAGGCACACTGAGAGCTCTCTTAACAGGTCTTTCAGAAACTATTGTTTAAAGCTACATTTTCTTATTCAGGATCAGAACTCTGATATATTTTCTTCTCATCCTGTGCTGCCCTCTCTATGAGCCTAATTCAAATAATGTGATTTGGGGAAAAGGTTAAGATTGTGTCTTTAGATGTTCCTGGAAGAAAAGTGCAGATGCTAAGTATTCCAAATATTTCTATTTACAGATGTTTTATTTTGCCTCAGAAATGAAGTATTCTATGGTAATGCAATATAAAAGAAAAATAGTGTGATTTCTCTGAAAATAAGCTAACTTTAAATTGGTTTTTTGTTGGGGTTTTTTAGTTTTCAGGCAACAAACTGTATGTTTTATTGTGTGCTGGGTATTTTGACAGAAAATAATTACAGAAAAATCGTTATTTCTCTTTGAAAACAGAAAGTAGGTCTGTTTACATATCTGATCTTATCACCTAATCAGATTAGCTTTAAAGAAAAGTTCAAGAATTCATGTCTAGGGATGTAAATTTGTTTCTAAACCATTTTTAAACATGTTAATGAGATAATGCTAGGTTATGTATGGCCAGTATGATTTGTTATTGGGAAGAGTGGTGTTTTGGCAAATAGCCAAAGTGCTTTTGAAGGTCAAATGTTGGAAATATTTGAAAGTGTTCAAAGGCTGCTTGCTGATTCTATAAAATAATACATTAAAAGAAAAGATTAATAGCCAAAATGGTATCTCAGGGTCAGTTTAATGCTCTGACCTTGTAATTTAATTTTTGCAGTTTTATAAAACTGCTGTTTGATTAATTTGATTTGATTGAGAGAACAGATTAGATTCTACTACAATAAGAGGAAATGTAGGTTACAGCCTTTTTTAAATTTTGGGTGGCTTACCTGTCTTTTATGTGGTGGGCCTATTTTTTGGTCCTTTTATCATTGGCTTTCTATGCTGACAGCTTTATTGAAGCTGACAATCTCCAGCTCTTCAGCTTTGCTACCTGCAGGAATAAGGCACATGCTTCTAATGTATTTTCAGCTTGGCACTGGCTGCATGCCCTGATTGGGAATGAAGCTTCAGGGACAAGGAGATGCTTTACATGCATGAGGACACAGTATCTTGGTGCTGCCTCCATCTACAGCATCTCAAACAGAGCTCCCGAGGGACTGAGTAACAGCTTCATAAATCAAGGGTTGCAGCTTCAGCCTTTCCAGAAGCCAATTAGGAATTCAGTGTACGTTTTGGGGTTCTTCACTGCACAAGGAGCAAGAAAGCACAAAAATATGGGGGAGGGCTGAAGGATAATAGAGTAGCTAAGATGACAAGATGATGGGCAATTATGAAGAGGAATTGAAAAAAAAATTAATAATTTATAATCTGTAGTAAGGAGGGGCAACTAATAATGTAGAAATATTTCAGAAATGGTAATGGGTAGTTTGCAACAGCAGTTCCGTTGCCCTGATTACAGGAATTGTGTTTAAGTGGATAAATTCACAACAGGCATTAAAGAATTGGTTTAGCCATGAGCAGTTGCGAGGATTTGTTGTGTAAACCAGCCGAATTATGGTTTGGTTTGGTTTTGACTGCATTTTTCATTGGGAATTCCATGTAGGAAGATGGAATTTGTTGGTGTGTGACCTTAGTACCTCCTCTCTCCTCAGTTTGTAATTCTTTCTGTAAGATAAATTACACATGACGTCATATCATTTAACAGACACAATTATTTTCCAGAGCAGTTTTAACCAGTTGAGTTCTTTTTCCTTATCCAAAAATTATAGGGAAAACAGCAAATACATATTAATAAGTTTGTCACAGATCATCAATCTTACACTTTGAGTAGAGGTTCAAATACCAGTTTTGTATATATTGTTTTAAAAATACAGGTGATTACAACCAACCTGCAAGAGATATTGGAGAGCTTCCATGATTTCCAAAGTTGCTTCTGCTGCATTTCTCCATGTATGCGGCTATGGCATGACATCTGTGCAGCACAGCGGGCTTTACCTGCCTGCTTCTTTTACCCTCCTCTGCTCTTCTGTGGCTTATGCTGCACGGTCTCACTACTAGGCATTATTTCCTGTCTCCTAAAATACTACTAACAGTATCTGGCATTCTCTGTCTCTGTGGAACATCTTTTTGTTTATTAATATCTTAAATTTTGTATGTGTTTAATACATGTGTTGCATTCTGTATAGGATAATTTCCAGTCTCACAGCAAAGCTCTTGGGGTGGTCTTGTAGAGTAATTTACAGCCTTTGCATCAGATGTTTCACTAGGCCGTTTTTACATCAAGACAAACTGCTAATGCAGGGGGATAATATTCTTCTTCCTGGGGATCCATAACAGGAGATGGCCTTTTCCATGGGTTGCTAGAAGATGTAGTTGTGCTGTCAAGAGCAGTGTTGGTGGTGTCCTCTCCCAGGCCGATCACAAAAGGAAGGCATTCTGTCTCCTACAAAGATTTCAGTGAGATGAAATAAAACCAGGACCTGGTTTGTCCTTCTAGGAGAGGGATACACTACATGGGTGCACAGAAAAGACAGTGCCTAAATCACGGGCAAGATCATTATCATAATAAGCAAGTGCTTCCTGGATTTTAGAAGGGCAGATGGAGAATATTTTTCCAAGCACATCTCTCAGTGCGGAGTCAGGGGTTCTGCCCGGGCGGATGGTGGGTACCCTGCGGGCTGGGCTCACACGCAGCGGTGATGGATGGCTCCCTGCCTGCCCTGCCTCGGGCGACTGCGCCGGTGACAGCAGCATTGATCATCCTGCTTCAGTGGCCCTTTGCTGTGCGGCATTCACCGCAGCCTCGGCTGCCACCACTCCTCTGCTGGCCGTGCACAGAAGCTTTTGTTCTGCAGGAGAACGAGGAGCAGAGCGATTTCCTGGGCTCTCCCCCTGTGCCAGCCGTGCCCGTCCGAGGGTATGTGAGAGCACCCACAGCCCAGCGTGTGGTGCAGGTGCTGCTTGGATGGATTTAGTCTCTGAGATGGGATAGGCTCTGATGGTGGCTTGTCTGGCTGCAAAAATTCTGTGTTCCTCACTCACCTGTATCATCACTCATTGCCTGCCTATTTCTGCTGCCTTCCAGAAAGTATGTCTTCTTCCAGCGCATATGCTGAAATGGTGCTTAAAGCATGTGTTGCTCCATGACCATTAGATGAAATGCTTAAACTTTTTCAGGGAAGAAATTTTCAGGCTCTCTGCCTGCCTCTTGAAGTTAGTGTTTTCCAGATGCTTGTAACATGAATTCTCAAAGCATATTCAAAGTCTGTTTTCAGTAGCTTTTTTTAAGGGGAGTGTGGAAGGACCTAAAACCTGAGAGCTCAAGAGGAAGCAGCTTCACTCTGGTGAAAGGTGTATTGGTGGCAGGAGCTTCAGCCAACCAGATCTTTTAAAATTGGAAGTAAATGAAAGTCTGGTAGTGAGATATGTATTGAGTAACATGGTTTAAGTGTGATGAAGTTTATTTTTAGCCCTTAGAGAAATACTGTGGGTACCATAAGTTAATATACTCCTTGCAGAATTGTAGAAGAATGGCCTTAAATGAAAAACCATCAGTGCTGCTGTTAATTATTCCTTCCACGCAACTCCAAATAAAGAAGTGGTGAGGTTTTAATTTTGTAATTACCAGAAGACTAATAATTCTTTTGCCAAAGGCCATGGTGATCTTTAAAGTATGTAATGTAATTGCCTTATTCCTGTGCCATTAACTGTGATCCAAACGTGGTCATCTGTCTTATGAGCAAATGTTACTCTGTTACCTCAAAGAAAACGTGCTATGAATGGTTAAAGAATGCAACCTAAAATTCCCAGTTCTTTTGTTTGGATTTTTCTGGTTAATGTTATAACAGAAGGAGGTTACGAAAGGGGGGGACTGTGTATCTTTGGCTAATGTATTCAGCTATGCATTGCAATTCATGTCAGGGCCCAACACTTAGCCTAAGAGTTACAGATCTTTACATGAGTATAGGACACAGAAATTAAGAGATAATGACTGTAAAACCCAGCAGGCTTAGCAGAGCGATTCAAAGAAATGTGTAGCCCATGAAGCCACATTCAGCTCACTTAATTTCTATTAGAATGAATTGTTTGTGACTTGTAAGACATCTTCTGGTTTTAATCTCTAGTAATAAATCTAAATAATGAGCTCATTACTATAGTGAGCTGCAAGAAAATGCCAAATTTTACATTTCAAGTATTGGAATATGGTTTGACAAGGTGGCTAGAGAAGAATTAAGTTTACCACTGCTGAAATGTATCTTCCTTCCTTCCCTTGCTTCTGCTGCTTGTTTGAACATGTTCAGATACTTGTCTGGTCTTAGTTTAACTAATTCAAATATAGCCCAGTGGAAAAACTGACAGGTTTTGGGTGTTGTTTTGGGGTTTTGTTTGTTTGTTTGTTTGTTTGTTTTTGGTTTTTGTTTGTTTGTTTTGTTTTGTTTTGTTGGGATTTTTTTGTTTTTGTGGGTTTTTTTTTTTGTTTTGGTTTGGTTTGGTTTGGTTTTTGGTTTTTATTTTGTTTGTTTGTTTTTGGTTTTTTTGTGCTGTGTTTTTGTATGTTTTTGCTTTCTGTTTAGCAAATTACAACAGTTTACCTTCCAATTAAATGAATGCCAAAAAAGTCTGGGCAGCAGGGAGAGAGCAGGAGAGAAAGGTAGAAGATTTAAGAATGAACAAGAATTACCCTTTCAGCAAGGCAGGGTGCTCATTTGGTTCCGCCACAGTGTGAAACCATGCCCTAAATTGGTGGTTTGGAGGCAGGAATCACTGCAATTGCACTTCTGTATATTTTCAAGACGGGGAGGCAAGCAGAGCTGTTGAGATGTATAAAGCATGCGTTCTCTCACACAGTGCTACTCCTGGAGTTCTCAGTTTGATTCCCACCCTGAATTTAAAATCCAACATCTGCAGCATACATACATAAACAGGCCTTTAACACCCACAAAAAGGAATTGTATCCTTAATTGTCAGAGGATTGAAATTTAAGGGTTTTCTTCACCTGTCTGGCTTGGAGTAAATAAATGAACTTTCTGTAATTCTTTATTGTCTGTAAGTTTGGGAATGTTCTGTATAAGTCATTGTGCCTTTTCTTTTGTTTAAGATATGGGATGCTCTTGGAAAGTTAACAGCAATTGATATTAAAAGTGGGTAACTGTGAGAGGTTATGAGGTAACCTTTAGTTTCTCATTTAAAGCTGCTCTTCATTTCAATGGTAAAATTACTTTCTTATGGAAAAATAAATGTTTCTGAGGAAAAGATTGAAATAGCTTGTTATGGAGTCCCAGGGGAATCAGCACTTAATTTAAGTGTATTCCTGGGAGCCAAGTTTCCTATGCAGCCCTTGCTGCCAGCAGGCAGTGGCTGTTAGCTGAGGCCTGAGACTCAGCCAAAGGAGATAATAAGTCTCCTTTGAAGGAAGGCAGAATGAATTGCTGTATCTGCTGGTTCAGTGAAAAGCATGGATTGGGTGTCAGCAATCAAAAACCACCAGTGCCCTGACCTTGGCAGGGCAAATACTGCCCTGGCATCTTTCTTTAGCAAAAGATGGAAAGTACAGATTACATCCAATCAGCTTATGGTCTGTTAAACTTAGGGGCAAATATTTTTCCTATTATCTTCTAGACTTCACAACAACAACATAAAATTTTGACAACTAGTGCAAAGTATTTTCTTCATGGCATGGAAACTGTTCAGGATTAACATACTCATGTGTAGTTTTCTGCTGAACTTTGTGTTCAGCAGTGGTAGCAGTGAGTTCCTGTGTTCCATGACATCTGAGAATGCGTGGAAAGAAAAATGAACAGGAAAACTCCCTCTGTTTGGGGGGGCAGGAAGGGGAGAAAAAAGGGTTTGTTACATTCCAAAATCAGTCGTAAGAATGGAAGTTCACATCAAATAATTGCTAGAGTCAGAATGGACAAACATCTGGCTTATTCATCCCTAGCTGTACTAACAAAAATACGATATCCTGTTAGAGAAATCACTGATCATCCTGGTTTATTTTGGCGATTGTGCACCTTGGTATTTTTCACTTTAAAAAGAACATATCAGTCTTTTATAGCCAGCATATCTCTAGTTCCAGGTTCACAGTTCATGTGCTTCTGTGACTTTGAGCTCTTCCTTTCCTGAGTTTACCAGCAGACAGCTGCGCCAGAACAGATATGTTTACATGTGGGGAGTAAATGGCAACTTTCAGCTCAGAGTTTCCATTTCCTTTTACATTGTTCAGGAATGCAGGCTCACAATTCCTCCTCAAGCTTCACCTCATGTGTGTGCATCTGACTTGGCCCTTTATAGTGCAAATGCTTTATTTTGACATTGATTTGTTGATACAAAGGGCTGACTAGGGAAAAGATACTTTCACTAGAAATTACCCTCAGTACGCGTGAAGTTCAATTGTGGGTGAAATAGCTTTTTGAAAAATACTCTAAACATAACTCTCTGTAAGGCTTTTAAGCACTATATCAATGTAAGACTAATGTGGAACCACTTCATGCAGCTTTAGCAAGATAGATGTATTTTTAGATGGAGAAAAATTACAATTTGTATTGAGAATGATGGTGGAATCTGTTTAGCTGCTTAACACACGACGCTGTCTATTTAAGCTATTGTCACATGTAGGTGATTTTTAGATGTCCTTGGTAAGGCAGTAATTACATGAAGGAGGTTATGATAATTATAAACAAAACAAAACCATCAGAGTGATTTGTTCATTTGCCTGAGCCCTGAAGTAGAATTAAAGACTCCGGTGAAGAGTTTGTTCTGACTTTATTTCTATCTCTATTTCCTAATTTCACCCCTATGGGCTTCTCCTTCCCTTTTTCCCCTTACCTAATTTTGATATTTTGGGTTCTTGCTCTGAAAGAAAATTATGGTTTATTGATGATTTTGGTAGCAGGAGTGCGTGAAGTAGATGTCACTTAAATGATCTCTAGAAAGACCTGCAACAATTGTGTGTTGTGTTTTGCCTAGTGGCTTTTTGAACCAAGATTCCACAGTTACTCTGGTGCGTTAGAATGAGCTGCTTTTGGTCACACTCACGTGGATATTTTTGAGAAGAAATTATTTGACCTTATTTGACCATTTTGATGCAGTTTATTTCTGATATATATGTAAATTAATTGCTATGTTTGCTGTATAGCCCAATCCTAACATTAATGCAATGGTAGTGCACTGCTGATACCTGAACTTTTAATTTTTAATCCTCATTCCAATGTTCTTTATGCTTAGGCTCTAAAACTGAAGCATAAAATCACATAACAGGTTTGCACTTTAGGTTTTGGACTTTGTATGACAGTGAGAGTCCAGAAAACTGTACTGACTGAAAATTGCACACAGAAGATAGTATTTTAGCACTTGTCCAGCCCATCATTGAGTCTTGCAAGGAGGGGATCCAGAAGGCAAAACAAAGCCTGGGACTATAGTAACACTGATCTAGGTCA
The DNA here is from genome assembly GCF_965231275.1 of Zosterops lateralis. Classification (NCBI taxonomy): domain Eukaryota; kingdom Metazoa; phylum Chordata; class Aves; order Passeriformes; family Zosteropidae; genus Zosterops; species Zosterops lateralis. The sequence continues at coordinate 55,788,801 of NC_139764.1, read as the reverse complement.
GTACAGGTTTGCCATCTAGTTGTGTTCTCAGCCTGGAAGTGCAAATACCCATGTATTTTCTGTGAGCTTGCTGAAGGCAGATCATTTACCTCTTTACTTTCATTAAAACTGCAGTAGAACTGTGTTTGTGGCCTGGAAATGAAGGCAAGCAGTTAACGCCATGCTGGTACCTATTACAAACCCCCTACCTGCTTTCAGGGCAGCAGCCCGGGGTGCCGTGATTCATGGAGCTGGGAAATGGTTGCTTGGCAGGGCACAGGATAACCAGTTGTCTGCAGGGGAGAGCTGAAGCTGGGCAAAAATGTATAGGCAGGTAGTAGTGCTTGTGTCAAACTTTTCTTTAGCTGAAGTACAGCAGACCACAACTACTAAAGTCGATGTTTGTTGCCCAAAATTTGAGTTCATGTGTGATTCTCTTGCGTTGACAAACTATATATGAGAAATTATTATCAAAATAAATGGGCCTGCATATTACTTTAATTTTCTGTTGTTACATTTAAGGTGATTAGCTGGTGTAGCTCATGATCATTAAATGTAGAGTAGTTTGAAACTTCCCATTTGTAGTCTGTGTTTTTCATTGATGCTTTAGTTTGAAAGCAGGAAACAATCTGAAAGTAATTGTATTAAGTGTTTCAGCACAAAGATTTTAAAATATAATAGCTTGGCATGTTATTCTATCTCCTTACTATTCCTTGGAGGAAATAAAATGGAGTTGCAACTTTCATCCAGGCAGCTTTTCTACTACATCCTGTTTCCTTCCGCATACTGGAGAAAGCACTGACGTTTGTCTCCCTTTCCTCCACTTCCAATGAAAAAAATCCTGGTCTCCATGTCATAGCACTCACTCCCGTGAACTCTGATACAGTTTTTGGGTTGTTTAGGCAAATGCAAATTTTGCCCTCTGTATCAAAGGGAAGATTGCAAAGAACAGAGGAATATGCACAGCCCTGGCTGTCTGGACTGCCCGAAGGGCAGCTTGCTGTGCGAGCAGTTGCTGTGGAAGGCTGACATCTCTGCTTTTCTCCCACTGAAAGGCAGACTTGCAATCCCCTCTTTCTCAGAGGGAGACTGACCCTTGAAAAGGCTTGGCATGAAATGGATTAACTCCCTGGAAACTTTGTTTGGAAATGTTAGGAGACTGCTATGTATATGTGCTGGCAATCTCTGTAAGAGACAAATTATTTTCCCACCCTCTCAAGCACTTGATAGTTTATCTGTTGTTTATATTAAAGATTGATCGTGGTTATATATTCCTAATTCAGGGTTCCCATTAATCACCCTATGCCACATAAGAGACTGGAGAAGAAGAATGAGGGTTACTGGAAACCAGAAATGTGATCCCTGGCTCTCCTTTTAATGTGACTTATCCTGGCATTAGCTTTGCTCCTATGAATTACTGCATTTGTGTAAACTTTTTTTCCCCCCCCCCCCATTTTTGGTGTGTCTGTTTTTCTCAGGGCTATTTAGAAAAAGATGATATAGTTATTACAATGATTGAGGAGAACATTAATCATGACACTTGCCATGTTACTATTTCGAGAGGTCCCTGCTCCCCCCAGCAGGCCCACCCCCTTGTTTGCTACTCCTTGCTTCCTCTCCCAGCCCCAGCAGCCATTTCCTCCATCAGAGCAGATCCAGGCAATTGTTTCAGCCTGTGCAAAATGAAGAGGAGGTGGCAAAGGACCACTGAGGTTAGGACAAATGCTCAAAGGCTGGGACTTCCTGAAGTGCATCGGCTGCCAGCAGTGAGATACTTTCTGCCACAGCAACAGAGCAGATCTGTATGTCCTCCTTGACCCTGCTGAAGGTTGCCAGTCCCAAAATGTTCGATCAACCATTTGTGGTCCCTTCCCTTCCTAAGTGTGAGAGACAAAACTGCTGGCAAGAGGGAAAGAGAAGGGAATTTATGAGTTTTTACAAGTTATTTGGGCTATGAGAACACATTGCCGGCCCTGCTTGGAGTCAGATCCAGAAGCCTTTGGAGCAAGCTGTTTTCCTGCCCTGACTTGTCTGCCTGAGAGTCCCTTCACATCTTTGAGAGGTGTGCATTGAGCCCAGCTCTTTAATATGTTCTGGTGGGAAATCGTTGCACTGCTAAATTTTCAACCAACGGGAGATTTAATCTCTTAAATTTTTTATTTGCTGTGTGCTTGTCTTTGTCTAATATAAAGAAATTACTTGGATTTTAAAAGGGGCAATCAAAATAATTTCTATTTGACAAATCAGAACAAATTTGCTCTGAAGAGACTGGTGTTATTTATACAGATTATCTTCTCTTTATTTGTAGCTCCACTAAACATACTTTGCCAGGTTTATCCTAATTCTGCGCAGATTTTTCTCTTGAGTCATGTTACATTAATGTCTGACTTCTTTGGTGCAAAATCCCATTATTAAATTTGTTATTTAAAAATATTCAACATATTCAACACTGAGATGTGACTGTAACCACTGGTTTGTGTTTATAACTAAACAGCCTCTCCACAAAAGCAAGAGATCACCAGAAGTTCTGCAAATCTAGGAGAATTAAGGTCCATTAATTGTGATGAAAGCATATCTTTAGTGAAATCAAAGGGAGAGGAATAATATAGGAAAGTCTTATATCTGAGAATTTGCAATAGTTTTATGCATAATTGCATAGAAACAGTGATTTTAGAGGACTAGATGTTTTTTAAATACTTTGGTTCGAGCTAATTTAGATTACTTGGTTTTTCTTCCCATGAAACTACCTTTAATGGCATATTGTACATATAAGAATAAGAGAATTTATTTCTGAGTTGGGAATAGGTTTTTAATCAGACTCAGTAATGTAAATAGACCTCTAGTTAAAAGTTCATTCAAAACTGAGGACTGATGTGTATTTAAGTGCACTGTATGCTGAAGTAGAAATATCCCCCAGTGTTTAACCAAAAGCATGTTTAATGTGTGGTTTTGTTTTGTTTTTTTTAATGTTTAACAGTAACTGAAGCTGGCTTTGGTGCTGATATTGGGATGGAGAAATTCTTCAACATCAAATGCAGAGCCTCTGGCTTGGTTCCCAGTGTGGTTGTACTTGTTGCTACAGTGAGGGCTTTGAAGATGCATGGAGGTGGGCCAAATGTAAGTTTTTGCACCTTTCTTGGAAAAATCAAATTGTTGCTAATATTTGAAATAGGTAAAATACCTTGATTTAAGAAATATTTGGGGCAGTATTTAGATAACCCTTCTGAGATGCCTCATTGTATAGATGTTATCACTAAAATTAATGATATCTCTAAAATCAGGCCACAAATGAAAGAAGAGGGATGAAAGATCTCTAAGAAGTACTATATCTTGCAGAGCAAGGGAAGTTTGTTGCATTAAAAAAAAAGGCTGTAAGAGATAGATATATCCATTTTTTTCCTACCTTTTGCAATAGTATTTGTAAGGGCACTGAAGTTGTCACAGGCTGGGAAATTTGACGGTCGAGGGGGAATGAGACAAGTTTGAGTTGCAGTATGTGAGTGGAAGTAGAGAACATTGTTAGTTTTAGTTTTAGTGTTAGTTTTTATTTTGCTCAGATTAGTTCCCTGGGGAACACTGAAGTAACTGATGAAATTTTGCAAGTGTTTTCCTGGTGTACCAAGAGTCACCAGTGTATCATTTTTTGCTGTCTAAGCCACAAGGAGATTTTACAGATTACTGATTGTAGAAATGCTCCCCAAATGTGCAATCAGATCAGACTCTGCTAGCCAAGCAGACAGATACTTAACTCCTAGGAACACTTTCATCTGCCCAGCAGCATCCTGGAGAGTGATGCTGCCAGGGAAACTGTCACACTGGGTGAAAATACCAGAGCTGTTTCCACAGCCACAAAATTTTAGAATGCATGGTTTCCCTTACAGTTAATCTTCTCTACGAGTTAAAGCGAGCTACCCTTTTTCAGTCTTTCAGGTTGATATAATGATATAATTTTCTATCATTTTAGTACACTTCTAATGCATGTTTACTTTATTTTGAATTATATTTCTCCATCCCTATCAAGGCAAGTATATTTTCACATGTGTTATCACTCAATCTAGCAAAAATAGGACTTAAATATGTCTTAATAACTGTCTCTATTTCTGTCTCACTTGTGTCCTTAGAAGTTTAAAGGTTTCATTTGTTTACAAATGTGATGCATTCATCACTGAGGCATGTAGAGTACCAGATACTTTTACTGGGAGGTTAACTATAAAAAGGACTAATGCTAGAGACAAAAGTGAGTAAGTCTAGTACCTGGGATTGTTGTTATGTGGTCCTTGGAGACTCAGTACAGTACCCCAGTACCCTCATGATGCACTTTTGCATGCATACCTTTGTGCTTTCCAACAAATTACTTGCATGCTGTTCCTTACCATGGGCAGTAATTAAAGGACATCAAAGATGATGTTCTTCTGTGTTGCCGTTATTTCTTCAGCTGTTGGAAGTTGCTGCCCATTGTCTTTGCACTGCTGGTGTGCTGTAACAACATGTAGAATGAGATCCAGCTGCCTCCCTTAGTAGTCCTTTGCATCTAATTGCTGAGGCACTACCTATGTCTTGCTACCCAAATACAATAGGAAGTGTTGCTATTGTTTGTGTGCTGGTGCAACTTGGAATAAAACACAAGCTGCAGTCAGGCTGTGTGCACTGGTATGGGTTAACTGGAAGTAGAGAAAGCAAGCAAAATTGCACTTCAGACTCTTTAGTTTTACAAGTATCAATCTGTGATGACTTTGATTGTTTATTACTATCTGATCCCAGGTAACTGCTGGTGCCCCCTTGAAGAAAGAATACACAGAAGAGGTAAGAGGAACAGTTTTGTAGTAAAGTTTTTGTAACAGTTATAAAACTTCAAAGAGGTTTTTGTTTAAAGGAACAAAATAATATAGTGTACAGAGAATCAGAACTTCTCCTTGCTCTGGCTGGAGAGTGTGCAGCCTCAGGTTTGACTGATGCTGACATTCAGTGAACATCTCTAACAGGTATAACTAACAAGTGAAACCAACTCATCTTCCCTCAGCCCCTTGTGTTACCCATCTTAGGTGTATGATATGTGTGACTGCATGATGGATTGTAATAAGGAGCTGAAATAGCTGAAAAAAACCCCTTTTTTCAATAGTTTTTCCAGGACCAGTAAGTTTTCAGAGAGTGTTGTAGGGGTCAAGGACACTCCCTGAAATTAATGATAGCTTAACTTGTTCATTAAACAACAAATCTAATATGTTTATGCTACACATTTGGAGTGGGATGTCAGTCTTCAAACAAAGAGTGAGTTCTGCAGGTTTGTTTTCTTTGTCACTTCACTCCAGACAAATTCTGGTCTTCTGCTTGTATGAGGCTAAGGGTACGTGCTTTGTTACAACTAAGACAAGGCATACAAAGTGTGATGTAAAAGAGTAAATAAGGAAATCCAGTAATGTGCTTTTATCTGGGTTATGTATGTGTATATATGAACTCTGCATCTAACACATCTGTATGTCAAACCCCACCCCACTACTGCAGTCTGTTTATAAACTTTGGAAACAGCAGACTAACATCCCTTTTACAATCGTGACAAGCAACCAGTCATCAGCTGCACCATCTTCCTCTGTCTCAGAAGAGAGAAATGGGTTCATGTACAAATTCTGCACACTGCTCAGCTACTTAAATATGTCTGATCTTATTAATTAGAATGAGAATTAATTAGTGCCAGAATAATTTCATCTGGAAGAATTTCACTTGCCTGCAACTGTCATGATCAGTACTGTTTATCTTCACTTAAATTTATGGAAAATTCTTTGGCTGGAGAAAACTTTTTGTATCTTATTATTTCCATTAATTTTTATTTAATTGCACAGAACCTCCAGCTGGTAGCTGATGGCTGCTGTAATCTACAGAAACAGATTCAAATTACTCAGCTCTTTGGAGTTCCTGTTGTGGTTGCTCTAAACGTCTTCAAGTAAGTCAGTTCTTTCATTACTCTTATGAGTAAATACACAGTTCAAATTCCTCACTTTTCTTGGTTTTTAAATTATTCAATTTGGCATGAACAAAGAAGCTATTAAAGAATTTCCTCTTTTCATCATGAATATAAAGATATTCGAGTTCTTAGCTTGTTCTTAAGGTTTTAAAGCCAACAAAAAAAAAAGTATATACTATTATGGAGCTGATAATCTTCCATGTTAATTAGCTACAACAATCACAAGATTTTCTTGAAACATGTAAATACAGATGCTGTATATAAATGGATTAAATATATGGCACGATTTCTACGTATAGCTGCTATACCACTGCTGATGGTAAAATAAGGCTAAGTTTATAAGGTCATAAAAGAGAACTAAATGAACAAAATAATGAGACAGGACTGTTTTGTTGGCAGAACTGACTCTCCAGCTGAGGTTGATCTGGTTTGTAAGATTGCAAAGGAGTCTGGAGCATTTGATGCTGTACCCTGCAATCACTGGTCGGCTGGTGGTAGAGGAGCAGTAAAATTAGCTCAAGCTGTGGAAAAGGCAGCCAATCAAAAAAACAGTTTCAAATATCTCTACAGCTTGGAGGTAAGATTTTTTTTTTCTTTTTCTTTTTAATGAATGCATTCTGCATCAAAATTTGATTTAAAACAAGGAGAACATTGAATCAAAGTTATCTATAATACTTGGAAAGGAACTTGCCTTGGTTTAAAATCATAAAAGCTGGAGAGAACAAGCAATCTGTGAGTTGTCTAATCAGGGAGCAGGATACTCGCTGATAATGGTCTTTACTTAGTGCATCAAATGATACATCTGATACTTTCATGTTCAACATAAAAGTATGAATGCAGATGTAACACTCACCAGTTATTTTGGGAGACTCAAGATCTCACAGTCATAGTATTTGTCCTGTCAGGTGGGTAAAAGGAGATGTAGTTGCTGTCTCACAGTCACAGATATTGCAACAAGTTGTGGCTTCTGGAAGGGTTCACTGTCAGTATGGAAGGATGTGACGGGTAGCACATCCATGCTCATCCCACACATCTGCCCAGCCAGGTCAGTACAGAGAGGAAGCACTGCCCTTAGTTGCGCCCACCTACACAGCACAGCTCTCAGGTGAACACAAGGTGCGCAGGTGACCCAGTCCTGTTCCTTCTCTCCTGATGATCAGATTGGAGTCTGCCAGTACAGTGTGGTACACACAATACATGGGTCACTGCTGCTGGCCCTAGGTCCTCAGCCTATTCAGAAGCAGCCCCCAGGGCTTCTGTCCTGCTCCAGCTGATGGCACCAGAGTCCACAAGCCCCTGAGGTTTGCAGCTCATTACAGCTGCTGGACACAGCCCTTTCTTTGAACTCTCTGTCCTCATACATACACATTTAGAGCAGAGAGCACACCCACGCAAAAGGCAGTCAGAAACCAGATTTAATAAGAACAGAGAGGTCCTCAAACACATAGTTCAGTTAGACTATTGGCCAGACATCTTTAAACACAACTGACTTCTTCCTCTATTGTCTCATTTTCTTCCCAGGCTTGATCCTTTTCAATCCACCTTGATTACTCCCTTTTCCCATCTTTGCTCCTTCCACTAAATAATCTTTACACATGCCCACAATCTTCTTTGAAAATCCCATCTTAAAGTTCACACAGTCCCCAAATCTGCTTTTTCATGCATCCCAGAGTCCTCTGCTGCTGTACAAAATCACTTCCTTTCATTTGCAAAGTTTTCTGATCAAAGAGTTTCCCCATTGACCCACCTTGGTGCATTTCACACCCAGGACAATGGTCTCATCTTCCCCTTGGATTGTCATAAGAAACAGGCAATTCAGTGTGCTTTAATTTTCACTGATTAGGTTTTTCCAGAGATTACATTACAGAGGGTTCCTCCACCTATCATTGTTCCTCTGATCCTTGCTGGGGCTTTGGGGCTAATTAGCTTAGCCCTTAGATAACCTAACAAAGGATAGTGTGGTCCAAGTTTCAATCCTGTGTCTGCCAGAGTTAGAGACTCTTTTCCCATGCCTTGGAGACTGTTACTGCAGTTGTCTGCAAGGTAACATCACAGCATTGTGAGCTGTCAAGAGGAGCTTGGACCCCAGGAAGTACTGGAGGTGCTGGGGTACCACTGTGCTGGCAGAACATTTGGAGGCACATATTGCTAAGAAGGTTATACAAATGATTCTCAGGGCTTTCCTGGCTATCCAAATGTGGGTGGGTTTAAGTCTGAACAGCCAAACAGTCATCTCTGGCTCCAAGGAAGCCCTTGTCAAGTTTCAGATCCTGTGCCCATGCTACTTAAGTTTCTTTAGAAAACGTTCAAATGCAATTTTTTTACAACAGAACCTCAGCTTCATTCTTTTAAATGGCTGGAAGTTCCTGTTTTGATTCTTCTCTCCAGAAAAAAGTTCAACTTGAGGTAGATATGCCCTACAGTCTTCTTTCATTCTCTCTTCTCCTTGATATGCACCCTGTATCTGTTGCACCTATTTTATTTTTTCATTCCACCTCCCCTGCTGTTTTACAAAATGTCAGTAATCCAGCCAACCCATATCAGTGCTAACCTCTGCCCAGACAGAATAGATGGAAATATGTTGGGAATATTAGTGCTGTAGCATGTATTCAAGGCACTTTGCCCTTGCAACAATTTTGTGGCTGAAAAATAGCCAATGTATAAACCTTTCTAAGTTTGTCTCAACTGAGATGCTCTGAAAACTAAGGCTATCATCTTATGGGGCTTGTGTAATAAATATGGGGGGAAAATTCTTTGAAGTTTTCCCTACTGGACACTTGTGTTACAGGGATAGCACATTAGCCTTTGACAAGGCTCATATTTAATCTCTGATGTTACTATACACTATGTAACTTACAATCTGTTAGTACAAGTGAATAAAAAGGATTGGTAGGGGTGGACTCTGCCTTTAAAGAAAATCAGATTGATTTCTACTTTAATGTCTTTCCCAGACACATCGTTCTGTGCTGTGTTGCATAAGCAGCATGATCTTAAGTACAAAGGGAATGAATCACATCTTTACCCCAACTTAGTATCCCATAACTTCACACAAGTATTGTAAGCCTCAAAAATATGTTGAAGGGATTTTATAAAAACATATAAAGATTTTTAAATACTGTAAAAAAGTACATTCAGGCCAACAAAAACAGTAGAGTGTAAAGTTCAGGCTTCTGTTTCATCCTTACTGTGCAAAGGATGAGGACTGAAGCAGCTGGAAGTAGGAGAGTGAAACAGCCATGCTGTCACTTTTACAGTATGTAGGTCAATTGGTTACTGGGCTCACAGAGAAGTGAAGGAAAGCCACCCTTCCCAAATAAGCCTGCCCTGATTCTTTTCTTGTTGTAGCAATTTTGAGGTGTGGTTTCTGCTGTTCAAAATGGTAATATTAAGAAATTTAAGGAAGGTAAGAAGCAATAAAATAGGATTCAGACAGATTATTTCCCCCCTCATTGTGCCTAAACGGGGTGTAAGTTGTGCCTAAAGGGGGTGTAAGTGAAAGGACATAGTTTCATCCCTTACCTGATTGTCAGATTTGTCCAGTTACTTGAATAATATTAAGTCCTGGTTGCCTCAGGTTTCACAGGATTTACTGTGGTTGAGGTTTGTTTTTTTTTCCTGTTTTCTTTCCTTTTTAGAAGGTCATAGAGGGGGAATACTCGACTTAAAACCACTACCACTTCATTCATATATGTCCATCTTCATGAGATTGCTCTACTGTTCCCTTTACTCCATGACTCCATTTAATCCTTTGATGTCTATGCACCTTGTTTTCCTGTCAGAAAATTTCATCAGAATTTACTTCCAGAATTACAAACTTCTAATTATTTTTCTATTATTAGAAAAATTTCCAACAGCACAGACCACTGTAGCTGTAACAGGCTCATTCGATCTTTTGATCTTTTGTTAGAAAACATCACCTAGGTTATTTTAAAAGAAAGCTTCAAACCCTTATGTGTAAAACTGATTTGTATCCTTTCTTTCTAGTTAGACAAAAGTTTGCAGTAAACCATATTATTAGTGTGCAGTCAGACATGTAATTAGAGGATAGCCCAGGTCAAGTGGGCTCTCTTTGTTTCATTTTTCTTTCCAAATGCATTCATCTCTGTAGTGCTTTCTGTAATTTCCAAATATATCTTTGAAAACAGAAGCTTCCTTGAAGGATGTTTACAGATATGTATAGTGTGAGAAGAACACTAGAAGAAAGTATTTTCTAGATCTGTCAAATGGTGGTTAAATGTTGAGAATCAGCTGGTTTTTTCTGAAGTATGTTTATACATTTATACCATCTTGTCCAGTGATACCTGAGCATGTGCCGAATGAACAATTTTAGACATTGGACACAACACAGTTGTGTCAGCTCAAGACTCAGGCTCTGCTTCTGTTCAGTATCATAGCAAGCTAGTCTAATTAGGAGACTGTGCTAATTTTATTCCTTGAAGCATCTAATTTGGTCTCTTTAAAATTCTTTGGGTGTCATTCCATGACACACTCTTCTACAGTCCCACTTTTAGATGGCTTTTTGGGTTCGCTTTTTTATTTCTCTAGGCAGACAATATTGTTTTTTATCCTAGGGCCTGCTGCTTATATTTTGACTTTTTTTACTCTTGATTATGCCAAGGGTTTGTTTGACATTTGGTATAAGATGAGCAAATATTTTCAGGGGGTTCGAATGATGACAGACTAGCTCATACATGGTTTTGGGACTGTGTATGTGTGGCAGTTATTTCATGGATCAAATACAAGACATGACTTATGACAAGTAAATACTACATCATTGCCACTGTAGAAGTGTAAGAAAAGGACAGAAACAGATAGAGTGCACCCTGAAATGCTTAGGAATTGCACAGGTCAGGGGACAGTGAAGGAGCAAGGATGAGTTTTCATGTCACGGACTTCAGAGTTTATAACATAGCTTAAAAAATTATTGGCAGTAATTGAAGTAAATACTATGTTATTGTGTGGTTTTAGTATGGATCTTTGCCCCCTGTGCACAATAACCTCTATTAAGTTACTGTTGAGTTGGGTTCTTGCAGAGTGTTTCTCTTCAGTGTTTGAAGGATGGGCTTGTTTAAAAGGCCTCCTGAACTCTTTGTGAAATCATCTGTGGCAGTTTATTTTAATATATATCCTTGCTACATATGGAAAATATCAAAATATCAATCCTCTTATCACTGTTGACTTCCCTTCTGGGTTCAGTTTTCTTGAAGTATGGCTCTTTAAGTTGTACCAGAAAGCTATTACTCAAAATAAAGCTGACTGAACCATTAAAAGTAAGTTTAGATAACTAGGGGGAGGAAAGGACAGGATGGAAACGCATCCCATTCCTGAATTTCTCTGGCTTCAGTGCCTGTTCTTGATCAGAAGAAAGTGGGAAGCTGTATTCCTCGCAAATGCATGGCTGTTGAGTGACCTGCCTTCACTATCCCGGTCTCCTCTCTTCTGCTGTGGTGAACTTGACTTAGAGCAGCCCTCCTCAGCCTGGGGCAGGAGGCATAGGTCTGAAGAAGGCAGGCATTAGGTTTTTAAGAGATACATTGCCCCTTCATGCAGGCAGCTGGAGTGGAGTGGGTGCTCGGGAGATAGAAGAAAGCAGAAGGACTGGCATTTGGCAAGAGGCAGGATCAGCGTATCCAGCTGGTCAGTCAGTTTGCACTATCCCCTTAAAAGAGTGACATGGTAACCTAACAAATATTATTGAAAAGTCATAAATCACTGGATTTATGCTGCACTGGAGAACTAAATTGAAGACTGTAAAGGTTGCAAATGGGAGAGAAGAGAAGAGGTGGTTCCAGCCTTCCAAGTTTGTCAGAAGACACCTTTTTTGACAGTGCTATGCCTTTAGGTAATATCCTGACAGATTAAAATATTTCTAGGTTATACAGTGAAAGTTGATTGCACAGATATTTTGGCAGAGTGAGTGCAGTGCATTGCCTGGCCAGCCTGCAGAACAATGGAGAGCTTTCTCAGCTTGGGACCATCCACTGGGAGCAAGGTTGAGTAGCAGCATTTCTCAGAGAGGCATTCAAGCAGTTAGCAGCATCAACCCTGGTGTTTTTTGTCCCCTGCTGGGAGCATAATAATAGTTTGGGCAAATCTGAAGCATCTGAGTCCAGAGTTTTGTCTGCATCTTCCTCTGTTTGGCTGTGGCAGTATGGTGTGGGCTGTCACTTATCTCATTCCCTCCAGTCTTCGCTTCAGCTGTCACAGACAATGGGTCACTCAGAGGGGTCTAAGGGTAGCATTGAAACAGAGAGAACTCTGCCAGCAGCAGTTCTCTGTGCATTATTTTCTCTTCCATCCATGGTCTTCCAAAGCAAGAATGACCTGTGAGTAATGAAGGAGGAAGAGCCATCAGTGGAGGAAAAAACTCCTTGGTGCATGTACTGGGAGAGGAGGAGCAGCTTGAAGAGGAAGGCAGGGTCAAGAAGGGTTTATGGGGTCTGGGTTTGAGGCCCAACCTCCAGGGGAACATCTCAAGGCAGAGTGTTTCTTACAGTTTGCAAACTACTCATCTTTTCAACCCTACTGAATTGGAGGTGTGGGGGGGTGCCAGGGGTATTTTCTGTTTCCTCCACGAATACCATGAAGTCACTAAGCCATGAAAGCCATCCATCGTGTGTCTGCTGTCACACCACCCCAGCATACCTCTGCTTATTTGTCTAGGAAGCAAATAGCTTCTGTATTGTTCTTTATACAGAATGGAGCTGAGTCATGTGTGGACCTATTGGAGAGTCCTTAAGTACTGCTGGAGTGGGAATAAATATAATTATATATGGTTCTTGATGGTGATAATTTCTGATCCTGAAATGCAGGCTATGCTGCCCTGCAGCATATGCTGGGCTTTAAAATATTTCCCCCCTCTTGTCTACTGCCAATAAGACATCTAGCAGTGAAGCCTCATTAAAGAGGAATTCCATAGGGCTGTACCACCCACTCCTCCCACTCCCATCAAAGAAATTTCTGTGGAGTCTGGACACTTGTTTCACTGAATTGGGTGTTCTAGGGTTGGAAGTTATCTTTCTGCCACTCCATCTCTTTATTTGTGGAGGTAGGCTCTTGACAGCACTGTGCTTTTATGTTTGGTTTCATTATTTCCCTATTCTTTGCATAGAACAATTTTCTTACCCACAGCTGGGGTTTTGAAGTTGAGGAAATGGAAAATAAATCGCTAAAGCCACAAGCTTAGGTGTTGATTCACAAACTGTTTAGCTTGACTGAAAATGCTTTTCCACAAATTAAAAAACAAACTCTTGTTCTGTGCCAGCAAAGGAAGAGGAGTGCTAAGGACTTGGAAATCCTTTTGTCAGCCACAGATCTTCTGGAACCAGAATACACAGATACTTTAATAAATGTGTTTTTATTTTATCCAAGGGAAAAGCCAAAAGTAGGAGTTCAAATGTGCAGAGTCAGCTATTGTTTTAGCACTGCACTCTATCACCCCACACAGCACCTTCAGCCATACTCCCATCATGTTTTCATTTGGCAGCCTTCCCAAGAAGAGGAATGAGTGATGTCTGCATACTGTTCCATTTAGCCATCCAGTGATTCTTCTTTATTGCTTTCAGTGAATGTGTAAGTTTAAAAAAAAAGTGGCACTGCCTTGAATTTTGAATTATATCAAGAATTTCTGCTAAAGCACAAACAGCTTAGTAACAGTAAGCCCAGAGGTTGTCACCTTATAATTAGACTATTAAAAATAGACATTGAGACTAAAGTGAATGTTTAAAGTACTTGAAATATAAATGTGTAAGTTACAAGTGAATAGTGCTTTTGCATATTCTCTGGTTAAATGCACATTTTTTCAACAGAATCATAGTTTTGTTGGAGAATAATGTAGTTTTAAGTATTTATGTTGTATAACTGTGAAGGGATACTGTCAGACAGCACTGCACTGATTAGCATTCACTTATGGTACTCAATTTAAACTAGATAATACCAGGGCTTCTCTTAGAAGTGGGACTTAGCCGCAACCTAGTGGAATGTAGTATGACTAGGGGCTTACTGCTGTTGTCTCTGGCTTTGCAGAGATGTGTCCTGTTGGTGAGGAAGTCAAGAGGATGTTTAAAAGCAGAAGAAATTAAGGAGGAAGGGAACGGGGATTGTTTTCAGCAGTCTCAGGGATTGGCTGTGGGGAGTTCAAAAGATTGACTCCTTTCTCCAGTAGCTGAAGAGCTTAAAAAGTCAGATGTCCAAATTAGGATGCAAAAGGTGGAAATCTTGAGCATAGTCTCAGACCAGATTCCTGGTAATATGCATGCTTTGTTTCACTTAATACTGACTTTGGCAGTGAGACTGATTTCAGGAATCCCAGCCAAGGTGTGTGTCTCTGCCCCAACTCGCTTTTTCTGCTGGTACATTTCAGTGCTCAGATTTGAACAGTTTGAGCAATTCTTCCTGTTTCACACAGGCTTTGCCTTTATGATAAAGTGGATGTGTGAACTGATATGGGTGCAATAGAGTTTTTTTCCCTGGGATACATTTTAGCCTGGATGATTTTCTCTGGTATGTGCAGCTGCACAAACAGCGGTGCTGCCTCAGTGTTGCACTGGCACACGGGTGAGTGTGAGCAGCAGAGGACGAAGCAAAGATGAAAGGAAGATCTTTTGTAGCTGGTCTGCTGTCCATGGAAGTCCTTTATAAAGCCCTATGTGAAAAAAAAAAGATAATCTGAAGTCAGCTGTTAGAAGTGAAGGAAGAGATGAAGAGTGAAGGAAATGTGAGAAAAGGTTAGCAGAAATTAAGCACTATTAAATTATGTTTTAGTGAAAACATTGCTGTAAATAGTAAGGGAAGAAAGAAGACTGTGTAATAAACAGCACCACTTGGCACTAATATCATGTCTTGCAAGTGAGATGGACTGGAAGTGGCAGTATGGCTGGTGATAATCACTGGTATGATTCGGTTTAGATAATAAATACAATCTTGGGAATGACAGGCTCTCACCTTTATCAGTGCTGATTTCGTGGTTTAGTCATTCTCTATCAAGTAATGAAATATACAGCTACACAGATACTGTTTTTGTGAAAGCAGTTTGTGCTTTAGCACTTGTTATGCTTTAGCCTAGGAGATAATCCTATTTATTGTGTGGGTGCTTGGCAGCTTCAGCATGTGCCAAGTGTTTGTGCTTTCCCCAGAAGCAGCATATGGCTTTGGTAGCTCTAAATGTGTGAAATTTCAGAAGTGAACATTCTCTCTGGCAGGAGTGGCAAGATTTGTTGTTTCTGAGAGAACTCTAATGAATTGTCAGAAGATATTTGTATTGTGTGGCCCTGTAGCATCTTCTTATATTTAGGGCAAATTTACCTTAAGTATTTTATGTCACCATTTTCTCAGGAAGCTAACATTGAATTTGGAATAAATTCTCCAAAGCAACCATAATTCCTTCAGCAGAAGTACTAATATGTAGTTGCAGATCTATAAATGTCAGGTTTTATCCAAATCCATAGTGTCTGTTGTCTATCTGTCACTTAAACTTTGCCTAGATGTACTTAGTCTTGCAACAGTCCCAACTTTACATTAGGAAACTCAGAAAAACGATAGCTTTTATTGTTGATCATAAATCTTTCACGCTTTTGACACCCTGGACATTTTACAACTTTCCTTCTCACCCTACCTGTCCAGGTGGCAGAGGTGCTGTGGAATCAAGTTGCTGTTGATAGGGGTGCATCAACACTCCCCATTCAGATGAGACTTTTCATCCTCCTTTCCTTAAGACTCTTTTGGTGCTGGCCTGCAAATGGTTGCATTAGTGCAGCTAAGGGTGCAGCTAGTGGGAATGAACAGCTGGTTCAGGAAATTCCTAAGGCCCTTGTAAAAATTTCTCAGACAAAAGAAAAAATGAGAGATGCTGTCCTGCTTCTGGCCCAGACAGGGATAAATTTTGAAGCAGTTGGAAGGGGATACGGCCAGGAGGTTATTCTATACCATGTTACATCACGTGGGCAGGGGAAAAGTAGTTGCTTTCTGGGAGAAGCCATTCCTGGAGAGTCTTGGTGGGGACACTGAACTGTCCCAAACCACAGCAGATGTGAAATTACTCTTTTTTTAAAAGTATCTGAGATACGCAATTTCTACTGGCAGACATTTGACCAAAATATATAAGGCACAAACAGGTAGTTCACATGATGTTTTTTTTCCCCAGGTAAATCTGGTATCAGCTGGAGGAAGAATCTGGCTTAAAATCCCCTAATGATTTAGTTACAATAGAGAGTGTGATTTTTTCAGCCCACTTCTCCATGCAAATTAGCATTGCTGCTATATGGTGGATATCTTTGCCCATCAGTGTGACTTTTTGATAGTGAAGTGCTAAATAATCAGCAGTTTTGTTGAAAACCTAAAGCTGAACAAGTGTCTTGTAAACATCCAGGCTTCTGCTATGTAAAATGTCTCTTGAATTAGTAGAACTTCTTTTCTGTTAAATAGCATTATGGCACTTTCAAGCAAAATGAATTTTTATTTCTTGTATAAAGCACTAGGTGTTTTTAGTTTGGAAAACATTTCTGTAAATTAAAGTGAAGTTTCCCAGCAGTATTACTTGCTAACTGAAACACAGGAAACTTTTTAGCTTGAAATGCCCTGTTACACTGTGATTCTAAATAGATAATGCCTTAAAAGTCCTACTAAATACTAGGAAACAGGTGGATCCTTAGCATGGTGTAGTGTACTCCTTTCCCTACTCCTGAAACTTCAGGAAGGAAGCATATCTGAGAGCGTGCATGTGCATGGGCTATGTTAATGTCCATAGCACATCTGTGCCTTCCTGCTGGTTTCTGTCTGAGTTTGGCTCAGCCAAATTCATCTTGCATCTGCTGAGATTAAATAGGCCCAAACTCTCCTCTGATACCATGCACACATTTCCTCACCGGTTTGTGTGTGCATGCCTGGCAAAAATATGACAGGCTCAGGAAACTACTTTTTTTGCCATCCACACTCCCACAACTCCTTCCTCAGTGGTGATTCTTCTGAGGTTACATTTGCAAAATTTGAGGTGTGGGTACCGATCCAAAAAGTATCTGAAATTCCGGTGAAAGAAAAAACAAGCCAGGAAAAAACCACAAACCATAAATCCATAGAGATATGGTTTGACTATCCAGCTCAGACTCAGTCATGCAGTACACTGCACATATCCCAGGAGAAGCAGAGTGCCACCACTGTCATTAAAGCATTCTCCTCTGATGTTAGCCAGAGCCCTGCAGGGTTTCTTTTGGAAAATACAGCTGTGGTCATTGGAAGGGGGCTGAAGGCGCGGTAGTTACACTGCTGTCAAATTAGTTTGAAATGTTTTGACACAAATGCAAGTTGAATCTAAATGTCCATCTCCATCTCAATGAATTTACTGAGGTTTAAGCAGAAAGCCATTAGTTTCAATGTTGGCCCGCTGACAACAGGGAATGGAATTCCTTTTGCCTTTCCATTTGCCATTGTTGATAGTCCTTCACTGCAAGCAAACAGCACCCAAAAGGCAAATTAACAGACATGTTTTGCATTTCTCCCACTGTGTTGAAAACTGCCATGGATATGAACATATTTAATAATCACCCTGAGACAAGTTTCATCTCGTGATGGCTGTCCATGACACTAAGTATTCCATTCAGCTTATTGCTGCCAGGAATTTTACCTAGGATATTTGCAATGTGCTATCTCCAGTTCTGATTAGATTTTTTTGCACTTTTTGGATTCCTGTAAAAAGCCTGGTGTAGGGAATGTGACATTATTCCACCCAATTAAGGTGCAGTAATTGTATAGTGAATGTGTTCAGAAAGTGTCTGGTGAAGCTTCTTTAAACCTGTCTTTGAAACTTCAGATCTGAGGGGGAATTTTATCTGATCCTTAGCAGCTTTTAACTGCCTTACATTTAAGGTACTTGGAAGTCTGAAGAGATTCTTTTCTTGTGATGCCTCTGTTACTTGTATTCTTTATTAAAATAAGCCTTAATTTTTCTAAAATTCAATCATAAATACAAAAAAAGTCGGCCTGACACAAACCCTTCAACTGATGTATCTTTGCAGAAAAAGAACTACTTCCAGACAGGCATTGCAAAAATGTAGTTAACTGTGGAACTTCTATAAGTGCACCAGATAGAGTTCATTATTCACAAATTAATTAATTTCTTGCCTTTGTTTGAATGATACACTTCTGTTTTGTGTTCTGGTGCTTTTTGTGTTGCTTGAGATTACCAAGTCTTCTTCCCCAAGTGGTTATCTCTCTAGATTTTGTTTAGCACTTACTCCACGTGTTGTTAATTAAATATGCTACAAGTTACAGATGAGATACTCTCTTTTATGTTGCACGCATCTCTGGCCATCTATAGTCAGCACTGAAATTAGCTGAACTCCTGGTAAGATCCCCCCTCCATCATGCTGTTCCTATTGAAAGAAGTCAGAGAATGGCTTGTTTAAAATAGGCCGGAGGAGTCACAGTTGCTGAGTCCTGGGTCATTAAAAACAAAAGGAAAGAGAAAGAGGAAATTGGAAAGAGTGGTTTACTCAAAATACACAAAAGTGATGGCACAAAAAGTAAATGCCTGATCTGACCACAAAAAACTGTTTCTTGAAAATCTCTTAAGAGTTTTCTAACAGACTGAAGGTCAGAGTCTGCCTCTGCCTTCAAATAGAAGCCATGAAGGCAGAACTTGTTCAGATTGAGCTGAATAACATGATGAGAATACTCTTGGAGACTGGGATTGGACTTAGTGACTTGAAGTTTCAAAATTAATTCTAGAATACTTTAATTTTTTTTTCAAGTGTCCAAGGTGCTTTACAATATCAATGCTACAATTAAAAATATGCATGTGAGAAAGGATAGGAGGTAAAAATAATAATAAAAGAAAATCACAGTCAAAGGAGCAGTGATGGGTCAGGAGTTTTCTGCTACGTTTCCTTGCTTCTCAAGGGAACCTTCCCTGGCTGCCTCCTGCCTTGCCTTGTCCACTCGTGTAGGTTATCTTTATAATGAAATGAAACTTTTTTGTCAAGTGAACCCTGTCAACCCCGCAGAGATGGCGGTGTAAGTTATCTCTTCATTCCTATAACTAGATGGCAGTAATTTTCTCTGCCCACTTCAGGCAATCATAAGCTCACATTGTCCACTCTGTAATGCACAAATTGTGGAGCTTCCAAGCGATGGAGTAGCTGAAGTCATGGCTGTTAGTTCATGTACCTATAGCTGTGTATCATATCCATCACCATTGCTCTTTACTTTGTCTTGTGCTTTAGCAGCCCTGTTTAACAAGGATGAATCCAAATGAGAGATTCAGAAACCTCACTCAGCAAACAAGATCCTAGTTTCTCTTAGCTAATGTTGTCTTGTTTCCTTGTCTCTGCAGCTTCCTATTGTTGAAAAAATAAGGATCATTGCTCAGAAGGTGTATGGAGCTCAGGACATAGAGTTGTCTCCTGTTGCACAGTCTCAAGTTGATCGTTACACCCGGCAGGTAAGAGTGCCAGGGAATTTTGCAGGCATGTACCTGCTGGATGCCAGTCCTGGGAAACCTCAGGGTGTAAAATGTTGTCAGACTGGAGTGTTAAGTCAAGCTTTGCTGAAAGGCATGAGCTTACCCATGGCAGTAAACTGTAGAGGTCAGTATGGATTGGTTTAGATTCGATAGAGCAGAATGGTTTTAACCTTGAAAGCGATCTCCTGTGAGATATGAACGGTGTTCAGAATACTTCTGAGATTGTCCATGAAGCTGTACTTTCTATGCAGTTTGGGTTACTCTCTTAAACCTGACAACTGCATATCTGCAAAAGTTGCTGCTAGCAAATGTAACCAATTTTAGCATAAGAGTGTTCTTTTGTACCTTCAAAAAAGAGTTTGCAAACACAGTAAGACCTGTGCATAGCTATGCACATTGATAACAAAGGTCTCAATAATTGTAAAATCTTTTTATTTCTCTCTGTTCCTATTACTTTCAAGGAATTATGAATACTAGAACATGAAATAGATCACCTACCCTAAAGTATGTTTGGAGCATGTTACAGTTTGAAAAGTTTTGAAACCATGTGTAGAGGTGAATGTATTTTTTGTAGTGGAATGGCTTCTGGACATAAATGTACCTGGAGTCTCTCTGTCAGAAAGTAGAAACAGTATTTTTTCCAGGAAAAATTCCTGAGTAAACTTGAGCAGCTTGGTCAGACAAGCAGAAGTCCTTGGTCAGACAAGCAGACAGCCATCTTCCCTATAATGCAAACTTCCTGAGAATTAATTTGATTTTTCTAAATGGAAAAGAGGTTTACTTAGTGTACTTGAAGCAAAATAATCCACACCTTTCTTTTTTTCCTGCTGTGATCCTCTAATCTATTTTTTAGCTGAAATGTTAATATATTAGGAAATATTTTCACAATGTCACTAAGGGGTTGTCAGCACTGGGCTGCAGAGACAATTCCCTGAAGTGCTGTCTCTCCTCCTGGCCCTGTTTGTCAAAGAATTGAACAGAAGAGTGGAAGGTGCCTGACTCAAGATTAATCAATAACTTGGAGACAAATAATGGGTGGGGGGGAGCTGCTGAGACACTTCTGATTTTCTCCCACATTTTCAGTAACTAGTGCACCAGCATTAGTGAAGGGGGTGCCATCACCTCATGCAGGTTTCGTCTTGTTTAAAAACAAAGGGAAGCATCATGAGCACCATCTGTGTTTACCCTCAAGAAGATATTCATATCCTTAGAAAATTTTGGACTCTGAATGCTGGTCTCAAATTGGTGTCTAATTAGGTCGTTAGAGCCCACAGGGAACTGCTGTATGAGAGGTTTCTTTAAGATACTGATAACAAAACAAATGATAACATAACAATGTGCCTTTACTGTAATTTTTAAAACATTTTTCTTTTATTTTCTTTCCCTTTTGCTGTTAGGGATTTGGAAATCTCCCCATTTGTATGGCAAAAACTCACCTATCCCTCTCCCATCAGCCTGAAAGGAAGGGTGTTCCCACTGGTTTCATTTTGCCAATTAGTGATGTGCGAGCCAGCATTGGAGCTGGATTCATCTACCCTCTGGTAGGAACGGTGAGTGCAAAGTGTTCAACCAGTAACTCCCCTTTCACCCTTTGACAGGGAAGTGCATTTCCTGTTTGCTTCTAAAAATAATGTGTAGAACCACGTGAGTTCTTGCTTTTGTTTAATAATCTTATCCTCAAACTTTTTGTAGCTCTACATTGATAGGAAAAGATAATCAAGAAAATGCAACGTCATACAAGAGACTGTTGGGTCTGAGAGAATGGCTCTTGCTGTTGTTTCTGTTGCTGTTGTTTTTAGGTTAGTCTAGGGTATTTAGGCACCCTAATGCTGCAGAAAAATGAATTTACTTTTCATTGCCTTTTCTTATTCAAATTTCAGCCTGTAAATAACGAGTTAGATATTATTGTAAATTTTAAATCTTTTATACTTCATTACAAACCATTTAAATGTATTTAGATTAAAGGAATTGCGTTGGGGAATAGAGTATGCTTAAAAGAATTGCTTTTCATCTGATGAGCCTGATCCGCTCCCAGTCTTCGTGGACATCACTACTGGTCCTGTAAAAGTAAATTATGGTAGGAAGGGGTGGATTTTTGACTGCAGAAGTAATAGCACATTCCTTCTCCTTTTTTAGACAATTTAAACAATGAGGTGCTAAAAAGAGGCAGTTGTCATCCTTTCTTCCTACCCATCCTTACAAGTACAGACTCAGGTTAGGAAGCTCCTGATACTTTCTTCCCTTACAGGCTTATCAAAATAGCTGAGGAGTGCGTTGGCTCGTGCCTTTTGCCAACCACGCACATCTTAATCCAAACAGAATTTGAACTGCATCTGACATCTCATAGCTAGAGTTATTACTAATGTGGAGCTGATTCATGGGATGGTGCTAGAGAAGGGATGCAAAAGCCATTGCATTTCCGGAGAGCACTCTCCCAATGTTATCTCACCTTCCCAGAGCACGGCCTAATTTCCTTGTGTAGCAGTACACTTAGGAAAGGTTGAAAGTTTCTAATCTATTGTTTTGAATTCCCTCTGAAACAATCAAGTGTTTGAAATGAGGAAGGAAGTACTTTCTGACCAGGAGGGTTCCTGGAGTTCAGGAAACTGTGTCACTTTAAGTCACTGGACTTGGGGATATGCTTTCCTTCCGCATGACCCCATTATGCACATCCACCAGAAGCAGAGCACAGCTGTGTATTTAAATTGTGTAAGACCAATTTCCAATTACTGGTGACAGGGGTAAAATTTGTCAGAACTTCTAGTATCTCCTTCATGGCCTGGATTCAAGTTTGCACTGCAAGTTGTGTGTCATGAAGTTATGAGAAGGAGTGCATGTGAGTAATGGGCAGCAACTAATTCAAATTCACGAGGGAGGTATTCTGTTCGATGTCAGAATGAAATATTCTTGGGTTGAGCTTTCTGAATGAGTCACACCCTGCATGCTTTGCTATAAACTAGCTGCAGTTTGCTGTCATAAATCCATAGAAACTATCCATAGGAGCAGTATAAACCAAACAAGTTCAAGGATTACCTCTTTCTGTTTCCATTTAGAACCAAAAAATGCAGTTCTTTTGAAGGACATTTTGTATATGAGATTTCTTTTTGGAGGAGAACGTAAAAAATACGTCTAAGTTAGTTAGCCTGACCTTGGTGGTATTAGCCGTGGAACTTCTCCCATATCCTGAGCTGGGAAGGCAGTATACTCTGTGTTATGTATTCCAAGAGTTTGTAGGCGAGGTACTGTATAAACATAAGATCCCCAAGAGGTAAAAATGTAAATACATGGACATCGATCATTGGTTGTTTGGAAAAATATTGCTAATGCTCAGGAATGTAATGCTCAGGAATGTGGGACAGAACACTTCTTGGAACCATCACAATTGCTACAAATCAGAATGAATGAATGAATATGAATGTGTTCCTAACATTGTTACCACACAGTTTTCTCTTTAGAATTAAATTTATAGCAAGAGCTCCAACTTGCTGCCTTTCACAGTGAGGAGTTGTGATCATCGTGAAACAAACTTTCATAACATAATTGCACCATGATATTTGAAATCGCTTTTCTAATTTGTGACCTTCAGATTTTTTGTGCCTGTTGTTGTCAGCAACTAAGTCTTAGGGTTGGTGTTACTTTCTAAGTTGTGCAAGAAGAAATATTTTTGATGTCTAGTTTCAAAACTGAAAGCCTTCCTGTGGCAATTCTCTTACTAATAAAGCTATCTGAAAATGTCTGCAAGAACAAAGTAAGTATAAAAGGGCATGTCCTGAAGGCTTAAAATGGCTGGAGGTCAATTCTGTTAGTAGAAGGATTACAGAAATCCCAGTGACAGCATATGGTGAAAATATCCAGTCATGACAGTGGATTAGATTTCTTTATACAGGAAAAAAAGAAGGAGCAGCATATAACTTTTTTCCCTTCCAGTGCTTGGTGGCTAATTGTATTAATTGAGAGGTCCCTTAATACCTAAGCTGCTCAGAACCTTCTTACAGCTAAGGCTTTTCTGATGGCAGGAAAAAATGCTATTTTTCATTAAAGTTGTGGTGATAATTCTGATGCTAATTAGATGTCAAACTCCATTCTCAAAGCATATTTTTTACCAGGTGAACTTCTCATATTCTAACTTGCCAGAATTTATCAGTAAAGCAGGTCATTAAGAGTTCTGCTCCGATGTAATTGGGAAGAGCATTACAAATGAGAGAGATAAGTACTGCTGAAAGATAATAAACTATCTGCAATAACTAGCATTTGTAGTTTAGCCTTGTCACTAGCACATGCAAAGTAATGAAATTTGTATTTATCCCAGCTCTGATACACAGTGATTTTATTTTTTTTAAAACTAAATATTTAGCATGTTGTCTTCATATTCTCTAGGCAATATTTGGTTTGTGTTATGGTTGGCTCCAGTTCCCATACAGCATGGAAGTCTTTCCAGGAAAAATGAGCTGAGCCTTATCAGAGGAAATCAGCAGTGAAACAAGAGGTGCATTTAATTAACACTGGCACAGCTTTTATCCAAGTTCTCTGAGACCATGACCCAGAGGGCTACATCACTCTCACAGGTGGACTGTTGACATCATTGCTTGGCCTAACAGAGTGATGGCAGGAAAGCTGCTGGAGTATATGTAGGAAACCAGTGAAGTCATTCACTAGCAATGCTTGGGTGGGGAGTTATTAGATTTTTGTAGTATGTGTGTTTCTCTCCACACCCACCCAAAAAGCCACAGCAGTTTGATGCTTTCTCACATTCAGCCACATTTCCATTGTTCTTTTTCATGTGAGTTGCAAGAATGCAGGAAGGTCACAGAAGTAAAACCTCTTGCCTTTTGCTTTTGTGAAGTGATGCTACCAAGTAACTGGTACAGGAAATAAATTTGTGTTTGAATCACGGTGAGATTTTTAAGTATGTACTACTCTTCTCCAGCCATGCACTTTCATTTCAATGGGTTAAAGTTACAGGCATGGTCACTCTGAAAATATGTGGAGCCTTTGGAGTCATGCCAGCTTCTAAATTCTCACAATGAACTGACATCCTCCAGATATCAACATATCTAGAGAAAGGTCAACCTATTACAGAAATATTTTTCTCCTCATAGAGAAAGAAATTCAAGTCTCTGGAACTAGTGCTGAAACTATATCCCCTTGGAAGGAACTCTTGGGGTGACCCAGTGTAGTTTGAAATCCGTGTATGGGAGGAACAAAGCTCTAGTTCACTTGTGGGTGAGAACCAGGACTGTTCTGCCAAAATACTACCTGGATATTGTAAAAGGGAAAAGACCTCACAAGTAAATATTTTTATTAATACTTTCAGGAGGAAAATATTGTTCCCTGTTGAATAAATTTCTTCTTTCTCAGTGGTTAAGGGCTTAACAAGTTTTGAGAGTGTCTGTTGAACATAAGCTGGAGTCCAGGCCACCTGAAGTGAAATTGCAGTTTTTCAGTGGTGCATGATGCTCAGTTTGTCTCCAAACTGTCATTTTGTCACTTTTCTCAGGTGCTTTTATGGGACAGATGAATAATAATTATTTGCTTGCTCAACTCATCATGGTGATCTGTGTAACACAGGGTAACATTTCAAAAACATAAATGATGGTGAGGTTTATATTTGCTTTGTAAAACATTTAGCTTACAGTTCAATTTTATATTGCTTAAGGATTTAAGCTCTGCTAGGTATTCTGACCACTCTTGGTCCAAAAAATATCCCTGGGGATGTGGCACTTGGCACCTGCCTTTGGTGTTGTATAGTTGCTGTGTTGTAGCAGTGCTCAGAACACTGGCTGTGAAAGCTAGGTCCTCACAGACTCTGTGGGCTGGTTTTGAGATGACTGCAAGGAGTGTGTCAGCAGTAAAAGTAAAGGAAAACCATGAAGTTCAACTCACAAAGGAAAGTAGGTTAACAATTGTTTAGTTCTAAGCTGAAAATTGGTAACAGGAAAAGAAAAGCTGCCCTCTGTTAGATGATGTGCTTTGTATCTATTATAGTAGGTGTCACCCCAACGAGGGAGAGAGGTTTTCTGAATTATAAAGGGTGCATCATTCCTGTACAGTGACCAACTATGCACACCTGGAAATGCTGAATGATGTTATACTTGGTGGAAGGCTGATAAATTATTCGGGATAGGGTTGATGGGGGCTGAGGATGACCAGATAGGTATGACTGATGGCTGGAAGTGAGGGTGAGGACAATCAGTTTCAGTTTGTTGTGTCTAGAAGCTAAATGAGGCTGAGAGGTTAGTTAGTAGGCTGAGGTTAGTGTAATAACAGGAAATCCAGTTCTGGCCTTTGGTGAATTGCATGATGTGGTTGTCAATGGTATTGGGTTGGCCAGAGAGGGGAGGGTCTCTGTAGATATGGCAGGAATAGTCCCAAGTGAATGATTTACCTGAAGGACTGAGGAAAAAGTTGTAGATTATAATGGAATTGTTTGCCTTTGCAAAACGTCTGAGGCACATGGACTATGAGGCAGTTAAGATTCAAGGATGGCTGTGGCCATTTGTGATCAGGAGATGGGAATAGAAAATGAGGTCAGGACTGGATAGATAAGATTGGCTGCAAAGGAAAAAACTGAGAGTTGTACCAATGGGAGAAGATAGCTGTGAAATTATTTGAAGACACATCCAAGATGTACATGGATAACTGGAAGAGATCACTGACACAAAAGCCACAAGGGTTAAAGAGCTTTCAAGATGTTCCAAAAGCGTTAGTTAAAACAATGACATGACCTAAGATCTGGGCAGGAAGAAGTCATGTGAGTAATGAAAGTAGTTACAGGAGAGCAGAACATGCCTTACTGATGACTAAGGATTCTTTTTTAATTTAAGAGGAAAAGAGTAGAGTTTAGCTGGCTTGAAAATATCATTATAATTTCTGTAGCTTTTGAAAGTGAATAGAAAAGAATGTATTTAAATTATATAAATGTCCATATAGACTGGGCATTTACTGTTTACTTCACCTGTTTTAAACTGATGTGGATAAGCCAGTGCTTGTTGAAAATACAGAGTAAATATACTTTGCTGTGGATCACTGTACCTCCATGCCATGGCTGTGACAAAGCCATATGGTAAAATATTCTCTTATAACCTGAAACAACATCCCAAAAAAACCCCACAAACCAACCTCTCTTCCTCCTCTGCCATCTCTTGACAGATAATAAAGCAAGACACTTAGATTCTGTATAGTTCATGCTGTCACTTCTGTTTGTTTGCTAATAAGCATTATTTATCCTACATCATAATAATGTACCATATATTGCCTCTTCTGAATGAAAGATATGTCCCATTGCTGGCCAGATTAAATTTGTAGCTTATTATTGCTTTATTCCACCTAACCATACATTCCTCGAGGGCCAGCACTTGTAGTTAGAGAAATGAATGAATGGTTTTGAATTGTTTTCTACTGAGGAGAAAAAAGAAGTTTTGTAGGGGAGTGTGTGTGTGTTATTCAGTGAACTGAATTGTTGAAGGAAAACCTGTTTTTTTGGGACAGGGTGAAATCACTAGATAACATATCAAAGAAGAAAATAGACCCTGTGGTTTGGTAAGCTATTTAATATTTAGCTTTGACGAGATTTTTTTCTTACTACAACCTCCATTATAAATAATTTCAGTGTGACTCTTGTGAAATTATTTCTTTGTATCCAGTGTCCACTATTTTCCAAAATTATTTTCCATCTTACATGTTTTAAGCCTTGTCAGAGAATTTTTTCTATGCTATTGTCTAAATTTGGTTTTAAATAAAATTAACCTTTTAGTGACAAAAATTAACCAAGCATATTTCTTGTACCAATCAGGTTTCCTTGGTCATCTTTTCCAAGTATATTTATATTAAATGCATCCATAGAAATGTAACATTATGTTCAAACTCTTAGACGTGTCGGTGTTAACCCAAAGTAGTTTATCCGAATAGGTAAACTTAAAACTTATTTACAAGCACAAGAGGTGCCTTTCATGTTTCACTTTAGCCAGAAGAAGTTTCAGACTGATCTCCTGAAAATACATTTTGATATTCTCCCATCTCTTGAGGGAATTTTACCTAACCTCCTTTGCTTTGCATGTGAAAGGGCATGGAAGGTATGGTGGGTCAGAGCAGCTGCAGAGGAATTTCCCAGGCTGGTATGCCAGGATCCCAAGGGCTTGAGGACATGTTTTCAGTTAGGATGAGCTGACTCGACACCCCAGCCCAGGCAGTGTGGACTCACTGATCACAGGTAGTGCCTGCCTAGTGCAGACAAGTTTAAGCGATGCTGGCACCAAGAGAACTCATTATGCTCTGAAACAGTTTAGTTCATTGTGGTTGTGAATATCTTGCCCTCATCAGAGCTGAGGAGTTGTATGTAATGAACTCAGCACAGCTGTCTCAGGCTTGCAGATGCCATCAGTGCAGGCAAATGGGAATCACCTGTAGTGCATGTGGAGCCAAAGGCACACCTCTGGGAAAGGGTTCTTTGCTCAAGGCTTTCAGGGAGCCTGGGAGTCATTAAGATCCTTGCTGTCTGTTCAGTGAGACCTACCTGTGATCATAACCAGTTTGGGTATGTCTTCTCTCTGTTTCATTCCCTTGTCTCTGATTTACAGTCCAAGATCCCTGATAAGAATGGTATGGCTGCATTAGTTAAGAAAGGAAAACACAAGAGACTGATACTTCGTATGGAGAGTAGGGCTCTTTAAATGATATACATTAGCTTCTGTGCTTGGGGTTTGCTTTTAACAAAGATGTATCACTTAAAAGTGGGAAGTGCAATTTGGACAGAAGCCAGCACCAATTCTGGACAACTGCCTTTGGATTTTATGCATGACTTCAGACAAGAAATAGAGGTGTTGCAGTGGAAATGCAGGCACGTGCAAGTTTGAGCAGTTAGTGAATGCCTCTTACTGGGTGTTCTGCAGGGCTAAGAGGGAAGCAGGTGGGTGAATTGTGGCAGCTTCTCTGTGGTGCAGCAGTGCTGCCTGCCCACCCTGGTCCCAGCCTACAGCTCTGACCATGCTGGTTAGCACACCTGATGTGTGTCCAGAGCAGGTAAATGGGTTTGGTGAAGAGCTCATTCAATCAGCCTGGTACATGTGGACTTTGATCAAATGTGAAGAGCTCAAAAACCAGTTTATGGAATGCCTTGAAACAGCAGTGTTAAGGGTTTAATTATGCTATCCATATGGAATATGTACAGACTCAAGTCTGTAGCATTAGAAAGGGCAGCCACGTATTTCTTCCTCCATTCATGATATTTTGGGTGACTTGCTGTGTGAAGAGGCTGATGCTGCCAGACTCAGGGGTCACTGAATCTGATTGCCTTTGGGCAGGATGGGTGTCGCTGCTGCCTGTCGTGGTTCAGTGTGGTCGTAGCAGCCACAATCCTGTCACTTCCAGCTTTTTGCTGTTTCTCTGTATAGGGAAAAATTGAAATTATGTTTCATGCTCCCTATTTTTGTTTGTTCAGCCTGATAATCTTCCTCAGTTGAAGAAATTACAGTTTCTGAAAAGGTTTTCTATGGCCTAAATGGGAAATTTAGAGATTCAGCCATTCATTAAGGAAGGAGTAGTTACTTTTCTAAAATTCATGTCTATGTGCCATTTTTTTTGAGAGGCTATCTTATGCTCACCTAAAGGAAAAAAAAAACATTGTCCTTTCAACATTCTTATAGATGCATTTTTCAAATGCTGATTTGCAAATTTTAGACGTATTTATTCCTTGATAGCAGTAAAAAACTTTGTAGTTTGGATCAAGTGAGTGAATTTTTTCCAGACTGTCCAGTAAGACAAACTATCTAGCAGATGTAGATAGCTGTATATTTGAACAACTTGGCAACTTACTGTTATTGAAACTCCAAAAATGATTTAAAGCTAATAGCAGGAACCTAGCTGGAGGCTGCAAGTCTGTGACTGAACAGTTTTATTGAGTTCTGGATAAATAAGGTGAAAGATGTTTTGAACTTAATAATGTTCCCAGCAACTTGCTTTCTTTCGTTAAATTGCGAAATATAGAATAAATAGTGTGCTAATTAACATTAAAGAGGAATGAATATTTGTGCTTTCTGGTCAAGGGATTATCCTTGTTAAAACAGGAAATGGACTCTGATTTCCTTTTTTTTGAGTATTTTCTCCATAAACTTTGTGTGACAATGTGAGGTTAAAAATAGGCTATACTTTTACACAGTGAAATATAGATCTATTATTAGTTGCTGAATAGCTTTTATAGGGAAGGAAGGGCATTTTCCAGATTGTTTTATACTGAAATAAATGCATCCTGCATTGTTATGCACAAATTAGTATTTACTGAGAAGTTAGAAACTGAGCTTCTCTAATTTATTACGTT
This sequence comes from Zosterops lateralis, assembly GCF_965231275.1. Lineage (NCBI taxonomy): Eukaryota > Metazoa > Chordata > Aves > Passeriformes > Zosteropidae > Zosterops > Zosterops lateralis. Next base: position 55,759,098 of record NC_139764.1, on the reverse strand, counting down.
GTGACATGGACTATAGAAACTATAATACTCAACATTTACATGCTATCTCTTTGTATTAGTAATTTGCTAGGCAAGCAAAATTTTGACTTCTTTTTTTAAATAAGGAGTTCAGAGGTACGAACAGTAAGGTCCCCCTGACAATTCTGGGACAGGACCATGAATAAAATTCACTATTTCCTGGCCTACAAAATCATGAAATGTTTATGTCTAAGAATGTGAAGAATCAGCATGGGGTATTTCCATTGGAGTAGGCTGACCTACATTCTGTGCACAATGCTAAAAGATAAAGTTTTGCTGCTACTCCTCCCCTACTCCACCCACCCGCCCACATAAAAATCCTAAAGTATTTCCTGAGATATTCCTTATTGTGTCCTTATTTTAAAAAATACAAAAGGTACAAATGCTTGCATACGGAATTTTACTTTTGATAAGTGGTAATGGGTTTGCTTTGAAAAGAGCACTCTATCTTTAATAGGAAATGCCATGAATAGAGCATTACCTTTTGACCAACTTGGCCTCACATCAGGTCCTGTGTGAAGTTTTGGATGCCACATTAAAAAAGGATATAAAGCTATTAGAGAGCATCCAGAGGAGAGCTATGAAGATGGTGATGGGTGTGGAGCAGAAGCTATATGAGGAGCAACTGAAATCACTTGGTTTCTGAAATGAGCAGAAGAGGAGTCTGAGGGGAAAACCTCACTGCAGTCTACAGCTTCCTCTTTCTCGTGGCCAGGGACAAGACCCAAGGCAATGGCATGAAACTGTGTCAGGAGAGTATTCCCAATGAAACATGCTGGATAGTGGTGCCAGCTGGGACAGCTGCAAAAAATCTGAGATGTGGCACCAGATGTGCATGTGTTCACTTTTACAGCAAAGTTTGGCTTCTTTGAGATAATTTTGACTCTTACCTCCATAACCATCCACTGGATGATGCTAGCTGCTATACCAGTGCTTGACACTTCACAAGTTAGTGCCTGGCAGCTGGACATGCAGCTTTTCTTGAAGTCATATAAAAATGCCTGGTACAAATGGAACATTCTTTTTAACTGGGTTCACATTTTTAATAATGTTTTTTAATAACATGTCAAAGTTTGGAGCTAGGGTAAACAGTTTCTCTCTAGGGACTCTGTATTTTCAGAAGATAAAATTCTGTAATTGTATGATATTTTAGGCTGGAGTGCCTGACCACAGCATCTTTGTTTAATAAGCATGCTTCTTTAGACAACATAAGGAGCTCGGCTTTAGGCTTAGTAAGAAAAGGTAGTGAATGAGCTATTCAGTCTTACATAGAAATGTTGCAATTGGAAAGAAAGTATTTTAGAAATGTTAAAGTTCTGCACGAGCTGTCCTAATTCAAGCTCAGCAATGCTCTGAAGACTTTGAGTCTAAAGTTAACCTCAGAGTACATGCTTTCAGGAAAAGTAGTGAGAATTAGGTAATCAGGTCATGGTTCCTTTTCTGCACAGCTGCTCAGGAGCTATTTTTTCATGTCACTTTTTTACAGGTTTTTACTTCACTTTTTTTAGTTGGAGACTACATGTCTACAGCAGTTCTAAAAGGGTAGTTGAGTCCAAATCAACTGTTTCTTGTTTTTACAAATATGAAAAATGGCATAAAGATAGAAAGTTTCAATCATCATTTAGCAATCAACACATCAATGATTAAACATACAGAGGCTTGTGATAGTCACAGAAATATCATTTATATCCCCTGCAATCTTCAGAAAATCTTGCTCTGATTCTCCCTAAATCTGGGGTTTATAATCAAAAGCAGTCTATAAAGGCACACTGGGAATGTGTTGATGAGAAAGCTGTGGTGTTGAATGGGAAAGGATTGCAGAGTAACTCTCACTGAAGTGGCAAATCTTATGTATCTTTTAAGGCACCTACCAGACCTTACCAGTGTCCTACAAATACTGAATATCAAGTGTGTCTTGAGGTAGCCTTTTGGTTTCAGTGTTGCAATCAAATGAGCATACCATAAGTGAAAGCAGCAGAGAAATGTAGAAAATGTGTTTGCCTTTGAGTAAATCATCAGTAAACTCTTACGCTGAGATGATCTGTTCTTGTTACTTGCTCACTCAATAAAAACAACCAGTAGACCGAGGCTGGAAGAACTGTGACAATTTGTCACCTGTAGAAACCTGTTGTACTCTTTCTAGTCGTTTTTAAGGTTAACTTCGATAACTGAAAATAAATCTAGCTTGATGTTACTTTTCACTTACATTTTTTCACAAAACAGCATGAAATTCAACACCACTTAAGAATTCCTGCTTGGCTCCTAATTTTCAGTCTCCTGTGAGGGGCAGAAGTACTGGTGGAGAAGTGTGTTTGGGGACACCTGAGACTGTGGAATCTCAGTGATGTTAATTTATGTTACACTTCTTTTAATTTTAGGCAATGCTATTCATAACATAATATGGCAAATGCACCCCCCAAAAAAGAAGTAGTAAATGTCATATAGGCGGTACTACTGAGTTGTTTTTTCCCAGTTCCATTTGCAAGACTGCCTCTTGCTGCTCAGAAGTTATTGTATTTGCACAGCTCTCAAAAACTGCTGGGGCTCAGAAGAACTGCTGATCTAAGAGTTTGAACAAGGAAGCTGTATTACAAAAGCTGTGACTTTTACCTTTCTTTGATTCATTAAATAGCCCAAAATACAGGGGTCTGTGTTTATTTTGCTGGAAAAGAAAAGCTAGTTTGGTATCTTACATGAAGTGCTGTTCATATTATGAGATTATAAATGCCTGATTTCCCTGCTTGCAGTAGAGTTCCCTTGTGAGCATCTCCAGGCTTTGTTCTGCCAGTGATTGCTGAGAAGGCTGTCCTGCAGATTTTTCTCACCATCCAGCTCATGATTTTGGCTCAGATCCAATTTCAGGTTTCCAAGAGTGTTACTACTGTGCAGGACATGTGTCTGTTTGAAAGGAGGTTGATGTATAAATAGTGCTCCTGCTCTCCTATTATTTTACTCTTTTCATAGAATCACAGAATCAATTAGTTTGGAAAAGACCTCTGAGATCATGGATTTCAACCTGTGACCAAACACCGCCTTGTCAACTATACCATGGCACTGAGGGGCACTTCAGTCTCTTCTTAAAGACCTCCAGGGATGGTGACTCCAGCACCTGCCTGGGAAGCCCAATCTAATATCTAATCACCCTTTCTGTGAAGAAATTCCTCCTAATATCCAAACTGAACCTCCCCTGGTGCAGCTTGAGGCTATATCCTCTCAGCCTGTTGCTGACTGCCTGGGAGAAGAGGCTGACCCCCACCTGGCTACACCCTCCTTTCAGGGAGTTGTGGAGAGCAATAAGGTCATTTCTGAGCCTCCTCTTCTCGAGATTAAACACCCTCAGCTCCCTTTAGTCACTCATCAGACTTGTGCTCCAGACCCTTCACCAGCTCTGTTGCCCTTCTCTGGACTCACTCCAGCACCTTGATGTCCTTCTTATAGTGAGGGGCCTGGAACTGGACACAGCACCCGATGTGTGGCCTCACTGTAGGGGAATAATCACTGCCCTGCTCCTGCTGGCCACACTATTCCTGATCCAGACCAGGATGCCATTGGCCTTCTTGGCCACCTGGGCACACTCTGGCTCATGTTCAGCTGCTGTTGACCAGCACGTCCAGGACTTTCTCTGTTGGGCAGCTTTCCAGCTGCTGTTCCCCCAGCCTGTAGCCCTGCCTAGGGCTGTTGTGATCCAAGTGTAGGACACAGCACTTGGCCTTGTTGAACCTTCTGTAAATGCCCATTCAAACCCTACTTCAACAGGGAGTATTCCTGCTCTTGTATGCAGTGTATCAGTATCCAGAGGAAATGTATTTGCCATACAGATCAGTTCCTGTTCATCTTTGCCATTGACCAGCATTGTTTGAGTGGTATCTCTTTCTTGTTGGAAGTGTTTTAAGGATTCCTGTATATTTATGTTGAAAAGCCAGTTTTCCACCCATTGGTTTATACATGTTTGTCTTAATTTATAGTGTTATTACTGGAGGTGGAGTGCAATGAATGGAGTAGTCATCATGTGATGTAAGAAGAATTTCTGTATAAGTACAGAAAAATGTAAACTGTGGGAATGAATTTGTTGATAGAAGGGTGCTTGTAGTTTGTTCATCAGGTATTTGTGGAAAATCTCTCTATAACTGGAGACATTTCTGCTGAAAGTTGAGAGTATTAGGAATCATCATTCTGTTGCTTATCCACATTTTGTTTGGATTGGAGACTGCATTGAAAATGTATGAATTCTTTTGCCCATTAAACCATGCCTTCATTGTGTACAGTTCTAGCACAAGTCATTGCAGCAAATTGATGTGATGTCATAGATGACCATCATATCTTCATTATAGTGGTCAAAAGCCTTTTTCCTCCTTTTTCCCCCACCTTTTCCACCTCTTCCTTCTTGCTCTTTTATTTTTTTGTTTTAGTTTGGATTTTGTTTTTGGGTTTGGGGGGTTTTTTGTCCTCCTTCTTTATTTCTCTCTTTTTTCCTTCCTGGAGCTGTTTCAGCATCTGGAGGCAGTTTTTATTTTGACATGTTTGACATAAAAGATGGAATGTGTCCAGTTTGGGACACAGAAAAGCTAGTGGAGGAAAAAAAAATTGAATCATTGCATTGCACAAATTAGGAATATTCCTTCTGGTCCTTCAAGTAGAAATAGTTTTTTATTTCAGCTCAGGGATATACATGAGAATAAATTGCAATTAAAGGGCTTTATTTAAATGGAGAGAATTTAGCTATGTTGTTGGCACCATAAAACTTAACATTTTATGGAAACAAAATGGCAAATGAGATTACAATATACATTAAACATAGAATGTGTAATTTACAGCTTTAGAGATCTAGCCAAGAGGAAGTTGTATATTAAAACAAAAACAAACCACCACAAAAACAACAAAACCAACCAATAACCACAGACATGCTGTGCTCGGGATCAGTCCTGGACTGTGAAGAGCATGTATCCAAATGTGGGATTTTTCTGTATGGTCAGAATTTCAAAATGTGCATGCCAAGGGTCTGAGTTCATCCAAAGAATGGAGGTGTTTCCATGTGCCAGCAACATCTGTGCAGAAGAGCAGGAGCATGAATACCCTCAAAATATGTGTTGTTACCTCCTTTCTTCTGCCTGTGTAGTTGTAAAGGGGAGACTTGTTGGCCCTATCTCTGTGTCACTCAAATCCACATTTTACTCCTTGAGTATGAAGTGTTACATCCCTTTGCATTAGTGTCACTATGTCTTGTTCTTCCAGGCTTGTCAGAAAGGATAGAGGGTGGGGAGGGAGGTCAATTAGAAGACTTCTGGCTTCTTCCAGGCATGAGTGAGCCAGGGAATGTACTGAATTAGAGGTGTGTTCTTAATGGCACTTGCTTGAGCAGTAAGCAGCTTTTACATCCTAAATTCAATCTCAGAAAGTCCTGAACTTTTCATGATCTTCAGCTCTCTGTTCCAGCCCTCCTTCACATGTTGTGTTTCTGTTTATGGGCTGGTGTTGCTGGCTCTCTCTTAATTCAGACGCAACCTCTGGAAACCAAGGCAGTCTGCTGTATTACGACTCCTGCCAAATGTGATTCTTGGAAGACATAATTTAGCCTTTGCCACAGAATGAGCTTCCACTTTTTAAAATTGTTTTGGTAAATTGTACTTTGCCCTCCAGTAAAGTTTAGTGAAAACCTACAAAAAGAAAGTAGAAAGGCAATTTGTGTGAAGCCTCAGGAATTTCTTGTGTGTAAATTGGTAAAAAAAGTTGATGAATTAAAGGAAAGTTTAGAAGAAAGGTTGCCAAGTGCATAAAATACATTTGCTTTAAATGTAAAATTAATTCAAACCTTCACCTAAATCAGTTTCAACTGAAGTGTAAAGATCTCTCTTGTTTGAGCCAGTGCTGTTGGTTGTGTTGCACTAGTGTGTCATTTTGGGTGAGGTAAAATTACCTACAGGACCACATTAACTTGAAATTGCTACACTCATTTGTAAATTGAGGAGAAACATCCATATATTCAGAGGAAGCCAATCCAAATCTGTTCTCTTTTTGATGCCGTGATTAGGTCTGCTTTTCTAAATAGATGAGTTAGTGTGTTCATCACTGGTGCAGGTCATGGGGAAGCATTGCCAAATAGTTTGTATTAGTTTTGTTCCATGTGCGTAGTAAGTCTGATGCAACTTACTGCAGTGAGAACTTCAAAAGATAAATCTACTCTACTGAGGAAATTAAAAGCAGCTACTATAGGACAACAATTTCTTACAAATGATGAATGGAGTTGCAGGAGCTGTTTTAAACCAACAGAAAACCAACAAAACTTAAAGGATTTTTGTAGTTTTATGGAAAAAAAAAAAACTAAGTTAAGAACTAATTCACTTTTTTGTGTTCAAAGATAAAATGGGAAAGGACATGCCTTTTTAAGGTAGATGCATCTCACACGCATTCTTTTCCTGTTTTGTGTATCCTGTGGTGCACTTCAGTCCAATTGTGAAAGAAACTATAGAAGGAATAGACTTTCAGAGGAAATCAGCTTCTGAAATTTTTTTTAATCTATAGAAATAATGAAAGAAAACAGTTTCTGAAAAATAGGGGGAAAAGGCAATCAACTGTTTCTGCCTTTTCACAACCTAAATAATGTTATTTTCAGCCCTACATAATTCTAACAGCTCTATATAATTTCCATTGAAGAAAAGATTAATTACATTTAAAATTATCTGGCTTTGGATGCAGTGGCATATTGATTCTTAATTCCATTGAGAATGGGGTTTAAGATGCATATAATAAATTGTTAATAAGTAGTTCTTTCCTGATGCTTTAAAAGTGCAGTTTTCAAAAACCCTCAACATCTTTATATTCCTTTCCTGGCTTGCTTTGGCTGTTTAGACTTCAAGGTCTTCAAAAGGGGAATTTCTCCTACTTCGCAAGCACCAGGGCAGAATTCTTCCTGAAGTTCAGGCTACTGAGATGGATGTTGCTTGTACTACACTAGAGATGGTATTTGTTCTCAGGCCTCAGAGAGGTATAAGGATTCTATGATATCATTACTGCTGCCTCATTGTTTCTATCTCTTAGCAATTATCTTCTGAAGTCATGTGCCTCTGTTCTTTGCATTTTGCTGATGAGATCTGTCTGTTAGTTCAGCTAGTGTTTTTCTCTGCTTCTGGCTATGTTTCCCAAGTGGCTTTGGTACCATCCCTGTTTGCCCAGGACATATTTCCCCCTTTTTCTCCAGTCCCTCTCATTCGCCTCAAAGCACTTGATTCTTCTCCCTGTACCATTTTCCCACATGTCACTCAAGGAATAAATAGCTTTCTTAGATATAAAAAATAATGTTGCAACAGTGCAGCGTATCTTGAGGCAAAATTAGGATGGGAAAATAAACTAATTTTCAGTCACTCTGGCTGTCATTGCCACGTACTACCAAGCACCAAGGCACACCTGTGCAGGAACCAAGACAGGTGTGCTCGGAGTAGGCACCAAGTGTTGGTTCTAGATGTGCTGGTTTATTTTATACCCTCTGGCAGCAGGTAACAAATACTCTTTTGGCTCTCCACCTTGTTGGCATGTGAGAGTCGCTGTGATTCACAGCTTCTGGTTGTTTCTCTTGCTGTGAGGGGCCCCTTTCTTACTTGCCCATTTTCTGTATCATTTCATAGGTGGCATGTTATTTTCTGTCTTGTCTCCAAAGCTGTGTTCTCAATATTTGTTTTTCCTTCCAGCTGATAGACTTAAAAAGTTTTGATTTTTCTATTTAATAATTCTGTTTTACATCTCCATTAATCAAAATACATAATAATTTTCCAAACAATGTCTTACTTCTCTTCTGAAAGAAGTTTCTGTATTCATTTGAATGCCACATGCACGCTTAGCTATTTTTCAGTCTTTCTCATGCGTTCCGTTTGGATCGAGCATCTCCTCTGAATAATGCCTTCAGCTGATAGCCAGGAATCGAGGATATTAACTGCAATTTGCAGACTCAGCTAATTGTAAAAGTGGTTTTTGGTTTCTTAGTGTACCTACTTATGCCTTGAGGCATTCATGAAAGATAAATAAGGTACATCAGAAATGACCTTACATTAAGGAGACTGGTTTGGGGGGGGGCTGCATCTTTTGAAGAGTTTATTTAACTTATATTACAAGTTACTTCACATACTCTTAGATAAAGGCTGCAAAAAGTGTGTTTTGGAAGTTGTTCATTAATGGTACAAAATCTGTTGTCAGTGGCAGACAAGCGAGATGTCGGGCAGTAGATGTTTACTGTGCAATGGACATCCTCAGCAACTCCCAAATGTGCTGTTCAAAATCAATCTGCAGTGCCATTCTTCCCATTTGATAGGCTATCATGTGCTAGATTTGCAGTAATACACTGTGCCTTTCATAGGGCTTTTTGTCACTAATTTTCTGATGCGTCGCAGAGGAGGCACAAGTCAGGTACAATCCTTGTACTTGGATGAGAAGGAAATTTTCCATCAAAAGCAACACAACTGGGAAATCACCCGACTTTTGTGGAAATCAAGCTAGTACTGCCACTAGTATGTGCCACTTGAGGCCTTGTTTGAATGGCAGCGCAACCCAAGCCTTAAAATCCTTTGAGATGTTGAAGCTTGTTATATTTATTCTAGAACATTTCCGTAGGCACAGATTAACCACTTAATATGCAGGGCACATTTAGTGACCCACATGTTATATGGCAGATGCCACAAATGAGCAGATATTAGAAAACTGCTGACCTGAGTGTGTATACAAAATCAAGCTTATCACGTCACAGAAGGATAGCCAGTCCCAAGCTGGCTTACACAGAGCCAAGACAAAGCTCCTGCAGTCCCACAGGACCATCCCCTTGGCTGTGGCTGAACAAGGGCAGGGCTGCACGTGGGTATGTGTACCTGTGCTTAGGGGCAGCCCCATCCCCTGCCAGCTGCAGTCCTCTCCTTCCACAGAGGAGATGGAGCCCTTGGCAGAATGGAGACTTAAGTACAGGGTAGGAAAGAGACCAAAGTGAGGAATGCAGAGTTGCGTTAATTTTGCACTGAGTATCTATTGTTCAGTACTGTTTTCCAGCCTGTTTATATTAATATACACAGGTTAACCCTTCCTACTCCCTGATGTTCACATGGTCTTGAGCATAGGAATGGTGTAAATTGTTGGTTTGGGTTTTCACTTACTTTTAATAAAATAATAAAAAGTTATGGTAACTAGAAAAAAGAAGCCCATAAACAGCTAAAAACTCCACCTTAAATGTTGTAATTTCAAGTTTAACTACTTATCTGCAATCTTTTGGAGGGATCTGTCAATCTCTTAACAAAACTGAAACCAAAATCTTTTTATTTTCCAGCAGAAATTTTTAGTAGCATTTGAGGTATTTGTTTGCTTTTGTTTGGTATACTGATCCCATGATACACCCTCCAGGTCAAGCAGCTGCAAAACCTGTTTTTGAAATAGTTTATGAAATGTTGCTACAGTGTAGATGATGCATTAGGGTATAATGATGCTCATGGAATATTGCCTCTGACTCCTTGCCACTTATTTAGTAAAATCTAGGTCTTTTTCAGGTCTTCATTTCATCTTTTGAAGGTTGTCCTTTATGGATGCTCAAAAGGTAAAGGTAGCTGCTGATTCGGCACTGTAGGTAATATCTCAGAATATTATTCTTATCTCTTAAGCAAAAAGAAAGGTTTTGGTTATTTTTCATCTGTTTTGGAAGTGTTTGGAGTCACACCTTTCCCACCTTACCAACAAGAGTATTTGCAGGAGGAAAAGTAGATTCTCCTAGTAGATCTTTAGCATTTACTTTTTGAATCAAAAAGTTTGCAATAACGTGCTCAGAGGGTTTGGTTATGTACTGATAACTCAATGGAGAATGGAGCTGGTGTAAATAAAGAGTTATGGATACAGTTGAATTGCTGTTTGAGTATCAAAATGGGAGATACTTGCTCACTGACTCCAGCTGTCTTAACAGCAAGGATAGGGAACTATGAAGTCTGGAGAAGCACAGGTAAACTGAAATATGTGTGCATTTGCATAACATCAGTTAAAGAAAAATATTGCACCCATTTGGTTGTGGGGCTAATTAAATGGGCCTTAAAGCTTCTGCCAATAGATGAGGCATTCCTTTCTAATTGCAAATATGAATTTTTCTTGGAAACTTGATTAGAATTTCAACAAACCCCAGCTGCCAGCAAAAGCTCACTGTTTTAATAACCTGCACATATTTCATTTCACATTGTCAGTTTTATCTCTGCCAAAGTACCTATCACCTCATGCTGCCAATCCATTTTGGTGCTGGAAACATTTGGAAAGCTTTGATTTATAGTAAAGACTTGCCCTTCTTTCTAAAACGCCTGTCTCATGTTTCCTGTCTTCATGATTATCCATCTGATCAGTCTTGTTCCATTTTATTTCAGTAACTGTAGGTTTTTGAGAGGTGATGAGCCTTTTCTTTTGGGGAGAAAACTTTCTGAAGAAAGTTAACATAGAAAGAAAAAGCAAACATTTTGTTGTGTATGACAGTCCAAGGAACAGACCAGTCAGTGTTTTCTAGTTTCAACATTGCTTGGATAGTTTGGTTGGATTACACAGTTGTTTTTTCTGTGTGCATTGCCCACACTGAGAGTTTGGTGTTGTATTGCTGTAGAATATGCCCTTTCTTAACAGAAAGAGGCTAAGAGCAGAGAAAAATTGAGAGTTCTGCAATGGTAAGGATATCAAGTTTGCAAGCTGAATCATGATGTTGACATGTCATATAGACCAGGTCATTTATGTTTAATAGACTGTAAATCAGAGAATCTGTTCCTTGGACTGATGGTTGAAGTCTTGGTTCAGATGGGACAAGCCCTAGTGCCAGCAGAGTCTCATCAAGTTTCTCTGTGAGTTACTGGGGAATGAAGAAGTGTGTAGCAGGCACTGCTTCCATCTGCCCACCACATGAGCCACTGTAGGTCCACTGCCGATACATGAGGAATAATCTAAGATGTTTGTATACTGTGAGTAAGCAAAGGCATACCCATGTAGTATGTGATGAAGATGCAGCTTCATCTGTGTATGTGGCCAGTGATGAAGATGCAGCTTCCAGCTATAGTGCAAGCTGTTGAGGGATTCTCAATGTGGCTTAATCAGTCCATGCTAAAATCTTCATTGCTAGTGTTGCACCTGTTGTGTTAAAGCTCACACATGTCCCTGCATGCTCATGGTAGGCATTGGGCATGAGTTACGTCCTCAGTTTTGTCATGCAGATCTGTCTTGTGCTATTTAAGTAGAACTCTGGAGTTAGAGTTCTACTTAAAATAGCACAATTTTGTCCAATCAACACCTTTGGCAAATGTGACGTTGATTGCATTTTTTACTTTTTTTTTTCCAAATATTTGTCTTACACTGAAAGCAATGCATTTTCTTCTTTGCTCTGTGTAAGCTGCCTTTTGTATATCAGATTTGCTTTTATACAGCCTTACTTCTTTTGTCGAGGTTTGTGTTTAGTCTGTCGTTGGTGCTGTATTTAAGATTAATGTTTGTAATGTTGCTGGCAATAACTTCTAAGTTCAAGATGGTGAAGGAAAGCATTTGCTCCCATTCCATTTCAGACAGTGTCAGAGGATTTATTTAAAGTGTGCCTTCCAGTCCCACTCACTTGCTCCTTGGAAATAAACCTGGATCCAAGCTGGATGATCAGTACCAATGTGAAGGACCATGCTTGACTTCCATAAAATTTCTCTTTCTTAACATTTATTCTTCTGCCTTGCCCTGGAGATTACACCATTGAAGATAAATGTAACTTACAATAGTGAGCACAACAGTACTATCTGTCTTTCTGCACAATAACTGTTTGTTATCTTTCAAAAAAATGTGTGGTGACTAGCCAGACAGCAAGCAAATGCCATTTCATACACCTGTGTGCCAGATGTTTTACAGCTGTGCACATACTGCTGCTGCTGAACCTCCTGTGAGTGTCATGGGACAACTGATTCAGGAAAAGTATGAATTTTTCTCTCGGGATGGGCTGAAATGGCAGAGAAGGAGACAGCTGCCAGTCAAAGGAACTGCATAGCACAATTAAGAAGCAAATCTTTTGGTATCTTGTTTTGAGATGTTGCTGACATTAAGAGTTAGCAAGATTTCCTCTGGCTTTTTCACAGCTAAAATATTTTTCACAGCCCCTGAAAGTCTAATGAAATTAAAGTAGGTATTACTGAAATTTGATTTGGTAGCATACAGTTGAAGTGATTCTTGTAATAAGCGGCACACATAGAGTAATGCATTACAAAGCTAGGTAGGAATTAATGACTGTGAAATTCATATTGTTTTTAAGGGTAGTTAGGTATTTGAATGTCACAAAGCTTGGAAAATCTTCTTCTTGTTGAACATTGGGGTTTCATTCCTCGAACAGGCCTTTCTACTTCTTAGATCTCAAAACTATGACCAGTGTGACAAAGGAAGTGGTTCTATCATCACAATCCCTGTCCATTTTCTTTCTTTATGACTCCTACAGTGATTCTCCTTTACGACTAGTACAATGAATCTCCTCTACAAAGTACTTTGCAGCATTCGTCTGAAGCTTGCAAAATTCTGTAAGGAAGTCAGTGGGTTTTACTATTGTGTAATCTTTTATTTGTTTAGCTATCGTAACTCACTGCTATGTATGTCAGAATGAAAGCTCCAGCAACTGATATGCTGCACATGGTATTTGTAGCCAAATCTCAGTGTAGTTGCAGCTGGATTCTGTGTCACATTTCTAAAGAGTGGAAGAAGGATATCACACACTGCTCTGGGAATGGGGCCAAGGTATTAGACACGAAAGTGGGCAGGCATATGTGCCTTTATGGGGAGAACAGGGGAAGAAGCAGTGTGGTCCTGGAAGTCTGATAGGCATGGACATATTTTGGTTGCTTCAGAAGCTGACTCAAATTTTGGATTAGCATCTGTAGTCTAGTCACTGACCTAAAGCTTCTAAGGCTTTTGAAAGTCTGTTTTTAAGGTGATAGTTTCAAGAATTTTTTTACTATTGTCCTTCCAATTTGGCAATGAAACTGTTTTTTCAGTGGTTTCTTATTTGGTTTCCCAGCTCATGGAGTGGGACTACAAGTATATGATGTGAGAAAGAGAATTATAGACACTGCTATGATACTGATTTTGGCATGCAGAATTGAAGAAAAAATATGTCAAATTAGCATCATGGTAACTCAGTGTGAGAGGCATCAGTGGTTTGAAAGGAGATGGCCAAAATTTTATCACTAAAGCACAAACTTCTCCAAAGCTCTGTGTTTAGGCTTTTTTAACTCTTTCCTTTGATTAACTTATTTATGCTTTTGAGAAGCATTGAGAGTAGTACTTTACGAGGCTGTGGAGTGGGAGAAGCCCATGGCGTGCTGTGCAGTGCAGCATGGAGATCTGTGATGGTACAATGGATGGCACAGCAGGCGTGGGAAGGAGTGCCTGTGGTTCCAGAGCTGTAGGATGGCCATGAGCAGGGCACTGTGCCTAGTGAACATCCTTTGGCTCAATGGCATGTTCATCTACATATATATACATATATAGATATACACTCCTGTATAACAAGCTTTTGCTTCCAAAGATAATGTGGGTGTGTTTTGCCACCTCTGTGTTATGCTGAGCTGGGTATTGTCAGCATGGGTATAATGGACAAGCAGGGAGGAGGGCAGTCCTGGACCAACATACAGCCAGGGACAAGCCTTCCTTCTGGTTTTGGGGAATATTACCTGTGCTACTGAGAAGGCAACTCACACTTTCTGTCTGCTGAATGGGTGTTTCTACTTTCATGTCATGCTATGAAATCCATTTATTTTCAGTCTCAGGCGTAATATGCTTTTAGTGGAGGGTTTTCCCTCTGTGATTGTTTCCTGAATTAGTATATCTTCCTTCACTTTGGCAAGGATTTTCCTTAATAAAAAGTTTCATCATCAGTTATTAGTTTCATATGACTCGTCTGTGAAGCACACAGGATTATTGAAAGCTATAAAATTTGTGTTAGCTGTTTTCCTGCATCATGATCAAAATGATCTCAGTTGTGTCTCAGTGGGTTTGATCATATAAATTTATTGCTGGTTACCCACAGTAAACCAACAAGCTGCAACTAGAGCACAGATGAAATTAATCCATTTACACCCAAAGTGGATCAGGGAAAAAGCAGCTGTAAAATAAGTGCTTTAATTGTTTTAGTAACAATTGCTTTGATTATAGTAGTTCTATAAATTTTTTCTAGTTACTACTGTCCATAACTTTTAGTCAGTGTTAGTAACATTAGATTACAACTTTATATAATCCTGGTTTTAACCCAAATGACAAAAACGTTGCTACTCAATACTAGTCTGAAGTGGGAAAGGAACTGTGGTAGAACACAGTGTGCTACTGATAGCACTTGATGAACTAGCATGAAGTGTCATATTATTAATCGATTTAATGAGTCCTTAGATCCTATGATACTTGAAAGAAGTTTAATTGGTTTCTTACAACTTAACTCTACTGGACTATGTTTGATAATCATTTTTGACTATGTTGATAATCATATGTTTGACTATGTTGATAATAATTTTCTTGAAATACCTGGTTCTGAGATTTTCAGTTCCCCTTCACTCCTCAACCCCAGATCTGTACTTCCTTTTGCTCTGAAGCATTTTAAGAGCAATATCTCAAAGCAAAGTGTTTCTTCCTTGTTTACATCCTTGTTTGTTGGGTTGGCTGTGAATGTGCTGGGCACAGTCCTCTTCTCGAGCCAAGCAGAAGCACGGCTGGCTGACAATTCAGGTGTCAGGTAATGCTGAAAGGTGCTTCTCTGAAGTACATGATCAACTCTAATTGGTTCAGCACATTTATATTCCATATTAGTATCTTCTTTTTTTGTATAGACCATATAAAGAGTGGCATGGAAGTCTCATTTTTTTTTTTTTCTATTGGACCCTAAAATAAAGTTGTCTTCCTCACTTGAGAGGACAAGTGGAAGAGGGGTGGATCAACTTCCCTGCAAGGCTGTGTTGGACACAGCCTTGCCTTACACCCAGGTTACATTACTGCAATTGGATGCTGTGGAAGGCCCTGCCATAAAGGGAAATGTGAGTGCTGAAATAGTCCTGCTGTAAGTCTCAGGAAGGCAGGCTGGGGCAAACTCAGCCCACGCATTGTTTCCAGTGCTAATTCTCTGCAGAGCGCCTGAGCAAGCTCACCCAAGGTTCCTGTCCTAACAAGACAAAGTACTGCATTGTATATGAAAGGGAAAGTTTTAAGCTGTTTGGCTGCATCCCCAAAGCCAATTAATAGTGCTGGAACCTAGAGGTGGGGCATGCATGGGCTCTGCAGCACACACTGACTAATGCGCTGTGAACCGCAGGTGCAGCAAGCCAGGAATGGTGGGAACATTCCAGCCTAGTCAACCCTGTCAATTCAGCCTGTCACTCATCATTTTGCTTTGGGATAGCTGGTTTCAAGAAGAAAGAAATAAAGTAGAAGTCTCATATAAATTAAAATCATAAACTGAAGGCTTATGTGGGAAAACTTCTCAGAAAATTTTGAATAAAAATAACAATACCATTATTTTTAACTGGCTTCCTTTTAACAGGAAACCTTTTCATTCACAGGCATTCAGAATAGTGGGAATACCTACCCACAGATATGGGCATACCCACCTACCTGCACGCTACACACCTTTAGTTGTAGCATACAATTAAGAATGCTTCCACTTCTGGATTTGGATATTCAGGAGAAATTAAGTAATTTAAATTAAATTTCAGAAACGTTTACAAGTAGGTTACATTGTCAAGACTCTCTATACAGTAAGAAGCAACTGGTAAGCATTCATGGGGATAAAATTCCTCTGTGTATCCTCACGTTCATTTTGATTGGCAAATAAATTATTCATTCTTCATAGTGGCTTCCTTCCTGATTATAAGGGTATCTTTCAACCTTCCTCCTCCTTTCATCTCTTTTCCTCACCCCAGTATACTGGATGTGTGCTGGAGTAGTCAAATACAAAAGTTGTATCGATACACGGTGTAATGTGTTTTAGGATTTATGCATCTTTGCTGGAAAACAAAACATTTTGGACAGTTGGAGAATTATTTCTGTGATGTAATGTTCCAGATTTATTTATTTGCTTGTTTGTTTATTAACTATTTGGATCCTCCTTTGGGTGTTTTCATCCACAGTCTTTCCTAACCCTCCTCTGTATATTTTACGCCTTTGTTTCTCAAAAAAATGCCAAGAGTTATTTTCATTAGGAATAAGGAGAAGACATCCAGGATTCATCCATTTTACCTTTCTGCTTGCTTTAGTTTCAGCTTCCCTTGTGCCTCATTTAGAAAGCAGCAGCTGTTTTGCATTCTGTATCACATGGCATCTTTTCTAACAAGCCACTTTAGAGCATCCTTCCTCAGTATTTTGAGAGATGCAGAAGAGACTTACCAGTACTTTGCTGCTTCTTTCTCATTGCACCATCATGAACTGGTAATATGTCATCTATGTGATGCTGCTCTGTATTGTCAGAGGACTAATTTAATTAATTTTTATTAACAGTCCCTTAATTGAATTTTTGAAAGACAGATAAAATTACGAACACAGCACAGGAAGAGCATAGGAAGAAGGTTTAGCAGAGCTATACAAATAGATGCATTGCTTCAAATATTCCCCATGCTGTTGAACAAGACATGTAATCTGTAAAGGATTATGTGTAAGAGGGAGAAAGATACTCAGAGCAGTAGTGAAGCTTATTCAAGTGGTCAAAGCCAGTAGAAAAGTCAGACACATGAAATCACATGGGTGCCTCCAAAGTTCAGTGGCTCCTCTTCCGTCTCCCAGACTCAATCAAAAATAAAATAAAAATTATCCTAATACCCTGCTCTGGAAGAGAGGAAGAGAAAGCTCCTTCAGGAGAAAGAGCCAAGGTGGCATTACAACCCATAAGTCCCTGAGAGGTAGGCATAAAATAGTCGGGACCACAAGCAAGTAAGGTTTCCTAATAGCTCCAGTTGTTCAGTAACACAAAATGCCCATGTTACATAATGATCATCAAGCCCCATAGCTGTGTTTCCACTGAGCTGGAGAGTTGTTGGTATTCCCAAGTTGCCGCTTTGAATTCCTTTTGAATCTGTTTTAGGATAATTTGCTGGTAGGATACACTGATATAGTACCTTTCAGTGAATGTGGCCTGTCTTCCAGAGCTCCCATCCCTTGGCTTATTCAGCAGGTTATCCTAATTTGAATGTACAAAATCCATCTGCCATAAGAAACCTGGTTGCTGAGCAAGCTATGTGTGTCAGTGACCACACTTACTATATTACTGATAAATGTGCTGCTGCAGAGTCTGTAATAAGAACAGATTCTTTCACCTTTTTCTGAAGGAAACATCCGCAGTCATTTCAAATTATTTAAATGCCACTTCCTAATTCTTTACATGTACTTTACAGAATAGGCACAACTGGGAGACTTACTTTACTCCCCAGTCAGGGAGACCATGATGGGAGATCTGGTGAATATAGACACTGACACCTACCAGACACATGCACATGTCATGCTGGAATGAGGTACCTTCCAAATTTAAACAGAATGGATGCAAGCATTTTTATTCCAGGACAGAAGTGCTTTTTTCTAGGTGAACTGAATCTGCTCTGAAATGTTAGCTCAGCCTACATTTACTTTTGCAACTGGAAAACATTTAAAATCACATTTTCTAAAGGGAAAGCAATTTTTTTCTTTCCTTGGGTTGTTCAGGTCAAATGGACCATTTCATTAAAGATATGTTCTAAATTCTGTTTCCCAGACACAAAAGCCATGATAATCCAAAAATGTGCCTTCTTTTAGGCCTTTCAAAATGATTTCTAGTAAAGTTTTAAAAAAATAGTAGTATATGAGATGAATCCCAGATAACTGCAGTGTAATGTCTAGTGGTTTCATTTTCCAGGGATATACTCATAAAAGTTCATTTTTAGGGGTCTAAAGTAATCTTCATTTTATGGGGCAATTAAAGACTTCTGTTTTGATGTTGTCTGCTGTTCTCTGTGGGATTGATTCAGAATCAAATACATACTGTAGAGGAAAATTCAGCATGACAGTTTGCTGCTGGCATTTTTCATGGAAAATTGCAGTATTCTCCCAGATGGAAAAGAAACTTACAAGGGAGTTTTATTTTTTTTAATAGGTCTATATTATAGCTAACCATTCTTGTACTTATCACTGCAGGTTCATGGAACACTGCCTGGTTTTGGAGTCTTTCCCCTTTATAAAGTACAAGTTATGTTAATATTTTTTGACACTTGAGTAAGAAAAATTCTTACATTTTATCAAATTCAAGACAACTGACTACCCTTTGATTATTTCCAGACCCACATAATATCAGTCACAAAGGTAATACAGTATGAGATTTAGGGTTCTGACAGACGTGTGTCTACAAATGAAAATCATATTGCTGGAGCTGTATCAGCCCCTGTCTCTCTGAGGGATGGCGGTGCCCTGAGTGCAGGAAATCTGATTTGCTTGTGAATCAGCTTCACAGTAGTTACAGTTTGCTATTTTTAATGTTTTGTAGGTAAGCCTCTGGTGTTTTCACTTTGCTTTATATCACTATAAAAAAAAGAGAAGTGGTTGTCCAGAAACCGGATTGAGAAGTGACCGAGGTATTTGGGCAACAAGAGCTAAGGGAGGGATGGCAGCAGTGTCTGTCTCAGCTCTTGCTGCAAGTCCCATTGTCCTTGCTGGTAGTCAGTCCTAAAGCTGGTGCAATCCTTTGGTGAGCCAGAGAGTGGTCACACAGGCTGCAGACGTGCCCCTCTTGGCAGCAGTTTGGGTGTAGGTGCCTGTGCTCTGGAAGCTGTAGATCACTGCTGCCTTGGAAAGGAGCCCCAGTTCCCAGCCCTGCCTGCCTCAGCCCTCCCTGAAGGAACAGCAGTGTGAAGGGCTGCCTTTTATTTCCTCCTTAAGGGGTCTTCACTAGCAAAGAGACCATAAACCTTAAACATCAGGATGAGGTAGGCAAGGGTCAAAATCTTACGAGAGGAAATGAGTAATAAGGACGTCACAGACCATCTCCTGTGTTATTTGGAGTTGTGCCCTAGGTATGTCATTGTTTTCCCTTCTCTTTCACTGAATTTTCTTTTTTTATATATATTTTTAATAGTAGCCTCAATGACAGTGAAATGAATGAGTGCAGTACCTGTTAAATGCCAGCTTCCCCTTGTATAGTATCCATCTGTAAATGCACCTAGAACAAACATCTGCTCCCAGAAATGACTCTCTGGACTGTGCTGTTTTTTTCAGTGTCTGCCAGACTTCTCATCACCTTCCCCAGTAATCCCAGCAGGTCCACAAAAAAGTAAAGATCCTTATTTGTGTGACATTGCAGCCACTTCAGCTGTCTTGTTAAAACTCAAAAGTTCTAACTGGAGGAACAATGCAACCCTATTAACAAGAAAGAGAAACTTTTCAGTTGTGAAGGTTATCGCATATGCTAGGCATACATAACCCAGATTACTTTACATTATTGTCTGGATCCCACAAAAATAAAACTTCATGTAAAGTACCTTTTTCAGCTAAAATTTGAATTGATGGGTGAGTATCCAGACAGTAATCTTGAAAGGCAGAATGTTACAGAGACTGTCATACAGCTGCACATTAATATGCAGCCATTCCTTTCTGAAAACAAAATACTGAACAGGGTTTTAAATATCAGCTTGCACGCAGTATGACATATAGTATTTTGCATAGGCTTACTGACTTAAAATGTGTGTTTAGAGCTGTTTGATGTTATCAGAGGTCTGCTGTTATCCCTGAATCAATTTGGCAAAAGGTGCATATTCTTTTGCAACTTGACCACTTTCTTTCTCTCCATTTAATTAAAACTTCTTGGATCATTCTTCACAGAAACAGTTTTAAGATTCTTGACATGTTACCATGTTTCAGGTATTTGAAATACTGAGAAAGCCAAGAATTTTTAAATTATCATGTTCATACAGAATTTGTATCTGTAAATCCAAAGTCTTGAGAGTTTAATAGACTTGTATTTATACCTGTACTATGTCCCTGTGGTGTTATGCATAATTTAAGGTTGTCTGTAGCCGTCTCCATAGCCTGGAAACTAGTTTTTCTTCAAAAATACTTTCAGTCTGTGAAGAGATGCTGCCAGGCATTTATATTAATGCTTCTATAAAAGAAGGAAATAACTTTCTCACATGTGATCAAAATGTGGAAGTCATTAACACAGGAAAGCCATTGAGTCCAAGAATTTAACAGGACTTCTGAAAGGTTATAGCCATCAACAATATACAGGGTTGTAATTAACTCAAGTAGGTAATTGGGAAAAATGCTAAGCATAGTGTTCAAGGATTCAGTTGGTCTTCAACTATCAGCTCCCAGCTGGACAGAGATTGCTTTGTCAACCTCCACAGTTCCAGCTTTTCTCCGTACAGCATCTGGCACCAGCCCGCGTGCGAGACAAAACCCCGGGACACGCACATTTGCTGTGACATGGGACAAACATGCTCCCTGCCTGCCTTCTGGCTGATTTAAAGCATGCAGCTTCTGTAGTCATTGATCACACTGTGCCAGCTTTCACTGGGTGCACAACACCCTGCTGCTGCCTGCGTGTAGGGAACAAGGCACTGGGAGCCTTTATTGCTAGACTGAATCAAATGGAAAGATGATGTTCCCAAACAAATAAAGCAAAGTAGATATAGATACTCCGCTCCTTCTTCTGGCTTTGACAGCTCTTTCTCATTCCTGTGTTTCAGCTGTGGCCAGGCACTATCCTGCAGGGTTAGACGCAGTTGCAGTAAAGCAGCAGGAAAATGAAGGAGAGAGAACATGCAATGGTGCACAGGGAGCAGAGTAAAGCCTTTTCTGTATGCACCAGAGAGAAACATCACGCTGCTGGCACTGCATATGTCAGATTTGCTTTGTGTCTGAGACCCTGAATGAGCTGTACTGACTGAAGAACTCTGGTCCAGACTGTAGGAAAGAACATCAATGCCATTGTATTTGGCACCTGTAGTAAAGATGTGATGCAGAGAGTAGACATGGAAAATAGGCGTTCTGCAGGTAATCTGTCCAGAATGGGATCAAGGAATGCTTGTGACAGCACAAATAAGCTCCCACTAAGCTGGTGAAGCTCTTTGTCTCTTTAATTTTCTCAGGAAAAAAAGAAGAAAGTTGAATTTCTTGATAACTTTCACAGAAATAATTTAAAAATAGCTTTACTGTCAGTATTTATTCTCAGTCTGAGAAGTGTAATGTGGAATCAAAGATAAAGCAGCCTTTTCCTATGAATAAACAACAAGTAATTTTCAAATGAGAATGACTACATGAATTCCAGTTGCTGGAGGGGCTGATGATGATGAGATTGCAGCAGGATCCGAGGCTGCATTCAAGGGAGAGCACTCTTGCTCACCGGCAGCCTCTGTTCAGGGAAAGTGCCCAGGCAGGTGGGGAGCTACACACTGCTGGGGCACTACAGCTCTCCAGGTGAGTTTGGTGTGCCATCTTGGGAGAATCTGTGTTCATGGGGTTGCCAGGAGGGAAGGAAGAAGGCTGGATATTAGCAGATGTGTTATGGGTTGTGTTTGCTATGCCTTGGCTGAGCAGAGGAGTTGTAAATGATTTCTCTGCCAAAAATGAAAGTTCATTGGCCTTGACTGGCTTGTTTGGATTAGGAAGAGTTGGGGTGACATACCATAAGAGTAAATAAAGCTTATGGCTTTGCCTGGTAGTTTGTTCACTTTGGCATTAGAGGGATTATATTCTAACTGGTTTTTAATTTCTGTTACCTTTTTTTTTTTTTTTTTTAGTCTTTTTAGGATTTACTCTGTATTTGCACAGAAGCCTTTCCATGATGGTGGCACTTCTACAATTTGTCTAGTGCTTGAAAGGAAGTTCCCATAGATTGTATCTGTACTAGATGTTTGTCAGAATAAAAAAGGTTGTGCTAACTTGTGTTGGGATCCAGAAATTCATTACCTGCCTTTTCTTTTTTCTTGTCCTTTCAGAGACTTCATTTGGGAAAAATACACAAAACATCTGTTTGGGGGTTAGTTTGTTCTTCAGACTGAAAGAAATGTGTTTCCAAATAGAGTTGATTATCATTAGATGGTTTAACAACATTTTTGTTCCTTTTGTGAATCTATTGTTATTCCTTGTTTTATTGCAGGAACTGTGGTTAGGGAAATGACTTACTGCAAGTTCATAGAGAATAAATTGTGAGAAATGGAGAAAGTTGTATAAAAATGCTGATACAGCATTCATCATGTAATAGAAAAATACATTGCATGCAGTGTTATTTTTGAATTTCAGTTATATGAGACTAAGATAAGAATCAGTTACCAATTTCAAGTTCCATTATCCTGGTAGCACCTTCGCTCCTTTTGACAAATCATTTAACCTTCTCTGCTTCCTATCTAACAATTTAAAAGTGGTGATCTTATTTTATTTATTTCCCAGACATACTTGAAGTATTTCATTCATATGTGTACGTGCTTTGAGAAGAATTATATTTATAAATAAATATAATTTATTATGTATATATAATTTATAACAAATTATGTTATGTTATGTAAGGATACACATTTGTAGGATAAAGACTGTGCCCTCCATCAATCAACAAAATTTTATTTGATTTCCTTTGAGAATTAAATCTGTCTTGACCGCTTGTTAACTCTCTCTCAGTGAACAGAAATTGGGGGTTTAGTAGCTTCTTAGAGAAACTTTGAAAATCAGTGCTGCCATATGAAAGTTAAGTCCCACATTCATGACTAGAAAGTTTTCCTTTCTCCTTAAAGCTATTAGTGCTATTAAGATGGCTTACAAAGGAGCTGGCTCTTCTGAACACTTGAGTTCATCACAAGGCAGTAGCTTTCAGCCTTTTTCAAAGTATTTCTGTGTTCCTTCATTTTCCAGGATAAGTGTGAGCTCCAGCATAGGTTATTCAAGGCTTG
The DNA here is from genome assembly GCF_965231275.1 of Zosterops lateralis. Classification (NCBI taxonomy): domain Eukaryota; kingdom Metazoa; phylum Chordata; class Aves; order Passeriformes; family Zosteropidae; genus Zosterops; species Zosterops lateralis. The sequence goes on along the minus strand of NC_139764.1, from coordinate 55,736,200 downwards.
CTTTTCTTAGCAGACTTGTGAAGACTTCTTAAAATAGTGGTTCGATAGACTACAGGAGGAAAATTGCTGATCTAAGTAATATCTTCCTTTTTTCTATTTTGTTCCTTGACAAAGGGGACTGCAGTACATTCTAGTATGATCCTAGAGGACACACTGTATTGAATAGTGTGTAATGCCAGAGTTCTGCGATGGAATTGTGACTCAAAATATCTGATTTATGCAGACACTTTAACAATTTGGCATCCTTGTATCCATTCAAGCTGGATCCATTTTGATCTTCTGGGTAAGGAATAAATAGAAAGGAAAAGATTTTTAATTCCTCGGTCCAGCTAAGATGGCATTGACCAAGCATATCAAAATAGTAATTTGTCTGGAGAGTGAAACTCTGTAGGGTTAGGAAGCACCTATATCCAAAATTACAATATAAAGTGCTTCTTTTTCATTGTCTATTTCTCATTTGCTTCAGTCTGTCATGAAATAGCGTGTGTTAAGTAAGTTTAGTTTGTAAAGAGCAAATAATTTAAATTGTTTATCCAAACAACAAGTGACTTGAGAGAGTAGATATAGAAACTTGAAGTAACGAGGTTAGAGATGCTCACAAGTCAAGGTTTGTACATGATGACAGTACAGTGATAGTGACTGGTGCTGTTGGTGCCCACCACACTTGATCATTCTTTGGAGACAAGCTTCCCAGGCTCTTCTTTCACTTCCCATGATACCTACAAACCAGAAAGCAGAACTGCACCCATGAAGTGTACATCCTAGCTTTTATTGTTTCCCAGTCCTGACAACTAGATCATGTCTACTTAGATGGGAATAGCAAAGTATAGTCACCTCCTCTACCACTATTTTCCACTTCTGTTGTTTTGAGGTGGTTTCCAAAAATCTAATACCCTTTGGTATCACAAAGATCATCACTGGCACTTAGTTTAAATCAAGGAATGAGACCAAGCCAGTTTAGCAAGTTAACAGTTAAAAAGAATTAACTTCAGGGAATCCTTTCCTATAATACATTTGTTATTTAGAAGCAGTTCTTCCCATATATATATACACAACACATGTGCACACACGTACACACTTCATCCTTCTTGATATGCTGTTTCCTAGGAAACTTTACATACTCAGATATCAGTGGATTCAGTTAATTTTAACCAAAAGGACTAGTATGGCAGCAGTTTAATGTGCTTTTATTCACCACAATCTTTTTTGATTTTTCCATGTTGTAATTTGCCATGAAATGACTGGATGATGCTCTTCTAGTATGGTGTGCTGAGAAGGGTAAATTTTGTTGTGTGTTGAGCACACATATTTGCTTCACATAGTCTACTGCTGCCACCATCTCCAGTTTCTAGGCTGTAAATGATGTTTTCTCAAAGTTATGAAGATTTTAACCAAAATGTCATAGTGCAGATCAGAAGCACAAAATGTGACTTGCTCCCAGAGTTCGCAGAACAGCACTTCCAAAGAAGCACTTGGTACAAAATAAACAGGTATCAGAAGAAATTAAGGTTGCCCAGTCCCTGAGCAAATACAAGGCAGCTGAGAAGGGTCACTCAAGATCTCTCCTCTCCAAATACCACAAAACTTGCTCTGTTTTCATCAGAAACAGAGCTGCTGGCACAGTCCAGACACTTCCTCTTTACCAGGAGACCTGGACACTGAACAAAGCAGGACAATTATGTGCCCATGAACATCAGGTGCTTTAAATATTCCTGTTGCTGAAACAGCACTTGAGAAAAATGCCTCTATCCTCTGCATTTATTCCTTCAGAGGCCCATTTCCAGCACTGTCTGATATATTGGACAGTTTTCAAGAATGGGAAGAGCCCTGAGAGTGTCTGACATCAGGATTGAGCTGCAGGGAAGGATTTCTTCTGGATGAGGAGGTGATTTTGTACAAGAGGCAGTGAGCAAGAGTCTTCTGCCAGGGATTCTGTCTAAAGCCCAAAGGGGGAAGGAAAATCAGGATGTAGGCCTTAGTCAAGGGAGCAATTACTTCTGGAAATGGATTTGAGTGGCCTGGGATGAAGGAAGTGTTTTGGAACAAGTCACCTGGAGTTTGTAGTCCTCATTTTTTTCTCACCCTCTTCATTTCCTTCATGAATGTTTGTTTTTCTGAGGGGTTGTTTGGTTAAGTTGGGTTTTGTAGATTTCATTCATTGCAGTATTTGGTTTATCAATTGCCCTGTGTAGGGCAGAATACTCTGTGAAACATGGTGTGGACTGTATAGAATATAGTACACTCAACTAACACCATCGAACGTGCTGCCTCAGAGAGGTGTATTTTTTCAATTACAATTTAATAGATTGCTTCCATTGTGCTTTTATAATGGGGACTATTTTCTTCTGCTTCAAGTGTGGTTTTATAAATTCTAAGATGAAAATTAGTTGAGAGATCTCTGCCAAGAGGAACAGCAGTCATATATGTGAGTCATAAATATTTTACTTAATTGGGGAAATTGCTCATTCTGTTACAGATTACATCTATTCCTAAATATTTTATTTAATAACTAGAAAAAATGTTCTTTCTGGGTCTTTGGTGCTTCAGCACATCACTAACAGTAGCATTTGAGTTCAGTGGTATTACACTGACTGATTCACCAAGAATCCCTTGCTTCCTTTGGGATATGCACCCAAACACCTCTCCAAAAGCTGTACTGGACAGATGTGGACTATTGTGTGTGGGTTTTGTTTATTCCCTAGGGTGCCCACAAGATCACTTTTGGGCTCAGATAATTTCCATTCAAGATGAGTAATTTGTTGTATCCTGGTAATCCTTCAGAGAATGTAGCAGGGCACAAGTTGTTTCTGCCTGACTTGAGCACCGGGCAGCAGGGCCAATTTGGATTTTATAATCAATATTCAGTATTCTTATAACTTCATCCAGATGCTGAGAGCAGAGGAGGAATGTCCATGCATTTTGTTGTTGTAAATCCTTTCAGAAAAATCGAACAATTGCCAAGAATGTGTAAAACATCAAAGTAAGAGGCAATTATAATACAATAATTAATGCCAGATGGACTTCTACACCTGATGTCAGTCAACATGCCAGTGAAAAAGAGCCATTTACTGCAAGGAGTACCACAGCATATGTTGGGGTAGCATCAGCATCTTTTCAAACATTATTTTAACCATTTTGAAAGCTGCTAATGTGTTGAGTTTCTTGCTGTGATTGTTCTTAGACATTGCAGCAAGATCCTTTTTTGTTAAAGATTTCCTGAGAAGGAAATATGATCATCACCCTCCCTAAATCCTGTGGCCATCATCAGGTTTGGCAAATTTTCATTACAACTGAAAAGTAAACCATTATTTAAACACTGCTAAAGATGATTGGTTAACTGCTTTCAGAAACCCTTGTTATCTTCAAGCAATGAAAAAGAATGAGATAATATTTTCTTAAACATGATGTAGCTATTAAAGTAATTTTTTAAAAACAATTCCATTTCCAAAACTGAATGTATTCGTTTGTAAAGGTTGATGTTTTTTGAAGGAAACACAAACTTACCTCCATTTTGCATCTGCTTTTCCTAATATGAGATTTGGAGGTTTGCTTGCTTTTAAGGGGTGGTGAAAGGTCACTTGAGTATCACTTTAGGCTTTGGTGTGGTATCATTCCCCTCTGTAATACAGAGGGTGGTGGATGGATGAGATGAAGACTATATTTTTTGCATTTTTTTGTTTTGGCCATTTCATTCTGATGTTCTTCTTGTAATTATTGGGGGGAAAGGCTGTTTTCTTAACTATTCTCTTTTGTTAGTTTCATGTTTTTTACTTTTTCTGTCATTCAAAACCTGAGCTACTTTTGAAGTGATAGAGCTCTGCAGACTGGAGGAATTTTCCAGTTCTGTGGAACAAACTTCAAGCTAATCCTGGAAATACTTAGTATATGCTGCCTGATTTTTCTGTACCCTCTTCACACCAAGTGCCTCTGTGTGCTGTAGGATAGTCCAGTTTGAAGATGAAATAAGTGACTGCTCACTGGAAGTGTTTGCACAGTCACATACTTCAATGCTGTAGTCCTACCCTCATTGCTTACATAGTCTCATGAAGTATTTCCAAGTATAGGTTTGAAATGTAGAGTGCAGGGACCATGAGGGATCCAGTAAAGAGATCTGCACACACTTCTCCAGCCATGTAGTGCAGTGAGGTCCGTGTTAATGTCTCTCTCCTGCTTCATGGACTGCAGTTCCCCCAGTGGCAGCTTCCAGTGCATAGCCAGCACCACACGTGTCAGTGGGAGTAATTGGCACTCAAAGCGCACCTAAGGGCAGGCAGGACTGGAGACGTGGAAAGATTTCTTGAGAAAAGTTATTCCATTCACCTTTGCATGCCCTGAGACTGACAGATGCGCTGAAGTCGAGCAAATTTGTGGTGGTGGATGTGTCTTCCAGAGCTCTAACTCACTCTTAGAAAACACTATTGAAACGCTGAAGCGTAGCTCCTTCGTGCTGTGCCTCAGGATTCCAACAAGTTCTGGCACGTTGACCATAATGCATACAGGTTTATAGCACTATTTATAAATCTCTTGAGTTTCCTCTTGTATTGTTTCTTGCTGAGGGAGTGTGGGATATGCAATTCATCCCATCAGATTTTATTGAGGACTTATCCGCAGTCATGTGTATGCTGGATTCTCTTGAGAAACAACATCTGTTTTCTGCAGTATTTCAAGTTTGAAATGGCTGTGAGTTGTTGTAGCTCATTTAATTAACAAAAGGATACAATTAAAAAATGCGAATTACTTACATTTCTTGTCAAACACAGTATTAACTCCATAAGCCACAGAATAGGGAGGTTGCCCCAATAAGCTATTTGCTGATTTTTCAGTATTTTCTAATGAGTTGCTTGCCATACTTTATGTAAGTATAGCTTCCTCTGGTTTTCTTTCTTCATTCAATGGAAACCATATTATGCCTGTAAAACAGACACTTCTTGTCTTACAGGTGAAAAAGACACTAAACATGAGTTGGATGTCCTCCTTGAGACCATCAGTTTTGCAAATTGTGCCATTGCTAACCCTGCTAAGTCAGTCTCAAGTTCTGTTAGAATCTTTTCATATAGATAAATGAAAAAATATAGATACATATATGGATAAATACACACTCGAAGGCAGGATGTCAACCACTGATAAAGAAAAAGGAAGCTAAACAGCATAGTTCTTCGTGGGACCACAACAAACCTGGCTAGCAGAGTCTTGGTGCTTGACTGTGTAAAACTGTTATGTAGATCTCATGGCCAACTCAAATTACAAATAAACACATAACTGTAATTTAAATGAAGCTTAGTTACTCTTCCAGTAACTTTGGATGCATTTGTGGAGAGGGTGTGGAGCAACACTTCTGTATGGCTTTCTTGAAAAATAACTGGCATTCTCCATTTGTAAGGAAGCTCATTATGGTTTTTTTGTTCAGTCATGTAAGTAAACTTCTGGAGGATCATAAATGCCTAATATAACAGTAGCCTTCAGGCATTCTTAACTAAAATTGTATTTTATCTTCCACCATTTCCAGAAGCATAAATGATCCTTAGGATAAGCTGACTGTAAGACATGCTGCTCTTGCCTCCCAAACACAGAGAGCCATAGTAACAAACAGCATTGTATTTTTCACGTCATCTTTCTGCAGCTGATTCACTCTCACGAATGTATGGACAGTTGCATAGTTTGTAGAGAAAATGGTCTGTTCCTAGAAAACTAGTTCTTATTATTTGTATAACTTTTTTTTTTTTTTTTTTTTTTTTTTTTTTTTTTTTTTTTTTTTTTTTTTCCCTGCATGAAGCATTCACATAAATTGCATTAAGCCTTAAGGTACCAAGCATATGCCTTATATTTTCCTTCTCCCAGGAAAAGTGTGATAGTAGCAGTCTTGTTCAAATTAAGTACTGATCATTTCAGCCATCTAAATCCAGTCTGTGATTTTGGGTGGATAATGTGCTGTCATTCTCCTCTTCTTACGCTGTTCTTTTCTCACAGCCACGCTGTGCGATGTTGCATAGCTACCAATCTATAACTCATATATTAGCGTGGAGAGTTGTGCTGCTGTCTGGGCAATATATAGAGGATGTATATTTTGCCAAGCAAGCTATATGACTATAAATTTCTGTGTGTTTTTCTCATGCTGTGCATACCTGCTAATTACCAAAGTGATTTGTGTTGTAAGCAAATTTTCTCTTTCATTGTTCATTCTGCTTTTTTCAAATTTTAAAACTGAAGTAATTTTTTAATTAGCTATTAGTTAACGAATAGTTATTCTTAACTAATTAGTAGTTAATTATTTCAGGAAGCCTTGGAGAGGTGGAGATAGTCTGTTGGGCACTGTGCAGGTACAGAATGTGCTACAGCCAGGTTGGCTTTCCCCCTCTGTGCACAAAAATTTGGGCTCTGATTACTGAGGCTGGGGAGAGGGATCCCTCTGGATCATGCCTGCTGGAGTAAAGATAAACTCATTTACTAATGCCCTCATTCAGCATCATGGAAAATGGCAAGAGGGAAGGGAATCAACCTGGGCCTGCAGTCATGTGGAAAGCCAGTCAGGTGAAGCCTCACTGCAGCCTTGCATCAGGCTGAGCCTTCTTTTCTTTCCTGCCTTTCTGGTTGAAGGAGATAAATGGAGGGCTGGAGAGGGAATAATCAGTAGTATTCTCCTCAGCCAGCCAGCCAGCCTTCTCCTCCTATTGACCTTGCAGTAATGAAAAAGGGATAGATTCTTCTGCATGTTACCGCTGTGTGTACAGATAATGAGAGCAGAGGGTAATGATCATAAATCTACATGGCTTTACCTGTTTGAAAGTCTGGGCCATGGGAAAAATGACAGTACATAGTTTATTTTCAGTCTGTAATTCACATAAGTATTTGTCCCAAAGTGTTTCTTCTGGAGGTTTGTTTTTGGGTTTTTTTGCCTTGTACTTCATTTTATGCAGCATGCTTTTAATTCAAATGAACCTATTCCCTGTTGTTGACATCAGTTTTCAATATGAGAATAGTTGTATTTCCCAAACCAGCAATAAACTGGCTTGAGATTTGCATTTTTTAAAATGTAATAACTTTTCATTAGTTAATACCGTAGAGTTATGCAGGTGTAGAACTCTGCCTATGAAAGACAAAAAAAGTCCAAAATACGAAATACAAATGTAGGGCTTGTATTTAATATTTCCTTAAAAAAAAAAAAAAAAAAAAAAAAAAAAAAAAAAAAAAAAAAAAAAAAAAAGGAAAACTCTTTTAAATAAGCTATAGTTTAAAAAAAGGAAACTTGGAATTTGGGAGTTTGCTTTCAGATGTTGAACTGCTATACACAAAGTAACCAGAAAGTTGTCTTTGGCAATTTGTTCATTGCCCTCCCAGTGAGATGTAATTAATTAAGGCAGTTCCTTGTCAAACATTAACTCAGAAACTGGAAGGAATCTGAGACAGAAAATAATTAAGTAACTCTAATGATGTAGTAGTCCAACTACTGTGGCCAATGGATAAAGAGTAGTAGCAAGGTGTTTTAGTACTTAGCTGAGATGCCAAGGCAATGTCAGCCAATAAATGATGTCATGCAGTCAGAGGCAGGGTTTGGTCAACACAAACTGACAGTTTTGTCTTTTAATCCTACTACGTACAATAACAAAACATCAGGAAGAACTATATTTAAAAACAGAGGAAATGTACTGAGCTGCTAGAAGAGCTTGTTGCATTGTTTTTCCTCTGAGCTAGATCTCAAGTGAGATGGTGGCTGTGCCAGTGCTGAGCTCCTGAGGCGCCTTTCCCCCTTCTCATACGGGATTAACCTCTGAAATGGCAGCAGCATTTACCCTCTAGAGTAAATGGAACTGTGCTGGGGAGGTCTTACATTTTGCTTATATTGCCATGATGGAGTCATTACCTGAGTGTTTAGAGCAAAACTGAAGCATAAGGGGGATGCTGACCCCTTCGCAGAATATGCAGCAGGTTGGGTTGGGAGACTGAAACACAGTCTGCCCCAGAGCCAGAGGGGCCTCTAGGTCTGACACTCTGGAGCAGCTAGGATGGTGGTCATAAGTTTTTCCTGTTTGGAGGCCAATTATCCTGTGAGGGCTTGCCTTTGGCCAGAGAAAACACTGTAGCTGAGCTGTGCTGTTTGGGGAATTAGGGAGGATAGAGGGAGGAGGTTGCCTAGCTTTGAGCTGTATGCTGGAGCCTGGAGGTGATGGCTGCCCACAGTGTACTTTGGCTGCTCCCCTGGCACAGCCTGGGGCCTAGTGGTGATCTGTTCCTGTTGATAAGCAGGTTTAGTTCATCAGCCAACCAACCCTGGCCACAAAAAACATCTACTGACATCAGTTCAGTGTGTTGGACAAGGTTGGTTGCAGTAAGATGAGTGCCAGAGCCAGCTCCGAGGGGGAATCATTCCAGGGGTTCTCAGGGTGAAATTTCCCTCTTCCTGCAAGCTGTTTCAGCTCAGTCATGAAGACATACCCTAATCTGACCCTTTCTGTAGGTTATTGTGTTTGGAGTGTTTCTGGTACTCAAGCCAGAATATTTTTTTCCCTACCCATCCATATTTGAAGGTTACCTCCTGTGATCAAGTTAACCACCAGTTTTCATGAACTCCACTGATTTGCCCTGGTGAAAAGTTTGTTCCTCAAAATCTAGCAAATAAATCTTAATGCTTAAAGACTCAGCCAACAAACGGTCAAGCAAAAATGAATTCCAGGTTTGTTTTGAGAGATTGTATGGTCTTTCATCAATTTAGGTGTTAATATAGGGCCTATTATAGCAGGGGCATTCTCCACTTTCTCCACTTAGAAGGTTAAGATATTGAAAGGGTTTAAGGAGTCATGAAGCCCAAATGCTGTTTTCAGAGTTTCTTGAATTGGTGGAAAAATAGTGAGATATTCAGGGTGTGAATCCAAAGTGACCCGAGTTGATCCAAACTGGTCCTGTTTTAAAACTGCCCCACAGGCACAGCCTTTACACTGTGCCAGTGGTGGCATTGGGAACAGGGAAGCCCTTCCTGGCTTAAGGGGCTGAAACAGGAGAAGATGAAGCAGATCAAAAAACAGCAATATTCTGGCAAACCTGCTCTCAAGACATCTCCTTTGCAAGGAAGAAGCGAAAAGTCCTGAGGCAGGGAGTTGGGAATTGAGGGAACCTCTGATTTAAATGGGCTTAAGCCCCTGTTGTGGGGCACCTCAATATTTCCATGTCATTCATGTGCCTTTAATTGCTGCTAAAAATGCCAATTTCAAATAGTAGTATAAGTAGCCTGAGCAGAGCTGTAGTTAACTGTGTAATTTAACTCCATGAAACTACTGACATGTTTAAAAGTATGCAGATGCCAGTGTCTTATGCTAGATCAGGATCTTAATTATACATAGTTTGAGATAATTAGGTTGGTTTAGCTTCGTATCTCAACCTGTTAATTCTAACTACTAAATTAGGATTCAGCTGTAATTCCTGTATGTTTAGTAGGACTATTTCAATTTACTCCTGACATTAGGTAAGTGTTATGATTAATTCTGCTTCTATATTTTGGTTTTCTGTGGGAGAGGTCTGAGTTCAACATATTCATATCACCAGGTAAATTCAGACAATTACATCTTTGCCCTTTGCTGTGTGATTATTTTTTTTCAGGAGATATAAACGAATAAATGTTCTGGATAAATATTTTGAGGAACAAGCAAGTCCTAAATGGTGTTCATTTTGTTAAAGAATTTGTTCTTAAGTTGCTGTGCTGGTCTGTATTTTGTGCCTTTTGTTTTCTCTTTCTTTTAGAAGCTCATACTTAAAAATTCATAAAAAAAAAAACCCCAAGTTTGACCTTTTTAACAGAAACAAAAAAATGTGGTAAAGATCACATCTGTAGTAGAGCCTGTGTCGAACAATCCAACCTTTCTCTAAGGTTTACATGCAAGGGTAGACTGATTATCCGCTTACAGGTGCAGGAGTATGACTGAATGTCATTATTTCCCCAGATGAGCACCATGCCAGGACTGCCCACAAGGCCGTGCTTCTATGACATTGACCTTGACCCCATCACTGAGCAAGTGAAAGGATTGTTTTGAGAGTGACATCCAAATTCAGGTCGGTCAACAGCCTTCATTTTCCTGTTCCAGCTTGGGGGAGGATGTTTGTGCCTACTATTGGTGTAAGAAAGGATGTCAGGGTGTAAGAAAGGATGTCAGGAGTTATCTAGGCTCTAGTTTCAATGAGGATTTCAGGCACTTTGAGGGTGTATTTCATAATGTGCAGTCTATCACATGGGTTTCTCATTTTGCTGAATGGTGACTGGCACTTTGATGTTGTCTGTGGTGCCTTTGGTAATGGTGCCTTTTGGATTTCCTTGCACTGTCAGCTTGGCATCAGGAGGTGCCAGCTCTGCAACTGTACTGCTCTTGGCTATGGAAAAAGCCAGTCTGAAGAAACCATCTCATCCTACTCGCCTCAAAAGAAATACTCTTTGATGCTACACTCACGTGGCAGTGTGTGTCTGTCATTACCTAGATACCACAGAAGATATTTCTCAATTTGTTCCTGAGCTCTGCTTTGTTTTTCCATGTTTTGTTTTCATAGCTGCTGTCATCTCTCTCAAATGGTAATAAGCATTTCAGGAACACAAAGCTGTCCTCTTAGCCTGTTTTTCATGCTGGATTCTCTCCCTTTTCCTCGAAGGTTGCAGTTCCCCCACTACCTCCTCCCTTTCTCTAAGTACTTAATCTTCTTGGTGTCCTGCTTTAATTTTGTGCAGCACATGTTCCTCACTTAAAAATACAAGATGTTATGAAAATATTTCATGCTACTCCATTTTAAACTTTTAACATAATAAGTGGAGTAAGAGAGAATGTAACCCTGACTGAAACAAACCATGTGTGCCTGTCATGGGATTCTCTCCTTTCATCACTTAACTCTCTCCCCCAGTAGATTGGTCTGGAGAGCAAAAGGGTTTTTCTTTTTTAAGACAGAGCAACACTATTACTATGAGCTAATAGGACTGTGATGGGACCCCAGATCAGCTTTGAAGTGGATGTGCCCCGGTGCTTCAGCCCTACTTTAGCAGTCCTTTCTTACTGTGGATTGAGTGAAAGGGCTTTCATTTTCTCCTTCTGGTGTTTTGATGGATTGTTTGGAGGAGGGGAGAGGTTTGCACAACCCAACCAGACCAAGTGAATTTTTCACTTGCCCACCCATTCACATGAATGCCACAATATTCACCTAGTATCTGGTGAGAGCAGATTCTGCCAGTTCGTGTGTGCCAGTCAAGACAAGTAAAAAGCACCTAGCATGAAAGTTAACCTGCATGCACGGGTAATTAATTACCTGTATGCAAACCAGCCCTGACTATTCTGTGGCTGGGTAGTGCACACAGCACTCTTTGGCATATATCCCATTTTGGTTACTGATATGCATGATCTGTCTGATAGCTTTATGCATACATATTGATTCATCATGTGTCACCATGTAATTGCATCTGAATCGTTTGGAATGACTGGAGAATCCTAATGTAAAATCTATATGCAGATTCACATAGCCTGCTTAATTGGGTGTTTACTGCCTGGTCTTACACAAATCCATCCAAACCAAGGACTGATGAGTTTGGAAGAACAACAGTAATTAAGGAGACAAAATACTCCATTCCAACTGCGAAGGCCTTTCATTGGAAGCTGTGCATGAAATCAAAATGTTAAACTTGGCTTTTAGTCAGTGATGGTGTTTTGTCAGAAGTAAAAAGAAAAACTAATGAAGTCATAAAAACATGATAGGTAGGAAATAACATATAGCCAACTGTTAATAAATTATTTTCATTTCATTATGGAGGTATTGTTGGCATCTGGCAGGTGAATGATTCATTAAGTTTAAGCGTTTTAAAGAAAAAAGCAGCTTGATTATATTTACTTTTCATCAATAGAGGCACATGTTCACCTGTGTTCCTACCTTTAACAATCTAAATAAATGCCTTGAGAGTATGGTAATACCCAGTGAGCACCACACAAGGTAGTCAAGTGTCTATTAGCTCTAAAATTCATCTGGTTCATGTGCTAGATTTGTACATTGCTAATTTTGGAAGAGCGAAACAATATTCCCATGTAGTCTTTACTCCCAACTTTCTGTGGAGAAGTTTAGTAGTATCCTTTGTTTTCACATATTGACTGAAGTGAACTCACACTGTAGGTGATACCATGCTTTGAGGTCTTTGTGGGTTTGTTTCTGTGATGGCAGATCAAGGGATTTTTTTTTTCATTTAATTTGAATTCTTCAGCATTTTAGTGTATGATATTATTAATAATATGGTGTTTTGCCAGCTCATTAGGACTGATTCAGATCTTTAAGATGTTTTAATTGAAAAATATTTAGAAAATTGTGGAAGAGCTGCTGTTGTTTCATTATAAACATGCCTGCAAAGCTGAGAACAGTTTTTTAGTGTGCAGTTAATATCCTCCTCTGCAATGCATATCTTCATCAAACCTATAAAAGAGATACAGGCAGAAGTTCCTGCTTCTCAGGATGCTGTGTGGGGCTTTGGCTGAGCTGAAACACTGGGTGTCATTTTCCACTCTGATTTTTCTCTACCACTTCACACCAGTCATTTGAACATGCTCTAAAAAGTCATAGAAGAACAAACCTCATCATAAAAGTCAACTCTGTTTTTCTCTGTTAACAAAGAGCCAGTACATGGACACACAATATTGCAGTCTCTTTGTAGGAGCAATGTGATCTATCAAAAAAATGAAACATTAATATACAGAAATGAACCCAAAGGAATCTGGCTAGTCCTTCATCACTACCCACTGTCTTGTTTAAATTATACTGTCCAACTCATACAGTAAGGAAGTTGAAATTGTTTCCTTAGGAGCTGTCTGTAGAGAGCACCAGTGAAGAGTAAGACTTACAGGGAGACAAGTCTGCCAATAGGAAGAAGTTAAAAAAAAAAATAGTAATACTTCTGCTTAGTGAGGGAAAGTCGCAAACTGGACCTGCACAAGTAAAGTCTGTTAAGGATCCTTGTGAGCTCTAAGGATCCCTCTAATTTAATCAGTGGCAGTAGGTGCCTGCTCTTACTGTGCAGGCTTTGAGTATCTGAGTTGATGGCAACAGGGGGAAATTGTTCTCCTCAGTTGGTTGTGACTTCGTAAGGCTGCCACGGCCCACGGTGTCTGATGTATTCTTGCACTCTTCTCTTCAAAAGTGGTAGAGCATTGGAATTATTTTAATACACAGCATGGATACTTTGCTGCCCTCAGAGCTTAAGAGGAATTCCAAAGCTCTGCCCGTGAGTGGCCATAAAGAAGTCCATAAGAGCAGGAGACCAAAACTGGTGTTCTAAAATTGCAAACTATTTGTTAGCTGTTTTCATCTTAATTTATTCAGATACGAGTAGAAAGTGTTTTAAGAACTTTTCCTTACATCCACAAAACTGAGCCTGTCAACCAAAAAATTACGTCTTTTAGTCTCATTCCACTAAAGTATTGGCTTTCAGTAAGCAACAATTACTACAGTAATGTGCAGTCTGAAATTTGTATCATACTGGAGTACAAGTACAGATTTTTGTTTCTTACTTAGTTGGGCTACACAGATAATAAATAGGGTGTGCATATGGCAATAATTATATATTTTTGTTTATTATGGTTAAGGCAAAAATATCCCATTTCACTGAAGCACTCATTTTAGGTTGTGACGCTTTTTTTTTTTCTTTAAAGAAAGAAAAGATATCTTGTTTCAATGTATAAATTTCTTATCTTTGTCATTTCAGAAGCCTGAAAATTAAGAACTGCAACTTTCCTGTTTCCTGCAAGTAGGAGACAAAAAATGAATCTGAAATATTCCTGTTATGTGTGTCTGGAGGAATGTCAAGATAGACCAAAGAGCAAAAGTTTACTCTTTCTTCAAACTAGTTTTTATGATGAAATATAGCTGTAAGGTTAAAAAAAAAAAAAAACAAAACCAGAAAAAAAAAAAAAAACCAGCAAGCTAAAGTTTTACTTGCCGTAACGGAGGAAGCTCTCTACTACAGCTTACGCTTGTTTGTGGATAAAATGACATTGAAAAAGAGCAGTTTTTCAACTCAGAGTTTTTGTCTTTTCTCAGAGGAGTGTACGGAAGTATTTTCCTTTATCTTGGCTATCTACTAAAAACTTGCATAAACATGATTATGCTGTGTGACCAAGCCTATTTCTCTCTGAAAAGTACACTTTTGCTCCTGGCATTCAAGAGCTGAAACTACACACAGATTAACTGCACATTTTTGAGTTATCATCAAGCGTTGCTCTGGATGCGTTTGGGCAACAGCCAAGTCTCAAGCAAGGAAGATATTAAACAGAGAAAGAACAGAGCATGTATTTTGTAAAAAGTTTTTAATGTATAATTTGTTTCCTTGTTGGGCAAAGATCTTTTGAAACACTTAAGCCATAGCTGTCTTGTATCCATAGGTCTGTCTTTATCCAAAGCGTGTGTTACAGGCTGTCCAGCTGATTATGTGCTTGTTGTGGTGAAGCTGGTTGTTCAGACAGGGCACTGCTCCTTCTGAAGCACTGTTTTGCTCCTGTTCATGGCTAATGAAGCCTCCTGCTGTGCTGGCTCCCGACCTAGAGTTTTTCCCTGGCGGTACACAACGGCCCAGTAACAACAGAGGAACGTCCCTCAAGCGAGGATGTGGACAGGGCACCGCTTTTTTCTGCTTCATTTTGCAGGTTTTAACGACAATACTTGTGAAAATGGAGGGTATTTCCATTTGAAGGGGTATTCAAACAAGTTGAATTGCAAGCCCGTGCTTTAATTTGTCTCAATAACTTTACTTTCCTGATTTTTCCTAAAACCTGTAGCCAAACAAGCCTTAGGCACAGGATACTGCATTTAGCTTTCCAAGCTGCTACTCCTCAGGAAACTCTCGCTGACTGACTGTTGGCTCCTTCAATAACAAAAAATGAGACAGAACAATAGGGTGAATCGAGACAATAGGCCATTGTTTTTTTTAGGTAAAAAGCAGTGAAATAATGATGAGAGAGTTTATTTTCCTGATGACGTTTTCCATCCTGTCGCTTTGCTCTGCTTACGCACATCTGCATGTTATGGGCTTTTGCAGTGTAGCCTTGGTTCCCTTCTACAGAGCCACATTTGGAGACTTAATTATCTCAGGAACGCTGTAGTAATTGAGGGGTTTGTTTTGGTTCTTAAAATCATGCTTTGTTATTTATAAACTCAAAACTATAATTATGGACAGTAGAGCAAACTGGGGACAATTAATTGTCTGTGCCTTCCCTGGAGTAGCACGGAAATGTCTGCTGACTGCATTTCAGTGCTATTCATAGCGTGGTCCTCCAGCACCACGAGGATTGCTGTGAAGATAAATTTAAATGTAAAAACTAGAGCAATTTAATATTTTATCCTTTATACTAGACGATAGAGCTTGTAACAGCCTAGACTGTGGATGCTTTAATTGCACTGGGGCATGACAAACATGATAAGTAGAAAGTCTGATTCAAGCTCTCAGAACTGCTGGGAAGAGAGATTTCTTATATTTTCTATTAAATTGTGCCACAAAACACAACTCAATGCTATTCATACACACAACGGTGTTGTAAATTAGTCTTGCACACACTCATCTGTCTAGCCAAGAAATAGCCAAAGAGTTTTGGAAGAAAATAGGTATGTTTTCAAGATATAGTTTTCCTAGTAGCATCCTTACAAGAAAAATAAACAAGGTTTTCCCTCCATTTCATCCAGAGAAATTCAGAAAATACATAATTGTGCCTTTCTAGGAGCCACTGTGGTTCCCCTGGAGGTGCACTGGAATTGTCCCCATGCAATGTGGGATACTAAATGTGGCACTGGCTGATTGCCTGTGATGCTCCCATATGGATGTGGATGTTTGAGCAACAAGTTTTTATAAGTCATCTCAAGCTGCTGTATGATACTTCCTATAGTGTTGTCTCATCCCTTCAGGCTACACACACTGGCACCATTTATCTGACCCATCAGTCTCTCCCTAAAACACCATTCCAGCTCATTTAGTTGAGAGTTGACAAACATCCTGTAATTTTTCTACAGTCATGTGCACAGGATTTGTTATATTGTTTAGATAGCTTCAGAAATTCAAGGAAAGCTGAAATTGCCCACTTGTCTCTTGTAGTAGCTTTTCCCCCACCCCATCTAGTTAACTAGCTCAAAAATCTCTCAAGCTATTGCATTTTTGGTACTTTGTCATGATCCAAAGGGATTGAGCTTTTGGCCACCAGCTGAGCTGCAGAAACTGACACACTATGTTCCCTGGGGCCACCCTGATTCTGAGGCCTTCCTGCAGAAGAGTCTAACATGAAAACTTTTTAAGATCAGTCTTATTGGTAGGTGTGTCACTTGTTACATGGATGTGACTGTGGGACTCATCTTTTTTTGCATCTACTCTGAGCAACGTTGTCACATGGCAGAACCACAGCTTTATGAGGCAGCTTGCCAAGCTTATCCCTGCCTTTGCTGAAGTGTGTTTAGCACCATGCGGTTGTTTATTATCAGAAGATCTGCTTTCTGTAGTGACTGAATACTTCATTATTGCTACTGCTGAACTAATTCTGCAATGACATTGAAATACTTCAGAACACATGCAACAGGTTTCTTCATTTGTAGTTTGAAATTCAAGCTTCCAGAATTTCAGTTGTCATGAACATGAAAATAAAGTCTAATAGCTAAAGTGTGCTAACGTTTAGTTTGCACAAGTGGTGTCTGTCTGAATTTATTAATAAATACATCCATTATTTAATATTGTTCTCTCTCTCTCTCTCTCTCTCTGATCTTATCCATTTAAATAGTGACTTTCTTTTTTTTTTAATTCCTCATAAGCCACTTAGTCTTGTCATGCCCATGTCTCCAGCTAAACACAGCTATGCCAATGAAGGAGAGGAGCTCAGCCATATTGTGGTGAAGTGCCAGATGTGAACAAAGCATGGGACTCCTACCTGGCTTCCCAGAACCCAGGAAAGTATTTGGTGCTTGGCTGTTGCCACAGAGGGCCATACACTAGAGGGCTGTCCATGGGTTCTTCTCCATCAGTACAGTCCCTTTGAAGTTGGTTTGTGCTTGGGGAAGGACACGCTAGGCTAACATCCTGTCCTGGTCCCAAAATATCTTGCTGTTGCCTTTGGTCCTTGACGTGAAGGGCTGCGTCAAATGCAAGGGTCAGTTGGACACTTTCCACTTCTCAGTTGTCAGCTGGATTTGTGTGAAGCAGTGTCAGGTACAGGAATATTATCTGTGGGCTTCTCAAGGTGGGATTCAAACACAAGCGATGCAAAAGCTTCAGGAATTATGGGTGCTAAGCCATTAGGCCATAAAATAGCAGAAAGCATCCTGGGAGCATGGATTAATAAAATAGGGAAGGTGGAGGAAGAAATTGAGCATTTCAGGCACAGAGTGGACGGTGCCCCTGTTTTCTAAATAGCTGAGTTTAGTCCCAGCCACAAGGTTTGCTTCAATACTGGGTTTTGAACACGCTTCTCAAGGCTAGATTTCCAAACAGCTTCTCTGCAATGCTTCAGCCAAGACCTTACCCATATGGGTAAGCCATATAGGTTTGTTCTTGGTGGCCCCTGAGTCTGCCCTGCTGACAGCCACTCAATCAGCCAGGGGTGAGTGTGGGAGGCATATGCAAACTCCCCTCTACTGAATTGCTAGGGTGGTGAGGGAGGGTGTTACTCCTTTAAACATGCAGGTTTTCTTAAAATGTTCTTTGGAGAAAATATTTTAGAGAAAAAATTTAAGGCCAAGGAATGAACCCCTGCTTGAGAGGATTGGAAGGGAAACACTGAAAGCCCCTTCAGGCATTTGTCCTGAGAACAGGACTGCTGTACTATACATGTTACAATTCACTGAGGATTCAAGGCCAAAGTATTTACATAAAGTAAGCTAAATTCAAATATTTTCACAAGTGTGGTCATAATAATAGTTCCCTACCCCGTGTGGTTGAGTGTTACATACACACAAGCATGAGCAAGAATCAATTTGTACATGCAGCTTTTACATAAAATCTTCAATATTTGCTTCCTCAGTAAAATTTTTAACACCAACCTTTTGAGTAATGATTGGGAGGAGGTAAACTGCTCCATACCAGTATAGGCTCAACTGGGCAAGACCCTGACAAGCCTTTTTAAATCAACCCTACACCAAGTGATCTCCAGCTCCCTTCCAAGGTAAACTGTTCTATGCTCCTATGAGCTGAGATGTTAACAGAAAATGCTAGGGCTGAGGAAGCCCAGAGCTGGAATACACCCCACACACACACCACATGCACCTTAAGAACTTCACTTTGCAGTGTACTAATAAAAAAGAGGATGTATCAAATACAAGTCATGCCCACTTCTATGCAATACACTAAATCAAGGTTTAAGTTATGACATTTTAAAAGCTAAATTGTTTCCCACTGGGCAATTTCCATCATGCTCTTTCAACTCAATTACCATCAACATCTGGTCAAAGTTACATTCTTAATGCCAAAGGAGTTTCAGCTTTTCAGGATACAGCCTCTTAGTTGCCCATATAATGCCACCCCTGCATGTTCTTATCACACACAGAGCTTATATTTATTCTCCAGAAATATACAGTTATGGCTGTATTTGGACAAAACATGTATTATGTACACGACATGTAGCTTCACCACTATATGAACTTCAGGACATTTCCTTCCATTTTCTTTATTGAGGGAAGGCTGAAGGGGAAAACAGAGAGGATAATGTCTGACTTGGGACAGCAGACCAACCCCTACACAGCTGTCAGTTAGACAGAATCTCTGCAAAGAGACACAAAGTCCTTTTATTCACTGTTTCTGTGCTTGGGTGCTACACCTATTCCCACACAGCTTCAGCTCATCTGGATCACCTTGGTGTCTCCACTGCAGTCAGAAAAAGCTTTATTTGCAAACCTGTTGGTTTTTTTCAAGTGTTTGAGGTAAGTGAACTCTCCCTGAGGGAGGTTTCTGGGGAGAGCAACAAAACCAACAGCTAACTCCAACCTGCTCTTTATGACATTAGCTTGAGGTGATAGTTTAATGAACCAAACCCTTCACATCAGTGACATACAGAGGTTGATTTTCCCTGTATGTTCAGAATGTTCAACTGCTGTCAGTCAGTGTCAGGCATTAATACCTGGCAAAAGCTTTCATCCGGGATGAAACCTGTATCTAATTCTGCTTCTTGAACTAGTGAAAGTCAGGCAGACTTTAAATCTCAATCTGTCAGTAATAACCAAGTATCCAAGTTATTTAATTCTCAATAGTATAGGGAAAATGAAAAATAATAAAAGAAGAAAAACAATGAATAGTAAAGAAGTGCTATTTATTCAAGATAGTAAATGAAGGAACAAAGCATAGGAATCAAGTTCTCTCTTTTGGGACAGATTTGTATGAAAGCAGTTGTAAATCAAGGTGAGTCTGAGAATAATTTCACTACATCTCACATAAAAAATTCCTTTAAATGGAGCAGTATATAACTTAGCACCAACAGTTCTGAAGAAGGCTATATATAATACAAAAGTACATTTAACTGCAAATTGCTGCTGAAAAGGGAACTTTTAATACTAAATTGATATTAAAGAGATGCACTAAATCAGCACAATGTATTGAAGTGTAACTAAGAAATAGTAGATGAATAGATGACCAGCAAGTAAAAAATGTTATCAGTTTCAAAAATAAAAAAGTCTAGCTTCTGAGATAGTAACACACTTGGAAAGTTAAGGCTACTGGAGATGACCAAGAGCCAATTCATAGCAAAGTATTGTAAGGTGTTTCCCATCAATTCTTCCTCACAGTATGGATTGCCAGATCCCCAGAGACAGGAAGATGATCTTGTATCACCTATAGTAACTGCAGGGGATCAGAAGGGTGGCAGAAATTGCCAGGGAGCCCAGAGAGGGGGGAGGCCCCAGGCTCAGATTCCTGTCTTTACTGAGTCCTCCTCATACATGCCTTCTATGTGGCAGGTCACTGCAGCAGATAACCTCACCTTGGTTAAATTTGGACATCTCTATCCCACAACTGCTGTTACTCTGCAACAAACAAACCACATACCAGCCTGGAAGCAGAAATGGAAGAGGTATACCCAGTATGATTTAAACACGTCTGGGAGCTGTGCAGACAGCCTGCAATTATCAAACCAAGAGTTTCAGGAGCTGTTTAAAAGACAGATGGTCTATTTTTCTAACCCTTCAGAAAGTACCAACAGCATCCTCATCCAACACCTTGCTTGGGGAAGGAGTGCAAAAACAATTCCTTAAAACACTGCTTTTCTGCTGGTATACCAGTTTTGTCCCTTTAAGCTCTGACAAAAGAAAAATGTCCCAAAACCTCACTCTCTCCCAGTGAAAGGATCCCATCAAATATATTTGTGTATCTGCAAATGGATTCTTACCCCAAACATCTCTAATGCTCAGGTTTTTCCACTGAAGACAAGTGGTAGGAACAAACTCACAGGAGAATGAATATACTGTTTAATCCTGTATAAGGGATGATGAAGTGAACCTACAGAGCCAAATCTAAACATTTAGAGAGACAAGCCTAGATGCACAGCAGCAATTAGCTTTGCATACTTGGGAAAACATGGAGGGAGGACCTTTTTCATAACTCCTGTGAAGTGGCTGTGATACCCAGCTGCGGCAGGGAGACATGCTGGGAGAGCCATACCTAACTTAGTGCAACTGAAATGGAAACAGTCCAAATGACCATTTACTCATCTACATAAACTTGAATCTTAAATTTAGCAGCATTTCACCTTTTGACCTAGAATTTCATGTTGCCTCAACCAGCTTGACTTGAGCCTGAACAGCTACAGAAATGTTTACAGCCATCTGCTGCAGCAGGAGAGAAGAAAACCTCGCCTGGATCTTGAAACCAGTGTCTGGGGACTGCTCAGACATACTCAGCTGGATCCAGTTGGATTCACTGCAGACATTTGCCATCATGCCACCAAGCACAAGGGCTGGCCTGAGCACTCCAGAGCACCCCACCCTACAAACACGGCAAATCCTTCTCCCTGCAGCCCACCACCAAGGGAAGATGTAGGTGTTTACTATGCATGGAAACATGGGCATGACAGTTGTAAAAACAACCCCCAAAAAACATCTCCCAAGATTTATAAACTTTATGCTGGACTTAAAGGTTCAAGTACACACTTTAAATTCTATATGATTTATCTAAATACCAGTGGCCAGCAGGCAAATAATTTTTTTTAATATATATTTACAGTAGCGGTGAGGACTCCAGTATACAGTCAGCAGGTTATAAGTCTATTTTTTTTTTTTTCTAATAAAAATATTTTAGAAATTAAATATTCACCTAAACCATCCACTCAGATCTGGTAGAGATGCTGGCCCTATCCACACTGTTTACACAGAACCACTCAAGATGGAAAGGACCTCTGGAGCTCACCAGGACCCACCATGTGCTCAACATTGTATTTATTACAAAACAAAATTTCCTTAAATTAATATGTGTTTTCATGCACAGATTTAGGGACTAGGTCACACACTCTAGGGCTGCTTAGGAGCTGCAAATTGAAGGGCTTGCTCATTCATGCAATATGATGAAAAACCAAAGGCTTGCTGCAAAGGTAGGATGGCCAGAACCAGCCAATTCCCTGGACTGTGGAAGCATGGCACAGCTATTCCCCTACAACCCCTCAGAGGAGCCACATTAAGACCACTAACCTGCTCGTTCTCCTGGGTGAATTGTCACAGTCCAAGTCATATCCTGCAGACTTTCAGAGCACTGGCCTAATCTCTTATTTCAAAGCACTTGAGGAGAAAACAAGAAGAAAAAGCCTGAACGCCCAAAGGAAACAATTCTCACTCCACACACCCCCCCCCCCCCCCCCCCCAGCCCTCAGGTGTTTTAAGTTTCTCTATAACAAGGAGGCATGGCAGGTGCAGGTGCTGCCTATCCCCACACCAGGTCCTTACCTGGGAGTTTCGGTCTCACAGTGTTTGGCTGACTCAGGTGTTTGGATCAGTGGCCAGAGTTACCCTTGCCCCAGTGGAGGCAGCAAAGCTGCAGCCCCTCCACAGGCCCCTCCTATGAAAGCAGATGGATGGGTTTAAAGCACCAGCTCTAGGTACCTTAGCCCATGCTGGCAGTCCTGCCTGCAGGAATCATTCCATTGCTAAGGAGGGTGGTGGGAATAGCTGAATCCTGCCTTGCAGCCAGCTCTGCCTGCTGTGCCAGCTGTCCTGGCACCATGGTGCCATGAGTCACAGCACCCCATGTACCCCTGAGCCAAACCATCCCTCAGCCCAGCCTGGGCACGGCTGTCCTCTGTGCCTCTGGGGAGATCCTGGTGCTCCTGAGGAGGTGGGATGGGGACTCAGGATGGTATTCAGGAGGGGGTTAGGCCTTAGAAATCAGCATGCAACCACAAAATACCGGTACCTGGCACCCAGGTGTTTGTGAGCCCGCAGCAGGACTCAGGCACCACCCGCCTGGTTTGCAAGCACAGGAGTGTTGCTATTTCCATCCCACTTGCAGCCTGCTGGATAAGGCAGTAGTGCTGTCACCAGCCCATGGTAAGCTTTCCTCAGGGATCTCAAGCTAAGGAAAAGGAGCAAGGAAGGGGGAAGAAAACTGCAATTTACTCACAGTAGTGTGCTTTTCCTCTGAAATCGTTATCCTGCTGGGAACTCCCTTGGCATTCAGAAAGTATCTGTGTTTAATCGCTGGTCTTGTTTAAAATGCAAAGTACCTTGCCTTGAGACTGATAATTTAATCTCCTTTGGATAATTGCTACCAACTAGACTAACGGCCGACAAAGGTCAAGTCATTGGTTATTCAAAGCAGGATTTCCCCCATTTTACAAAAAAACTTCTACTTGATCTTTGACTTGTCAGCTGCAGCGTGTGATTGCTTTCAGCGCTGGTAATCACTGCCAGGGCTGTGTGCACATGTGTGCATCTCTGTGCACACGCACATTTCACACACATAAATGCAAACTGGAAATGGCCTGATCAGTCAAACCTCTGCGTGATGCTGTAGATCACTTCCAATTAACGTTCAATAAAATTTATATCCTCCATGGCACTTTGTATACATTTGCATATATTAAATTATCCCAAGGCTTACTTAGTAGTGAAGGGAGCTCCTCAGCCTTGTTCTTATTCATTTTCAAGGAAATTGATTTTATGTGATGGTGATATTTTTGCATGTTTGTCCATCCCCTAATACTGAATCAGTCCCTAAGCAGTAAATTGACAGACAAGTAAATGACTATAGATTTCATGAAAGCAGGGAGACAGTGGGAGATGAAGAAGTAAAATGGACACAGGAGAGAGATAAGATCTTTTCCATGGTGATATAGAAATTTATGAGGAACAAACTACAATTTCACTTCTTGTCAGGCTATACTTTCATTACATGTAATATTTCAACTAACTCATAATTGTGGTTGCAATTTGGTTGCTGTATTTTCGAATCAGGAGTCATACTGATTTAAATTTGTAAATCTGTTGCAAGGCAATATAATGTTCATAAAATCCTAAATTGCTACAATCTCACATGGACCCTACTCAGCTTTGAAAGTGGGTCTATGAACAGGGAGTAAACCCAGTACTCTTTATTGCATCTTATCAATAGAAATTCCTCAAAACAGGGCAAAATTACTTCAGTTCTTATTTTTTAAACTGTGCAGACTTAGAGTCAGGAAAAATGAGTTTAGAGGAGAAAATAAGCTCAGAACCTCAATGCTGCTCTGATACTCAAGTCCCATCAACTTCATTTTAGCAAGGAAAGTTCTCCATCAAAGTTCCATCAACGTTCCATCAACAGCAAAAGTCTCAGTTTCCAGCTATTCATTGCTGGCAGGAGAAATTCTCCTGCAAGGAGACTTCTCTTGCAAGTCCTTGGAGAGACACTAAGAAACTACAGTTTCCTGGAACAATAAGAAAAATTAATCTTGGCATCATTTTTCAAATTACTGTTTTTCCCATCACTGTCAGGAACCTGCCAAAGCCCAGCCACAGAGATTTTACTGTCACCTTCCCAGACCTGTGACTTTGTGCTATCCCCAGGGCTGGTCCCTCTCACATGCCCCAGCAAGGGGACTTCCCTGTGTCCCTATGGCTTCTTACTCCATGGGAGCTGATCATCAGACCTAGACTTTCATTGCCTTCTCTTTGTGGCCAGGATGAGACTTCTACAGTATTTCAGTGGTGCAAGGCAGCTGCAGTAGGAAAGGCGTAAAATCAAAGGGATAATTCACACACTGAATGTGTCATAGAAGTAAAATACAAATAAATCACCCCTTGTCCTCTCTGAGGAAATGAGATTAATAATTACATTATTTTTCTTGGCACGTAAGAGAAGATCCATCCCTGTTTATCTGCTCTGTGGTGCCTGGGAAAGCAAAGCTGATGTTATTGCTAGCTGGCCTCTGCAATTCCCCAGCCATGCCCTGTGCATTCCCCAGCTCCAAGGACACATATCCCTGCAGTACCCATGGATCCCTCTTCCTGGGGAGGAGCACCTTGCTCTGATGCAACAGGAAAGTGCTTTTATTGTATAAGAGAATATTTTATAAACAGCTTTTCAGCCTGAGTGTTTTAATCATGGAAATGTGTGTAATTAGGAATCTTTTACCCATGGTCAATACATGGACACTATTAGGGCATAATGCAAGAGCTTCTTAGAGCTCTGGGTAAATGCTGCCCTGCACTTCGAGAGCTGCAGTGGTGAGAAAAGCCTCAGCTGCCTCTGGTGAAAGGCTCAGAAGCTGGTTTTTAGAGAGGCCAGATTGCCTCTCTGCACCTGTGGGTGTACAAACATTGGCAGCTCTTTAGTGCACACTTGTGTCTTTCACTTAAACCATCCGAGATCTTCATTCTTCAATCTACTGCTATTACTGCTGCTACTACAGAAAAATGTTGCTATATATGAGCTGCACACAAAGAAAAGGCAGGAAAAGTGAAGTGTGATCCATGACACACCTTCAAGCTTAGAAAATCCCATTTGTATGGTTGGTTCAGGTGTGCTGTGTAGCTCTACCCTGACCTACAGCATTGCTATTCATTTACTGAGGAGGGAAAATATTTTCAACTAAATTACAATCCTGATGTTTATTGCAGAACCATTTAGTGACTGTAAAAGCCAGCTTGACAAACACTTACTGTTCACAGGATTGAGGGACTGAGGAGAGAGAAGAGCAAAGAATTGGGCCCAGGGGAATTGCTGGAGGAGACAAAACGCAGCAGCAATTTCTATGTGGTGGGAAAATGAGAGGCACAGTGGGGGCAAGTTGGTGTCTCTGTGTACCAAGCAATGCCAGGCAGAGGAATGGCTCGTTTCAGTTGCCTGTTGAAATTGCTGAGAGAAAGAGAAATTTGGAAATCACCTTCCTGTAGTTCTGTGTCTTTGTTGGAACACAGTTTGAGAGATGAGAGAAAAATTAAAATAATGACACAAAATTCGCAAAATTCTTCAGCAGAGATGAAGCAAGAGAACACTGGGAAAAGAGCAGGCTAAATGGGATGTGCACCATCATCAGTGGAAATACATGCATTCAGATTACAGAAGTTTACACATCTTATTTTTCAGTTCAAAAAAAATAAGGCAATACTTCTGATTGGCTCAGTGCTGTTTAAAATATTTTAAACTATAAAAAATACCCTGGTGAATTAAAAAAAGTGTGTAAAATTTGAAATGAGGCTTATTTAAATTTAAAAAGTACATTTCAAAATCATACACCATAGAATAAAACACTGTGATATCTCAAATACTGAAAATCAAAGGTAAATTGGAGGTTTGACATTTTCAGGCTGAAATAAAAATACAAAAGGGTAGATTATGTGTATCTTTGCCCTATTTGTCTAGTCTTGTAAGAAAGCTGGCTTGAATACACCCTAGATGTTACCTAAAATGTTTTACTACAGCCCTGCAATCGCCTGTAGCCTGATCCAAAGTCCATTGATCCGTTTGAAGCTGTTCCCTTGACACCCACCCAGCCCTGCTGGGATCAGGGAAGAAAGGAAGGTGGGACTACAGACAAGGTGCTTAAAGATAAAATCAATGGCAAGGTTACCAGGAATCAGGTCCTTTGTTTGAACATAGAGCTTGTTGGCAGGGATAGACATGTCACAACTCATGGTCTTTTATGCTTCTGCTTAGATTTTGACCCAAATCCCTTTTCAGTTCTTGATCAACGATTTGATAAAATGTATAGGCTTGATGAAAGACTTATGTCGATTTTATCCTATTGATCCAAGACTCCAAGATAAGATAAAAAATATATTGTTCTTGAAAGATGGGAATGATTCCTTTCCAAGAGATTCCTCAGTCACTGCTGGTAGGTAAGAGGGCTCCATCACCAAAAGCACATAAGAAGCACTGCTGCTCACACAGGACGTGTGAAATGTCTGAGGGGTTTTATTTAGAGAAAATGTGTGACTTAAGCAAAAGCATTTGGCAGACAGGACACAGCAGTTCAGAAATTTATTTTTCAAGATGAAAAATGGAAATAAATAGATCTTCAAATGTTCATTTCAGAATGGGGAGGACTTATTTTCTCAGCTTTTTATGTTTTCCACAGAGAAATTTCCACAGGAAATGGTTGGATTTCAATCACTTTTTGAATGCTCTTAAAAACATTTTCCTGCCTGACATTAATGGACAAATAATCAAACAAAATTAAAAAACCCTAAATTTCACAATGAAGCCAAATTTTCTGTCAGGACTCAAGCACTTAGGTTTTAATTTTTACATCAAAATCAGGAAGGATAAAATACCCACAGTGTAGCAAAACCCAATCCTTTTCCTCAGAAAAGGCACGACGAGTTCCCATCAACAGCAGTGGGGAGCAGGACATGGGGGTGAGGGCAGGAGGGCAGCTCTCTGGAGGAACACAGCTCAGGCTATAGGCTCCAGGAGATGCTAAATCCTGCTGCATCACCACCTCCAGACACCCAGAGAGCCCTCAACACGGGAAGTGTGAACAAAAGCAATTTTCACTGAGCTCAGCAGTCTTGGGAAGGGTCTTGGTGCAGACCAGTTCTGTCCTCTTTACATCCTCAAAGTTTGTAAAAAGAAAAGTCAAGAACATTCTCCCTCCCCTGCCATGATTGGTGAGACCTTATGCCCTGTTAAATCAATAGCAAAGCTCCTGCCACTCTCCGCAGAAGCAGATTTTCACCCAGAAATATTATTGAACTTTAATTTGAGAGCAAATCCCAGTGACTCCCGGAGCACTGCTATTCACTGATCAGAAGTATGGAAATTTTTGAAAGAAAACCCATCCCTTGGGATGTTCAATGAATGTGATCCACCTACTTCAGCCCTGAAGGCCACAGAAGGGTTCTTTCTGCCTTGTTATGGCAATAGCTGAAATGCTTCTGCTTTCCATCACTAAGAACTCCACTCTTTGAATTTACAGGTTCCTGCTATTTATAGTCCCTAAAAGTCCTTGAACAACTGTTCATTTCGTAAGTAATGCCGTCATATGAAGCTTAATTTGCTGAATATGATGTTTCCTTTCCTGTGTCATATTGAATTACCAGCAATTATGGCTTTAGTCTAACGTAATATGAAACTAAGGCCACATAATAATTCACCCAATGAGCTGCACCAACACTGTATGAGCTGTAACTGTAGTACCACATCTGAAGTTTAACTCAGTCTGGGGCTTCCTAAAAACATAAGTAACAAAAAGGTACTACATGTGATGGAAAAGCAGATTTAAAGGTCACAATTTTAATATGCAACTAAAAAAAAGGGAGTATGAAAAATGTAACTAATGGGAGTATGAAAAATGTAAGCTAATGGGAATATAAATAAGTAAGCCAAACTTTAGCTCATTGTGGGTGGTACCTCTTGATTCCAGCCTAATATTATAGAGATATTTCCTTGGAAGATTCTCAAAAGTACTGGATAAAAACCTTGAAATCTTTCTGAGCAAGGGACTCCAAACATCTGCTATCACATTTGAAATACCACTTGCTTTTCCAGTCACTGAGTGGGAAAAAAAAAAAAAAAAAAAAAAAAAAAAAAAAAAAAAAAAAAAAAAAAAAAAAAAGATAAATGGATTACTATTCTCACTTACAATATATACCCTAAGTGAAGAGTCATACAGCATTATTCTCTCTCTGGTATTTTCCCCCACCCATTTCTTTACTGCCACTAAAAATTGCTCAGAACAATGCAAGGGAGGAGGCAGATCCACAGGACCTGTGGCTGCAGCATCCTCCAGAGCTGGCCTAGGACCTGTGATGGTACACAGCTTCCACAAGACCCAAAGAGTCTGGCAGGCTGCTAATGCAACCACTGCTTAAGCTGCTATATCCTGGGGGTGAATTATTATTTCTATATTGAAAATAGCTTGCACTTTGGCTTAATGTTCTCTGACAGAATGACAGCCCATATTCGAGTTCTGGCAAGCTTCTAAAGGCCCAGAAGGTTGACCGAGGACATGAAATTTTAAATACCTATACAAACTTCCAAAAGCAGAGGGCTGTAAGCACATTCCGGTTTCTTCCTATGTCAAAAGTATCCCATGAGCAACATCTCACACTGAGTTTCCTTAAATTTGGGCCAAATTTCCAAAGTGCAAAGACTCATCAATGGCAGTTAAACATTATAATTTTGACCGTTTTTGCAAGTTTGGGTAAAGATTAAGACCTTCTTGCCCATTCACTCTGCCCTACCCAGGTAACAGAAAGCACATTGCTGCAGGGAAAGAAAAAGGGAAATAAAAAAGATGTATCAGTTGTTCCTAGACAGAAGGGAATTAATATCACAAATGCTTGTTCCCCTTTTGCACAGATACTGATTTGATACTTGAGTGAACATTGTGAACCTGAGTTTTTCAGGGCTGAAGCAACTCACTTTCTCAGCAAGATGTGCCAAGAAGCCCAATTACAAAAGGACAAATGATTCATTTAACAGGGGTTTTCATCATGTTGCCACACTGCCTGACCTCCAAATGTGCTAAGATGCTACAGTATCATTTGAACTGGGAAAGAATGCCTCTGTATTATCACAAACGAAATTCATGACGGTCCCCTTATAGCTGTAATGTTAAAAAATCCCAATCAACACATAAAATAACAGTCTAACTTGAGGAGCTGTTATGGTCAATCAAATAAACACAGCATTTAAAGACAAAACAAAGTACAAGCTCACATGAAAAATTATTACAGTTCATATGGAAAAAATGGGTTCAAAAATCAAGATTAAAACCTTGCTGGTGCTGATGGCTGTGTGCATGCAGGAGTGGTGGGATGCAGAAGGGTGAATGATATCACCCATTCTAGGTCCACATCACCACTGCCCTCCAAACTGAAGTAGTTTTCTGTCGTGTTAAATTTAACCTAAATCGTGTTCTCCCCTCATTGCAGGATCGCTCCTGCTGGAAAGGGTGGTCCTGCCCACTCCTTCTCCCTCCCTTCTCCTGACAGCATCTCCCAGTTTCTCTCTGCTGCACCTCTTGCTGCAGAGTTGTCCATAAACCACTGCTTCTCAGAAGCAGTAAACTGTCAGCCAGAAGAAAGAAGTATTTACTGTGGGGGTTTTTTTGTTTGTTTGTTTGTTTGTTTTTTCCCCAAGGTTAGCTTTCCTTGGGAGGGTGAAATAAATCTCACTGAGGCAGTGAACTCCAGCTCCATCCCTTGCCATTTAACTGCTGCTCTTGGGTGACTGGCTTTGTTTCTCTGCTGCTGTGTCACTGGATGAGATTTGTGCACTAGAACCATTTTTTGTGGCCTGCCTTTCGTTTCTTTTCCCATTTAAATTAAATATTAACTAATCCCAGGGGTGCTACCAGTTTTAAACAAAGCCTAAAGACTAAGAAAAGCCACACCTGCAGCAAAGATATTTTTTACCTGATCAGCCACAACATCTGGAAATAAAAGGATTCTCAGCTCAATAATTCAGTCTCCTCCTCATCTGTAACAGCTGGAAGAACAAACCTTGCTCCTGTCACTGAGTCACTTCATCTATGCACTGTCCAGTGCAAAAACTATCTCTTGGTTTTACAATCTGCAAAGTATCTAACAATTCCCACGGGGCGGGTGGCAGGGTCGGGATGTTTCTTATCTCACGAGAAACAAAGGAAGGAAGGACCTTTTTTCTGAAGACGCTTAATCAGTATTGATCACAGGGACTTTATGCAAAGATGCTCGGGCAGGGAGTGAGAACAAAGCGTAGGCAGCTCTCTCATATCCTGCCTTGAAACCGACAGAAACGGGTAGAGTTTCCCCCGTTCATTTCTCTCCAGGCCAACAGGATTTGGGTATCAGACTGTTCCACTTTGGGCCATGAGGAGGAATGGCAGCAGAGGGTCTGTCAGCAGGCAGCAGCTCAGTCTCCTGCCCTGTTTGGGCTTTTGGCACCAGCCCTACCGTGCTTTAGTGCTTGACACGTCCGCAGGACCGAGCTCACCATTCAAGCAGAGGGGGCAACCCCCAAATGCTGGGATGGTATTTCATTTCCATTGAAGCCTTCACAATGAAGTTTTTAATCCTCCCAGTTGGGAGGACCTTGTCCTTAGGCAATCCTTTAACAACACTGGCAATCCTGAAGCATTTTACATTTTATCCTCTCAGAGCACCTCACAGACAGTTTTGTTTAACAGGACATCTAAGACCAGAAAAAATCCCCATATTCCCTTTTTGCTGTGGCAACAAGCAAGAACAAAAGGGTACATGCTTTGCTTAAGGCTGTACAGCAAGTCCTCACCAGCTGAGGATCAATCACCACCTCTCACTTAGTTTTATAACCAAATCTCCTGCCTCAACACAGCAAAGGTAGGCGACCATCTCACCTCAGTGAGAAAAAGTCACCACCATGTCACCTCTATTCCTTCTTTTCAAGCCAGCAGTGTTTGCTTGCTTGCTGCATCATGTGATGAGCCTGCTCTACATCATCCCAGGACACGAAAAAGATGATTAGTTTAGTGCTCAGTTACCTAAGGTTGCTATGCTGGCCATGCACACTGACAGCATCCCCATCTCCTGCTGCTAGTGGCACAGACCTCTGCATCACAGCCTCTATAAAATACACACAACAGCCTAATAAAACACAGGCGTAGCTGTAAGTAGACACAAAGGACCACATCTGCAAAATGGAGCAATCTCGGTTTGTCCCAATGAAAGCCACAGGACGCTGCATTTACAGGGAAAGGTACACGTGTAATTCATAGCACTGAATGGGAAGGGATGCCTGCAGATGTCTGTACCTGTCTGCATGTGACCTTACCAACATGCTGGAAAAATCGCTTGAATGTAAGGCACATGCATCTTCAGATGTGAGATTTAAAAATATCCACTGTGTCTCTACCTGTATTCTGGTTTTTCTCCCTGCTCTCACCATAATGCCTTGTAAGTCATAAATCTCCACCTTTCTGCTGCCTTCTTTCCTCCCACTGCTCTTTTTATAACCAGACTTGCAGGTCTTTATTATTCTTTGTGGCATTTCTAACACCAGTTTCTGCAGAGTGACCTCAGACTTTGCTATTTTTAAACAAGTGTAGATGTGATTATCACTTAACCTGCTGATCCTGAGTCATATTTTGACCACCTTGTGCTATGCCACTGGGACAAACCACCCCCACACTTGGTGCGTACAGCTCCTGCAGAGCCTCTCTGGTCTCAGACACCTTGGGTTTCAGTAATACAGTAACAGTGTCCTTAGGTCTGCAGGCACGGTAATGTCATTTTTGTGATGCCTTCTCTCCATTCATCTCTGGTTGGAGATACAGAAATATTCTTTCATATATCCTTTAACGTTAATTTCTACTTGCTTTTAAATGTAAAAGGTCAAAATGTAAACATGTTTTCTAATCTCATTATTGAAAAAGTTTTGGTTAGGGCAATGAACTGTATGTCCTTAGAAATGCAGCCGACTGCAGAATAGGAATCTGTTTAGTATTTTCTCAGCTTGGCTCCGTGTTTCATTTAGCAGGGCATTTTCAAACCTCAAATAGTTGTAAACAACACACGCAGGCTGATAAAGTGCTGCAGACCCATAGCAGCCCAGGCAGTAAGTGGGAGTGGGTGTGTCAGTCATTCCTGCACAGTATTCCCAGGGGGTGAAGGACTCAGTGTGATGGCTATCATCCCTCTAATCTGCATATTGCAGACTCAGGGTAAGTGTTGCCAGGGAGGCTGTGGATGCAATCCTGCTTTGCCAATAGCTGAGTGAAGGAAGGTATTCACCACCACTCCCTACCTCCCAGATTTTGATGGGGTCCCTGACATCTGTGGCCTGTGTTTGTAAAGTGGGTCAGAACACGGGTCCACCGTGGTTCAGTCATTACCTCCCTGCACTGTCGGGTCACCTGGATGGACAGACTTCATTGGCATCATATTTTTGTCACATTATTCAGAGCACATTGTGTTTATGCCGGGTTTGGCTCTCCATCAGCTCCTGGAGGCAATGCAGCATCCAGCAAAAAGCCTGTCTGCCGCCTCTTGGAGAAAGCTTTTGAAGAAGGCTGAGCTGGCAGCACTGACAAGCACCAGCTGAGGGTTCTGCACCACCACACTGACGGTGTTTGGCCCAGCACCAGCTGTTCTAAACCCAAATGAGCCACCTGAAGCTCATGAAGCTGCGGCAGGAGGCTTCTGCTCCACCAGCTTTGGAGAAAAGCAGGCAGGGGGGTGCCCGGAGCTGGCCAACCTTGGCAAACCCACCTCCCCACCACGGAGGGCACTGGAGGATGCATCCTCCCTACCCTAGATTTTAGTTCCCACTATATGTGCATGGGTGTGCATGTGGATAAAGGCAGAAAAAGGCACAGCAACAGCAGGGAAAAAGGCAGGATAGTGTTCAGTCCTTATATGAATCCTTATCCAGCAGTGTTTGGATGTGACTCCCCTGGACACAGAGTTTAAAGAAAGTTTTTGCACAGTATACTGCATCTGCAGTGGTGAGTGGCTGAGATACAGGCTGAGGGAAACAAGGAAATCCTCTGGTCTCTGGTACAGATGCTGAGGAATGTATACCATAAACCAAATCCAGATGGGCTGAATGATGAGTAAAAGCTATCTTTACCTCTTATCTCTCCAGCTTTGTGTTTTACCATCATGCTAAGTGGCCCCTACCCTTGCAA
The DNA here is from genome assembly GCF_965231275.1 of Zosterops lateralis. Lineage (NCBI taxonomy): Eukaryota > Metazoa > Chordata > Aves > Passeriformes > Zosteropidae > Zosterops > Zosterops lateralis. Next base: position 55,703,192 of record NC_139764.1, on the reverse strand, counting down.
GTAGCCTAATGATTACTTTCTCCAAAGAGCTTAGGTGTGATTCAGAAACAGAAAAGTGACTCCTCACAGCAGATTGAGTTACTGGTCTGAGTCTCTCTCTCTCACACACACACATTTACACACAGAGCTCCCCAGCTGCCAGCACAGGGTGATTCCCTGGACCTGCCTAGGGATGTGTCCACCTCAGAGGCATTGCAGCCACAGCCACCAGAATCTGTGTGTGCCCACTGCCCCTGCAGATAAAAACATGCCACTGACAAGCACGATAATGGCTTGAAATTGTTTTCCTCTCAGAACTATAGCTTTGTGGATTTTTTTTTTTAAATACAGAACTATGTGTCACTTTGAAATGCTATAAAAGTATAATGCTTTCATGTAGAAATGTTAGACATCTCCACTACATGCATTAAAAAGCAGTTTCATGTCAAAGCCAAGCAGGTTGTGCAGAGAACCATTAAGTGCCACCATTTCATGTGAGGATGGTTTAGTCAACAGCAAGAAATCGGAGCTGTCAGTAGGGATGAGCTGCTGGCACCCAACAGAACCACAGCCACAGCTGTGGTGTGGTGGGGGTAGGAGAGGAGTGTTTCCCACCCATTTATCTCTGCTGATTTAGTCCCCATGATGAATGCGGAACGAGAAACAACAACAAAAAAAGAGACCTTTGAATCAGGACAACACCTTGATTTCCAGAGCATAGAGGGTAGAAACGTTTCAGCATAGCTCATATCTGTGAAACCTTTCAAAGCTGTGAACAAGATGCTAAATAGATTTAATAGCACTACCCCCTCGGGATGCAATAACTTATCTGCTTGCAGGTTTTATCTCTCACACAGGGTGCTGCTGAGAGGCCAATCCCTTCCCTGACAGCACTGCTGCTCTGCCAAGGGCCCAACATGCCCCCAGGAAAAAGGGAGGCACATCCTCATAGTACCTGTGTGGACCCTCCCTCTGCTAGCAGACCTTGGGTCTGCCCAGACAAGCCCACTAAGCCCCAGAGTGTGCTCCTGCCAGTGTCTGGATTCAGGGCTTGGTCACTGGAAGTCCCCAATGGCCACAATACCTGTGCATGTGACCCTCCTGTCCCATGAGCAGAGGAATCTGTAATCTTCCCATCAGTAACAGCTCCATGGCAGCTAAGTCATCCACATATGGATGTCATGGAGCTGCCAGAAATTCGTGCCTTTGTGGTATGAGGTCATGCAGCCACAACTCTGCTTGGGGATATTGCACTCTGTGGTGGGACAAGCCAAATACATGGTTAATTATCAGCAACATTTTCCAGCTACTTTATTTGAAAAACGTTAACTTACCTATATCTTCTCTCTCACATGCATGCACATGCACACATGTGCCTATACACTCCCATGTTCTTTCCAGAGGAAGGGAGAAAATAGGCCAGGCAACATGAATAATGAAAATGATGGCACTCCCTGGGGCCATATTCTCATACAGCTGTGATCCTTGTAGCTCCATTATGAAAGTATCACCTTCTGAATTCAGATACGTGTAAACTCTTTGTGATTGAACTGCAGATTTAAGTTTAAATCAAATGCTATTGTCCTTTCAATTGTGAAAATTGTGTTGTGTCATTAGGTTGGACTTTCATTTCCCAGTCTGGGGGATCCCTGTGTCATCTACAAGGCAGATTGCTGATTCTGCAGCACTCTCCTGACACTCTCTCCTCTCGCTGTGCTGTGGCCCAGGAACCTGCTCTGCTGCCAAAGGGAGGCCAAAGAGACCAGGAGGCAGACACACCACATGGTCCCTACTCTAGATGAACAAAAATTCAGCTGAAGAAATATTTTATAAAGCTTCTCCTTTTTCTCATTTCCAGTGGGGAGTATTGGCTGGTGTGGCAGCAGGGTTGCTCTGAGGTCAAGATGGAGAGATCAAAGGCAGGCACTCTGGTCTGCAGCGCCTGGGTCTTTGGGATGCTGCCAGGAACAGGGCAGGCCCTTGGGAAAGCTCCCGTGGGAGAACAAGGGTGTGCTTGCCTTCCCCCCCTCCTCTTAGATGCTATACCAAATGGGCTGTCCCTTTCCACCACTTGGTTGCAGTGAGAAGGGAGGAGGGAAAGGGATGTCACACGGGAATTTCACGTTTTTCCCGTGGTAGGGAATTAACCTTGCTTATTTACATGATAAAGAGTGAGATTTCATTTCTTTAATGTGGTAGGCAGTACTTGCAGCTGCTGGGAGGGACACTGCTCCTCTGAGCTGGGCCACCTTTGTCCTGGGCATTGCTGCAGGGAACACTGATGGCTGCAAAAGCTGCGTGCAAAGAGCAGGAGCAGCAATGCACCACAGCATTAGCTAACAAAGTGTATGTCTCACTCTGGGAATGAACTGCATCCAGCCTGGAGACACCAGACTCCTCCTCACTAAGAGTTCATGCTGCTAGTGATGCTCTTAAGGGGAGAGTGACTGTGGTTCTGATGTCTCAGCCGTGACACAGCTATGAGTGAACTAAAATCACATGCTAACTCAATTTAAGTAGATCAATAACTTGTGTGAGCACATGCACAGGACTCCTCCATATACTGATATGTTTCCAATTGCAGGGCTTTGCCAGCACAGGAATGTTTTAAATCCTTGGCAGCTTCACTACCAAAGCTGCTCTAGCTTTGAACACTTTCTTAAATCATGCATGACATTGTGGGTAAAAGAACCAGCCCTTCCCCAAGATGAAGACGCTGCCCCAGTAAACAGGATGATTTGGCAGCGTGGCTGGTCTGCGTGAGATGCTTCTGCTGACACAGGGATGCTGATGTGGGTTCACAGCTCCTCACACTCCTTGGCTGCCACAGCCATCATCCCCCATGTCTGCGGGGCAGATGTAGCTCTCACAGGCCAGACAGGACTGAAAGTGAATGCTGGGGATGAGGCCACCGCTTTATCAGTTTCAGGGGCAAAGCCCATGGAAAGAGGGCCGAGGGCAGGGCACCTCCCTTCGCCTTCTCTGGCGTCAGTAAATCCCCATCTGGCCGCCGTATCTGCACTGTCAGAGGAGGTCAGTGCCAGGGACAGAGTTCACAGGTGTAGCTGAGTGTGGGGTTAGCACAGCCACCATCACCAGCACATCACGGTGGGCATGCTTACCTCTGCAGGAAAGCTTGTATGAAAAGGGCATCTTAGCAAAAGGGAAATCAAGCTCCAAGGCTCACTAACCACAGCAGTTAGGAAGCCTCTGTGAAATCAGATTAGAGTGACTTATTTCACTTCAGCTTAAACCAACATCTACCTGAAGCTGTGCAAACCAAGTAAGTCCATTCCAAAGGAGGGATGACAACAATTTTGCACTGGCTTAATTAGTTTCAGGTCAAACTGACAATTGAATCAGCGCAAGATATAAGATAGGCATGAGAACATCATAACCATAAACATGTAAGAAACAGAAGCAAATATTTTATCTTGTCAACATGGCTCATATAACAATTACTAGAGCTGAAGAGAAATATTTAACTGCAAATGGCATCTTAATTTAAAAGTAATGTAGCTCTGAAGAGGAGTTTACATGATGAAAGACCTGCTTAGTCTAATGAAATTGTACTTACACCCTTCAACCCACAGTTTGCTTAAACTCTTAAAACTATCATGGCTATAACATAAAAACCATTGCACAGTATACAAGAGTATAACAATGTATGTAGAATAATAGTGTAAGAGTTAATATTTATATGGGCAAGCTAATTAAAAAAAACCTGACACATAGACAGATACTTATGATATGGAAAGAGAGGGATGAAGGATATCTGCAAAACCATCCAATAATCGTCCTCATACATCTCAAAGTGTTGCCTGAAACTACCTGTAGAAACACCCATGCCCCCTTCTGCCCCTATAGTTGTCCCTCTGTTCACCTTTTCAGATGATTTTTTTCTAGTTTATTTTTTGTGAACTACAGGTGATTATATTCAAGCTTGTGCAAAAGGTAGCTCTCTCAGACCAAGATGTGAGACCTAACACTTCCAGCTTCACAAACTCATCATGCTTTGCCTGGAATATCAGATTGATCTCATGTAATTAATATTTCAGATTTCTTCAAATATCTTCCCTGATTTGGTTAAACTATTGACACACGTAATGCTTTTCTGCATTTCTGGATTGCAGCAGTACATTCCTGAGCAGAGGAGATGCCAGATTAAAGACTCAGTTAAAAAACTTTATGTTATTGGACTATTAAAAGTGAATTAATCTGACAGTTTAATTGCTATTTCATAATACTCTGCGTTTACTTTTTGTATTTTGCCTAGATTCTGTAAACAGACATCAGGTTAATTTTTATTTGTGGCTGAACTTTTTGCAGTCCTTGCCAATTCTGGCTCTCTTGCCCCAACAGAGTATTTCAGTGTGAGCATTTGCAAGCACAACAAAGCTTGTTGAAACCTAAACAAATAGAACTAAGTTAAACAAAAAAGAAAAAAGAAAGAAAGGAAAAAAAAAAAAAAAGGAAAAAATAAATCTTTGGGTTTTTTTTAAAAAAAATTGTACTAGCATTATATTTTACATGCCACTCCCTTACCATGTTTGTTTTTACAAGACATAAAAACCTGTAAGAAAATCTCCAGAAACCAATGTTCACTCAGTAAAAATTACATAGAACCATATTTATTCTGTGCATTCAAAGTTTAATTTTCCACTTTGGTTTCTGTAACAATTGGGTCAGAGCTTATGAAAAGTTTTTTTCTCTGAAAAATGGACAGCATTACAAAATCAGAGCTCTTAGAGGCACTAATCCCTTGCAGTGAAGACTAACAGCATCTGTAGTAACCCCACATTATTTTACGTCTCTACTGTCTCCAGAGATCCTACTCCACAACACTGGAAGTACTTAAAAGAAAAATTATTACATTTATAATGACCAGGAAGAATAGATATCAAGAGCTTGAAAATTCAAGAGGATTAAGATTGCTTTTGCAGAGACCCTCCTGAACAATGCCTTTTATTCATATTACATATCTGTAGCAGAGCATTACCATTTGCTGGAATTCTTCTTGGCTGCATATTTTTATCTAATGAAATGCTCCAAAGTATTTCCTCCCTGGATAGATACCACAGAATGTTACACTGGGACATCACACTGTAACTGAGGATGTCCCATGAAAAACAGAGTACTCAGCTGTTTGGTTTTTCACCATTTTACTGCATCAGGTTTCAATAACCAACAACTAAATTATTCATCTGCTTCATATGCTCAAGCACAGAGCCATGGATACTCCTATTGAGTCTAGACATACTGGAAAAATGGTGCAAACTGAGAAAACATTTGCTGAATCCACCTTGATTTCCATCTCATACAGCACAGTGGTTGAAGAGTGAAGGGATATAAAAATAAACATTTATGTTAACCCATTCATTAGCTTCTCTCACCTGTGCAACTCCTCTAGATATGCTGCAACTGTTACTCGAAGAGCTGCCTGATGCATGCAAACCATCTTGGAATATTTCAAGCAGAAAGTTTTGTGGATTAAAAAAAAAAATCTTTATTGTTTTGATAATCTCTGACGAAACCCGTTTGTTTCTGGCCAGGGATAGCCCTATGTCTCTCATCCAGGATACCTGGAAAACTAGCAAGAGAGACATTGTAGAACAATGTTTGGACCTGGAACATGATGGCATTGAAAACAAAACCAGCAAAGGGAAAAGAAGTTTTACTTCACAATCTGAGGTGACCTTGTACACTGCATTAGCAACATGATGTTCCCTGAGTTTGGATAAGAAAATTATGTGTGATTCACAAAGAAACATTTTGAGCATAGTTGTGCTCATTAGTCTCTGTATTTATGGATCTGGCAGCTCTTCCACTGTAAACACCAATGCAGAGGATCAGATTTCTGCTGTGAAATGCTCCTACAGAACAAAACATCACCAGAAAGCACCACAGGCAGGGTTTGAGGGCAGTACTTTCTCTCACTTTCCTAAAAGTGTCTAAGTTAGTTCTGCTTTTTTAAGGTTATGAAAAGTTCAATAGAAAGAGAAAAAATAGCAAATATGGGTACTCAGAAATACCTCAATGATTTTGTGTTGCTATGATCAAAGTTAATTTAAGGTATTTTTAACAATGGGGTGCTTCATGACACAGACTAGCATCCTTTGTAAAAGGGATCTGAAGTGGTTTTATCAAGGCTGAGGCTCAGATTGATTCTTGTACACATGCATGGGGAAGGAGTCCATGAAACACAAGTGTAGGGGCTTTTAGGAAGACTGGATGAAGAGTAACAATACCTCTGGAATATTCCAATTAAGACCAGTCGCTCTTGGTTACCCAGTGAGAAATGTTCGAGTCCCTTCCATGACCATTTGCCCTGGCAGCAAATGCAGTGAAACCACTCCAACCATCCTTCTCTGAACACCATTCCCTTCCCCTGCTCCTGTCCATGACCTCTATTTGCCACTGGGCAGGGGAATTGCAGGTGTTTTCCTCATGCATGTGGTCTCAGGAATTCAGTTCACATCACAGTCATGACAGGAAGCTGAAGGGGAGCAATACATCATCTTGTGGAGGTCTGGCAGAAGACATCAGTGGGAGGAGGAGAGTGAAAGTTATGAACAAGACAAGAGTGGTGGTGCTGTGTTGTAGCACAGTCCAAGAGCAGAAAACCCTTTTACTCTCTTTCTCTAAAGCTCCCTGCAGAGTCTGGGACAGATCCCTGGCCTCCCACAGAAGTGGATGGGGTGCTGTGCAAGTTCCAGACTCCACTGCAGAGTGTAGAGAGATTATTTTAGGAAACTGAAATGTTTCCATCTCTGGAGGTCTTTGAGAACCGGATGGATGAGCCGTGGTCAAGAATAGCTCAGTTCCAGCTGATCCTCCCTTGGGCCAGGGAGGCAAAGTGGGTGATTTTATATGATTTTTTTCCACACCTATGATTCCATGGTTGAAGCAAGACCATGGTTCAACAGGGCACCATAGTTACCTAACATCTCATAACCAGCACCACGTGCAGTTAACTATGGTATGCATCTCTTGAGTTCGTGGTTTGCATTTGTTCTTTCATGCAGTATTATGCAGTACTATGTCTGCAAAGTTATCAGGTAACCAAACTTCTCTTTCATAGTCAAAAAGCAGTTGCTTTCATAGTCAAAAAGCTAGGGGCACTGCTTCCTCCATATAAAAATTCCCAGAACTAAAAAGTTATGCTTCAAAGCCTTACACGGACAATGCCAGAGAATGAACACATTTATATGAGAATACTTTATATACTGAAAGGGCCACTGATGCTGTATGTACTTCTGCCATGGAGGGAGAATGGGAACATGAGAGAGGGGAATCCTTTTGCCAGCACTATCCTACTTGCAGGGAATTTCTGCTTCTGCATCCACCATCCATCCCTGGAAAAAATATTCCTATTGCTGATGGATGGGAAGCCTGCAGCATCCATATAAAGTCAATTAACTTCTGCAGCATTTCTGATCCTCAGAGGGGAAAAGAATTCTTGCCTGTGCCTTTTGGGGAATCTGCAGAAATATGGCACTGGTCAGCTTTATGTTGCCTTTGGGACTGATGCACACACCCTGTCTGATTGAAAGGGAACAGATAATAATGGGAAAAACCCCTTGGGACAGAGGAGTAATCTGAATATCTGTTTGATACTGCAGTGTGGATGTTCAGACAGAAAAAAAAATTCTTATACCCCTGTTTCACATTACTTTTGGGGTATGGCAGGTAGTGCTTTGGGGTAATGATAATGGACTTGAAATTAATGTTCAAAGTAGTTTAATCAGATGTAGTGGTCACTGAAATAGAGATTAAAATTTAAAAAAAAAAAAAAAAAAAAAAAGGTGTTAGATGGAGGGTGGTTAAAACCTTAGAAAATATTATCACTTTTTCCACTGCCAGGTTTATTTCCAGACACCACAAAGACACAATCTGGGGTAGTTTCCAAATATATTTATTGTTTCTGGAAATCAGATTTAAAATACACAGTAAGGGAGATAAAAAATAAAAGCAACCTAGTGATTCTGTCAACCACTACATAACAGAGCTTAGCAAAACCATACCCTATGAAACAAAAGCAATTTCATAAACATTCTTTAAGAGATCCTTTCCCCTGTAGTAATCTGGTATTGAACAGCATCAATGTCACACTGCGGACATGAAGAGACTTTAGTCTGATCCAAGCAGACAGTGCCTCTGCTCTCATCACTCCTGACCTCACAGTCACAAGCTGACAGAGGAGTTGGCTTTAACCTGTAATTTTTGTCACACTAGCTGATCCCTGTCTATAGCTCCATGGGTGGCATGCAGCCACACTGAGGCTCACAGATATCATTTAAATGCAGGGCTCAGCCCCTGTAGCATTGTGTGGGGGCCCAGCTCAGTACTGAAAAGATGTATAAAAAACCCCACAACAAACCACACAAAGCACAACTTAATATCTCTGACTTTCTGGTGTACCCAGCACTTTAGACCTGAGAAAAGTAATTACAAGTTTTAATAATGACTTATTTCAATATAGGTTGGGTAACCTTAGCACTGAGAAGAGACTGCTAATGAATAAAGGAGGCACTAAATTCCCAGACTCCAGCTAGAAGGACAACTTGGCCCTGTGCTGGTGGAGAGGGGACCTTCCCAGGTGACAGGGACAGCTCTGCCCACACAGGGAATGGACTTGAGGAGACCCACTGCCCCACTGATGGGCTTCCATGTCATGTGTGCACCCATTTGTGAAGAGCTCCTGCTAAGAAACATCTGCAAGGCACAGACCATGTCTCTAATGCAGCTAAGTGTCCTTTGGGAATGTTCCAGTCCCACACTCGGCTTTTCTGGGAAGAAATTCAGTACAGGACTGATTCCTTTAGACACTAAACTTTAGTAAAGTCCACTGGACTTTTGTAATCATGTAGTGTCCATGTTAACTGCTCATACTCTTAATGCAGCAGTTCGATAGAGTGGCCAAAGGGATTTACTGGGCTTCTACATGATGCCACTTAAATCTGAGGACAGGTCTAAAAACAAGGAGGAGAATCATACAAAAGGACTGCTTTTAAGTTTTGCAAGAGGGTTCACATTTTACTGGCAAGATTTATTTTTTTTTTAATGCTGCCATCACAGGATGAGACTCAAAACCAGTACTGACAATTGCAGCGGTGATTTTACAACTTCTAATTCAATGAGAAGCAAGCTACAGACCAGCACCATGCTGGTGCCTGGTCTGGCTTTCCTCAGAGGGCTGCTGCCATGCCTGGAACATGCAGCACTTCTATGCAGAAGAAGTATTTCTCTGAGACATATGAACCACTCGAAGGACAAAGCCCCCTTCTGCCTCCCAGTCTTGGCTCTTGCCAGCACCCACTCCCCCATGGGGCCAGAGGAACACAAGCTGATGCTCCTCCCCATGGTCTGACAGACATGCCTGCTTTTGAGTTCGACGTGTTTTGAGAGACTGACTCCTCTTAGGATAAACCAACCCTGCATGCTCCAAATTGTCTTGTTGGCTCCTGGAAGGGCATCTTGAAGTTGTTAATTGTGTTTTGTGAAGACCTATCACCTTTAAGGAGTATTTTCAGCTTGTTTAGTCTTGCAGCCAGAGCCAGGCCAGATAAAGAGGGACTCATTTCCGTCAGCATTATCTCTATCCCCCCCCAACACCACACACGGGCAGGCGCAGAGAGAGGGGTCAGCCCACTGACCCAGCAAAGGGCTACAGGCACACTAGTGAGGCAATAATAACTCCTGATTTTGTCCAGAAAGTGTTTATTGATATGATATCGGCTTAGGTTAAAACTCTTGTGACTATTTTGGATTCAGTTTTTAACCAAATACTGTATTTTTGAAAAAATTGTTTCCTTTGGCCTCATCCTCCTTGCTCTTTCCTGGTCTCACTGATTTTGATCACTTCTTCCTACCTGTCCTTTGCTGTCTTTGGAGTCCATAACCATCATCCCTGTGTCTCTTTTGATTTCTGTCACTCCGGACTTCTTTGCTTCTCTTTCCTCCTTGCTTTCTCTTTATCTTCTCTTTCTTCATTTCCCCTTCCTTCCTGGTTGTGAGATGCACAAAGATTGATTTCTAGCCAAGTGAGGCATCCCACACAGGGAAAGTAAACCAGGGAAATATTTCTTCTGAATTATTCTGAGCAGCCCCTCTCACTGCTGTAAACTATCACTGAGGCAGAGGCAAAAAAGGGGTGCAAGCTCAGTCTGTGTGACATGTCGAATGACATATGGGAAGCCAAGTGGCCAAATGGAAAACTCTGGTTAACACTGATCTTCAGTGATTTGTGGTCACCTGCTGACTACTACAGCCTCCTTCCTTTTCTGGTTCTGAAATTTTCTCCAGACATTTTCCTCAGCAAACCCTCTTACTTTGCCAGTTTACTGCTTAGAGCTGACCGGTCTAAAGACTTTATAAAATTGTCCCTCTTTTGTTTTCACATCACATTTTCTCAGCCCTGTGTTCTTTAGTTCTGTACTGAAAAAAAACTTTAGAATTCTGGCATCCAATTACTAATTCTGGTGGAGCTAGATATTTTTGTAAACATGGCTGAACGATGCATGTTGTTCTTCGTCCAGGCTCCTTCATGACCTCTGGCAAGCCACACATCCAGTGTGCCTTGGTCTCATCACATCAGGACTTCCAGATTTTCTTACACTTTATTTGAGGGAACCAAAGCTTTAAAAGATGAGAGGGTAATACAGTATTATTATTTTTATCCTTTGCCTGCCCCTGTGTTTTTTCTGCTGCCTAGCTTCCATGCAGCTGTTGAACATTTAAGAAAAACATGTCTCCCACTGAGCAAGTTCCCTACAAATGTGAATTGAGCTTCAGGCAAGAGGAAATGTGAGTCCTGAGGTCACTCCTGAAATCAAACTCTTGCCTGGCTGCACATAATTCTGCTGTTGTGTTTTAAGAGTGATTTACAAAAAAAAAAGTAGTATATATTTCCCACAAAGAGCATAAAAAGGAACAAATACTAGTGATCATGAGATGATCATATGATCCTTCAAAACTCACTGTTTTTCTGGTATTTTCAGTCGTGCTTTTTGAGTCTGCAGCTCAGATCCAAGCAGAGAGAGGGAGAATGTGGGATTATGAAGAGAAGATGACCCGCTGGTGTTGGCCAGAGTTAATATTGGGAGGCCCCTGCGCACTCTATACTGATGATTGGAGAAGACTGAACTTTTCTTTCCACTTAAAGATTCTGGATCTACACCCCCCTGTTCACCGGGGAGTAGTATTTCTGTCAGATATGAAAGCAGCTTCTAATCTGCTCTGACCTTGGCAAGAAATTCAAGTCCAAATGTAGTAACATAGAAGCTGACAGGTCAGCCTGAAGAATTTGAAGTGGGGGATGCTTCCTTGCCTTCTTTCTTTCTGTCTTTCCCTCCTTTCACTTGAAATCTTATCAAGGATCACTTCAAGTGCAGTGGCAGCCTGACCAGCCCTAGAAATGACACCAGCTGGGTCACTGTCCCTCCTGTTACAGCAGAGGTACAGAGATCATTTACTGGCTGGGCTGAATCTGTGCTAATATTGTTATAAATTTATAAAGGTCGAGACCCATCAAGAAAAGGATTTTACCTTTTTATGTGTAAAAATTGGAAAACTTGATCTAAATTTTACATCTGTACATGGTGCCTTACTGAAAGACTCCTGTCTTCATGCCAGAGGCTCTCTACTTTTTGTTTTCCAAAACATAGACCCACACAGAGGTTGAAGATGGTTCTTATTGTTCTCCCTGCTGCTGAAGATTTCTGCCTGTCAGGTGTGCTAGTGCCTTCTTCTACAAACTAAGACAAAACCAGGACTGTAGAAATGACCTATGCTTACTCTACTTCTTGCATCCTTTCTCCATCTGTAAGATTTTTCTATGTGCCTTGACAATAAAGGGGCTAAAAGTGCTTTGAGCTCAAGTCTCAATTTAGGTATTATTTAGAAGTCTGAATGATGATGGTTATCTTTCTGGCTATCTTTCTTTTGGTTATTTTTCTAGGAGTGACCTTATTTTTGATCACGTTGGCAGAAAGTTAAAAACTTACGTTTAAAAGTTTAGGTGCTGCTTTGTATTTTGTCAGTCAAGTGATCAGACTAGAATTTCTATGGATTGCTCACAACAAAAATAATGAATTATGAATGGCCAGGGGGTATTTACTGTTTGTATTACTTCAGAAACAGGCTCTTTGAGCCACACCAGACCCCCTTATATTTGGCATTATATTGGCCAGAACAAAAGCACTTTGCTCGCATCCAGAAATTTACAATGCCATTACAGAGTACTGTAAACAGCACATCTTGTGGCTTCCCTCAATTCAGTGGCTGTGTGCACCAGTCCAGGAGAGGGAGGAGGCATTGCCCAGCAGAAGACCACCCGATGGCTCTGCCCCCCTGGACAAGGGGGGCTCACTGGTGAAACCTCTCCTCTGACAGGGACACTGGACTGCTCTGTGCCTGGACACCCCTGCCAGCCCATGCTGACAGACACCATGCAGGCAAGGGGTTAAGGGAAAAGGGCTGACTCTCTGAGGTGAAACCTGATGTGTCTGCAATAGATAGCAACGGGCCCATGAAGGGATACAGGGAAATAAGAAAATAATGTTGCTGAGTAGTCATAGGTCAGCCACACTGCTACCTATCTGTGGTCTCATTTTCTATAAATGACATGTCAAAGGCATGATTTAATGAAGATTCTGAAGGACATTGCCTCCAGGCATCAGGAGCAGCATAGGGCACAGCACAGATGCTCCTGTTTGAAAATCTCAAAAGCAAATGAAGGAGGTGGATAGTTATGACCACTGCCAGTACTGAAAGATAACTTACAAATATGATGAGTTTAGATGGGAAAGCCAAAGATAAGTAAATTATGCTTGGTGGAGATCCAGAGGTAAGCTGAAAAGAGACCAGTCAAGAGGTAATTGGTGAAGGAAATTATTCTGGGTGGGTACTAGCAGAGCAGCACAGTGCTTGCTCAGGCCAGAGAAAGAATGTGATAGTACTAAGACACAATCTCAGTGGTCTGTGTTTCTTTTTTATACATTTTACCCTCTGTCAGGAGCCACAGAACATGGTGAGAAACATGAGAGAGGCAGGTAGTCTGGAGAGCACACAGAGCAGCTTCACATCCTGATTCCCATTTATGGGACAGGGCTCCTGAGGGGGATGTGTCTGTCCAGGTGGGCAGAGCTGGGTGCCTTTTGGGGTGGCCGTGAGTGTCTCCTCTTGGGTGTCTCCCTGCTTGTGTCACCAAGCCTTTGGGAGAGCAGACGGGGATACAGAGGCTTGGCAGAGACTGCAAGTGAAGAATGGGCATCTCAGGGTGACAGCCAAGCTTGTGAGGGATGGGGATCCCTCAGCAGCAGTGACTGGAAGCACATTGCTGCTGGTGACAGAGAGGTGTTTTCTTTACCTACTGATGTGCACATGTGGGGCAAGCACTGGGCAGCAGAGAAGCAGGGACAAGAACTCACTTGAACAAACCCCTAAGCAACCTCATCAAAGCCTGAAGCTCACCCTATTTTGAGCGAGATTGGACTAGACGACCTCTGGAGGATCCCCCCAATCTAAATTACTCTCTAGGTCCACTCCAGATTCCAAGTTAATTTTGAGAGTGGTGTTTTTGCACCTGCTGGCTCTGAACCCTGCCATTCTTGTTAACATCAGTAGTGCCAAGGCATTTCTAAACAGTCAATGGGCTAAGTCCCAAGCCACAGAGGTTTTTTCCTGAAGACAAAAGAGCCTCACTCACCTGTTGCTGGGACAATGGGGTAATGGCATTAGGGGGACCTTCTATGCCTCTTTATCTCTCCTCTGGGCATTCCTCCCTTGATGAGGAATTTCCTCAGAGCACTGCCTGAAAGGCTTCTTGGGCGAGATGCATTTATCTGTGCAGCAGATAAAACACTGCAGTGGAGGTCACATTCTTCCATCTCTGCCACTGTGACTAAGCTTGCCCGTAAGCTAGTGTCCCCTGGCACCTGCACACCACATTATTTATTCTCCTATTACACTGCATGACTATTATACGGATAACATGAAACTAAACTACAGCTCCTCCTTAGCTAGGAAGTGGACCACTTGGCACTATAGGGGAATGATGAAACCCAGTCCTTTGAGCTTATTCCATCTTTTCTCATGAAAAGAGAACCCATATAGAATAGTTTTGTTTTTCCTTCTTTATAAAGCCAAATTTTAGTTTTCTTCCTCATTTAAGAAAAATTTTTCATCCACTGTCACCTTCAAGCTTAAACACCCAAACACTGCCTCCTGGAAACACCAATATATTTATATAGACAGATCAGAGCCTGTCCAATAATCAGAGCTCTTACAGGTTTGAGATGGGATCATTTGGGCTGTGAATCTCCTCAGCCAAACTCCCAATGGGATGGACCTTTGCAATCTCTTACCCTGTCCCATGCCCCTGTGAAAAACTGTCCATGGGCAGGTGACAACAGTTAGACTCCTGAAGTTTAATATATCTGTCCAATACCTCCTGGGAAGAACAGGACAAGTGAAGAACTGGTGAGGACAGAAACCACAGGGAAACTACAGAGAAACCACTGGCTGGGTAGTAGAGAGAGTAGTAAAGACAGATTGGTACTAGAGAAAACTACAGGCTGCGTCTCTCTCCTGAAAGAGCTATGGGATGTCCAACAAGGCTCTGGGTGCTGCAGTGATGTGCAGCTACTTGCTGAATGACACACTTGCTACACAAATATATGGTCTTTACTGAAATAACCATCAAATTCAAGACTGAAGTCAATTTCTGCTACTAACATTATTTTTAAATTGCACAGTGTGAGGAGCCAATTTAGTTTTGTTATGTGTGACACACAGATGTGTGTCTTTATCCATGAATAAGTCTTTCTGATACAGATAACCTCTGTAATGTGAACCTATTAGAGGTAAAGGTTCTGCTTATTTTATCTATCACTGTGATTTTTCAGGGATATGTGAACTCCTGGGAAGTTAAGAAACAGTCTTCTACTAGCAAAATTTATTCCTTTTTCATTATTTCTTACTATGGCATTATCAACGCTGCTTGCAAGATAACTACTTTTACACGGCTATTTTTGTAATTTTCTTCTTTTTACACTCATTTTGTTTGGCTGATACATATTAACTCCTTAGGCATATTTGCATATTTCTAACAGCATCCTAGAATTTCCTGTCATAACTGGACAAGAGAGAGGAGGGGAAAAAAGCTGAAGATTGCAGTAAATACAGCTGAGGTGAAGTCAGAGCACTATATTCTCTATCCAGATCTAAGGTATGTTCTTGAGAGCTTCCCATTTTGAGAACACTTACGTGATATGTTTCCACTCAGCTTTTATGCCAAAAATATCCCAGTCCAGCTCTGCCACTGATAAAGGAAGCAAGAGCCTCCATGTAAACAGGGCTCCAGGCAGCTGCCAGTGCTCCCAGCCACTGTCTCACACAAACCTGTGAACAGCCAGCCTGGATGGGATATGGAAGAGCCCCTGGCATGCCAGCTGGGCAGGCAGCCCTGCTCCCCATCACAGATGCTGGAGACTAGCCCTCCCATCCTCACCTTGCTGCTGACTCCCCATCCACCCTGCCCCTCCTCAGGATCAGCCAGAGCAGCCAACAGCAGCAAAGCTTGTGGCCACTTGCAGGGACCAGCAGAATCGAGGCTGGAAGGAGTGCATGGGGAAAATCATGGATGGGGCAGAAGACAGCAGGAAAATACTTCATTAACACAGGGTCACAGACTGAGACGTGGTTCATCTCTTCCGTACAAAAGCATCAGCAGCAGTTACATCAATCATAAATGCTTTTAGAAAAGAAGCAAATTTAAAAGTAAGCAAATGAAGCCCTGTCTACAGACTCTGCATTATAAATATCATTATGAAAGTTATCCAGGTTTCAGGGGAGTTTTAAAACAGTCATGTGCTAGCTGCAATGCTGAAAGATTGTCCTGCCATTTGGACGGGCTGTGCTTGCACCTCTTAGTAAGAGTTTCCTCTGGAAATAGTTCTAGTTAACATGCCAGTAGAGCTTTAATTATTATCTTTCTTGATTCCTTGGATTCATCCTCAAAAGTGTGCATGCATACTTCTGTCAATAGCTCGAATATTCTCGTCTCAGTGCCAACACTTGGTGACTTTGGAAGAGGACCAGCAGAAGCTTATGTGACTGCACTCCACTGGAAAGGCTGTCAAGAGAAACAGACATAGTGCCTGAACAACACTTTGATACAGCAAGAGGCAGTAGCAGCGTTCAGGGTAAAGGTCTGGACAATAACCACCCCAGCACACAGGCAGAAGACAGGGAAACACAGGCTGACAAATGCCAGAGTCAGACCTGTCATTCATCATGATTCCTTCTGCACAGGCAGGGTGCAGACCATCAAGAATGGCAAATTGGGAACCAACCGCCCTCTGGACAAGATTGGAGATGTCAGATATCTCTCCTAAAAGTTCTTATGCTAGATGTACTCCAGGAAAGAAAACAAAAGCAAATACATAAATGCAAGAGGAAAGGAGACAGAAGCTGTGCCCATATCAGGGATTATACAGGGATAGACAACAGCTCACTGCTGTCTGCATCACAAGTTTGCAGAAACGTGTTGGTCCAGACTGGGAAGAAGTTATGAGTGTACACACAAGCCAAGCTGCTCGACCTTATCATCAGAAAGCCACCCCCAGCACATTTTATTTCACTGAACAGATGTAGCCAAAGACTGCCAGCCAAAAGAAAGTAATTTGTGTTCAGAAAATGGCTGGTGAACAGGCATTGAGAGGTGTCTCTCTCAGTTGCAGTGCTTGCAGTATCTTTGCTCTGAGGCTGCTGGGCGCAAGCAAAAGGACTAAAGAGCAAGTTTAGATAGCTGGTCAATGAACAGTGAAAAGAGAAATGATGTGGCACAGACCTTGAATTATGTCACATTTCCCTTCTTCAGAGAAACTCCCTGGCAAAACCCTGATCTCCCTGTGGCACATGCCATTCCCAATCTCTGTGTGTGCCACTGAGCCACACGGCTGGCCCTCCCCTCTCCAGCAATCCCCTGTGTCCATGCCCAGGATCCACAGTGAAGGGGAACCCAAGACAGCCCTGTAGCAGTTGGGCTGGACTCTGTTCTCAGCTGCACCTGCAAAGGAGCAGCTGAGGGCAAGGAGAAAGGCAGATTTGGTGTGTAAGGGAGGTAGTGCTGGCTTTTTCTCCGCCAGAGACAGACAGCAAAGGATGACAGCCAGGAAAGGCTGGGAACAGGCTCCTTGCACCCTGTTGTGGGTGCTGGCTGATGGGTTATCCAGATGGGTGGCTATGGGTAAGTTCTACTACAGGGACTCAGGCACTACTTAAAGCTCAGACCTGTATCTCCTCTCTCTTCTGAAAATGAGGAAGACTAAGCAGAAAGGGGGAGATGTTGATCCCAACTTTGTGATCCACAACACCAGTTTTGTTCCAATAAACACAAACAATTCCAGTAGGTTCTTGTGTTAGCTAAGGGGAGATGATGAAAATGCTCTTTCAGTCATTGACTTGGTATGTGTTGATTTTTTAGGGAAAAAACTGACCAGCATATGAAGATTAGGCCATTTGTAGAACGGAATTTTAGCAGAACGGGGTGGTTTTTTGTTTTTTTTTCTGAATGAAAGAGTTCTTTGGTGGGTGGGTGGGGACTGGATTAAATGTTCTAAAGGAAATTGTGTAGGTACTATCAATTCTTCACACCATTCCTGATTTTAACTATGAACTCTGTAGAGGACAGGTACACGCATATGTTTAGAAAAAAATTTATACTTACAGCGAAGAACAGTTAGTGGATCCGTTTGGCACATTGTGGTCAGTTTAATTTAATGTGTGCGCTATTTCACTGCTGATATCTTTGAAAGTACCAGGAAAGAGCCTGCCTGTATACATGCTGGTCCTGCTTTTGTGGCAGGGGAAAGATGCTTTGTGCATTCTGGGCGAGGAGAGCAACTATCCTATTCTTGGCTTTGCTTGCTTATGCCATGATCTGGCATGAATTAATAATAGGGGACCTATCCTGCATAGCAATAAAAAAAAAACAAACCCAACAACAACCACAAAAACAAAAAAACAAAACAAAAACCAAAAAGGCGGCTTGATTTTTTTTTTTTTTTTTTTTTTTTTTTTTCTTCAAACTTGTCTAAGACATGGGACCTTACATTTCTGCATGGGCTGAAGGCTGGACGTCCTTCCCTCGGTGAGGCCCGGCGGGACGGGGTGCGGGGCCCGGGGCTGTGCGGCGGGGCCGAGCGCCCGGCCCAGGGGGCGGCAGGAGCCCCGCGGGGGGCGAGGGGCAGCGCTGGCGGGGCGGGGGCCGCAGTCCCCGGCCCGGAGCCCCCGAAGGTGCGGCGGGCGCGGGTCCCGGCCCCGGGAGAGCGGCGAGGGGCCGCAGCGCTGAGTCAGGGCCGGGGGCCGGGCGGCGCCCCCGCCCCGGCGGTGCCCGGGAGGGGCGGGGAGAGGCGGCGGCGGGCAGGGCGCTGCCCCCCTTGGCCGCTCCTTATCAGCCCGGTTTGATGCTGCAAGGCGTGTCCGGGGATCTGCTCATGTGATGGAGCAAGAGGCAGGCGGGCGGGGGGACCAGGGGAGGAGGTGATTTTCCTCACCGCTCTCGCATTTTTTCCCCCCTTCCCCCCCTTTTTTTTTCCTTTTTTTTTTTTTTTTTTTTTTTTTTCTTTTTTTGATTTACCCCCTCTCCCGCCCTAAAGGAGTTTGCGGAGAGCCGGGCTCCTTCATTCTCGGCTGTGCCGCCGCCGCCCACCGCCAGCCCCCGCCGGCTCCGCGGGGCAGCGCCATGGGCGCGGGCAGCTCCGCCGAGCCGCAGGACGGGCCCGGGGCCGGGGCCGAGCCCCCCCGCACCCCGCCCGAGCCGCTGTCCGCGGAGGACGCGGCGGAGCCCCAGGCACCGGCAGAGCCCGCCAAGGTAAGGCAGGGGCGGCGGGGAGACGGGGAGGGGGGACGAGGGGCGGCGGCTCCCGCCGCACCCCCGGGCCGGGAAAACTTTCCCGCCGCGGCCGTGGCCACCTGCCGCAGCACAGGGCGGCCCCCGGGCCGGGGCGCGGCGGGGCCGGGACTGCGCCACGGCCGGCGCCGCAGTCATAAAACTCCCGCCGGCGGCGGCAGCGGCGGGGCGGGGGGCGAGGGCGGCCGCGGGGGCGCCGTCCCTTTTGTGTGCGGCCGGGGCCGCGGCGAGAGGAGCCGCACCCACCACCACCGCGGTCTGCGCCAAGGAGCCTCCCAACTGACTGACTGCGGTCCTGCGGCCGGGGCGCCGCGGCTCTGGCGGCTCTCCGCAGCCCCCCCGCCCCATCCTCTGCCCTCCCCAGGGAGCAGGTGGGAGGCGCGGCGGGGCGCGGCCGGGCGGGCGGCTCGGCGGGGCTTTGGGCCGGGCGCCAGCCTTGCCGGGCCCCCCTTCCCGCCCAGGCTCACCTGAGCCCCCGGCCCGGCCCATCGCCGTGGGGAAGGGGCGGCGGTGTCGGCAGTGAGGGCCGGGCCCGGGCTGAGGCGCGGCCCGCTGTCCTACCGCACAGGGGGCAACCGGGAGGGACTCCACAACTCCCAGCCCGGGGTATGTGTGATTTAAAATAAAGACGTTGAAGAATTGAAAGAAATTCTTTTAAAACATGTCTGGCGTTTAAAAATAGATTATGAATGAAGCCATTTATCCCTCTGGAATAGGCGCGTTTCAGGGGATTTTGGGACTGAAAGGGAGGTTATGTCCATCTGTGTGTTTACATAGCGTGGCTTTGGGGAGTTTGTGAGGAGGTAGAACCACGTTCTACCGAGATCCCCTTCTCTGGGCTCCTCAGAGTTTGGGTGCTCAGAGCAGGGAGACGCCGAAGTTTCTGTGACTGGTGCGTGGGTGTATTAGAGCTTGAGAACCAGTTATGACTCTGTTTCTTTGACCTTGTGGTTCAGATTTAACTTTCAAGTTGAATTTCCCATAGTTCCTGGCTGCCACTAGATCTCCCTGTGCGTGTTTTGACAGATTTGAAAACCACATTGCGAATGAACTTTAAATTAACTAAGATTTATTTTATTTTCTTTTTAACCAAATAAGCGTTGGGGATTGGTGTTGGTTAACAAAATACTTAGCAGTTGTGTTGGGCAATTTTAGAATTCAGATGCTGATGTTTAAAAAGAGGGAATTTATATCAGGCGAGCATTTGGCTATTGTGGTTGTTTAAAATTTAAGATAAAGCGACTTTGAAGAAGGGACGAAATATTCATAGCCATGTTTATCCAGTTATGGGAACTAAGACCCTCTAAAAAAAGAGAATCACATTAATAGAGTTCTTAAGTGCAGATTATTATTAATACTGTGTTTTATGTCTTCTAAGCTTTAGGAAAAATGTTTTCTAGTAGATTTGTGCCCAAGTATTCAAGTAGAACTGTGTGAAATTGGGGAAGTTCTATTACCATTTTCCCGGTATAAGAAGTTATATTACTGCTGTTCTCCTAAAACAGCTGGTTTTGCCTTCCATTACATTGCATAAAAAGAAAAACAAGTTTTGATGAAGTTTCAGTCATACTTTTTTGTGTCTCTTTTTGTTTTTCTCACTAAAGTAAAGTAAATTCATGCAGATTTGTGGCAGTTCTTCATCATTATTCCTTCCAGCTCTTTGAATTTGAAAATTACCAGGTCTTGCAATGCCCCTGGAGAAATGTGTCAGATAGCTAATTTGTTTGTGGAAGATACAATGGGAATCCTTTGGAGGGTGGTCTTCTTTCTTGCATTTTCCAAATTAAAATGCTTATTACAACCCTTTTAGAAGAAAAATTTTGGAAACTGACTTCAGTGGAATCCAGCTTGAGTGAGCCTTGGCAGGGCAATTACAAATAAACTGTCTAAGCAACTAGTCTTATACAGGCTATAAAATCTCAGAGAAGTTGTGCTTTCTTTTGTCATGTGAAATCCTTGAAATATTTAATTAAATTTCTTTCATGACGTAGTTGCATTTTTTACGAGATGAAAACCTCTTCACCTTTTCTTCTAGAAAGGAACAAATTTATAGGCATTAAGCTGTTTTGTTAGTCACATGTGACTCTTTGGCCAGATACCAGTTTTTGGGTGTCCTGGTTACTAAAAGGGAGGGTGTATGTTTTGGTACTGCTCACTTCTACAGCCCAGGGACCCTGAAAGGCGCCTGGTCTGCGGAGCAAGGGATATTTAGGGGCCTTGGGGCACTGGCTTGTGAACACGGTGGGTTACATGTGGGCTCATGGGGTGAGTACCTCTGCTCTTGATCCCATCTTCTCAAAAGTTCCTGGTGAATTACACATAAAGCAGCTCCAGAGTTTCCAGCCTACTATAGTAGTAGGACTCGAAATGGGGGGATTTCTTTACTGTGGCAGACAAGACTTAAACTCTGGCATGGAGGAGCTCCTTATCTTGCATACCCACCCCCCACTGTGGAAAGCCACCTCTACAGGGAAGTGTGACAGATCCTGGTGGTACTAATCCATTCAGCTGCTTGAACTGAATTAATCAGATCTGTGAATTGACACCCGAGGTCCTCTTGAAACCAAGAGACAGGGTATGGTTCTACAGAAGGCTGATTTTTGTGATGGAGTTACCTCCCTGCTGTTTAAGCAGCAATGCTCTTTCCCCCTCCTTTTCTTCCTCCCCTGTTCTTCCTTGTTTTGCCTCATGACGCAGTCTCACTTAGCTGTGTTGTGTCCTAACCTTGCCTTTCTGTAAGCAGGTTAAACTCACTAACCTTTCAGGAAACTGAAATTTATTCTTGCTGGACCATTTTCCTGATCTGCTTGTGAGTTCATTTGACTCCTGCATTGTGGAGGTGAGACCAAGAGCCAGGACAAGGCAAGCATTTCCAGCAGGGCAGGAGGGGAAATGAAAATACTTCACCTGTTGGTAGCAGTGAGCTTGTGAAAACTCATTGAAACCTCTTGGGCTGACTGTCCTGAGCAGCACAGAGGCCTGAAGCTTGACCTGAGAAGGATTTACCAGATTTCAATTGTGCAAGAAGCAGGAAAAAGATCTTTTTGCTCTTGAAGAAGGCCAGACAAACCTCTGGTGTCCTGAACTAACAAAAGCCATCGAGATGTCCGATGAGGTGGTTTGTGTGCTCCTGTCTCCTCCCGAGAGAACCTGCAGCTTCTCCGTTATTGAATCTGGCACTGTGCAAGCTCATTCAAGGAGCTAAGCCTTTGGAAAAGTGTTCCAGTTTTTTGGCAAGGTCATTCTCTGTGGATTGAGCGAAATGTGTTGTCTTCTGGGACTCAGCAGAAGCTGCAGGTACAGAGGAGCAGGCAGGATCTTGTGTCCAGAGTTGAACAGGGAGCTGGGTGACACTTCTGTTGATGGCAGCATGTGACTGGATTGGTTTGGGCATCTCCATTTTGTGAGCACCCGCTCTGTTCATAGTAGTGAAGTGGCTCTCATTCAACGTCCAGTTTTGATGCTAAGCATCAGAGAGATGGAAAAAAATGCCAGCGTGGTGCCCTCCCATGGGGCAGAATGGCACTTCAAGCCGTGCGAGCGATGCCAGGATAGCTGTGTCATCCTACCAGCATTGCAGCTAACAGAGGCAATCACACACACACACGTCACTTTTATTTTACTTAGAAGTTTGAGGTGCCAGCTTTAATACGGGTTTCTTTTTGTGGCCTTGTGGAAGGAGCCAAGTTCTTTTGGAGCAGCTACCTGAAACAGTCTAGGGAAGCTTCCAGAGAGAATTTGATAAAATATAGGCATGCTAATAAGCTACTTTTGCACCACAATTTAGGTTTGTCTGAGTTAATATTTTAATGGGGATTGATGACTAGAAAATGTGGTGTGGTGGATTCCTGGCTTGCTGGCATGCAAGGGCCCCCACTTGAGCAGCAAGTCATTCAAACAGTGTTTTTGGGATGGTTCCCATTACTGAGTAGTAACTTGATTATGCTACCTGTGTTGTAATGAGAGCAAGTGTGTGCTAGACAGTAAATATTTGGAACTGTCTCTTCTAAAGAGGTTACCAGCTGAGATGTCAGAGTGTCTTATTGTCCGAGTGCCTGACAAATAACAGCTGTGACAGACTTACATCTGCTGTTTAAACAACTGCGTTCTGGTGAGGGAGTTGAGTCAGCCTGAAAACACTACGTTAGCAATGGTGAAACTAAGCTTATTCAAGGAGAGTCCCTAGACTGTGTCTCTGGGAGCCCCAGTTTGAGACATTTGCTCTGAGGCTGCAGGGTTCCCCTGGTTCAGCAGGGTCTGATTCCCATTATGCACTTCCAGCTGGGGAGGAAGAGACTGGTACAATTCAGTGGTAAGATTCAGAGGGCTGACCATGCCTGTGGAGTGGCTAGGGTGAAAGCATAAAAATGTGTAATTGAAAAAATGCACAATGGAAATTGGTGTTATAGCGGCTCCAAAAGCGTGAAATAACCCCCTAATCATATACGAGATAAGAGGGAGGTGGTAGAGGGAATGGCGGGCACTTTGAAAGCCAAGGCAATTAGCTTGTGTTTGATGTGGTAGAGGCTAAAGGGATGCAAAGAGGAGCGTCGGGACTTTGAAAGTCCCCCAGGTTGGAAATGGCAAGCCTGGGCGTGGTTGCTGAGAGGGGAGGAACGTGCTTTGTGCTCAGCCCTTGTTGTGACTGGTCCTTAGAGCCTGGGTGAGCTGAACCTGTGATGTGCTTCCATAAGATACTACCTGGAAGGTATGAGACCTGGGAAGGAGCTCCGTTTGGATCAGGCTTCAGAATAACAGGCTGGGGGTAGTGCTTCTTTCACAGGTTGCAAAAAGTGATCACGGAGGTGAATTGGGTGCAGAAACTTTCTGGTGTTTCGGGTGTTCTGTCCATTTGGATTTCAAGAGTAGTCATCCATAAGGAGGTGTCACAGCAAAGTCAGGCTGAGAATTGGGAGAGAAGAGAGGTAGATGGGGAGATGAAAGGAGTGGAGAAAGCTCTTGGCTTTGTCTCCAGGAGACAGAAAAATCAGGTAATGAAATTAAGTGGGCTGTTATGGGCCTTACAGAGGAAGGGCCTTGTGTTTTCTTCACCGGGAACTCGAAGTCTCCCACAAACCTCTGATGTTTAGCTAATGCAAAACAAGACAAACTGCTGTGAACAAAGAGTTGGAATGATCCAATTTTTTCTTTTCCCAAGTGTTGGTGTTTGAAGTTCTTTTTAATGAAGCAGCATGTGCTAAGAGCAGACCCCCTGAGCACACCAACAGTCTTTCCCAGAGTTTCAAAATCAAACTTCAGGAAAAATACTAGAGACCATTATGTTAGTTTGCTCAGTTGTTCAGACAGCTGGATCTGGCTATTTTAGTAATCTAATGTAGAATCAGTGTAGCAGGATTAACAGAATGAGGCAAAATTAACTCTGGTACGTTTGGGCCTGGTGTGAGGAATCCCTGGAATGATTTGGGTCTGGTACAAGGAATGTTGGGAATGATGGTGATTGCTGGTGGGGGAAGAGGTTGGGTGTTGCAAACCCCTCCAGAATGGAGCCTGAAGGAAGTGTCTGCTAATGTACAGTGAGACCTGGGACCTGCAGTTCATCCACATCTCATACAATTTGTCCTGTTAATTTATCCATTTTCAATTCAGTGAGCGTTTAATGGGGTCTAACAGTTGGACCCATTGCCGGGTGCAAGGTGGAGCAGAAGCTGCTCTTGGTTAGAGCGATGTGGGCACCAGCTCTGTACATTTCAGTCTCATTAGCTGGGTGCCTGCCCTTGCTTCAGTCTTTGTGGTGAATGTGAGGCAAATATTAAAAAAATACATGCAGGATGTATAGTAATGGTGTGACAGAAACTGGAGCGTTGCTTTGCTAATGGCCCTTTGTTTTGGGAATGAAGAAGCTGAAAGATCAGTGAACTGGATAACCACTTCTCCTTGGTTGCTGCCGTGTTTATGACACAACACATTCATAAATTAATAATCAAAGGAGTGTAATGAATGTGCCACAAAAAACTGATAAATGTTGGTAAACCTGCCAAATGTAATGTCTCATTACTTGTAGATAAATGCATAAAGATGAACAGAGAGATTCCTAATACCATTAATTTTTGTCTTTTTAAATTTTATTTTCACCCATCTCTTTAAACTCTGATGTTGTATTGGTCCAAGCTTTACAGGTATTCTCAATGGAATTAAGAACACTCCTCACCAAATTAGATATAATTGGACTAAACTGCAGTTTAGATCCCTTCAGAGAAATGAAGTAGTTAATGTGAAGGAAAACTGAAATTAGTTTCTTTTGAGGACTAATGCAGTGGGACAGACTGCACTGACCCTCATAAAGAGCCTGAGCAACTTTTTTTAGAATGCAAAACTTTTTTTTTCTTTTTTTTAAAATAATGATGCTGTTATGTATCCTTTCACTTTACAAACTCCCCAAAGGTTCCTTCTCCTTTGCACATGTTTTAATTTGGAAAAAATACAATTGTTTTATTAGTTTTGATTATTCAGTTATTTAAAGCAGAACACTTGATTTGAAAATCTGAGTTTGCCTTCCCGAGGCCAAGAATCACATCAAGCTCTTTCCCAAGAGACTGGGGTAAAAAGGTAGGGTTATACTGCAGGTCTGGTCAGATTTGAAAATACTGAGGTTTTCCATGTATTTACATTTTTTACTCAGTTGTGACTGATGGATCCTGCTTCCACAACTAGTGAACAGGGATTATAATTATACTGGCTGGTTGCAAAAACTGCTTAGAGTCTTATATTTAGTGATGTTTTATATTTAATTCTGTTTTTCATACTGGAAGGTATTGCAGACTTAACAGATCCAAAGGGTTATCTGCTAGACCCAGTGACTTCTGAATTTTGGTCTGAGAACACAAATCTTTAGGATTATATAAAGTCACTGTTTTACTGAATGCACCAGAATTGTAGAATAAATTCAGAGCTGGGGTAATAGTAAGTACTACCATTGTTAGTATTTTATCATAACAGTCTGTGCTCAATGTAGAAAGGGGACAAGTTGTACTGCATTGAGGTACCAAGTACCTTTGTATTCTGGCTCATTGCAGAGTCCACTAGTGCTTATTAGGCAATTGGTTGACTGTGTCTGTACATGTGTGTCTATACATGGGACTAGCTTTAAAATGGTGTGCTGCCCAGGGGAGGTTTGGAAAGAAAGGTAAAGAAATCATTGAATAATGTGAGGGATGCTAAGATATTCAGTGTTGTTGCCTTTCTTGTGACTTGAAAGAATTGTTGGTGCTAATTCTGACTATATCTTGAAATAGGAATCCATGGCTTTTTCTTCAGATAGCAAACTTCCCTGAGAGCCGGTCAAGTTAAGGTTGTTCTTGTGTTTGCAGGACTAGCAGTTGTCTTTCAAAATGAATCAGTAAAACTTACTATTATTAAAAAAAAATAGATATTAGTCCTATACTAAATTTATACTGAAGAATCTTAAAGCTCTTTCAGAATTAGGTTGTTGTTTTCTCTGTCTGATTTTCTTGCTTGTCTTTAATCAGTTACTGCCATTCAGCTAATGCTGTATGCAACTGCAGAGGAGCTTCCCAGGGTTTACGTGCCTTTGTTCGGTGGTGTGGTGTCTTCATCCCTCCTGAGTTCCTGTGTTTTAGATTTATGGGCAGGATGATGTGAGAAGTGGGAATGTAATCTGAGTGTTGAGCCATTCCGTATTTCTTCTATTTAATATCTGGTCTCAGCATGTGAAAACTCTGAAGCCAAATTACTCCATCTGTGGTATTGGCAGTGGAGCAGAATGGGATCCTTTTTCGTGAGGTGGATTATGTGGCTGTGAAAGGCAGCTTTGAGAAGCACAACAACACCGGGTGGAAACAATTTGGCTTAATTAAGGGCTTCTGAACTGAAAATTGGGAATCTGGATGCACATACTTCATTGCCTGTTGAAGTGGGGTACGGCACTTCTACCAGATCTCACCCAGTGTGTGAAAAGAGTCTGATGATTAAGAGAAAAGCCCTTTTCCTGGCACTCTGTTGATTTGTCTGTTGATTTGAAATTCTGTTGCAGCAGACTAATTACTAACAAAAATAAATAAATAGATTTCCCTATTTGACCATTCACGTTTATGTAGAGGGGGTTTGGAAGAGAATCATTGGGAATGTGGCATCTTCCTGATCCCAGTTTAGTGCTTTGGGTGTGTAGTTTTTAGGTCTTGTCTTTCACTGTAATGTATCTGTGGTACCTTTGATTAATTAACAGGGCTTCAGTGGCAGCATTTTGGGAATACAGGCGAGTCATAAGACAATGATGCGTAATTAAGGTTTGCTGTTCCACCAGAGGAGCTTCAAACCTTCGCTTCAGGAATAATGGTTAATTAGTTGAAATGGCTTCTGTTGGAAGGTAATAGAATCAGTTGGAGAGCTAGTTCATTAAATAAAGGGTAATCAATAAATTAAAGGGTAATTAAGTATCTTATAATGACCACAACACAATCCATACTTTTAAAATAAAAATATGCTTGTGAAAGTATATTTCTTCTTATAAGGCAGGCCAATACAAATGCTGAGAATAATTAAAATGTATCAAGTGTGGAAGCTGAAAAACAGATCTTCTTTTTGCACATAATAGCAAATCTAGAAAAAGTATTTCAAATGCTAGAAAGCAGAGTCCCAAAGAATTGCAAAGCTCCTTCTGCCTGTAAGAATAGTTTCTGCCTAATAACAGAGGTCCAAAAATTCTAGTTTTAATCTCAATTTCACTGCATTTCCTTATGGGATGTCCATATGTATTCTGCTTTCTGTCCTGAATAATTCAGTTTCTTTGTATTTGTATTGCTGATGATGATAAGATAAGCACATCAGTAGGGAAGTAATACCAAAGGCTGTATTGTAGAGAGGATTCATTCATTTATCAGAGCAGTTGTGCCAGACACTTTGAATGAAGAATTTCTCTCCATCATCTATATTCACTTTATCCTGAAGTTTTCCTTCATGGAAGAAACCAATTTCTACACAAAGCTGTAGGGCACTGTCTGTAAGACCTGCTTCTTCCACATATTTAATGTGGGAGAGCAGAAAGATAGAGTCACAGATTATGTGTTTTGTGTTTTTTTTCCTCACAGAAGTACTTCTATTTAATAAAGTTAAAATTGCTTGCATGTATATATTAAAAATGAGAATAAGAGAATGATATTCTGTGGGGGTTGGGGGGGCAAATCTGGCCTAATACTGATGTTTTCTTTTTCTTTTCTTCTCTCTTTGTCTCTCCCTACTACCATCCTTCAATCAATATTTGACCGTGCAGGCTTTAAATGCAAGTTTACCAGTACCTGATGTTAGTGAAGACAGTGTGAAGCTCGATACCTCACCACAGGAGCCACTGCAGCTGGGAGCTGTTACAGCATCGAAGGAGCTGGGTGAGCAGCAGTCAGAGGTGGCTTCACCCCTCCAAGAACCACCTGGAGACCAAACAGAGTCTGCTGGAACAAATGGTGAGTAAAAACGTGTGTTCAGTGGACACATCATAGAGGCCTGTGTGCTAAATGGGCTGAGAAGTAGAAATGGGGCTTGACTAGCTGTCTGCTACTGAACAGGTATTACTCAAGTGATCTGTTGTTGCTCAGGTGCTTGTAGGGCACTGTTATGTGGGAGATGTTTTCTCTGTAGGAGAGGGTTCAGGTGACAAATGGCTTGTGGACTGAAGGTGTTGGTGTCAGTGGTGGAGATGCCCACTTGTTCCCCCTTAGGGGTCACCCTCAGCTCTGAGTGTCTCTGCTTGTCTGCTGCCATCTGACCATCCACCTGTTAGGAACAGCTCAGTTTCCACTTCTTGTGTTAGTTCCTGCATAGGCCTGTCCCTTCCTTTGTAAGGCAGAAATCCTTTTATGTTAATTCATTAGTGATATTAATGATAAATGATTTTGCTCATAGGAAAGGACAGGCTAATCCGTTGGTTTTACGTTGATTAAAGTTCCCTTTCCTACAGCTTTTAATCGGATTTGCATTTGACCACAAAACCTTTCTCATCATAGGCATCGCTGTGTGTTCTGTCTTGGGAATGTCTCCCTTGGCTTGCTGTACAGTCAAGAACGTGCTGGTTTTTCTCCTGTGTGATCTGGCAGCCCACCTTTCCTGCTCTCATCAGCCTGTTCTTGCTTCCCTCTGTTCCTGTTCACACACGTGCGTTGAGAGATCTGCTTCAGCAGTCCTGCTGCCTGCTGGCTTTTTTGGCAGGATGGCAAGAGAGGGCTGGTTTTCAGTCAGAGCAGGCATCTACTGCTGGTGGTGGAGAGCAGGGAAGGGATGGGGACAGGGTAGATGAGGCACTATCTTCAGTGTCAGCCTGTAGAGTAGCTTAAGGCATGTATGTAGCCCTTGCTGTACTCTAGGGTTTGAATCCTGGTAAAAGCAGTTATTTGTCACATCTTTAGATTAATTGCTGTAATGCTATTATCCAAATAGAAGACTGCCCTATTTTATCCTGAGCTTTTGTGCCTTTTTAAATTTTTTTTTAATCATACCAGTAGGGGCTTTTGACACTATAAAAATGGGATGCAATTTTTTTAATCTTCCATGAAACTCCACTTCTCTAAAATTTTACTCCTAAGTGGACAGGGATGGGGAGAGGATACTTGCTAAACAGAGTCATAAAGGAAGAGAACATACCTGATGTTTGGAAGTAGTGTCAGAAGATTTCATGTTGGTATTCAGCTTCTGGATTAAGTAAAAGAAAAGGCTGTTAAAAGGGCATGAGTTTCAAGTTAATAGTCAAAGATTATAATTATTTTTGAATAATCCTGAGTTGTATGGAAATCACATTCCACGTAATGAAGAGGTGAGAAGCTCCATCTGAGTGCAGGTAATAACGTGTAACTAGTTGCATGGCATGATGTGAACGTAGCAGTAGGAATTTGGATTTGAGGAGATTTGCCTGAAAAATCTTGGCTTTGTTTTGAGAATCATCTTTCCTGTGGTTGTGTGATATTCCTACTGTATTCCTGTCTTGTAATACAAAATTTTGTAATTTTGTCACTGTCAGTGGAGCCAAGTCTACATGATAGCATTATTTATGTGAAAGGGAAAACAGTTCTTTGTGTTTGCTCTTGAAGTAAAAAAAATCCCTTTATGAAGGTGATGCAGCAGGTATTTGCTGGTAACGGTAGCTGAAATTGTTGGTGCTAATTTATTTGTCTCTCTGTTGAGACAAATAAAACTTGTCTAGTTGAGCAATGAAAAGAGTTCCTCAAGTAAAGGTTATGTTTAGATGTTTGTGTCCACTCCTCTGGACCTTAGAGAGTCTGGTCCACCTCATCTGTCCTTAGGCAGATGAATAAAGGTGGAGAAGAGGTATCCCTTAGTTGCTTCATGCAGAGAAATCTTTCCACATAGAAAAATGTTCCATTTAAGTGCTACACTTTGTGTTCTTCACTTGATGTTCTCCACTATTGTTTATTTCACCTTGCTTGCAAGTCTAAGCTCAGAAGTAAAGCATTGTGGCACCAAGCACTGAAACAGCACAAGTGTTTGCCTACAGTAAAGGAGTGTTTATGATTTAAGGTTTTTGAGTTGGTTAGTTCTCATTGTCATTATTTGAATCTTGCATTCAGAAGACCACTTGAGAGATAACCTGGACTCATTAATATATAAGTTGCCACTGTAAAGTTAACCAGATGTTCTGGTAAATTGGCTGAGAAGTTGGCTTTGACAGTCAGAGAGATGAAGGCTCAAAGTATCATCAGAACTTGGAGATACTCAACATAATCAATTGTAATCGAAATAGAAATACTGTTGCTATAATAGGAGGACACCTGTATTTAGATACTGACCCTTTACATTTTATTTTATCATATTGCATCCCTTTTTTACTATCAGTAGGAGCATTAAATTATTATACTGCAAGTATCTGGAGTAACACGTTTATCAAACTCTCGGCAGCAGAATTTGAGGCAATTTATAAGTAATTAGGTTGTAGAGAATTCCAATTAAAAAAAAAAACCAACACAAAAAAACCCAAAACAAAACAAACAAACAAAAAAAAACAAACCACAAACCTCCAGACAAATGAAAACAAAACAAAAAAACCTCCAAAACCAGCCCCACAGTAGCAGGCAAAGGAGTAAATACTTTGGTGTGGAAAAAGAAGTGTTTTGTATGGTTTTGTTTTTGGGGGCCAAAATGCATGGGGCTTTTAAGCAGCATCTCTTGAGGTTGGGTGTGGATGCTTTGTGGGAAGCTGCATCGGGAACTGAAGCGGGCGCTGGTTCGAGAGCGGCCCCCGGCGCCTCTTCCCTTCCCCTGGGGGCAGGGGAGATAAAGGCTCGAAGCAGCAATTCCCGGACGGACCCTGTGAGGCTCCGCGCTGGTGCCGGCCGGCGGTGGGACGGGCCGGGCGGGCGGGCGGGGGGCGGTCGCAGGCGGGGCCCGGGGCTGTCCGGGACGGAGGAGCGGCCGTGGGGCTCGGGGGAGAGAAAGCCCAGCCGTCCGACAGGCAGACTTCATCGGGCAGCCTCTCGGCCAGCCCTCTCCTCGTCCGCCCAGCCGCTGCCGCCTCCTCTGGCTGCCGTCGGCTGGGGCTGCCCTGCGCCCCTGGGAGGAACCTCGGAGCGGGAGAGGGGCTTGGTGGCTTCAGCCATGCTGGGGACAGTGACGCTGGCGGGTAAGGCGCTGTGGCACCCGGCTGGGTTCGCTGCCCGGGCTCCGCAGCCCCCGGGTACCGAGCATGGATTTCTAAAGCCTCGGAGCCCGAGCCCCGCGGTACCGACTCGGGATTTCCTGGCAGGGCGTTAGAGTTAAAGGGATGGCTTTACTGCTTTTATCTCAGTGAGAACCGCTTCCAAGCAAAGGTTGCTGAAACTTGAGGAAGTGTCATATCGCCTCAATCGGCCGTAGGATGTGATGTGAGGCTTTATGGATGTGGAGGTGCTATAACTGCGTGTTTCTGTGCAGGACAGGGCTGTGACCTGGTGTCTGAAGTTGGGGAATAGAGAGAAAAGGTAGTGACCGCGCTGAGGGTGCTGATTTACATCAATCAAGCAATAAGGCAATAAAATACCTTAAGAGCTGAACTTGGTGAGATTGGAGGAAATATGGAAGTTAGCATCGTTTATATGTTATTAAAAATATATTTGCATGAGAGAAATGAAGGTGTTACTCTCTTGCTGTTTCAGCTTGATGAAGGAAAATTCGGAGGGGATTAGCAGCGTGGCAAGGGGTTATGTGTGTATGTATGGGGGGCAGCGGGATCCCAGCCTGCCGTGCCAAAAACTCGATTTTACTTAAGGAATTCACACCCAAGCCACTGAAGCTGAGAGCTAATACCGTAAACTAATCGGGCTTTCTGAAAAGATGAGTTTCGGAGGAGCAAAGAATTAAAAGAAAGAACATTACTGCACTGCTGGGTCTGCACAAACTTATGTTTGTGTGAAGTCTCTCTCTTTTCTCTGGGAGACAAAGTGCTATTATGAAATTTGAATAAACAAACCCCGATTTTTTTGTGGGTTTTTTCCTTCCTAAAGATAGCTAATTTGCATCGGAATTTCTCTCAGCTAGATGATGTGTGGCTCTAGCTCTCTAGGAAATCCTTATTTCATTGTATTAATAATTAGTCTCTTGTATATTGTTGGCTAGAGCCAGTGAATGAATTCAACAAATAGGGGGAGTTTATTCATGCAAAATACTTTAACTTTCCAATACGTACTGACAACAAAGCCTGTAGAAGTGCGGCTCCATTTGGAGCGGGCCCTGGGGAGGACTGTACGTGATTTGAATCAGTGAGTAGTGGAGGAGATATCCTACTGCTGTTTACAATAGGGTTTTCATTAAACTCGATGTTTAATGAGCTTATCACATGCTGAGTCTTTTTCCTCAAGGGTTCTCTATTTTTTTATTTCCTTCTATTGTTAGCAATTAAAGGTTAAACTGTTTTTCAAAAGCAATGTCTTTATAGGTTTGCACGGTTTTGATCGTTTGAGGTTTTCCTTATTTAATAATTCCTGTGGTAGAACCTTGGATTTTCACTGCAGCACAGCTGCTTCTATAGTACATTTTGCAAGAACTGCATTTAGCTTGTAGGATGCGTTACCATTTCTTGGAAGGGACAGAGTAACCTCTGCTTATTGGTATGCAGGAGTGTATTAAGCTGTCATGTGTCTAATTAGTGCAGATGCAGCTTCGTCTCCTTTGTGGTGAGTTTGTGATGTTTACATTAGCCTTTATGTGGTCGTTTTGATAAAAGAAAAAATTTCAATCTGCTTTTCATTGTTCATTAATCATTAGGGGTTTTCAAAAATGTCACAGCGTTTACTGGCCTGTATTGCTTATCCCATCCTTGTTGCTGATGGAGCCATGAATTTTTTTCCCCTCGAATACCCAAGTGCTAGAGTTCCATCTATCTTGCGCTCGGTGAATAAATTTTATTTTAAGAAGCAGAACCAAGTCAGTGAATGTGAGATGTGGGCAGCATGTCTAACCATGAAATTTCATAAATATTTGTAGCACGCTGGTTTGGTTCCCAAACAGAACAGCTGTGCCAGTCTGAGAGCAGTTTCTTATTGTGAGTGTATTTAATGAAGAATTTTTAACTACAGCAACTATATCCAAGCCATAGCTAATCACCCTTCTGGCTTTAAAAGTCTTCTGTTTGTTTTAAAACAAGAACTATACCGT
Source organism: Zosterops lateralis (assembly GCF_965231275.1). Taxonomy (NCBI): domain Eukaryota; kingdom Metazoa; phylum Chordata; class Aves; order Passeriformes; family Zosteropidae; genus Zosterops; species Zosterops lateralis. The sequence continues at coordinate 55,669,690 of NC_139764.1, read as the reverse complement.
TTTTTCTGATTTTTAGGGCTGTTTCTTGACACACTGAAGTGAAAAAAGAAATATCATAATTTAGAGTAAATGAAATACATAACTTTTCCTGCTGGAATTTGAGAAGCTGGGCTCAGAATTGGAATTTGAGAAGCTCTGGGTTGGAGCAGACAAGTACAGCTAAATCAAAATCTTCTAAAAGTAAAGATTTTTGGGGAATGTTAGAAAGTTACAGCAGCACAGTGGAAATGATTGTGTGTTTGGGAGTGTTTGTTTGTTTGTTTTTTCAGTTACTTTTCTGTGATGTCGTTTTCTGGGGATGCTGCTTTTGCTTTCTAAAGCCATGAAAATTTGCTTTCTAAAGCCATGAAAAATAATAGCTATTTTGCAGTTTGTTCCTTTTTTCTGTTTTTAAAAATGAACGCAAAAGTATGTGAGATTTTAAAACCCAACTCTTCAGTTGCCACTTAAGTACCAGAGAACTGAAGACTAAATAGTACCTGTTTCAAAAGCTTTGAAATAAGAATATGGTTGAAAAGCTCATGAGCTGCATGGATGCACAGTGAGATTCAGCATGCAAAAGTCTCTGTTAATCTTCCCTCATTATTTAATTAATCTGAAAGAACTTGCTCCCTGCAATGGACATGGCAAGTCAGTCCTTAGAAAATTGAGTGAATAGAATGGAGAAGGATGTAGTATGTGCTTTCTATGGAAGAATTGTTTGTACATTGAAGTGGAAATAAATACAGTGTGTAGCAGGCAAAGAAAGAAAGAATTTGTGGAAAATACATTGTTAAGAAGGAGCAATGTCACAGTTGTAGTTTAAAAAAAGTTAAATTGTTAGAAGGATAACACATAATCATATTTCTGTGTTATTTTGTTACTGCAAAGTGAGTTGTGTGTTTGATTTATTGAACCCAACCTTCTGAAACTTTTGATTAAAATAATCAGAATTGTGCACTCTGCAGTGGAAGCTTAAAAGCACTGATTGGTTTTCTTTTTTTAATGCTAAAATGCTCAAAACAGCTAGTTTATTCTAAATAAATCTGTTCAGGGTAAGTTTTTTATAGATACTGTAATTTCAAGCTGATTTTAGTTTTTAGGTTTTTAATTACTTCTATCGATTTTTATCCTTTCTTTATATTGACAGCGATGTTTTTAATGATAATTAGAAGAATTGTGCAGTTAAGAGAACTGCATTTGACATACAAGCTTGGTTCAGTTTTTTTTAACGGCCTTTATTTTGTCATGAGTTTCAGAGCAGTAGCTGGTGGTTTGTTTGTGGGTTGTTTTTTTTTTTTCTTTTATAAGTTGTATTTGTAGCAAATGCAGACACAATGGTGGCAAATGATTGTAAAATACACCTCATGGCTGCAGCATTTGCTTTTGCTCACGCGAACCTTGTGAGAGAGTTGTGTATGTGACCAAAAGCACGATTTGGCCCTAAGCACTGAATAAATGCACTGAATAAAGCACAAAGTCCTCTGGAGCCTTGCCGTGGCCAGAGGAGTTTGCGAGGTGGGCGCTGGGTGTGTGTCACATCCATCTGAGAGATTGAGAATGTAGGGAATTCATGGAAAAAATCCAGCGCCGTGCTGCAAATCCTTAGGGGGAAAAGTCAACCAACTCCAGATGTTGACATGGTTGACTTCGAGCACATGAAGTGCTGTGGATTTAACTCTTGCAGTCAGAGTGGGGTTTTTTAACTCTTCGGCATCTACCAGGAGAGAAAAACACTTTTACTTCTGGAGAGAGACGAGACCCAGGAGCAGTTAAGTTGCACTGCTGATAGTGTCTGTCAGTCTACAAAAAGAAGAGTTTAATTATTCATTTTATTTTTAATGGGATGAGACAGGAATTCAGTCATTCTGAAAATACTAATTCTCCAACAACTGATTGGCATGCTCCTGAGAAAATAGAAATAAATTCTTACAGTGGACTAAGTCTCTATGAAATTGTGAAATCAAGCACCTTTGAGTCCTCAAGACTGTCAGTTTTGAAAGTTTATTTCAGAATAGAACTTGCAGTTATTAAAACACAAGCAGCACCTTGATTCAATTAAAAATATTTGAGAGGTTAACCGGTATGTAAGCAGTTAAAATAGAATTTCAGTGTTGGTCCTTAGCCACAGTGGATTTAAACAGCAAAGTGTATCAATTTTATGATATCACCCCTGATCTTTATCACCTCCTCTAGGTATATTTTTGTTGTATTCTATTCCTTGGCTAGCACGTAACTGGTAAGGTAAAGCCCTCCTCAGGAAACACCTAAGGAAATGTTATTCCTATCAGTATTTTACTATGTTTGTTTTGTTTTGTTCTGGTAGCTGTTTGGATGGAGCCTGTCTGGTGTTTCTTAAAGGTGCTTTCAAAACTGGGCACTGAAGTGTCATTAATAAAAACATTGCTATAGAATCCAACTGCTAAATACGAAGTTCCAGGTGTATACGTTGTGAAAATACAGCTTGGATATTTGTGTTTCTGGAGTTTTGTCATACAACAGTGGCAGCCCCCTCACAACATGCAGGTAAATTTCCTGAGTGCCACCTCTTTCCTCAAATGCTGAGGAAGAGCATCAGAAATTCAGTTTTAAAGAATCTTCCAGGGTTTTAAAATGTTAAAGAAGGAGATAAAGTAAAGACTGGGTGCAACAGCAGCAGGTCACTTAACAGCTGACACTGGAATGTTATCTTGGGGACGAAATACCTTCTGGACAGGTTAAATGCTTTGGTGGAATTGAAGGGAGGAGTAGTGCTTGGGCTAGGTCTGGAAGTGTATGTCATCTGTGCACCATGAGGGAGAGATGGAAGTGTGATGTGTTGTAGCATAGCTGGGACTTTTCAGACTGGTATTAATAAATGTGTCTTCAGTCAGTCAATATTTCTGTTAGTTTTTTCCTTTTGCATTGTGTTTAGTGAAGTATTGCAAGGTAACATGTCTGCTGGATGCACTCAAAAGGAAGACCTAATTACTGTCAGCTTAATTTAACAATTTCAAAAGTTTATCACTGCCTCTATTCTCTCTGTTCTCTATTTTTGTGATTGCATTTGCTATCTTAATACATACCTATACTTTCATATTTTTAATAGTCACAGCTCTTTTCACCTGCAAAACATTTTACAGAGACATTGTCTTCGTCTTAGGGTGTTATAAACACATCATTTTATAAATAGAATAAGCACAACCCCTTTGAATGCTTATCTTAAATATGAGGAAACACTTTTATGTACCGGTTTTACATCTTACCTCTCTTTGCAAATGGAATGCCTCATTTATTCAAATTCTTTATCATTCCACTCTTACAATAATCCCACTTATCTGTAATACCTGAAACTCATCTTAAACACTGAATTTACACTAAACACCTGCGCTGGTTTGGGACAAATTTGGAAGGAAACGTTCAAAGGGATGCTTCCTTAAGGGAATTTGGAAAACTTTAGGAATAAATAAGAAAAGAAATGTCACCTTTTTATGTTTTTTTTGAAACCTTAGGATTTTCAATTATGAAGGGCAAACATCCCCAACAGGGAATGTGTCCAAGAGGAAAGGTGAGCCTGTAGAAATCCATGTCTCTGGCTGCTTAGCAGTCCCAAGTGCCTTCTGACTTCTCCACTCCCCTCTGCCTTTCTGTCTTTCTGGTCCTTCCCACTTAGACCCAGCACTCCCCACTGTCTCTCAGCCCTGTATTTCAGTCTACCTTTATCTAACTCATGTCAGGTGGAGATTTTCATGTCTAAGAGTAAGCACATTGGCATTAATGCAGGGCTGAGACAAGCAGAAGGACTCTGTAGACCTGGTTTCCAGCACAGATGCTAAGAGGCTGGGCTCATGAGCAAATTTTTATTCAGTGTTACATGATCAGCATTTAGCTTCATAGCTGATTAAGCCAGAAGAATCACTTTTAGTGTAAAAAAGCTAAGAAAGTATTAAAGTACCTATTACTAAATAATTATAAAATATGTGATGTTATGAAGATAATATCTGAAGAAGTGCCTCTAACTTTGTGAATTGCCATTAAGTCTTTGATGGTTTTCTGTTAAATTACATGTTTTTATGGAAATGACAAGAACTTTATTTCCAGACCTAGGAATAAATGAACACAGACACAAAAGTGGTTCCTTGACTTTATTGTTGTATAGTCTCAACATACAACTGAATAAACAAAATGTAATGTTTGATTAATAAGAGTTACTTTGCTTGTGGCTTGTTCTGGTGTTTGCAAGAGGTATATTACCAATGGACTAAAAATTCTGGCTGCTTCTTCAAAATGTCTCTTTTGTCTTACCCTCCTCCCTCCTCCCTGACTCAGTTCTAACATCTCTGGTGTAAAATGTTTGGGGAGTTAGCATGTTAGTAGAGGTCAGGCATTTAATTGAATTAGGAGTTAACAATTGAGGTAAATAATATTAAACTGTTAGATAAAGGAAAAACAAAAAGCTTTGCTTATGTTGACTTAAAAACAACAACCAGTAGGCTGCTGATAATGAAACATAATTTGCCCTTTACATAGCGTTTAGAAGCCAGTATCCTTGTAGGTTTTGTTTTGCTTATTGTATGGTTAGCTCCAGCCTTACCTGGGCTGCACTGTCTGTCTGCTTCTGAAGAAGCAGCACTTAATACAGGGGGAACCAGGCAAGAGCCTGTGAGGGACCTCTGGAGATCAGGTGTTCCAGCAAAGCAGGGCCAGCTGCAGAGTCAGAGACAGCTTCAAGGTGGTTCAAATAAAAACCACATCACTTCAGGGAAGTTGGTGATCACATGCTTTGTAAAGCTGTCTCCTCCTGCCTCTGGGCATTATAGTAACACATGTACAGCTTAAAAGAAAGGGCCCATGCCTTCTTCTAGAGTGTTGCTGTTTAGCATTGAATATTTTAAAATAATTTTATTTTTTTTATCTTGGCACTCTAACAGGTTTGGTCAGAGAGGAGAGTATGTTCCTTTTGTGGCCTTCCACTTTCACCTGTTGCACAAAATATAGGGTCAAGAACAATATTAAACTGAAATCCTGGCAGCATCCAAGTCCAAAAATCTTTTGGTGTCTTGAATATGCTATAGATTTAATTTACATGCCTGTCTCTGAACTTGAGTTGGCCAGGGGAGCAGTAATACTTAAATTATCCCAAGAGAGAGGGGTGTTGCCAGTGACCTGAAGGAAAAGCTCAAACTGTCCTCAAAGAAAAGATAATGCAAACAGACATGTGAGAAGTGGAGGATTTTACATTCTTGCATAATAAGAACCTCATTAATTTTAAGCAATGTGGAATTGCTGTATGTAAATTGCATGCATACATCTATTATATGGGAGAATTCTAAAGATTCGTGATCTTCAAAGCAGTATATTGTTACATAACTGTTTTGTAGGGGTTACAGGTTTTTAGAGAAACAGGTAATTTCCCATGAGGCATTTTCACATCTTACTGTTCTTTTGGGATAGAGCTGTAAAATAAGCTTGCTTTTCTTGTCATCCTTTTAGGTCAGTAGCCTTTTTTAATGTTTTGTTATGTTTGCAGGTTTTTTTGTTTGTTGGGTTTCCTTAGATGTGTCTGTCTGCATGGAAATGTTTATTGAGCTTTGCTTCAGGAATAACTGCATATATTATTCTGTATAGTCTGTGATAGAATTTTTTTTCTTACTTGAATTTGCCTTAAAGTAAACAAACAAACAAACAAAAAAAAAAAACCAAAAAAACACACACACACACAAAAAAAAAAAAAAAAAAAAAAAACACAACAGAAAACAACAAACCACACAAAAAGAACTGCAAAATCAGGGAATAGAATCAGGGAATAGAATAAGAGAATGTAAGCTTGAAAGGTGCGTTTGCAAATAAGCGGTGCAAAGAATTGTACAGTGATGTAAAGAAGGAAAACAATTACAGTAATGGTAGAACAAAAACTAATTCTTAAAAATGTACTAGTAGCGTATAGAAAAGGTACACAGATAATAATAGAATGTTTATGAAAATTGGTAATAATGAAAAAATATATAAAGGTATAATATAACATTAAATTTAGAAGGAAATTAACTAGGTTTTTTTTCTGTTGTTGTTGTTTAAACAGTTGGACAAACAGACCATTCCAGTGTAACTTTGAAGGAAGACACTGAAACTATGGAGACAAATCCCTCTGACTCGGGCACCAAGGATGGTGCAGATGCTGAGAAGGAGGATGCTCATTCAATTAAGCAGTTGCCGGCTGTGGAAGAAGTTACAGAAGACCAGGTGGCAGAGCCACAGTCTTATGATCTGGGTTTTAAAAAGGTTTTTAAATTTGTTGGGTTCAGATTCACAGTGAAGAAGGAAAAGACAGGAAAGTCAGAACCAGTTCAGCTGCTTACTGTAAAAAAGGAAACACAGGTCCCTGAAGGGGCTGATGATGAAAAAGAAGCTGGCTCAGAAGAAACTGCAGTGCCTGAGGATGTACTCTCTGCAGAAGACAATACCAAAGATGCACTGAAAAATGAAAAAACAGAAGATGAATCTCCTAAAATACCAGAAGCAAATGAGATTTGTTCTCAGCCAGCTGCCTTAGCCACTGAAACTGCATCACCATTAAGAAAACTTTTTACTCAAGGATGGACTGGATTTAGAAAAAAGAAGAGTTTTAGAAAGCCTACAGAAGATGAACAACAGTCTCTTGTGAAAGAAGAGGAGAAAGAAAAAGAGGGGACAACAGCAACAACTGAAATCAGTGAAAAGGAGGAGAAACCTGAGTCTGAGAAGCAAGATGAAGAGAGGAATGTGACAGCAGTAACTATTGAAGCACATGAGAAGGAGCGAACTGAAGGTGAAACACAGGAGTCAGACAAGACTCTGGCAGCCATAGGAGTAGAAGGAAGTGAAAAGAAAGAGATAGTCAAGCGTGATGAGCAGGGACAAAAAGAGGACCTGGCAGCAGCAGCTGTAAAAGAAAGTGCAGAGGGAAAAGAAGATGATCAAGAAGGGAAACTGGTGGAAGTCTCAGAAAATCTTGGTAAAGAGGAAGAAAAAACTGAAGAAGGAGAGAAAGGTGAGGTGACTGACAAACCACTAAAAACAGAGTCAGTGGTACCTCTAGTCACTGACAGTGTGAATGGAGAATTGAAAACATCGTCAGAAGTCTTACCTGTGGGAGAAAAACTGGAGTCAATGGAGAAGTCTGAAATAGATGGCAGAACTGAAATAGCCTCTGAAGAGACATTTGAAACAGGATCTGTGGCAATGGAAATTTCTAGTGATCAACTTAAAAAATCTGAAGGAGGAGAAGGAAGTAAACCTGCTCTACTTGGGAAAGAGACATTAGATGAAAAAACCGAGGAAGCAGAATTGAAAATGTCACCCACAGCAGATGATGTTGCACAGGAAGGAGCTCTGGATAGAACCACAGAGAAGAAAGAAAGCAAAGAACATGAAACAAAGTCGACTCTGAGTGCTCCTGAATCAAAGTCCTTTTCTAGTTCTGAACATTCAGGTGACACAGAGGATAATCAACAGTCAGTCAAACCCACTGATGAAGGAATACAGGGAAAACCTGGAACAGATACAACTGATACCGTTAAACCAGACGAAACAACCACGGAAATAACTTCTGAAGAGGCAGCTGGAAAGAGGCCTCCAGAAGGTATCACAAATGAAGCAGAACTCCTGTCTTCTCAAGAAAAGACTAAACTACAAGGCAGCCCTTTAAAGAAACTCTTTACAGGTACTGGATTGAAAAAACTGTCTGGAAAGAAGCAAAAAGGTAAAAGAGAAGAATCTAAGTTGGGGGAACAGGGTGAACCAATTCAGCACTTATCAGATTCCCCAGATAGCCCAGAAGAACAAAAGGGGGAGAGTTCTGCTTCTTCTCCTGAGGAGATGAATGAAATTCCCTCTTTGGAAAAATCTGCAGATGGAGCACAGGTCACTGAAAGTGAAGATGCCGCAATTCCAGATGTGGAGCGAAAACGAGAAACTGTTACACCTTGGGCATCGTTTAAAAAGATGGTGACTCCCAAGAAACGTGCCAGAAGGTCTTCTGAGAGTGATAAAGAAGAAGAAATTGATAAGACAAAGAGTATTGCAGTACCTGCAACTGAAAATGTTGTTGATGAGAATCAGGGAGAAATAAAAGAAAATGGGATTGACCAGAAACCAGAGAAAATTACAGAAGAGCCCAAAAGAAAAGTTGATGCCTCTATGTCCTGGGAAACTTTTATATGTGTAGGTTCTTCAAAGAAAAGAGCCAGGAAGTCATCATCATCTGATGAAGAAGGCCAAAAAGTAGAAGAGTCTGGACAGAGCAAAGAAACAGCAACAGATGCAGTTCTTACTAGCTCTCAGGAGAGTGATCAAGGACAAGGGAATTCTTCTCCAGAACAAGCTTGCAGCCCATCTGAAAGTGAAGGTATTTCAACATGGGAATCATTTAAAAGGTTAGTCACTCCAAGAAGGAGATCCAAAACCAGAATGGAAGAGAGACCTGAAGACTCTGTTGCAGGATCTAGCCTGGAGCATTCCACATCGGACGGTGAGCCTGGAAAAGATGAATCGTGGGTTCCATTTAGAAAACTGATGCCTGGGCGTAGGAAGAAAAAGTCAGATGGAAAGACAGAACCAGCTCATCTTAAACAAGCAAGAGAAGACATGGCAGAAGCAGCTGAAGAAGATTCTGATATTCCAGCTGTTGTTCCTTTGTCTGAATATGAAGCAGCAGAACAGGAGAAAATGGAAGCCCAGCGAGCGAAAGATGCTGAAGTGATGAGAGAAGAGGAGACCCTAAGGGTGGAGCAAGGATCTGAAGGGATGGTACATGCAGTTACCGTTGTGGAAGAAGAAAGGGCAGTGTCCAGCATTGAGGAACGGTCACCATCGTGGATATCTGCTGCTCTGACAGAGTGCATTGAGCAGGCAAGAGAAGATGAAGAGAAAGAAACTCAGAAAACAGCTGAACCAGGTGTTACTGTGGAGGATGCAGTGGTAGCTGCTAAGACAGTGCCAGAGACTAGAAAGGATGTAAATGATGACACCACGGTTAGTGAGCCTGAGCTAACCTCTGAAGCAGTGACTGCTCTGGAGACAGCAGAACCTTCCTGTGCTGAAGAAACAGTGGAAGTGTCCCTTGCTGAGGAGACAACTGAGATGGTTTCTGCTGTTTCACAGTTAGAAACCCCGGATACTACAGAGGAAGCTACACCAGTTCAAGAAGTAGAGGCCACTGAACAAAATTTGAAAGAATTGGACAAACAGACGCAAAAAGTTCTTCATGAAGTTGCTGAAAGAGTAAAGTCAGATGTAACACAGCTGGTTAGTGAAAGAGCTGCAACAGAAACTCTAATTACAACAGTGGAGGGACTTGAGTCAGAAGTGAAAACTGCTGCTAAAGATGGGAATGTTGTAGGCCAGGAAACTGTTCTGCTTGAACAGTCCTTGGAAAAAGAACACAAAGAGGATGGCCCCCAGCAAAGTGAAGGGAGCATTCAGGGCCAAAATAGAGTTGAAGAGAGTGTTCTACCTGAAGGTTCAGAGAAAAGTGAAATACTTTCTGCCATGGAAGAAAGCACAGAAGGATGTCAAGGATATGTAGAAGACAGTGAAGAAGTAGATGAAGTGCAGAGGACAACAGAGGAAGAAACTTTATCGCATGACAAAGAGTTTCACAGCATCAAAGCCATCACTCCCAATGAAGAGCTGTTTGCAAAGCAGGAGCCTTCAGAACAGGAGAAACTGCCTGTTACAGAGTTGACACTGGATGACAAAAGAGATGAATGTGCTCCAGAAGGAAAGCCTGCAGTAAGTATTGAGTATAACACAAAGATTGATTTGTCAAAAAGAAAAATCAGCAAGTGTTAGATGCTATACCTCATTTAGAACCAGGTTGTAGGTATAGTACTGTCAAGGACCTTCCTTGTGAAGCCTGAGATAGCCAAAGTTCATTTCCAGTGAGAGACACAGAGGTGTCTAGAAGCAGCAGGCACTGAAGCTTGTGTGCAGGGTGGAGTGGATGCAGTGCCTGCAGAAATGTAGTGGGAGATGGTGTGCATAGATGCAGAGGTACTGAAATGATTGCCATTCGGGCTTCTGCACTGCACAGAGTAACTGAAGATGATATATGAACCCCTGAGATACAGATGTCATCCATGTGACGCCACACACAGTGGATAGTATCTTCAGCTGTAGGCAGAAATATAGGTGAAGCTGAGGTGCCTCTGCAGAGGGAGGACATGAAATAACTCCACCCTCTCCAACTTTAAATGCTGTAGTTAGTGTGGCTAGCACATTCCTACCTTCTTCCCTACATCCTCATCTTCTGACTTAGTCTTTGTTTCAGGTGCTGCCAGCTGTCCCTTCCTTTAATTAATTTTAAGGTTGCCCTTTGTTTAATAAGCTACATGTCCTCAGAAGCAACACAAGTTGGGATCTTGGTGAGCTACTGATCTCTGTGTCATCACCTTGCACTTTTCCCATAACTCTTGTCCTTTTGGGTGTTGTAGTTTTTCACCTAGAACATTGCTGGTCACTCCTTACTTGCACCCTTTTTCACAGATCTGTTGCAATTCTCCACAGGTTCAGGACAAGACAGAGGATGAAACCTCATCCTTGGAGCTTACAGCTGAAAAGCCTGTGCAGCTTGAAGGAGAGGGCAGAATGCTTACTGTGGAATCGGGATGTGCAGAAGCAGAAGTCGTCACAGTGGTCGCTGTTAAAACTGAAAAACAAGATGGAATTCCTGACTCAGAAGAGCAAGTTTGTACTAAAGGAGGTCCTAGCAGGACACCTACCCTGAGAGAGGAAGATGATGCTGTGCTCAACGGAGTAAGTGGCACAGAAGAAGTCACTGTTCCTGAGGTTGTACTGCAGAGCAAGGGAAAAACCTCTGCCCTTGCTTCAGAAACACTTGGCTCAGAAGCAGCTGCAGATGCTGAGCAGAGTGTAAGCAATGGATCTGACAGGGACATTGCAGCAAGAGATTCTGTGCCTATCATAGAGCCACAATGCAGAGACAAAACAACTGAAACCCACTCCAAGAGTGATGAAGCCGAAGGTGGCAAAGTGGAAAGTGCTGTGCTCAAATCTGAAAGATGTCTGGAGAGCACTTCCATTGTTGCTGAGGCTCCCATGCAGGTTGAAGCAGATGGGACATCTAATTTAGCATCTGCATGCCCAGAGATCGTTGAAAATGGAAATGCTGTTATTGCTGATACAAGTCCTAAGAAATGTGAAACACCCAGCAGCTTGGCTGGAGAAGAGACTGTGGGAAAAGGACAAGAACTTGGAGAAACCTTGAATTGTCAAGGCGTCCAGAAAGAAGATAAGAAAAACAAGCAATTGCTGGAAGGAGCCAAAGAAGTATTTGAATGTGGAAAACAGGAAGCTGTGAGATGTGATGAATGTTCAACTGCTGTCCAGCAAGAGGAAGGCTCTGATTCAGCCTCTCCACAGGCTGAAAGCGTGGGGGCTCTGAAAACACCTGTGGCTGTAGCAGCTGCAGCAGGTGGAGAGCACGTTGTAGCAGAAACTGCGACACACGCAGACATGACAGCCAAAACTGTGCAGCCCTTGGCAACCACACCAGAGCAGATGGCTTCTGAAGAGGTCGCAGTTTCTAACACTGACTGTTCAGGATGTGGGACTGCAGAGCTTGGTAGTGTGGAGGCACCCAAGCCTCAAGTAACTTGTGCTTCCATGAACGGAGTATCAGAAGAGCAAGAGCAGCCCCAGGGCACAGAGCAAGCCAAACACAATGGTATTCCCTCCAGTCCCAGTCTGTCTCCCAGCCACCCAGAATTTCAGAAGCATGTTGTTCAGTCTGTGATCATAGAGTCCCAGAGTACAAAAATTGTACTGAATGCCATCCAGTCAGCTGTTGACAAACTTGCAGAGACAGAAGAGTCGGCTGCCCTTGAGTCAGAGCAGAGCATTAAGTCCATAGGGAAAAGCCCATCAGATACAATTGTACCTGAACTCCTGGGAAGTATGCAGGTAGATCAACAGCTTCCAGTAAAAGAGGAAGAGATACAAAGTAAAGAACAAGAGCTCAAACAACCAGGAATAGTGAAAACTGCTACCTTAACTGAGTCTGCAGAAATTCATGCAACAAGTCCTGAAGACATTTCAAGGGGAAGTGTGAGACTTCAGAAATCAGCCCTGGAACAAAGTACTTCAGAAGATTCAACCAAAGACACCCTAGACATACACACACCAAAATTAAGGGAAAAAGAGATTGGGTACATTATGGAAATCTCGGACCAGCATACAGGACAGCAAACATGCAGAGAAAGTGAAGAACAACCATATCACTCACCAGTGGAAGATGGGAAAATACAAATGTGGGAGGATGACAGTTGTCAAGAAGGAACATCTTGTGATAGACAAAGTCAGAACTCAGTGGCTCTGACGCCTTGAATGTAAGTAGCATTTTTAGCCAGTAATTTATTTCTTTTTCTAAGATAGTTGTGAGGATCTCTAAACTGTTCTCTCTAATGTGGTGTGGTGGTTTATTTAGTTTTTATTATTTTGCTGAGGGGCTGCCCTCACTTCAGTGGCCTAGGACTTGGCCTATATTTTGGTGTGGTATTTCTGGGAGATAGTAAATGTATTTTCCAGTTTTCCTAGGTAAGAACTCACATGACACATTTAATGTATGCAATTTAATATGCAAAACAGTCTCTAACAGAGCTCTTTTTAAAATCCTAAATGATGTGAGTACTGCCTTCCATGGTAAACCTGGAGTGCCTCATGTGCAAAGCTCTTTGCACTTCAGAGGAATGTGAATCGCACATTCCAAGTATATCTCCCTAGCATATATACTGCACTTGCTTCACTAAGTCATATGACCGTTATCTCTGAGAACTGCTTGGGAAATAACATATCCTTGGGAAAGTAAGTTGTCATTACTAAATCTTTTTTACTGTCATCTTTCTTTCAGATGTGCGAAGCGTCCATGTGGCATTTGGAGAGATGCCGGTCCTAGAGAACAACTGACAATCCTGCCACAGAACCAGGAGCTTTACTCACTACCCTTTATCCTTGGATGTTAACATCTGTTCTTTTGAAGACCTCGCCTTGCCATTTTTGTTAAAAAAACCAATGCCTTTAATACTGGCTGTATCCATACCTGTGTTCCATTTGAAGGTTATTTGTCTCTGCCCAAAATAATCCATTAAGACTGGAGATGCACCACTGAGTGACTGGGCAGACCGCTAGAATTTTCGCCATGGTTATTACTGTCCCCTCATTTAATGTGTGTCCTGTCTGTCCAATCTCCTTGAATCCCTTCACTTGTCCCTGAGTCTCCCTCCCTTCTTTAGTGGTCTCCCTTACCCCTGACATCTTTCCTAGCTGCCTTGATCTGACCTGTGAGTGGCCGTATGTGCTGCTCAGCTTGTGTGTGAGGGGAAGAGGAGGGCTGACTGATGAGAACACATGAGACTTCTGGATATGCCTGTCAAACAGCAGGAACTGGATCACGCACAAATTTTTGAGCAAGGTGCTCAGGTTTGCTGCCTTTCAGTCCCATTCAGGTATCTGTGTCCATCTTTCAGTTGTATTTGTGCAGGCCTGATTTATCAGAAATTATTTCTACAGTGTATCTTGAAAGGAGATGGAAAATACCCTTCCTCTGTTGTTCCAGACTTCAGGTCTCAGGACTGGACTGTAATGTATTGAGTATTTATATGTATGTCTTAAACCCAGTTCTGATTTTAATGTAGAGCAATGATACTTCTGTACTGTTTAGGCATTCCCTTAAATGAATATTGTAGAGTAGCCTGGAGAGGAAATGGATACTATTGGAGCAGAAATTGATAACATGTAGTTTCCTATTTATTGTTCCAGGTTTTTCCCCCTGTAATATTTCTCAAAAAAGTTTGGCTGTCTTGCTTTGAATATTTATATGTATATTCTAAACCCAGTTCTGATTTTAATGTAGAACTATGAAATTTCTAATGACAAAAGGAGAGTCCTGACCTGACCCACTGCTCACTTCTACTTGCAGCCCTCCCTGGTTTCTGAGAACCCTCCAGACAACACCATTTCACTGTCACCTTGTTCTTGTGCCACCGCCTTTGTATCTCACCCCTGTCATTCCAAGCTCTGCTGATTTCTGGTCACTGCCCCATCCAACCTGAAGCCTTTCCTTGCCCTATAATGTCTTAACATCTTTCCTGCATACACACTTCCTCCTTTCCCAACCCCTGCCTGAACTGTTTTCCCACCACACCATTTTCTGAAATTCTCCCCTCTCTTGACAATTCTCCTGTCTTTTCTGAGGCAGGAGTAGGAAAGAAGGGGAAAAAAAGGACTTGGAGATGAGTTCTGCCTTGAATTGCAAAAAAACTGATGAGACTTTGGGGTATTGAGGTCTTTAAAAGCTTCATGAAAGGTGGATTGGACTGGCAACAGCTGAAACCAGAATGGGCAGGGTGATATAAAGATACCTAGAAGCCCCAAGACCGAGAGTCCTGGGATGTGTCCCCCCAGCAAGAATTGGTCCTCTCCTTTGTTGTTTACGTTAAAATCGAACAAGGGGTACAAGTCAGTACTTTCAGCTCTGATTTCCAAAGTGAAGGTTACAGATCGCACGTTGTGAAACCAATGCCCATCAAGTTGAACAATAGCTCACTCTCATGCCTGTATAGTAATTTATTTTAAAATCAACTTTAGTGTACAAATGCTCTTGTTACGGCAGGTGCTCCCTCCCCTCAAGGCTGCGCATCCAGCAAGCGATGTGACTGATTGCACTGGTGTGATTGCACCATCTGGTGCTGCCCTGCGTGGAAGCATCAAAAGATTTTTCCTTACCTCAGAGCAAGTTATATAAATATTTAAAGCCAAACAATGTGGTTTCAAACAATCCAGTCTATCTCTGTCCATTGTTACTGGCAGCTTTCCCCCTTAGCTTTGGGAAAATCCAAAAGCCTCGAATGATTTCCCCACGTTTAGGTTGGCTTGCAAGGTAATGATGCTCTTAGTAACACCTCACAAGTGCAAACTTGGCTGAATTTGTACAAACTGTATACCTATGTACCTTAAGCCATATTGCAATAACTGCAGCAGGTAAAACAAAGTAACAAAAGCATGACCTGTGTAATCCTGATTCTTACGTTTGTAGCTCCAAAGCTGTTAATAATATGTAAAGTTATTTCTTGTCTGAACCTCATTTAAATAAAGCTAGCTTTACCACAATGTAAATTGTCTGTTGGTAGTAATTGGGCAGGCAAGGGCTTTTAACTTGCCTGTTTTGTCCATTAATCCAGGGCCTAGGTAAGCAATGCAACAGACTTAACTATAAAACAAATACAAAAGCTTCTTTTTATAACTGACAGCTAAAAAATCCTGCTGCGCCCAAAACCACGCTAATGGTGCAGGGAGCATGTCTCCACAAAAAGATACCACTTTGTTCCAGTGTATTGCTTTGGCCTCTGAAACTCTCCTTGAGACTGTGACTTCTGGCTTGTGCTTAAAAGCTTGAAGCTTTCTCTAATCCAATGTATTGGGTTACCAAATTTGATTTTGTGTTTTTAAGGTAGATTTTCATTGATTAAATAAAATGCAACTACAAATTTGTTCTAACCTGTGTATGTGGTGGGTTTTTTTTCACCTTGCTTAATGTAAATTATTTTCTGATGGTTGCTTCATCTTCTGGGAGTTAGATTTGCTCCTGAGAATTCACATTCAGGTTTTGATGTGGATTAAAGAAGCTAGTTGCAGAATTAAACTACAATTTGGCTCTAAGTTTCAATAAAATATGCATATTTCAGAAGAAGTAAGAATTGAGTACTCCAGAAGACTGAAATAATTTTATTAAATTCAATATAGGAAACAGTATTCAGTGAGCCAGAATGTAAAGTTAGTAAATCATGCCTTTCTAGTGTGACTAAAGTATAGAAAACTCCAACAAAGCAACATAAATATCTACAAAACTTTTGTTATAGATTAGCAGATGAAGGGTCTTAGGCCCATAACTAGTATTTTCTAGGCTTCCCCACCTCTGCTTAGTGAGGGTATACGAAAAATCTGTGTATGCTGGTTATTGATGTTAGCAGACCTTGGACTTCATGCATAGAGTTTTTCTAGCTGTTAGTGTACTGTAACTGAGGCTGATTAGCAGTGTTCCCATCTCAAGACAGATTCACACCTGAGCTAGTTTAGTAGGAATTGGTGACTTCCAATCAGCCAAAATGCTAAATCCTGTATCTGCAAATAGCTGTACTTAGCTGTACTGGTTGCAGCAAGTGCAGGGATGTTGGAATGCTGCATGCAGCCTGTCCCTTGTCTTGCTCTGGTATGGTGTTGGGGCTTATACTGCAGGGACCTGATCTCACTGTCTGCTTTTGGCATCTGGAGGTACAAATTGAGCCACCATCTCCTTCCCAACATTGTGCTCAAGGTCTACACAGCCTCTGCTGCCCTGTTTGCAAGATTTGTGCATTTATACTGGTTAGTTAGATGCCTGAAATCCCTGAACAGGCATCTAACTACAGTCCAGGCCTCTTGCATCCCGAGGAAGTTTGTCTGCTGTTTCCTCTGGTAGGGCTGTTTTATTGGCAACAGCTCAAGTATCCTGCCTGTTAGCTCAGGCTGTGGAAGTGGATCTGGTTTTCCCATGCAAGCCAGAGCATATGGGAGGCAGCTGTGCTCATTGAGGAACCTGCACAGCTTGGATACAGCAAGTGCTTGGGGATGGGCAGGAGGCTTGCCAAAAGCAGAGAGGATTCCTGAGATGAACATGTCTGGATGCTGAACGCTGGATGTTTGTCATTCGCAGCTGCCACATGGGAAGGGAGCAGGCCTGAGGGGGCTGATGGCCTCACAAGGAAGGATGTGGCTTGGAATGAAGAGTAACGTGGAGCAGAAGGCCGGTGGAATTGGCAGTATAGGCTTTGGAGCTCTAGTTTGGTGGGGAGATGAATGATGTGATAAAGAAGGGTGACTTAGCTCTGTGGACGTTTCAAGATACTTGTCTAACAAGGTGGAAACAGTCACCACAATCTAACACCTGGTGTGGGGCTGGTGTCATCTCTGGTTGGGCACTTTACAAAAGAATTAAAGGTAGGGTTCTAGTAAAGTCATGTGTCTGTTCTGCTTCAACATCCTTACTATCAGCTCCTTAAAACAGACAAACAGTTTTAGGAAGCATCTCCTATTCCCCCTGGAAAATGACATCCACTTCCAGGGTTTGAAAAGGCTATGTGTAATCATGGAATGATTTGGGATGGATGGGACCTTGAAGAATGTCTGGTTCCAACACCCCCTGCAGTGGGCAGGGCAAGGAGTGATGATACGATGGAAGGAGGGGAGCAGAAGTCTGATATGCCACAGGAGCTGTGCCCTGGGAATGGTCTCTGTGTCAGCTTGACCTTGTCCTCATCATCTGTTCTACAGATAGGCCTCTGTCCCTCCTACAAGGGCACCAGACTAGGAAGGATCACCAACACAAAGCCTTTTCTCTAAGCTGCTAGACAAGAGGGAATTGTGGAAAACTGCAAGGCATTTGCAAGCCAGTTGCTGCCCTGGAAGGCAGAAATCCCAGGAAGCCTTTAGGAAGTAGCCTGGGAGCAATCCCTGCCTTCTCCCCAGTGCAAGTGTTCCCCTGGGGCCTTGCAGTGCTTTGGTCTCCTCCCCCCTGCCTGAGCTAGCTGTCTCTGCTTTGTTAGGAGGTTCCTTGTGAACTTTTAAATGAATTTCTGGAGATTTCCATCAGACAGTCCCAGAGGCAGCATGACAGCCCGTGGTGCCTGTTACTTCCCATGAAAGCTGCTGTATGAAGCAGAAATCCTGACACACAACCACCTGTACTAATGTGTCTCCCTTTCACTGTTCCAAGGTGGCCATGAGGGTAGCAAAAAGACAGAGAGGTGATTCTCAGCCAGGGTCTGAGGGTGGTGCATGCCCAGGGCCAAAAAGAGTCAAGTTTTCAAGACTGGCTCACTAATGTAGAGGAGGCTGGGAGGTTACAGCTCCACAGAAAGTCTAGATGAAGATGGGGCAAGGGGGAAACATTATTTATTCAGAGGAAGTTTTCTTAGCCCAATTACTTTTAATTTCAAATCTCCCAGATAATGTTTTCACTACCATTTCATGATCAGGATTAAGAATTACAAGGACAAATGACCTGTCCATTATTCTGGAGCTGACATGAACTCTTCTAAACAAGAATATTTGCTGAATAATCTTGAAAATAGCATTATTTTCTTTGGCATAAGTCTCGCTGCTGGGGAAATGCTTTTATTGGATTTTTGCATAATCTGTTGTGATCCTGCAATCAGATTCCAGCTCATACATCCTCTCTCCTCCCCACAGTAGAGCCAGTTAATGCCTTGCAGATGCAAGGGGGAAACCTACATCAGAATGAACAATGTGGCGAAGGCTGGGCATATTGCTTACAGTTCCTCATACAAAAGCGTATTTAATTTAGAAATTCCAAACAAGCAGACAAACCCCTTGAGCCGTTATTGGCACCAGTCAGTAGAAGCAGGCTCATGTTCATTATGGGCTCATATTAATTGTGGCAGCCTATTGACTGTGTTGAAATTACTGTTTTGTTTTCTTTCCCTCATAGGCAATAATTGCTCATGAAGAGAACAGATACAATAGTTCTTTCTGTAAATATTCCTTGGTGTGTCTCAAGGCTCTGGACTTTCCTGTTACTAGTTATTTATTTTTCCAATAGAAGAGGCATCACATTTTGTTTTCTCTTTCTGACTGAGAGCTTGGATCACTTGGGTAGCATCAAACCTTACAATCCAAGTAGATGAGATGATTTTGCTTAAAAGTTCTCAAAATCCTACTTTTAGTTTTGACTAATGTACAGGAACACAGTGATGATGTGCTATGACAAAGAACCTGCTATACTTCTATATTATACCATGGACACCAGGAACCTTGGCATATCACTGAAAAAAATACTACTCGAATTTTGAATTGTAAACTAGGAAAGGTAATGATTAACTTCTGCCATTGAGAGACAAAGTGAAATTAGCAGGAAAGTGGTGGTGAGTGGCACTGACAACAAGCAGGGAAGCACAAGAGCACAGCTAGAGGACTGCAGGAGCAGAGACCAACATGCATCAAGTGATGTAAGGTTGCTGCTACTGGAAACAGAATGTTTATTATGACAAACTTGGCATTAGAGAAAAAAAAAATCTGAGAGGCTCCACAATCTGCAAATCCAGAAAAAGATTTAGATGAGGTGGAAAACAATGAGTGGTTTTATTGAACATGAATTTGTGACCTGTTTGCAGAAATGCAAATAATATAGCCACTGTGGCTTCTCAAGGATGAAATGCTCTTTAAAGAATATGTTCACACATACATAGGAACATTTGAAGTAAGAGTATCTTCACTTTAAAGATAAGCTCATAGCTTTAAAGTAACACCAATGAACTAAAGATTGTGTGAAGCTAGTTTTTCTGAAAGAGGAAAGACAGAGAAGAGGGCTTTTAAAAATTGCTAAGAACAAGAAACATGAAAGTGTATGGTTAACTAATAATGATCTTTGAAGTGTGAAGCTTAATTTTCCTACTCATTACTTGTTTTCTAAAGGGAGACACCACAAGCCTCTACCTGGCTCCTACTCTAAATATAGCACACAGACCAAAGTTTAGAAGGTTATGTTTGAATTTTAAATGGGCTAGACTGAAATATTAATGATTCTTCAGCTTAGAGGAGCCTTAAATAGACTGTCAAGTGAGCAGTGCTGAGGTTAGACTGTTTTTATGTTCTGGGGAAAAATCTGCAGCTTTTTCTAATTCTGTTGTGATCTCAAAATGTAACCAAACAATGAGAACAGAGTGTCCCTAAAGTGAGAAGATACTCTGGTTTTTAAGCAGAGAGGAGGACAGCTAAACAGATTACTGGTGATACTTGGAGAATTAATATTTTTTCAGCCCTTCCTTCCTAAGTCAGTCCTGTGGGCTGGAGGAGCAGAGGGACATTTGTGGGCTTGGTGTTTGTACACACATGTGGTGCATACGTGCACCCTCCCTCTGGCAGGGACGTGCTCAGGCTCTGTCCCTTCTCTGGACCTGGGGACAGGGAACTTCAGCAGCTGCACTGAAGCTCGAACAATTGCTTCCCCTTGGCCTTGCACTCCCTGGCGCAGCTGGAACACGGTGTTCAGGGAAGCGTCGGCATTTCCGCTGCGCTGAAATTTCTCTGCCACCTGCTCTCAGCTCACGGGTCTCTCCTGGCAGCGCTGCTGCTCTGCGGGGGACCCAAAATATCCATCCCCTCGAGGCGTATTTTCCCTGCTGTAGCTGCCCGTGCCAGCCTCGGGACCTGGTGCCTTTGAGCGCTCCGCAGCCCGCCAGGCAAAGGCTCTGCTCTCCGAGACGAGCTGCGGGACAGGGCTGCCGGCCTCCCTCCTGCCCCTTGCTTTGGCTCTCCCGCTGCCTGCGGGGATGCTGCCGGGGGATGCTGCAGGGGGATGCTGCAGGGGGATGCTGCCGGGAGATGCGATCCCTGCGGAGGGCCCGGTGGCTGCCCTGGTGTGACGGCACCATCTAGTGCTGTCCCTGCGCACCGCCGCTGGATGCTCGGCCGAAAGCAGGCTCAGCTGGGGCTGCTCTCGAAAAGAAACCAAAAGGAAAAATCGACCCAGGCTGCACCTGCAGTGTGTAGAACCGTCATCTCCTGCTTTATAACACCCCCAAAGGTGTTATGATGTGCAGAAAAGGCAGAAACTTCTAGCTGTTGTCCTCCCAGCTAGCTGAAATTCCATCCAGCTCTGGCAGCCGTTAAAGAGTAAAAAGTGGGACAGAAAGTTAGCTCCCACTAGTGATGTATGTGCACAAAACACACCTGTGAAATGGTGAGTAGCTTTACTGGGCTCTTAAGAGAAAATCCAAGTTCAGTTTTAGATCGCTGCTGTATTTGGAGCCTGAAAGTCTTCAGAGTGAGCTGCAAGTCACAGGAAAGGTGTAAAAGGGCTTCTGAGCTGGAAGGCTGGAATAGAGCTTACCCCAAAAGCTCTTGGCAGCAGATCCAGCAGAAACTGGGCTGCTGAGGCTCTCTGGCTTCCCGGGGTGATGGAGGGGACACCCGCAGTGTGATGCAAAGGAAGCTGAGTGAGCACTGGAGTCATTAGCAAGGGTGAGTGGAAATGCCTTCCAAGAGGTTCTTCAGCCTGTTTGCAGTAGGCACCCAGTACATACCAGAAATAGTAAAAACCAGAAGAAAACCTCAATGAAGATAAAGGAAATGGAAAAGAAAGGGAGCCAGCCTGTCTCTATGTGGAAAGAAGAAAGCAAATGAGGAAATAGAGGAGCACTACTGAGTATATAAGAGGTTGTGGAAAATGCACTTGGACAAAGCAAACTCTGAGTCAGTTAAATGCACAAACAACACCTGTTTTACATCAATTAGTTGAGTTTCTCTGTTCATAATAATCCTCGGGGATCCATACCCAGGGATGGTGGTGACAAAGTACGACTTCAAAAAAAGTAATGACCAAGGCAGAGGGTTTTAGGGATGTGGTCTCTCAGGCACCCACATGGCAAGTGGCAATAACAGCAAATTATGGAGGCCCAACAGCTGCTGCCAAACCACTCACTGCCTCTGTTCCCAGTATAGCTGATATGGTCAGTCCTCCTAAATGATGGATGGCAACTAAAAGCACGAAAGAAATGTTTTTCATGACCCCAGCACAGGGGGCAGATCAGATGAGGTTTGCTTTCATCTGTCAGGGACTTCACTACACATTAACTGGTCTACTCCAAAGCTTAAACTGTAGTCTTAACATATGTGTAGCTCATGCTACATTCCCTGACGAGCTGGAAATGTTAAAATTTCCACAAGAGGTCACTGTGAGGCAGTGCATCAGTGACGGAGGAGGCGGCTTCTTCACAAAACCTGTGGAGATTACAGACACTTGCAACAAACAACACAGACACAGTTAGCTGGGGTAGAGATACCAGCAGAACAGGAACAAAGGCCCCGTCAGGAATTCATCTTCTGGAGAGTCTGATAGACTGCTGGGAGAAAAAAGGTGCTACAAGAAATCCAAAGATTATCCCTGTCCCAGAATAAGAAATTAGTTACATGCTGTGCCAGAAACTTTAGGATCTTGGAGGGGCATATTCCAGGATTAAGTATAATAATCTGACTCCTCCATAATTTACTAAAGCAAAATACAATTTGGGAATAGACTTCACAACATAAGAAGTCCCTAGAGCTGGTACAGAAAACCATAAAGATGTTTCAGTCACTGGGACTCTGCCCTATGTGGCCCCTCTCACTATACATCCAAGTGGAAAGAAGGGATATGGCTGGGGACTAGAGCAAGAGGGACTGCCTGGGCCCATAATACATCAAGTCACTTTGGGTTCCAAATAGAATGTGACAATGCAGTCATACATAACAATAAGATTGCTATAAAATAATTATGAAAATAAAAGTTATTTTGAGTAGGAAGTCAGAGATTTTGACTTTAGAGGAAGGTCATGAAGCTGGGAAGTGGGGTCATCATTAAGGCGAGAGCACTGCCCCTCTAATAGAGCTTTTTGAAAAGCAGAGAGCATGAGTGTTTATTTCTGTGGTAACCATGGACTGCTTTACTCCCAAAGCTTTTTACGTCAGTGAAATCTGCTTCAGAAAAGATGGTAGGTGTAGCCTTTCCCTAGAGCATTTTCTGCAGTTGCTTAACTGGGACCTTTTTATCTCCATCTCTAAGAACTGGCTGGGAAAATAGGATGATCTTGAGTGAGTAAGTTGTCATTAATAAAACTTTCATAATTCTCTTCTTTCTGTCAGATACACTGGGCATCCATGTGCCACTTGGAGAGATGCCAGTCTTAGAGAACAACTGGCAAGGCTGTGGCAGAATCAGGAGCTTTATCTATGAGGCTTAATTCAGGGGTGCTGACAGTCACTCTTTGAAGACCTTACCTTTTTGTCATGGTTATAAAAAGCAATGCCTTTAATGCTCATGTGTGCTCCATGCCAAGGTCTGCACAACAGAGCCAAGATCATGGAATATATCTCAACCCACTCCCCACATGGAGGACATCAAGGCTTCCTCTGCCTCCTCCCTTCTCTCATCAGGAGACAGGGACAGAAACAGGGGCATATCCTGCACATGCTCTCAAGTGAAAGGGAAAACTGAAGCTGAGGGAAGACTGAGTGAGAATGGGAGAAATTCACTTTCTTTTTAGTGGCTGCAGTGGTTGAAATACTTGTTTGGTGTCATTCCAGCTGAACAGGCAGTGTCCTGTGCCTGCACTCTCCCCTAGTTGTTACACTGTCTTTCTACAGCCTCCCTCTTCCTTTGGCGGCTCTTCTGCACCCCATTCTGGTGAGAGGTTATCACTCTGCTTCTCTCCCAATCCTAACCCTAATCCTTGTGCTAGGATAGAGTTAACTGCCTCCCTAGCAGCTGGCACAGTGCCATGTGTTCATACTCAGTGTGAGAACAATGTTGATAACAGTGATGATGATGTTGTTGTTGCTGAACAGCGCTTACCCCAAGCCAAGGACGTTCTAGTTTCCCTCGCTGTGCTGGTGAGGAGGAGGAGGAGCACCAGGAGCTGAGGGAGAGCATGGCCAGGACATGAACTGGTTGGGAAGTGATGGCCTTGTGGTTTTCCCCACAGGCCCAGCATGGCTGCTGCAGCCAGTGGCTTTGCCACCAAAGTCCCTGTCAGAGGCAGTGCCATTCCTGCACCCAACCATTGCTTCAGCAGGTGCTTGAATTCCCTGGGATCTCCTTTGGGTTTCTGAGAGCTGGAGCAACTCACCCATGTAATCTTAATACATTTCTTGCTGCAGGACGATACCGAGAAATGTGTCTTCTTGGTCCCATCAGACACTGAAGAAGAATTTTGCCACCCAGCTGGCAGGTTTTAAACACAGACTGAGGAACTGCCCTTGTCTATAGCATTTTGCAAGATGGCACTTCTGGAAAACTGCCTGCATCACTTCAGGCAGAGCAGTTCAGTTCTGTCCAGGAGACCTCGTGAAGCCTGGAGTGTTACCACTGCAAACCCTGGTTATGCTCAGTAGCAGAGACATCAGTGCTAAGTGCCACCGTCATTGAATCTCTATTTCCCAGCTCTCAGAGCCATGTTTAATCACGTTCCTTGACAGCAATAGGAAATAGATGTGCTCATTCCTCGTGTAAGAGTCGCCACGGAGGTGCGGCTCTGCAAGGGAGTACCGCTACTGGCAGCTGCATGACAGAGCAAATAAATCCTCTTGGCAGCAGCAGCTGCACTTCTTTCCTCTCACCACGCAAAACCTCAGCTCCTGTAACCACTCTGAGGGAGCCCACCAGCAGGGCCAGATATAGAGTAAACCATTGGCTCATACTCTCTTGCAGCAGTATCAGAAGCAGGGAAATGTTTTCTGTGGCATTGCAACACTAGATGACTTTCTCATGGGTCTAACAAGGATACAGGAATCAATGACTTAATTTCTGTAGGTCAGCTTCTTTTTAGAGCACAAAACATATTCTTTAGGAGAAAGAGGATCTATCTATGGTGAGGGGAAGGGCAGAAAAAGCATTAATACAGCCATCATTTCCAAATTCCTAGTATGCTCTTCTCTTTTAATACACAGATGCAAATCCCAAGCAAAGAGATTTCTGACCCCTGAGCTAAGGAGAACAGAAGGTAGTACTCCCATTCCCTGGGACAAGTGTACCACTGTCCTAAGAGGAAATAGTTAATATAATGTAAAAAATCCCAAAGCAAAACAAACAAAACAAAACAAAACAAAAAAACCCCAAAGCAAAACAAAAAACTCCAACCCCCACCCCACCCCAAAACAGGAAAGGTGGTGTCCTCACAGGCATGATCACAGCTTCACAGTTTAGGTGGCTACTTCCTGCTCACTTCTTTCAGATTCTCCCCATTTAGTTTGAGCTGCTGTTTCATCACATTAGCTTTCCACTCTGTGCAGCACAGCTCTACACACAGATGAAAGCTGATCCATATTTCAGCTGGTTCCTTCTGCTGATTTTTGCTTTTGCTTCACTTGTAGTAGATAGAAAAAAACTGGTGACGTGGCCCTTTGCTCTGAGACATTTCCTGTATGACAGAAGAGTGATGTACAGCAACACTTACGTCCTTCAAATCATCCCTGTAGTATGTTTTTTTAAAAATTAATATCATACTACAGTTTTACTTAAAAGGGCATGAAAATTTTGAACATTAATGAACTCAGTGAACAAGGATGAAGTTTCTACAAATGTTCGTTTTCAGTTCTTGTGCACAAATCAGGACTTGTTCTGGGTCCCATTTCATTATCGGTATTGCAAAGGTGCCTCAAAATGAGATTAAAAAAAATTAATTCTGCATAAGAATGCAATATCAAAGAACAAGATTATTGTTATTATTATTATTGAACATTGTTTATTATTGTTATTATTATTATTACTACTTTATATTCTGTGTATATATCTGTCTGTGGACAACTGTGTACCAGCAGCTGGAGTGGTGCTGGTTTGGCGATGGCCTGTCACTTTCCTTTCCTCATCAGCTACCAACTGCATGCTTTGAGTGACTTTTTCCCTTCACATCCTTCAAGCCCTCCTGTTGGGGTGGAAGCACCTGACTCTCCACATTTTCCAGGCTTTACCCTTTTATAGGACACTCAGGAAAGGCCTGCTCCTGCTGGGATGGGAAGTTCATGCACGGAGTGTACCACCAACAGAGAAGCTGTGGCCAGTGTCCATATTCAGGGGTGCTCTGGTTTGATTTTTACCTAATAAGCTCATGAAATAAAGCTCAATTGACAGAGTACATTGCCCTGTGAATCTGAGAGACCCAAATAAAATAATTCACTGCTGAAACTGGAATTGCACAATACAGTAGTAACAAAATAAAAAATGCTTTAACCATGTGGTTGAGAAATTAATGATCAAAGGGAACAATGGATTGATCAGGAAGCTCCCTTAGAAAGTGTATGAGCTGCTTCAAAATGAGTCCTGACACAGTCAGCAGATTGGATACGGGCTGTGGATCTGTGCTGAGGCATGCTGGAGTGCTGGCTACCTCCTCCACACTCCACAGAGCAGTACAGTAAGTGCACATTTGTGTTAACTTTCATTTTGCGGCTCTGCTTCTCTCCTCACTGAGCAGATTTCCTAAGGTTCCAGGAAGGCTTCAGTTTTGGCCAAGGCAATAGACATGGAGTGAATATGAGGAAGTCCTGCTGGCAGCTGCTTTGGCACAAGGGCTAAAACACTGGCACCTCAGGGAATGGCAACAGTCACTGACAGCTGCTCCAAGGCCACGCTGAGCTCTTGCCTCTTGGCACATGTGGCCTGTTCAAAAGCATGGATGCACTAACATCACAGCACCAGGGCTGTACTGCAGAAGAAATGTGTTATGTTGTTTTGGCTAAATTTCATCTAAATATGTCCTTAATGGCAGGCTTGACAGAAGCTCATATTTAAGGACAATGAATTTCTCGTATTTCTAGAGATGATCACAAATGATTTGGCAAATACACATTCATGAAGGGTGTTGCAAAAGATTTCTAACTTCTTTCTGTTTTGTTCTACTTTTGGTATGAGTGGGATTTCATTATCCAATGACAATGGGCATTTTTACAAACAAAAACAAATGAACAAAACAAGAGCTGTAGAAATGGAAACACTGTCTGAGGTAGAGTAACAGCTGAGTTTTTTGAACAGCCAGCCTCCATCACCACTGGTAGTCTGTCACTTAGATTTCATTAACAAAAGTATGCTGCTGTAATTAACAGTGTAACATTTACAGTGTTGAAGTAGGAATCTAATTGGTTTTACATTTTATATTTTTTAAGTAACCCAATTACTCCAAATCATTCATAACTATCAAGTAACTTATAACACTTGTTGACTTTCGGGAAGCAATAAATAAGAGAATCAATGACAGAATTCCAAAATTAACTTCTCTTTATGTGATTACTTTTTATGATTAAAAGGCGTGGAAATATAATCAAGGAAAATTACTTTAACTTGGTTAAGAATGAATCAGTTTTATCTTTAAGTGCTTGGGACAGGATATCTAAAGAATTGTATTGCTCTCCAAAAAGGCAAAACACCCAAACAAGGTAATCCTCCTGTTAAGCAGATTGGGAAAAAAAAAAAAAAAAACATTGAAAGATTGTGATGCCACCAGGTACCATAGCACCTACTCGAATCTAACCATGTTTCCTTCGATTAATGTAAAAGATGTTGCAATGCCAAAGAAATTATTTAAGGTAAACAGAATGAGATCTAGTTCTTGACAACTTTTTGTGACTGAGGCTGTTATTTTATGGGGTTTTGAGCTGAAGAGCCAGCCAGGTTTTCTAAACATCAAGACAGCAACTGAAGGCTCTGCCATGTAAACAGGAACACAATTTTAAGTATTCAATGTTTGTAACAAGTATCTTCTGATAAAGTCTCCCCCTGCTGAAGCAGAATGATTATCAGACCAGTGATGAAGATACTTGATAGAAAAATATTGACTGCAATGGACTGCAAACTTAACTTTCAGAAGTGATAATCCTCTGTTGGAGCAGAGAGATTAGTAGGTGTTTGGTACTTTTGAAGTCAAGGCAGAGATGTCAAGTGACATGCCTAGGATATTAACTTTGAAGATACTCTTTTGGAAAAACATGGGGCTGAAGTTCCAGCCCATGGCCTTGAATAAGGCAGATTTTCACTGACTTTTTAGCAGTTCCTGCCAAGATGTCTGCTTTCATTTGGTAAAAAAAGTCACAACTTCAGCAGGTGAGCAGACTGAATGAGCAATGAGCAACTCAGTTACAAATCTCCAAGTTAAACACTGAAAACGAAATCCTGGAGTTATCTCTAACTAAAATAATAATTCAAAGGGTTTAAACAGAGAAGCTTGAAGAAAACTGCATTTGTGCAGGAATTTCCCAAGTTCTTGATGCAGCTGTTAAAAACCAGAATATACTGTTTCTAATTTGTTGTAAAGGAACAAAACTGCTCACGAAGTTGAAAGGCAATGACTTAAACACCCCTATGGAGCATCAGACAATAAAGGGTATTTAAAAGAAACCATTATCATAGCTCAACACATATTAAAAGTCTCTTTATTGTGGTATTTTTTTTCTCTTTACCCGACAGTTATTTCATAAGAATAAATATGAACAGGTGAAAGTATCTCTGTTGAGCCTGTGATTTCACATTCCTCGTAGAAGCAGGACAGTAATAACCAACTCCTTCCATGGCTGCTTGTTCCCTGCCCTACCCTGCTCCTCCTTGCTGTGCAATACACTGGCCTGCAAGGCCACCCTGCCCTCCAGAGGAGCTACCTGCCCAAGTGGGAGTCATCACTTCCCATCTTCTACATCCTGCATGTTGCCAGCAGCAACACTGGCTTCAGTAAGGCTCTTCCCGGCTCATCTCCGTCTTTGCACAATCTGTGAGTTGTTCAAAACCTTCTGCAGAGCTAAAGTAAGGAATAGGTTTGACAGAAAAATAGCATTTTTTAAGACTGGTTGTTTTTCACTTGAGTCCATTTAACATGTAACTTAGCAAATATCTTGATGTCCAAGCAGTGGAGAAGGAGAGGTGAGAGCAGGAATAATGTCTCACAATAGATGGTGTGGCCACGTGCGCCCTGACACCAGCTACCCAGGGAGTTGAGTTGAACTGCTGTACTTTGCCCCAGAGCAGAACTGGAGCTCTGGAAATAAAAAACAAAACAAAACAACCCCTCCCCCCCACCCCCCCCCCAAAAAAAAAAAAAAAAAAAAAAAAGGCATCTAAGCAGTAACTAACAGCTGAGACAGCTGAGGTGGTAGCACCTTTAGCAGCTTCAGTCATTTTGGAAATGAACTTGTGACTACCCCCTAAACCACAGATACCTCAAAAGGTGACATTACCCTGAACTAGAAAAGGTTTATTCTTTTGTTTTTCTACTCTGAGAACACTTTGGACTAAGGAAGATGAGATAAAACCACATTTAAGGAAATTATACTGGTAGATGGAAGATCCTAAAGAAGTTTTAAAATGGGCAGCACTAAAATAATTCTATAAGATGCTATTTTTTTTCCTCAAAAGACTTCTAGACTTTGAAGTCAATTGATTTTAAACCTATTACTCTAATACAAGAGAGATAATAAAAAATCCAGTATGTAGAGACTTTTTATGCTAAATCCACCTCAAGTTTTAGTAAGCTCATTGTTCACCTGTGTGGTGGAGGTTTTAGTCTAATAAACAGAATACATTGCTTGGCTTTTAAACTGATTCAGCAAGAGCTCATCCAGGAAGACCGACCACCACCAACCTTTCACCTTCAACTCAATAAATCATATCCCATTTAATTCAGTTTTTATTCAATGAAATGATGTATAAAAACTTACAAATCTGAGAACTTAACTATACACAAAAAGATGATATTTAGTTTAAACGTATACACAGAGAAGAGCTGTGGTTTGTGACTTGCCCTCTCCCACCCCTCCCCCCAAACACACACTGTCTCCATTTATGATGGGGCACTTTTTCTGTCCACTTACACCTTCTGTTGGCCCAGTAATTGCTCAGTGAGCTTCACTGCTGCTGTCAGTTTAGGTTTTTAGGCTACCAGCAAAAAATCTGGGCATCTATATAAAATAGCAAAAATCAACAACTTGATTTTTAACACAAAGATGCAGTACTACCATCAGCAGTAACTAAAACTACAGAATTCACCCTTTCAGTTTTTGCAGGCTTTGTCTTGGCTTTCAAAATAGCAGGACTCTGATAGAGCAGAATTTCCCAGCCAGCACTACAGATTCATTTTAAAACAACCATGATCCCCTGTTGCTAGAACACCGCTTTTCCTCCCTCTTAACTCATGCCATTAGACCAAATGAAATCATGGACATTCCTTGCCTGAGTAACGGAATAAAGCTTTTCTCTCTCCTTTCATCCAGAATGACTCAAACCTCTACATAGCTAACAACACATGCATGTGCTGCACTAACAATGGTGCAGTGCTCACCAGTATGCCACTTCTCTAGTTTCCTTGGTAGCTTGGGTGACAACACTTACCTATTGGTTTCTCTTCAACAGGTCAATAAAAATGCACACAGCTCAGGACGTTTCAAATTTGGTTAAACATGTGCAATGACTAGCTTTGTCCAACAACTAAAAGACATTCCAGGCTGAATCTGAGAGTAGATGGCCAGTTACTTAAAAAGGATGTGTGCATTTATTTACCTGTACCAAATATACACAGAGACACTTTGTATATATAAAAATCTTTATACATATACAGTATATATATACATATATATATATATATACATATATATATAAAGATTGCCATCACATTACTATTATGGCTACTTAAGTCAAAATTTGACTAAGCAACGACTTTGCTTGACTCTGAAACAGATACCCAAAGGCATACTTGAAGGAAAACATATGGCTAAAAGAAAACCAACACCCTCAGCTCTTTTTAACTCAGAGAACAGAGATATCTGCATTCCTTGAGAAAAGTTTTGAGGGCTTAGGTTATAACCTTAATCAACTTGCATGTGGACTTGTTAAGAGCACGGTGTTTATTCTGCCAGATCTCAAAATGCCTTCTACCAGGGAAACTAAAATACATATATCCTTTGCTTACCAAACTGATACTCTGTTTCTTGTTACACTCATCATTGTATCTAAATACACCTTTAAACAATCTAAATTTTGTTTAAAATCTATTAAATTTGGAATAACTAATACTATCAACATAGTTAGCTGGATTGTTTTTTCATGTTCCTTTGTATTAAAATCAATTTTGTTGTGGTTTGATGCAAGAGCTTTTTGTTTGTTTTGGTGGGAGAGGCAAAGTCCAATTTCCTAATGTGCCAGTACAGTTCTGGTTGCTGAAGACAAAGGGTGGGAAGGAGGTTGCTGGAAAAGATGGCAGGGGTAAGTGAGGTAAGAGGTAGGGGGAGGAAAGAATTGATTTAATAAAAAATGAGTAAAGAAACTTTAAAAAATTGATATAGGTTTCACATTCAGTCTAACAACACTGCTTCCTGCTCCTTTTTGATGGAGGCTAACACTGCGTTATCAGTCTCTGTGGCTTCTGTGTCCCCACCACCTAACAGAATGGAGCGATCTTCTTCTAGTGTAAAGACAGAGTTTTGATTTTGGCACGAATGTTTGACTACTTCATTGGGAGTTGAAAAAGTTTTGTCACACAAGTTACATTTGTAGGGCTTGTTGGTCTGTACTAACATGTTGTCCATTTGACTGCCTTCCTCAAAAGTACAGAGCTCCAGAGTCTGTTTATCCACCATCGTGTATGTGTCCATGCTCTGATTTAGGCACACGTGTCTGGCAGCCTGGTTAGCCCTACAAAAGCTTTTGTCACAAGTGCTGCACTTGAAGGGCTTTCCCGTGTGTATGTACATGTGCTCCCTCCAGTGGCTTTTCTGAATAAATTTGCGACCACAGATGGAACATTCGTATTTCCGTCTCTTTACCTCCCTCTCTTGATCTGCCTGCTCCAGGTTGTCAATGTCTGCGATATCGGAAGGGGGAGGCGTCTCCGACTGCTGCTGCCCATCAATTATTGGGGAGTCTGAGATCTGCTGCAGCTCGCTGTCACTAATCATCCCCGCTTCAGGCACTTCCATGGCATCTTTATCAGCTGTGTTGTTACAGAGAGACAAAGAAATATTACTTTCTCCCTGCTGGCTAGATGTGAAGGGAACTCCCGTGTGGATCTGCAGATGCTCCCGCAAACTGCTGCGCAGGTTGAACCGGCGACCGCAGAGGTGACAGGCATAGTATTTTGGGAAGCTTCCGTTCCTTTTCATAATGCTTGGCTTGACGTGTGCTATTGTGAGAGGGGCGGGCTGTTCATCAGAAGAAGATGCTTCCATATTGGCCTCTTCTCCCGAAGGTGAATTATTACCAGCAGCAGATACCAATTCTGGAGATAGAGAAGATGGCAATGGGTCAGAAGCAGACATATTTGTCCGGGTCACTTGTGGCAGATTTGCACCCAACTGTGAGAGCTGTGAGCCTTCAGAAGCCTGCTCTTGGTTCATCCGTGATGTCTGAGGCCGTGGTTCTCGCCCAAGTTTGTCAGCCGCTGACGTAACCTTAGTGGGATGTCTTATCTGGTGATCTGCAATCTGAATGCCATATAATGAAGATGCTAATGGAAAGACTTGATCCGGGTGAGAAAAAGTTCCCTGACTTGCAAGGCTGGCCTCTTGAATTAGTGGATATGCATGCAGAAACTTAATTCCCTGTTCTAGTCGAACTGGGTCAATGAGTTGTGGTGCCATCTTCCCAGTGTACATCAAATGCAAGAGATAACTGAAGATATCTGGCTGTATGTCAGTCGCTTTCAAACGGACACATTCACTGAAAAGTGAAACAAAATTATAAATAAGACATAAGGAAAATATTTTTTTCCAGTTCTAGGTTATTCAAGCCTTGATAAAAATAGGAGGTTTCTACTTAAATTCAAAAGATAGAATCTGCAATAAATACTAAGGAAAATGCTTTAACTGTAAAAGAGATAACCTTAAGAGCTACTTGAAAGATGACTTCTTTCCTCAGTGAAGTAACTGGCTTGAAAGAAAAACTGTCCCATTGCAATCTATACCATTTTAAACTGCTGTTATGTTGTAAATGTGTTGCCACATATTAATATATTTTGTAAACTTGGCTGGATTCAAACACATCTGCAGCTAAATTAAAACTTGCTAGCATGGGACTCTAACTTCACAGTCCAATAAACTCTTCTCAGTATTTAGCCTTGAAAACACCTAAAATTAATCTGGCACTTGCCTGCTGGGCCTCTATGTCCTACTAGGGTTTACAGCTACAGTTCTGCAAATCTGTGGTATCACATTGTCCCAAGTGTGCTGTGATCCAGAAACCATGCAGGACAGGGTGTGAATCCCCCCAGGGATCTGATGCAACAGGTATAACCCGTGGAGTACAGGTTCCTTACACAGCAAAACAGCAGCTGTTTTCCTTGAATATGGAGGGAGAAAGAGCAGCACCAGTGGACTGCCTGGTCAGCTAGCAGTGCCTTGATTAGAGCACTCAAAGGGAGATGCTTTGGCTGTGACACCCTCTTCAGCCCACCAGGACTGAAACCAACACCACCCTCCAGCTCAGAGCGTGCCCTCTGCATCAACCTTTACAATGCTCTGGACTGAGACAGCTACCACTGCTCTAGCTAAAGCTGTATCTCTGTGCAGAAAGTAAGGCAAGCTTCACTGAAGAAGAAAGAAAACGGGGAACATCTTTGTGAAGTCAGTTAGCTAACAGGAGAGGAACTGGGATTCTAATTATTTTTCATAAGTATTTGTAGCTCCTCTATTAAAAACAAACATAAATAAACCACAGAAATTCAGAAATGGTTTGTGTGCTGTGGTTTGAATGCTCTAACTGCAGTAGGCTACCAAGCTGAGGAGGAAATGATAGGCAATTCTTCCATTTCTTGAGGTGCACCCTTCTTGAGCTCTCTCTGTGACTGCTTCTGAATTCAGATATACGACTCAAAAGTAAACTTTGTAATGCTGTCTTTCAAAGATGACTGTGTGCTCTTGATGGAGCATCAAGACTGGTAACATCTGCCTGCAGTCCTCTTTCAGAACTGCAAATGCACTTCTGTCCTAGCAGTTCACTTCTGGCTAAGAACTCTTAGCCAAAGAGTTAATGTGAATCACTTAACATAAACTTTTTGAGTTAGTTCAAGTATTTTGGAAAAATACCAAAAAATCTTTAAAGTGGTCTTACAGCTTGGTGATCTTTTCCAGCTCCTCAATGTAAGCCTGTGGTACAAAAAACCCCAAAAACACAGAGTACCACAAATCCCCTTATTTTCCACCATTATGTAGTATTTTATTATTTAATTAATGATAAACTGCAAAGAAATGAAACACATACACCTCTTTTGTAAGTTTATTCTCAAAATTTCCTAGCAAGTACTTATTGGATTGTATACAGCATTATACAAATGTCAAGAACAGTGTCAAGACAGAGTAGAAGATAGTGAGTGGGGGAAGGAAAGTGCAAGAGAGAAGACAAGGTCCTTGAAGTATTCAATTGTAGAAATACAATTTTCTACGCTTTTAAGGATAAAGAACTTGTGCTAAATTATAAAATTAGTGTTAATGAATCACAGTTCAACTTTAACATGTTTTTAAGTGAGGTTCTAGTTTGCAGTTAAGCCTAGATTCCACGCTCTTTATGTCGTAACAAGAAGCAAAAAGAACATTTTGTTGCTATCTTTCTGTAGCTTAGTTAACTGAACAACATTTAAACGGTGAACCTTTTTAGAGTTACCTGGTTTGATGAACAAACAACATCTTGAAGTAGTTGGAGAAAGAAGCGAGGACAGATTTGTGTGCCTTGAAGTAGACATCCCCAATGGCAACTGTGCAGTCACACAGGAAACCAAACTCTCTCTGAGCATTTAGCTGCTGCAGCAGAATAAGTCCATGGTTGGCCAAATCCATTTTTTTTACACTCTGAAAAGCAAATGACTTTCATGTAAAACTTAACAGTAGACGCACAGATGCAACAATAGCTGTCTCTTAACAGATATGTTCTCCAATATCCAGATGCCACACTTTAGTAACACATCTTAATCCCAAGTTACTGTATAAGATACCTTACACATAGGCAAGGATTTCTCTTTCATGAAGGGCAACGTGATTCACAAAGGTGTGAGTGATTTGCCAAGGCTTAAAGAGCAAAGGAGAACCAGGACCAAAGTGTTCTAAAAAGGCATGCTGTGGGTACTTGGATACAGAAATTATAAATAGCTAAGGAAGAGGAAGACATATTAACAAGTAGTAAAAACACCTCTACAGAGTGGGAAAAGGAAAGTGTTTTGGTTGTCACTTGTCTGCTCAAATAGGAAAACTGAATTTCCTTTCTGATGGCAGTCACTCTCACCTACACTGGTGGGAGTGACACAATCCAATAAAAGACAAGTTAGATACTTTTAACCTGGACTTTCGGTGTCTCTGTATTTCGTTTACCTAAAAGTTATGGGTCCACCCAGATGAATACAAGCCCAACATTAAATAACAAAACATTTGTGATGGTTATGCCCTCTCCTGGGAAATACCAGATACATACCTGAACCTTCCCAGGCTCAAACAGTGAATTCATTCTAGGTATTGGCAAGCCCTCTCGACTATCAATACAGGAAGGGCCAATCTTTTCACCTAATAACTATTGATTTATTTATTGAGACCGGCCACAACAGCATCTTTAAGAAGTCTGCATGTCTCATGCCTGCCTAGCAAGTCAAGAAACTCAAAGGGTGAGAGGTGCAGTTCTGTCCATCAGCACCAGGTAGGAAAACCCCTGGAAGCCCCCTTGGCCAGGGCTTCCACAGCCCCTCACCCTCCTGGGCACCTCCTTGTACCAGCTGCTGGAGGCTGCCCACAAAGAACTACCTAAGAGTTGTAAACTTTTTCTCAAGGATTCAAGGGCAGTCTTGGAAGCAAAAATTGGTAATTTTGGGGGAAAAAAATTAGACAAATTTATATGAATATAGGGCTAATAAGATCAGAGTGGAAACCTTCACCAAAGCAAATGGAGCTTTGGGAGGAAAAAAAGGTGAAAGTATGAAGCAATGTAAATCCGTACATAAACATAAAAGCAGCAAGAGAAGCCAACAAAATTCCAGACCATGTAATGCCCAGAACAGAAACAGAACAGAAGAGAACAGAAAGAGAAGGTGAAACTAGAAGTGGACTAAAAGGTTTATAAAAAGTCTTGGGTGCTTTCCCCTCTAAACTTAACAGCAAGTTAGGTCAGGTTCAAGCAGCTAGTTTCTTTTATACAGTAAGAGCATGGCTCTTTGGGAAAGAGAACAGAACTGTATTCCACATGAGCCAGTATGTTTAGTCAATGGAGAAGCAAGTATTTCTACTTGCTGGAAAGGGAAGAATTCACTTGTCTTTAAAGCAATAACCAGGCTGACCAAATGCATTCCTCTGCATTCACATGAGATCAGAACTGGACACAGGGGTGTAAAGACAAAGAAAGAAATACAGTGTAAGATACAGCTGATTATTTTCTTACAGTTAATAAGACAAAAAGAAGTTAGGTTTCAGCTCTCTTTAGGTACATATTCTCCTCCCTAAACTAATGTTTGGATGACTAAGTTTGTACATACAATAGGCTGAGATTCTCTCCCTCTCTCCACAAGAGGGAAGACTTGCTGTCAGCAGGAACAAAAATCAGATGCTTGGTGTTATTTAATCCTGAAAGATGCCCCATGTGGATGATGTTACAGTTATTTTTTAACCTTTCATTTAGATTACTAACGCGTTCTACATTTTTTCAATTCAGTCTCGTTTGCACTTGGACAACAAAACTTGCCAAGCAGAGCAAACCACCGATGTGAGGGCACTCGAAGCCAGACAAACTTTCTTTCTAGTTATTACCGTCTTAAGTGTGTTTAGTTTGGAGCTTCACTCTCACCCCAAACAGCAAGCCCTTCCTCAGAGACCTCAACTGCTCTTTTCAAAAAATGATACATGTGAAAACATTGTGTTTTGCATGTATCTGGGTGATATTTAAATACTCTAGCTAAAAGCACTACGGTAATTACACTCTGAGGAAATGACAGGGCAGAGGAAAAGAGCAAGGAAAGCACTTTGTACATTATAGGTATGCGTGCGCTCAGGAGTTTTACCCTCCGCTAAATAAGATGGTGATTAGCACCGGCGAGGCCGTATTTCAGCGCTGACCGATTCAACAAGTGTGCGAACTACTTTTTGTGCCCTGAAACCCCACGGGGACAGCCCTTCCCTGGCCCGGCCCCTCTGCCGCGGCTCTGGGAATTACCTAATCAGCTCAGCGCCGGGTGGAGCCGCGGGGGAGCCCGTTGGGAAGGCGCTCGCTCCGGAGAACTCCCACAGGGGAACGGGGGCGGCACAGGCCGAGCCGACACCGGGGAGCGCCGGTACCGCCCGGCGGGAGTGCAGCCCACCGGGCTGGCGAGGAGCCGGTCGGGCACGGCGCTCCCCGCTCTGCCCTCGCACCCCGAGCACCTCGGTAGCACCGGGGCCGCGGCGCCGCTCCCACTCCCACGGCAGAGAGCACCGGCCCGGGCCTGGCCGCTCACAACACGCCGCACCTCCCGCAGCGGCGGCAGCGGCCCGCACGGCCTTCGCCCTCACGGCAGGCGGGGACCGGTGTTGGGCCCGGGCGGGGACCGGTGCTGGGGACCGGTGCTGGGCCCGGGCCCGGGCCCGGCCCCGCCCGCCGCGACGGGACGGGAGGGCGCGCGCCCCTTCCCTGCCCCCCGCGCGCCGCCGCGGCGCTCCCGCCTCGTCCGGGCCGGGGGCGTGTCCGGCCGCGCGCCCGCTCCATGCCCGGAGCAGGCCCGGCCCCAGTGCGGGAGCGGACGGCGCCCTCCCATTGGCCGCCGGGGCGGGGGGCCGGGCGGCCGCGCGGGGCTCTCACTGGCTGCGCCCCGCCCCTCCCATTGGCCGCCGGCCCCGCCCACCGCTCCCCCCCCCCCCGCGCACGCCACGCGCGCACGGACGGGACGGAGACGGCGCGCGAGACGCAGCGCGAGCGGAGCCGCCAGGGCGCGCGAGACGGGAAGAGCCGCCGCCGCCGCCGCCGCCAGGGCCGGCCCAGCCCAGCCCAGCCCAGCCCGCCGGGGGGGGACGGGGGACAGGCGGGGCCACCCCGCCCCGCCCCGCGCGCGCCGGATCCCGCCGCTGCTGCCGCCGCCACCGCCGCCGAAGGGGGCGGGAGGGAGGGAGGGAGCGCGGGCCTCAACCGGCCGAGCCGAGCCCCGCGCCGGGCGGCACCGGCCCCCCCCGCCCCCTCCCTCTCCCCTTCCCTCTCCGCGACCCACCCACTCCCCTCCGGCCCGGCCCGGCCCGGCCCGGCCCTCCGTGCGCACCCATCCCCCCCGTACCGTGTCCCGGATGGAGCGGCCCGGTCCAGTCCGGCCCGGTCCGGCCCGGCGGGGATTCACCGGGCAGTTCCACCTCCCACCCCGCGCCCCCTCGGCCCGCTCGGACCCGGCGGGGCCCGGGGCGTCCCTCGCGCACAATGCGGAGGTAGGGCCGAGCAGGCCCCGCCGCGCCCCCGCCGCCGCCGCCGCCGCCTGAGCCCGGGCCGCGGCCGGCGCGACGGGGCCGGGCGCACGTGCGGGCGGCGGGGCCGGGCTGCCCCGCGGGGCGGGCGCGGCGCGGCCGGTGCTCGCTCACCTGGGGGGCGTGGGGGCCGCCGGGAGGCGCCGCGCGGGGGCCGCCGCCGTCTCCGCGCCCGGCAGCAGCAACAACGGAGTCAGCGCGGCGGCGGCGGCGGCGGCTTTTCCTGTCCGGTTACGTTCGGGTCACATGACCGGGAGCGGAGCACAGAGGCTGCGGCGAGGAGCCCCCGCCGTGGGGGAGGGGAGGCGGCGAGCGCTGTGGCGGCAGCGGGAGACACCCAGCCCCCGCCCCTCCCTCCGCCCGCCCCACCGCCGGCACCGGGACCGGGAGCGGCCCTCCCGCCCTGCGGGCGCCCCCGGGGCAAATCCGCCGCTCCCGTCCCAGCGAGGCGCGCTGTCCCTTTAAAACTCCCGGGCGGCGGAGGCCGGTGTGGCTCTCCCGCACCCCCCTCCGCATCCAGCGCTGCGGGATAACGGGGATCGCGGTGGCGTGCGGGGCCGGGATGGGATGGGGCGGGATGGGATGGGATGGGGCGGTGCCGTGCCGTGCCGTGCCGTGCCGTGCCGCGCCCGCCGCCGCCTTCCCGGCGCCCGTCCGGCCTGGCCGTGGCGGCAGAGGCTGCTCGGTGCTGCCGCCGGGGGGCCCCGAGCGGCTCCCGGCGGGCGGGATGGAGGGATGGATGCCGCCCGGTGCTGCCCTCCCGCTCGCCGCCGGGAGGAGTGGCGGGCGCAGGTGCGTCCCTGCGCTCCCCGCGGAGCCGCCGGGGATGTGGGAGCCGGGACGGGCCGGAGCGGCGGGACGCGGTGTCCCGGGCCCATCGGGCAGGAGCTGTCAGAGCCCGTGCCCTCCCCGAGCCTCCCTGACCGCTCTCCAGGTGTCATTTATAGCGCCGGGAAGGGGCGGCGTGGGACCGCTCTCTGTGGAGCTGCCGGGGCTGAGCTGTCAGATGGCGGGTTACAAGTTCAGTTGTCAAAAAGAGTGATTCAGAGCACAAAAGGTTGGGTCTGCTCGCGGTCTGTTCAGCTGGACGCAGGTTATTTGAAGTGGGTATTCTTAACTCGCCTTTTAAAGGGGTGATACAACTGCTGTACGTAAAAATCACATCTGTAACTTCCCACAGTGGCAGATTTGGTTGGGATGGAGGGTGGAGGGGAGGTGGCTGTAGCAAAGCCTCGCTTTATCCAAATCCAAGGCATGCTGTAGAATTATACATGGATGCTTATGAAACTGCAGAAAGAAATGCACCAACAGACATACCTGGAAATACATGTGTGTCCACGATACATGGAAAAAATTGTCAGTCTTGCAGAGTTTAAGTCAGAGCATGGAGCAGGGATGCCATCTTCTACAAGAGACCAGGAAGCCCTTGGATGTGATTTCTCCAGGCAGTGTATCAGTCCGGGGACAGCCCAGATACATCTGCTAAGCAGAGCAGTGGCATGGACAGAACCATTTTCAGAGAGAAACTTTGTTGTTGTTGTTGTTGAAGAAGATGATCTTGTGGGAAGATGTTTGGCCATCAATAGTTAAAGGGGGTTCCTTTGCACCTCCTGCCCTGGGGCCCTTCTCCTGCTGTCCTCCAGTGTGTTTTTTGGTGTTCATGGGGAACAGCATATGCTACAATTGCCAACTGTCTGAATTACATCCAGATGTTTATTACCTTTTTTAAGGTACTTATTTAAGCAAGCATTTAGGGGCCTAGCTGTACCTGGGATGTTGTTTCCATGGTAATTAAATAAGATATACTATGGAAAAAAGGCCCAAAGTTTGAAGTTTGTATCTTGACAGCAGGTGTGCTGATGGGGAGGAGAAGTCTTGTATCTTGGCTGGTTTGTAGATCCACAGATGATTGCAGACATCCCAGGCTATTGTTACTTTTACAGGATCTAAATTGATAAAGGATTAGACCAGTTTTATGTGAGTCTGACTAAGCCATCTCCACTGAAATTAATGGATGTCTTAACAGGCACAGCTTGAGTCTTTGCATCAAATAGCTCATGAATTTACCCAAGTTAAACTGCATTTGGAAAGTGCAGGTTTTTAAGACTAGAGAAGTCTTAAAAAACCCAAACCAACCAACCCCAAAACCCAACTTTTAATTTTAATGGAGCTGAAAGCTGACTGTCTGCTGCTGTTCCAGTACTTAGAATAAAGCAGCTGAACAGAACTTAGTCTTTAAGACCCACCTCGAATAGCTGAGATCTTAAAAACATGTCCATTGTAGTTCAGCACAACTCTCTGAGTTCTGCTATGTGAGCATGTGGCACAAAGTTTATAGAGTGTATTTAACCAGTCTGCTTGGCAATTTTTTCCCCTGAATGGTTTCCCTTGCATTTCAGTTTTGCAAACTAAATACAAAATAAAGAGAGTAGATGGGCAGTTGAACTCAAGTTGCTTAGTGTTTGATGATCTATCTCATTCTCTTGGAAGATGTTGGAAAAGTGATATAATTTTTAATTTAATTGAATGGGCTACTTAGGAAAACTAGTGTGTTTCTGGCAGGTATCTGGCAGGCTTTTTGGCCTCTTTTTCTCTTTTATGCTGCACTTGCTCACTTGTGTGTTGGCATTCATGTGGGATTCTCCTCTGTGCTGTCTCTGAAATTGGAGAAAAATTAACTTAGCTATGGTTTATTTGTACTATTAACAGCTCATAATTCAACTTTAAATTGCCTTTATTTGGACTGCAATACTTGAATCCAGCAATAATGCAGTTTCTAATCCTGTTGGATTCAAGGCTTATTGGAATCTGTAGAAAGATGGCTGTGTTGAGTGTAATGTTGCCAAACTTCAGACCTTCAGTACTGGCTAATGCCTGAGACATGTCACCTGTGTCACAGGGAGTGATAAGAATTCACCTGATGCATTTGGGACACCCAGCTTATCATATGAATCTAAAACATTACTTCTGTCTCTTCTTAGGAGTTTTGGGTTTGTTTGTTTTTTAGGTTATAATCCATGGACCTGAAATTGTAATAAAAATTTATCCATGTCTCATTAAGTGGCATTACTGTGCTTTTTTTTTTTTTTTTTTTTTTTTTTTTTTTTTTTTTTTTTTTTTTTTTTTTTTTAATGTGCTGGTTTTTCCTCCTGAGTTTCTAGAGGTACTTGATTAGGATTTCTTTCCCATTTTTGTGACTTTTTGAAAGGACTGTTCAGACTGTTAGAGATTGTGCTCAGATGTAGCACATTCTTAGTTAGGTGTGATGCTGTTGATGACAGGACCAGTCCCTAGGTTTTGGGTTTTACCTCAGTCTGCATATACTTGGATTAGAGGCAGCATTTTGTCTGATAAGATCATATTTACATTGTAAATGAGCATACTGCTGATGATAGAAGTGTTAATAGGATGACGGAAGTTCTGCTGATCTGAGTAAAAAGTCACTTGAGCAGTGGGAGGAACTTGATCCAGTCTCAAGTCCTGTAAGTGTGTCTTCTTGGATGAGTTCAGTGTAAATCTGGAGTGGAATAGCAGATTTTTTTTTATTGCTATAGTCAAAACCTCAACAGCTCTAGTGATACTAATTAAGCTCAAAGTGCTAAGATTTTCTGTGAGTTTTCAAATTTCTCAGCGTTTTTTAAAAGTAGGAGAGTGGAGTCCTTGTTCTGAGGTCTTTGTTCTTG
Source organism: Zosterops lateralis (assembly GCF_965231275.1). NCBI lineage: Eukaryota > Metazoa > Chordata > Aves > Passeriformes > Zosteropidae > Zosterops > Zosterops lateralis. The sequence continues at coordinate 55,628,048 of NC_139764.1, read as the reverse complement.
CTCCCTGCAATACTGCTGATGCACTCCCAGGGGAGTGGAAGCCATGGGGATCTAGGAGTTGCATGTCCTAGGCAACACATGGGAACTGTTCCCCAAAAGGTGTGAGACCCTATTTCACATGGGTACTATTGTAGTAAAACAGGAGTTTATGTCAATGCTGTAAATCTGTTTTATTAGCACAGCTGCCATTTCTAACACTTCCACTTTTGATTTAAGCTGGCGATAAGGCTTGGTGGCAAGTGTGACAGCTGCACTAGACAGCTTCTTGCTAGAACATTGTATCTCTGAGAGTCTCCAAGCTTTTAGTCCAGGACTCTGTGCTCCCTCTGTTAGAGCTGTGCACATGGTTTGTCCAAGTCTCACCTGTCTTTCAGACAGTGTTGTAGGAATGTAAGAGTGATCCCTGGGAAAACTGATGTAAGGCCCCAGCAGTAATAGTGGAATGTCTCTGCTTTTTCTTGCCTTGGTTTCCATGCTCTTCCTTGCCTCACTTTGGGGTACATTTATGATGGGTGGTCATCCCCAAGGAGATCTAAGCTTTCACATTTTTGTTGCCAGTAGGTCTGGTGGTCTGAGAAGTAAAGAAGATCCATGGTGTGTGAGCCATCTTTTGTGTAGGCTGCATGAGGTGAAAAGATGAAGAAATGGATCTTGGTTCTGTAGGCTAAGCTGGTTTTCTGATATCAGGATATTAGGAATTGTTTCTACACCTAGTGAACAAAACTAGTTGAGTAGCTGCAGTTTCAACCAGAGGAAATAAATTAATATAACTATCCCTTTGTCAGTACAATGTATGTCATTTAAGGAAATGGTTTAACCCTGTGTATAGTTTTTCTTGTTAGGGATTTATCTCTGTCAGGAATTTTTAATGTAACCCAGCTAACACAGTTTTTGCAGTGCAGATGAGCTATTTTCTGCCTTTGGCTTAGTCTGAAATTAGCCTTTTACATGGGTCCTGCCCACTTTTAAGAAGTAAAGTTCAAATGTGACAATGTCCTCTTGGCTGGAGTGACATTTTTAGTGGAGCTTGACTATGAAGTTACAGCAATATATGTATTTGCATGTGTTGTTTTCCTTAGAAAAAAGGGACTCAAACTACAGTGGTTCCCAAGTGCATTTTTAATGCCCATGCAGGTGAGGTATTCCAGAGGAAGCAGCTCTCAATGACAGTGCTCCAGGGAGGTGTGTGTATGCATCTGGCAAGCATAGCTGATGTGAACAGCGCAGCAGAGAGCAGGGATTGACTCTGTACCCGTGAGTGCTGTCACCCCAGAAAAACAGGTCTGGAATTGAGTCACAGCTCTCAGCATTCCTTGCTGTTTTACAAATAGCTACTCTTGTGAAAACTTCCCAACAGATCTGCCGAAGAAGATCATGTGTAAGTTATCCTTTACCTTACCTGACAGAAAAAGCACAGATAGAAGCAGTTTGCACAGTTGGGATCCTTATAAAGAATGGTCTAACAAGGCTCCATATGAACAGATTTTTACCATTCAATCTTAATTTTGTTAAAAAAGTTAAAATTTCAGATTTCTGCAGATTTTAGGATTCCTCTCGTTTTCCTTGAATATTCTGCATTTATTGCTATTGCCTCTTTCTTTTTTTTCCCTGAAGTGACCCTTACTGGTTAGAGTAGACTTTTTGATGAAGACTCAAACTGTGCAAACTGTAGTGACGATGGTTGTTTTCAGTTACACCAGGAGAGCATGTGGTGGGTGAGGCAGGCAAACGATGGGTGTGTTCTCAAAATAGGCAGTTTTGTGTTGCTTCTGGAGCTTGAGTCTCATCCTGCCTCGGCCATAAAACTTCCTCCTGGTCAGGCCATGTGTTCATGTGCACAGGATGCCCAAGGGATCTCTGGCTTGAAGCAGCAACAGGGACTGCAGGCAGGGAGAGTTTCCCACGTGCTGTGTGGTCGCAGAGGGCTCTACTCCCTGCTATATTGTGCTGTGAAAGCTCAAGTTTCATTCTTGGTGCACTCAATTCCCAGCTTGGTTCTCTACATGTAACATAGCAAGAGGATTCTCAGTAGAGTTAGTTAGCTGCTAAAACAAAACCCCCTCATGCTGGGATGCAGCTGCCAGTGTGTACACCATGAAAAAAATGGATACAAAGTTTTAAAGGTCTGTTAAAGCTTAACTGGAGCTTTTGGGTTTTTTAAAACTGTGACTAGCCACTCAATGGAGTAAGCAGGGTTGGGGACTTGGCAAGAAGCACAGTATGACTTTATGCCTGTGATTTTATGTGCCAAAATAAACTGATTTACAGTTTCAAAAGTAACTGCTGCTTTTGTTTTGAGGTGTTGATAACTCGTACAGCCCTGAGACAGAATACTTCAGATAATCAAGCCTAGACACTATTCTTTTAAAGAGCATTTAGGAGTCCTCCAATGACTTTGTTAAAACCACTTTTCCTAGTGATGCAGTTGGTTTGCACATTTACATTTTGGCAATTTAGTTGAAATACTGAAACATTAAATATGAGATGAATGGAAACTAATGTCCTTGAGTGTATTATCTCAAAGGGGCGGTGGGGGGGGGTTGGGAGGGAAAAGCCTGAAAAATATTTGCTGGAGAAATTAGAATTAAGATGTAACCTAATTCTCAGTTACTGGAATTAAGTGGTGCTTGGTTAGTTTTCCTGCTGCATAGAAGATGTAATGTTCTGTTTCTTAACAACATGGTATAAGTCAGGCTACTGATGCAGAGCAGTTTTGCAGTGACATGTCTTTGTCACCGAGCTGTTCTGACCCGTTCACTTCCCTGAGCAGGGCCTGACCATTCAGACCTTCTCAGCAGTTCAGAGAAGAGGAACTTGAGTTATTCCAGAACCAAGACCTCCAGCTACAATCTGGTCTGATTCCAATAGACAAAGCCTAGTCTTAAGGCTCTTGAGGCTGCTCTTCAGAGGCACTCACAGCATTGTATTGTAATTTATGGCAAAAGGATGGGTTTGCAGTCAGACGCTTCTGCTGGCTGTGCCTGACTTTATTATTTTCTCCATTACGTCTGTTTGATCTATTCAACAGGAGTCCAGTACTGCACTCAGAAATAATGCTCTCAGGTGAAGAGAGAACAATAAGCTACTGCAACTATAGTTGCATTTTTAGCCAGAATTTAGTCATCATGGCTTGTTAATGATGCTCCAAGAGCTTTTAACAGATTCTTTAGGTTCTGTTTCTTATTCAAGACAGCAGACTAAAGTAAATTTGAAACAGGTGATAAAACAGCAGTTGTGTACCAGTTTCTGAAAATACATTTAGAAAAAGAAGTTGCTTGGAAAAAAAAATCTGTTCATCCTCTCATGCATAAGTAACATTCTGTGGACTTGGAATAGATTAAAAATAAAAAAGAAGAAACTTTTATGTTAGAGGACAATCAAAACATCTTACCCTATGCTAACTCACTCCTTGAAACCTATACTGATGAAAATCAGCATGATAAGGTGGACAGAGAAATTCTGTGAATCTTTCTTTAGTTCACCATTTTGCTACAGGTCCCTGTGACCTCTGGGATCAACTAATTCCCCTTCTATATGAATACTAAATGTAAAAAAAAAAAATGTAAATAGTACTACATCTCAATAAATTTATTCCCATACAAGTATATAAACACTTTCTGATGGGATGGAACATAACATTAAATATATCTGCCATGTCTATTAAAATCTTGCCAGGAGAACAAATAGTAATGCTATGTCCAAGCTTGGGACAGCATTGCAGCTCTCCAAGAGTGAGCTGGTAAACATGAGGGAAAACATCATCAATCAGAAATACTCAAAGTAGCAAAGTATTCAGCATCATTTTAACTGTTAGGGGAGAAAGCAGTAGAGTCCTTCACCAAATACAGTCAGCACAGATGACACTCATCCATAGGTTAACCTCTCTCTAACATTATTAGTACAGTGGTTGGGAATTATGTACACAGACTGATTTTTAATTTTTTTTTTTATTTGAGTAGAAGATTTAGAGATTTATCAAGAGACACAATTTCATGATTCTCCAGAAGCGTATGATCAGAATTTTTCAAGGCTTGTGTTCTCTATTGCTTTGTCTGTTTTCTTCTTCCTGAGTTTGTTCTGTCATCAGAAAACTACCCTTGCAAGTTCAAACAGAACCTGTAGAACAGCAAACACACAAATTTTTATTTTACTTAAAAATCTTTAAACTAGTTTACACTATAAATCAGATAATCTGAGAAGTAACTGTAGCTGCAATTTGAAAGTTGCAAGGAACAAATACTAATCCGCATGTACATCACACTAATACTGTAATCTTAATTCTCAAATTATGAAATACAGAAATTGCACTTGTTATTATGTTCTTAATATTGGAAAGAAGCCCCACCAACCTCTATGGTGATCAATATTACGATCATCCACTCAAGGCGCAGCGCGTGCTTTTCATTCAGGTGATTCCGCATTAGGTCTGTCAGCTCCATGCAGTGCTGGAGTTTTTCATTCATTACCTGCAAGCAATTGCCAACATCACAGATCTGGACTCCTGAAACGGAATCAGATCTCTAAATAGGGAAACACACTCCATAGGGAAACACACTCCACAGAACTAGAAAGGGATTAACACCTCTGCAAAACAGAACAGAAAGTTACAGAAAATTCTGTAAGATAACATGCACAAGCAACAAGGTTCAGTATGAATGAACCTGTTATTTTGATAGGTTCCCCAGAAGAATATTAATTTAGATATGCATCTACAGGTATTGAAGTGTTTCTGGGTGATACCTACTCAGGAAAACAGTCACAAGCAAAAAAAGATACAGCCTTCTGGAATGCCTCAAAATTAAACATTTATGATTGCTGTACCACCAGGAGAGGTAGTTTTCATGCTTCTTATTCTGGTTCAGCAGTAAACATTATGTCACCCTTCAAGAACTGATCTGAATCATCATGTCAGTAAGAAGAATCCACTTTTCAGTTCTTCTATTTAAAGCCTAATTTACTGGCTCAGGAAATAAACGATTCATGTGAAATAGTTTAACATAAACCAGGTAAAGGTGCAAGTGGGCTAAGAACACCTGCAAAAGGGGAGAGTGTGTAATATCTTATTATTTATTCCCTTTCTGCAATTAAAGCATATTCATGGAGCAATTTGTGACCCTGCTGAGCCAAAGACAACTGATCTGAGCATGGAAGATTCTCACAATAAGACACTCACCTTAACTCTACGATTAATGTTGAGAAACTGGCAAGTCTTGTCATAAAGCTCTTCCAGTTTTTCTCTATCCCAGTAGAAGTCCGGTGTTATTAGCAGGTCTGAGCTCAGATTTATACGGTGTCTAAAAAGAATGGGTACTACTGTAGTTCAGGCTTCCCCTTGGTGAATATAGGAGCAAATATTTACGTGCAGTAAAATGAAATAAGAACATTTTCCTGTAATTCTACATAGAATATGAAAACAATCTCCTTTCATAGTAAAAATACAACTGAAGTGATTATTTAAAGTTGGTCACTTCTCTTGAAGTTTTCTGGGAATACTCTACTATGGGACTGTTTTGAACATAAATGACTTTTGCCTTATGCCAACACTGCCTCCTCAACATGTCACCTTCCTTAATTTTTGATACCTGTAGAGAGGTCCCTGACTATGCTGGCAGATCACTGAAGCAGTACACAAAGTAACAATACAGAACTCTTAAATGTGACTGGTACCGCATGCTGGATGTGTGAGCACAGAATATCCCTCAGAATCAGGTCTAAGATCATAAAGGCTAAAAGCTAAAATCTCCTGCCTTCGATGTATTGCTAACATAAACCTTTGGATACTTGGAATGTCATTGTTGATTACTGATCAGTCCTTTAAGTAAGGATATAAACCTCAGGATTTGAAATAGGAATTGTTTTATAATTTTACCTTGGAGATTTTGGTGGGATTTTCCCCCCTTTTCTTAGAGTATGTAATGGTCTGTATTGCCAAAGGCCAAATTTCACTTGAAGGAGGAGAAAACATTAAATCCAGTAACTTAGCAGTGGTTTCTGAGTAAATCAAAGGAAGAACAGAACTCACGAAAGATTTTTACCAACTCTAGGCTGTAGTGAACAGTTCTATCTACCCACCTTTCTCTTCATATCCTTTACATGCTGTAGTATCTAGTGTAATTACTAGTTAAGAGACGTTGCTGGACTCAGGAAGGGCCTGGTATTTGGTCATTTATGATATACTGCCTAGATAATCCTGCAGCTGAAATGCCAGTGTGAGTGGTGAGCCCTTACTAATGTAAATAGCACACAGACTCCAGTCAAAAGAAGGAATTCTCCCACCCCATCTCACTCTGCTATATTTAGTGTGTATTCTCCTCTTTGTATCATGCACAACGTGATTTTTACATTCTGTGTAATACAATGTCTTGGGTGTAACCAAAAACATTACCTTAGTGCAAAAAGTTCTCCAATTTTCTGCATCACATCTGCATGAGAGAGTTTCACCTTCCTTCTTGACTTTAGAATCTGAAAAGTAGGAAGTTCTTCACTGCTTGATCAAGTAACATGTACTGGGAGTTAAGAAGTCCAGAGTTTTACAGCCTGAAGTATCTTAGAATCTAAATGCATACTGTACTTACTAACATTTTAGTTTTGCTTGCTTAGTGCCTTGCTTCTCTAGCTTTCTAAGAATATCACTGTGCAACTGGTTCATCCAGGCTTCTCAATAAATCACTGAGTACGTCATCAGTAACTACAGAAATACTGGGGCATTTTCTATAAATGATTTCCTGAACAAGAGATCATTTGTTTCTCCTTCCTGCTGTTTTTATTTTAAAGTCATGACAGTGTTCTTTTATCTTGCCACCCCTTAGCCTTTTTACAGACTTTCTCCTTACAATAATTAATGTATTACCATTTATTTTCTTCATATAAAAGTAATAAACCAAACGTTTTCTCTTTTGAACCCTACAAATCTCATTTTTATTTACAACATCATATGGGCTTTGTACTGTAAGTCTCATGAAAACCTTTTAAGTAATTTGCTCAAACTCTTCATTATATCCAAATCAAAGCACATTATTTTCAGCTCAAGTTAGCACACACTGTGTTTGGCCAGGTTTTTAAATGCTGCTTGTCCTGTTACACATACATTTCACCAGTAGCAAGTGACAGTGGCACAACATGGGAAACATTACAATGCAGAACCCCACTCCCAGCCCTGTAAATGCTGATGATTTCTTGTCCAACCACTTTGCAGGTGTCCTGAGCTTCTCTACACTGATGGATTTACCATCAAATGCATTGCACATTCAGTTGCTTTTTCCCTATCCTCAGCTACATCTGGATTGATCTTTTACAAAACACAGGAGAAAATGAGGGGAGAGTTACAAACAAGATCTTACCTCAGGAATTGACTGGATAGATTCCACAAAGTTATCCAGTAATGATTCCCAAATAGCCAGCTTTACTGCAACAGAGAGATGACAAAGCAGAAGACTCTGAGAGGTACAAATGCTTTCAAGTAATTATAACTTTAAATCTGCCGACAGGACATGTCGATGCCTACAGCCATTATTTGCAGGAAGTCACAGTCTGTACTACACAATCACTGTTCATGTACCAGTGGACAGATCCGGGCTGGGCACTGACACAGCCCTGCACACAGAACCAGCTTCCCCATGAGTGCAGCTTTCTTCTCCAAGTGATCAGATCCTGGAAAGGTTTTGCTTCAGCTCAGAAATTGTGTGTCCAAGTGTTCTACTGGACGTGTGAGCCCTCTGAAAACCACATTCCAAGGAGGCTGGAGATAATGAGCCATGCTGGCATCAGGCTGACTTCATGTCACTGCATTTCTAGTGCCCTGCACACTCTCATTCTCCATGTGTGCAGTACTGATGCTCTATGCTCCAACCACAGAGTTAGCTTGTATACACACACCACCTGTTCCTGTTGAAGCTCAATTCAAACATGAGCAATCTCCTATTTTGTTTTTAGGGGAGTGTACTGTTACTGAAGATACTAACTTCTGTTCTATGGAAGTTTGAGTTCAGCACTGGCATTGGCAACAGAAATTCTGCTATGCCTCAGCTTGAACCTAGAAAAATGTTTCTACAAGGTGATAACTCGGGCCTTGTTCTTTAGTCCACAGATTCCCAGCCAAGAATGAAATAGCAACAGATCAAAAATTAACCCCATTCAACTCGAAAAAAATCATCAGGGAAGATTTAATCGTCAAAATGAGTTCTTCTGTGGTAGTAATCAATAGTATCATCTGGTCAGGACACTAGCAGTAAACCCAATGCTGAGCATTTTGCACACTCATCTTTTGAATACAGAAGCCTAATCCAAGTCACTGACTTAAATGACTTTAAATTTAGTCCCTGAAAAAAAACCAGCCAGTGAGCATTTAATCTGTCACCCATTATTTGACAGAGGTTGGTTTCTGCTGGTCATAAATAGCAACTATACTTGCCTCCTTTATTTTTACTGAACGTTATCTCCTGGGAATAAATCTCTTGCTCCCTTTTAGGAGGCACCCTTCCACACAGTGGCTTTATGAATAAGGAAACTATGCTTTTTTTCTCAAAAGCTCTTCCTTCAACAGTCAGGAAACATTTAATTACACCGTACTCCTTGATCAAATGGTGTAGCACTTCAAAAATGTGCATTCTGTTTCTCTCCTGTGTAGAGGGGCACTTCCCCAAAATACTACTGAAATCCTGGAATTTACCCTAAAGACAACAGAGGTAGACAGACCAGACTTCCCTTAAAGGCCTTTTTGAGGACAGCCTTACTGCTGCTAGTTCCTAACTCCCACGTCCTACATCACTCAAGGTCTGAAGCAGCAGACAGGTGTTATTTGCTCAAGCATGACTGGTGAGTCTGACTTCTTCACAGTGCCTCCCACTGTCTGCTACCATGGCTAATAAGCCTGCAAAACATTATCTGTGACTCTGGTCCACCTATGTGTTACTGATACACCTCCCCAGCTGGGAATAGTGAGCCCTGTATCACTTCTTTAGCTGACATCTAGCTTTTCTGTCAGGGGAAATGATGTCAGTATGAATTACCCAAGATTAATGAGAGGTTTCTAGTACTGAACTCTACACTCATTGTTATCCTAGGACAGTTCTCAAGGGTGGGAAACGCTCAGTAGAAAGTGTATCTTTTGCAAAGCATGTTTGTTAATGTGCTTTGTTCAGTTTTAAAATGGTTTACATTGAATAAGGCAATTCCAATTTACAGAAAACACGGTAAAAGCATTGAAAACAAATCCTCTCAATCTAAAGCACAATCACTCTTTACACAGTTTGTCTAAACCAGATACCAGCCTTTTCCAGCCTGTCACTGTACAAGTCCCACTTATAATGACATTTCACAATGTAGCATAGACTACATAGTATGAACAATATTAACTTACCAGAAAGACAAAGAGCATTTGAAAAGGCAAATTTCTGCAGAACAACTTCATCACTATCCAGCTCAGAATTTAACAGGATTTGTCCTTTATGGAGCTTTGACTGACCTCTGTTAAGACAAGATTGAAGCATCTTCATTGACTGAGCCACCAGCATAGGAACATTTAAAGAGTAATTGACAGTGCAAGAAAGGCTGGTTGTTTATTTAGATAAGGCATGCCATGTCTGTATGGGAATCATCCCCATCCTTGCATTTTACTCATGTTCAACCTGACAATATTCACAACAAATCACTGAAAATTAGTTCCTCAGTCTAAGACAAATATTATGGCCAAATTTTATAGGGGTAAATGCAAGTGCAGCAAACTGTGATGGTAACTATAGCATTGCTCATACACACAGATAGTTCAGAGTAAGCAGGCTGCTGGCCTCTCTCTTGCTCTTTAGCTCCTCTGTTGTCTTTGTTTTCATTTTCTGGTGTCACTCTTATCAACCTTACTCCCTCCCCACTATGATGTTGGTTTCCCTAAAACCTCTATTGCATAAGGGGCAAGGAGCAAAGAAAAGGGGACAAAAGACTTGTTCAATTTTTCATGTCAATCTCACTATGAAACATGCATAAGCACAAGGGAGCAGGTCAAGAATCACAAATTACACAACTAAATAGTACATGCAGTTTTCAAATGGTTAGGAAAAACCCAACACCTGTCTCCTTATCAGGTTACCTTAAATAAGCTGAACCTCATTAGTTCAGTTCCTAGTATTAGCAGTGTCCTGTCTAGGGGTTGCTTTTTGGTGATGTTGGAAAATTACAGGGAATTTATATAATCATTTTCACTGTGAAATATTTCTGTAGAGATAATTTTCTTTCCATGATAAAAAAACATTATTTAACAAGGAAAGAGAACTTGCCAGGTTTATCATGACACAATAATCAAGTTGTAACTTTCCTAGAAAATTAAGGATATGCAAAAATTACATCTTTGTATAGGAACCTTAAGGATACACGGAGAAAGCTTATAGACAGCATCCTCTTTAAAATCAGACTCGTCTCAGTAATGCTCATTAGTTTTTTTGCTGTGACGTACATTGTTTCTGTTTGGGATTGCTGAGAGTTGTGTGGGCAGGGCTTCTTGTTTACAAGATCTATTGTATAAGCAAATCACAAAGGCCACTACCTACAAGTTTACCAAGACAGCAACATTTGTCAAGTCAGATTTACTTGTTTTCTTTATTTTACTCTTTGGAAAAGAAGTAAGGACAAGTATATTTTTACTATCTGAATGATTTTTGCTTGAATTTGGTTTAGGTGTCTGTTAGCTTTTATATACAGAATGCCTGAAGATACTTACTCTCCTATTCTATAGTTCAGCTCCTCATTCTCCCAATGGACCAGTGCAACTTCATATGGCTGAATTTCGTGCTGCTCGAGCACTCGCATGATATTCTTCATCTAAGGAGACAATTGCAGCAATAGTCACCAGGCAGTAAATTATCACTCTGAAGAACTTGCATAGGGCAGGCTCATGAATGCAACCTTCATGCTGAAGTTATTTACCTAACAATGAAGAGGTGTGCTAAATAATGAAATTATTATTAACATAGTTTACTTCTGAAACTAGTTGTGGTTTGAGAACAATTTGTAGCTATGAACAACTGCAATGAATCTGGGAAAACTGAAATGTTCATTTTATATGGGCACCCATGGAATGGGCTAAGGATTAACCACAGCAGCAGTAAGGACAACATGGATGTATTCAGTATTATAACAATGAGCTGTACTAATTTTGGCAGAGTGTGGGAATGAATTTTCAGAAGTACATTAGGTGGTTGTTTCTGATGAAATTACTAGTTTGCTGCTAAATCAGTAGTTTTATTTTTGATTGCTGCTGAAATCAGTAGTCTTCTTTCAGCTACCAGAGGCCACTTTTATTGCAGAAACCCTTTACCACTACAAAAATCTGGAAAAACTGTTTCAGCTGCCACATTCATCCCTGTAAACAGTTAAATGTGCAGTTTTACTAGCAGAAGTAATCACACTGCTCCTTTATTCTCCAGCACACTAAAACCTGGTGCAGGAAGAAAGAGCCCTTTTCTCACACAAAATTTCCTGCTCTGACACCTGACTTAGGATCTCTCATCCTTGTTCCTTTTTATATCCTACCAGACTCTCATCAAAAAAATAATCTACAATTAGAACAAATTCTGAACTAAAAAAAGCACTCACCTACAAGTTTTTAAAAGGCATTTAGCTCCACAACAGCCAATAAAAAACCAAACCACAAAACCACAATACACTTTTGATGCCTAAATTCTGTAAAGAATTCAATTGTCTGCTAAGTCATACTTAAAAAGCACTCTATTTTAAAAATAAAAGATCATAGTTAATCTTTTAGCACAAAACTGTACCCTATAAATTTTCATAAAGCATAAAGCAGGTTAAATACTCTAAAAAAAATCTGTTGGATCATCCACAAGACAGATTTTCTTTGCACTGCTAGCTTTATCCATTGCTTTCAAGATTTTTGGTGATACTATCATGTAACACAGTAACATTTTTCACTGAAAAACCCCCTCAACCCTACAGCTGAAAATGCTCCTGTCATAATCCTGAATTCAATATTAGCATGACTAAGACTTGCCATATAATTCAAGTCTTGTGATAAAAACGAGTATAAAAACAGAGGAATTGTTTGCTCTGAGGCCAGTCACCTCAGCCAAACAGAGTCCAGGGACAGTTCAGCAGTGCAAACCTCACATTGCTTCTAGGCCCAGCCTAATTTTGTATAAGCGACTAGTTGTGACACAGTAAAATTAATTAGGTGTTCTGGAGTCACTAGCTGCAAACTTGCTATTACGGGCACTTACGTCACACAATTTCCTTTTAAAAAACCCTCAAAGCAAGTTTTCCTTTTTGCTCTTGCTATTTTGGTAAGGAAGCTGCTGTACAACCTTCCTACTCAGGTATTTGAAACTGCTATTTTGTATTTTATATCTCTTTTTGTGATCAGTCTGTATTTGTTACTTCTCTTGTTAAGTGTCTGTTAATCTAAAATAGTTTTTTTCTCCTACTAGTCATTCTGGGGTACTTTTGTCCATTTGCAGTGATACTCTACATTCTGTTTTACTGAATTACTTTCAGTTTCTATTCTACAGACCAGTTTGGGGTTTTTCTCATTTCATTTCAGTTCATTAAAGCATGTCCATAAAAATACTTCCTCTGTTTGAGCAAGTCATTTGGCAGTTAAAGCTCTGACAATGATTTCAACAAGCAGAAAGAGGCAATTTTCCTCCTCTTTTATAAATAAAGCTAGCAAGGGACCAACTACTGATACTAGTATTGACCAGGAAAACAAGGTATCAAAATTTCAAAGGTATTTAAGCATGTACAACAAAAGCAGAATTTTCAGAGTACTCCGGTGGGCTGAGGTGTCAAACTCAAAGATTGTCAGGAGTTAAGTCAGCTGATCTTCAGTAACACTTGTGAATCAGTAGTGCAGTTACAGCCACAGCATCCCAAGTGTGCTACAGGCAAGGTTTGAAGTGAGAACTGGTATCTCTTTGTAGGACACCTGACACACTGACACTCCCCAAACAAACAGGAAATCAGAAACATTCCAGTTCCAAAACAGATAAAGTGAACTTGAATCTAGAAATTGATCACATATAGAAGCAACTGCTCTGTGTTCTCATTTACTCTAATGAAATTCCTTCTGTCAATGTCCATGCATATCAGTATCATCTATTTAATACATATTTTAATTTCACATACTCTGTCTACAGATAAGGTCAATACTTTTTGTATCTAGAATCCAGTTTAACCACAGTAATAAAAATACAATTAAAACATTAAATAACTATAAATATATTCACTTAAATAGATATTCCTCTGGCATACCCTTCTAGGTCAGCAAAGATCACTAAAATACAGTATGTCAGCAACATATTGAATAATTATACCAACCAATAAAAAACTTCCTTCACAAAACTGCTCACAGGTAAAAATACAGAACAGTATTAAAGAGTTGCTTATAATTCTTTTTTTTTTCTTTCGAAGTTATACAAACAGGTCTTAAATAGCTTTGACTTAAAATAGAATGGAATGATCCTTTTCTTCTAATGTATTTTCTATTACATGAGTGCTTTTCAAACAATCATTCGCAGGTAGATTTTTCTGATATATTTTTCAGGATGTAGACCTGCAAGAATTTTCTTTTTGTCAATCTCACTAGATTAAGGTTTCAGATTTTTGTCTTGAGTAGATGAGTTTCAAAAGTGATGTATCAGCAGCCCACACATTTCAGGGCAGTAGCAGGCAAGAACCTGCACTCATTGGAGAAGAATCCATCAGTTTTTTCCCTTCATAGAAAGATCAATCTCCCAAACAGACCTCTAGCGTGCTGAGCTTTGTGAGACTGACAAAACACCTGCTTATGCAGTTTTAACCAAGTTTCACTTTACTTACACTTTTCTCTTCCACATTCCAAAATACAACAGCCCCTTCCCTGTAAATTCAAGGAAAAACTGAGTGTAATCATACTGTTTTAAATCTATTTTAATGGAATACTCAAATTGTACAGTGGCAATTTTTGTCATTGTGAATCAAGAAACTTAAAACTATCTCACAGAGATCACATACTAGTTGCTTTTTAACCATACTTCAATGAAAAAACATGAGAAGGTGTTTTTTAACCATTTAAATAATTCTGATTTTTTAAAAATCATTTTGACTGGACAGTTATTCCTTGAGTTTCATGAGGTAATATGATACAATGATCTAGCAAGCTGCACTACTTCCTTCACACCATTACTATTAATGACATAATGTTTTGAACATGATTTATAGCTTACCTGAAGAAAAAAATTATGCCAGGATCATCTTCTTTTGCAGATTTCTCAGTACTGACCACCAAAACATTTGCAGCATCTGGTTTGAAATAAGTGAAAAAAATGGAATAATTAGTCAAACTCCTAAACATGACAGCTGATAGCTGTAAGCATGTAATTCAACAGTTGCATACTACCACATCAGCCAGTCCCACATTTTATTATTCTGATAGAAACACTTGCCAGGGACCAAGTACAATATCAAACTACACGGCTTCTCTGAACTGTCACACTCTAGACTGACTGGGCCTCTACTGGGAGCTTCACCAGAACCTTCACTTAATGAAAGGTAGCAGCCTTGAAGAACAAAAGAATAAGAAGAAAACTGATGCAGACATTGCCAATAACCAGGAACAGAATACAGAAGTGGACATGCAATGTGATAGAACTATGAAGTTATGCACAGTTGCAGAGAAATTACCATTCAAATCTGCTTGCCTGCAAGCTCTTCTTCTTTTCTATACACTGAGGGATTAATCTGCACTCAAATTGTGCTGACTTTACTTTGCCAGTCAGAAACTTGAAAGAGTGTACCCCCAAGACAGGAGAGCCTACACCTGCATTTCTCTGCACATCAGAAGTGTGCTTTTGAAACAAACCTTCCACCCGCCCTCCTTTACCACACTTCTGATGTGCACTGCACAACAGTACATAAAATGTCAGGGGTTTTGCATTAAATTAAAATGAAAGAGAAGCTCAAAAAAAGGCCCTGGGGTACTCCAACCACTAATGGGGCACTTGTTGCAAAGGATTACCCCAGAACTAGTCCAAATAGAATATCCCCAAACTCACAAAATTTGGTTACTGGGTTCTCAAAACAGGGGTTTGATTTTTCTTCTACAAATCTTCTCCACTGTGCCACTCACTAACACAGATAAAGTTTTAGAAGTCCTGATGTGGTTTCACATCAGCATGACTCGTTTTGTTGCATCACTAATGGAAGCTGGACCAGAAAAGCCCCCTACTTCTATTTGAAGTGAGACTTCAAAAAGATTTTGGAGGGCCTAACAGCTAAGCCTTAAAAATTTAAATGCCTTTGCAGGAAAATCACAAGTCAAGTGATCAAGGGTATCAAATGTTCTTACTTCTGCCTGTGTACAAATGCTACCTTCTGCTTTACTGCTCAGGCCATAGAGGCCAGGAAGACTGAGGCAGCAGAAAGCCATGACCAAGTACCAGATACACTTTTGCTAATATCAGAATTGGGACTACACGGCTGGTTTAAATGAGCCCTTACAGACTTTTCTTCCACTTGTTATTCCAGTTCACAAACACGTAATTGGATGAATAACTAGAGTAGTTTTAGGTGTGAAGTTTGAGTTAATCATGGTAGTAGCATTTGTCTACATTTTCACATTTGCCTTTTCAAATACCAGCCATATCTTTATTTATCCACTCCAGCCAAAACACCCACAATTGAAGAGAATTTAGTCTACTTTAAGTGGAGGTGAAGGATCTGCTTCTAAAATGTTTTTAAAGAGGTCAAAAACAAGAATAATGCTTTGGAAAAACATTACAAAGCAACAAATTCACACAGTAACTGCTGTTTTAAATTTCTATGTGGTAATACTTTTAAAAATTATTTTCCCAGATTCAGTGTTTGGCTTGGTAATGAACCACTGCTACATGCACATGCCAACCATCACAACACTTCAGATCTGCTGGCACAATCCAATATCCTTTCATCATTGCTTCCTCCAAATCTTTGATAAACAGGACTCGTTATGAGTCAAAAACACCATGAAATAAAAGGAACTGGCAAAACCGACACTCCCAGGGTAAAATAACATCAACAGTAACGTTTAATTCACAGTCATGCTGGGGGTTGTACAAAGTTTCTATCCCAAAGCTGTGAAACCAGGGTTGGTTTTAATACAAAGAAACTACAAAGAAACATGAAGCCTACATTCTAGTAGGGTATTGTCTTTCATGTTCATCTTTCCAAACAAGACAATCATTAGTAAATCTTGTGCTTGAAAGAGACCCACTGGAGTATTAGTGCACTTAGATTATTATTTGAAAGGCAGACAGACTTTTGATAAGCCCTACTGAGATGTCCATGAACTGCCTGTCCTCCTAGCTTCATATAATTTCTTCTTTCAAAGGGAGAAGAAAAGGCATTCTAGTACTGACATATGAAATCACAGCTGTTCCAGGGCATAAGGTTCCTTAAGCTATAATAAGATCCATTTGTTTTCCTTTAGTACTACACTGCAGCTATTTCCAACCCATACTTTCCCAAGTCTTCAGAGATCCTTTCTATGGAAACCAGAATCAATTATTTTGTTTTTGATTCAACAATCACTAGGATATACTTGGCCCAATAATGAAGTATCAACAACATTCTCTTTACGGGAACTAAACATTAATGTGTGTATCTTTTTCATTTCACTTAGTCAGCAAGGTTCTCTCTTGCATCCCTTCCTCTCCAACTCTGTGATTTACATTAATAGAAATCTGGGTACAGAAAGAAGATTCAACACTTCAAATTACAAAATTATTTTGACAGCTGATGTACTCACTACCTCACTACTGAAGGATTAATTAAAATAAAACATTCAAAAACTAATAGTTAGTGAATGTCTATAGAAATTCTCTGTATCAATCAATTTCCAAAGTTATTTCTCATGCATGCACATAATTTTTCTATACTTCTAGTGTAACTGTAATGTTGGGAAAAATGACCAGAGGTAAGAGCAAGAGCTGCTCATATTGCCATTCTGAAAGGTTTTGTTGTGGGGATTTTTAGGCAAATAGAATCTTTAAGCAAAGAAATAATTCTACAGCCAGTATGATATATTCCAGGATATTATCAGAATAAGAATTACATAAAGTTATAAAAATTATATCCGTCACCCATATTTTATTTCCCAAGATATAACATTGCATTTAATATGTTTCAAAAATCTACCTCTAGGCAAACTTGTTATTTCAACATATCCATGTGAAGTCAGGTCATGACACAGATTACCAAGATGATATTCATCTGCTGTTGCAAAGGCTGTGCACTGCATCAGATTCTGTGCCAAAGGAATAGAGATATGAGTTAGGCCAAAGCTGAAGCAAGATGATAATAAGACAACTGTTAGCTTCAAATTTATTAAGAGAATGACAGTTTTCATTTATGCACTGCTCTGTGGTATCACTGCCACGATGTCCACCCGGTGTACACACACTAACAAGCTCCTTGTGAAGTGGCAAAGCCAAGGAAAGCCAGACAGCAGAAGTGAAGTCACCACAAAACCCCCTGTGACAGAGTCACAAAGACAATCCCTCTTCCCCGAATGCCAATCAAATACTTCAACAGTAGAGCTGCACTTGCTGCTGCTCTCCCATCCCACGGCATATGGCATACTTGGCTGACCACTGAAACCAGAGGCAACACACTCCTGATAGCAGTTTTAACATCAGTGTTTTAAAGATACATGGTGTTTGACTATCCCAGTCTGTTTATGAAGCAGAAGCTCCAACCACAAACACGGTGTTCTGCCATGCACCAAGGCACTGCCTGGGCTGAGCCACCGCAGCACAGAGCGGCACCGACCCCCCGGGCCGGCTGCAGGCGCTGCCCATCTCCATGTCCCTGTCCCTGCCCCGCCCCGGCTGCCTCCCGCACTAACACCACAGCTGAACGCCATGGACACTTTGTCCCAATAGCCCACTACCTTAAACAATGCTGACTTGCAAGGAGATGTGAGATTTTCTTGAATAATCAAACAAGTCACAATAAACTGATTTGCAATTTCTACTGCCCATTTGAAGTGTATTTCTTTGTTCTGATACCATGTATGACCTACAAAATTGTTTTTCAGTACAATGTAGTGGAAAATATCCAGAAAGCAATGTTTCACTGTGGATCAGTCACTTCCCAGTTTTTTGTAACTAATACAAATGGGGATGTAACTAACAACAAATGAACAAAAGAACTGTGCTCATCTGCAGGCGTTTAGGCCCACAATACACTTCAACCTAAAATCTAAGTTACATTCTTGCAGCACTCATACACTGTCAAACAGCAAGGCTGCAAGAGGGGCTCTGCTCCCTGCGGGGGCCTGTCACCAATCATTAGAATCACAACCTCACATTTGAACTTTTCTTTTTTAATGTCAACATTCTACTATCACATGCAAAGCTTTGCTTACACATCATCTTAATTCAGCAACCACTAGCAGAAAATAAGCTTTCAAAGTAATTTTAATATTCAGAGAGGAATTTTGTAGGCACATTCCCATAACTGTGCTAGAAGGCTGAATTAACAGTGGAACAGAACAGTGTTTTCAGTTCCCTTGAAGTATCAAGTTTCATTATCACAATTTCAACTGTATAAATCCACTCTCAATCGCTAAATCACCAGTGCCAATTATACATCTGAATCTGAAGATTCTTCCAAAAAGCTCTGATTATTTTAAGAGCACATGCTCTGCCATGAAACTTCTGTCAAGTTAAGGGAGCAAATTCTCATCTTGTAGTTAGTATGCAATCTGAAAACCTCTATCCTGCTCTGTGCTTCCTATACTTTATTCCAGAGGTTTTCCACTAAGCTACATACCTGAAATAGGATTTTGGATATGAACTACTTTCAAGATTTTTTTTTTTTTTTTTTGTTACAATGTACTGTTTTACTTATATATTTACAAAAATCTTGTTTACTACAGAGCATTCATCTTTAGGCATAATTTGAGATTAGGACACCTAAAATACGTGTCTATGGGTGCTGGGGAAAATACAGCCAAAAAATCTACTCTAATCAGTGACTCAGCTAATCTTAAAATAGATGTGCTAAATGGCTGATGAACTTTAATGCCATGTTTTCTGCTACAACACTTTCACCTGCAAACTTCAAAAACCCCAGAATGCAGCACCTGTACTGGTGCTAGAAAGGAACTCAAGCTACTCACGTCCTCCTCCTTTCTGCCAACAGAGTTAGTGAGATTCTATTCAGAGCAGCACACAGGATGGCTGCTCCTAAGGACAGCTAAGTATGTTGACAACTCATTTTCTGTATCATCATGCCCCCAGCAATTGTACAGGCTCATGGAACCATAACTCCCCTTAGTCCATCTCTTCCACTTTTAGAATACAAAAAAATTTAAGAAAGAAAACCTGCAGGATGAACTTCAGTCCTCGTATCACCACAGGAATGAGCCTTTATCTAAAGTGTAGTAAATACTATGTCTTTGCCTGAATTTCAAGCTATTTCCATGCTAGATGGCTGTAGCATTAAGAATTAGCTCAGAGACTTTTCCTGCCATCAGATTGTACCAGGTTATCCAAGTAGTGGTACCACTCACTGATGGACTGACTAAACCACGTAGCTGCTTTCAAGGAACTCCTCTATCTATCCTGAAAAACTGGCTGTACAACAATTTATCACTGCTGGTGCCCAGCACTCTGCCTGTAAAAACACATCAAGACCAGTGCTGGGGAGGATGGGAAGGACCCCATCCACCAAGTGCTCTGCAAAAGAAAGGTGCCAGCTGTCAGGCCCTCCCAGACAGAAAACTCCACAGATCCTCAGGGTTCTCTAACTGAGAACCTTGAGAGTGGGCCTGCAACTGCTGTCCCCATCATATGTCCCCAAGGCAATGGCCTCAGCATTAGGGCCTGCAATATTAGAGGTGATTTCTGGCCCAGCATTTTGCCATGCTAAAGCTCCCTCAGCAAGTATATTATTATTTTAGTGTATCAGGCAGTATTTTCTCCTTTTCTTCACAATGGAAAAAATTAAAAATTGCACTGCATGTTACTTCCACATATGTATGAAAATGTCAAATAAAGAAACTGTTTGCATTCTATGCTGTCATTTAAAAGCCTCAAAAATGTTGTCGCTTCACCCAAAACCAAGAAGAATCAAACTCTTAATGTAATGTCACAGCACGACTAAAAAGCTGGAAACGTTATGTAGCATTTCAGGACCAATATTTTTCACTTTCCCCTTCCAAAGTAACATGAAAATATGAGTGGGAACTAAATTGCCTACAACTACCTATTTATATTACACTAAAGCATACACCTGCTTACCACACAAAATACTAATAGGAAGCTATGAGAAGGCAAGAACTTCATAAAACTTCTCTCTGCTCACATTCAGAACATGCAATAGATATATTTTGCAACATGGAAACTATTTCTGAAGGCACAATGCTTGTTTTAGTCTCATCTATCATACTATTTTACTAAGAACACCCTGGAGCTCATTTGTTTTAGACTGAGAACAGCAGTAACATATCTGACACCAGGATTAACCATGGAAATCCTATGTTCAAGTGTACTTAAGGCCTGGCTTGGCTAAGAGCTATCTTAAGGAGATACTGCTACAAACAAATGTGCACTGCTCTTCCTTATCGTACCGCACTGCACCTGAACCAGCGCGCTGTCGCATTTCCTCTTTACACCTCGCGGTCTGATAATCAAGGTGCTGTTTCTACACATGGAATGATTTTTCTCAGGTAACACAGGCCTCACCTGCACATTTGTTTCCCATTTGAAACCTAATCTGAATATAGGCTTTATACTATTTACTTTCACTTTTATTTCTGTTTGAGTGAAACCTTAAAACTGGGTAGATCTGGATAAGCAAGGAAATGTAGAGAAAGTTAAATTATTCTGAAAGCTAGACTTTGTTTCTCAATAGAAAATGTGATTTGAAAGCACTGGTCAAAACTATTTTAAATGCACTTCATCTTTCCACTTTATAACAACCACTCATCTTCCCTCCACTTTTGTTAACACATTGCAAGTAAACTTCCATTCCTTCAAAATACCAGACAAGCCAATTTCTATCAAGCTTGCTTCTACTTGCAAAGCTCCAACACTAGTGTAAATAATGAAGTCCTCCTCACCAAACAATTATGTTAATTTCATTAAAACGTTCATCTAAACCCAAATCTGAATCTAAATTAAACTGATGCACTCCCTTAATGTCACAAAGACTGTAAATGTTATACCTCACCTCCATGTCTGAGAGTGGCAGGTTGGTTCTGGATGGCTGCTTGGTCCTCGGTGCCTTTGGTGGCCTCTTAACTGGCTGGTTATTGGGTTTGGGGACAATTTTACCAGCTGATACAACTGCATAAAATCTTGATGATGTGTTCCTAAGCTTTTTGAACCACTCTGTATTGATCCTGTAGTCTTCCATCATCTTCACACCCAAATGTCTCCAGGATGAGAAAAAAGCCCCCCCACTCTGATAATAAACATTTCTTTCCAGAGTGGACAGAAATCCTTGGAGAAAATGCCAATTCCTGACTTGCAAACATTGACTTGTCAACCAAGGGAACGCAGGTTTCAGTGCATACAAATTCCAAGACTTTGCTGTTGTGTGAGCTGTTCTTTCAATTTCATTATCCAGCTTTAATAGTAGACATCCAGTTTTGTTAAAGCTTTGGCATTGGCGTATTGTTGCTAAAGGGTGGAAAGATCTTGTCTGAAGGTGCAGAAGTTTCAGTCTCATTTCTTCCCTCTGAACCGTATTTAAAACAAAGAAAGTCATCCATCAACATTTTGGAAAGAAATAATATTACTTCTCTCTTACCTAAAAGATGGTCCATATTACTCTTGCATGTGTTAGTACCCCTCAGCACACGACATTGGTGGGAATAAAAAGATTTTTTTTATCCTACAGAAACTCTTTAAGGTCAAAACACATCTGCATGCTTGCAACAAGTGGTGAAAAAATAGAACTGGTTGCTGTGTCAATATGCAAATGGGCTCCTTTTCCTTTGGCTGCTCATTCTGAGCAGCAGCCTGCACTTTCAGTAACCCCACTGCTTGTGAGGAAGCAAGCACACACATTAAAGAGGACACCAGAGGCTGTGAATCATTGCAATAAATAATAAAATATACATAATATATATCATAAAACCAATTAGATTACTACGTGGTTGTATGGGAATGTCACCTACAGAACACACACACTGCTCAGCACAGCTCCAGCTGCTGTGCCATGAACAGCCGAGCACAGATCCAGCCCCAGCCATCTGTCCTGAGCACAAGGAGAATGGAGCCGACTCACAGCCTTGCTCCTGCCACGACATCCTGGTGCTCCAGGGACGGCCAGGCCTCCCTGCAGAGCGGCCGTGCAGCAGAAACACAACAGTGTCCTTACGCCGGCAGTCAGACTAAGAGCAACCCTACTATATTTATACCACATTGTGTGAGCTAAGAGAACAAAAATATTCACAGACTCAATACCTCAGAGGATGTGTTTCATTTGCTGAAAAAACTCAGTGATAAGTCCCTGCCCTCCTCTGGTTTCCTTAATCAAGAACACTTCCCTTATGACACAAAATCCATCCTCAGCAAAGTTAGCAACAAAAGTCATTAAGCTGCCTAGTTCAAAAACCTGCCCATTTCAGATTTTTTTTCAAAAACTGAAGGAGGACCTTCAATACTAAAAATACATTTAACTTAATAGTTCAGATCAACATTTTATTTAAAGCGCAAATCATAGTGTGTGCTGTGGAACAAGCCTCCATCCTGACAAGGATACCTAGATGGACTGATATTGGGCTTAACTTTATATGTTTACATACTCTCCATTCATACATTTTTTTTGCCCAATTTAGAAGCCTGTTATTGGCATACTTACTGGGATAAACGATTACTTTCATTTTAAACATGTTCTGTATTTAAAATGTGACCTTGTCCAGGACAAGGCATATTTACCTTTTTAAAGGCCTGATACCTCCTGGATAAAGAGCTGACAGAAACTCAGCAAATACAATCCAGGTGGTGGAGACCCGGGGCAAGGGGTAAAGTCTCCAGCAGTGTGTGGTAAGTGGCAGAAAGAGACTCAAAATGGTTTTGTTAGCTAAGAAAGCCAACAAAACCTCATCCGGGATCAGTAATGCCAGGAATGATTTTTCAACTGCACAGGCTTACAGTAAGCCGGAAGGAAAGAGAGACTCAATTCTATCGAGGGGCCTGAGCCAGACCAAGCCAGAACGAACGGAACACAGCAATCCAAGAAGAAAGCAGGACGAAGGGCGACCACAACAGGGCAGGAGGCGCCACCTCCGAGCAGCAGGCACAGAACTGGGATTTATTTTCCAACGTCTCTTCAGCAATACGGCACACTTTAGCCACGCCTGCTGCCTCCCCAGGCCGGGAGGCCCGGCTTGCTGCGGCACAGCCACCGGCATGGACGGGTAGGGCGGGCGGGCCGGACCGGCAAAGACCAGCCCGCCAGCTCTGCCCAGCCCACGCAGTCCGGATGCCTCCACACTACCCCGGGGGCCCTCCAGCCCCGGCTGCCGGGACGCCCCGCCCCTTCCCTGCCCCCGCACCGCCGTGCTCCGCTCCAAGGAAAACAGCGACCGCACCGCCTTCGGCAGCGCCCCTGCGGCAACCGCGGGGGGAAGGGAGGCCGGGGAGCGAGGCCTCCGCTCCTATTGGCTGCGTGCCGGGGGGGCGGGCACAGCGCGCCGCAAGCCGACCAATCGGAAGGCGAGGCAGCCCCGCCCGCGCGGGCAGAGCAAGGCTGCCGGGGCCGCCCCCGCCCCGCGCGACTCAGGGGCGCCCCTGGCGGGGGCGGGAGGTATCGCCGGCAGCGCGGGGGGCCGGGCCCCCACCCCCGTCCCGCGGCCTCCGCTGCTGCGTCACCCCCGCGCACCGACACCTCAACACGGGATAAGGGGGGGGGGGGCGCGGAAACCGCCCGGCAGCCGCCCCGCTCCGGCCGCCAGAGGGGCACCCTGCGGTGGGGGGAGGCGCGGGGCTGAGGATCGCCCCTCGCACCCACAGGCGGGGATGGTGCTCGCCCCGAAACTGCGCCCTCCTGGCGAGGAACGGCGCGGGGCCCTCCCGCTCGCCGCAGGATCGGAGCCGGTGGGAAGGGCAGTCGAGGCCTTCTCGGCTCGCCCACACCCCTCCCGCGGGCGCTGCGGCGGGCCCCCCCGCCCCGGGATTGTCCCACGAGGGGCTGCGCACCCCGCCTCTGCCGCGGCGCGGGCTCCGCCGCAGCTCCGGGCGGTGCGCGGCGCCGCCGAGGGCACCCGCAGCGCCGCCGGCGCGGCCCGGCCCTCCTTCCCCTCCCTTCCCCCGCCCCGCGCGCGCGCCCGCCGCCGCCGCCGCGTCGGGAGGGGCGAGGCGGTTCCCGCCGCCGCCGCCCGCCAGCACTGACCTGGGGGAGGGGGCGCGCCGCTCTCCGCCGCTGGGCGAGCCGCGGCCCCGCCCCCCGCCCGCCGGGCCCCGCCAGCGCCGACACGCCCCGCCCGTCCGGCGCCGCGCGGCGGGGCGCGGCCCGCGCGCCAATAACGTCCGGCCGCCGCTCGGGCCCGCTTCCGGGAGGGGGCTGGGGGAGGGCGGGGCGCCGGCCCGCGGGGGGCGGAGCAAGATGGCGGCCGCACCGGCGCTCCCGGTGTCCCTGTCGGGCAGGTTTAAGGGGTCCGTCACGGCCCGGCGCGTTCGTCACCGGCAGCGGGGCGGGGAGCGGGAGGGAGCCGAGGGGTCGTCCGGCGCCCCGCCGCCGCGGAGCGGAGGTTTTCGGGCGCCGGGCGGGGCCGGGGGCGGCTCTTGGCCCGGGGGGCGGGCGGGGACAGCGGCGCCGGCGGCGAGCGGGGCCCGCAGGGGGCGCTGTGGGCGCGGAGCCTCCGCAGTCACCGGCCCGGCCCGGCCCGGCCGGGGGTGATGTCGGCGCCGTCCCCTGTGCAGCTCCCTCCCTGCTCCCCGTGCAGCTGCTGCTCGGCTCCGGGGCTCCGACACACCGGGGACAGAGCTCACAAGTAAAAATCGTCCTCCGGGCCGCGTGTGCGCTCTCTGTGGGGCTGGCCCGCTCTGCGCGTTGTCCTCGTACATAAACAGCGTTTGGAGAAAATGTACATCAAGTATATCATGGAGAAGGCGTTTTTTTGTTGATGAGAAATACGTGATAAACTTTGAGCGGATAGCTGTGCTTTTAGTTTTACGTTTCCCAGGTTTTGCATCTAGAGGTCGCGTTTTTTAGCGTAGAATTAACTGCAATTTTTCGCTGCTTTGGCAGGGCCAGACATTTAGCTTTTTCTTCCTTGAAAAGAATTTATAATCTTCTGCAAAAGTAGGCACAAGAACATGACCAGTTTGAATTTTTTTTTTATTTTTTAAATTTATTTTTATTGCTGTACAGTGCTTTAAGGGCATGTAAAGCTACTTTTAATACTGTTGTGTTATAACCCCAGCTGGGAGCAAAGCACCACACAGCTCAGCAGGGATGGGAGAAGGGTAAAAATGAGAAAACTTGTGGGCTGAGATAAGAGCAGTTTAATAATTGGAATGAGAATAAATCCTAATGAAAAGAGCAAAGAAAAATAGGACCTAAGAAAACTGAGTAAGGCAAATGAAAGCAACTACTCACTATGAACTGACTGATGCCCAGGCAGTGGCACCCTTGCCAACTTTTCCTCCTGGTTTCCTTTTCCTCATGGTTTCCTTTCCGTGGCTGAGCATGACACCGTGGTCTGGAATAGCCTCTGGGTCAGTTGGGGTCAGCTGTCCTGGCCGTGTCCCCTCCTCACAGCTGGGGGGGTGAGGCAGAAAAGGCCTTGACTCTGTGCAAGCCCTGCTCAGCAATAAGGAAAACATCTCTGCGTTGTCAACACTGTCTCCAGCACAAATCTAAAACAAACCCCTATAGTAGCTACTGTGAAGAAAATTAACTCTACCCCAGCCCAAACTAGCACATAGACCTTGCATTTTTTTTTAAAATTGAAGCCATTTCATCCTTTGCTGACAATAATAAAATATTGATGCTCTGTTTTTTAGATCCTTTGCATACTTTACAATTAAAGACAGACTTCCCCAGATCCTCACAAGAGTTATTGATACTTTGCATCGACATAAAAATGAATTTTTTGAAGAACATGGTGAGGTAAGAGTAAGGTCCGTATTTTCTCTGATGTTTATTCCCCTCTAGCCCTTGACACCCTTTCTCTGCCTTGTTTTTGCTGGTGAGACTTGTTTGTGTCAATGCTTTTGTCTGATTTTTTAAAAATACTTTCTAGTAGCTATTTTTGATTAGTTCTGTAACACACCTTCCTGTCTAAGCTTTTCCTTCTGGTCTGTCATTTCTGCAACTGCATCACTTATTTGGGGTTTTTGTGTTAATGCAGTGTTTGATAGAGAGTAACACCCTCTGAACATGGCTTTCAACATTCTCTTCACATCTAATAAGCAAAAAGTCCAATCTAAAGAGAAGTTCATATGGAATTCATTTTAGGATCTTGGATCTGAAATGAGCTTTATTCACCAAAACATATTTTGTTGAATCAAGCTGTGATTTGTCAGCGACTCTCATATGGCAATTAAAACATCACACATTCTACGAGCAGTTGATCTGTGTCTCTACAGGAATAAACATACAGAATAGGAACTTTTGTTCTCCACTTTTTCCAGAAGGGTGTTGAAGCAGAGAAGAGAGCAATATCTTTCCTCTCCAAACTGCGGAATGAGCTACAGACAGACAAGCCAGTGACCCCTTTGGAAGATGAGTTGCCTGATGCTGCACTGTGGAACCAGTACTTGGATTATCAACGAAATTTACCAAATGGAAGTGGAGAACCAAGTTGGTTTCAGTCCCCTTGGCTGTTCATAGAGTGTTACATGTATCGAAGAATCCATGCAGCATTAGCACTCAAGTAAGTGTTCACTGGTTTGGCGTATTACTTCATAAAACATTGCTGTTTCCCATTTTTAATTTGGGAAAAAGAAAGACAGCTGAGGAGTAAGATAAAAGAAGATCTTAAGCTTTTACTGTATTCCTTCCTCATCTTGCATCTCAGATTTAAAATTAATACCTTCTTACATTCAGCAGAATTTGAAGCTTATTTATTTTTTAATATGCTTCAGTTTTGGTCAGTTGGTCTACATGAAAACTCTTGAGCTTGACTGTATACTTGACCTTGCAGACTAATGTGACTTGAGATATGAAAATCATGTAGCATTTCTACAATGTTTGTTGGTCTAGAATTTTCTCTTAAGCCTTAAACACAGAATATGAGAGCCACAAATCTGTTGGGAATTCTGACTTGTTTTGCTGCTTGCAGTCTGAAGTTACCATTTGAGAACTGTTTCTTACAGCAATAGACCCATCTTAAGCAGTTGTTCATTCTACACCAGCTTCTTAGTTACAGCAGTGCTTGCAGACCATGTGTTGCATCGAACTTTGGGAGCTGATACTGGTTAAAAATAACCGGGCAGGAAAAACTTGTTGTGCTGGTGCCATGGAGATGTGCCAATACAACGTCATGGGGTAGGAATGAACAGTTTAAGATCCCGTTGCTGCCAAAAAAATTTGAAAGTTCCACGAGTACTGGATTTACCCTTAGTGTTGCAGAGATGCAAACACAATAATGGTACTCAGTTTCTACTGCTATGTTGTGTCATTTGAACTCTTGTACCAAAAGCTTCAAATAGGAGGTTGATCTGCTGGATTGCACTTTAAAAGCTGAGCAGATACTTTTCATTATTAACTTCTAAGTTTCTTGGTCTCCATTATTTAGTTGCTCTTAAGCAAATGCTTGGATGGAAGTTCAATCATTTGTTAAAAGGTCATCGTGCCAATATGTCTCATAATAAATTGGTCTATAATTTTTATGTATTACAGTGTTCTCATTTGTCATGGTAATTTTCCAAAATCCTAGTAAAGACTTTTGTAGGAATAACTTCCTATCACTGAAGAGAGTTTGGTATGGGAAGTATAATCCAGCACACACAAACACATTTAAAATCAGGCCAGCTTTTCTTGACTTTAGTTCACTTGTATGTTACAGTTTTAATTCTCTTGTCTGAAGATTGGAGTTCAAAATGCTCACTGTATGTGCAGCTCCCAGAGTTGCTGTTGTTGAATACTTGTTCACTTTCAGAATATATTGCTATATAAAAATGCCTTGCATAGTGACTGTTTTAGCAAGATGCAATATTAGGCTGTTATGGAGATGTGTGAAAATCTAGTATGATAAATTAGATGTGGAAAATCTAACTAGGGCCTGTAGTACAGTCTAAAAAAACTGACCTTTGAGCTCCCTTTGCGCGTGCAGTAATGAGGAATATAGGAAGTAAGTCAACATATTTTTTCTTCTCTTTGTAGCCCACCTATCGACAACTTTGACGTATTTAAGGAAGGAAAGGCTCAAAATTTCTTTGAATCCCAAGAAGCTATTATTGCCTTATGCACTTACTTTCAGGAACTTGTTAAGAACATCAAGGACCTGGAGGAAAAGCAACTTCAGGAGGAACTTTTTAAGCTGTTGCAGGTAAACTGGTAGTGCTTAACACAAGAATTGAAAATACCAATCCTATGAAACAAACAAGAATTTGAGGTTATAAAGAATATGAACTTCATATGGAAATTAAAATGAAGATCTTTTGTTTGTAAAAGTGTGATGAAGTCCTGATAGCCCTACTGTATTGCTGCTATTCTTTATATATTGCTGCTATTATTTATATTTTGGGTACTTGCATTAAATGTGACAGTTTTTTATTAACTGCTGGTCTTCATTGTGTATATGAGAGTAGCAACTCTCCAACATTTTAAGTCAAATTCCAGATGACCTTTTTGATATTTACCTATAATTTCTTAAAACAGTTTATTTTGATTGGCACTTTAAATATTTTTGGACTTCTTTGGAGAAAAAATTCGGAGTCAGTCTGGGTCAGAAGTGATTTAAAAGCTTAATAACAGCATTATTCTTGGAATATAGTGCCTTTGGATAGAACCCCCAAAGTATTGTAGGATTACAAATAAGTCTATTAGCTGGCAACAATGTACACCAAATATTTGATGAATCTTTACAAAGGCCTCATTAGCGAATACTTAAAATGCATATACATAAAACTTATTTGGCTGCATATAATAAATAAATCTGCTTTTATTATTCCTTTTTTTGTGTTACCACTGATATTTTTTGGAATTGCACTATGGAGAATATTTCTGTTTTGAGATTTGTGATCAGTGTGGTTATGTTGATCTAAATCTTCCATCTTTGTCACGTCTGATGCCTGTGTAAATAGTGAGCTTTGTTGGGTTTCTTCCACCAAATCTTGTCTATGTTGAGATATTTGTACAAGAAGTTGAGTTCTATTGAAGCTTGGAAGAATATGTGGAGTTAGAACCTTTATTACCTAAAACAAAAGCAAGGGAACAAAATCTTCAGTGTATGTGAAGTTGAGAATGTAACTACAGTGAGACTTAGTAAATGTTTTATTTTTTTTTTTTCTTTTTCCTTCTAGGTGTCATTGTGGGGCAATAAGTGTGACCTTTCTTTTTCAGCTGGTGAAGACAGCTCTCAGAAATCTAGTCCCTTGCAGTCCCTGGAAAGCATGGTACCTTACATCTTAGTGAATGATATGGAAAAAGTTTGGTTACTACTTGTAAATGCCAAAAGAAATAGAACAGAAGGAAGTAATGTTAAAGTTGACATAATCCTGGATAATGCTGGATTTGAACTTGTAAGTGATCTTGTGTTGGCTGATTTCTTGTTATCGTCAAAGCTAGCTGATGAAGTCTATTTTCATGGAAAAAGTATTCCATGGTATGTGTCAGATACCACAAAGAATGATTTTAACTGGACTATTAAACAGCTGGGGTCAGCTAATCATATGTGGATGTCTAGATGTGGGATAAACTGGGAAGGCAATTTGAAAAAGGGAGCTTGGGTTTTCCGTGACCACATGTTTTGGACTTTGCCACATGATTTTTCCAGTATGAGTGAAATTGCTCCTGACTTGTATGCTGAGCTCCAGAAGTCAAACTTGCTTCTTTTCAAAGGTGATCTAAACTATAGAAAATTGACAGGAGACAGAAAATGGGAGCACAGTGTCCCGTTTCATCAAGCCTTGAATAAGTTTCATCCTGCACCTCTCTGTAGTTTGAGAACACTGAAATCTGACACTCAGGTTGGCCTGAAACCTGGACAAGGTGAGCAGATTCAGGCTTCTGAACCTGAGTGGATGATAAGTGGAAAATACGGGGTAGTTCAGTTTGATGCTGGTCTCTAGTTAAATGATTTGTAATAGTCTGAAAGAGAGATTAAGTCTGACTTTAGTAATGACTTTCTCTCTCTGTTCCATGCTTGCTTCAGTAAAGATTCTTTTTTCTTTGCACTTTTTCATCCTGAGTGATTTGTTGTTTTTGTCCCACAAAAGATTTTAATGTTGTGCAAAAATTTATAAACTGTTTTCATCTACATAAATCAATCTGCATTTCAGTGCATTTTGTTTTCCTAATGTCCACTGTCAGCAGATCTTTAAGATGAATATTTAGTTGTCCATAATATTTTTTCCTCATCAGTGGGTATGAATTTAATGAGTGAAAGCTTAACAAGTGAAAAATTTGCTTCAGAAACAATTTCCCCAATGCCACATTAGCATGAATTTGCTTATTTCAGAATAATTTGTGCTCCATGTCATTTCATGCATTGCATGAAAGTTAGTATTTTAGAGAATTCAGAAATTAATTACAGACAGATTCTTTTGATGTTTTGAGTATAGTTTGTGTTACATTAAGTGATAAGTTATTGGGTGACAGCTTGTAAATATTCATGTAGAATTGAAAATTGAATTTCAATTTTGAAGCACAATTGAATGTTGCTAGCCAGTTTGCCTGTGGGAGAGTTGTCCCATCTGGTAGGAAGATTAGTGTAAGAAAGGACAATCTCATTTTAAGAATATTGAAGATACTGTTCATTCACAAAGCTCTACCAAAAAAGAAGCACACAGAAAAGCCTCCCCAAATAAAAAAATTAATGTAACCCAAGCAATTACATTAACTGGATTTTAGATGTAATGCAGACTTGATCTGCAGGTGGCCTGTCAGCAGTGCATGCGTGAAGTTCAAGCACTGCTGCTTCCTTCTGTTGTGGTAATTCTCTTTATTTTTCAAATGTATTTGTTTGGGGGTTTTTCTTTGGTTGGCTGTTTTTTAAGAAAGATGCCTTAATTTTCAGGGAGGGTATACAACCCCATTTGCACTGAGAAGTACAGGGTAGAGAAGCATATTCCATACAGGTTCCTGTTAACTGGAATTGTTAGGTGCCCATTTCTACTCTTCTACCCTGGTCTCAAGAGCTACTGCTCCTTATGTTCATACAACAGAGATCTATAAATATGAATAAATATGTTCCAAATGCTGATGACTTTGATGATATGTGTTTATTTTCTTCTTCTTAAATCTGAAAGGGTATTTTAAGGTTCTAAGGTCAAGTATTCAAAAACAAAAATGCAAGGAATTTCATGAGGCATTTGAAGGGAGGGTTGTAATTTCGAGACCTGGGTTTACTGCTCTCATCTCCTTTGTATTTTTGGCTTAGTACTCCTGCAGGGTGACATCCTCATCTTTAGGCAACTGACTAAACTGCAGAAATTAGAAATCCAGTCAGGAAAGCTGAAGGTCAGGCTGCTGAAGGTTTCTCTGACTGAAGAGAGCTCAGCAGCGCTCCAGCTTTAGTGCTTTGATCAAATATGTAAACAACATGAATTTGTGCACTGAAACCTCAGCGTGTCATCTTTGAAAATGCTGTTAACTTGTTTAAACTGTATTTTGAAGCAACAACATTGGGTCAAGAACATAGAGATGGAAGTTGTGGAATACATGGAATGAGAACATCATACCTTGTCCAGAGAGACAAAAAGAATTGGGGATGAAATCTGCTTTGCCTGCACCCTGATTGTTTGTAAGGTGCTGACTTAATTTGCTGGAGAGGTTTAAAAGTGTATAATGGACAAGAGGAGAAAGTCAGTGTTGAGACCGCCCTTGACAAATAGATTTACCTCTTACACAATCCTTACACATGCTGAGAAACTTGATTTAGTTTTTTACTGGTTGTTGATGTGTCCCTGTGCTCAGGTTGCTTTCAGGCTGTTACTTCTGGGAACTCACAATGCAGATTAGGGAAAATTAATAGTATAAATACAGTTCTACAAAATACAGAATCAGGAGATGCAGCCATATTCACTCAATATTACTGAATTATGAAAATTGCTTCAAGACATGTAATTCCATGTGAATGCTAATGTATGACATGATGTCGTGCTGAAAAAAATTGGTTCTGTTCTCCAGTTGATTAAAAGTGCACTTTCCATCTTTTGCCCCTTACAAGAGACGTTTGTGTGGTGATACGCAGTGTGACTAAGTGGCCGTGTAAGGAATGCACAGCCAAAACTTCTGAGTGCTTGACTTCTATAGCTGTAATTGCTAAGTGCTCTCTCTAGGCAGAACTGAATATACAGCATACTTCTGTGTTTGTTGATTGGCTATATTTTTGTAAAATTTTGACTGATTGTATGAAAAAAAGAAAAAATAACATCAATGTTGCTGTAAATGCAGTGTTACCCATGTCTCCCATGACACAATGAAGTTGTGAAGACGTATTCTGCTGAAGCACAGTGCTCTGCTGATGGGTTTGCTACAGTTTACTTAAAAACAGAAATGCTTTTGTAGCTATTCAGTGTTAATTGCTTTTTGTAATACAGCTTCTTGAAATGGCATCATGAACCTGTAGCATTTAGGTGGAATTTAAAAACAAAACCTGAAGCACGTGTTAAAACAATGGCATGTGCTGTAATATAACTTTTTTGTTTACTTGAGTATTTAAGAAAGTTCATTTGATACATTGTGTTACAACTGATTGCCCAAAATATTTCTACAGTATAATTCAGGAGCTACTGATTTGTACATCCAAATTTTTGAGATTTTCATTTCATATGCCATTTGAATATTTATGGCAAAAGCCAAAGGCATTTTCAGTAATTCTGAGGACCATGACAAAGAATGTTTTTTACTTTTTATTTTTGTTTTCTACCTTTTGAACATCTGTAAGTCAGTTTTTGATGATGACTTTCATTGCTGATAAAATAGGAGGAAAGTAATGTCACAGGCACAGTGACAGGCAGTACACACATCTGTCTGAATAGATGATAAGTTATCATGTAAGATATCTAGAATAATTTCTTATGTATATAAGGTGTCTTAAAATAAATTGATATGGAAAATAAGTTGATTGTATGACTAGAAGTTTGTAAGAACATTGAAATAAATTATATAATTTTGTGCAAGTCAGACATTGTTATGCTATTTCAGTGGCTGAGGAAGCCAACTTAAAATAATTCAGGTCCTCAGTTTTTTCTTTGAAATGGATTTTATGCATAAACCCGTAAAGCATATTTATTCAATGAGGTTTTGAGAGATACAGATGCAGGTACCATAAAACGTTCTTCTGTAACAAGACAGGGCAATAATAAGGAATTTTCTAATTTTTACTGTACTTTTACTCCTGTTAAAAAAACCCTTAAAAATCCTTGAGAATCTCTCAAATGTATCTGGTAATTACTTACTACGGTTGGTGCAGCTGATGGTGTCATTTCCAGAATCACTTCTAGAACTGATAAGTGCTCCATGTGTTCTCAGCAAAAATGGAGATATTTTGGTGTTGCTCTTGCTGTAACTAAAATATTTCCAAAACACTCTGGTTTACACACCTTGCTGATGTCCCATAAACCCTAACTGTTGTTGAAGTAGTTTCTTTGAAGTTCATAGTGTTATTTGCATTCATGGTTAACAACTTGTTCCATGTGAACATTTATCTCCTGTGCTGTCAAACAGCATAGGAAAAAAGTTTACTTTGTTGCATGAAAATTACTCTATGAAATGGTTTTAATCTAAAAAGAAACCTTTCATTGTGTCTAAAATAAAAATTCCAAAATGGAATCTTGTACAGAACTGTTGGGTTTTTTTTACTAAAGTTTGTTTGCTTACCAGCTTTCTGTTCACCCAAAATTACAGAACAAAAGCTTGTAATTATTTTTATTTAAAGCAAAATATAAGTTGAAATTCACCTAACATTTATCAAAGGATTTTAAAATAAAACTGAGAATGCGCTGGTTAAACTGGTCTTTTTCTTTCTTTTCCATATGCTAGTGGCAGAACACATGTGAGGAAAAACATCCTGTAACATGGACTGTTTATGTGTTCTTGTTTGTTTCTGGTGGTGTTTTGTGTTTTTTTGTTTGGTTTTTTTTTTTTTTTTTTTTTCCCTTAAAAAGGTTTTGAGAACTCCCATACATTTTTGGTCTTGCTGATATACTTTTATTTCTTAAAAATAAGAAATCCACTTACATGTATTTTTATATGAATTAAGAATTAGCTTATGGATTAATCCACATTCTGCCTCAGCTTTGCAGTTGTGAATTCTGCAGATATGTTGTGAGAAGGGTTTTTATTTACAATGTTTTTTTGAGGTTTAGCCCCCCTGGCTTTTTTTCCACTGTGAAAGAAATATAAAATGTCCTCTTACAATAACTTAGAGTGAATAAACATATTCAGTACTTGTGTGCTGCTTCTGTTCTATCACTTTTTAGTAAGTGACATGATCATAATCTTTCAAACTTCCTGTGAAAAAAAGTTTTCATCCTTGTAGAAATATATTTTTCCTGGGATTCCACTAACTTCTTCCAAGTCTAATGAAGTAAAAGATTAGAAGCTGAGGTAAGATACATCAAGATATATACTATGGGGTTTTTTATTTGCTTTCTTAATGTTAACTAATTGATTAATCTCACACTACCATGGTAAGGCTGATGCTTTCCATGTGACTCTAAATGATGACTCTAATTTCATGCAGTTGCATTTGGAATAGTTTCATCTATCTCCCATTTCCCAAAAAATACCATTAATTGTCATAGGTCAGGAAGTGCACTGAGTTCTAGTCTTAGATGGTTTATATACACACATAATTGTTAATTTTAGTCTAGGATCTGTGTAAAAGGCAGAACCATTCCAGGAAAAAGGGTTAGGATCCAGAAGTGCTTGCTCCGTCAAACTAGCTGAAGAATCTTTCCAC
This sequence comes from Zosterops lateralis, assembly GCF_965231275.1. Taxonomy (NCBI): domain Eukaryota; kingdom Metazoa; phylum Chordata; class Aves; order Passeriformes; family Zosteropidae; genus Zosterops; species Zosterops lateralis. The sequence continues at coordinate 55,592,995 of NC_139764.1, read as the reverse complement.
CTACTTTTCCTCCTGTCCAGTGACTCTTGTGTTATCTGTGTGGTGGTCCTATTTCCACTCAGGGTGTGTGTGCCCTTGGGCTAAGGTGAAGGAGTTAGGAGACGGGTGAATTCTTCAGACAGAGAGGGGCCTACAGTTTGCAGTGAGGGCTCAGGTGTCTGTGCAAAGACTATCCCCATTTTGCCATGGTTGGTTGTATTCTTATTTTCAGGTAATCCTGAATTAGAGCTACACTTGAGTGCCTTCATCATGTATTGGATACACAGCTTTGAGTGCATCCATGGTGTTAGATTGATTGGCCTTTGGAAGTTTTGCTGCTACTTTGCTGGATTGTGATGGAAGCGTTAGCAGGAACTAGTTGCTTGGGGCAAATCAGAGAGTTTTCATATGTATGTGGAAACCGAAGATCCACATACAGAGGATTTGCAAAATAGCTGCATGGGTTGAGTTTAGACTTTCAAGGACTCTGTGTGGTTTAAGTTCCTCAAACCAAAAACGACCTAATACATCTTCAACAGCAGCTTTCACTTACACAGATTCCCAGTTCTTTCAAAAAAGCCCGATTAGTTCCCCCATATGCTTATTGCCTTTTCGCCACCCTCTTTGTCCAGGGAGGAAGTCCAGGGTTGTAAAACCAGGTTATTTCCTTCAGAACACTGCTGACCCCACCACATGTATTTATCACAGGGACATCATCACATGACTTTTGGCTTTGAAATTATTTTTACACATCCATTCTCATTTAAACACCTGCAGAAAGTCAGCTGGTATGTTTTTGAGTGCACTGGGCCCTGGAACTGCTGTCTCATAACACCAATTAATTTTAGCATCTTTTCTCAACACTGAGCATTTTCATGGAAGGGAAACTTAGTAGTAATTTTTAAATTATTTTTTTAATAAAAATCAATGTGGCTTTATTAGGTACCTACTTTCAAGAGATTTGCATCCTTCTTTGCTCAGAAAGGCTGAGAACATCCTTTCCATGTATTTTATGAAATACAACATGAAGAATTTGATAAATGAAAATGACTCCTTGAAATTATTTAAAATCCCAAATTAACCCTTCCTAAATTATTTCCCGTCCTGTTAAGGAAAAAGAAACATGAAATCCTTTTGAAAACTCTACTTTTAAATACTAGCAAACAAGGATGACACATTTTAAAATATGAACATTTTATGTATAAGGAAATAAGGGAATTTGTTCTTAGTGGCTTGAAGAGTGGGTATTGCACCTGTTTTGTTGTTGTTGTTTTTTTTTTTTTTTTTTTTTTTCAGAGTGTTGCAAGACATTTCTGCTTCATCCTTTTTTCCTTTTTTTTTTTTTTTCTTCTTCTTTTTTTGTCTCTTTTGTTGTTACTCTTGTTACAGTTCATCAGAATAAAGTGTGCTTCTTTAAGGGCAAAAAAACTTCATAGATCTACGGTAAAATACAGCTGTAGAAACACTCTCTCCCCATCACCAAGGGTGCAGAAGCAGCTGAAGTGTAACTCCCGACCAGCCGTGGCACTGCAGGACTAGTGATGGGGAAGTGCTCGAGCACATGCTCAGGAAAGTTAGGACAAAGTTTTTCAATCATTCAATCCTGCATCTGCACGTCACTCCAGTAGTAGCACAGATTAGGCTGTAGCCGAATGCTGGACAAATCCAGGATGATAATTTTTGTTCACATTTGCAGTGGATAGTCAAACATGTGCCAGATTCTCTCTAGGTTTATGTAAGACCGCCCAGTACAAATTTAACCCGTCGAAAATACTTAATAGATTGGGATTGCAGAATGAGGTTACCCTGGAGCAGCATGATCCACGCCGGTAAAACCCTCTGCTTTTTGGGGGCTTCTGTGTCCTCGGCAAGAGCAGTGACATGGTATCGGGCACACAGGGGCAAGGACAAACTAATTTAGTACTATCCCTAGCTTCTTCATTTTCTTCTCGGCATTCCTGCGAAAGGTGAAGTATTTTTTGACTTTTGAGTACAGAAAGGATGCGTATTGGCACTGTCCCCAGCGGCTGATTACAGCTCACAGGCTCTTCAGAGAAAACGATGCGCATCCCCCATACACCCGCAGGTCCAGCTTTCTTTTACTGCGACCTTCAGTTCCTCTGTTCCCATGTTTATGCACTTCATCTGGATGGAAGGTGAGGAGGGCGTGCTCCTTCACCTGGCGGCAGTTCAGCAGCACCAGGGAAGGCGGTGTTTGCGGGGGCGCTCCTTGGGCAGGTTCCGGGGGGAGAAGCAAAGCCTGTCTGGGTAACAGGAGCCGCTGCTCAAGTGCCGTCTGCTCCCATCGCCTCTGACTTTAGTTTTGAGGGAAAACGTGAGCGAATTTTCCCAGGTAAATGTTTATTTGAAGTGAAAACAAGCAAACAAAAAACCAACAAACCCTGGCGTTTCTGTGAGCTTCCCCTTGTGAAGACTGCTCGCTTGCAGGCACCGAGCACTATCCCTCCCTTTCCTGACCGGGGCTCTCCCTTGGTCCTCCCTCTCCCTGGACGCGTTTCCAGGGACACGGCGGCGGCTCCGGGGCCGGCGGGACCGCGGTAACCCGGGGACGGGACAGGGCACACGGGCCGAGGGAATGGGTTTGGTTAGGGCTTGGGGTTTTTTTGGCGGCTCCCCTATTAGGGAATAAAGCCCTGACTTTGGAAATACGCCCCCCTTCCTTCCTTCTCTCCCCCTATTCTGTCGGTGCTGCTGTAACGGCTGACACAGGCTGGCTGTGACCCCCTTTGCAAGGCATCTTTGCACTTTTCAATTTAATCTCGCCTTTAAACCCGCCCCCCTCTTCCCCCCACCCCCCCAAAAAAAAAAATCCCCAAAAAACCAAACAAAAATAAAAACCAACCAAGCAAACCCCCGAAACAAACAAAACCCCCCCAGCCCAAAGCAGAACTCCTGCAGGTGCAGAGCTGTGCCCGGTGGTCCCTGCCTGGTGCCCTTGAAGCCCCACCAACTTCAGCTTATCTTTACAAGTTCAAGGCCGGAGAGAGATTTTTCTTACTAAGTGCTGCAGAAAGGGAGTAGCTTTCACAGAGCAGGAATTTATAGTTATCTAAGAATTTTTCTTCTTTGCATGTCTTCCTCCTTTGAAACTGGTTTGCTGGCTTTGATGTGAATTTAAGGGAGGTGCTAGAGGATATTGCCTAGAAGGATCAAACCCTTGTACTAAGGATATAATAGGAACCTTGTAACAGTTTTGTATTCCAAAGGATAAACGATTTATTTGTGTGAAAGTTCATTATCTCCTGAGTAGTTGAACATCAATTTTGTAATGAATATTTGTTTGAATATTGTTCTGAGACAAAAAAATACAGAATTTTGGTAGTTTGTGGTGGCAAAAACAACTGCAATTATATTAAATACAGCTGTTACAACCCATTTACAAACTTTTTGCTAGCTCTGCTTAGTGACAGAGTTGACAGCAACCTGCTCCACCTTTTAACCAACCCGAGGTCAAATAGTGAGTGCTGATTTTGGGACTCAAAAACATGTTAGAAATTACATGTTTATAAAATGTGAGTTACAAGTGGTGAATCAAACTACAGCGCCAGTCTGTTTTTAGTTGTGTATATACCAATAGACTCAAGTATTGCTAAAATATTTGCATTTTATTGACTGCAGTGAAGTATAGTAGGCATTGTAGGAAAATTGCAGCTGTTGGCATTGCATGATGATCTATTTTTTAAATCTACCATTTAAGCAGTTCTGTTACAGAAGTTATTTAACTCTATTTAGCACTGAGAAAGTAAAAACAGTAGAACAAATTGTTTGCACAAATCCCTGCATAAGCACCTAATTTTGTCTTAGCAGTTACCCTTTTTATTGTTTAGGGAATAAACACAGCAGCTCCTTGTTAATCATTTTGGAAAAGCTGTGAGAGAAAGTGTAAGGAGAGTTCCAAATTCCTTAATTTGTCCATAGAGACAAAGGATGAAGTCAGCCAGAAAGCATGTTAAGTAATGTTTAGAGTAGGTGATGTCTCTTTCTAATTGCCTTCAGATGACTGCTGTCTTTCATCACATTAAATGCCTTTATTATATTTAGATGCAAAGTCACCTCATCCTAAGAGAAAAGCAAAAGATGAAAATGTTCTAATGGCTTCTTGTAGTAGAAGCAGTGGATAAGACTAAAATTTTGCTTGTAATGAAGCTTTCATTTGGGCCATTAATCAAGCTCAAAATTGGCCTCTTCAGCAGATGAACAGCAGGAGTGATTTTTATCTTTTCAGTAATACCTTTCAATGATTACTGCAAAGGGAGGAGGGTAGAACTGATGCAGTACCCTTCTGAAAGGAATTTAGAAAATCTCTTTGGTAATTTATTTGAACTGCTGAGAATGCTTAAGTTAGTTTTACATGTTTCTGGAACATTTCACTAGTGCAGAAAAACTCCATCGGTATATAACAGTAAAAAAAAAAAAAGTACTGCAAGCAGTGAGTTGGGCCTAGTTACAAGAAGGAAGCAGGGGAAATAGGACTTTACTGAGTGGATAGTGATCAAAAGTATTTGGATGTTTCTGGCACTTTATAATGTGCAAGAGCAAGTGACAGAACTGAAACAGTTGTAAAATATTATTTGCAAATTTTGATTTATGTTAATGTATAATTATCAATACATTTTGAGATCCCTGATAGGCAAATTGGGTAAAGTATTATCTGTAAAGAAGACCCAAAATATACATATAAGATGATTAATTTGTGAACCCTTTTCTTCCCACTCCCTGAAGTGTTTCCAATCGGGGAGTCAGCTTATTCCAGCTAACCAGTGACAGGACAAGAGGACACAGGCTTAAGCTCTGCCAGAAGAGGTTTTAGCTTGGGCATTAGGAGGAATTTCTTTACAGAAAGGAGGGTTGGGCGTTGGAATGGGCTGCCCAGGGAGGTGGTGGAGTCACTGTCCCTGGAGGTGTTTAAGGAAAGACTGGATGTGACACTCAGTGCCTTGGTCTGTTTGACACGGTGATGTTTGGTCATAGGTTGGACTTGGTGTTCTCAGAAGTCCTTTCCAACCTCATTGGTTATGTGATTCACTGTAGTTTGTTTTTGTATGTGTTAACAAAATCAGAGTCACTGTGGAATAGTGTCTGAACCTTTTCATGCTCACTGTGTGTAGCTGTTGTGGTTGACTAGGTGCTGTGCATGCTGACTGGCTGGCTGGCTGCTGCTACCAAGAAAAATCTGCAGTAGCCAAGTGTGAAAAATTTTCAACTACCCATTCTTTCCAGTATTTCTTCTTTCTGGTTGCAGCAAATAATAATAATAATCAATTCTGCTGCTGCATTGTATTTTCAGAAATGGAACAATTTTATGCACATAAACACTCATGAATATTCATTCATCTTAAGACAAAACATTGCAGATTTGGGATATCTCATTTTGCTTGATTTCAGAATATGAACAGTTATGGCACTGGGATTTATAAAAATCATCGAACAGCCGACCACTGTACCAAGTCCTGTACAGATATGGAGGTAGAAAGGGCCCATCGATTACCTTAACATTTGAGGGGGAAAAAACAGATGTATTTCAGTTAAGACAGATCCTGTGTTATTGCTCAGATCCTTTTAAAATATATCAGTGTAGAAGAGATGTAGGACAAAAGGAGAGGTGAAATGAAAACTCGGAGCACCTGAAAAGCAGTGGCAAAAGAAGCAATCACTGCATGAAGGCTGTGTAGCTGTGTCCTGGACAAGTCAATGTGAAGGTGCCTGTTTTGGTTAGAGGTGTGTTTCAATACTGTGGAGACAATCAGGGCTCATAGGCTACTAGAGGAACTTTCCCATGGTGTTCTGCTTTCGTGCCCAACTTTGCTGATGGTAACCTATGGTAGAGTTTAGTTTGGTAAAGCGTATCTGTGAAAAAACAATGTCATGTGACATCATATTACAAATATATTTAATTTTCAACCTTTTTCTTCCCTCTTTGTTCTGTAGAAGCAAAGGAAGAATGAAGTCCACGAAGGTTCGTGAGTCATCATTTTTGGTATGTCAACCCCAATGTGTTTAGGTGCTTTGGGAATGGGAAGAAGAAATCCCTGCCCTGAGTACAGTCTATTGACATGTCACTCAGGGTGGTCATGGGTGCTTAAATGCCTACTGGGGGCTTTCTGTTTCAAAAAAGATTGTTTAAAATTATATGTTTAGGGAAAGAGGTCTGGGCTGTGTGTGGGCAATGGCAGTGGTAGTGGCGTTTGGCAGCACTGAAATAAGAAACACAGCAGGAAACAAAAGAGAAGCTGCCAAAAGCAGGATGGGAGTGAGTGACTTTAACAGCTGGCTGATTTCAAAGTACATGGATAGGTATAAAACTACTGAATGTTGTTGTAGTTTTGTTTTTTTCTGAATCAAATGAAGTTTTCCAACTAAAGGATGGATTCCAGGGAGATAAAGGAAGTTATTTGGTAAAAAAGTCAAAACAAAAATGGTCAACAATAACAAAAATCACCATATATTCTTGATCTTCTAAAGAACACATATAACTAATAAAACTAACGGTCCAGGTAGATATTGCTCTTAAGTATTGTAAATATAGGCTTAGCTTCTGTTTAGCATATGAAGTTAGATGAAAGCTTCATTTTCTTGCAGGTAAATGGAAAGAGATCAAAGAAATTAAAAATGTGAGTGAGAGAAATGACCAAAACCTATGTTATTTAGAGTTGATTGAGTGTTAATATGTTAAGACTTTTTCTGTCTACTCTATTTTTTTAACACTTCATTAATTCTATTTTCCTAACAAAAAGCAGTAAAGATAACATAATACTCATTAAACATTAAAAATTTGAATTTTTCCACAGATAGCTAAGTGCCACATCTGCATTACAAATTTTACCCCTATAGTAAAGTCATGCCAATTTAATGGAGTTGCCTGATAGGTCTGATTAAAGATCAGATTTGTGACTGGCTGATGGCAACCCACAGAACGACAGAAAACTATTAATTTTAGGGCATGCATGTTTCCTGCTAAAAGTATGATGATAATACCAACTTTCCTAGCATGACACCACCATGATTAGTTTTATATTTACTAAGGCACTGGAGGATGCAGAGATCTGCCTCAGTAAATCTCACTAAGACTGTAAATGAATTGAACAGTAATTGCTGTTGACTTTGGCACCTGGCTTCATTTAAACTTCTTTTAAATCCTTCTGGATACGTAGCTGCATCTTTAAAGTGCTCATCATTTAAAAATCTAATTTGTAAGAAAAACTTAGATTTTGGAAGTTTCAGCTCTAAAGCTGTTACATTGATTATTGCTGCTGAAGGGGGGGCTTCTTTTCTTCAGCTGTGCTCTGAAATGTGTTTATTTCACCAGTTTTGAGATGTACTCCTTTCTGTGAAGTCATGACTTAAGGATTTTTAGGGCAGAAAAGGAAAAACCTACATCCATGCAGTACTACAAATGTAATAACATACATAACCAGCATACCCAGTGTTACCATTTGCAATCTCCATCCTTGGTTTTGGAGCCCTGGTGTATGACAGAATGAGAAAAATGCCCTGTACAATAAAGAATTTCCTGTGGTTGTACATGTGAAACAAGCAGAGTGAAGCAAAAGCAAGACAAAAGCAATTAGGAGATAGCACCTGCTTTCCCTCACTCCCTCAGAACAGTGATAAAGTGTGGAGAAAATTAGCAGCCCCTTTATCTCCAAGATTATGTGCTGTGTTCTGCATAGCCGTGAGTTTTCTGCATGTGTCAGTCTGGCTTGATGAGAGAGGCAACTCCTTTGTGGAAGAGCACAGCTGAGTGTCTTTGAAGGAGATGAATGCAATAAAACTTGATGGGTCTAATCTAGTGTCAACTAGCACAGGGAAGAAAGATTAAAGAATAGAGTTGGTGATATTATAACAGCTAATCCAAGGTGATTTATCTTCTGCTGCAGTCTAAACTAGTAGTTTTTCCTTATTCCTTAGGGATTTCTCTATGTATTACATGATAAATACTTATTTTACTAGATGTTCACATATTTGGGAAGATCTTCAGGTTTTTTTTTTTTTTTTTTTTTTTGAATGGGTAGGGGCTGAAATTGTAATTTATCTCAGCCTGGAAATTGATGCTGATGTAGAAAAGTGTGAACAGATGACGTCTCTGTTCCATCACAGTACCTTTTTCCAACACCAGGTCATTATTTGGGGGTGTTTTACATTTTGTAATTCGTACCCAAGTGTACCAGGATTGCAGTTTTGTTTCAGTCCTGTGTGAGAACTGATGGAGCACAAATCTAATGTTCATTTCTCTGCCATATATGCTCCCAGTATAACCTAAATTTAGTTCTGTTCTGAAGAGGTTACATTTCATTTGTTTTAGTTACTATTAATTAAAAAAAAATAAAAAAAATGGTGTCTAATGAAACTTTACCAAGATTCAGGTCTGAATTTTCATCTTGAAAGACTTAAGTAATAAAGGCTAAGAAATCCAGCACATTCCTGCTCTACTGTAGAAGAGCAGAACACAACAAAAAGGAGAAAGCTTACTGTAGAATCTAAAGGGCACAGCTAAAAGGGTTGTACAAGTGGTGTGAAGGAGACTGTACTAGAAAAACAGAAGCAGTGCTTGTCATGGAATCAGGACTTGAAGAACAATGAAAAGAAGCCATTATGGTGATGGCTGGGGATGAGAAAGCATCAGTCAGGAAGCTGAAGTTGTGTCCAAGTGATGGAGTTCAAAAGGACCTCTAACCTTGAAAGGTTAGAAGTAAAAAAACAAATGGCAAGCCAAAAAGGAGGAGCAGATACAAGTGTCTGAGTAGGCATGGGCTCTTCAACTGGTAGAGAGACTGTGGAGGTGAGATATGATAGAAATCTGAAAAATCGTGAGTGGCACAGAGAAGATGGATAGCCATTGATTTTTTTTTCAACATTCCTTCTGGATGAAAAATGAGGGGATGTGCAATGTAACTGAAGTCTAAAAACCAAAGTGGTTCTTTGCAGAAGAGACCCCTGAGGACTCCCTTTGGGTTAAAATTTATACAGGTTGAAAGAGTTGACTGGATAAGTTTGTAGAAAAGGGACCTTTTTAATGTTACTAAATATATAGAAACTGCTGGAAGTAGCCAGAGCTGAAAACAGTGGAAGGTCATAGGATTGCTGAGGGGGACTATCTTCCTTTAGCACTGGTGTTGGTGCCTGAACTTGGAGACAAAAGTGGTGACTTGTAGAAAAGTGTTTAACCTATTTTTCAATAAGTGTGTGTTACTCTGGGAATAATATTCTAGAACATTTGGAGTAATGCCCTTGGGCAGCTTAATCAAACAAAAAAGCACTGAAGCAAAAATTTTCAAAAAATATGGTGTCTAATGGTTTTGTCTTCATTTTGCCTTCACAGGAATCTCATGATCACGTTCTTTTGGATATTCCGGTCACTAGAGAGCAGATGAATCACTATCGAGCTGCAGCTGAAACTGCTCAAAGTGAACTTGCAGCACTTTCAGTGAAGTATGACTGTGCCCAGTCAGAGGTACATCTAAAAATAATTTCAAATCATTCTCCAAACCTGAGGATATTTTGCAGTCACCTTATGTAGAGAATAGAAAGCTTGCAGAAAGTCTGACAATTGCTTTTGCTACAGAACTTTTGGGGTTTTGTTTTTAGAATGTCTGTGTGATTTTTACTTTACTTCCTTATGTGATCAAGAACTGATTATAAGTTTGTATTTGGAAGATTTGAAGCAGTGGAGCTTCTTATCATCATCTAAGTGCAATACTTTTATATTTAACCTGAAAATGAATTAAATTGTGGTTGTATAAATGCTTAGATAGTATCCTCTTCTTGCTGGTGAGTTAAGATCTAGCTGCTCATCTTAAAAAAATTCTCCCTTTTATTCAAGTTATAGCTCCCCAAATTTGCTCTGCTTTCATCACCAATGAAATTGTGTTTTGCTAATGATTGTAGCTAGAGAGACTGAAGAACATATATACATACTTTTCTACTCTTCCTGCTATGTAGATGAGGATTTATTAATTATTGATTTATTACAGGATAATTTTTAGGGCTGCATTATTTTTAATAAGTAATTTTTAAAACATATAACTGGTTAAAATTGATTTGACTGAAGTCAGCATTGTGGGCAGTGGTCAGTTTTAAAATGGAGTAAAATTTGCCTTTAGAGAACATGAAATGCTTACATTTGTTCACATACAGAACTACAGGCATAAGTGTTCATTAGCTGAGGTTTAATTTGATCAGTTGATTCTGAAGTTACTCCAGGGTTCCCCTACATTTAACATTGATCCAGAACTGCTGCTTTAAGTTTAATTTTTAAGAAGCCATACAAAATCTAATGTTCTCATACCAAGAATTTATTACTGGAAATGTTGAATGGCTTTATTGCCAGAACATCTGACTGATTTATAGATTTTTCAAGACAGTGCTTGCAAAAGCATAGTCAAAAAAGCAGCTGTTCATGCTCTTGTTAATAAAGACCTTCATGACCCAGCTGAGGTCAGAGCCTTGTTCTGCTGAGTGCTCTGTAAAACTCACGACATGGGATTATTCTTGCTTTTTCTGCTATTGGAACTGACCACAAAGACAACGGACAGACGAAAAAATATCACATGGGGAGTTGAACCACAGAGAAATTTTAAGGTTATGAACACTCTAAGATACCATGGCTTGGTCCAGCTGCCAAGCAAAGCAATGCTATTGTTCCTTCAGCTGCTCATTTCCTTCCCCACACTGCCCCACCCCTTGTGCCAGCACAGATGTATCTGTAGTTTTTATGGTGCATTTTTGTGTTGATGCAATTGAAAAATAATTCTTTGTCTTCTGAGTTGCATTTTAGCCAGATCAGTTTCCCAATCTTATTTCACCTTGTAGCCATGTAAGTGCTTCTTCTAGCACAAGGAGAAGGGTGGAGTATGGAAATATAGCCCATGACCCCGGGAAGAAGCCAAGCTGCTTTTCTTGAACTCAGAGTGCTCCAGAGTGTCTGACAAACCAGTACATGAAGCACAGGCTTATTGAAGACTGTGCTACTACTGTAAGGCTGGTGTTCCTACCTGATTTCTCAGCATTAGCCTTTGCTCCATGGTTCTCTTTCTCCTCTGAGAGAAAAAGTGAACTATTCTTTATCATTTGTTATTCAAGTTGTTTGTGGGGGAGTCAGACACACACAGAGCTGATGTGAGGGAGAGAACAGACATGCATGCCTGGAAATAGGAGAAGCAGGACCTTCCTTTTCCTAGGCAATTGTTGTTCCATTGGCTCACCAGCCTCTCGAATTTCTCTGAGTATCTTGGGTTTGGTCATACTGAAAGACTTCAACAGAGATGTGAATTTCCCATTGTACTGGATTGTAGTTTAATGTCTTAAATATTTTGCCTTAAAATGTTTGCCGCAATTTAGAAATTCTACTGCTCATAATAAAGAGCAGTTGATTTGGCTTAATTATTTGCCTATTAATTTTATGTGATAGGACAGAAGTCCTTCAGATTGCATCTTGCTTCTTTTAATTGGAATTGTCAGGAAAGCTGAAACATGCTTTAATATTTCTCAAGACAAAAAGTCCACTTTAAATTACTTGTTCCTAATAACCAAAAAAAAAAAAGAAAAGAAAATTTTGTTTGCCTGGTGAGTCTCCCTCAAGCACAGTCTCCTAGAGAAGGTTCTAGCAGAAACGGTTCAATGGAAAATGGTATTTTTAAGAAAAAGAGAGGGGAAAATCTACTGAACTTCATGAACTTTTGGAAAGCTCTAGCATCATTCCTGTAAGAGGTCTTTAACATTAAAGAGTGATTTTCTTCCTCCTACCCTTCCTTAAAAGCCTCTATTGCTGTTTCTGTGTTAATAGAGCTTCATTTAATTGTATTATCATACCCCAAAATAACTATTTGCATAAGATGAGAAGTGGGTGCCTAACACACAATGCTCCAAAAATTTACTTGACTCTGAATATGCCTCAAGCCATCAAAAGGCTCCACATTCATATAGCAGGATAGTTTGCTCTTACAACTCCCTGCAGCTCTAGATTATTTGTGGAATTGAGCAACAGATTTGGAAGCAGGCAGGCAGCAGGCAAAAAAGAGGAAATAGTGGTATTAATAACTTAGCTGTAATGCAGATACACAGGAGATATGAGTTAAAGTTGTCCTTTTCTATCTATAGCTTCTTAAACTCACGTCGAGCATGATCTCTAAAGAAGCTTCTTTTCAAGAGCTGAAGGCTGAAGCTGAAAGCTGTAAGGAAAACAATGCTAGACTGATGTCTCGCCTCCTGTCTTTGCAAACACAAATCCAGGAGACAGAAGAGGAGCTGCATGTGCTGGCTGCTTCTAAAAACCAGGCTGAGCTGACAGCTCAGCTGGCACATAAAGAAAATTTGGAGCTGAAGGAGAAGCTTCATGAGAAAAGTGCCAAACTTAAGTAAGAGTAACGTGAGACAAGAAAAAACTTTTTTGGGGGGTATGATGGAATGGTACAGTTGTCAATACAGAAAAATAAGTTGATGGAAAGACTTTATTGCAGTTCTGAATTCTGTTACCGTGCCTGAGTGTGCGGAAGGTGTTGCAACTTGAATTTTGTTTTGAGTTGTTAGTCCATACATAGAGGTTTGAATGTATTGTACTTTAAAAGTGAAATGCATTACACTTACAAAAAATAGTATCCTTTAATTGTACTGTTCTTAGAACAGTGTATCAGAGAACTGATCTGTCAATTCTACATAATTGCTCATGTTTTGGGTCTGTAGGATGGAGACTCATAGCAAAATTGATTAGTATGAATATACTCTCAACTCTTAAATTCCAAAATCAGTGTCAGTCATATTAATAGACACCTAGACTTTTATAATGGATTTTTCTGCCCATTATCAGACTAATATTTGTGACTCTGTCAATACTGTCTAGTCAAGAGCAAGGTGAGTGTTTACCAGACGTGTATATTTCTCAAATCAGTATTTTGCACAGCTCTGCCAGGTTTTATGCATTAAAAGTGAATAATTAAGTAATTTTTAAACTTAGAGAAAACCATTGCAATGCACTTGCTTATCACCAGCTGATTTGCCAAAAGCCCTGCCTGGAGAGTGCAGTCTTACATGACTGTTAAGATTCTTTAAAATGCTATTTCTGGTAGGAAAAAAATAAAAAAAGAAGAAGAAAAGGGAAGAAAAATCTCCTATCCTGTTTGCTTGCCTAACTCACTGGGAGAAAAGTTCTGGAATACTGTGTTTTGTACTGACCTTCCATTATAGTGATACACTCCCATAGCAGTTCTGGCTACTTGCTTTAGTGTACAACACTTGTGTAATCAGTTCTGTCTGTGTTGATGTGTGGTGATCAGGACCAGGGGACTTCTCCAAGGGAGAAGAGAGCAAAATAAAAAGCTTGATTTCCACCTCTACCAATCCCAGCTCTGGTTCACTGTGCACCTGGAGTGTTCCACTGGACTTCTGGCAAAAGGGGAAAAGATACAGGGATAGTGAGTCTGCTCATTTGGAAGGAACAAACATGCTGGATTGCTCATGAATGTGCAGTGTTTGCTTTCAAAGCTTTTTGTTGTCCTCAGCTAATGGTTACATGTGTCACGTCATACTAACCAGTGTGTTGACTCAGTGAACTTTCAGTTGCTTAGTCTGGCCACCCTGGTGGTACTTGGCACAGGACTAGTCCTAATTAGGTGTTTAAAGAAGGTTTGCACTGAAAACCACTAATGAAAGGGAAGAGCAAGCCAGCACTCATGAGGTGCACATTTACATTCTATACCTTGAGGATATAGTAAGAAATATTTGGTGAATTCTACGATTGGCTTCCAGGCTGTGCACCTCTCCTGTTGAAAATGGTGCCTTTCTACTCGACACGTCTATTGCCATGGTATTTTTAGAGTGTGAACTGTCAAAAGCTTTTTTCTTCTTCTTTTTCCTTCCCTTCTCTTTGCTCATTAGTTCTGAAGAGCTAGCAAAACTGTGAAAAAGCTGTGTTCTACTTTTTTGTACCTGACTGCCTATTTTCTATGTGCTCACATCTTTATGGCCCTACTGCAGGTAATTAGATTATTCGTAAAGTTATCAAGCGAGTGATTTGTACTTCAGATTTTTTATTTTTAGCAGCAGGCATGGTTTTGTGAGTGAATACCTCAATTCTTTAGAGCCACAGAACAGTTGTGGGGTTGGTGGTCAATCTTATATAATATTCCGACATGTAAGCACACATGTATGGCATGTCTGAGCCCAATACCTTTTCACTTCTGACATATCCCGCCTCACAACAACAGTTTAGCAATCATCTCATGGTTTAGTTTTGTTGGGGCTGCAGAGGAAAGGAAAGTTCCCAGAGGTGAGGAAGCTGTGAGGATGCTTGTGTTCTGAGGGACAGTGTCTACTGCAGAAGGCAGAGCTCTTTTGGCTCATGGTGTGTGCTGTGCAGTACTATGTGGAGCTGCCCTCACAATGTCCAGAGCAGCAATGAATATTTTCCATTCTTCTCTGTTATTATGCCACTTTCTTTCACTTTGCAGCATTTTCAGCAGCTGTGCTGACCTCCCTCCTCAGGTTATGTGTTAAATCTTTTCATGGACTGTCTGTTTTGCTTATTGATGTATAGGCATTCAGTGTACCGTGTTTGCACTCACTGTGCATCCCCTGTTGGAGTCTCATGCTGCTCTTTGGTTATGGAATGATGCTCTGTTTGGTTGCCAGCTTAGAGAGGAAGAAATCAGAAATGGAAAAGAACGAGTCCAGCAATGACTACCGTGCCCACCTTGAAAAGTGAGAATAGTGCTATGCTCTGATTAGCAAATGAGTTTCAATAAAATATTTGCTCTAGCCACGCATTTGGTTACATCTCAGGTCTTGATTTGTTCTAGAGTGAAGAACTTGCTTTAGAAAGAACCTTGTTTCTCAAATGGAAGCACAATAGCTTGTCTTGCAGATTTACCACTACCAATCACCATGTCTTGCATTCTACTTCCAAGTACCTCACTTGTGGATATTACTGAGAGAAATTGGAGTTGACATTTGGATTACACTAGTAGTAATTTTGAGCTCTGTTTGTTGGGCTGGTTTTGCTAACCTGTTTGTTTTTCACAAAGGATGTGTGTTCCAGTATCATGAGCAAGATTTTTTTCTGTGTTTCCTATTGAATCAGGCTGTGGTGGTTCTTGTTTGCTGGACCCATCTTTGTCCCTGGCAAGGGAAGGAATGTAACCAGATTTATACTAATGAGTTAAACTCACTGTTAATTTATTTGGTTGATTGTTCTTGTGGAGTATTTACAAACTGACACCTGCTCTTAAGGCTGAGAACACATTTCACATGGGATATGCATCCACATGATAGGCACCGGTTAACTGATGAAATTGCTGACAAAAAGCTCTCTTTTCTTCATATCTTTGTGGTAAGCCCCAGATGCTGTCTTTTTAAGTGCATCTGTATCATGAATAGTGCTTCAGAGTACTGTACAGGAAAGTAGTGTGTCCCATCTCTGCTTCTGCTGGTAAACTTCCCTCCACAGGTACTCTGGATGTCTTACACTTCCTTTGGTCCAGAAAGGCTTTACTTTACTTCAAGTTTGTTAATAATATCTGTCAGCTTCTTTAGAGAGGGGATGTGAGGTGCCTTTCACATACTTTTGCTAATAGTTGATCACTCTCCCCTCCCCTTATTTTTTCTAAGCTTTTGCTTGCACTTTCCACTTGTAGTATCTTGAGGGCACTATTTATTCATGTCACTTGATTCTTGTGTTTTATTCAGATTTTGTGCTGAGAATGAGATTGGGATCATAGAAGATTTTTTGAAGTGTTAATCAAAATCAAAGATGAAGAAATGTTTGCACATAAGGCAACAGCAAAAGTTATATGTATTATATAACAGATATAGAGAATTAAATGTAACTTTTGAAATTCATTTGGTGGTATGCAGAAGCTAGCAATTCTCTTGGGACAATGTATTTTGCCTAGAATTCCTTTTCAGGGAACATTCATCCTGATGTGTATATTTTTTTTCTGTCTGATTAGTAAATATTTGAATGCGTGTGAAGAAGACATGACTCAAGCTTCTAAAATTAGCAAAGCCTATGAAGAGCTCCTTACAGATCTTTCTGGATTCTTGGACATAGACATCAGAGAAAAAGAGAAACCACAGGAACATTTAACATCAAAGGTGATTGTGTAGGCAAATGCTTCTCTACAGTGATTTAATAGAAAAATATCTAGTTGTCACAGAAGTAAAGCAAATGATAGAGATCTTTGTATTTCATTGTGGTTTGCAGAGAGTGCTATCATTTAAAGACAGATTTTTTTTTTTTCATACTGGGCTAATTTTCAAAGGTGCTGAACAGTAATAGGCCTCAGCGAATGTAGTCTGCTCTTATCTGCATAGATAATTTATCAGCCTGTAGTTCCTTTATCAGCATGTAGTTCCCACATGCAGCCCTGATTAAATACTTGGTTAAAAACTTTCAATGAAACATTAAGATGGGGGTCCAACAGGAGATGTGTAAACTGTAGCAGTAGATACTAACTTTTATCTTGAGCTGACGTACCATTAAATACAAATATCTGAAATGGCATGCCCTAAAACAACTCTTACTGTGTCCTGTAATAAAATGCTGTTAATAATTTGCAGTGTTTCTGAGACTTAATAATAAACATTCATTATTTCTCTTCAGAATACTTCTGAAGTTCCAAAAACTAAGCTTCCATTTAGGAAAAGAAAATTTTTTTCTGTATTCTTTTAACATCCATCAATGCTGCTGAAAGACATTTTATTCTAATTTTATGCATTTCATTAATCTTCTGTCTATTCTTTGATCTCTAATTTTCTTAATTTTCTTCACTTTGGAGCACAATAAGTATTTGGGGAAATTCTATTTCATTGTGTTCATGTCATTGTAGGATTACAGTCTTAATAAATCAAGATTATTTAGGTATGCACCACAGTGAGTGTATGACCTATAATATTACATAATATTGCAAGCACATTGAAATTTTAACAGATGCTCTAAAAAAAGTTGTCATGCAAGATGCACTCTTGCATGCTTTAATAATTAGTAAGTTAATAATTAGAGCTTTTAAAAACATCTTCAAGTCTTTTAACAATGTAGTAATAAATCTAGTTGGGAAATCCAATTTGTGCTGAAAGCTGTGTCTTAGGAAACCTTAGCAACTAGTTTTTCTGGGGTCTTGGCACATCTATTTAGTTTCTTTTTCACATTATGGTTTTATTAAAGACGGAATTGATCTGTTTTAGTCTTAACAAATGTCTTGTCAGTAGGAATCAGAGTACATTTTTTGCTCACTCTTTGAAGTGCCCACATTCATTTATTCCACTGATTGGAAGTAGCATAGTGTACCAAAAGAGCCCTACAATCCTCCTGGAAAGGACTCTTTTTTCCAAGGTGTTGGCTGCTCATAATGGCAGCACACCAGGTATTTGGCCCTGCCCTTGAATGTGCTTATGAAATATCTGTTACTAACTCAAACCTCTCGTGCTTAAAAAGTTTTGAGCCTGAATTGCAGCTTTCTTGTTTCAAATGAAAGGCACACATCTTAAAAAGGTAGTCTGAAACTGTTTGCTTTTCTCATGAAGTATCTGCATGGTCTGTTTCCTGACCTGTTTCCTGACCTGTTTCACGTCAAGCACAGATATGCAGCAGCAGTAGCTCTGCACCTGTTTAATGCATCATAAAGTCTGTATGGGAGTAAATCTGAATCACATTATGCTGAGGTGGGGGTTTATAGTGACAATATGATTCTGTGATTTTAACTGTCCTTCTACTCTTTTTCTAAAGGAACAGTAGAGTGCAATTTTAACTCTGACCTAGAGGTCACCAGAAACACTGAGTCTTTAATGGCATGATTAAGAGCAGGTAAAACTGGGATGAATACTTTCAATTGTTAAGAGCTTTTAAGAAGCTACTCATATTTGATTTATTTCTCAAGGTTTCTGAAATACGTAAAGAAAATGTGACACTAAAAGACCAGGTTGCTGCTCTTCAAGAAGCTGTGAATGTTCATGAGATGGAGTCTAAAGCTAACAGAGAAACCATCATGAGACTAGTTTCAGAAGTGGCCAAGGAGCAGAAAAAGGCAGCAGGATACTACCAAGACATGGAAAAACTTAGTAAGGTACATAATTGCATGGCTTATATGCTTTTCTGGTTTTCAAATGTTTTCTTGAAATTTCAAATTAATTTTCAATAGGAATTGCATGAGAAAAAAATCCTTCTGAAAAAATTATGTTGATAAGAGTCTTTACTAAAAAGGACATTTTCCTAAGGTTATTTTCAACTTCTTGAAAGTGAGGTATGAAGATTAAACAATAACATTTTGTAAAATAGATGAGGCAGATGTGAGTTCTTTCAATGTTGTTTGATAATTTCTATTTTTGCTTTCTTCTTAGTGTTGTATCCTTTGTGATTGTACAATCATGTAAAATAAATGAATGTGTATACTGTTAATATCTGAGGCACAAGCATGCAGTGGTGAAAAAATGCTCTTTTAAATAACATTTATCTGGTACTTCAAGTTTCCTGAGAATTTTTCAACTCAGTTTTTCAAAAATTCTAATGAGAAATTGAAAGGAATTGATAGGACACTATTCCTTCTCTTAAGGCGCTAGACGGTAAAGTCTTGGCTTCCATACACCCTAGATTTTCTTTTCACTGCATTATAAATTCATATTTCCTAACCATTGGCTCATACCCAAAAAGTTGTAGGCAGTAGGATGGCTCTTGCAGGAAAGCACTGTTTCAGGGTTGGGAAGCCTTGGAGAAAATCTGTGCAGCAGGAAGGATGGTCAGATGAGAAATGTGAGTTAAGTTTTACATCAAGTATTGCCCAAATTCACCTAGCTATGATTTGTGAAGGAAAGGATGTGATTTAAGGACTGAATTCCTCCGGGAGAATTCCCCATTAAGAGTTTGCATATTTCAAAGGGTGGATGAACAAAGTGCATTTCTGTAACAATTTTCCTTATTGCTTTGCACTTTGAGTGATGTCTGGGGAAAGGAAGCAGTTTAGTGAAGCCAGAATGAAGATTTCCTGCAGATGAAACAGCGCGGTTAAAGCTGATGGCTGGAACGTGAGAAAATAAGAGAAGAGACTTAGACTGTCTAATATGTAACTGAGTTGTGTGTGATTGACCTTGTAGGATTTTTTTAACATAAAGGCAACCTTGTTCAAGTGAGTTTTCTGAAGTAACACAGCATTTTCCCCACCCTTGGCATTCCTCTTTTCCTGAAGAAGAGACACCCACCATACATTTTAAAGGATATAGTGTTCTGATTTGGTTGTAAGCAACATACTTAGGCGATGAGAAATAGCTGGCAGCGTGCTCTGGAGAAGAAAGAATTTGCGGGGAAGATAAATGTAAGTACCACAAGGGTCATAAATTTTACTTGCTGCTGAAAATAGTTCTTACCAAGCTGTGTACAATTTTCTAAGATCTAATGGAACTGAGAGAGAACCTGCACCAAAAACTTAGACAGGTCTTTTTCGAGAACATTTTGTTTTCATGCTTCACTTCAAACACAGGTGTGTGAGGAAGAACAGAGTGTAGTTTACTCAGTAAGCCAGAATCAGGAGGTGTTTTAAATCAAGATCAGGGCTCCATTTGTGGCTTGTTTTTCAAGTTTGCTCTAACTGCCAAAACATTTAGCAAGTTGAGCTAGTTTTTTGAAAAATCTTTTCCTATCATTATTTTGCTTGTGCCAAATACATAATTTATTAAACCAATTTTACAGAAATGTCTTTCTAAATGATTAGCATTGCCTTTCAAAAGCACTGCCTTTGAAAAGCTCCATTTGCATAGAGGCTGCAGATTCCTCCAGTGCAATTTCAGTTTAGTGACTTACGTTTGCAGACACTGAGTAAATCTGTTGAGGTTTTGTGTTAACAAAAGCATATGAAGAAGTTCAGTATTGAAAAAGAAAGTAAAAACCAGAAAATGCTATAAGTCCTCACATGTGAAGTGTGGGATCTCCTGTTCCCCTAATGGATGTCTGACTTGGTTACAGGAGGGGCATCAGTGGCCTCAAGTCAGTCTGACTTTGCAGTAATTCATGCTGCACAGTTTAAGCATATGAATGGAGTTGCATGTGTTGTGACACGTTCCTCTGCTAAGGTGAGAAGCACAAATCCATACTGTTCCTGTGCCAGAAGACTCACACTTGGCTGTGTGTTTCTGGGCTGTTTTCTGGACTTAATTGATGGGATTGCCTGTAGCTGAATTTACCCAGAAAAGGCTGAATACAAGTGACTCCTGCCTGCATGTGCCTACAGCTCTCAGGGCCAAACATTTTGGCCATCTTCTGTATTAGAGACTGAGATGGCAGCCCATGTCCCCCAGTTTTCTCTTAAAATTCTTCCTAAGTGTATAGAGACCATCACAATGTTCTGTCAGCCATCACCACCAAGATTTGGCCACCACACTGTTCCCTGCCACTCCTCTGATTAATTGCCTGTTTTCATTGCCAGGTAGTTCTCCCCTCTCATTCCTTAGGACTTCTATGAATTCCTTCCCTTGATCAGGCACTTTCTTTATGTCCCAGAAGGAGGCAGCTGCCTGTATTCAATAATTCTTACTGAATAAAATAAAAGCCAGTTAATTACATTTTAAGGTTAATATATTTAAAATATTCTTTAGCATGTTTGATACTTGAGTATTTGTTGCTGTTAGCTGGGCTTCATTTGAGGAACATTAACAAGTAAACAATAATTTTATCTGTTCCCCTCTCAGTCTCATTGCATAACAATTTCATACAGAAAAGAATAAAACCCCATAATTCTTGAAACTAATAAAAGTAAAAAAGTAATTAAAGAAGCTGGATTCTTTTAATATATTATTTTTATTTATTTATGAATATATTCTTCTATTTATTTCTGAATTTTTCATGTTTCTGATAGACTATTGCAAGATTTTGCTTCTGGAAATCTGTAAATATTGGGCACACCTTTATTATGGTTGCATTGAGTATCAAGTTTCCATTTGATGAAAAACAATTTTTAAATCCTGCCCAGATTTCTAGACTGAGAATCAGAATATCCAAACTTTCTTTCTGTATTTCCAGAGAGTGATTAGTGATTATGATAATCATAATTAGAGAATTATAACATTCTTTGAGAGTGTCTGTAGGTCCTCTAAAATGTCATGCTTACTTTAACCAAGTTTCTTTTTAATATTTAATAAATTCTTCTATGGTATTTATCTAAGGTGGAAAAGGGGATATATACATTCTTCCAGAATAATTTAAAACCAGCATTGACACAGATTAATCACAAGAACTAGTAAACTGTCTTGTCCTGTTTCAAATATTTGCTGATGATTCAACCTGGAAATATTTGTGATTTCCCTCTGAAGTGCTATTTTAAACATCTGTTTTGCAAAGATGTGCACCGTGCAAAATGTTTGAAGAACATGCTTGAAGTGTAAGCAAGCAATTTTAATTAACACAAATATATCTGCGTGTACCACTGATGCAAAATTAACCAAGAAAATGCTCTTCAGTATTGGCTTATATTGTTATGTTAACAAACAAAATGAATCTAACTAGTTTCTAATCAGTATAAACTTATTAAAATAAATACATTCTATGAAAAGAGTTATTTAAAATATGAAAACATTATTTAAGGAATTTGATTGAACTTGAGAAACATGGGTACATTTTGATATACCCAAATACTTAGATTGTAGAAGAGACAGCCAAATGATTTTAGGTTTTTCTTGTCCTAACAGATAAATACAGGAATGAGTTTCTCAGAACCTGGATTTTTGGTTTTGTTTATAAGATGTCATTAATAAAATACGTATTAGAGACAGGTTTCAGCAGGCATCACAGATATTTTCTGACTGAATAATTTAAGAAGACAGGAGATAAGAGCAAACTAGTTTACAATTCTTATGGTATAACAGTAGTAACTGGAGGTGCAGCTGGTGTAAGAATTCATCTGGAAAATACCTGTATTCTATTTCATACCTTCTTATTACTGTTAATGTAATGTGGACTCTTTTCTGTATATGTCTGTGTAGCTGACTTCAGTCCATTGAGACCATGCTGCTGATTGGTGTGTCACTATTAATAGAATCACGGAATTATTTAGGTTGGGAAAGACCTGTAAGTTCATGGAGTCCAACTGTTAACCCAGCACTGCCAAACCCACCACTAAACCATGTCCCTAAGTACCCTGTCTTAGACACCTCTAGGGATGGTGACTCCACCGCTTCCCTGGGCAGCCTGTTCCAGTGCTTCATGGCCTTTTTGATGAAGAATTTTTCCTCATATCCAAACTAAACCTCCCCTGCCACAATTCAAGGCCATTTCCTATGTTTCTTAACTGGGAGAAGGAACCAAGCCCCCAGCTGGCTCCAACCTCCTTTCAGGCAGTTGTAGAGAGTGATAAAGTCTCCCTTGAGCTTCCTCTTCTCCAGATTAAACACCCCCAGCTCCCTCAGCTGCTCCTCATCAGACTTGTGCTCCAGACCCTTCACCAGCTCTGTTGCTCTTCTCTGGAAACCAGAGCACCTCAATGTCCTTCCTGGGCCCAAAACTGATCACAGCACTCGAGGTGTGGCCTCACCAGTGCCGAGTACAGGGGGACAATCCCTGCCCTGCTCCTGCTGGACACACTATTGCTGATCCAGACCAGGATGCCATCGGCTTTCTTGGCCACCTGGGCACGGCTGGCTCATGTCAACTGCTGTTGACCAGCCCTCCCAGGTTCTTTTCTGCCAGGTAATTTCCCAGCCACTGTTTGGTGGCTTGCAGTTCTTTATTTTATACCTTGATCTTTTGAATAAACTATGTTTGTTTTCAGCTGTTCACAATTAAGCAAGATGGTGATTAGGTAAGCTCCTTGGTACTGGCAAACCATTTTAGCACTGCCTTTCTGAAAGGAAAAATACACACTTCTGAAAACTGTAATTGAAATAAATGACTCTTTATTCTTTGCTGTAATTACCATAATGTAGTTCTGAGCACAGGTGGGAATTTTCTATTAATAGGACTTGTCTAGAATAAAAAAAGAGAAATTGGCAAGGGATCAGGCCAACATTTGTTTCTAAAACAATTCTAAAATTACTTCAGAAAAGTATAATAACAAATAATTTCCTAAATGACAAGGGCTGTTTTTATTTATGTTTTTGCATGCTTGCCTTTTCACAGCTATTAAAAAATTTAGTATTTTTAGTATCATACTTTCATATTTTATTTTTAAAGGCATCATTTTTTTGACCACCCTCCCTGCTGATCTACAGAAATGCTCCCAGATTTACTGCTTGATTGGCAGGTATTCCATTAATACAAATGACATAATGTGCTCCACGGTAAGCACACACAGACCCTGAAAGACCCTTAATTAATCACCATATTCATAACTGCTCCGGGAACAGTTCTTTAACTGCGGTGTGCACAATCTTGACTCATATCAGTCCACTCACTGAGTCTCTATTTGCCACTGAGACCTCTAGAAGAATCCAGTCCCTCTCTGTAAATATTCCATCCTCTGTAGTAATTTTGTATTATGGGTGAAATATTGTTCTTTCCTTTGTGTCATGTGTGAAATAATATTCTTTCCCATTTGTTCTTACCAAACAGAAAATGTCCTGAGAAATGAAGACTTAGTCTTTGCTGTACTTTTAGTTGGTCTTGCTGCAAATATTTTTCTTGTATATGTATGTGTATGTGTAAGCACTCTTAATATTGGTATTGTGGGGAAAGGAGAGACACACAATACTTCATTTCTTAATGTTGAGATGGTTATTTTTCTTTATTTTTTCTGTCATCATTTGTTTTGGTGTCATGGGTCAGGATGCACAATTCTTTCTGTCTGCTCTGACTGGTTAGGTCAGTATTTACATACAACTGACATAGATACATACGTATTGGTTATATTTTATTCCTTCCCAACCAAGCTTTGATTTGTCTGATCACTTCTCATTTCTGTGAATAAATAATCTCAGGAATTTTTGTTGCATTCAGATAAGATGATCTCAGAGATCACCTCTTATCATCATATTTGGGGAGATTGTGTCTATTGTTTTGGTCAGCTCTGAATTGTCAGGCAGTTGGAGCTGATCATCACTGCAGGTCCCTTCCAACTGAAATATTCTATTTTACCTATCCTATCCTTTCCCTTCTCAGTTGTAGTACTTTGGCTTTATTTGTGATATGTCTTTCTCACAGCTTGTTTTTCAGGTCATATTATCTGGATGGAAAAGTAGGATTCCAATAGTTTTACAATAAAAAAATTGATTTTGTTCACCTGAAAATTTATTTATGTATTCCTTTTTGCAAACCAGTATAAGAGGTTAGTCTTTAGTGTGATTACAGCAGACTTCAGGTTTTCATCATTTTCAGTGGCAGTTCCCCTATGAGACCCTTACGTTGAGCAAATACGAGGACTATGGATCCTAGTTTCTCTGTCTGCCGTACCAGGTCCTGAGTTATTCCTTAATTTGTGTGTGATGGAGAGGGTTTATAATGAATTTT
Organism: Zosterops lateralis; assembly: GCF_965231275.1. Taxonomy (NCBI): domain Eukaryota; kingdom Metazoa; phylum Chordata; class Aves; order Passeriformes; family Zosteropidae; genus Zosterops; species Zosterops lateralis. The sequence continues at coordinate 55,568,586 of NC_139764.1, read as the reverse complement.
TTAAAAATCTCATTTAATTTTTCATGCACTTTAGGATCTTGACAGTGCTATAAAAAAGAGACAGAGTTTAGAGATGGAGATCAGAAACCTCCAAGAGAAGCTGTCTGTTAACCAGAAAGCTTTGGACACCTCAAAGCAGGAACTGCACAATCTGAAGAAATCTTCCAGGGAGCTGGATGCAAGCTTGAAGAGTAGCAGAGAAGAGGCCAGGACTGCTCAGAACTCTTTGGAGGCTTTTAAAGTAGAAATTGCTACCCTGCTCAGCTGTGGATCTGTAATAGTTAAACCTTCTGAGAATACAATTTTGGAGAGGATCCAACAAATAAACTGCAAAGAAGAGAATAAAGAAATAGTAAGTCAGCAACTACTGCACTTGCCCAATGTGTGCATTTATTCTCTTTCGGTTTTGTTTCATTTTATTCATCTGCTTAGGTTCTGAAATTACAGAAACCTTTAATTTTGTTGTCTATTGATTTAAGGTAATAGGGGAAAAGCATCTATATTTTACTAAGCAGGATGAGTTCAGAAATTAAATTAGTAATAGATGCTCTTAAGAAGAAAAGTCTTGGAATAGTCTTTCAGTTACAACATTGAAATTTGGTTTCTGTGCCAGCAGACATCAAAGGTGGCTCTTTGGTTGCTATGATTTAGTGAAACCTGTGAACAAGTATGGATTTGCTGCTACAATGGTGACTTCAAGAAATGACTTCTTTCTCAAAGCAGATAAAATTGATGAGTTGCCACAGGCAACTTCTTTCTCTCTAATCCTCAAACCTGCACCTAAAAATAAAGATGTGCTTTTACACTTACAGCTACATTTTTCAGCATGAAAAGAAGGTAAAAGGAAGGCTCAGGCTTGAGGCATTTGGGCTAGTAGTGTTTGCAAAGGTGTATTTGAATGTATAGATAGAGAAGGGACAGTTCAGGAGGCAGGTGAGTCAGAATGCAGCCTGACCAATGAGGCGTGTCCTGACACTGCACTGAAATTTCTCACTTGCTTACAATTTATTAATTTTGTCAGTGAGGACTATTTATATAATTAGATGTCACACACTAAATCAAAAGCTGCTTTCACTGAGCCACTGAAAGCCAGCTTTAATACTCTTGCCAGATTTTGAAATTGTTGCATCTCCTGCTAATGTGATAGTTTTTAACAACAGCAAATGGTTTTGCATCCTTTCCAAGGCTGGAAAGAGCTCTTGAAAATATCCCGTGCATTTTGGTGAAGTATTTAAAAATAAACAAAACTAGAAAAACCCCCTGCCATTGGCCTTCTTCCCTACCTGGGCACACTGTTGGTTCAGTTTCAGCCAGTACCCCACATCCTTTTCCACCATGGAGCTTCCCAGCCTCTCTGCTCAATATTGTGACCCAAGGGCAGGACCTGGCACTTTGCCTTGTTGAACTTCATACATTGGCATCAGTCCATTGATCCAGCCTGCCCACATCCCTCTGCAGAGGCTTCCTACCCTCCAGCAGATCCACACTCCAACCCTACATTGTGTCATATGTAAAATGGTTGTAGATTGAAATTATCCAGTAGCCGCATGAAAACAAAAAGCAGGAAGGGTTTTTTTATTTTGCAGGCTGCCTGATCGAGCTGCATAAGTCATAGGAATAAGAAGCTATGGAGGCCAGATGTGCAGGTTATAAAATGCAGCCTTTGTAGGATGATGGATCAGGCATGGGTGGATAACCAGGGTGTAACCTTGTTTTAAGAAATGCCTACCTTATGGGACGTCCCAAAGCCAGGGATTAAAGTTACACTAGGATGCCCCAAGGTGATAAAATGACAGCTTCTGCTCTGCTTCTTTAGTATAGTCCTTCACTTTCTCGTGTTTATAGATCTTTGAAGCCCCAAAACCCCCCTTGCAGCCACTCTGCAGCCTGATAAAGGGGCTCTGGCAGGAGTGCATCTCTGGGGGAACAAATTACTCAAACTCTTGCTCCTGTTGGGTGATGTGAGATGCAAAAAAGTATAAAATATGTTTGTGGATTCTTGCAGATTTATTATTGTTTAGTATTGTCTACTGCACAAAGAGCAGTAATTTCTCTGTGTTTTTTAAGCAAGCTGGGGGCAAAATGTTTTTATTTAATTGCAGTTTGAGTTGGAAAACTTTCACTGCCATTAAAATTAATGAGAGCTCTGTGTACTTACTCTTCATTTTATTAACAGGAACCAAAAAGATGATTAAAATGAAGAGGCTGCTTTGGAGAGGAGTGTTTGAAAACTGAGTTACAAATGCAATATAATTAATTAAGTAACCAAATAATTATATAACAGTAAGAAGACAGAGGGGAACAAGCAACTTTGTGTATAGAACTGCCTTTCAGTATTTGGTAGTAGTGTAACCAGATACTTTTAAGAATTTAATTTATAAATAGTTTACAACTTAAAATCTATTACATTATATGCAGGTGTTCTAAAGTTAACAGTGAAGAATTAGAATTTTTTTCAAAATTGTTCTAGTTGCTTGTTTTGAGATTTTATCGTTTTTGTCCTTGGGCTCTGGCTAGATTACAGTAATTATTATTACTATTTGTTTTAAAGCACAATCTTTTAAACAATGTTCGAGAGTTACCAATTGGGAAACACTCCTCTGAGACTTAATTATCCATATCTACATTCTCCCCTACATGCTGCACGTATTTTTTAAATAACTTCTATGCCTTTTCTAATCAACTCCTCAATAAAATAGTGATTACTTTGGCTTATTTAAAGGAATGATAGCTGACTGCCAAATATTGGTGCTGTGCCCACATATTTGGAAATTTTGTGTCTGAATGACTTTGTATTGATTTTTTAATATATAGCAGTATCTTTCAATCATTTGACTCATCTTATTTATAATATCTGCTGTTCACTTTTGGTGTCTCCACTTCTGCAAATTTTTGCTGGTGGTTACAGATTTTTTTTTTTATATATAATTTTAAATGCATATATTTTAAAGATAGCTATTTTGCCCTATTTTAAATAATTTATTGATTTATCTTTCATATCTTTCTAGCACTTCCCACCTAACCCCGTATGCTTTGTTGGTTTGCTTGCTCCCTAGATGGTATCTCAGCTTGAAACAAAATTAGCTAAATTGACTAAAGCTTTGGAAAATCAAACCAGATTGTACCATGAAGCCCTGGAGAGGAGCAGAAAAGCTGAAAGAGGTTCTGAGGATTTCCACAATCAACTGAAGCACTTGCAAGAGGAATTATTAACTGGAGACCTGATGCAAGATGGCTTGAAACTTGAGAAACAAAAGGTAGTGGCACACATTATTTACTTTTGAATAGAAGTCACTAAAGGCAGAGACACAGCTCATTATATTGCTTTGGTCTCCTGGAGCACTTGAAGTGATGTGAATTAACAAAGTCAGACATCAAGTAGGGAGTTATAATACCTTTTATTTTTACCCACAACTGCAGCTGGAAGATGTAGCTAAGCTTTTGAGTTCCAAGTCCATTTCTGTGAAACAAAACAAACAAACAACCCCAAAAATGCCCCGAAAAAACACCAAGCAAAAAAACCTCCCAAGATCAAACTATACCCCTAAACCAGCTCAAAAGAAGTCCTTGTCAATATCCCATCAGAGGTCCTTCAATTATTCTCTGATCTCAAAATTTCTCTCATCTCTATGTCTTTCTCTAAAACATAAGATCTTGCAGGCTTTGATTCTTTTATATTATTAGACAATCATGACTACTAGGATTTTTTGTCTAATTCTATGAATGAATACACTTATGTTAGTCTATAACCTATTCACGTACCAAAGAGTTTGAAAAATGACATAGTACCTGGAAAGCCAAATGCTACAGCTAAGAAAAGCAAAGTTGTAGCATGTTGCCAGGCCAGGATTAATGCTTAGAGGAATCAACAATTTTATGCTATTTGTTTTGCCTTAGACTATGATAAAATAACTTTTTTGCATCCATCACATTGGGACAAAACCAGAAAAAAGAGCTGTTTCTTCTGCTCTGCTTCCTCTGTGAATAGCATGTGGCCCTAGATTCTTAAATTATTCTCTAAATTTTGCTGCAATGAAGATATATTTTTTACATTTTTTTGTCAATGAATAACTGTAGTGTTTTTTTTCTTCTGCTGCTGTTTTTAATTTTTTGAATCAGAAGCATCATGAAACAAAAAGGTATTCTTGCTAATGAACAAACGGTGAAACTGGTTTGTTGGGTTTTTTTCTTTATATTTATTTTGTTGGTTCTTTGCAAAGATAATAATTTGCACCAGAAGTAAGAGGAAACATAGGGAAACAGTTCTTAGTGAGGAGGGGTTTGGATTTTGCAAGAGAAGCTAATTGAGAGCAAGAGACTAAAGCAATTTTTAAAGAGCTGGTAAGGCAGGACGAAAGAAGGAAAAATTGGATTGAATAATATTTGGTATCTATATGTGTTCACATCAGTAAACCAAATGTAGATGCAATTAAAATAACCTTTAAAGCAATTTGTAAACCAGTAACTTAAACCAGTAACAAAGTAAGTGTTGACTAAAGAAGGACATATGGAGAATTTGCAGTTGTGTCAGGACTATGCCAGATTGCACCCTTTCACTATGTTATTTCTTTTAGTGTACTTGGCTACAGTAGTTTGTTGGCTGCTGCTATAGTGAGGTTGCTTTTTAATTGTACTTCATGACTTTTAATGAAATTTTATTATTCTTCTGCCCACTTTTCCACATCTTAGTATCTGAAATTTCTGGAGCAGCTTAATGAGAAGATGAAGCTGGGTAGTCTAGCAGCAGAGGTTGGATTTGATATGACTATGGATATGATCCTGGCCCGGGTGGAGCAGTTGGTGAAGCTGGAAGGTGATGCGGTGGTTGAGAACAAGACGGTGGCATACAGCCTCAGAAGGAAGGTATGCAAAAAAGACATACCATTCCAGGATAAACGTATGGCTGTGTTTCTGTAGTGGCTTGCTAGAGGCAGCAGACTGTATATGTGCAAGGAATTTCAAAGATGTCCATGATATAAAAAGAAGATAGTGAATGTTTGTGAATTGTGCAAAAAGAATGCATATTGAAATAACTGAGCCCACCAGTCGGTTGAACATGATACTGCTTTTCACAACTTCTTAAGAAAAAAATGATGAAGTTATGGATGTTTATACCTGTATATTTGTCTACTTTTTAATACACATTTATAGTTCTGTAAACAACTGCCATTAATATTTAAATCTAAAGGGATCTGCCAAGGAGAGAAGCACATTACACAAACTTCTCTAGAAACTAGTAGGGTGCTTCACCAAGAATTGCAACATTTCCAACAAGAACTGTTCCTTCATTCAGTTGTCCCTACAGGAACAAGTCTGTTCAAATTTAGTCAAACAACTCTCTGTCATCCTGTTATGACGTAGGGAAATCTTTTGGTTTTAGGCTTGTCAGACTGGTACAGAGCTGGGAATTGGGTCTGTTTAAGGTTTAAAACAATAGAGAAGCACAATGAATTAGTAATACAAAGAGTATAAATTTAGGGTATATATGTTGATACTTCTTCACAAAGTTTTCAAGACAGGAAAAGGAGTTCAGGTTATAGATGCAACATAAGGACTAAATTTGCAATTATGTAATACCACAGTCTTTCCCGTTTATTTTTTCAAATTTCCTTGTGTTTGGAAATCAAGTTGAAGGCTCAGAAAGAAAAACTTGAAAGCAGAGAGCTGCACATGAACCTCCTGCGGCAGAAAATAAGCCAGCTGGAAGAAGAGAAGCAAGTAAGGACTGCCTTAGCTGTGGAAAGGGATGAGGCCAATCTCACTGTCAGAAAGTTACATAAGATGATAGAGAAGCTACAGAAGCAGCTTGATCTGGCAAGGGAAGCAAATACTGATCTCAAAGCCAAGCTGTCTGAAACCAGTGAACTTAAGGTGAGTTAAAAAATCATATTTGTGCTTCTATCCATTTTTCTATTCTAGTTGGATACAGCTGGACTTTATTTAAAATAAATGTGTTAATGGAGAACTGCTCAAACCTAGGTGGCAAAAGCAAATATAATATTACAATGTTTTGGGTATTCTACAATTTGTCTTGATATGCTAAGTAGCATCTGCAAAGCTAATAAATTTATTTTACATAAATTAAACATAAATTTTTGGGCTAGTAAAGGAAAATTTCCTTTCTTTCCTGTTGGCATGACTATCATGTATTTTCCCATGCATTGCTCACAGAAGGTCTATTCTGATAGGTATGAGAGGAATATAACAGGCAAGATTCCAAATTTTAGTTGTTTCTATGTTTCATTTCATTGCAGTAATAATACATTACCTGCTTTTACTTAGGTGAATACAAGTAGTTTGCAGCCAGTGATAGCTTGCCACCACTAAGAGAAAGGAAGATTGATTTTGTGTGACTTTGTGTCTTGTGCCTGATGGAGTAAAACAGGCAACTATGCATGTGTTCCCACTGAACCATTTTTACCAGCAAAACATTTGGCAAGTCTTTTTAGTACTGTTTTTTCCAGGGGCTGGAAGAGAGTGAACCCTCACTGTGGATTTTCTTTTCTGTCCAGATACTTCTTTTCACAAAACCTGTAGAGAATTAACTGTCTTTGAAGGAAAAATCTTTTTGTTAATTGTCTTGAAATAGGCCAGTCTCCTTAAATAACTTTTCAGTCCACATGTACATGTGATGATTTAATGAAGAGCCCAAAAGAAACCACACTAAAGTGCTTATTTGTGATGTCTCCTGATATTTTTATTATTTGCTCGTTAGATGAAAAAGTATGACAAATTTAACACTTCCTTATCTTCTTGCAGATCAAAACTTTGGAGCAGAACAGAACAATAGAGGAACTCAGTAAGTCTCAAGGCAAATTGGAAAGAATGAAAGAAAAAGCTGAGAAACAACTTAAGTCTGCCAAATCAGAACTTCTTTTAAAGGAGCGTGAAGCTACTGAAAATAAAGAAAAAAATAAAAATATGTTAGAAGCAGTTACCAGTGAGATGAAGGTGCTTAAAGCAACCCTTGCAGAACTAGCAAAAAGAGAGAGACAGGTAGGTGTATAGGTGTTTCACAAGTGCTAGGTGTCCCTTAGAGTGTAGGAAAATGGTATAGGTAAAGCAGCTATCAAGCTGTGCTTTAAACTGTTCCAAACATTATGAAACAAGGAAATTTTAGCTCATACTTGTGAGCCACAGTGACAGTTGTGATTGCAAAGCTATTCTGCAAGTTAAGTTTTCCAAGAGAATAATAAATACAGGCATTGTTTTCTTTGCCCATCACAAAATATTACATCACTTTTTAGAGAAGCATTAAAATGCTGTAAAAATCCTAGTATCTCTCTTAAGGCATGTCTTTTTCCAAATATCTCAGGTATAAAACTTACCCACTTCTTGTCTGTTTCCTTTTGTTTCTCACACATCCATCTCTTGCACTTTCTCCTTGCCAGCTGTAAGAGATTCACCATGACTAAGTGATGAGAGGAAGCAGCCTCAAGTTGTGCTGGTGAGAGGAGGGGGTTTAGATTGGATACTGGGCAAAATTCGTTCACTGAGAGGATAGTCAGGCATCAGAACAAGTTGCCCAGGGGAGTGGTTGAGTCACTAGTCCTAAAGGTATTTAAAAGACACCTAGACATGGTTTAGTGATGGACTTGGGAGTGCAAGTTAGGAGTTGGACTTGATAATCTTAAAGGTCTTTTCCAACCTAAATGACTGAACGAGCCTGTGTTGCTGTGTATAGGCCATAAATTCAAAGAACGTTGGAAAATATGAGAAACATCTGCCCCTTTCCCACCCCACCCCAAATTTAATATTAAATGTAATTATTTTGGATCAATTTGTGACATATAACTTAGTTAAAGTTAAGATCAGAAAAATTTTTGTGGTAACTCACAAGGAAGATATAAGTAGTTTTTGGGAAGCATGTTAGTAAATGTGTTCCATTCTAATTTCAAAAAATTGTGGAGTATGTATGTTATTGCCCTGCAGGCTGTGTTTTTTAGCAGTATTATAGATGGCATAATTATTGAAAGCAAATGGCATGTTTCTTTAAAGTAAAAAACAATTGTAATTTTAAATTTGTTTCAACTTCCTAGAACTTTATTAGATTTTCCAGCTAAAAATTTTATAGTAAATGTTGGCCTTTACAATGACTCTGGATGAAATTTGAGAATGCTATTTCAGAAAATTAGTCTAGAAATATATTTTTTTATTTACATGAAGAGAAAACCTGGGAATCTTTTTTTTCTGCAAACTTTTAGCACTATTTTGTTTTATAACAAAGGTTAGAAATTTGACAGGAAGATTTAATTTCTTTATACCTCTCATGAGGAAACAAAGCATCTGTCACAGATATTAATTATATGCAGGAAGTTATTCAATGGATACATATATTGAGTATTTTGCTAAAAGCACAGAAATGTTGACTTTTTGCCATCTGAATCCAAGGGGTTTCAAACCACTTAAATATTGTTGCAATATTCTTTGGACTTTTCTTTTTGTTTTCTTTCTCTTGGAATAAAAACCTTGTAGTTACAGTGTGAAAATAAAATATAGCGTCTGCTTTTTACTTTTTCAAACCCCAATATTTTGGGTTAATGCTCTAAATTGCATTAATTTCCTGGTTTTTACTTCTGATAATTTTACTCATTGAATGGAAGGGGAAAAGAAAATTTAGTGGGAGTGTTGTTGTGCACAGCATACCTTTGGATTTGAGTCTTTAGTGATGTTTATCCTTTACAATTTCTCTACTTCACCCAAAGGCTGGACCTCTGCAGAGGGCTGCCTTGATCTTTCAATGTAAAGTCTGTATGGAAACAAATTCCAGCTTTGCTGCCTCCTTATCCTGTCTGTGATCCAGATGTTTTAAAAAAATTAGCTTCTGCTAAATAGTACTTGCCTACTACCATTCCAGAGCCCTGCAGCCATGACCTCCTGAACTAGTGCAGAGGATAATACATGGGAACTTGGGGGTTTTGGTGTAATGATGGTCTAACATTTGATCCAAGACATCACACTGCCTTGGAAATACAGATAGCTGGGACTGAACTCTCAAATCACAGAACCATGGAATGGGTTGGATTGGAAGGGACCATAAAGATAATCTAGTTCCTGCCGTGCTTAGGAACACCTTCCACTAGACCAGATTGTGCAAAACCCTATTCAGCCTGGCCTTGAACACTTCCAGGAATGGGGAGTGCATTACAACTCCCCTAGGCAAACCTGCTCCAGTGTCTCACCACCCTCTCAGTAAAGAATTTCTTTCTAATATCTAATCTAAATATCTCCTTTTTTAGTTTAAAACATTTCCCCCTTTTCCTATGGCTATATGCATGCTCTCCTTTTTTTTTACAAGCCCCTTTTAAGTACTGGAAGGCTGTTGTTATAAGGTCTCTCTGGAGCCTTCTCCTTTCCAGGCTGAACAATCCCAGCTCTCTCAGCCTGACTTCATAGAAGAAGTTCTTCAGCCTTCTGATCATCTCTGTAGCCTTCCTGGGAGCTCTTCTAACAGGTCCATGTCTGTCTGCTGCTGATGACTCCAGACCTCAGCTCTGTTCTGTATTGGTTTCCGTATTTGTGTTTCTGAACTGATGGCATCTCCTCAGGGTTTGAAACAAACTACCTTTGGCAAAGACTTGGAAAATGACACCTTGTTATCAGGACAGCTGCAAACCCCTTTCCTCATGGACTCTAACTGCTTTAGAATTCTGCACAGTGTTCTTGGGGTTGGAGACATTGCAGGACTGTCTATCTCCTCCTTATCCTTAGCCTTTGGCATGATTGGTGGAGTGAGGGTGCTGCCACACCGGAACATGAGTCCAATTTATTGATGTTTTTGATGATTTTGTGGTGTTTTGAGTTTCTTTCATGCTTGGGAATGGGGATCTTGGCATTAAAATAGAGATCAAGAAAAGCATATTTCCTCAAATAGTAACATTTTCCTCTTTTATGTGTTGATGATAAGGGGTATTAAGGCATTTTTCATTTTGGCTGTGTAATTTATTGTCTTTTCAAGAGGCCTTGAACTTTGACTGATAATGATCCATATTGTGAGTTGAGAAGAGTAAATGTAGTGATGACAACTACTTGTGGATATCTGTCCATTTGGAACAGCAGAGAGAAAGCTGGTGTCTTTAATTAATTACTTTACCAAATACTATTCCTATGACATTTTCAGCAGCTATGCACAGAAGAAAAACAAGCATTTTCCTAAGGTGAATCTTGAATTTGGGCTGTATCCTGATTCAAACCAAATTTAGACAGCAAGATGTGCCAAAAACTTTCATCTTTCTTCTAACTTCCTCCTTTTCTTTTTTTCAAGAAAATGCAGGCTGGAGGGGAGTGGTGGCAGATAGTGGTAAAGGACGGGTACCTTAGCCTGTGCTCTGGGATGTGCCCACCAGAGTTTCCAGCTTGTATAGTTTGTGGTCATCAGGGTGAAGTAAAGTGTGTTTTTCTCAGTTTTTGCAGTTGAATCAGCAGGGAAGATATGTCTGTGAGATACTGAAGAAACACTTGAGAACTGTGTTTTGTGTTTGAGATACTTGATGTCTCAACTGTTTGTGTTTTGTGATTTGATGTATGCCCCACAGGGCTGTTTCTGTCCTCTTCTGCTCTCTGTATTGAGCAACAGCTATTTAGCACTGACAATACAAGTGCTTGGGTTTGTATGTATGCCTATAGGTACATGTTTTCCCTGACATCTCCTTTGCTTCCTATTCAGTTTATTCCTTTCTGTTTGCCCTTGCAGCTGGCAGATTTCCGCGAGGTGGTCTCGCAGATGCTGGGCCTCAACATTGCCAGCCTGGCTCTTCCTGACTATGAAATAATTACACGCCTTGATGGGCTGATTCACTCTCATCAGCACCACTTCTTCCCCTGTGTCTGCCTCAGAAATGTGGCAAGGACCCCAGAGGAGCAACAAGGAAACGTCCAGCTTCTTCACTGAATGGAGATGGAACAAAGTAAAATTTTTTGTTTGCTTCCTTACCTGCTGGACCTCCACAGAAAACAGATCCCCATTTCTATTCCTTACTCTAGAGACACCAAATAGGGCTGATTTTTAGAACTTCAATAGAGAGACTGATTGGAATGGGTAGAGTAAAGCCTGCTGCTTGGAGATGCTTAATACTGGACAGCTTAATACTTCAGTTATGACAGTGATAGGCAACACATCAACGATGCCCTCAAGTTTCAGTGCAGAGGCATTGAAGTCATGGGTCAGCCAAGGTCAGTTCATTGGCATTCTTTGTGTTTTACCTCTAGGTGACAAGGATGAAATCAAGTAGGGGCTGTCCTGCTGCTGTTCTTCTTGCCACCTGGGACATCTCTGCATTTTTACACATAAGGGCTTTAGCTTTGAGACAATTGTCTGCAATTTAGAGGATTATCTCAATTTTGGAATAAGAGATTTTTTTTTTCTTCCGTTGGTTTCTTTTGTCTGCTCATATGGCAAAGCAAAAAATTTCATTTTCGCAGCAAAGGCTTTCTCACAGGGTACCATCATGTGCCTCATAGAGATATATTTGGTAAAACTGAGCATTGGGCTTGGTCATGATGTCTTGGAAATTTTGCTTGCAGCTGCTGTATTCCTTGGGAAATTAATCCACAGTGGCAATTCTTCCAAGTTAATGAAAAATTATTTTAGAAGTCTTGTTCACTACAAAAAAGAGTTGTACTACCAAAGTGTTGATTTTCAGAGAAGTGATGATGAGATGTACAAAACTATCCCTTAGTCACAAAAACTGCTTTTTGAGTGTTAAACTTCATGATTTTTAAAGAAGAAATATGGACAATAAATCTGTTTTAATAGCACATTCAAACTTGATTCTGTGGTTTTAGTTTTCTCTTCTCATTATTTGCTTTGTATGGTTGTGTAGAACAGTAAAGATGACTTGCCTAATAATGTCTGACCATTTGTGGGCTTTCTACAGTATCTCAGCAGATGACAACCCACTCAGTAAAACTAAACACAGTATTTTGAGAAAAATGACAGTTTTTCAAGTAAGAGTGGTAATTTTGCTATCTAGCTGGTAACTCAAAACATGTTTTTATTTCATTTGCTTCTGAAGAATTCTTTCTCAGTGACTTGCTGTAAAATAAAAAAATAAACACTTAAGCTTTTGTAAAATCAGCCATTTGAGAAGATAGAAGTAAATCTTGTGTAAATTCTTATGCTCCTGTGGCTAACTGGATTAAAATCAATTTATTTTTTTCTTTGCTAACATAACATTGTTTTGGGGGAATGACTTCAAACTGAAAGAGAGCAGTTTAGATTAGGTATTAGAAAAAAATTCTTTTTTGTGTGACTAGTGAGGCACAGGTTGTACAGAGAAGTTGTGGGGGCTCTATCCCTGGAAGTGTTCAAGGCTGGATGAAATATAATTTCTAGGCATGATATGTTGATTGGGGATTTAGAAGGTGGAAAAGGATGCAATAATTTTCTAATTCTTTGTAAGAAATTGCAAGTAGTTTCACTTAGTGTTTTGTTGGTTTTATAGGCACTTCTTTTTGATTTATTACTAAAGAACAAAACCCATTTTCTTCATCCATATTAATAAATATCATACAAAACATGATTTACTGTATTTTGAAAGTTAAGTAAATTGCATTACAAATTTAGATCCACTCAATCCAGGTAATACACTCAAAACATTAAGAAATAGTATCTGAGAGTGACAATTATGAAGTAAGGTTGCATTGTGAAATAATTTCCTGATGTGTGCCAGGAGACTTGAAGTCTCCTGTCAGGCTCATTAGCCCTGTCTGTCCCCTGCCACCCGTGACCAGCCCTGGCACCAGCAGTGAAGTTCCAGCCCCACAGAAGCCACCAGCATGGGTCTCTAAATTATTTCAAAGGAGGCAGATTTTTCACATGAAGTTCACAGCAGCGCTTGATACTGGCTTCCCAGAAGGAAGAATAAAGGATTTCTAATGCCTTTTTTTCTTTTTTTGCACAGCAGATCTGTATTTTCTGAAGTATTAATGCTCACCATGTTCACAAAGGAATGACCTATTATCTGACTACTATTATTCCTTGTATTTTCTTTACTTTTTAAAAGTACTGACATATTTCTCCATTTAGCCAAAGCAAATAAATAAATAAGAAGCAATTTGATTTGAACAAAGTTCAGGTCATTTTTGCCCTATATAATTTAAGTAAGCCCTGAAAAAACTGACTCTCAATTTTTTTTTTTTTTTTTTTTTTTTTTTTTTTTTTTTTTTTTTTAAGGTGTGTTTCATACAGTATTGAAGTCAGTCTTTCTTTTGGGAGAAAAGTTAGAAGAGGCTTATGAATGCTTTCAACATTTGTTTCAAGTGTTTTATTTTTTTTTTAAACCAAGATGCATTCAACACAAGGCAAGTGTTGCAAGTGTGTAATAAGGTTGTATCAGCAGACACCCTTCTTCCCATATGTTACTTTTACTAAGTTTGTCTATATTAATAAAAGGTGTGCAATTAAGAGTTTGCTATCTGTTCATAATTACTCTTTCATTGTGGTAAAGGATTCTTGATTTATCAGCAGAATGCATACTAAAATAATGTAAAAAAGTTATATGTTAACTCACAGAACAGTACAGCTACAGAACTAGACTTTTTTTCTCCAAATAACCACTGAACCAAATCCAGTGAAGGCAACTTTAGTAAGTGTTAAGGCAAAACTCAACAATTAAAATGTTGCAATTGTATATACTAAAGTGAAATTATTTACATTCTATTAACATCATAATAATAAATTCACAAAGCAGATAGAAAAATTAGTGTTATAATGTTATGAGTGTATTAAAATACAAGGAACTGAATTTTTGCCTATGCATAATATTATTGATAATACAGTATTTGCAACACAGCAGAACCAAACATTAGAATGTTAATGTAGTAGAACCATGATTCCTCAAAGAAATTAAGTGCAAAACTATTCAAGTACTTTGCTAAATTAGAATTAAATGTATGAAGACAGATCACATTAAATTACTCTTGAACTTCTGTTACTTTATAGTTTATTACTACTGTATAAAGCAGTTTGCTTTCCTTTTCACATTTTCTGTGTATGTCCACAATTCTGTGGCTGTCTGGCATCCACAATTTCCTACAGCTGTTCTGTTACAGTATTATTTTGCACATTTTGATGGTGCAGAAGAGGGGAAATATGAATGACCCAAGTAATAATAGATTTTAATTAAAAAAATAGCAGATGAGGGATCAGGTACATTTAGAGAGAATAAGTAATGTATTCTCCCAAATTGTTCATGTGAAATAGAAGTATTTTGTAAGACTACAGATTCTGACTTTTTCTCTTGACCATCTAAAAGAAAAAGAGTGAAGAATGAGACAAAGTGAAGTGAAACTCCCTAGGAAATTAGAGAACAGGGAATTCTGATATCGCTGAAGCAGATAAAACAAAATTAGTTAACTACGTGGAAAATAAGAAAATGATAGCTTGCCAGAATAGAAACTGGAAAGAATGTTCAAAGATAATCCTTTTCAAATGGAAGACTTCATTTTTTTTTTTTTTTTTTTTTTTTTTTTGTCAAAACAAGTAAGAATCCTCTATGGCAATAGTTCTTTTTTTCTGGAAGGAGAATGAGTTTATTAGACCGCACTCATAATTAGTAAGGAATAACTGAGTCAGAAAAGAAAAATCTACAAAACATAACAACATGTTTGAACAAAATAGTTTACTTTTCTGTCAGTTTTAAAGTCAGCTAATGAGCCCTGAGACAATGAAGAACACTTGTTTTCAGAGGGGAACAAATAAAACAGTTGAGATATATTATTTCATTTTTCCCCCTGTGTCGTGGTTTGAAAGCAAAACAACTGAGAGGGTCTAAGTCAGAAATACAATTTAAGAAGAAAGGAAAAAAAAAGTAAAATAAAACAAAATAAAATACCACTGACAGAGTCAGTGTCAGAGTCAGAACACAACCTGAGCAGGGTGGTGGAAGCAGTCCAGATGAGGTGGTCTTCCTGAAGCAGTGATCCTATAGAAAGGTCTGGTAGCTCTGGTCCTCTGGGAATCCAGTGGGTAAGGGCTGCTTGTACTGTCCCACATACCAGATTATATCCAGGTGAGAATGCTTGGCTCCTCCCACTGGGCAGAGCATCTCACAATGGGATGATGAGTCGTGCAGTGGGTCCTTGATGGCCCATTAAACAGAGATAATTCCTGGAGGGAGTTACCTGTGAGTCATGGGCAAGGCATTTGATGGGCCATTAACAGAAGACAGCCCAGAGGAAGGGGCCTGGGAAACACTGCTCCAACAACTGGATTCAACAGTTCATGAAGATGGTGATAGAATACTTTGTGCACATCCTACACTACAGGACACCCTGTGACTACTTACACTTTGGATAAGTAGGAGAAACAACACAAAGAAGATTGCAAGGTGTGAGCCAGTGGGCTCCAAACAGGTCCCAGGTAGAGAAACCAAGTGTCAGTGACTTCTGGTAATGCTGGGAATGGGACTGGAGAGCAGGATGTCTCACCAAACTGGGAGCTGGATAGGTTTTGGCCTCAGGTACCTTTTATAATTTTTCTTATAAATCCGTGCTTTTATGAAATGATTTGGGCTTTTTTCTGGTTTTTTTTTTTTTTTTTTTTTTTTTTTTTTTTTTTTTAAGGAATGTTAGTATGTTGGGTGGGGAGGTTGTCTGCTTGGTTATAAACAAAACATTCAATTTTCTATTAATAGTCTTTCTAAATAGGCCAATGGATGAAATTAATCTGAAAAAAAAAATCTTGCCCACAAAACTCTGGGAGCTCTGATCACAAAACAAATATGTGACGGTGCCCGTGGAATGCTGGAAGACCTTCCCCAGGGCTGGCAGCAACATGCCAGCAGAGCTGACTCAGCCCTTTCAGCCCTGGCCATGTTTTTGTACTGTGAGGAAGAGCACGGCCACAGCAGCTCTGGGGCTGTGGCAGGACAAGAAGAGGAGCCTTGCGAATGGGGATGTAAATCTGGGCACGCCAAAGAGGAACCTCTGGTCCCAGCAGGGAGTGTCTGCAGCCTGAAAACTGGGCTTAAGCTGGCATGAAGTAAGGAACACTAAGACTATTTCTAGCATTGAGTATTTCAAAGTTTTTCCCCTGTGTGCCCTTCATACTGCAGTAAGGATGTAAAAATATGCAGTATGAATTATAAAGTAACGATATGAATTGATATGGTCAGCCACTCTGGCTGACTTCTTGCCCTTAGAGGAGGTCAGAGACTCATGATTAAACCAGCAGGCATCCCAAAGGACTGGCAGAGAAACACGACTGGGAACAACTCTCAGACCTTTATCTGAAGACCTTTTTTTCTTAGTCTCGATATGC
This sequence comes from Zosterops lateralis, assembly GCF_965231275.1. Classification (NCBI taxonomy): domain Eukaryota; kingdom Metazoa; phylum Chordata; class Aves; order Passeriformes; family Zosteropidae; genus Zosterops; species Zosterops lateralis. Next base: position 55,552,325 of record NC_139764.1, on the reverse strand, counting down.
TGCACTGGATTTGTTGTAATTCCAGCTATCTTTCTCACCTGGATCTTTCACAGATCACTGGCCTGCAGCAAAGTCTCTGTGGTCAGCCCTGTTCTTCATCCAGCAAGGTTTCACATCTCTGCCTTGAAAGGAACCCCAGCGTCACTGGGTCGTTTAGGTTTGCTGGAGAAACCTGTCCACACTTTTGCTCTGCTGCCACTTTGCATCCCTCAGACCTGGCAGCCTCCTCCTGCCCTGTATCTCTAGCCAGGCTGTGGTCAGATCTTTGCAGGCTGTGCAGCACTCAGCAGACATCAAGATACAGTTGAATCTCTCGTGTAAGACTTTTAGATGCTTCCTACCCCTTTCAGGTAGTTTTCTGGAGCTGCTGGGCCAGGGACAGTCAGCCCATGCTTTTGTGGGTGGGAGAAAGAGCTGGAAGGCTTTGGTCAGCCTAAAGCGGCCTGTGAACTAGCAAGGCTGAGTCAGGCGTACGGCCACAAGGGGACAGATATGTACTGCGGGATCTGCACGGGAGGTGGAGCTGCCAGAGGGAGAAATAACACGAGGGTAAAATGATGGCAGCAGACAGGCCAGGACAGGTGCAGATTCTTGTGAGGCAGACTGCAATGATTTTTATAGCAGAAGTACTATGACTGTCAGTGTAGATGGATGGAATCCTGCAGATTATGGAGCAAAAATCCATAAGAGCTTTCCTTAGAGATCAGTCCAAACCAGGCTGTGCAGAAAAGTACGAGGCTAGTGCTGAGATTATGATAGTAATACCGATGTTTACTATTTTTGATATTGTTTTGTATTAGAGACATTTAGAATAATACTTCCATGGTATACTCCAGTATATGACACCACTATGTAGTCCTGGCTGTCTTTGAAAACATGGATTGGGAGCAGTGGAACAGAGGACAGACACCAGACAGAGCTGGGGTGTGTCCAGCAGGAGAAGAGAGGTAGCATGGCTCATATAACACGTAGGGATCTGGATCTCAGCGTGTATTGATGACATTTAGCTGCCTGAGGGTTTGTGGAAGGAGGTGGGAGCAGAGGGTATCTGAGACACATCTCACAAAGTCATGGAACTAAAATTGATTGATTCAAGTGGCTAAAAATATGTCTGAAGACATTTTTCTCTATTTACTATTAGGAACTATTTCAACAGTTCAAGACAGGAGGCCATGGAGAGTGTAGGAATCAAAAGAATAAATATTTGAAAACGCAACCAGTAAACAGGCAGGGATTTAGACTAATGATCTAAACAGAAAATAATGTCATGGGTTCAGAGCTGCACAGACTAATCCTCTGGTGATAAATCTTAACTGCAAGGCTTTATAAACTTCTCCTGACTTGTGGGTGAACCTCAGGATAGAAACAAGAGGAGTTAGTTGCCCTTGGAAATCTGCTGGTGATGTAGAGAGAAAAAAGGAAGCTGGAACAGGAGGAAAGACTGGCTAAGTGCCTGAAGACTGCTGCCCAGCTGGTTTTTGAATCAAGACAGGTAAGCTTCCTTTCAGTCTTATGAAGATCTACAAATGATAATGTTTGCACCAGCAAGTGACAGAGATCCAAAATCCCCCCAGTTAGGATAACAGTTTTTTCACAACAGCTCTCTTATTCTTAAGTAGTGCGTGTTCAAATACTTCATAGTTCTTTATAGTGACTTCCTGGCCTAGTCAAAGAAGAGGTTTTATTTCCCAAAAAATGTTCTTTCTGTGGTTTTCCTAAGAAATCCTTGACTGGGCTGGTTTGGAAGTTCAATTTTTACATGTATCTGTAGAAGTAGTATCATTGTCTGTAATGCAATGTGATGCTTTGCTTTTATTTACAGGAGGAGGGAAGACTTCCTTGCCAGATGGCAGAATTTATTTATTTGAAAATTCCAGCCAAAGTGATTCAGTCCTTCCTAAGAACAAGACTAATGGAAAACCTATAATTTGCCTATATCCATAAACAAAAATGTGGCAATTGGGAGGAATTCAGGCCAGAGTCAAAACTAAGCTTCTTTGTAACTGTTTTTTGTTGTTGTTGTTTCTGTGTTCCTGGCTCTCTCTGGACCAGAGCAAAGGTTGACACACCTTACTTCTCCTAGTGCTTTTTTCATTAAAATAAAAAGGAGCAGAAGGACATGTCCATCTCCAAGCCAGAAGAAAAAGGAACAGATGCAGGAAGGAGCTGTTTATGGCAGGTTTGACAGGGAAGGGAAGAGAAAGGAAATTCAATGGGAGAGATACTGTAAAGGTGGGCTATAAGATAAAAAAGGGAGAGGTGTGAGTGGCTGAGTAGGCTTTTGGGAATGAGTGTTTGGGAGAGCTGATGATTGGGAAGCAAGCAGCAGGTAATGGTGAGGATGGGAGCATTTCAGAACTTCCTGGACATAGACCAGGATGAAGGACAGGGGAGAAGCCAAAGGCAAGAGACTGAAGTTGAGTCTTTTGGGTGCAGCAACAGGAAACCCAGAAGCAGCATGAGAAATTAGCACTTGTATCTCCAAATAAAGTAGGGAGAGTGGGAGGAAGCAAGGTAACATAGGATGGAATCAACTGTACAAAATGTTCCCAGCATTTCATGCCAGTAGGAGTTGGGACATCTCAGCAGTCCCACAATGAAGTGAAGTAACTTGCTGGAAAATGCAACGAAGTGCAAGGCAGAAGGATCACAGTATCCTCTCATTCTGTCCTGGTGCCAAGCTGCACATCTGTGTTGCAGCTGGACCTGATACTTCCCTGCTTTTCCTGGGCTCATTTTTTCAGCTGCATTTCCTGACAAAGTGTGGATCTTCCTGTAGTACGCTAAACCCTCCAATTTAACAGTTACTAAAGGAAAAAGCATTTCAGCTCAGTTGCAACTTGAATGCCATCACTTAAACTCCAGACTGTTTGATAGACTGTATAGGAAGTGGGTGGGAATCATGCAGGAATATCATTTAGTGGGTTTAAGATTGCTTTCACACTCCCTTGTAAATTATCTGAATATCATTGGCACAAATGTTTCCAAATGATCATAAATATAGGATGCTTTTTGGCATTAGTAGGTTCAGAGAAATTGGAAATAAAACCAGGAAGTGACACCAAAGAGAAAATTCCCATGTGGAGTGGTCCTTTCTGGAGCAACCTGTTATAACTTACACCAGGGGACTTTGAAATTATAATTAAGAGCAGTCAAAATATCAAAATCCCAGATCTTCTAATTACCACGGAATATATTTGGGTTTGCCTCTCCTGGAAGCTTAATTTTCCAGATGAGCATGTTGGTTTTAGTCCCACATGATAAACAACAGGAGATCTAAAAAAATTGTAAACCTTTCAGCTTCAGTTTAAAGAAGAGGGTATCTCTTTCACACCAAAATATGTCTATAAAAAAAGGGAAAAGTTCTAAAAGCCCCAAAGTATCAGCCAGCAGGAGCCAAGTGCTGTGAGAGGGTGAGAATGATTGGTGTGAGGGATCTGGATTCTGGTGGCACAGAGGTATGCAATGAGGGAATGGGACCAGGTTGCAAACTTGTTAAGAGCTTCTGGTGTACAAGAATCACCCAAATTAATGAAGTCTTCATGTGGGTATAATGTATATTCCTTATACACATCCAGACACATGGCAGTCTTTGTTTTCTAGTACGTAGCAACTCCCAGTCATGAGTCTGTGATGTGCATTAATCAAATAAGATAAAGCGATGTTTGCCATATTGATATTTGCCATTGCCTCAGTTATAGGCAGTTCACATGTAAGGTCAATTACATGGTGTTCGATTATTATTGAAATCCAGCTTGAAACAAATGACATTTTTTCAGAGAATTGTGGTGCCTTTAGTGCTTTATCCCCCCACTGAAAGCAATTCATTTAGTATGTGTCAATTCCTGTTTCTCTAGCAATAGAGCAATGGTAACAGCTTGCAAAAAAGATTGGTAGAGATTACGGGTAGATCAGTAACACATAGGCAGAGAAGGAGGAGCTTATTTGCTGAAGTAAGGTAAATAAGGCTGGGAAAATCTGACAGACTCATGGTAGTACCTGTGATCAAGGTTTGACAGAACTGTCAGTGGGACAATCATATATGCACAAGTCTGGAGAGAATCTATCACTCCTGTCACAAGAAAGGGACTGAAATAGATGGATTTCAAGGAGTTTTTTCCATCCAGAAGTACATAATTATGCATCACAGATCTGTCCAAGGTTGGTAATATTTTCAACAACATAAATAGCTATAGCAGTGTTTTGCATCCTGTTTCTATCCTCAGCTTTGCAGTTAGAAGCTATAGTTAGGTATTTATTTATATTTGTTTTAAAAGACTTGTCCACAACAGAGTAACACTGTAGCTTTTTAAAGAGCAACAAAAAAGGCTGACAATTTAAAATTTAAGGAGATTATATTCCATGAAAATTTAAATACTTTGGCTACTGTGGAATTTCTTAACTAAGTGTCCTTTCCTCTGCTCAGAAGCCTAGGTTGTCCAAATTAGGTGCATTAAAAAAGTTTTCAAGAGCAGTTTTGTTTTTTTTTAACACATTACATTATATGGGTGCTTGTATGTTTTAGTCTGTTACTAAACACCAGCAGGAAACTAAAATGAGTACTTACTGCAGATGTTTTATTTTACTGGCTAGGCTAGTGTGAAGCATTATGGTGAAGCATGGAAACATATTATGAAGGTAAGAAATAATGATGAAAGGTGAGTGCCAGTGCATAATATAATTTAGGAGTTGGCTTTGTACGAAAAAGCCTGAGAACTCCTACCTGGTATGTTTTCTGAGATGATGCACACATTTGTGGCAATTTGCAACTAAAAGGCCACAGCTAATAGGTAAAACTCAGCATTAATGCTTTTTTTTTTTTTTTTTGTGAAGCAGGCAGAAATTGTCAGTGACAGAATTCAAATTCAGAAAAACTGATGGGAACATATTGACTGTGGGAGGCAAAATGCCCCCAGTGCTGTTGCTGTCATGCAGCAAGACTTGGAGCCCATTGCTGAACAGTCTTGTGTCAGCACTCACAAGGATGCTCCGTCAGAGCTTCAAAAGGTTGACAAACTAATTTAACCAGTTGGTCACTATCACAGAACTACAGAACCAACAAATTTCCCATGACATATCAAGTAGTTGTCTTTTTTGATGTGATTTGGTTTAGGTCACCTGCCAGATGCAAAGAAGCGAGTCCAGCATCATTAGCAGCAGTTGCTGCCTGCTCAGTGCAAGAGCCTCTGGAAAGCAGCATCCTGAGGAGCTGAACACATCCAATACCAAGAGGATCAGAATTTGTCCTGTTAAGGCCAGGTGAGTTTAAACTGTTAGGAACATTGTACTATGTTAGGTTTCAATGTAGGCATCAAAAAGAGTCCTGTTGTGACATCTTTTTCCTTGTGCTAAGAAAATGGGGCCATTTATAAGAACAGCCCAGTTATTAACTGGGAGTAGAAATTTTCTGTGAGTACCCTGCAAGCTTTAGTCCCTTTTGGAAACAACTCGTTCTATTTATAGCTTTAGTACAAATTTTCTGAATGCAGTTATTGATTCAAATTTTCTTTCATTTTATTGCTAGTCATTTAGCTAAATAGCATGATAAAGATACTTGAGCTGAACAACAACAACACAACAACAAAAGAGTACAGAACTGAAAGAGGGCTTGATATTCTATTAACCAATTAACATTTTTATTCTGGGACCAAGAAATACACATTTGTCTTTAACAGAATGACCGACCAAATTGCTGTCAGTCAGCCAATCTGATAAAGGTCAACTACTGAAAACCCAGTTTGTCAGTACACAAACTAAGTGACCTGGGCAGTCAGAAGTTCATTTGTTGTTTTGAAAGAAAAGTACACTATTTTCATAGATGCATCTGTTCTGCATCAATTACAAAACGTTTAATGAAATTTTGTGGTGGAAATAATATTATCAACTTTCCTAATTATACTCCTTGTTCATTGGGGCTTATTTAGGTATCTTGACAATACAAACTTGGTTTAAATAAAATGATATATTTTAAGTCCTTTAAAATGCTATTTACTTTTATTTTAGTCAAACAACTCTTCCCAACAGTTAAACTGGTTGAATAAAACTGGCAGAGGAGGAAAATAGAAATAGGCCACTATTCCTAAGACAGACAATTATTTTTTTGTAGAGATTCATGTTCTAGATTGTAGAATAAAACTTTTAACTGCTGTTAACATTTAAGGAAAGTTAGAGTAACTTTCCTACATGAAGAAGTTTGCACAGAAAAAGTTTATCAGTTACTACAAAGAAATTCCCATATGCTCTTGGTTAGGAGTTGATTCATCTATTGCAGTCTTGTTTATTTCTCTTCTAAGAAAAGAATTAAAAAAGATGTCGTCCTCTTAATGTGGTTGCCCGCAAGACCATTGGTTGGACATGTTTAACTTTGGAGTTGGCCTGAGGAATTGCATCACCACACTGATCTAAATCTCTCCCTGCCATGTCTGCCCAGAGGGAGTATTTTGAGTGTTGCAGCATTCCTCATGCCAGGGAAAAAAAATCGCATTTCAAGGTGTAGGTATCTTTTGGTTTTGTATAAATTCCAGGAACTCACATCCACCATCATGTAAAACTATCATGCAAATAAGATGTTCTGTCTTAATTGGTAAATTATGTACTTACTTTTTTAACATCCCTTTTTCTTTTTGAAAGTACCAGATATGTACATTTTTTTATTTGAAAGAGGGAAGCTGCTCCCCCTGCTAAGCTGCAGGTGTCTTAGCCACTTAGCTCTTTTGTCCTCTCACTTGCCTCAGTTCTGGCATCTGTTATCTGCAGTCACTTCTTTCATAAGGGTGATGGGTTTTTTTACATCCTTGTTCTACCTTTCAAAAAAATTGGAAGCTTAAAGGAATTAAGATTTACTCTGACTTGAATGTAGGATATAATAATTTCTTAATAGAGATGGGAATAGCATAAATTACATAAATGCTGTGTGAAAGTACTGCACAGAAATCCTCAATCATAATGCTGAATGTATCTGCTTGCATGATTCCAGTAAATAAGTGATTACTGAAAATGGCTGCTAATTCTTCTGTTGCTCAGATCGTGCCAGTTTCAGAAGCTAGAAAATACAAATTTGTTGTTTGTTGAATCCTGATTTTATCCTTGTGTTACTGTGTACTTCTGTTCCCTTATTAAGCTGGAGACGAGCAAAACTATTTCTGGTTTGTGTGCTTGTTTGAGCAGAATCATCACTAGTGCCAGCATTACTGCACAGAAGTTGATACCCTTAGGCTGCCCCACAAGCAAGCGGGTATTTCTCCCCAGTTTACACAGTGCCACTGTGCTGTGAGTGCATAGAGGAGCATGTAAGCAATATTAGTAGTACTTGTGGACATTTGTGTGGCATTGAGGTGTGTGTGTGAAGCAACAGGCTTATCTAAGGAGATGCTGGCTTCTCTAAAGTGATTTGAAATGAAACAAGGTGGCAGTATTTTGGAGCATGATGCCTAGAGTTTTAGCTGTCACATCAATCTGTTTCTTTCAATGTCCCTGGGGGATGCTTGTCTGGCAGCTTGCCTTCCCCCAGCTTTCCGCTGTCTGACAAATCTCGGGGGGGTGTGTGTGCCATCATTCTTTCTTCCCCATCGTTGTCCTTAGTGTCATCAGGAGGATATAGGGAGGAGGGAAGTTGTATGTTGGCACCCTGATTCCTGTGCCACGAGGACTGACCCCAAGCGGCTGTGAAGGAAGGGCTTGTTCAGCATGATCCCTCTAGAAGTTGCTTCCTCCAACTAATACATCTTTCCAATTGAAAGTGTATCTCCCTTACCAATCCCAGAGGTTCAGGAACTCACAGCCTCTCCAAAAAGTCCTGAAATGAGAAAGGAAAACCAGCAACTGCACAGAAATTCCTAATGATTATCCTGATTTCTGATTTTCTTCTGACCAAGAATGCTTAAGAATGATGATGGTTGTTGCACTAAACTGTAGATTTTCAATCATAATCTTGGAGTGGTGAGCCTAGTCTAAATAGTTTTCAAGAAAGAGTAAAAAAAACCCCAAAGGTACATTTTAACTTTTCTTCCTCACCCTCTTCCTCACTTACCTTGCATTGAGCAGATATACCATCCTGATGAGAAGGAATAGCAATTTCTCGCTCTTTGTTTTTCACAGAACTATCTCTATTTTTTTTTTCAAAAAGAAGGCACAAACCACAGTAAAGAATTAAACTTATCAGTTTAAGAACCTTGTAAAAGGGACACACATTAGGTCATTTGGCCCAACAGTAATGTCTTGATAACAGAAAAGTTTATCAACATGTAAGCACAATAGAAATATTTCTATTAAATCTATAAACAATAGTAATTGGGGAGCCATTTTTGTTGCACATTAAAAGATTTCTCCTCCGCAGCAGCTTTTCATTGAAACTGTGGAAAGTGTAATACATCCATTTTTATGAATTGATTTGATTGTTGCCATTTGTATCATCTACATCTGTTGTTCAAGAGGAGCAGAATGAAATTAGCAGACAGCAGAGAAGCCAGAAGAAAATTAGATTTTATAAGTCTATCTGAATCTCATTTACACTTTGCAATACAGGTGTTGAAATCTATTTCTTAACCAGTATATTTTGAAATCAAACTCTGCTCCTTTAAATTGCTTAAGTAAGATTTGTGATACTTTTCTGCTTCACAGACCTTCACTTTCTTAGGAGCAAAATTAAATTGCTTCAGGAAACAGGAGGCTTCAGAAATGGAAATACCATGTGACAGTGGGGAAGGGCCGTGCTGGCCGAGGAGTGCTCATCCTTTCCAGGGTCACTTTACAGAACCCCCACATTTCTTAGTTTTGGGATGAAAAGGAGCAACAATAAAATATGTATTTTCAAGGGGGAAAGAAATTGTGCTAAAAAGACTCAGTTCACCTCTGCCAGCCACTTTATGTTCCCTTTCAATGTATGGTTAGCTCTCAATTATATTTTTGTTTAACTCAAATTGCTAAAACATCCGCTTTTTGGAAACTGTTTTTACACATAAAGATTTATAGTGCTGGGAATAAAAATCATCATCTGGATTTCATTAAGATTTTCCTGGCAAGTAATTAATGCTGAAAGCATGTTTTGATCAAGCATCTCCAAGAGCAGCAATGGTGAGTTAAAAGCAGCTAGCATTATAGTAATAGGTCTACTTGGGCTCTGAAAGTTTTTGCTAGTTTTCCCAGTCCTCAGCAAACGGTGGTGCTAGTACCTTATTTTTCATTCCCTGTGTTTCCTCATTTCATGGTCATATCAGCCTCTTGGTGACTGCCAATGAGCGGATCTCATCATAGCTGAAAATTCAGGAACATGTGCAAAGAAGCCACCCAAATGGACAAGAAATTTGAATATTCTCTCCCCTGCCTTTTTGCTTTAGAATGAGAAGACTGCAGGTATGAATCTGTTAAAGTAGGTAATTATTTTTTTGTTTGTTTGTTTCTGTTTTGATTTATATCTGTTGTGACTTAATTGCATGTCTCTATTTACATGTACAGTAAGTAAATGTAGTTTTTTTGTATTATACCTGTTGTTCATTTTTGTGTTCTAGACTATGAGCGCAGGACTCTCTCTCAGCCTGCTTTTGGGAAATTTGCTTTTGGAGCAATAATCAGTAAGATGTGGGATGCCTTTTACCCAAAGCAGAAATGACAGTTTATCTACTATACTCCAAGTAAAATACATTGTGTACAGCTCCTTGTGAAGTTCCATGTTGCTGAAATGCAGAAATACCCATTGGCACCAAAACAGTGTTTTACATTGTGCAATGGACTAGGGAGGTACCTGTGAGATAACCTTACCCTTAGTAATGCATAATAACTCTTGTCTGTATTCAGTGGGGCTATTGATTATATTGGAAACTATCAGCTA